>NC_090817.1:36910301-38258515 GCF_000390325.3 Nicotiana tomentosiformis | reverse complement strand
GTGAGGCAGCATGACCGCTTTGTGTGGGGATTATGGTATAGAGATTGTGATGGTGATACACCTCTACCCACATACATATATTGGGGTGAGGCGGCATGATCGTTTTGTGTAGGGATTATGATATTGTGGGACTGCACCTCCACCCGCTTACATTGGGGTGAGGCGGTACGACCGCTTTGTGTATGGTTTTGGTATTGTTGTGGCACCACCACCCGCATACATTGGGGGTGAGGCGGTACGACCGCTTTGTGTATGGTTTTGGTATTTTTGTGGCACCACCACCCGCATATATTGGGGTGAGGCGGCATAGTCGCTTTGTGTTGGTATTGGTATCGTTGATACATTTCCACCCGCATACATTGGGGTGAGGCGGCATAGCCGCTTTGTGTAGGTTCTTGGTACTGTGGTTATACATCCACCCACATACATTGAGGTGAGGCGGCAGGGCCGCTTGATTTGAGTTGTGGTATTGTACGTACACCTCCACCTACCTACATCGGGTGAGGCGGCGGGTCGCTTTGTGTGAAGATGGTTATAGAGGATCTCATCTTAAATCCTATAAATATTGTTGATAGCTTTTAATAAGCTTTCTATGGTTGAGATGGTTATCTATATTATTCTTTTGCCACACTGGTTCATCATAATTATCTTGGATTTCTAAATTCTTAAATTGGTGTTTAGTTTTCATACTAGTACTATTCGACGGTACTAACGTCCCTTTTGCCGGGGGCGCTGCATCTTTAAATGGATGCAGGTGGTTCCACAGCAGGAGACATTGATCAGTGATAGCAGTACACTTTTTTCCCAGCTGACTTGATGAGCCCCACTTCATCCCGGGGTCATGTATCTTTTGTTCTTTATGTATTATTGTTGAGGTATAGCCGGGGCCTTATTGCCGGCATTTTCATATTACTCTTCAGTTGTACTTAGAGGCTCCGTAGACAGGTTGTGGGTAGTATTTGATGTTGGGAATTGGATTAGAACTGTTGGTATTTGGCAACATATTTTTCATTAAATCTATAAACTCGTACTATTTTAGAAATATTGAATGATGCTGTTAATGGGAATTAAATGGAAGCGGCTAATGAAATCTCTTTAGTATTTCATTAACGGAGTACATCTCCTCTTTATTCACGAGTGAATTTGGGTAGAATGACATCTAACAGGCTTGCTCGGTCGGGTTCACTCGGTTGAGCGCCGGTCGCGCTCCTCGGTTTTGGGGCGTGACACATTTGTAGAGCTTCCCATATCTCCTTGGCGGATTGAGAGGCTGAGATCCTATTATATTCATCAGGTCCTATGCCACACACAAAAATCTTTTTGGCGTGAAAGTTCTTTTCTGCAGCTTTTCTGTCGACATCATTGTACTCTTTGCTGGTTTTTGGCACCATTACAGTATGTTCTCCTACCTTCTTTGTTGGGACGTATGGACCATCACAAATAACATCCCATAACTCGGAGTCTTCTGCCATTATCAAGTCATGCATTCGAGTTTTTCACCAGCCATAGTATTGGCCGTTGAATCTCGGGGGCCTGTAGGTTGATTGTCCTTCCTCGATGTTTGGTGGAGCAGCCATGGTGAGGATCCTCTCTAGGTGTTAACCTTTTAGAAAGAATCGACTCTAATACCAATTGATAGAATGTATGAGTCTACCAAACTGTATAGAGACCTGGTCCTATACTATTTCCCACAGAAATAGCTAATGAATCAGTATGTAAATGACACAGGAGATTTTATGTGGAAACATCCATGCTCAAGAGGATAAAAAATTACGACCTACACTTGTAGGATTTCAACTTCACTACTTGAGCAATCTTTAGATTACAACCTATTGTAACCTAGGAATTAAACTCTTAATCCCTCACTAACTTGTAATATACCTATTACAAGCCACTTTGCAATACACCTATTTCAAAGACTTCAACTCAAGACTAACTCTAGTCACGACACAAACTCTAAGAGTTTATGGTTTTTGGAGGTTCCTACTTAAAGCTTCTAAGTAAGCAAAGTAGGAATTACAATGAAAAACTAATACGAAGATACAACTCAACTAAGGACATACAAAAGACTTGTTGTAGGAACTGGTTCGTAGTAGTGTTGTACTTTGTTCTTGATGCACTTGTGACTTAAATGCTTGATTATCAGATCTTGAGTGCTTGAATTATTTCAAAAGTGTTAAAGTGATGTTTTCTTGTAATGGTTCTTGTTAATATCCTTTGGATGACATCACTTGGATGATGTAAACACTTGGTTGGTAAAAAGCCCTTCCCAATGGGATGTGACTGCTGCACTATTTCTGCACTATAGCATGTACAGTGCAGGCAGTCACTTTCCAGCTGTAGAGTTGACTTCGTACTGCTTTCAGGGAAACTCAAAGGAATCAGGTCCCTGAGTTGATTCTTTTCTGTCTGAAGTCATACAACACACATTAGCTTGAGTCCGTTGATAGAGATATATAACAAGTGTACATCAAGTCCTTTATATGGTTCTTAACAATAAGTTTGTTAGATCATCAAAACATAAATCTAAGATACTTTAAACCCATCAAGATATTATATGAATTTACGTAAATTATTTATCCATAGATAAAACAGTATCCTGTAAAGCATGATTAAAGTAGCAGCAACATTGGCTGAAAAGCAAAACCCTAAACAATTGTAAGTTAAAAAATAAATTAAGATCCAAATTATTCCCCTTAGATATCAATAAAGAATTACAAGAATATTTATTACATCCAATTCATGTTAATATTATTATAAACGATTTTGATTTTTAAAAACAATGCAATAATATTTTACTCAACGAAACTACACATATGATTCATATGATGTAAGATCACAACTCAAACAATTACAATGCATAATTACATGTTAACCAAATCCCATAAGCTAATATTTGCAAGTAAAACAATAAAACTAAAAGTCACAAGTAAGACTTGTTTTCCTGTCGGAGTGTGAACTTATATGGACCCGCAGGAAAAACAGTAAAGAAATTAGTCATTTAATCGCTTTAAATTTAGAGTGAAAAAAAAAGCGTTTAAATTAGGACAAAATGTGAAGGCAAAACTCCGGAGAGCAACTTAAAAGTGCAATTGATAAGAACGAATTTGCCCCTATTGCATAGGAGCATTTAGAAAACTCAACTCGGGCATAAGAACAACATCAATGAGTCAAAGTATGTTAGTGTAGACTCAAACAAACAGGAAAATGCATGTTTCTGCATAGAAAGAGGGACGCAAACTATTAAATTAAATTCTTATGATTGGTATTGTGTACGGATAAAATCGGAGATAAAGTTACCCTCGATTTTCCAGTAAAAAAATGAGAGAAAAGGACGATCTGACATGACCTCGAGTAAAGCCGAGGGGTTCCACGTTTCAGAGTCCGGGGAGGACGAATGGTGCACCCGGGACCGGATACGGGTGAGCATCGGGTCCAAGCAGAGTAAAGGGCTGAGACTAAGGGAAAAGACGATTAGACACGATAATCGGGGAGCCGTAATATCCGCTCTCAACCGGATGTTACGGTGCGAATCTCGCATGATATCAACTGCAGATCGACATTTATTGGAAAGAGAAGATTTTTTACCTTATTTAGACTTGTAATAGGATTGAAACTCCCCTACTATATAAAGGGGAGAACATTTTCATTTTAAAACCACAGTTTGCACGCATATCAAAGCAATATAGTTAATTTTTATCCTTTCACCATTTTTCAAAGTGTTCTTCAGCTATTTATTTATTAAGTTATAACCGAGCTCGTTCTGAGGGCTAAATCGGAACCAAGTTCCAAACGTCCAAAGCAAAGCTGAACTTGTTTATCCATTACATTTGGTTTGATCGTGCTGATTTTCTTTAATTCAATTATTTATTGTTCATAGTTCATTCGTATTAAATTAAATCACATATCCTTTAATCGCGTATAAATTCAACCGTTACTCATTTTAAGGGTAAACAGTTTGGCGCCCACCGTGGGGCTAAGTATAATAGTTGTGATTTAATACGAATATCCTTAACACACCCTATTTTACACTTGCTCTTTAAAGTTTGATTTCAGATTTATCTAAAAATATCAAATTCTCAGTCTGCTTACTTGAACGTTGATGCTGAATCAGGCCACCACGGTGAGAATACCAATGTAGTGTCGAGCAATGACTTACCCCCTGTTGATCCTAATGGTGTCCCAATCGCTGACCCGGTCGACGCTAACTCACAAGTTGCCATCAATATCAACCTGCCAACTGATCCCGAAAATAGCATTCGAGGGGCACCCCGACCACCAGCTCGAGAAGAACCCGAAGGGGAAGGTGAGGGAGTTAACTTACGATTGATTTTTGAAATACTGCAAGCTCAACAAGCAGCAATAGCATAGCTGCAGACTCTAAATCACGCCTAGAACAGGACCAAACCCGAGCGGGTTAGGGGAGAAGCTCGAAAGGATGAACAGTTTGTCGTAGAAGCGGATGATTTCGGGCCCTGAGAAACTTCTGAAGTGATGAAAATGCTCGAAGCACTAACAAAGCGGGCGGAGTCTGGTGAGAAAAAGATAGAGGCGAATGATAAGAAGGTGAAAACTTACAATTCAAGGGTCGATCAGATCTCGGGAGCGCCTCCGATATTGAAAGGGCCAGATTCCAAAAAATTCATTTAGAAACCTTTCCCCCCAAGTGAGGCACCGAAGCCAATTCCGAAGAGATTTCGGATGCCCGATATTCCCAAATATAACTGAACCACAAATCCAAACGAGCATGTAACCTCCTACACATGCGTAATAAAAGGCAAGGACCTTGAAGATGCTGAGATTGAGTCGGTGTTGTTGAAGGAGTTTTGGGAAACCTTATCCAAAGGGGCAATGATATGGTACCATAACTTACCCCCGAATTCTATTGATTTATTCGCTATGCTAGCAGATGCCTTCTATAAAGCCCATGCCGACATTATCAAGGTCGAGACGAGGAAATCAGACCTTTTCAAAGTCAAGCAAAGAGACAATGAGATGCTTAGGGAGTTCGTGTCGTGGTTCTAGATGGGGCAAATGGACCTGCCCCAGTTCATAGATGATTGGGCTATTCAGGCATTCACTCAATGGCTCAACCCCTGGAGTTCCATTGCTTCTCCACAATTAAAGCAAAACTTGGTGGAGTATCTGGCGGTTACTTGGGCCGACGTCCATAACAGGTATCAGTCGAAGATCAAAATAGAGTATGACCAGTTATGCCCCCCCTCGGGGTCTGTTCACCCCAACAGGGCGAACGACAGATCTAAAAAAATTATGGACCAGAAACCAAGGCCGGTCCGAGATCGGTATCAGCCATACAGCTCGGATATAAGGGAAAACGGACCCGGCCGCCACCCAACCAGGAATGATAGGAGAAGTAATCAAGGACCTAACAATTGGGGTCTGATGAGTAAGAGAGGTTTTGACAGATCACTCGGGGGTAGGGAAGCACCGAGACTATCGAAGTATAATTTCAACGTGGATGCTGCAAGTATAGTGTCGGCCATTGGTCGCATCAAGGAAACCAAATAGCATAGGTCACTTTAGTCTGATCCCTAGAGGGATCACAACTTGGTGTGTAAGTACCATGGTACTCACGGTCACAGGACCTAAGATTATCAACAGCTAAGGGAGGAAATGGCTCGGCTATTCAATAACAGGCATCTTCGGGAATTCCTAAGTGAGCGGGCCAAAAATCATTTCAAAAACAGGGACGCCAACAAACAAATTGAGCAAGAGGATCCTCGACACATGATCAACATGATCATTAGGGTAGTGGATGTCCCACAAGGGCCAATGATAAAATGCACCAAAGTTTCTATCACAAGGGAGAAATGCACCCAGGATTACGTCCCGGAGGGGTCCATCTCGTTCAACGATGAGGATGCCGAAGGCACCATCCAGACGCACAACGATGCACTGGTAATATCCATATTTATCAATAAATCTTGAGTTAAACGTGTGTTAATTGATCCAGGTAGCTCGGCCAATATCATCTGATGGAGGGTCGTAGAGCAATTAGGATTATTGGACCAAATTGTACTGACAGTAGAAGTATTAACCGGGTTCAACATGGCATGCGAGACGACAAAGTGTGAAATAACCCTACCAGTAAACACTGTCGGGACCATCCAGGAAATGAAATTCTACGTGATAGAATAGGATATGAGATATAACGCCTTATTCGGGAGGCCATGGCTTCACAACATAAGAACGGTACCTTCGACCCTACATCAAGAATTGAAGTTTCCCACTCTGGGCGGGGATCAAAATGGTCTACGGGGAACAACCAGCCGCAAAGGAGATGGTTGCCATCGAGAAAGTGACCCCAAATAGCAATCATCGGTCCCGACCCTGACCAGGCCGGGGAAATAGGAGGAGCATCCAGCAAATGAGGAGGATGATTACGGTGTCCCGAGATCCTTTATAGAACTCGATGATATCGATTCCACTAAATCGACAATTGAGGAATTTGAGCAGATCATACTAATTGAGTACCTACCGGATAGAAAGGTATCCTTAGGTACGAGGTTAACTCCCGAGCTCAGGAAGAAACTTATTGATTTCCTTAAAGATAATGCCGATTGTTTTGACTGGTCCCACTTAGATATGATAGATATCCCACCGGAGGTGACAACTCACAAGCTGAGCTTGGATCCAAAATTTTACCCTGTCAAACAAAAGAGGAGGCCGTAGTCCGAGATCAAACACACATTCATCAAAGATGAGGTATCTAAACTTCTGAAAATCTGTTCTATTCGGGAAGTTAAATACCCGACTTGTCTAGCTAACGTAGTGGTTGTGACTAAAAAAGGAAACAAACTTAGAATGTGTGTAGATTATAAGGACCTATACAAGACATGTACAAACGATTCCTTTCCTTTGCCTAACATCGACCGAATGACCGATGTTACGGGCGGGCATGAGATACTGAGTTTTCTCGATGCCTATTCCAGGTACAACCAAATTTAGATGGATCCAGGCGACCAAGAAAAAACTTCTTTTATATCTAAATTACGCACCTACTATTACAATGTAATGTCGTTTGGGCTCAAACAATTTTGGTGCCACGTATCAACGCCTAGATAACCGGATGTTTGAAGAACAAATAGGAAAATAAATGGAGGTTTATATTGACGATATGTTAGTTAAGTCCCTGCGAGCAGAGGACCATTTGAATCATTTGCAAGAAACCTTCAAGATACTAAGGATATACAATATAAAGCTAAATCCGGAGAAGTGCGCCTTCAGAGTCTATCCGGGGAAGTTCCTCGGTTTCATGGTATCCAATCGAGGAATAGATATCTAGATGGATAAGATAAAATCCATAGAGGATATCACCGTAGTGGACAATGTCAAAGTAGTGCAAAGATTGACGAGGCGGATAGCCGCATTGGGCCAATTTATTTCGAGATCATCCGACAAAAGCCATCGAGTTTTCTCACTGTTAAAGAAGAAGAACGACTTCTCTTGGACCCAAAAATGTTAGCAAGCTTTAGAAGAACTCAAACGATACCTATAGAGCCCTCCTTTGTTGCACACCCTGAAGGCAAACGAGCAGCTATACCTCTACTTGGCAGTTTTTGAGGTAGCCGTAGGTGGTGTCCTGGTTCGAGAAGAACAAGGTACGTAGTTTCCTATTTACTCTGTTAGTAGAATCCTAGGCGATACCGAAACAAGGTATAGCACTCGCCCTATTGAGCACATCCAGGAATTTAAAATTGTACTTTCAATGTCACCCCATCTGTGTCGTGACCTCGTACCCGCTGAGGAATGTTATGCATAAACCCAAGCTCTTGGGCTGGCTGGCCAAATGGGATGTAGAGATTAGCAGGTATGATATCGAGTACAAACCCCGAACTACTATACAATCTCAGATTTTGGCAGACTTTGTGGAAGACTTTATGCCAGCCTTGATCCTTGAGGTTGAGAAAGAATTGTTGCTCGCCTCAGGGACTAGCTCGGGGGTTTGGACCCTATTCGCGGATGGTGTTTCTAACGGGAAAGGGTCATGGATGGAAATCGTTTTAAAACCACCTACGGGTAACGTAATAAGGCAGTCTATTAGAACTGTAGAATTGACTAACAACGAAGCTGAATATGAGGCTATGATTGCAGGTCTAGAACTGGCTAAGAGCCTGCGGGCTGAGGTGATCAAAGACAAGTGTGACTCCCCCCTCATCGTTAACCAAGTCAACATGACGTTCGAAGTAAAAAAGGAACGGATAGGGAAATACTTGGATAAGTTGCAGGTGACCTTGCACCAATTCAAGGAATAGACTCTATAGCATGTACCTCGAGATTAAAATAACGAGGCCGATGCATTGGCTAATCTAGGATCATCAGTCGACTCTGATGAATTCAATTCCTGAGCAGTAGAGCAATTGATGAACTCAGTGATAGAGGAAGGTCATGCCAAGGTAAACGCAACAAGCTTGACTTGGGATTGGAGAAACAAATACATAGACTACCTTTAGAAAGGGTAGTAGCTATCGGATCCTAAGGAATAAAGGGCCCTACGTACTAAGGCTGCCATATTTCCTTGGTCGGTGGAAACTTATACTGAAGATCGTTTTTCAGGCCGTTAGCAAGGTGCTTGGGTCCGGGGGAGACCGAATACGTGATGAGGGAAGTACACGAGGGTACTTGTGGAAACTATTTGGGGGTAGAGTCCTTGTTTGGAAATTGATCAGAGCCAGTTATTACTGGAACGAGATGGAAAAAGATGCGAAAGACTTCGTCCAAAGGTTTAACGAGTGCCAAAGGCACGCCCCGATGATTTACCAACTGGGATAGATGCTTCACCCGGTCCTCTCTCCTTGGTCGTTCATGAAGTAGGGGATGGACATCGTTGGTCCCTTGCCATGGGCACCCAGCAAAGCCCAATACATATTACTGATGACCAATTATTTCTCTAAGTGGGTCGAAACATAGGAGTTTGAGAAGGTTCAGGAAAAAGAGGTCATTGACTTCATCTGGTATCATATAATATGTTGGTTCGAGATACCGTCCAAGATCACTTGCGACAACGGGAGGCAATTCATCGACGACAATGTTAGTAAGTTTTTTGAAGACCACAAAATCAAAAAGATTTTATTGACGCTCTACCACCCAAGTGGGAACGATCAAGCAGAGTCGACCAACAAAACTATACTCCAGAACCTAAAGAAGAGATTGAGCGACTCAAAGGGAAAATGGAAAGAAATTTTGTCCGAGGTCCTATGGGCATATCGAACGACTTCGAAGTTCAGCATCGGTGAATCACCGTTCTCTTTAGTCTACGGTGCGGAAGCTCTGATTCCGGTGGAAGTAGGAGAATCGTGCCTAAGATTCCAATACGCTATAGAGACATCAAATGACGAGGCCATGGCCATGATCTTAGACTTATCGGACAAAAGGCAAGAAGTCGCCCTAATCCGGTTAGCGGCCTAAAAGAAATGAATGAGGAGATACTACAACCAAAGGGCAAACCTTCGGCACTTCCAAGTCGGGGACTTGGTATTGAGGAAAGTTACACTGCATACCAAGAACCCAAATGACGGGAAACTAGGCCAAAATTGGAATGGACCGTACAGAGTCACCGGTATAACCGGGAAAGGCTCATGCAAGATCGAGTTCAGGAACAGTGTACAACTACCCAACAACTGGAATATGGCACACTTCAAGTGGTACTACTGCTAAAGTACGAACACAATTTACTTTGCAGTTTATTACACTTTGAACTAACCCGTGCATGTACTTAGTCGAGGTCAAACGTGAAGATTAGGTCTGAAAGCATGTATTGCCCTCTTTTTCTCTTGGACCAGTTTTTTCCCGAAGTGGGCTTTACAACAAGGTTTTTAATGAGGCAACAGTAAAATGTGCTACCCTAGTTTTGAGGACCAGCTTGAGGTCGGGGAGTGCGGATCACCCATGTTAGATCGATAGTATTCGAGCCTTCACAAGTTTAGTCTCAAACACTAAGGGGCCATTACACCCTAAGTCAAGATCCTAAGTCCGAAAATTCAGAAGGCATTTTTTCTTATTTTATATTGATAGCCAAGGCTTGAATATTAGAATTAATTGTAAGGGTTAAACGGTCAAACGAACCGTGCCCGTGTAGCTTATTCTCGCCATGGCAGAAAGCTTTTTTGTACCTTCGATTATGTACTCTACGTTTAAAGTAATGAAAGAAGTTTGCCTTTTATGTTTCATCAGTTCACATTTGCACCATCAATATTATCGCTAAGTCACTTAGAGTAAATATTGGGTTTGGAACCCTTAAGCCTACGGGCCTCCCCGAACTGGGGACTGCTACCCGATAATAAGATCGAACAATTCGGGCTACCAAATCCCGGAGGCACCGATCCTACTAGGCAGGGCCCAAACATGAATGGCTATAGCCAAGCTAAACGACTTGGAGATGTCCGACTCCGTACATAAAATTAAGGTCTTTACACTTGGTTAAAACCTATGAAAGGTTACTTCAGACCCGACCATAAAAAGAGCCACCTTCGACAAAGAATAATTGTGTCCGGTTAAAACATTCAAGTATTTTAATAAAGACTTCATTTTTACCAGATCCTTCAAAGTAAAAACAACTTAGAGTTGTTACTTAACTCAGGCCTCATCCGGGCTTTAGGGGAACGAACATTCTAAGTTATGCCAAACTCTATGCTAAGGCATCAATGGCTTATTTTAAACACAAGTTATAAGTCTCGAACATAAAGCAAATACTGAAAAGTCAAAGACACAATATAACCGAAGGAAAAGTTTTATATATATACCAAAAGGTATTTACAGAGGCACTGTGAATCGGCCCCAACATAAAAAAATATTCAAAGGAAAAACAAAAAATAAACTAAGGCATTTTCTGCCTAGTCTTCATCGGAGCCCGACTCGCTGCTCGTCGGGCTCGTATCTCTCTTTGGCCTCGGCCTCTTCGTCTCTTCACCTCTTTAATCTTGGCTGCTAGATCGAACCCCCGGGCATGAACCTCCTCAAGGTTCTCCCTCCGGGATAGCCACTTCACATACTCGACCTTTGTTATTATGCGGGCCTCGACCACCTCCACGTCGTTCTTATACTGGGACAGCATATCCTCAACTTCGGAGGACTCTTTCAAAGTCACCTCCAACTTGGACTTCAGTGCGGTGTACTCCTGTCCAAGGGCATCCCGTTCCGTGATGGCCGAGTCCAGTTGTGCTCGGAGTTCGTCGTTTATCCAAGACCATTTTGCGGCTTTATCCTTCACCACTTGGAGCTGATCCTTGGCCGATGCCAAATCCTCTTTGGTGGCATCCCTTTCCGAGGCCATGAGATCCATTTTGCTTCACAACTCCTCGGGCAAGGCTTTAACCTTGTTCATTTCGGTCTTGAGATGGTTGATCGGGTTTATCTACTCTTGGACCTAAGAGGTTGTAGCGTTAGCACTTGCGGTTAGCCTTTTGTTATGAATCTCAAACACCCTTACCTTTTCCACCAGAACGGCATGCTCCCGTTTCAGCGTCGTGGCCTCATTTTGAGCTTTTTCTAGCTCGGCTTGGAGGACGGGAATGTCCTTAAGGGCCTCATCTTTTTGCTCACTAAGAGATTTTTACATGTCCTTTTGTCGTACCTGCTCGTTGAGCTCAAACTCGAGATGACCCACCTCAATCTGAGATCGGTGGAAGCTCTCATGATGAAGCACCAAGGCCTGTGGAATAAAAATGTTGAAATCATTAAAGTATGCTAAGGTTAAGTGAACCCTTTAAGGGATATAATGAAAGGGAAACATACCCTGTTCAGTGCCTTTTGTGCCTCGTTGAAAAGGCTCGGCGTGTCCACTTCGTTCATCTTCGCTTGGTCCTCTTCGGTTACCAAGCAGCGAAGGTAGCTGGCTATGCCAATCACCCCGGACAACACCCTAGTATCCGTCAGTATCGTAAACATGACCGCTTCTTATGGTCGGGATCCGCGCTCGGAGCCGGGAACTGCTTCACAAGCTTTGGGCTTGAGTTCGGCTCGCCTGACTCAGGTAGCACGTCCTTTCTTGGGATCTCCAGGTGGCCAAAATCGGAGTAGTCCTCCAGCGCACCGACGTACATGCCTTCAAAGAATAGGTTAAGGGCCTCATTTATGGCCCGTGATGCCTTGGTCGACTTTTCTCTAACGGCTTGGGCCTCATCAAAAAGAGACTTCGTGTGAGACGATGACTCCAGAACGTCGATGACATTGGTGACTTCCCTCAGAACCGGAGTAGCTTCTCAAGAGGCAATAGCCGCAGGATTTTCCATGGGCTATTGAACTAAAAAGGATTCGGCCTTACAGTCACCTCCCTCTGGTGCTACCGCTCTTCTGAAATGACGTTCGGCTCATGGGCGATAAACTCTAAGTCATCATCTTCAGGATAGTCCCTTAGCCGGAAAAGGAAATCAGGGCCCGTTACCCTGGCCATAGTACTCCTTTTGGTACTCTTACTGACCCTGACCGTAACCCTCTTTTTCTTGGCCTCGGCGGGAGCATCCGAGGGGTTATGGACCTCTTTCTTCTCTTTTTCTCCTCTTTCTTCATAGCATCCTCGGCGACAGGCTGTCCCGAAGCGGATGATTTTGCAGACGGGGACGAGGACTCGTCCTCATCCACTGCACGAAGTTCGATGGTCTTGGGCAAACCTGTCAAAGAAAAAAAAGGGACTTAGTCAAAATGATAGTAGAATGAAAAGGAAATTCAATCTGGGGAAGAAGGACACTCACCATAGGAACAGGCCTCCCATTTGCCTTTTGAAAGTTTGCGCCACTCGCGTTCGCAGTATGTTAATTATTTGTAGATCCCTTCGACTCACTCTTTGAGACGGGAGACTGCACTGGGGACTCGGGCGACCGCTGCACAATGGGAAAGCCGGGCAATGAAAAAAAAGAATAAATTTAAAGAATTATTTTAACAACTTGGGTAGAGAGGAACTTATGAGGTAGGTTCCACTTCTCAGGGAGCGACATGAACTCAGGGGGAATAAGATCCTTGCTCTTCACCCGAACGAATCTGCCCTGCCATCCTCGATCCCTGTCTTCATTGATGCTCGAGAATTGACTCTTCTTCGCCCATCGAACATGCTTGATTAATCCCCTTCAGAAGATTCGGGAACTGTAGATGCGAAGCAGATGATCGATGGTAAATTGGGGCTCCTCCGTGTTATTGATAAATTGACGGAGGAGAATCACGATCCTCCAAAAAGATGGATGAATCTGCCCGGGGCAGACCTTGTACCTTTTGCAGAAATCGAGGACTATTGTGTCCATCGGGCCGAGCGTGAAAGGTTATGTATATACACTTAAGTACTCCTCCACATGCGTGGTGATGTCCTCATTAAGGCCAGGGACAACTACTTCCGTGCCCTCCTACTTGCAATCCTCCCGAACCATCGGGAGAATGTCTTCGGTAATGTAACATATATACCTCCACACCTCCACATCTCGATCTCCTTGCTTGGAGAATTTTTCGACCTTAAAGTCCTTGTCTATAGAGCAGCCTCCGGGGATAAAATTCTTAAGAGGAGGTTCCGGGGCTGCTTATAGGATGATCACTTCGACATCTGCGGCTAGGTTAGAAGTTGAAAGGGCGGTATGTTGAGGCACATATTTTGAAGTTTGTGTCATCGCTATCTGGGAATATGAAGGTTTGAAGACGAGTATAAAGGTTTGAAGATGTGTATGAAGATTTAAAGACGAAATATAAAGGTTTGAAGATTGAAGATGAAGAAATGAATATGTTAAGAATAATATATAAAGGTTTGAACGAATGATGAACAAGTAAAAATTTTGGGGGTAACCTAAGAGGATTCGAAATCGAAAAGTAAAAAAGTAAAAAAAGGAAACCAAAGCTTTTATGGGGGGGGGGGGGGGGGGATATTTAATGCATGATGTTTCGCATCCGAGGATGGTTAACCGGTGGCTGACACGTGTCCGAAGTCAGAACAACACGATTAATGAGACGTTTCACTGACCCATCGACCAGACCGTAACGTACGGAGGAAGAAACCGGGGTCAATTAATTACTTCTCGTCATTTTGATAAATCTGCTCTCCGAAAAGTGAGGGGACTATCTGTGTACGAGTAAAATTGGGGTATAAAGTTATCCCCAATTTCCCTGTAAAGAAATGAGAGGAAAGCATGATCTGACATGACCTCGAGTAAAGCCGGGGGTTCCACGTTTCAGAGCTCGGGGAGGACGAATGGTGCACCCGGGATCGGATACGGCTAAGCATCGTGTCCGAGCAGAGTAAAGGGCCGAGATTAAGGGAAAAAACGATTAGACACGATAAGCGGGGAGTCGTAATATCCTCCCTCAACCGGATGTTACGGCGCGAATCTCGCCCGATATCAACTGCAGATCGACGTTTACTGGAAAGAGAAGATATTTTACCTTATGTAGACTTGTACTAGGATTGAAACTCCCCTACTATATAAAAGGGAGAACATTTTCATTTTAAAACCACTGTTGGCATGAATATCAAAATAATAAAGTTAATTTTTGTCCTTTCACTATTGCTCAAAGTATTCTTCAGCTATTTGTTTATTAAGTTATAACCGAGCTCATTCCGATGGCTAAATCGGAACCAATTTTCAGACGTCCAAAGCAAAACTGAACTTTTCATCCATTACGTTTGATTTGATCGCTCTAATTTTCTTTAATTCAATTATTTACTGTTCATAGTTCATTCGTATTAAATTAAAATCGCATATCCTTTAACCGCGTATAAATTCAACTGTTACTCATTTTAAGGGTAAACATGTATCTTTGCATTAAATAATATATTATTCTAATCACACATGGCCTTTTACTCAAAATACGATTTAACTTGACAGATATGAGGTAATTTTTCTCAAATATTTAGTTCCCGAAGCTTTGATCGAAGTTTTTGTAGACTAATTCCAAGTACAAATGGATTATTCTCTATTGGGAATGGTCTCTGTGTTGCGATTATTCAGAGAAAACTGGAGTGATGGAAACATATGGTGAAGAGTAGGATTCTTGCAACCGTTTCATCACTTGTAACTTTAATTGCTATAATTATTTTCATAATTGCAACTGTTAGCATTCTTCTTCTTTCCATAATAATTGCAGTCGTTGCATCCTTCATTCTTTACGGTTGTACCATTACATTATTCTTGTTGAAAAGAAGAAATGTTGTAAGAAAAGTCATAGCCCTCAATGAATAGGTGTGAATTATTGTCACGCCTTCTTTTTTATCCCAACCCCTTTATAAGGTTAAGTTAAAATAGTTTTTTCAATTAAAATAATATTTTTGTATAAAAATTATTTTATTTGTTTCAGAATCGTCATTTGAATTTGAATTTTTTTAGTGCTCCAAGTCACTTTATTGAATCCCTAATCAAAAGGAGCAACTCCTTATTTATGGTATGTGAAAATAGAAGACCGAGTAAAATAATTTATTGACCGAGGAAAAGGTATGAGGCAACCCCGAGTCTCGTGATTCTAGCACGATCACTTTTATTAACTTATTTTGGCTTAAACTAGTTCTTGGATATTCTTGTATTTTATTGGTTAAGATTTGCCTATTGCTTGATTATTAGAATTATCGAAAGATATTTTGAACAAGTTACGCAAACGTGTCCTTATCTTTTTATGTGTCATGATTATGTCATGCGAATGTGCCTGTAATTAAGACAAGATTATATTTTATTTGTTTTGGATCAAGTCGCGCAAATATGCCTTGCCACTTTTATTGAACATCAAGATCATGTCATGCGAACGGGTACGTAATCAGGACAATACCTTTTAAATATAAATTGTGCGTAAAGATTCGCAAATGCTTTTGGACTATATGAAATAGTAACTACTTATTAAAGAGATATGGGCTAGCATTAATGTTGAGACATGATGGGACTACTATATGCCTTGAAAATATGACACTTTCTATACCATTTGCACAAGTTTTCACTATCATTTAAGTATATTTTTCGTCTTTTCTTATGTTATTTTATTATTTTATAGGAACTTGGAGTTAAAATGTCAACAAAAAAAGCAAAAATATTCAAATAAACTTAAAGATAAGTTTGTGACAAATAGCGTGAACCGCAAAACTAGATTGCAAGGCGCAAGAGTGGAAAAGAGGATTCGCAAAAAGGTACAGATGCTACCAGTTCTTGAAATTCAGTCTGCGAGCAGTTCTACGAGCCGCAGAACCAAAATACGAGACGCAAAAGTGAATCAAATAGTCGCAAAATAAAATAGAGAATTACCAATTTCCGAAGGGCCATTCTGTGATGCATTATGCAATTCACATAGTACAAAACTTTTATGTTGGTTATGTGAATGAGTATGAATATAAAAACTTGATTTTATTAGAGTGGGTATTATCTATTTACTCTTCATGCATTAATATTTGTTTGATGGTTGGAAACATTGAATATAGCCATTATTTCTTTGACTTTTCTTGAGAAAAAGAGTTAGTATTTTGGAAAAGAGTAAATAGCAAGGATTTGAGGCTTTAAACCTCATCTAATAAATTTAAACTAGAGATAGGAGTTTAACTTGAAATGTATTGATTGCTCATATTCACACATTTTGGATTCGAGAGAATATGGGTGATAACTACTAAATGAGCCGAGAAACCTAATGGAAATCTAGATATCAATTTTCATAACATCGTATTTTTAAATTGGCTAAACCATATGGGAACCACAACCTCAGTCCTGTCAACTTGTAATAAAATATCAATATATCTTTGTATTTCGTAACTTTTACTCAATCAAACAACTTGCTATCGTAGTTATAGATTACTTGTTACCATAGAAATATTAGACTTCTAGTTGGATTTCGCACTTAACAATTAATTTATTCTATATTGTAATCTCTATGGGATCCGACCAACGCCTTCTTGAATTCTATATTTGGCATTGAGTGCTGATACCATTTAAAAGGGTATAATTTGGGCGTGTCAAATCTTGATGCCGTTACGGGGAAATGATCTAGAAATTACTAATTAGTGTGAGCTTCATTTATAGTCTTTGTTTCTATTTATTACAAAATTATTATTTGTGGTGGTATAGGTGCGATAGGTGATATGGAGGATGATGTGATCGAAAATAATCAAAATGCGGCAAATATTGGCTATGCTAATGCCATTATACCGCTAAGGATTGCGGGTACCGCAAACTTCCACGCTAATAATACCATGCTCCACATGCTTCAAAATAAGGGTTTATTTGGGCGTTCGACATCCGATGACTCGAATATGAATTTGAGAAATTTTATAGCAGTGTGCTACTTGCACCAGCAACACAATGTATCCGAGAAGGCACTGAAGTTGAGGCTTTCCCGTTCTTTTTTAGGGGGTAAGCCACAACATGGTTAAATGATTTGCACGCTCAATCCATCACTATCACGACCCCAATTTCTCTTCGTAGGATGTCGTGATGACACATAGTCTCTAAGACTAGGTAAGTCTAACATACATGCGGAATATAGCAGAGATAATGATAAAACTCTCGAATAACTCATCAACTAGCATAAAAGAACTTTGCAACTCAACAAAAACCACTCCCCAAAATCGGTGATATCAAGTCACAAGCTCTACAAGAGTATACTGAACATCCTTATACAATAATATCTATAAAAAGGAAAAAATAAAATAAAATTAGATAGAGGGTGACTCCGAGGCCTGTGGACGCCGGCAGGTATACCTTGAAATCTCCAAATCCGAACTCAACTCACTGGTGCCTGGGATGGTAAGAGGTACCTGGATCTGCACAAAAAATGTGCAGAAGCGTAGCATGAGTACACCACAACGGTACCCAGTAAGTGCCAAGCCTAACCTCGGTAAAGTAGTGATGAGGCCAGGTCAAGGCCCTACTGGAATAAATAAGAAAACTGGACAGGTATATAACAATGTGATAATGATAAACAGTGAAAATGAGATAATGAAGAGATATACCAAGAATAGCTACACTGAATAAGGCATCACAGAGGGAAATAAGGAATAATATGCTAAGGAAACAAAACAACCAAACCACAAGTGATGTAATAGAAAAGTATCAACAAGAATCACTACCGAGGTACCACCTCGTAGTCTCATATCACAAAACAATTCACAATCTTTTCTTATATCACAGCGGGAGCCTTGCATTTAGCTTTAAAAATTATTTTTCCCGAAATAGCTTCCCGCGGTTTTGCCCACCTTATCACACCGCGTGACTTCAAGTAGTTCCCCTACCTGCAACACGCGTATCAAGCCCACCTTATCTCGCCGCATGCGTTTCAACCCTAATCCTTATACCACCACATGCGTATCAATACACAACATATCACAATTCATAACTCAAGTGCCCAATATCACAACTTGCCAAAGAAGTTAATAATAATAGTGTTTCCACAATAAATAACCCATAGATCAACCACAATATACACAAGAGTCTCAACAATAACAACCGAAAGTGAATAACTCAACAAGAATGGCATTTCACAACTTTACAACTTTGCCTCAATGTGAATCACGGCCTTTATAACTCAATACCAATTTCAACAATAAGATAATCCAAGACATAACAACTTCAAGTAAGGAACTCAACGGTTAAATAATGAATACGGAATAGAGAAAGCAATAACTTCAACTAAACATGTATAGGCAATTAACAAGTAAGAGATAAGACAAGTAAAGCATGTGAAGGTAGACTAATGATTATATATATAACATTTTATGGTAACTCAATTAAAGGCATGAAAGGAATCTACCTAGCTAGAACCTATCAATTACCATATTTATCCCGTGTACACACTCGTCACCTTGCGTACACGGCTTCCGTATATCACAATTAACACAAACAATACCAATCCTAAGGGGTAATTCCCCACACAAAGTTAGGCAAGACACCTACCTCAAAACACGCTAGCTCAATCCACTAGTAAGTCTTCTCCTCGATTATCCAACATCGAACGACTCGAATCTAGCCAAAACAACTTCATACCATAAATATAAACTATAGGGAGCTATTCCGAACAATAAAGTTTCAATCTTTAAAGAGAAATAAAAAGTCATCTCAAAAGGTCAACTCCGGGTTCGCGTCTCGGAACCTGACCAAAATTACAAAATTCGAACATCCATTCGATAACGAGAATTACTCAAATCTAACTTCAAATCGCCTTTCAAATCCCCAAAATTTAGTCTAAGAAGTTTCACAATTTTTCCCCAAATTTTCCAACTCAAATCACTAATTAAATGATGAAAAATAACAATGGATTCATGTAATATAGCCAAATCCGGGTTAGAATCACTTACCCCGATGATTTCCTTGAAAATTACTCGAAATATCGCAACAAACCGATCTCTCTAGGTCCAAAGATGGAAAATGAAATAAAACCCTGGACCTAAGACCTTTTCTGCAAAACGATTTCGCATCTCCGAACCCACATCCACATCTGCGGCTCCGCACCTGCGGAATCTCCATCGCATGTGCGGTTTTCACTAAGGTCCAACACCCTCCTCTTCTGCGGACAAAACGTGCATCTACGCTTCCGCTCCTATGGACATAGGAGCGCTTCTGCGGTCACAACCAAGCCCTCTGCAAGTGCGATGACACCAAAACAATAGCACTTCAACAAAACACTAAGTCCAAAAATGATTCGATTTCGTTCCGATTCACACCCGGGCCTCCATCAGAATATACCAACAAGTTCCATAACACATAATAGACCGACTCGAGGCCTAAAATCACATCAAACAACATCGATTCTATGAATCACGACCCAATTCAATCCTATTTAAACTATGAACATCCGGCTTCCAAAACTAACGTCGAATCATACCAAAACAACTCTGATTGACCTCAAACTTTGCACACAAGTCATGAATGATATGACGTACCTATTCGAACTTGCGAAATCGAAATCCGACCGCGATATCAATAAAGTCAACTCCCGGCCAAACTTCTCAACCTTCCAAACCTTCAACTTTCTAACTTTCGCCATTTAAGCCAAAACGACCTACAGACCTCCAAATCAACATCCGGACACTCTCCTAAGTCCAAAATCACCATACGGGGCTATTAAAACCATCAAAACTCCATTGTGGAGTCGTCTACACAAAATACAAACATCGGTCAACGTTTTCAACTTAAGCCTCCAACTTAGAGACTATGTGTCCCAATTTAACCCAGAAACTCACCCGAAAATAAAACCAACTACCCCGGCAAGTCACATAACCATAATACAACATAGATGAGGAAATAAATAGGGGATCGAGGCTAAAATAATCAAAATGATCGGCCGGGTCGTTACATCCTCCCTCTCTTAAAACAAATATTCGTCCTCGAACGAGTATAAAGACATATTTGATGCGTTGAAAAGATGAGGATAACTGGTATGCATATCATGCTCAGTCTCCCAAGTCGCATCCTCGACTGGTTGACCCCTCCACTGAAGCAATGCTCTTCGACCTCAACTTTTAGACCTGCCTGTCCAAAATGGCCACCGGCTCCTCAACGTAAGACAAATCCTTGTCCAACTGGACTGAGTTGAAATCCAACACAACCCTCAGGAGACTGACACTGCCTCCCATACAAGGCCTCATACGGAGCCATCTGAATACTCGACTGGTAGCTGTTGTTGTAGGCAAACTTTGCAAGCAGCAAGCACTAATCCTAAGAATCCCCGAACTCCATGACATAGGCACAAAGCATATCCTCCAATATCTAAATAGTGCGCTTAGATGGTCCGTTCGTTTGAGGGTGGAATGCTATACTCAACTTGACCCGTGTGCCTAACTCACGCTGTACGGTCTTCTAGAATAGCGATGTAAACTGCGTCCCTCAGTCAGATATAATGGATACCGGCACACCATGAAGTCAAACAATCTCGCAAATATAGACCTGAGCCAGCTGCTCTGAAGAATAAGTAGTCATCACTGGAATGAAATGATCCGACTTGGTCAACCTATCCACAATCACTCATACTGCATCAAAATCTTCTGATTCTGTGGGAGCCCAACAACGAACTCCTTGGTAACTCGCTCCCATTTCCACTTGGGAATCCCAAGCCTCTGAATCAACCCACCTAGCCGCTGATGCTCATACTTCACCTGCTGACAATTTAGACACAGAGCTACATACTACACTATGTCTTTCTTCATCCTTCTCCACCAATAGTGCTGCCTCAAGTCCTAATACATCTTAGCGGTACCCGGATGAATGGAGTACCGCAAACTGTGGGCTTCTGGAAGAATCAACTCATGCAACCCATCCACATTGGGCACACATAGCCGGCCATGCAACCGCAACACACCATCATCCCTAATAATAACCTCCTTGGCATCATTGTGATAAACCGTGTCCTTGAGGACAAGCAAATGTGGGTCATCATATTGATGCTCTCTGATGCGATCATATAGAGAAGACCGTGAAACCACTGAGGCCAAAACTCGACTCGACTCCAAAAATCCAATCTAATAAACTGGTTGGCTAAGGCGTGAACATCCAATGCTAATGGCCTCTCCGCTGCCGGTAGATATGCCAAACTCTCCACCTTTCGGCTCAAGGCATCAGCCACCACATTGGCCTTCCCGGGATGATATAGAATGGTGCTATCATAGTCCTTAAGCAACTCTAACCATCTCCGCTGCCGCAAGTTAAGATCCTTCTATTTGAACAGATGTTGTGGACTCCGGTGGTCGGTATAGACTTCATAAGGGACATTGTACAGATAGTGACGACAAATCTTCAAGGCATGAACATTAGCTGCTAATTCTAGGTCTTGGACAAGATAATTCTTCTCATGAACCTTCAGCTGTCTAGACGCATAGGCAATCACCGTACCATCTTGAATCAACATCGCTCTGAGGCCAACACGTGACGCATCACAGTACATAGTGTAAGACCCCGAACCCGTAGGCAACACATACACTAGGGATAAAGTCAAAGCAGTCTTGAGATTTTGAAAGTTCTCCTCGCACTCCTCGGTCCATCTGAACGGAGCACCCTTCTGGGTCAATTTGGTCATATACGCAGCAATAGATGAGAAACCCTCTACGAAATATCGGTAATACCCCGCCAAACCAAGAAAACTCCAGATGTCAATGGCTGAAGACGGTCTGGGCCAACTCTACACTGCTTCAATCTTCTTTGGATCTACCTTGATCCTCTCACTCGACACCACATGACCTAAAATCGCCGCCGAATCAAGCCAGAATTCATACTTTTAAAACTTCGCATGCAACTTCTTTTCTCTCAAGGTCTGGAGCACAATCCTCAAATCCTGCTCATGATCCTCTCCGCTCCGCGAGTACACCAAGATGTCATCAATAAGCACAATGATAAAAGAGTCAAGATAGGGATGGAATACATTGTTCATCAAGTGCATGAATGCTGCTGGGGCGTTGGTCAGCCCAAATAACATCATAAGGAACTCGTAATAACCATACCGAGTCCTGAAGGCAGTCTTCGGAATATTTGGATCCCGAATATTTAGCTGGTGATAACCTGACCGCAAATCAATCTTTGAGAATGTATGGCAATGGATACCTGTTCTTTAATGTAACCTTGTTCAACTGCTGATAATCAATACATATACGCATAGAACCATCCTTCTTCTTTACAAACAAGACCGGAGCACCCCAAGGTGACACACTAGGCTGAATGAAACCCTTACCAAGCAACTCTTGCCACTGCTCCTTTAACTCCTTCAACTCCGCTAGGGCCCTATGCCATGGGGGAATAGAAATGCGCTGAGTGCCCGACAATAAGTCAATACCAAAATTGATATCCCTATCGGACGGCATGCCCAGAAGATCCGTCGAAAGAATATTTGGATAGTCCCTTACTACTAGAACTGACTCAACGGTAGGAGTATCAACACTGACATCTCTCACAAAGACTAGATATGCCTCACACCCCTTCCCAACCATCTGTTGTGCCTTACGGAAGGACACCACCTTGCTAGGAACATAATCCAAAGTACATACTACACTATGTTTGTCTAACCGCTGATGCTCATACTTCACCTGCTGACAATTTAGACACAGAGCTACATACTGCACTATGTCTTTCTTCATCCTTCTCCACCAATAGTGTTGCCTCAAGTCCTGATACATCTTAGCGGCACTTGGATGAATGGAGTACCGCAAACTGTGGGCTTCTGGAAGAATCAACTCACGCAACCCATCCACATTGGGCACACATAGACGGCCATGGATCCGCAACATACCATCATCTCCAATAGTAACCTCCTTGGCATCGTTGTGCTGAACCGTGTCCTTGAGGACAAGCAAATGGGGGTCATCATATTGATGCTCTCTGATATGATCATATAGAGAAGACCGTGAAACCACGGAGGCCAGAACTCGACTCGACTTCGAAATATTCAATCTAACAAACTGGATGGCCAAGGCCTAAACATCCAATGCTAATGGCCTCTCTGCTGCCAGTAGATATGTCAAACTCTCCGCCTTTCGGCTCAAGGCATCGGCCACCACATTTGCCTTCTCGGGATGATATAAAATGGTGATATCATAGTTTTAAGCAACTCTAACCATCTCCATTGTCGCAAGTTAAGATCCTTCTATTTGAATAGATGTAGTAGACCCCGGTGGTCGGTATAGACCTCACAAGGGACACCATACAAATAGTGCCGCCAAATCTTCAAGGCATGAACATTAGCTGCTAATTCCAGGTCGTGGACATGATATTTCTTCTCATGCACCTTCAGCTGTCTAGACGCGTAGGAAATCACCCTACCGTCTTGCATCAACATCACACCGAGGTCAACACGTGGCGCATCACAGTACATAGTATATGACCTCGAACCCATAGGCAACACCAATACTGGGGCTGAAGTCAAAACAGTCTTGAACTTTTGAAAGCTATCCTCACACTCCTCGGTCCATCTGAATGGAGTACCCTTCTGGGTCAATCTAGTCATATGTGCAGCAATAGATAAGAAACCCTCTACGAAATCTCGGTAATACCCTATAAACCATGTACACTCCAGATCTCAATGGCCTGGGCCAACTCTACACTGCTTCAATCTTCTTTGGATCTATCGTGATCCCCTCACTCGACACCACATGACCCAAAAATGCCACTGAATTAAGCCAGTATTCACACTTTGAAAATTTTGCATACAACTTCATTTCTCTCAAGGTCTGGAGCATAATCCTCAAATGTTGCTCATGATCTTCTCAGCTCCTGGAGTACACCAAGATGTCATCAATAAACACAATGACAAATGAGTTAAGATAGGGCTGGAATACACTGTTCATAAAGTGCATGAATGCTGCTGGGGGGTTAGTCAGCCCAAATGACATCACAAGGAACTCGTACTGACCATACCGAGTCCTGAAGGCAGTCTTCTGAATATTCGGATCCTGAATTTTTAGCTGGTGATAACCTAACCGCAAATCAATCTTTGAGAACACTCTGGCGCCCTGTAGCTGATCAAATAGGTCATCAATGCGTGTCTATAGATACATGTTCTTTATTGTAACCTTGTTCAACTGCCGATAATCAATACACATGCGCATAGAACCATCTTTCTTCTTTACAAACAAGATCGGAGCACCCCAAGGTGACACACTAGGCCAAATGAAACCCTTATCAAGCAACTCTTGCAACTGCTCCTTTAACTCCTTCAGCTCCACTAGGGCCATATGACATGGGGGAATAGAAATGCGCTGAATGCCCGGCAATAAGTCAATACCAAAATCGATATCCCTATCAGACAGCATGCCCGGAAGATCCTTCGAAAATACATCTGGATAGTCCCTCACTACTGGAACTGGCTCAACGGTATGAGGATCAACACTGACATCTCTCACAAAGGCTGGATATAACTCACACCCCTTCCCAACAATCTACTATGCCTTAAGAAAAGACACCACCTTGCTAGGAACATAATCCAAAGTACCCCTCCACTCCAACCTTGCTAGGAACACTAACCAATAATGAATAGAGAAAGCAATAACTTCAACTAAACATGTAACGGCAATTAACAAGTAAGAGATAAGACAAGTAAATCATGTGAAGGTAGACTAATGATGATGAATATAACATTTTATGGTAACTCAATTAAAGGCATGAAAGGAATCTACATAGCTAGAACCGGTCAATTACCATATTTTGCCAGTGTACACACTCGTCACCTTGCGTACACGGATTTCGCATATCACAATTAACACAAACAACACCAATACTAAGGGATTATTCCCTCATACAAAGTTAGGCAAGACACTTACCTCAAAACATGCTAACTCAATCTACTAGTAAGCCTTTCCCTCGATTATCCAACTCCGAACGGCCTAAATCTAGCCAAATCAACTTCATACCATAAATATAAACTATAGGAAGCTATTCCGAACAATAAAGTTGCAATCTTTAAAAAGAAATAAAAGGTCAGCTCAAAAGGTCAACCCCGAGCTCGAGTCTCAGAACCTGACCAAAATTACAAAATCTGAACACCCATTCGATAACGATAATTACTCAAATCAGACCTCAAATCGCCTTTCAAATCCCCAAAATTTAGTTTAAGAAGTTTCACAATTTTCCGACTCAAATCACTAATTAAATGATGAAAAATTACAATGGATTCATGTAAATAACCAAATCCGGGTTAGAATCACTTACCTCGATGATTGCTTTGAAAATCCCTTGAAACATCGCCATAAACCGAGCTCTCTAGGTCCAAAGATGGAAAATGAAATAAAAACCTCGACCTGAGCCTTTTTCTACCCAGCGATTTCGCATCTGCAAACCCACAACCGCATCTGCGGCTCCGCACCTACGGAATATCTATCGCAGGTGCGGTCTTCACTAAGGTCCAGCACCTTTCGCTTCTGTCGACAAAATGGGCATCTGCTCCTGCGAAAATAGGAGCGCTTCTTCGCACGCGCTCCTGCGGACGATGTCTGCTTTTGCGACCACAAACCAAACTCACGCAGTCCGCATCTGCAACCAGCTCCTCTGGACCTGCGGACTCATAGATGCGAAAATCTCCTGGCACCTGCGGTCACAACCAAGCCCACTCAAGGCCACTTCTGCGATGGCCCCCTCGCACCTGCGGCCAAACCCTCCGTAGGTGCGATGACACCAGAACATCAGCACTTGAGCAAAATACTAAGTTTATAAAATGATCCGATTTCGATCTGATCCACACCCGGGCCCCCAGGACCCCGTCCGAATATACCAACAAGTTTCATAACACATAAAGGACCTACTCGAGGTATAAAATCAAATCAAACAACATCGATTTTATGAATCGCAACCCAATTCAAGCCTATTGAAACTATGAACATCCGATTTCCAAAACTAACGCCGAATCATACAAAAACAACTCCGATTGACCTCAAATTTTGCACACTAGTGATGATTGACATGATAGACCTATTCCAACTTATGGAATTGAAATCCGACCGCGATATCAATAAAGTCAACTCCAGGTCAAACGTCTCAACCTTCCAAACCTTCAACTTTCTAACTTTTGCCAATTCAAGACGAAACGAACTACAGACCTCCAAATCAACATTCAGACACTCTCCTAAGTCCAAAATCACCATACAGAGCTATTGGAACCATCAAAACTCCATTCTAGAGTTGTCTACACAAAAGTCAAACTATGATCAACTCTTTCAACTTAAGCCTCCAACTTGGGGACTTTGTGTCCTAATTTCACTCAGAAACTCACTCGAAAATAAAACCAACTACCCCGGCAGGTCACATAACCATAATATAACATAGAGGAGGAAATAAATAGGGGATCAGGGCTAATATACTCAAAACGACCGGCCGGGTCGTTACATCCTCCCCCTCTTAAAACAAACGTTCGTCCTCGAGCGAGTATAGAGACATACTTGATGTGGTGAAAGAGATGAGGATAACGGCTACGTATATCATGCTCAGTCTCCCAAGTCACCTCCTTGACTGGTTGGCCCCTTCACTGAACTTTCACTGAAGTAATGCTCTTCGACCTCAACTTTTGGACATGCCTTTCCAAAATGGCCACCGGCTCCTCAACGTAAGACAAAACTTTGTCCAACTAGACTGAGTTGAAATCCAACACATGAGATGGATCACTATGATACTTCCGAAGCATAGAAATATAGAATAACGAATGAACTACAACTAGACTAGGTGGCAATGCAAGCTTGTAGGCCACTTCTCCAATCCTCTCAAGAATATCAAAAGGTCCGATATACCTAGAGGTCAACTTGCTTTTCTTCCCGAACCTCATAACACCATTTATGGGCGAAACTCGGAGCAAGACCTGCTCTCCAACCATCAATACAACATCGTGAACCTTCCGATCCGCATAACTCTTCTGTCTAGATTGGCTGCACGAAATCGATCCTGAATAATCTTAACCTTTTCCAAAGCATCCTGAACCAAGTCAGTATCCAATAGCCTAGCCTCACCCAGCTCAAACCAACTCAGATGAATGTAGTATCACGAACTGTGGGCCTCCTAAATAATCAACTCATGCAACCCATCCATATTGGGCACACATAGCTGGCCATGCATCCGCAACACACCGTCATCCCCAATAGTAACCTCCTTGGCATTGCTGTGCTGAACCGTGTTCTTGAGGTCAAGCAAATGTGGGTCATCATATTGATGCTCTCTGATACAATCACATAGAGGATACCATGAAACCACGTAGGCCAGAACTTGACTCGGCTCTGAAACATCCAATCTAACAAACTGGTTGGCTAAGCCTGAACATCAAACGCTAATGGCCTCTCCGCTACCGGTAGATATGCCAAACTCTCCGCCTTTCGGCTCAAGGCATCAGCCTGCACTTTGGCTTTCCCGCGATGATATCGAATGGTGATATCATAGTCCTTAAGCAACTCTAACCATCTCCGCTGCTGCAAGTTAAGATCCTTCTGTTTGAATAGATGTTGTGGACTCCGGTGGTCGGTATAGACTTCACAAGGGACACCGTACAAATAGTGACGACAAATCTTCAAGGCATGAACATTAGATGCTAATTCTAGGGTGTGGACATGATAATATTTCTCATGCACCTTCAGCTATCTAGACGCGTAGGCAATCACCGTACCGTCTTGAATCAACTTCGCACCGAGGTCAACACGTGACGCATCATAATACATAGTGTAAAACCCCGAACCCGTAGGCAACACCAACACTGGGGCTGAAGTCAAAGCAGTCTTGAGATTTTGAAAGCCCTCCTCACACTCCTAGATCCATCTAAATGGAGCACCCTTCTGGGTCAATTTGGTCATATGTACAACAATAGATAAGAAACCCTATACAAAATGTCGGTAATACCCTACAAACCATGTACACTCCAGATCTCAATGGTGGAAGACGGTCTGGGCCAACTCTACACTGCTTCAATCTTCTTTGGATCTATCGTGATCCCCTCGCTCGACACCACATGACCCAAAAATGCCACTGAATTAAGCCAGTATTCACACTTTGAAAATTTTGCATACAACTTCATTTTTCTCAAGGTCTGGAGCATAATCCTCAAATGTTGCTCATGTTCCTCTCAGCTCCGGGAGTACACCAAGATGTCATTAATAAACACAATGACAAATGAGTCCAGATACGGCTGAAATACACTGTTCATCAAGTGCATGAATGCTACTGGTGCATTGGTCAGCCCAAATAAAATCACAAGGAACTCGTACTGACCATACCGAGTCCTGAAGTCAGTCTTCGGAATATTTGGATCCCGAATTTTTAGCTGGTGATAACCTGACCACAAATCAATCTTTGAGAACGCTCTGGCGCCCGGTAGCTGATCAAATAGGTCATCAATGCGTGGCTATGGATACATGTTCTTTACTGTAACCTTGTTCAACTTCCGATAATCAATACATATGCGCATAGAACCATCCTTCTTCTTTACAAACAAGATCGGAGCACCCCAAGGTGACACACTAGGCCAAATGAAACCCTTATCAAGCAACTCTTGCAACTGCTCCTTTAACTCCTTCAGCTCCGCTGGGGCCATACGACATGGGGGAATAGAAATGCGCTGAATGCCCGACAAATAGTCAATACCAAAATCGATATCCTTATCAGACGGCATGCCCGGAAGATCCGTCGGAAATACATCTGGATAGTCCCTCACTACTGGAACTGACTCAACGGTATGAGGATCAACAGTGACATCTCTCACAAAGGCTGGATATGCCTTACACCCCTTCCCAACCATCTACTATTCCTTAAGGAAGGACACTACCTTGCTAGGAACATAATCCAAAGTACCCCTCTACTCCAACCACGACAAACCTGGCATAGCCAATGTCACTGTCTTGGTGTGACTATAAAGAATAGCATGATAGGACGACAACTAGTCCATGCCCAAAATAACATTACAATCTACCATACTGAGCAAAAATAGATCAACTCTGGTCTCAAAACCACCACGAACAGCTAAACATGACTGATATACACAGTCAACAATAATGGAATCTCCCACATGCGTGGATACATACACAGGAGAACTCAAAGAATCATGGGATATACCCAAATATGGAGCAAAGTAAGATCATACATATAAATAAGTGGAGATTGGATCAAATAAGACTGATTCATCTCTATGAAAAACTGGAACAATACCTGTGATAACTGAGTCTGATGCAACCGCCTCTGTCCTACCTAGAAAAGCATAACATCTGGCTTGGCCTCCCCCTCTAGGGTGACCCCTACCCGCCTAACCTCCACCCTTAGCTGGGTGAGTAGGTGGAGTGGCAACTGGTGCGGTTACCATGGCCTGAGAAGTTTAGGGACCCTGTGGAATACGTGGAGCCTGAGTAGTCTTTAGAGGTGCACCCCTCCTGAGTCTGGGATAGTCCCTCACCATATGACGAGTATCACCACACTTAAAATAGGCTCTCAGAAGACGTGGCTGCTAAAACTGGCTCGGGCCTTGTCGGCTGGACTGACCTTTGAAAACATAACCTCTACCATGACGGGCTACAACTGGGGCACGTGCACCACTATATATTCCAGAATTTTGAGGCCTCTTAGCCTCCCTGTCCTCTCTCTTCCGACCTCGCATACGTTCCAATCTCCGAGCGATCTCTACCACCTGCTGGTATGAGGTATCAATCTCCAACTATCGAGCCATGCTGAATCTAATACCATAGTTGAGACCCTCGATAAATCGACGGACTCGCTCTCTTACTATGTAAACTAAGGCAAATGCATGTCTGGACAACTCGCTAAACCTGACAGCATACTCTGATACAGTCATAGCACCCTGGCGCAACTGATCAAACTCCGTGCGCCATGCTTCTCGAAGGCTCTGGGGAACTCTCTCTCTCAGGAACATATTTGAAAACGGATCCCAGATGGGTGAAGCTGCCTCGGCATGGATACCCCCTCTCATAAGCCCGCCACCACTGGTATGCTGGTCCCGATAGCTGGAAAGTAGTGAAAGCCACTCGCTAGTCTCCACTATACCCATGTTACGGAGAATACGGTGAAACTTTTCCTGGAAGCCCTGTGTGTCCTCTGTATCTAGGCCGCTGAAAGTAGGAGGATGGTTCTTTTTGTACCTCTCGAGCCTGAGCTCCTCCTCCTCCGATGCTGCTGCCCTAACCTCGGGCTGCACTGGGATAACCGGCTACATTGGTATGACCTCTGGGACATGATCCATATGGACCCGCTGCTCTGGGGTACGAGCTGCGGGAGTCTGTGCTCCTCCCCCAGCCTGAGATGTGGCTGGTGCAAGTGGAATCAACCCCGCCTGGGCTATAGTACCAAACATGCTCAAGAACTGGGCGATAGTCTCCTGAAGTGCAGGGGTAGCAACAGGCGCATCAGGTGCCTGCCCCCAATTGGTGCTATAAGTGGCTCCTCTGTCGCAGCTCAGGCTGGTGCTCTGGCTGCACCACATCCCCTCCTTGGCCTCTGCCCCAGCCTTTTGCAGCTCTAGCAGGGGGTGCGGGTGTCTGATCGTCAGATCCAGCGGTGCTTGTCCTCACCATCTATGAGAGAATAAAAAGACAAAGATTTAGTATTCGAAGTCAACAAATTCGCATGATAAGGAGTCAAAGAAGTGAAGCTTTTCCTAACAGTTCCATAGCCTCTTAAAGATAAGTACAGACGTCTCCGTACCGATCCGCGAGACTCTACTAAACCTACTTGTGACCTGTGATACCTATGAACCTAGAGCTCTAATACCAACTTGTCACGACCCCAATTTCCCCCGTAGGATGTAGTGATGGAACCTAATCTCTAAGACTAGGTAAGCCTAACGTACATGCAGAATATAGCAGAGATAATGATAAAACTCTCAAATAACTTAACAACTAACGTAAAATAACTCCGCAACTCAACAAAAACATCTCCCCAAAATCCGATGATATCAATTCACAAGCTTTACAAGAGTATATTGAACATCCCTATACAACAATATCTATAAAAAAGGAAAAAATGAAATAGAACTAGATAAAGGGTGACTCCGAGGCCTGCGGACGCCGACATGTATACCTTGAAGTCTCCAAATCCAAACTCAACCTAATGGTGCCTGGGCTGGTAAGAGGTACATGGATCTGCACAAATAGATGTGTAGAAGCATAGCATGAGTACACCACAATGATACCTAATAAGTGCCAAGCCTAACCTCGGTAGGGTAGTGACGAGGCCAGGTCAAGGCCCTACTAGAATAAATAAGAAAACTAAAAAGGTATATAACAATGTGATAATGATAAACAGTGGAAATGAGACAGTGAAGAGATATACAAAGAATAACTACATTGAACTAAGGCAATAAGGCATCACAGAAGAAAACAAGGAAATAAAACAACCAAACCACAAGTGATGTAATAGAAACGTATCAACAAGAATCACTATCGAGGTACCGCCTCGTAGTCTCATATCACAAAATAATTCACAATCTTTCCTTATATCACCGCGGGAGCCTTGCATTTAGTTTTAAAAATTATTTTTCCCGAAATAGCTTCCCACATTTTAGCCTACCTTATCACACCGCGTGGCTTTAAGTAGTTCCCCTACTTGCAACACGCATATCAAGCCCACCTTATCTCACCGTATGCGTTTCAACCCTAATCCTTATACCACCGCATGAGTATTAATACACAACGTATCAAAATTAGCACCTCAAGTGCCCAATATCACAACTTTCCAAAGAAGTCAACAATGCTCCACAGTAAATTGCCCATGGCTCAACCACAATATGCACAAGAGTCTCAACAATATCAACCGAAAGTGAATAACTCAACAAGAATGGCATTCCACAACTTTACAACTTTGCCTCAATGTGAATCACGACCTTTATTACTCAATACCAATTTCAACAATAAGATAATCCAAGAAATAACAACTTCAAGTTAGGAACTCAACAGTTAAATAATGAATAAGGGATAGAGAAAGCAATAACTTCAACTAAACATGTAAAGGTAATTAACAAGTAAGAGATAAGGCAAGTAAAGCATGTGAAGGTAGACTAATGATGATGAATATAACATATTATGGTAACTCAATTAAAGGCATGAAAGGAATCTACATAGCTAGAATCGGTCAATTACCACATTTAGCCCGTGTACACACTCATCACTTTGCGTACACGGCTTCCGCATATCACAATTAATACAAACAACACCAATCCTAAGGGATAATTCCCCCACACAAAGTTAGGCAAGACACTTACCTCAAAACACGCTAACTCAATCCAATAGTAAGCCTTTCCCTTGATTATCCAACTCCGAACGACCCGAATCTAGCCAAATCAACTTCATACCATAAATATAAACTATAGGAAGCTATCCCGAACAATAAAGTTGCAATCTTTAAAGAGAAATAAAAAGTCAACTGAAAAAGTCAACCTTGGGCTTGCGTCTCGGAACCTGACCAAAATTACAAAATTCGAACACTCATTCGATAACGATAATTACTCAAATCCGACTTCAAATCGCCTTTTAGATCCCCAAAATTTAGTCTAAGAAGTTTTACAATTTTTTCCCAAATTTTCCGACTCAAATCACTAGTTAAATGATGAAAAATAACAATGGATTCATGTAAATAACCAAATCCGTGTTAGAATCACTTACCCCGATGATTTCCTTGAACATCCCTCGAAACATCGCCACAAACCGAGCTCTCTAGGTCCAAAGATGGAAAATTAAATAAAACCCTCGACCTAAGCCTTTTTCTACCGAGCGATGTCGCATGTGCGAACCCACAGTCGTATCTGCGGCTCCGTACCTGTGGAATTTCCATCACAGGTGCGGTCTTCACTAAGGTCCAACTCCCTCCGCTTCTGCAGACAAAACACGCATTTACGCCTTCCGCTCATACGTACATAGGAGAGCATATGCACACGCGCTCCTATGGACGATGTCCACTTTTGCGCCCATAGACCAAATTGGGCCAGTTCGCATCTGCGACCAGCTCCTCCGAACCTGCAGACTCGCAGATGCGGAAAGCTCCTCGCATCTGTGGTCACAGCCAAGCCCACTAAAGACCGCTTCTTTGATGGCCCCCTCGCACCTGCGTGTGTGCACCTGCGGTCAAACCCTCCTCAGGTGCGATGACACTAAAACAACAACACTTGAGCAAAACACTAAGTCCATTAAGGATCCGATTTCGATCCGATTCACACCCGCCCCCCCGTGACCCCATCCGAATATACCAACAAGTTCCATAACACATAACGGACCTACTCGAGGCCTAAAATCACATCAAACAACATCGATTCTACGAATCGCGACCCAATTCAAGCCTATTGAAACTATGAACATCCGACTTCCAAAACAAATGCCGAATCATACCAAAACAACTCCGATTGACCTTAAATTTTGCACACAAGTCATGAATGACATGACGAACCTATTCCAACTTCTAGAATCGGAATCCGACCCCGATATCAATAAAGTCAACTCCCGGTCAAACTTCTCAACCTTCCAAACCTTCAACTTTCTAACTTTTGCCAATTCAAGCCGAAACGACCTACAGACCTCCTAATCAACATGTATATGCTCCTAAGTCCAAAATACCATACGGAGCTATTGGAACCGTCCAAACTCCATTCCAAAGTCGTTTACATAAAAATCAAACTATGGTCAACTCTTTCAACTTAGGCCTTCAACTTAGGGACTATGTGTCCCAATTTTATTCCGAAACTCACCTAAAAACAAAACCAACTACTCCGTCAAGTCACATTACCGTATACAACATAGAGGAGGCAATAAATAGGGGATAGGGGCTAAAATACTTTAAATTACCGGCCGAGTCGTTACAATCACTATATAGGGGGGGGGGTTGGTAAATATGTTCCTCGAGAAGTTCTTTCTAGAAGCCTGCAAGCTTCAACTCGAGGATGAGATCATGTATTTTAGGCCGTTAACAAATGAAGCATTGCAAAAGGCATGGTTAAGGTTTAATAAGAAGTTGAGACAATGTCTAAACCATGATTGAGTGACTCGATTCTCTTGCAAACTTTTTATCGAGCACTTGACACCGTCAACAAGTCGGTGGCAAACAATTTGGCGAGTGGGTCGATAATGGCGAAGTAGTTTTAGGATATTTGTGAGCTATTGGAAAAAATAACAAAGACCAACCACGCTTGGCACATTAGTACCATGAGTTTGGGAGTGGGAGTTTAGCAAAAGAATTGGCTCCTTTGGCAATTAAGAAAGAGGAAAAAGAATGATGTAATGGCCAATTTTGCAACTCAAATGTCAATCCTTACCAAACATGTTACGGAGAGAAGAACCAAGAAGGTGAATATGGTAGAGAGTACAAAATCAAAGCGAAGTTTTCAAGAAAGGGCAACGTACAAATAAAAAAAATTATCAAGTTTATGATGAAGAAGCTAACTTCGTCAATAATTCTCAAGGTGTCACAACCCAAATCTCACATGTTGTGATGGAGCCTATCACAGTACTAGGCAAACCGACAATCACAAAATAACTATGCATTTTAATTTAAAAGCATGATATATTGAGTTTAACAGTAAAAATCTCATAAATACTCAGTAAATGAGCTACTATATGACAACACAGTCAAAAACTTCTAATACAATTGTCTGGAAAGATAGAACAGTGCTAAATAAACTGAAAAAGAAGGAGAGTCAAGGTCTGCGGATGCCAAAGCAGCTACCTCAAAAGTCTCCAAGCAGGTAATTCTCCAAGTCTAGCAACCACCGTGTCCAGATGCACTTGGATCTGCACACGAAGTGCAGAGTGTAGTATGAGTATAACCGACCCAATGTACTCAATACATAACATGACTAACCTTGGGCTGAAAGCAGTGACGAGCTCTGAAAGGTACAATCCAAATCTAGATAATAACAGTACATATATGACAAGAAAATGACAGTAATAGCTCAGAGAAATCTCATAATCAGTTTGTACACAGTACAAAAATATAGACATGCTTTCAAGTTTAATAGTTTGAGCTCAACACTGATAAAATATTCCAAGTATGACTGATATTTGGAATGCTACATCTCTATATCTACATGTCAAATGTGCATGTCACATGTAATGTATCACAGTGATAACTCATGTACTCACACTCTTAGAGTACTGAATCTGACTGTCACAACTCTCACTCATCACACTCAATCACTTAGCACTGTACGGTACCTGCGCTTACTGCTGGTATGTCAGACTCCGGAGGGGTGGATCCTACCCAAGTGCTAATTTAAAGCCAATATGGCCTGCTGCGACGTGCAGTCCGATCCCATAATAATAGATAAAGCCTATAAGACCTGCTGCGGCGTGCAACCCGATCCATAATAATAATATATTTAAAACCAGAAGGCTTGCTGCAGCGTGCAGCCCGATCCACAACCTCACTCACAACACGACTCTCAGGCCCCAACTCAATCATCAATCTCTCCAGAGTCTCGTGCTCACAAATCTCATGCCAACTAGCCCAAACAATGATACATGATGTAACGGTAAATGACAACAGAGACTGAGATATATTATGCAAATGATGAATGTGACTGAGTAAATTATTGCAATTTAAGTAAATAGTTCAACAACAGAAATGACCTCAGTGGGTCCCAACAAAACAAACATTTAGCCTAAACATGATTTCTAACATGGATTGTAGCTCAATAACTCTAACACGTAGGGATTACATGAATAGAAACAAGGTTTGATAACTACACAATGCCACTGAATTGACCGAGTCACAATTTCCATGGTGTACGCCCACACGCCCGTCACCTGGTATGTGCGTCACCTCAATACCAACCACATAGCACGTATTTCAGGGATTCATACCCTTAGAACCAAGTTTAGAAGTATTACTTACCTCAAACCGCACAAATCCCTATTCCAACAAGCCCTTGCCTCGCGAATCGGCCTCCGAACGACTCGAATCTAGCCACAAACAACTTAATACAATCAATACAAGCTACAAGAATTAATTCCATACGATAAAGCTAGTTCTTTAACCAAATTCAAAACGTCAACCCAAAAAGTCAACCCCGGGCCCATGCCTCGGAATTCGACAAAATTTACAAAATCCGAACACCCATTCAATAATGAGTCCAACCATACCAAAATCATCCAATTCCAACCTCAAATCACCTTTTAAATCTTTGAAATATAGTTTATGAAGTTTCTACAATTTTTCCCTATATTTCCAACCCAAAACACTAATTAAATGGAAAAACAAATGATCGATTCATGTAATTTAACCAAAATCGGGGTCTACAACTCAAAATATGAAATAATAACTCTAACCCTCGATTTGGGTTTTTAAATCTGCTACCCTAATGTCCTTCTTCGCGAACGTGAAAAGTGCCTTGCATTCTCGATGCAAAAATCAACTTCCAAAAAATCCTCTTACGTGAATGCAAAGGCCCCCTCGCGAATGCGATGTCCAATGAACCCATGCCTACGCGATTGCGAACTGTCTCCCGCGAATGCGAAGGCTTACAAGCCTGGTACATCACCTGCCTCCTCCTTCTATGCGAACTTGAGCCCCCTCTCGCGATCGCGATGCACAACTTCCCTATACCTTTGCAAACGTGTGGCCTTCTTCGCCCATTAAGAACAAACTTCACCTCTCTCGCGAACACGAACAAGGAAACTAGACACCAGAAATTCTGTAGTTTAACAAGGCCAAACTCAATCCGTAATCAATCTGAATCTCATCCGAGGCCCCCGGAACCCCATCCAAACATACCAACACATACTAAAATATCGTACGAACTTAGGCGAGGCCTAAAATCACATCAAACAACATCAATAACATGAATCGCACCCCAATTCAAGCCTAATGAAACTAATAGATTTCCAATTTCTACAATCGATGCCGAAACCTATCAAACCAACTCCGATTGACCTCCAATTTTAGACAAAAGTCACAAAGGACACAACGGACCTATTCCAACTTCCGAAACCAAAATCCGAGTCCGGTAACCACAAAGTCAACTCTTAGTTAAACTTCTCAGCTCTCCAAACTTCAACTTTTCCAACTTTCACCAATTCAAGCCAAAATCACCTACGGACATCCAAATCAATATTCGGGCACACTCCTATGTCCAAAATCTCCATACGGAGCTATTAGAACAATAAAAACTCCATTTTGGAGTCATTTATATATAAGTCAATATCCGGTCAACTCTTTCAACTTAGGCTTCCAACGTTGGGACTAAGTATCCAAATTAATTCTGAAACACTCCCGGAACCAAACCAACCACTCTTACAAGTCATATAACAATAAACGAACATAAAATAAGCAATCAATGGGGAAACGGGGCTACAATAGTCAAAACAGCCGGCCGGACCGTTACACAAGGTGAGGTTTACCGACCTAATTATCAAGGGTCCAATCATGGACCATGGAGGCCTAATGCATAAGATCAAGGAACCAAGGTTGGAGGAATGTTCACATAATTTAAATTGGAAGGAAAATAATCAAGAAAATTAGAAATCTATCAACCAAGGAATTGGAGGGAGAAAAACTACCAAACAATAGAAGCTTTAATGCATATGTCCTGCCAAGAGGTCCTATGTTCCAACAATCCGATCAACCTCACCATACCATAATCGATAACTATTAAATAATGATACTGCTTGATCAAAAATTGAGGATATGTTGTCAAGAATGTTAAAAAATTAAGATTGGTCTGATGGTTCCATGAAAGATTTGAGTAAACTTGTGAACTCTCATTCCACGTCGATCAAGCAACTTGAGACCTATTTGAGTCAAATTGCTTCATAATTGAACCCAAGACAAAAAGGTGCTTTACCAAGTGATACCATTTCAAATCCAAAGAATGATGGGAGTGGTACTTCTCATGGCTTAGATATCACCACCCAAAGGTGAAGAATGTTATATGAGAAGAAGTCATTGGAAGAAAATGTGATTGTTGAGAAAGTGCAAGAAGAGGAATCCTCAAAAGAGAAGAAAACATTATTGATACTCCTATTGTGGTTGAAGAGGAGTCCGAAGTTGCAAATTCCTCACCCACTCAGGGGAGGGACAATTCAAAAAGCAAGCCTACAAAACTTTGAAAACTATCCCCATGACACCTCCACCTTTTCATCAAAGGCTCGAAAAGAAGAGTGAAGAAGGAAAATTCAAGAAGTTCATTGAGATATTGAAGCAATTGTTGGTGAACATCCCACATGGGGTGGCATTTGAGAAAATTCCAAGGTAAGCTAAACTCATGAAGGATCTCATCGCAAAGAAGCAAAGAATGAGCCTTGATATGGTGGATATTACTCATCAATGTAGTGCCATTGTTTTACACACATTGATTCAAAAGAGAGATGACCCCGGTGATTTTATCATCCAGTATCACTGATGTCTATCAATTTTCCAAGGCTTTTTGTGAATTTGAGGTAAGTATAAATTTGGTCCCCTATGCTATTTTTAAGAAGTTGGGTTTAGGCAGTCCTTAACCCGAGGGTTTTATTGCTATTCTAGTTCTTCAGGACACCATGGTCCGGATTCAGAGTTATTTCAAAGGTTTGGCTCATGTGGTGATGATTCCTACAGTGCTAGCTACTTCTCAGGCTGGAAGGGGGGCCCAGGCCCAAGATACTCACACTCCAGAGCAGGGCACCACTTTGTTTCAAACTTCGGGAGTTCCAGCTATTACACCTGTTGGGGTAGTTCAGTCTATTTCTATGGCTAGTCCTGCTATGTCTATTGATGAGTAAAAGATGATGGATCGGTTCTAGAAGTTAGATCCCCCACATTTTAATGGTGATCCCACAACTGATGCCCAAGACATTTTGGATAGGTGTCATGAGATTTTGCGTAATTTAGGTTTGTGGAGTCTAATAAAGTTGATTTCACTACGTTTCAGTTTAAAGGGCTAGATAAGAAGTGGTGGCAGACTTATGAGTATAGCAGGCTTGCAGGGACATTTTCTCTCACTTGGACTTAGTTTTGTACTCTCTTCTTAGAGAAGTTCACTCCACTCACTAGGAGAGATGAGTCACGTAGTTAGTTTGAGCGTTTTCATCAAGAGGACATGTTAATTATTGAGTATGAGATGAGGTTTACTAAGTTGTCTCATTATACAACTTTCTTGATTCCTTCTGAGACGGAGAAGGTAAGGAGGTTCATTGAGGGGTTTAATTTGGATATTAAGCTTAATATGGATAGAGAGACTGAGACAAGGACTACTTTCCATTAGGTACTAGATATAGCATAGAGGATTGAGCGCATCCAGGGTGAGGAGAGAGAGGCGATGAGGGATAAAAGGCCTTGTTATTTAGGAGGATTCGATGGTGCCTTATTTAGAGGCAACAGTCATTTTGGTAGAGGCTATCCTATTAGGTTAGTTTACTCATGGTGCTCCAATCAATCATGGTTCTCTCGGTACTTGTTTGGGGCAGGGATCCTATAATGTGCTTCCAACTTATGGTTTTTATGGTGGTTATTCTGGTCGTCATGGACCAACTTAGTATCAACAACCATACTAGTAGAAATGTTGCTTTGAGAGTGGATATTTGAGTCATATGAGGAGGGAATTCCCCAAGCTTCAGAGTGGTATATCTCAGCAGGGTACTCAGGTTATGATCAGCTAGTTAGAGGTCGGCTTAGAGGAGGAGGATAGATCGGTGGAGGTTAGGCTCGTTGTTATGATTTTCTTGGTAGACCTATGGAAAAGGCATCTGATGCAGTCATTACAGACATTGTTTCAGTCTGTCATAGAGATGCTCTAGTATTGTTTGATCTGGGTTCTACTTATTTATTTGTGTCATCTTACTTTGCATCATATTTGGGTATGTCTTGTGATATTTTGGATATTTCGGTTTATGTGTTTTTGCCTTTCTTATATTCTATTATGGTGGATCGAAATTATCAGTCTTGTGTAGTTACTATTAATGGGTATGATATGATGATTGTTTTTTTTGGTGGACATGGTGGATTAAGTTGATTCTTGGTATGGATTGATTATCTTTGTATCAAGATATCTTGGATTGTCACGCTAAGACTGTGACTTTATCTATGTTAGGATTGCCTATATTTGAGTGGAGAGAGTCACTTGGTTATTCTACAAGTACAATGATTTTATTTTTGAAGGATCAGTGTATGATTGAGAAGGAATATCTAGTATATTTGGATTTTATTCGGGATTCTAGTATGGAGGTTCCTTTTGTAAATTCGATATCGGTTGTAAGAGAGTTCCCGGAGGTATTCCCTATGGATTTGCCAGGTATGCCACCAGACGGGGATATTGATCTTGGTATTGATTTGGTGTTGGGCACTTAGCCCATATCTATTCCACCAAACCGCATGTCTCCAACTGAGTTGAAAGAGTTGAAGGAGAAGCTGCAAGATTTTCTTGGAAAGGGGTTCATTAGATCGAGTTTTTCTCCTTGGCATGCAACCATATTGTTTGTAAAGAAGAAGGATAGTACTATGAGGATGTGTATTGATATTATAGGCAGTTGAACAAGGTTACTATTAAGAACAACTATCCATTACCTTGTATTGATGATTTTTCTGATCAGTTTCAAGGTGCTAAGGTATTCTTTAAGATTGACTTGAGGTCGGATTATCATCAGGTAAATATTAGGGCTTCGGATATCACTAAGATAACTTTTAGGACTCGTTATGGTCATTATGAGTTCCTGGTGATGTCATTTGTTTGACTAATGCTCCAGTTGTATTCATGAATTTGATGAACCAGGTAATCAAGCCTTGTTTGGACTCTTTTATGATAGTGTTCATTGAAGACATCTTGGTTTACTCTCATAGTAGGAGGATCATGAGCAACATTTGAGGGTTGTGCTTCAGACCTTGAAGGAGAAAAAACTTTATGCTAAGTTTTTTAAGTGTGAGTTTTTGGCTGGACTCAGTTGCATTCTTGGCTCATGTAGAGTCTGGCAATGGTATGAAGGCTGATCCCAAGAAGATATAGGCAGTTCAGAATTGGCCCAAACCTACTACAACTACATGGATTAGGAGTTTCTTGGGGTTGGAAGGCTTCTTATCTTCATTTTGTATAGGAGTTTATATCCATTGCAGCTCCACCGACTAAGTTGGCTCAGAAATGTGTTCATTTTAGGGTGGTCTGATGAGTGTGAGGAGAGCTATTAGAAGCTCAAAGTTGCTTTTACTACAACCCTAATATTGGTGTTGCCTATAGGTTCAGGGCCATACATTGTGTATTTTGATTATTTACGCGTTGGTCTTGGTGCGGTGTTATTGCAGAATGGTAAGGTGATTGCTTATGCTTCACGACAATTGAATCCTTATGAGAAGAATTATCCAATTCATGATTTGGAGTTGGTGTCTATGGTGCATGCGCTTAAGATTTGGAGGAATTTTTGTACGATGTATCATGTGAGTATATATTGATAATTGGAGTGTTCAACACTTTTCAAGCAGAAAAATCTGAATTTCAGGCAGTGCAAGTGGCTTGAGGTTCTTAAGGGTTATGATATCACTATCTTGTATCATCTAGCTAAGGTGAATGTGGTAACGGATGCCTTCAGTAGAAAAGCAGAGAGTATGGGTAGTTTGACATTCATTCTAGTTGAGGTGAGGCCTTTGGCTATGGATGTGTAGGCCTTGGTCAATAGATTTGTGAGATTCGACATGTTAGAGGCTAGTAGAGTTCTTGCTTGTGTTTTCGCGCATTAAGGCTTGCAAGTATGATGATCATCATTGATTGATGCTTAAGGTGATGATGCAGTGAGGTGGTGCTAAGAAGGTGGTTATTGGAGATGATTGTGTTATGCGACTTCAGAATCAACTTTGTGTTCCTCGTGTTGATGGTCTAAGTGTTTTGATACTTGAGGAAGCTCATAATTTGCGGTATTCTATTTATCCAGGTGCTACAAAGATGTATTGTGATCTAAAGCACTACTGTTTGTGGCGGTGGATGAAGAAGGGCATTGATTGTCATGTTTCATAGTGTTTTGAATGGACAACAAGTTAAGTATGAACATCATAAATGAGGTGGTTTGATTCAGAAAATGGTTATACCGGAGTGGAAATGAGAGTGTATCACTATGGATTTTGTAGTAAGGTTACCACGTACCTTGAGGAAGTTTGATGCTATTTAGGTCATTGCAGACATGTTGACCAAGTCCGCCACTTCATACTGGTATTGACTACTTATACATTGGAGAAGTTAGCTCAGATTTTCATTCAGAGGTAGTTCGTTTTCATGGAGTGCCTATTTCTATCATTTCAGACTGTGGCACTCAGTTCACATCTCAATTTTGGAGAGCTGTTAAGTGGGAGTTAGGTATATAGGTGGAGAATAGCATAACTTTTCACCCAGAGTTGGATGGTCAGTACGAGCTAGCCTACGACGAAGAGCCAGTAGCTATTTTGGACAGGCAAGTTCACAAGTTAACGTCAAAATAGATCGCTTTGGTGAAGGTGCTTTGGAAAGGGCAACTGAGTGAGGAATCTATTTTGGAGACCGATTTAGATATGCGGAACAGATATCCATACTTTTTAGCAGTCCAAGTACATTTCTAAACTCGTTCGAGGACGAATGTTTATTTAACAGCAATGTAACAACTCGATCGGTTATTTTGAGTTCTAGAACCTCATTCCCCTACTTGATGTTTTCAGCTATAGTTACATGTGATCCTATCCTATCCTCAGATGATAGGTCATTGTTGAAGTCCCCACTAAGTAACCAGGGTGTCCGAGCTTGAATATTTAACTATTTAAGGTCCCTCCATAAGGTCTCCCTCTATTGGCTATCATTCTGAGCATATACAACACTGAAATAGGCTGTGAATTTAGAGCTAGTGTCCTCAACCAAGCAGTGTATAAACTGATCTGTAACATGAATTATCTCAATCTGACTATGTGTTTCCCACAGGATCCAAATCCTTCCATTTGGAGCATTAGGATAGTTACTACATACATTCCACCCCTGTGCTATCTTTTTTTGTATTTTTTGTGACTTATGTAACTTGAATCTAGTTTCTATACATTCCATTACATCTATTTTAATTTAGGAAGAAAGATCTTTAACTCTTTCTGTTTGTGGGCCTAGTTCAGGCCCCTTATGTTCCATGTACCAATGATCATGGGGGATTGCATAGTGAGGAGCTAGCTGGTTCTGGATCCACCAAGTGCCTTCTTATTTCAACATTTCTAGGCTCCAGTACTGCTTTCCCTCTATCATTTCCATGAAACCTCATAATATTCAGCATCACAGCTTCAGGATTTGTGCAGCACACTCTGTCATTTTGTATGATTACCTCTGAGTCTTCATGACATAGCAAGGGTGGATCAGTTGATACATAGATGAATATATTTCTAATAGGCAAGTTGTTATCATGCAAGTTGTTTGGCAGTGGTCTCAGGTCCTCATAAGCAGTTGGGGCAGCATCCTTAATAGTATTCTCTACTGGACTTTTTGTCATCCATTCATGCTTTGTAGCCTTTGCTTGATTCCTGGTTAATCTTCTCCTTTTCTTTGTTTTTTCACCCTCTACATTTCCTTCACCTTCAATATAACTTTGTGCATCCCAGCACTCTGAGGTGTCATGGCCAAATTTAAGACATTCATTACAGAACACAAATTTCCAATCGTACTTAATTTGTTGTATCAATGGACCAAATGGTGACTATATTTCTAGTTATTCCGTTAGGGGATATGCAACATCCACTTCCACAAGAACTCCAGCATATGATATCTTCTCATAGTGGGCTGTGAATTTGTCTGTGTACATGAGTTTGCCTACCACACTAGCCATCTCAATGCTTCTGTTGACCAATAACCCACTAGTAATCTAGGAAACCTCACCCAAACTGGCACTATGCTTAGTATGTCTTTAATAAATAAGAAATACAATTCCCAGAGTCTCAGCAACATTGATTTGTTCCTGTAAGTATATGGCCCCGATTGCAAAACCTGATCTCTGTCCTCTGTGGATTGAAATTTGAAAATGCAGTATCCCTCAGTGTGAATTAGTATCTGAGGTTTGGTGACAAAATTCCAAACACTTGTAACAAAGTTATCCATAGATCACTCATAAGGATTATCTCCAATTACATACCCAATTAGTGAGGTTATCCAATAATCCACTTGGGATTTAGGTTATCCTCATTCAATTTAACAGTCATTTTCCTATCACAATCAATTGGAGGTACAATGGTCTAGGGCTTACCTATTTGCCAACTATGATTACCGCGAATGATTTCAGATGCCATGGGCATCGGCTTCTCCGACTTTCCAGCTTCGAAATATTATAATCAACGGGTTGCATGCAGCGTTTCTCCTTCAGCTTTGAAAGATTGAGGTTGCACATCTCCATCAGAACTGATAGTCTCGTGAATTTCCTCAATAGATTGGTATTTTTATGGCAGAAAATTCCTAAAAGTAAGTGGTGGAAGTTCTCTTTGTATCCCATTTACGGGAGTAATTAGTTTTACCATCTGTTATTTGGTCTCATGCATAGGTTTCTAGCGCCGGGCCATCGTTCTTCGGTCACAATTGCATTCCTTGCTATTGTGTGCCGAGAGAAGTAGTACTCTCCCCAATAATAAATTGGACACATCAGGTAGGGGTCGAACCTATGACTTTCTTCTTAGGTAACAGATGCTCTATCCACTGAGCTATAGACGCCAGATCACATGCGGTTTGGTTCCCGAGGGGTTCGCGAGTGATTTGGGACCCTTAGTTCCTAACTTGAGGCTTAAGATTGGAAGAGTTAACCAACGTCAACATTATGGTAAACGCCCCTGGATTGGTGATTTGAAGGTCCCAATTGGTTTGTATGGTGATTTTGGAGTTGTACATATGTTTGGTTCGGGTCTCAGGTGGCCTGAGTGTGATTCGCCACTTCTAGTCGAAAGTTGAAATTGTGAACTAAAGAATATTTGAGATTTTTGGTTTGATGCTTGATTCTTGATTTTGATGTTATTTTTTGTGTTTTTATCCTTTTCACAACTTTGTATAGGGTATACAAACTTGTTAGGATGATTGGACGAGGTCCCAAGGGGCTCAAGTAAGTTCAGGGCAATTTCGAAGCATTTTAGATTGATTTTGGATTGCTTGTTTTGCGATGCACAATAATGTATCACGATTGCCGAGCTAAGTCCCGCGATTGTTTATAATGATTTAGGGGCCAAGGAGTTTTGCTTTGCGGTCTTATTGAGGGGTTTGCAATCCCATAGGGATGGCACGATGTGCATCGCTATCGCATGAGGGGAGGTCGCGATAGCATCAAGGGAAAGCTAGTTAGCCTTCGCGGTTGCGTGAGCTCAGTCGCGATATCAATTAAACATTTTAGCCCAGGGGTAAATTTTGTCGAGATTTCGGGATTTAGCTCATTTTTACCACTTTTATGTTTTGGAGAACGAGAATAAGAGATTGTGTAGAAGGATTTCACTCCAATCTTGAGGGTCAGTAATTTTTACTCTGATTTGATCATATATATCAATTCCCCATGGATCTCTACACCTAAATATAGAATCAAAGAGTGAAATTTGAGTTTTTTGTCTAAACCTTAAGAGAGTGTATTTTGAGTATTTGAACACCCGTTTGGACTCGAATTTGGAAATTAATTACATATTTTGACTCGTGGATTTATGGGTTAACAAGATTAGACCTTAGACTCGAGTTTTGACTATGTGTGCTCGGGTTGACCTTTGAGAATGTAATTGGTCTCTATGAATTTATTTGACCCTGTTAGGTATTGTTTTGTTACATTTGGGATGTTTGGAGGAGAATTTCAAAGGAAAGGTGGCATTTGAGGGTTGAAGCAGTTCTAGAAGAAGGTAAGTATCTTGTCTAACCTAGTTAAGAGGAAATTTTCTACAAATTGTCTTATGTTTTATATGCTACGTGATTTGGAGCTGATGTATATACGGCGTGACAAACGTATATATGTATACTAAGGTTATATCTTGTTTGGGGTAGTTTTAGGCTTCTTTAAGACTTGTTTGATTGTTTTTTCTTCTTGACTTATATTTTATTTAATTATATGACTATACAAGCGTATTTATTCATGATAGAAATCATGTTTTAGTTTATGACATCTTATTTAGGCATGATGGGCTATTCCTGAGTTTGTTGTTATAGTTGTTTTAGCTGTAGTCATACTTTATATTATGGATACACATCCGTATCTTTTTTTATTATGTCCTTGTGCATCTTATTTGTTATCTCTCAAGCATATGTATTAATCCTTGAAGATGGAGATCTTGATAGGGATTGTTATGATTATGGTACATTCAAACATACTGAGCTAATTGATATTGTTATAGCACGATGGTTTATGCTCTGCGGTATTGTAATATTGGTAAAATATAGCACGAAAGATTTCCATGCGATGTGTTGATATGGATCCGTCCCTCCGAGGTCAGATGATTACCCATGCTACGTTGGATCCTGTGGGCGCAAGTGATACACATATTGAGTTAGAGCACCTGGGATGTGCTGGATCATGTTGAGCACATGTAATGTGCTAGATATTGGTTATAATTGAGTCTTGAGCATGCATGATCATCCTAGACTCATGTCGAAGCATTCATATAGGTGCTACTTGGTGCATATCATTTCTATATGCAATCATATAAGTTGAATTATGTTTTGGTTATCTTATTTTGAGAAGCATGCTTATCCTATCTCTGATTTGTGCACCTTACTGGTATTTTATATGTTTTTATGCTATTATGAACTGTTTAAGTTGTGAAGGTGAGTTTCATACTTTTTGTATAATATATCTATTGCTGAGTACACATTGTATTTGTACTCATACTATATTTTTGCTTAATTTTGTCCAGATCCTTGTGTTGTTCCAACATCATTCAAGAGGGCATTTAGTAGCTACATATGGAGATTTCGTGGTGAGCTGGTGTACTCATTTTGTGACTTATGGAGTCCCCTTCTCTCCTTTTATACTGTTTATCTTATCCCATACAATATTCTTGTATTATGAGACTAAATTATATTTTTTCTTAGTTGCTCATGACTTCGTACTACCAGATTTTGGGAGATCGTGGTTGTATTTTCCGTATTTGGTTGATGGTTTGAGACTTATTTATATTTTCTCTATATCGTGATAGTAGATTATCCTTTATTGTCTTGATTTGGTGTATTGTGGTTGTGGGCTTGACTAGAGGGTTGAGGCTAGGTGCCGTCCTGATTATTAGTGAGATTTTGAGTCGTGGCAAATGTGCTAGTGAAGGTGGATTGCCTTATCTACCCCACCAACTTTTTCATACTTGATTGTGTGGTAGATAGGGAGGTTCCGATCATCTTGGGAGACCATTCTTAGATACGAGGAGAAATTTGTGATGTAGAGAGCGGATAACTCAAGCTTCACATTATTGAAGAACACGTTCAATATTTGTGCATCCATGAGACAACCAAGTAATTTTGGAGGTGATCTCGGTGATAGATGTTGTAGATGAGGCCTTGGAGTAAAACAAGTCAATTGATTGTGTTAAAGATGTTCTAGAGGTGGTGTTGTCAAATTATGATAATGAGGATGTTGAGGGGTATGCAGAAGCAGTGAATGCACTTAAGGGGCACGAGTCTTATATTTATCACCGAACAAAGTTGTCCCTTGATCTAGAGAACCGAGAAACTCCTCCAACAAAGCCATAAATTGAGGAGCCGCCTACACTAGAGCTCAAACCACTTCCTTTACACTTGAGGTATAAATACTTAGGCACTAATGATTCTTTACCCATAATTACGTCTTCTTGTTTGAATGATGTGCAAGTAGAAGTGTTACTTTCTATCTTGAGGACATACATGAGGGCCATCAGATAGGACTATTACGGACATTCGGGGATTAAGCCCCTGCCTTAGCACTCACAAAATTCAACTTGTGGGTGATTGCAAATCAAGTGTGGAACATAAAATAAGGTTGATCCTTCAATGCAAGAGGTGGTGAAGAAAGAAAGCATCAAATGATTGGATGCCAACATGGTCTACCCAATTTCAAATAGCTTATAGGTGAGCTTCGCTCAATGTGTTCCAAAAAAGGATGGCATGTTAGTGGTGCCAAATGAGAAGAATGAGCTTCTTCCGATGAGAACTCTAACCGGTTGAAGAGTGTGTGTAGGTTACCGAAGAGATTTTTATTTCTTCTTGGATGGCTATTTAGGATACAATCAAACATAAATCACCCCCGAAGTTCAAGAAGTGACCATCTTCACTTATCCTTATGGGACATTTGCCTTCAAGAGGATATTATTTGGATAGTGTAATGCTCCTACCACTTTCCAAAGATGTATAATGTCTATAATCTCCGACATTATTGAAGATTTCATGGCATTCTTCATGGATGAATTTTTTGTTGTAGGGGATTACTTTGAAGGTTGCTTGGAAAATCTCACCCAAGAGTTAAAAGATATGAAGAAACAAACTTGTTGCTCAATGGGAGAAGTGCTATTTCATGGTCAAAGAGGGTATTATCCTTGGGCACAAAATTTCTAAAAAAATCATTGAGGTGGACAGGGCGAAGATTGAGATAATTGTCAAGTTTCCTCCTTCTACATATGTGAAGGGAATCCACAGTTTCTTAGGGCATGCCAAGTTTTATAGCAGGTTGAAGATTTATCAAGGACTTCTCCAAGATTTAAAGCCCAATATGCAAATTGCTTGAAAAGGATGCAAAGTTCGTGTTTGATGGTGTATGCCTCAAAGAATTTGAGGATTGAAATAAAAGCTTGTGTCAACTCCTATCATGGTGACGCCAGATTGGTCACTTTCATTTGAACTCATGTACGATGCAAGTTGTATGGATATTGAAGCGGTTCTTGTTACACCCCATACTTTCATGTTAGAATACATCTTAAGTGAAGCAATATAAGCCGGAGAGTTTAAGGACCTTTACAAAGGTAATAATGAGTTAACACAAGCAATAAGCAAGTATCATGAGGGTTGGAGGCTAAACGAATCAAAGATGTTATAACCCGTACTTTTGGGGTAAAACTAGGAGTGTTTACTATGCTAAGGAGGTCGTGTTTTAAGTTACTTGAATCATATAATATTCGTATGTTAAGTATTGAAGTCAAACAAGTTGTAAAACAAAAGTCAACAAAAGTGGTCGCAAGATACGTTCATAATCTTACTGAAATTTCGGTCTAATATCACTGAGATTTTATCTTCATATACTTGGAGTTATGGGGTTATCCATCGATCAAATTGAAGCTCTATAAGTCTAGTTCCAAAAACATTAAAGCTTTCATCAATGCAACATCAGAGTAGAGAGATATTCACGTTTTTACGAGACCGCATAGGTGATAAGTAGGTGCGTCACCTACTTGCTTAAATGAAAGGACCAAATAAATCCCCTAAAAGGGGCTAGTTTGGGTCGGCCAAAGGGACCTTTAAAGGGTTGATTTTCTTCATTTATTCCACTTATTTTAGAGCCTAAAATTAGAGAATAAACCCCTACAAACTTCTCCCAAAAGGTCCACACAAAACATAAGTGATATTCTCTTCTTTTCAAGTTCTAGTTGGAGGAAAACCTAGGAGTTGAAGGACCTAGTTAGGAGCTGAGATCTTTACCAAATAATTTAAGTATACTGACCTTTTTCATCTCCTTTTTATGCTGGAAAGGTAGAGAAATTCGTTTCATAATAGTAAAAACTCATGGGACGGTGATCGAAAGCCGTGAGTTCGAGTTGTTCAACTTGTAGTGGACTATTTTGTGTGCTGTTTCCTGTTCCTGTTGGGTGGTCTATTTTGCTACTAGTTTTATGGATTTTGGGGGGATAAAGGGTGCGAAAAAATGCCACATGATTTCAGGGTGGCGGGTTGGTTGTTCGTCATTATATTTTCAGGTTGTTTGACACTAGTATGGTTGTCGTTTTGTGTATGAAGTGATTTGGGTGTGTTGGGCTATTTTGTGGTATTTTGTGATAGATATAGGGTTGGAAAATGATGTATATATGTTTTTATTGTTTTGTTCTTGCTTTTTTTGATGTTATCTCGAATTGGGAGGAAGTAAAGGTTATAGGGGATATGCTGCCCATTTTAATGTAAAATAAGCTTGTTGTTCGTTGTGCGATAGTTGTACCTTTCATAGCTTAACGATAGCATTATTATCATTATTGTAGATTACGGTGAGACAAGACGATTTCAATGTGGTTATTGGACAGATTATGATATGTATATTAAGGCTAAACCTTTCCTTCATTTTGGCATGATCCCGTAACTTAACAGTTTTGATAACGAGACATAAAGAAAAGTTTTTATTCCCGAATTTATGTACATTATGCTAGTCTCATAAGTTATATTATTCTCCCTTATCGGGATTTTATATTCAGTTAAGTATCATCTTCTTTCAATTAAGAGAGCATAGGGTCTATATACATACTGTATTACTGTAGTTTTACCACCACCGAGTTATAATCAGTGGGCAGGTCCCTATTGGGCAGCCCTGATCAGATGATAAGTTGTTTACCGAGCCTACTATGGCCGAGCGTCGCTGAGAGAACCTAGAATAGTCGAGTAGTGATTTATATACTAAGCCTAGTATGGCCGAGCGCCCATGAGCGAGAATACTATGACCAAGCAGTTACACGTACCGATCGTTATAGGGCCGTATAGCTATTATACTTACTATATTGTGAAAGTTGAGTCAGTATCAGCAGGAAAGCATATCTTCAGATCATCTTGACTCCTAGTTACTTTCAGTTATCATATTATCAGTTTAGTTTCAACTTTCAGTTATTCTATTGCTTTACATACTCGATACATTATTTCGTACTAACGTCCCTTTTGCCGAGGATGCTACATTTGATGACTGCAAGTTCTGATAGATAGCCGGATAGACCTTCCTAGTATGCATAGCCAGACATCAGCTTGAGTGGTAAGCTCCATTCATACGGATTTACCAAGTCTATATTTTGGAGTTCATTTTGTATATACAGGTTTGATGGGTTGGTTAAGGCCTTGTATCGACCACGGTACAACTTTGTTATCATTAGAGGCTTGTATACGAATCCTATATGCTTTGTATGTCAGTGTAGCAGCCTTGCTGACCTTTGTACATTCTCATTTTTGTATTGTTGTTGTAGAAATTTATGGCGGCCTCGTCGGCCTACAAAGTTTTATATATGAGCTTTTGGGTATGTTTACCTTTCAGATGAGGCACATGTTATTTTCAAATGATTTAGAATATGGCCTCGTTGGCCTTGGTTAGTATTGTCTATTTGCATGTAGTCCTTGTTAGCCTTGGTTACACCCAGAGTTACAGTTACAGAGTGGTATGCTCGGGGTCAAGTATGGCACCGGACGCTGGCCACGCCTCCCCTAGTTTGGGGCGTGATAGTTATAGGGTAAAAACAAAACAAGGTTCTTCACCCAATCTATTATGCGAGAAAGTTTCTCAATGGTGCTCAAATGGTTTATATGGTGACCGAACAAGAGTTTCTTACCATTATCTATGCCTTTGAGAAATGCCGGGCATACTTGTGGGGATCCAAGGTGATTGTATACACTGAACATGCCACACTTTGGTACCTCATAGCAAATAAAGCTGCAAAGCCAAGGTTGATAAGATGAGTACTTCTACTTTAAGAGTTCGATTTGAAGTCAAAAATAGAAAGGGGTGCGAAAACCAAGTTGCCGACTATTTGTCAAGACTTGAGGAAATTAGGAGGCCCAAAGATATGTTAGATATTGATGATGCTTTTCTGGATGAGTAAGTGTTCGCGGTCTCACAAGGCCTACTTCCATGGTATGTTGACTTAGCAAATTACTCGGTTAGCGGGGACATATCCGATGCCACATCAAAAGAAGAAGCTCTTGAAAGATAGACGAAAATACTATTAGGATGAACCTTATATATTTCAGATTTATGCCAACAACATGGTTAGAAGGTGCATTCCTGAAGTTGAGATGGTTCCAATTTTATGGAAGCTTGTCATGCATCTCCAATTGGGGGTCATCATGGTAGTACTCGAACGGCCTAAATAATTCTTCAATGTGAATTCTATTGACCAACCATCTATCAAGACTCACATTACTTTGAAATAAGGTGTGATTGTCACGTCCCATTTTCACAATGGAGCTCGACAAGACACAACTTTAAATGGGTATAAAAGATGAGTCGCCATCTAATAGTTTTTAAGGTATGTTAGAGCACCTATTTGTAAATAACTCAGGTTAAACCAGTCTGCACCAACAAAGATATGGATAAGGGTTCAAATTACGTTGAATGTGAAGAGAAATGAAGGTTGCACAACGGGATGCTGAAGACACAAGAAAAGAGCACGAAAGGAAAAATTGGAGCAAGGCAGAGAGCCTTGCCCCAGGTTGCGCCTTGCCTAACTTAAGGCGATCCAACCTCGTGCCTAGCCTTGCGAGGTCCAAGGCCTCGCCCCAGACCCAACCTTGCAAGGGTAAATGCCCAAAGCCCCAGTCAGAGAAGAAATTGTTCCTTTTGAGATTTGGACTTGAAGACTTCGACCCTAACTTATAAAAATACTCCCTAAACATGGTTAATAAGGGTTTGGAGATATTTTGAAGACAATATGGACGTAGAAACACAAATGGAGCACGAATTCATCGATTCTTCCAGGCTTCATCTCGTATTTGTAGCTTTTATGATTCAAAACTATATTTGGATTGTTCATAGGATCATGAGTGGCTAAACCCCTCTTGTTCTGGGGTTATGGGTTGTTCTTAAGTGTTGTTTTTTGACGGTTGACAATATTACTTGATTTAATCATATTAATTTGTCTGTTCAATCTTATGGTTAATTATTTTACTACATAGCTAACAGTAGAATACTATCTGCGGATTTATAGTTGAACTCGAAAGTGGGAACTATAGATTGAATATAAGATTAAATAGAGTAAGTTCTTGCATGCAAGCATCAAATAGATTCATGATTAGGATAGACATATTCTAGTTGCCTTACTTGATTATTATTGCAGGAAATATACATGCGTTCTAGTTAACTCTTATTCTACAGACATAAAGTATTAGGTTTGCTTGAATAGTAGAGCGAGGCATCGAAAGAACTTCACGAGCATAATAAACCCTATTAATGAACAAATCAGATAGATCAAGTAATTGGATCAACCAGAAAATTCAATAGGAGAGGTGTTAATCTCATAACCCCGAAATATCCCCATCTTATTGAATTTGCTCCTAAGTGTTTGTGTGCTCTATTCGTATTTGTGTTCTCTTGATTGTTTCTTAGTTTCTTAGTAGTTTTAGTTATAATAAAATCACAACCATCATCCTTAACACTACTCGATCGCGTATACTTGCATGTGTGTTTGGCCCCGACAAGTTTTTGGCTTTGCCAGAATTTAGAAATTAGTTATTACCTGTTTGAGTTTAAATTTGTTCGTTGTTTTTTCTTCTACAGGTGTTCACATTATGCTACAAAGAAGTGGAAGCTTGAACGATTTTCCTCCTTACGAACCTGAACCTAAAAAACCCTTTCACATGTTAAGTAGGGAGGCCGAAGCAAGAGCTAGAACTATAGAGTTGGGCATCACAGTCCAGCCACATACAATAAAGATGGTAGAAAATGACGAGCGACCGGTGATAGATGCCGCAAGGTCTAATCTTGAAAACATGACTCAGGCTATCATAAAGCTTGATATTACTGGTTACTTTGAGCTGAAGCAGTACATGGTGCAACTCCTTCAGTCCATATGGCAATATGTGGGTATCTCTCATGAAAATCCGTAAAGGCATATACAAAATGTTTTGGAGATTATGGATACTTACAACTATCCGAACGTTTCCAAGGATTATGTCTAAGTTACTTTATTTCCTTTTTCTCTATTGGGGGAAGCAAAAACATAGTTGCAAAAGGATCCATCTAACTCAATTCGCACGTGGGATGATCTAGCAAGAAATATTTTGATCAAGTTCTTCCACACAAAGAAAACTAAGTCACTGAGAAGCCAAATTCTTGGGTTTCAATAGAGAAATGGTGAGACTCTTCGTCAAGCTTAAGAATGATACAAGAAGTTACTCAAAGATTTCCCGCATCATTATCAGACCGATAAGGTGTTGGGTCACACGTTTGTTGATGGGTTAGATGATGCGTCAAAGATGAATCTTGACTCAACTTGTGGAGGAACGTGTATGCACAAACCTTATTGTGAAATTCAAACTCTTCTGAAAAACTTCACCGCAAATGATCATGACTGGAAACGTGATGGTGAACCAAGAAGAATGACAAAATAGACGGTAGCAGGCACACTAGAGCTAGATGAGATTTCAGCAAAATGGGTAGATATGGCTAAACTGACAAATCAAATGACTAAGCTGGCAGTGGTCAAGCACATCAGATGCAACATGTTCAATAGATGGCTACATGTTGTGAAATTTGTTGGCCAAAGCATGAACATCCAAAGCTAACAGCCTCTCCCCAACTGGAATGTAAGCAAGACTCCCTATGTTCTCAGCCTTCCTACTCAAAGCATCGGCCACCACATTAGCCTTTCCTAGATGATAAAGAATAGTGATATCATAGTTCTTTTGTAACTCTAACCACCTCTGTTGCCTCAAGTTTAGATACTTTTGCTTGAATAAGTGATGGAGACTCCTGCAATCTGTGAACACCTCACAAGGCATGTCGTAAAGATAATGCCTCCAAATCTTCAGCAGGTGAACAATGGCTCCAACTCCAAATCGTGTACAAGGTAGTTCTTCTCATGGGGCTTGAAATGATGCGAAGCATCAACAATAACTCTACCCTCTTACATCAACATGCACCCAATGTCAATCCGAGATGCATCACAATAGACTATATAAGAACCCAATCCCGAAGGCAAAACCAGAACTGGAGTTGTGGTCAAGGCAGTCTTGAGCTTTTGGAAGCACTCCTTACACTCATCTGACGACCTGAATGGGGCACCTTTCTGTGCCAATCTAGTCAATGGGGTTGTTATTAATGAAAACCCCTCCACAAACCAGCAATAATACCGAACCAACCCAAGGAAACTCAACATCTTTGTAGTAGTAGACGGTCTGGGACAACTCTGAACTGCTTCAATCTTCTTTATATCCACCTTAATCCCCTCACTGGACACCACGTGGCCCAAGAATGCCGCCAAGTCTAACCAAAGCTCACACTTGAAGAATTTAGCATATAGCTTCTTCTACCTCAAAGTCTAGAGCACGATCCTCAAATGTTGTTCATGATCCTTCCGACTACGAGAATACACCAATATATCATCAATAAATATGATGATGAAAGAATTAAGAAACAGCTGAAACATGTTGTTCATCAAGTGCATGAAAGCTGCTGGAGCATTGGTCAGCCCAAAACACATCACCAAGAACTCATAGTGGCCATAGCGAGTCCTGAATATTGTCTTCGAAATATCTGAAGCCCGAATCTTCAACTGGTGGTACCCCGATCTCAGATCAATCTTCGAGAATACCCTAGCACCCTAAAGCTGGTCAAACAAATCAGTAATACGCGATAATGGGTACTTGTTCATGATAGTAAACTTGTTCAACTACCTATAGTCAATACACATCCTCATAGAACCATCTTTCTTCTTCATAAATAGAACCGGTGCACCCCAAGGCGACACACTAGGCCTGATGAAACCCTTAACTAGCAACTTTTATAATTGTTCCTTCAACTCATTCAACTCTACTGGTTCCATGAGATACAGTGGAATACAAATGGGCTGAGTGCCCAGCACCAACTTAATACCAAAATTAATATCCCTGTCAGATGACATGCCCGACAGGTCTGTAGGAAACACATCTGGGAACTCTTTCACTACTGGAACTGAGTCAACAGTAGGAGTATCAGCACTAACATCCCTCACAAAGTCCAAATGTGCCAAACACCCCTTCTCAACCATCCATTGAGCCTTCAAATATGAAATCACTCTACTGGGAGAATGACTAAGAGAACCTCTCCATTCCAACCTAGGCAAACCCGGCATCGCCAATGTCACGGTCTTAGCATGATAAGCAAGAATTACATTGTTTGGAGATAGCTAATCCATACCCAAAATTACCTCAAAATCAACCATACTTAGCAGTAAAAGATCACTTCTGGTCTCATAAACCACAATGGTAACCACACACGACCGATATACATGATCCACCATAATAGAATCACCCACCGATGTAGATACATGAACATGCATAACTAAGGAATCACTAGGCATATCCAAATAACGTGAAAAATAAGATTACACATAATAGTAAGTGGATCCAAGGTCAAATAACACTGAAGTATCCCTACGGCACACTAAAACAATATTTGTGATCACGACGTCAGACGCAACTACCTCCGTCCTGGCGGGAAAAGCATAGCAACGGGCCTGACCACCGCCCGATCGACCTCCACCTCTAGTGCGACCACGAACTGACTGAGCCCCACCCATAGCTGGCTGTGCGGGTGGTGTAAGCTACTAGTGCTGATACTATAGGTTGCATGCTCTATTGTGGAACTCTACTCAGAAGTCTGGGGAAATCCCTCTTGAGATGACTCAAGTCTCTACACTCATACAACCTCTCTTATAAGGCTGCTGACCCCGATAACTTGAAGAATTGCCTGTGGAACTCTGAGCAGATGGAGAACGATAAAAACTCTGTGTAAATAATGCATTGTATTATGACTGAACTGGGCGAGCATTGTATGAAATATGGCTAACTGATGAAATATGAGGAATATGACGAGCTGCCTGAGGGGGCCTAAAAGGACGATCTCTGCTGTAATGGGATTGGCCTCTAGATGAGGCACCACTAAAACCACTTGAACTATGAGGCCTCTTGGACTCTCGCTTCTCTCGGTCAAGCTTGCGAACCTGCTCCAACCACTTAGCAATATCAACCACCTGGTCAAACCTAGCATCCGTCTCGGCCTCTTGAGCCAAATTGTAGCGTAGACCATAGTTGAGGCCATTAATGAACCACCTGATCTTCTCCCTCTCAGTAGGAACCAACCATACTGCATGACAACCAAATCTGAAAATCTCATCTCGTACTGGATCATAGTTATACCCTCTTGATGTAGCTGCTCAAACTCCCTACGCAGCTCCTCTCTATGAGTAAGTGGGACAAACTTCTCTAAGAAGAGAACTGAAAACTGATGGCATATAAGTGGTGCTGCGCCAGTTGGCCTGCTTGAATCATAAGTCTATCTCCATCTATAGGCTACCCCGTCAGCTAAAAAGTATTAACGGCAACTCCACTAGTGTACACAATACCCGCTGTGCGAAGAATCCGGTGACACCGATCCAGAAAACCCTGAGCATCCTCAGACTCTACTCCACTCAACTCGGGAGGATCAAGCCTCTTAAGCTGTTCCAGCCTCTTCTGCTCCTCATCAGTCATAAGTGCACTAACCTTAGCCCGAGCAACAATAACTGGATGAACCGGTAACACCCCTGGTGTGTGATAACCCTAAGCTAGCTGCTTCGGTGTACGGGTGGCGGGAGCGGTAGCTGGTGCAACTGATACCATACCCGCCTGAACCAAACTCGTGGACATACTCAGATCTGAGCCAATGCCTCCGGAAGACTAGGCATAACAATAGGTACCATCGGTGTCTGAGTTGGTCCTACCAACTCAATAGTATCGGAGACCTACTCCTCCACTGGAGCAACTGGTGGTTCCACAAGTGCTGATCTAGCTATAGCACGAGCCCCACCTCAGCATCTACCTCGGCCTCGGCCTCTCACGACCCTGCTTGGAGGTACTGGTGCCTGCCCGCCTGCTCCGGCTGAACGTGTTCTCACCATCTGTGAGAGAATAAAAGAGTGAAGGTTCAAACTTCGGAATTAACAAATCTACATGAAAAGAATGTAAGAAAGTGAAGTTTCATAACAGTTCGGTAGCCTCTCGAAGATAAGTATAGATGTCTTCATACAGATCTGCAAAACTCTAATAAACTTTCTCATGACCCGTAGAAACTATGAACCTAGGGCTCTAATACAAACTTATCACGACCCAAAATCCACCAACCGGTCGTGATGGCACCTAACTAACTTGCTAGGCAAGCCAAGCATAACATATATGAAATATAAATACTGAAGTAACAGAAATAATACAAGTCTAAGGACAATACAGATAAACAATAGTGTCCATACATAATAAATCCCCCAAAATTGGTAAATACAGAGTCATGAGCTCTAAAATAGAAATACAAGTTTGAAAAGCTAAATAACAATAATGTCCGAAATAAAGACAACAATACAAAATGGAAAGAGACGCCAAGATTGCGGTCGATATGCAGCTCTACCTCGTCTCTCGGGTGACCAACTCAGCTATAAGCCTCATCTACCGGTGACTGGGTCAGACACATGGGTCGGCACAATTAAGTGCAGAGTGTAGTATGAGTACAATCGACCTCATGTACTTAGCAAGTATCATAACTAACCTCGACAAGGTAATAGAAGCAAGAATTATAAATGATACTCGCCATAACTTGTACAGTTCATAAATTCAACAAGTATAGAACAATAATGTGATCAAGTCATAAAGCACAGAAAGAACCACCTTGGTGCACACAATCACCTAACCTACTCTTCTCAGTCAACAATCTAGCATATAAAGAAGATATGCAATTAAATTAGGTAAACAACCAAGGAAATTGCAAGTAAAGATGAAATGCAATAACCAAATCAAACACTAGCCAGCTTTTCCATAGAATTTCAATAACCGTGCCAAACCACTGATCAGTTTTCCTGAATCAGTGTATACACCATCAAGAAGAAACATTAGAGGGTAACCCTAGTGGGATGGATCCATATCCACACGCTGCACGACATAGTCACGTGCAATAATTATAATCCTCCAGTGTGGTCACATTCTCAATATCATAATCCGCCCGGCGTGGTCAAAGGCTCAATATCACAATCTACCCGACATGGTCACATGCTCAATATCATAACCCGATTGTTGTGGTCACAGGCTCAATATCATAATCCGCCCAGCATGGTCACAGGCTCAATATCATAACCCGCCCGGCGTGGACACATGCTCAGTATTATAATCTGCCCGGCATGGTCACATGCATAACATCACAAACCACACGACGTGGTCACGTGCTACCACTCCAAACCATATCACACAGAAAACAAATATATACAAGAATACATGTATATGATCAATGAATATCAAATTTCATACTCCTTGACTGGTATAAGTGACACGCTAAGGTATATGCATGTGCAAAGTGTGCTAACATAGCTAAAATCAGGCAATTGCATCACTAAAGTAGCAATTATCAAGTCCAATCAGGAGATTAACCTTTATATAACCTCAACCATGGCTCAAATAGCTCAGAACAGGGGTACAAATAAAAGAACCATTACAACATGAAGCTTAGCAATCAATACAAGGCATATCATAGCCTAATCACTATCCCGAGCATGAATAATACCCTGGTGCACGTACATGGGATCAACCCCACACATGTGCGCCACACAGAGCACGTAGATATCATAAATAACTCAGGCAACTAGTGCCCCAACCAAGTTTAGGTAAGATACTTACCTCAAGCAAGCTAAATAACTCCTCTAATGAGCCCTTCCCACGCGAGTCAACCTCCAGGCGACTCGAATTAGCCAAAATAACTTAATATCATCAATAAACGCCATAGGAAATAATTCTAAATAATAAAGATAAGATCATGAATCAATTATGCAAATCAATCCAAGAAGTCAACACTGGGCCCGTACCACGGAACCCGATTAAACTCACATATTCCGATATGAGTCAAAATATACGTGTTTCATCGAATTCCAACCTCAAATCGACCCTCAAATCATCAAATCTTATCTCCAAAATAATAGGCCAAAAACTCCCAAATCCTACCTTAAATTCATGTAAATTAGGTGTAATAATATATCGTAATCAATATCTATCATCAAAACTAAATAAGGATCAATTACCTCTTCAATTATGATGAAAAGCCCTCCACAAATCGCCTCTTACCGAGCTCCACAATTCTAAAAATGAGAAAAAGACCAAACTATTCGATATAAGTATTCTTCCTAGCAAAACCGCATCTGTGGTCTACAGTGCTGCACCTATAGAAAATCCATCGCAGATGCGGAAGTCACTTCTTGACCAGCCGCTTCTGCGGACACCAAGCCGCATTTGCGGCTCCGCTTCTGCTGAAGCTCCAGCGCATATGCGCTTGCACAACTGCACTCCATGGTCAGCACCTGCGGACCGTGCCATTCTAGACCAGCACCACATATGCGATCCCCTGACCGTTTCTGTGGTCTCGCACCAGCGGCTCAGCCATCGCAAGTGTGAATGCACCAAAACTCAGAAAAATTGCTGCAATGCCACTCAATCCAATATAAATCCGAAATCGATCTGAAACACACCCGACGCCCTCGGGACCCTGTCCAATCATACCACTCAATCCCAAAACATGACACGTACCTACTGGAGGCTTCAAATCACAATAAACAATATCAAAACCATGAATCACACCTCAATTCAAGCCTAAGGAAAACTAATGAACTTCAACTTCCAAAACACGCGCCGAACCATATCAAATCAACTCGGAATGATCTCAAATTTTTTGTACAAGTCCCAAATGACATAATGGTCCTATTCCAACTCCCGAAACCAAAATTTGAACCTAATATCAACAAAGTCAACTTCCGGTCAAGCCAATCAACCTTCCAAACCTTTAAATTTTCAAATTTTCCCAAAAAGCACCAAATCAACCTACGGACCTCCAAATACAAATATGGACATGATCCTAAGTCTAAAATCACCATACAAAGCTATTAGAACTATCAAAACACCATTCTGAGGTCATCTATATAAAAGTCAAACTCCGGTCAACTCTTACAACTTAAGCTTCCAGCCTTGGAACTAACTATCCCAATTCACTTATAAACCTCCTCGAAGCCAAACTAACTAGCCCGACAAGTCACGTAGCTACAATTACATATATGTAATCATAAAAAAGGTGGATCATGGCTAAAATACTCAAAACGACCGATCGGATCGTTACAAGCATTGGCTCTTAGTCACCCGCTGCTGAGGCATATGTTTTCACCATCGCTGAGAAAATAGAATAGTGAAGATTTAAACTTTAGGATGAAACAAAGTCACATGATAGAGAAATGTAATGACTCAACTGGTCGTTTTGAGTTTTAGCATACCGTTCGGTGGTATGAGGCCTTGAGTAGCTTCATGTGATGTATTACAACTTGGGTATATGGTTGGATTTGATTTTTAAGTGGTTCAGGATTGATTTTGAAGAGTGATTCTCTACTGAGAGCTTTAAGTTGGAAGAGTTGACCATGGATTTAATTATGAGTAAACGATCTCGGAATTGGTATTTGATTATTTCAATAGGTTCATATAGTAATTTTGGACTTGATTGTATGTTCATATTTGAATTTGGATCTTCCTAGAAGGATTTGGCGCTATTTGTCAAAAGTTGACAATTTGAAGAATTAGAGAGTTCATAAGTTCGACCGGGAGTTGACTTCGGTGTTATAGGACTCATTTTGTGTTTTTGAAGCTTTGGATATGTTCATTTAGTTGGTTGGAACTTGTGCACAAAGTTTAGTAGTGAACTAGAATGTCTAAGTGTGATTCGGATTTATTCGGTAAAGTTTAAATGTTTGAACTTTAAGAAAATAATTTGATATTCGATTCTTGGGTTGGATATTATTTGTGGTGTTTCAAGCCTTTGGATAAGTTTGGATAATGTATATTGACTTGTTGGCATGATTAGACGGGGTTCCAAGTGGCTTGGGTAAGATTCAGCGTGGTTTCAGACCTTTTTGGTAGAGTTCCACATTGCTAGTTTTCTGGTGGGGGCAATGCCTCATGATAGTAGAGTTGTGACTCACGATCACGGAGAAGAGAAGTTGGCAGGTGGAGTTTTGTATTTAGATATCGTGCAAGTAGCTGTGCAATCGCAAAATAGGATCTTGGTCATGCTGGTCGTGTTTTGCGGTCGCGGGCAAGTATATGCAATCGTGTGGGCTTGAGTGTCTGGTCAACACATTCACGTGAGGAGCAACGCGTTCGTGAAAGTGTTTGCTTCCGCGATCGCATGGGCAGATTCACAATCGTGATGGTGTATTTGGAGGCAGACGATTTTTGTGCTTCGCGATCGCAACACAGTGGGTAGCGATCGCATAGGGTATCACTATGCAGTATATTTTAACTGGAATTTCAGAACTTTTGCTCACTCTCTCATTTTTTGAACCCTAGACTTGGAGAGTGACAATTGTTCAAGGAGATTTTCCTATAAGACTTTGGGGTAAGTGATTTATACTCATTTTTTGTATCATTCCAATAATCTAAATGAATTATTAACACCCAAACTTGGAATTTTGAGATGAAATTTGGGCTTTTTTGTCTACACGTTACGAGAGTGTATATTGAGGATTTGAGTACCGATTTGGGATCAGTTTTGGAAACTAATTATATACATGAACTATGAAGGTTATGGGTCATCGGAGTTTGGGCACGTGAACCCAAGTTGACTTTTTTCGAATTTTTGGAAATTCTTCAAATATCGAAGCTTTATGTATTGGAGTTGCTTCCTATAGCATTGGTTGACTTTCTTGGGTAATGTTTGGCTAGATTTGAGAAGTTCAGAGGTGATTTCTCAAGGAAAAGCGATTTTATAGCTTCAGACATGTTCCAGAATGAGGTAAGTGTCTTGCCTAGCTTTGTTAAGGAAATTTTCCTAATAAATGATATTGTTTGCTATAGTCAGGGGTGATGCATATGCGAGGTGACAAGCGTATATGGATTATTTATGCTCTGGGTAGATTATATGTTTCTTTGTGCCCTGTGGAACTTTGTGATCTTCTTAACTTATACTTTATTTGCTTTTATGACTAAATGAGTATAACTATCCATGCTAGAAATCATGTTAAAACATATGACATCTTAAAGGAATTTAATGGGCTATTCTTGAAGTTTTGATATACTTGATTTTATTATAGGCGTGCATTGTATTACAAACACATATCTATGCCTCACATATTGTGCAACTTAAGCTTTCCTTATTCATGTTGAGATCATATTCAGACTCTGTTGCAATATTTGGACAAGGAAGCTCTTGAATGGTTAGATTTCCTAGTTGTAATATGGTTATGCTTATCTCTCACATATTGTAATATGCTAACTTATCCCTCTTGATCGTATTTATGCATCCTACCTTGCTTGGTACTGCTATACATATGCTTGGTGCGAATGAGCGATATTGTATGATAGGCGCTTTTGTGCAAGTGAGGATGAGTGATATTGCAAGATGGATGTTTCCTTGTAGGTGAGGATGAGATATATTAGCACGATGGTAGTTTTATGTGATTTGATATGATATTGGCATGACGGGTGTTTCTGTGGAAGTGAAGATGATCGTTCATAGCACGACGAGTGTTTCCATGAAAGTGAGGATGTGGGACATGCATTGTACTGTATTTATCTTGATTTCATGGAATGCCGGGTGTTTCCGTGCAAGTGAGAATGAGGCACATGTATTCTAATATGTTTAACTTTCCCTCATGTACACATATTTGTGTTCTACCTTGATGTTTACGTTACTCATGTACATCTTACCTTGTTATTGTTGTTATTCTGTGCTATTTGATAGATTCATCGTTTTTACTTAGGTATCCCATGTCTTTACTGTTATTGTCACTTATGTGTATCATATCTTGTCTACCTCGGTATCCTATATGCCTCCTACCTTGCTTTCCATCATTACATCTATCTCTTTTCTATCTTGTTTGTTACCACTACCTACATGCCTTCTTTCTGGTTTGTTACTATCATATATATGACTTCTACCTTGCTGGTTGTTGCTACATCTATGCCTCCTATTGTATTCTTACGGTTAAATATATACCTTCTACCTTCTTTAGTGTTATAATACATGTGAATGGTGAGGAAGAGTGGAAATGCACGAAGAGAGTTTTTGCGCCATTAGATTTGACATACATGTATATGTTTGGTAAGGATGAGATAAATGCACGAAGGGTGTTGTCGTGCCATTATTTAATAACTTGAACATACCCCTATTTATTATACGTGTTTCTAGTTATGGCTTATATTGGTTCACAAATATTGTTTTCTCCTCGCAGACTTGATTTATTAGAAAGGTTTGGTTGTTATATTTGTGAAACAAACTCATTATTTCTTTTACTTAATGCTTTCTTTATTACTTGTCATTTTCCTCCTTGTTATGTTCTCTTGCTTATGAACTACACATGTTATATTAAGTGGGTATCGTTTTACTTAAAAACCTCACCACTACTTCTCGAGGTTAGTCAAAATACTCACTGAGTACATAGGGTTGGTTGTACTCATACTACACTTCTGCACCTGGCGTGCAGATTTTAGAGCTGAGTTGATGTGGAAGATGAAGCCTAGCATTGACGACGTACCAGTATTCCATATACAAGCTATCATTTGTTCGTGGTTGTTTAGGACTTGTTTATGTAAATTTCAAACAAATGATGTATCTTTCCTTAAATCGGAGTTGTACTCTTATTCTTGGTCGCTCACGACTTGTACTACCACTTCTTGGAATAGTTGTATTGATTTTTGCAGTCTTATTCATTATTTATTGATGATATCTCATTAGAGTTGTAACTAATATTGTTTGGCTTACCTAGCGAGTCAGGTTAGGTTCCATCACGACTTGGTTGGATTTTGGGTTGTGACAAGTTGGTATCAGAGCTCTAGGTTCACAAGTTCTATGAGTCATGAGAAAGTACCTAGTAGAATCTTGCGGATCGGCATGATAACGTCCATACTTATCTTCTAAAGGCTACAAGGCATCTAGAAACTTCCCTTATTTCTTTTCTTATTGTGCGACTTTGTTTCTACTTGAAGCATAAATCTCCAGTTTCTTTCTCTTTGATTCGTGTGCGATGTTGAGTACTCAATATCAGTTGTGCACCGACGGCTTATGATGTTGTGGATGGGATGTGAAGGGTTGTGGATGCTTGATCATCATCATGATATGGTGTACAATTTTGAGATGTGGATGTGTTGGTGGGTCTTGCAATTGTTCATATGTGGAATGAAGTGGATTCTTATATCTTGTGGACGAGTGTAGACTCAGGAAGATTAATTGATCACTTAGTGGTTGTGACCATAGAAATATGTCGATTTGAGGTTAGCAGGTAAGTTATTTCTTGCGCGACGGTTTGAGGTTATGTGATTCGTATGAGGCTTTTATTCTGTGGAATGTATATAATACCCTTCGGAGGGCTTGAGGAAGTGGATCGACTGTCACGAGGATGTGTGTGCAACCGATGAATGATTTGGGAGGTGTGAAGAATAGTGGTGTATGAACTTATAATGAGATTCAGTTGAATAACAGTGTAAGACCATGACAGCTAAGGAGGAAGTGTATTGTAGTTTACCAAATGATGTTTTTGTGGCTTCAAGCCAAGTGAGGGAGTCTACCATCGGCGATCGGTTCATTTGGGCATGTATTGTTGTAGTTCCTGAACTTGGATGCACTTGTGGATTGGATATGGTTTAAGAAGGGTGTCATCGAGCATGATTTGGACAAGAAATTTACTGGACGCATGGTGTATTACACCTTATCGATATATGTTGGTTGTGAATGGCTCACGTTTGATATTCCTTTGTGGATGTAGTGTACGAGAGGAAGGAATTTGTCGATTGCTTCTTTTGGAGTATTCATGTACTAACGAAACGCTAGTTTTCAGCATGTTTGGCTATGCATTCGGGACTAGGTCAGAGTAAGTGACTCTTGAGAATGGTTGTAGTGTGTTCAAGATTCATATATGGTATTTAAGGATTTTTGGATTTGTCTATGGCTAAGATCTAAGATTTGCATTGGATGGTGCCAAGACTTGTAGTATTTCTATATCATTATCGATTCTACATTGCAGTATTATAGAGATAGAAGAAACAACTTTAGATTCATTAAAATATTATTATGCGGAGGCATTTCAGGTTGAGGTACTCTTGGTCTTAGCAATCTATGTGACTTGGTTGATTTAGAGGGATTCGATTCCGATGCCTTGGTTATGTGCAAATTTCTTTCGAAGAGTTCATGATGTCTTTGACCATGACTCGATGTTGGTGTCTCCTACAGGTATGGGAAGTTTGTTGCGTGTTGTGATTCTCTCTTGAATTGAGTTAAGTGGATGGTTTCTGGTTGATGGAGTGTTTATTCTACTCGTGATTTAGAGTTGATAATGAGATTCACGTATTTCATATCATGGCATGATCGATGTAGTGAGTCGTGAGGCATTGTGATTGAACGAACAAGGTTACGGTTCATTTTCGGAAGGAAGGTCACGAGTTCTTGGCAGCATGGGGGATTTTATATGTTTAAGAGAATGCTGGCACTATCTTGTATCGCTTGAGAAAGCTGTGTGTTATGGAAGACGCATTTTGTATTGATTTGCAGATGCTTGACTAGTACTACAGAAATCGTGGGATTGGCAACCATTGATGTTAAGATTTTGCTACTAGATATGAAAGATTTATGGAAGTATTTCACATGACGGGATTATATATGAGTGATGTGTCAGTCATTTAAGTGGGGGAGTTAGATATTAGGTATGGATATTTCTGTATGCATGAGGTTTAGAGACTGGATATTCTCAGAGGCAGGCTATTCCTTTGGTTGCGGCTTGTGATAGTGCGTTGAATACTAGAATGCTAATTGTATGTGTTATGGGAAGATTGCAGACATATAAAAGTCTATTTAATTATTTCGTAATGGTTTGAAATGGTTTGGGAGCCTATTAGCAGGCCTAATTTGAATGTGTATTCTACACAAGATTGGATTTGCTTACTCATGCGCAACATTTACTATGGGTGTGTCATGGGGCAGAATGGATGTTATTCATGCCTCAATCTATTTCATGTGTTTCTCCCTTATTCTATGATGGGTTGTGAGGTTACTTGATTATTCACATGCATATTGTGGTCCTATTTAGGCCTTGTGGTGCTATATGAGAGAGCTGGCTCACCAGATGTCGATTTGCCTATTGCACGTTAGTAGTGCTGACCTTTTCCGTAGTGTAGTATGCTTATTCATCTCCCTATAGTTATATTTATTCACTCTACCATGCTTGATGTTGATGTGCATGTGTTTGGTGAGTAAGTGTTTTCTCCATGGTACTCTCATGTGGATTGATATGATTAGATCGGGTTTGTGCCATAGCAATATTATGTTGGATCAGGTTGAATGCTGCAATGATAGTGTGTAGGATCAGATTGCATGCTACAATGATATTATGATGGGATGTGATTCCTTGTGCTTCTTCACCTTTGTGGAAATGGTTCATAAGGATATAACTTGTATTACCCTACCTGTTAAACTTGCTTGGGTAGCTGTCTTATCTTATCTTCTTACTATTATTTATCATATATGAGTTATTGCTTGTTTGGTGCATGGGCCATATTGTATGAGGTTCTATGTGGAATTTAGTGTGACTTGTCAAATAAGAAGCCTGTACTGGATGAGACAATGTTTTTGGACCTGAAATTTGCGCAATCGGATTGGGATAAGGTATGTTTGGAAGAATAATGTCATTATTGAGCTTAGAATTTGGCAATGGTCCTTGTCGGGAGAGATAACTCCACGACTTATTGATTTGAAGGGTGATTATGAGTTTCTGCATGTTTCTTTCATCATTAGCATTGTTGTGAAGGTTTTAAATAAGGTTTTATTTGATATGAGATATATTACCAGTACCGGATTTTGTAATGAGCATCTATTGTGGTCGGAAGTTATTTCTATGAGTACATAACTTATGTGGTACATTGTGTGATTATATCTTGTCAGTATATTGATGGTTTGATGCAGCTTGTTGAGATTAATATAGTGTATATATGCAAGAATCAGAACTTAGAGGGAGTTCCAAAAATTGGAATTTAGTTCTAAGGATTGTAAGCTAAGGTTAAAGGAAGAATCTTCAATTAGGATTGTGTTGAAGAGCTCATATGGATCGAGGTGACGTAAGATCACCAATGGTGATGTGCATGATGAGTTATACAGTGATTGGACATCTTTGGAGTGACTCTTGGCACATTCAAGGACGAACATATGTTTAAATTGGGGAGTATGTAACGACTCGACCTGTCATTTTAAGCTTCAACATTTCGTTCAGTGGTCTAAGCCCTTGATTAGATTTATGTTATGTATTACGACTTGCGTATATGGTTGGATATGATTTTTGAGTGGTTCAGGATTCATTTGGAATAGTGATTCAATTGGGAGCTTTAAGTCGGAACAGTTGACCAAGGTTTGACTTTTGAGTAAATGATCTCGGAATCGTGATTTGATGATTTCAATTGGTTTGTATAGTGATTTTGGACTTGGGCGTATGTTCGGAATTGAATTTTGATGTTCCTAGAAGGAATTGGCGCTATTTATTGAAAGTTGGCAATTTGAAGAATTGGAGAGTTCATAAGTTTGAACGAGAGTTGACTTCAGTGTTATAAGACTATTTTTTTGGTTTTGAAGCTTTGGATATGTTCATTTAGTTGGTTGGAATTTGCGTGTAATTTTTGGTTGTGAATTGGAATATCTAAGTGTGATTCGAACGCATTCGGCGAAGTTTGGATGTTTGAAAGTCAAGAGAATGATTTGATCTTCGATTACTTGTTTTTATGTTAAATGTGGTGTTTCGAGGCCTTTGGATAATTTTGGATAATGTATTTGGACTTGTTGAAATGATTTGATGTGGCTTGGGCGTGATTCGACGCTCTTTTGGGCCTTTTCAGTGGAGTTCCATGTTGCTGGTTTTCTAGTGTTGGGCAATGCTTTGTGATCGTAGAGCTGAGACTAGCAATCGCAGAGTAGAGAAGTTGGTAGGTGGAGTTTTAAACTTAATGATCGCGGAGGTAGCTGTGCGATCGCGAAGGAGGATCCTAGTCAGGCTGGTCGTGTATTACGGTCGCGGGCAGGTAGATGCGATCGCGTGGGCTTGGGTGTCTGGTCAGCGCATTCGCATGAGGAGCGATGCGTTCTCGAAGGTGTTGGAGGTGCTGGCTTCCGTGATGGTTTATTGGGAGGCAGACGATTTTTGTGCTTCGCAATCACGAAGCAGTGGGTCGCGAACGCATATGGTATCACTGGGCAGTATATTTTAAGTGGAATTTCGGGACTTTTGCTTATTCTCTTATATTTTGAACCGTACACTTGGAGAGGGGCCATTTTTCAAGGATATTTCCATACAAGACTTTGGGGTAAGTGCTTTCCATGCATTTTTGGTATCATATCTACATGAACTATTAACTCCCAAAGCTGAAATAGTGTATTTTGGGAATTTGATTATCAATTTGGACTCAAATTTGGAAACTAATTATATACTTGGACTCGGAAGGTTATGGGTCATCGAATTTTGTAATTGGTTCCGAATTTCGGGCACGCATACCTGAGTTAACTTTTGTTGACTTTTTGGAAATTCTTCAAAGATCAAAATTTTATGAATTGGATTTGCTTCCTATGGTATTGGTTGACTTCTTTGGTGATGTTTGGCTAGATTTGCGCCGGCCAGGGTTGATTTCTTGAGGAAGATTAGTTTTGGAGCTTCAAACATGTTCCGTAATGAGGTAAGTTTCTTGCCTTGCTTTGTTGAGGAAAGTTTTCCTAATAAATGATATTCTTTGCTACTTTAGGGGGTGATGCATATGCGGGGTGACGAGCATATATGAATGTGACACTGTTATCAATGCTCGGGGTAGGTTATATATTTCTTTGTGCCGTGTGAAACTTTGTGATCTTCTTGACTTATGCTTTATTTGCTTCTATGACTAAATGAGTTTAATTATCCATGCTAGAAATCATGTTATAATATATGACCTCTTAAAGAATTTAATGGGATATTCTTGAAGTTGTGATATACTTGATTTGACTGTAGCCATGCTTTGTATTACAAACATATGTCTATGCCTGCCATTTTGGTGCTATTGAGCTTTCCTTATTCATATTGAGATCATGTTCAGACTCTGCTGTGATATTTAGACTAGGTAGCTCTTGAATGGTTAGCTTGCCTAGTTGTAAGATGGTTATGCTTATCCCTCACGTATTGTGATATCTTACTCATCCCTATTTATCCATCCTAACTTGCTTGGTACTAATATACATATGCTTGTTGAGGATGAGCGATATTCCACCACAGGTGCTTCTATGTAGGTAAGGATGAGCGATATTGCACGACATATGTTTTCGTGCAGGTGAGGAGGAGAGATATTAGCACGATGGGTGTTTTCGTGCGATTTGATATGATATTGGCACGGCAGGTATTTTCGTGCAAGTAAGGATGAGAGTTCATGGCACAACGGGTCTTTTTGTGCAAGTGAGGACGAGGGAGATGCATTTTACTATATTTATATTGAGTTTATGGAATGACGGTTATGTTCATGCAAGTGAGGATGAGAGACATGCATTGTTATGTGTTTTACTTGCCCTCATGTACATATATATATGTTCTGCCTGGATTGTCAGTGTTACTCATGTATATCTTACCTTCTTCTTGTTGGTATTCTGTGCAACCTGCTAGGTTCGTCGTTATTACTTAGGTACCTCATATATTTACTGATACTGTCACTTATGTGTATCATATCGTTTCTGCCCCTGTTTCCTATATGGTTCCTACCTTGCTTTCCATCGTTACATCTATCTCTTTTCTATCTTGTTTGTTACCACTACCTTTATTCCTTCTTTCTGGTTTGCTAGTATCATCTATATGCCTTCTACCATGCTTTTTGTTGCTACATCTATGCCTCCTATATTATTGTTATTGTTAGCTATGTGCCTTCTACCTTGTTTGATGTTGTTATACATGTAAATAGTGAGGATGATTGAAAATGAACTAAGGGTGTTGCCATGCCAATTGATTTGACATATATGCATATGTTTGGTGAGGATGAGATAAATGCACGAAGGGTGTTATCGTGTTATTTGATTTGATAACTTGAACATACCCCTGTTTATTATACAGGTTTCTAGTTATAGCTTATATTGGTTCACGAATAGTGTTTTCTTCCTCACAGACTTGATTTATCGAAAAGGTTTGGTTGTTATATTTGTGAAATAGGCTCATTATTTCTTTTACTTGATCCTTTCATTATTAGTTGTCGTTTTCCTCCCTGTTATTTTCTCTTGCTTATGAATGGCACAAGTTATATTAAGTGAGTATCTTTTGACATAAAAATCTTGCCACTACTTCACCGAGGTTAATCAAGTTTATTACTGAGTACATGGGATCGGTTGTACTCATACTACACTTCTGCACCTTGCATGTGGATTCTGTAGCTGGGTTGCTGCTGAAGACAAAGCCTAGCATTGAAGACGTACAAGCTTTCGAGATACAAGATATCATTTGTTCGTGGTAGTTTAGGAATTATATTTCTGTTTATGCAAATTTCAAACAGATGATGTATCTGTTCTTAAATCGGAGTTGTACTCTTATTCTTAATCGCTCGTGACTTGTACTACAGTCCTTGGGATAGTTGTATCAATTTTTACAGTCTTATTTATTATTTATTGATGATATCTCGTTATATTTGTAACTTCTACTGTTTGGCTTACCTAATGGGTTGGGCTAGGTGCCATCGCTACTTGGTGAGATTTTGAGTCGTGACAAGAAAGAAGAAAGTGAAGTTTCCTAAATGTCGCATAGCCTCTCGAAGATAAGTATAGATGTCTCCATACCAATTCCCAAGACTCTATTAGACATGATCATGACTCGTAGATCCCATTAACCTAGAGCTCTAATACCAGCTTCATTACGAACCAAAATGTAACGACCCGGCCGATCGTTTTGATTTTTAGCATTTTGTTTGGTGGTTTAAGGTCTCGAGTAGCTTTGTATTATGCATTATGACTTGCGTGTATAGTCGGTTTTGGGTTTCAAGTGATTCAGGATGGATTTGGAAGCATGATTCTTATTTTAGAAGCTTAAGTGGTAAGAGTTGACCGGGATTTAACTTTTGTGTAGACGACTCCAGAATGGTGTTTTAATGATTCCCATAGCATCGTATGGTTATTTTGGACTTAGGCATATGTCCAGATTTGGATTTGAAGGCTCGTGGTTGATTTGATACTTTTTGGCGAAAGTTAGAAATTTGAAGGTTTGGAAGGTTGAGAGGTTTGACTGGGAGTTGACTTTGTTGATATCGTGTTCGGATTATGGTTTCAAAAGTTGGTATAGTTCCATTGTGTCATTTGGGGCTTGCATGCAAAATTTGAGGACATTTCGAGTTGATTTGATATGGTTCGGCATGAGTTTTGGAAGTTGAAAATTCATTAGTTCATTAGGCTTGAATTGAAGTGTGATTCGTAGTTTTGATGTTGTTTGGTGTGATTTGAGGCCTCGAGTAGGTCCGCGTTATATTTTGGAACTAATTGGTTGATTGGACGGGGTCCCAGGGGCCTCAAGTGTTTTTCGGATGGGCTACATGCCATTTCCTCATGTTTTGAATTGCTGGTTCTGATATCTGGTTTTCTTCATCGCGATCGCGACTAAGGAGATGTGTTCGCGTAGGGTAATGTGGTGGCAAACATTTTGTACATCGCCTTCAGAAAGTTGAGCACGCGTTTGCGAAGCTTGGGAGTTGTGGCCTTCGCGATCGCAAACTGGATACCGCAATCGCGTATAAAGGAAGCTGGAAGAGGGCATCAGGAATTTGCTCTCCACGTTCGCAAGAGAACGAGAGAAATATCGCGTTCGCGAAGTTGCTGGGTAATTAATCATTGCGTTCACGGATGACGTGCCACGTTCGTGAGAGAACAAGAGAACTATCACGTTTGCAAAGTTTCTGGGTAATTGGTCATTGCGTTCGCGGATGACGTGTCATTATGACGTGTCGCGGATGACGTATCATTGCGTTCACGGATGACATGTCGCGCTCGCAAGAGAACGAGAGAACTATCGCGTTCGCGAAGAGGAGTTCAGCAGTTGGTCATTATTTGTTATTTGCGATCACATGGGTATTTCCTCAATTGCGATGAGTATACCTAGGCAGACCTATATAGTATTCTATTTCGAGGGCTTTTTGTTATTTTATCACATTTTGAGTTAGAGAGCTCGGTTTTGGGTGCTTTTGGAGGGAATTTTAACGATTTGGATTGGGGTAAGTATTTTTGACTCGGATTTGGTTATATTTCATGATTCTATTATTGTTTTCATCATTTAATTGATGATTTAAATTGGAGAAATTGGAGATTTTAGTAAAAATATTTCTAAAACATAAAATGATGACTTGAAGGCCGATTTGAGGTTGGAATTGAATTCTTTTGGTATGGTTGGACTCGTATCGGAATGGATATTTGGAATTTGTGAGTTTTGTCGGGTTTTGAGGTGCGAGCTCGAGGTTGAATTTTTGGGTTGACATCTTTTATTCTTGTTCAAGATCGAAGCATTATTATCCGGAATCATTTCCTATGGCTTTTATTTATGATATTAAGTTATTTTGGCTAGATTCGAGACATCCGCAGCTTATTTCACGCGAGAAGGGCTTCTTAGAGTATTTATTTAGCTTCTTTGAGGTAAGTAGCCTAACTTTGTGTGGGAGAAACTACCCCGTAGGTTTGGGCTTAATCGGCCTATTTGAATTATGTGGAAGATGTGTACATGAGGTGACGAGTGTGTGCATCGGCTTATATGTGAAAATTGACAGGTCTAGACTATTAGGTTACTTATAAGCATTTAATTGTAGTTGTTATTACATGTTATCTCTTTCTTCATAAGCATTTAATTGAAGTTATTATTACACGTTCTATCTTTCATTGTCAAGTTTATTCTTACATGCTTTAATTAAAGTTATTATTACATGTTCTATCTTTCATTGTTGAGTTCACTCTTATATTCATTTAATTAAGGTTGTTATTACGTGTCATATCTTTCATTTTTGAGTTATTCATATGCATTTAATTGGAGTTATAGTTATTGAGAGCTATGTTTTAGTTAAAGTTGTTGTTTTATGGAATATCTTTCATTGTTGAGTTATCTCTGTTTCATTGTGTTGTTATTGAGACTCTTGTATACATTGTTGTTAAGCCGTAGGCTATACGTTGTTGTGATATTGGTATTGTTGTTTTGACAATATTGTGGCATATGTGGACTTGTTGTGTCGATTGATTATGGTTATGCGGAGCATAAGGGTGGCATTTCACTGTTGTGGATTGTGCAGAGTGATACGGGTGGCTATTGATATACTGTCAGGACAGAACGATAAGGGAGGCTATTATGATATTGTTAGCGCGGTAGGATATGAGTGGCTATGTTAGGGATGATATGTGATGTCCTGGGGGCATATTATTGATGATATTCCTGTGATGGTGTGATTTTCCTTATATGTGTCATGCATATTATGTGACTTGTTGTGTTGTTTCCAGTGGGCTACTTGATGTCTTTGATATTACTTGTTGACTTGGGATGTAATAGTACACTTGCACACGCATATACCGTAACATTTCATTTATACTAGTTCAGGAGTATGAAACTTGATATTCATTGATCATGCACATGTATTCTTGTATATATGCTTTCATTGCGTTATTGAGTCTGTGGCCATGATAGGCGGTTTGTGATAGTGAGCCCGTGATCATGCCAGTCAGATTGAGATATTGGCATGTGAGTTGTCCGTGCATCACATGAGTTGCCAGTGCGATTGTGATTGATAATGTGGGCACGAGGTGCCATGTGTATATGATTAGTGATTTGGGACTCGTGGCTTGTGGTTATGAGGTGTGGTACCCCAGAGTGATTTTTGTCGTAAACCTTGTGTTAGAACAACTTGATTATTTGGTTGTCATTTGTTTTCCTTCTTTGGTTTCACTAGTACTTTAACGGTGTTCTGATTACTTTACTGATTTATCACATGTTTATTTCTTGTTGCCATCTACTGATTCTTGCTTCCATTATTAGCTTTATACTGATATAATGCACATGTTATTATGTCTAGTAGGTGTCTTGACTTGTATCTCGTCACTACTCCACCGAGGTTAGTCTTGATACTTACTGAGTACCGACTGTGGTGTGCTCATACTATACTTCTACATATTTTTGTGCAGATCCAGATGTTGGAGGTTGTGGACCCAGGCAGTGTTAGCTTCTTTGGTCGTGAGGATTCAAGGTAGAGCTGCTCAATCACATAAATAGGTTGTATTTTGTTTTGAGATATTTCTATGTATTCAGCTAGAGTTCGTAACTCTGTACTACCTAGGCATGGGAAGATCGTTGTGATTATTTCCATGTATGCTTGTATCACCTTTATTTCGGTATTTATGTTAAACTCTACTTTAAAAATATTATGTTAATTGGTTTAACTATTATAAGTAATCGGCTTACCTAGTTTTAGAGACTAGGTGTCATCACGATCATTAAGGTGATATTTTGGGTCGTGACACAAAATCTGACAAATGGTCGTGATGGCACCTAACCTCATTTGGCTAGGTAAGCCAACAATCTTAGTCAATCTAATCACATAAATAGAGCATAATAAGTATTACAATAATAACACAAGAGGAAATAGTACAAACAACTTCTAAAACATGGGATTACAAGTCATGAGCAACTAAATAGAATACAACCGAGTCTCAAAACATAATAATACGATATGAATCAAACAACAGTAAAATGGATAAGAAGGGGACTCCATAATCTGCAAAGCAACAATGACAACTCACCATGAAATCTCCAAACAGTCACTACGCTCTCCTAAACGCTGCTAGGTCCAATATCATGTTGAGTACAGAAACAACGTGTACTCAATAAGTATCAAGTCTAATCTCGAAGAAATAGTTGCGAGATTTTGACAAAAGCATGATACTCACTTTCTCAATCTGATCGGTTCATTATAATATGAAATCGAAGAGAATAACCGAGAATAGTGAATGCAATAATAGTGTGCAAAATCAAATATAAGATAGGCATGCCTCTCAAGTAAGTTAGCCAAAACACAATACAATTGCTAAATCTGCATATAAAGATAATATGCACCAAGTAGCACCTATATGAATGTTTCTAAATGAGTCTAGGATGATCATCCATTCTCAAGACTCAACTATAACCAATATCCAACACATCCAATGTGCTCCAACATGATCCAGCACGCTCCACGTACTCAACACAATACGCATATTACTTGCGCTCACATGGAAAAAATATAGCATTGGTAATCACCTGACTCCGGAGGGATGAATCCATATCCAAGCGCCACACGAAAATCCATCGTGCTATAATATGAATATCACAATCGCCACACGACAAAAACCATCGTGCCATAATAATATCAATCCATTCAAATGTCCAAATGTGCCATAATCATATCAGTCTGTACCAACATCTCCATCTCTAAGGACGTATGCATATGTTCAAACAATAACCAACAAAATGCACAAGGACATAATAAATAAAGTTGAGCATAAGTAATTAGGACATAAAGTATGACTACGGCTAAACCAAGTATTTCAACATCTCTAGTTCATCATGCTCAAATAAAATATCATAAGCTAAAAAATGATTTCTAGCATGACTAAATAGGCTAATGTAGTCATATAATTAAATAAAGCATAAGTCAAACATAACAACCAATCAAATAAGGCATAAAAAGCCTAAAACTAACCAAAATATGGTGTAACCTTAGTGTACATATATACGCTCATGACCTCGCATATATGTCACCCCTAAATTACAAAGCATGTAACACATAATTCTAATTTGTAGAAATTTTTTTCTTAACAAGGTTAGACAAGTGACATACCTCCTCCTGAAACTGCTCTAACCCTCGAATAGCGCCTTTCCTTTGAAATTCTCACTTAAATGATCCAAATCTAACCAAATAATACTTAAAGGGATCAAATAAAATTATAAAAAATAATTTCAAATAATAAAACTTTAATATTTAATCAAATCTTAAAAATTCATCAAAAGTCAACCCGGACACACATGATCAAACCTTGAGTCCAAGGTCAAATCCTGTTAAACCATAACCTTACGAGTCCAAATATGTGATTAATTTTTAAATCACTATCCAAATTGGTATTCCATATTTTAGTTGTAGAAATGTATGGGGAATTAAGATATATGAACCAATTAAAAATTACTTAACCGCAAGCTTGGAGTAAAAATCTCATCAAACTTTGCCTCATCGGGAAATCTAGATCTCAAAAATGGTGAAAATAAGCTACATCCTAAAATTTGAACATTAAATACGCCCCCTGTGACTGTGATTTACCTGCTGCCTCAAGTTACACGATCGTGACACTCCTCATGCGATCGCGAAGAGCAACACCCTAGCCCCCAAAATCCTCCTACGTGATCGCGATGCTTTACCGGTCCACACTACGCAATCATGGACCTTCTCATGCGATTGCGAAGAACAAAGCCTACTCCCCTCCCAAAGCCTTCTACGCAATCGCAGCACATGCTACACGATCGTGATTCACACCCCTGGCTCCAGAAAACTAGCAATCCAACTCAATCAGAAATGCTCTGAAACTACCCTGAAACTCACCCGAGCCTCTCGTGACCCCGCCCAATCATCCTAATAAATTTGTATACCCTACAAGGTTGTTTAAAGTTTCAACATACTAAAAATAACATCAAAACCAAGAACCAAGCAACAAACCAAAAATTCAAACTTTCTTAAGTTCAAAATTTCAACTTTCGATTAGAAGCGCCGAATCAACTACGGGCCATCCAGGACCCGAACCGAAAATATTTACAAGTCCAAAATCATTATACGAACTTATTGAAATCTTTAAAATATCCATCTGGGATGGTTTACCCATAATATTAATTTTGGTCTAACTCTTTTAACATTAAGACTCAATTTAGAAAAGTTCCAAATCAGTCCTGAATCTTTCGTAAAACAAGCTACCCATCCCCACAATTCATAAATCATCAGACCAACCTACAAGAACTCTCAAATAGGGGAATGAGTTTCTAGAACTCAAAATGACCGGTCGTATCGTTATATTTGTAAAACTGTAGCCCAAAAATAATGGGTCAGGATTTAACATCCAACTCCAAATAAGTTCTCAAAATCGCTATTATATGTTTTTAAAAGTTCAAGCTTCTAACCTAATCTCCGAAGCAGTATCTGTGACTCAAATATTAGTTCAACAAATTAAATCCATTTGGGTGATGAAAATCATATTTTTAAGGTAACTTACCATTGTTGAACAAGCTTAAATAATTGGGTTTAAGTGGGTGTTGTTTAGACTTGTTAAAAATAGTCTAAGGAGGTCATTTATAAAATTTAAAATCATTTAATGGAGATTTAGACTTATTTTGAATAAGAATTACACTTTTGTACAAGGCAGGTACATTATGTATATAGGTGTATAAAAGTATATAATAGCGAATAAGAGGTGTTTATACATACATATACACTATTATACAATCCTTGCGCCTCTTCTGAAATTTAGCTCAAATCTAGCTCAAATCCACTTCAAATCACTTCAAATTTATGTTTTGAACTCCTCTTGATGTTTCAAATCAATTGGAACAACACCTAATACAAGCTACTAACAAACTCGAAAAACTCAATTTTCGAAATCGAAGCTTTGAACAACTTTCGGTGATGGACCTCTATTCTTCAACTTTCAATCAACCACAATTAATCGACCAAATTAAAAATAACTAAATTCTCAAGTGTAGTGGCAGAGGAACAATACTCCAGCAGAGTAACAAATACTACTAAGTAGCGATATGAGAGGGATTGCATCTACATAACCAATACCATGCATTAAAAGTTTTGCGAATCTTCAATATCAACTGAAAAAATTCAGTTATTGTCACGACCCAAAATTCTTCCTTAGTAGTTGTGATGGCACCTAGTCTCTCAACTAGGTAAGCCGGTCAATAAACATTATTTAAAATAGTAAAAGCATGAAATAACTAAAACGGATCTTAACATAAAAGTAGAAATAAGAGTAATACAGGCCAAAGCGGAAAATACTCTACATAATAACCGAGAACTTTTCAATATCAACTGAAAAAATTTAGTTATTGTCACGACCCAAAATTCCTCCTTAGTAGTCGTGATGGCACCTAATCTCTCAACTAGGTAAGCCGGTCAATAAACATTATTTAAAACAGTATAAGCATGAAATAACTAAAACAGATCTTAACATAAAAGCAGAAATAAGAGTAATACAGGCCGAAGCGGAAAATACTCTACATAATAACCTTGAACTCTTCAATATCAACTGAAAAAATTTAGTTATTGTCACGACCCAAAATCCCTCCTTAGTAGTCGTGATGGCACCTAGTCTCTCAACTAGGTAAGACGGTCATTAAATATTATTTAAAACAGTAAAAGCATGAAATAACTAAAACGGATCTTAACATAAAAGCAGAAATAAGAGTAATACAGGCCGAAGCGGCAAATACTCTACATAATAACCAGAACTAGGTGGTACAGAGTCACAAGCTCTAACTGAGTACACAGAATCAATCTCAAAATATAGTACTGTCTGAAATACAAAGACAATAAAGATGAAGCAAGAGGGTGACTCCAAGGCTTGCGGTCGGATCATGCAAGGATACCTTGAAGTCTCTGGTGTGTGCGCTAAGCTTCACTGTGATCAGTCCGGTCCGAAGTACCTGGATCTGCACAAAAGATGTGCATAAGAATAGCATGAGTACACCACAATGGTTCCCAGTAAGTATCAAGACTAACCTCGGTGGAGTAGTGACGAGGTTCAAGTCGGGTGATACTCACTAGACAAATAACCTATGCAATAATTATATCAAAGAAAATGATAACTAAAGTATAACTGAAAACAGAAATCACAATCTCTTTTAGAACATGTAATGACAACTCAATGTAGTGAAACTCATCTTTGATAACAAAACAACAAATAGAGGTAAGACATATGATGAAATATCAAATACAACCATTTATCTCATGAAAATGCAAAACAGAGACTTTCAGAAATAATTATGAAATAAGAATAATAGCCCCGTCTCAATACAATCACAACAACAATGAGGACACCCCGAAATATCACATAACATCATCAAACGCCACCCTTATTACGCCGCATGTGCACATAAAGTGATATGCCACCTTTATTTCGCCTTGCGCGCACAACTATAGACAACTACATCGTACAACAAAACCTCGTGCTAACACCCCAATCAATCTGCTCAACATGTCCACAAGTGCCACAGTACCACAAAACAATAAAGACCAAGTGTCACAATATCACAACAATAGTGCCAAAGTGTCATCAAAGTGTAAGTTCGCAACTTTCAACAACCGTGCACAAGGACATAACAAATAATCATAGAAGCTGAGGGATGCTCAATAAATAAGACATGTCTATGGCTATATCAATGAAATGAGCATGATGAAATAATCATAAAGTGATTTCACAAGTTTCATATAAAGTTCATTATCACATTAAGGCATATTAATAGCCTACGGTCTATTCCGGTCAAAGCCAATACACATACGCCAGTGAACACACTCAACACCTTATGTACGCGTCGCTCACATAGTACAAATAATGCAAACAAACCAAATCCTACAGGAAAGTTTTTTCCACACAAGGTTAGGCAATATACTTACCTCAAAAAAGCTAAATTAGTCAACTAACAAGACCTCCCCGCACAAATCTAACTCCGGACGGCTCGAATCTAGCCAAAATAACTTAATATCATAAATAAAAGCTATAGGAAAAAATTCCAGAAAATAAAGATTCGATCTTTAATCAAAATCAAAAAGTCAACTTCAGGCTCGCATCTCGAAACCTGACCAAACTCATAAATTCCGAACACCCGGATAATAAATAAAAGCTATAGGAAAGAATTCCTATATCATAAATAACTTAATATCATAAATAAAAGCTATAGGAAAGAATTCCAGATAATAAAGATTCGATCTTTAATAAAAATCAAAGAGTCAACCCCGGGCTCTCACCTCGAAACCCAACCAAACTCATAAATTTCGAACACTCATTCCGATACGAGTCCAACTATACCAAAAGCATCTAATTCCGGCGTCAAAACAACGTTCAAATCACCAATTTATCTTTTTAGAAAGGTTTTACCAAAATCTCCATTTTATTCAATTCAAATCAATAATCAAACACTAAAGTCGAGGTGGAAATCATGAAATAATAAAAAATCCACGTCAAAAACACTTACCACAAACCAAATCGTGAAAATCTCTTCCAAAATCGCCCAAAACCGAGATATCTAACTCAACGTGTGATAAATGAAATAAAACCCTTGACCAAGTTGTATTCTGCCCAAGCATTTCTCTTCTGCGGACAAACACTCGCATCTGCAACTCCGCATCTACGAAAAATGTATTGCAGATACGGCTCCACGAAAGACCAGAGATTCTACTTCTGCGAATAGAAATGCGCATCTGTGCTTCCGCTTCTGCGGACCAAACACCACACTTGTAGTCCTAGCCCAATTGGCTATACTCCGCTTCTGCAGATATTTTCCGCTTCTGCGATTGGACATCTTTGCTTCCATGTCCGCACCTGCGGACCCAGATCCGCTAACCAAAAATTGCATATGTGGCTAACCATCCGCTTCTACGGTGCCGCACCTGCGGCCCAAACATCGTAGGTGTGAAAACATCAGTTCTCAGCAGACTTCAACAACCCTCTAAGTCCCCAAATGATCCGAACTCAACCCGAAACACACCCGAGGTCTCCGGGATCCCGTCCAAACATACCAACCAATCTCAAAACATGACACAAAATCTATCGAGGCCTCAAATAACATCAAACAACATCAAAACTACTAATCACACCTCAATTCAAGTCTAATAAACTAATGAACATTTCCATATTCAAAACTTGCGCTGAATAAGCCTAAACAACTCCGAATGACCTCAAATTTTGCATGCAAATCCCAAATAACGCAACGGACATATACCAATTCCCGGAATCACATTCCAAGCCTGATATCAATATAGTCAATTATTGATCAAACCTATAAACCTTCCAAACCCCAACTTTCTAATTTTCGCAATTCAAGCCAAAACAACATACGGACTTCCCAATTCATATCTAGACATACGTCTAATTCCAAAATAATCATACAAATCTATTGGAGCCATCAAAATACTATTCAAGAGTCGTCTACACAAAAGTCAAACTCCGGTCAATTCTTACAACTAAAGACTTCAACCAAAGGACTAAGGGATCGTTTGGTAGGGTGCATAAGAATAATGCTGAATAGGGTGTATTAGTAATGTTGGTATTAGTTATGCTTGTATTAGTTATGCTGGCATTAGTTATGCTGACATAATTTTTATCCATTATTTGGTTTGATGTATTAAATCATTGCACATTTTCTAAAAGAATTATTTATTTACAAAAAATGCCCTGAAAACTAGTCCATCACTCTATCTTTTTAAAAGAAACTTATGTTGAGGAATATTTTTATATGAAATAAGTTTTAAGAAAATTATTTGATTTGTCTACATATATTTTAGTATGGAACTGAATATTTATTTATAAAAAAGGAAATATGCTAAGGTATTTATTTATTTACTAGGGATATAATTTTATTTCTCACTATTTGGATTATTTCAAACTTGCATTAATATAATAGCATATTTTAACTAAGCATAAATTTTGAAGGACAATTTTATCTTTAACTAAGCTAATGCATGCATTAAAACCCATTGCATTGTTAATACCATGGTTTTCTTTGCATTAGTTATGTATATGATAATACCAAATAAGGTGTATAACTAATGCTTGCATAACTAATGCATAAGTTCAAAATGTGTACCAAATAAGGTGTTATTAATACACAAATCTAATGCATGCATTATTTTATTTAATGCATCCTACAAACGACCCCTAAGTATCCCAAATCATACCAAAACTCTTCCGAAATCACACCAAACAACCCCGCAAGTCGCATAACCATAATTACACAATGTAAAGCATCAAATAAGGAAATCGGGGCTAATATATTCAAAACGACCGGCCGGGTCGTTATAGTTATCTTCCCGTCTTTCTTTAGATTACAAGAAATATCACCGCAACATGAAATTGTGCAATACAAGGGATATCATAGTGTGCGTTATTTAATGAAAAGTGTGGGGATAGTACTAGGCTAAAGGATGAAAGATACTTTCGGATTATGTACAACCTGGGTCAATTCGGATTAGAAATAAAAATATTGGCCAAAATCGGTTGGCCTATTGCCCCAACAAACGAAGAGGGTAATGTTTTAGTTGTTTTTCTTCCATATTCATATGAATCGTCACTCTGTAACACTTTGATAAATAAGATAATCTTAACTCTTTAATCTTTATACACTGTGTTCGTAATATGGAAAAAATACGGTAGATTGCGCTTAATGGTTCGACTTACGTTAAGCGCAATTATTTACATGAGTATAATGAGAGGCAATATGCATATAAATATACGTACTTTAAGACAAATATCAACACCCCAAACTTAGACTCTTCCTCATCCTCGAGCAATAGGACTATCAACTACACCCCAGCAATGTACACATCAACCACGGAAGAGCAATTCAATTTTTAATCATACACTCTATTCTTGACTATGATCGATACTGGCAATCAAGCATGAACACACAAAATTCACATTCTTCCCGTTTTAAACATGTCCAAGTATAAACATTCAATTCAACCAATTCAAAAAACCTATCCATAACCACCCTACCTCAAGAGCCGACTCGTCACCACTAAGCACCCTCAACTCGCGCACTCACACAATGAGAGAAGTTAAAAATATTACCAATCCGTCATGAGATCATGGTCCCTCACAAACAAACAAAAGAGCGAATAATTCACACATTCAAATATGGCTTTGAACTTAATTTAAGCACATCACACAGTTTGAACAAAAGTCGCTCACTCTAACAAAGAATTCATGTGCATCACGTAGTCGTACCATAAGCTTGCCCGTAGTGTACATTTCTACTAATCTAAGCTAGCAAATTCTAGGATCAATTAGGACTTTATGGGTTGTAAGGTAGGCTAAGGGATGAGTAGGATACATTTAGGAATATTGACTAACCCGCTTAAGCACTTTAATACATTACACTCAAGAATCGAACACGTTTTCTTCTCAACTAATTCACTCGCCACAAACTATATACAACATAGCCCTTCCCTCGATTATGCACTTCTACATCCCCACTAGCACAAATTAGTAAGATTAGGAGGTGTGCGTTTTTTTTTTCATTATTTGTATTTTTTTCTTGCTATTTTTCTTTTCTCTTTTTTTTTTCCTACACACACTCCATACATTAAGGTTCATCATCTAGTGGCCTTTTTCACAATATTAGTGCACGTTATATGCCCTTTCATGATTCCATTCGAAACCTATTTCCCAATATCTCACCTTACTTCTTTTTAGAAACTGTCAAGATCGCTCATGTCCAGAAAATAAAGGTAGTTGAGATGAGAATGTTAAGATGCATGTGCGGGCACACCGGGTTAGATAGGATCAGAAATGAGGTTATTCACGACAAGGTGGGTGTGGCCCATATTGAGGACAAGATGCGGGAAGAGCGACTTAGGTGGTTTGGTCATGCGAGGAGGAGGAGAACAGACGCCTCGGTGAGGAGGTGTGAGAGGTTGACATTGGAGGGCCTACAGAGAGGTAGGCCAAAGAAGAGGTGGGAAGAGGTGATTAAGCAAGACATGACATAGCTTCAACTGACCGAGGACATGACCCTTGATAGGAAGGTATGGAGGTTGAGGATTAGGGTAGTAGAGTAGGTAGTCTAAAGAGTTCATAACAGTAGTATTGGCACGCTGTCTCGCTTTCTGTTGGTAGTACGTTTTTATGACTAACCGTTGTTTTCTTTCATTGTTGATCACCTTACTGTCTTGTTATTTTTAGTCTACTTTTATATGGATTTTTGGTACTGTCTCTTCTTGTCTATATTTTCATTAATGTGGTGCTTATGATTTTCTGAGTCGAGGGTCTACTGGAAATAACCTCTCTATCCTTACAAGGTAGGGGTAAGGTCTACATACTGTAACACCCCGGAAAATTTTGAAGTATGTTAAGACCATTAAGAAGATTGACAAGTACTAATTATATAATTCGGGTATGAGCAAGACTGATAATTTGAATGATTTCAATTGACCATGATAATATATGTATGAGGTGCATAAATAATGGTTTATAATCTATGAAGAGTCCTAAGGCTAAGTCAAGTTGAAAATTATATGATGCGATAAAGTTTCAAGTGAGTTCACACAAGATCTAACTTCAAATGAGCATAAATCTCAAGATATGAAGAGTTTTATGGTGTATAACCTATCAAAAGAAATGTCTATGTGTATAGTCACTAATTCTTCAAACCGTTTGTCATTTGGAGATTCCTACAAGAAGTTATAATCTTTGTACTAAAGAGTGGCAGAACAGCTATGCGAGTCTTGCGTAGCCTACGCAGCATAGCAGCGTAGCCTACACACCATTACGTAGGCAAATCCAACAGCTTCTAACTGAAGGGGGATAGAAGTCCACCCTGCATAGCCTTTGTGCATAGCCTACGCAGGGAGGCTACGCAGCTTTAGGGGCCATTTTAAAGGGGATGAAACAAGAGGTTTAGAGAGAGAAAACACTAGTTCTTCAACTTGGAATTGATTTCTAGAGAGAAGGAGGAGCTCTTCCACCATGGATACACTTCAAGGTAAGTTGTTTTGGCACAAGGATGATTATATAACATCAATTAGTGATAACACTAATATTATTATGGATAAAATCCATAGGAAATGGGTTGAATCTTTAAGAACACCAAAAAGAGAAAAAGTGAGATTCTTCCACCAAGAGGTAATCCCTTCACTTGAGATTCATATATATGTCATATTGGATTATGGTTAGCATATTTATGAGTTTTATTTGATGTTATAATGGGATATTGTATAAACCCTAAGGGTGGATCTTGAGAATGCCATTTTTGGGTAAAAAAGAAGATGAATAGTGATGAATTAATATAAATACATATGTCTTGAGTTTCTAATGATTTCAATAGACTTGATAACTTAATTGATGAACAAATTTAATTGGGAATCACCATTTGGATAAGATACAGCACTAGTTCTTGAAATGGATGTTCTTGAACCTAGAGTTTTGTTGGAGAAGGCATTGAATAGTGACTTGATGATGTTGGATAATTAACATAGTATTATTTATACATGCCTATACTAATAAGGTTTGTAGGAAGATTGTTGAGATCAAATAAGTAAGGATTGGATTGTGGAGTGAAGGAAATCTTGTAGAAGAACCTTGTAGCCAAAGCAAGGTATGTTGGCTAAGCTACTCTCTTAGAATTGAATTCCATGATGTTCTCGTAAGTTTCAAGTATGGTTGTCTCAAGTTCCTTATTCTATATTCCTAGATATTCTCATAAACTCGATTGTCCCAAATAAGCAAAGTGTCGAGAATTATGTATTCAAAACGTGTTCCGAATATTCCTATTACATTATATTATCCTTTGGGAATGTGATCAAGAATTATATGTATATTAAAATGCTATATCTTTGAGTCGAGTTTAAAATGAAGGTTATGATGAAAAATTGTGTGAGAAAATCTCAATATGCTTAAGACTCTTAATTGCTCATATGTGTACCTAAAATCTTGATTGGAAATGTTTTATTGTTGACAATTTATAAAGATGATTGGAAGTGAAATACGTGAATTGGGATATAAAGTGTGGCCAATGTGCTAAGAGTGAAAGTTATTCTTATGGCCAATGGTGCCAATGAAATGAGATGATGTGAGAAAGGTTATGAAATGAGCTTTGATTCAACTGTTCCGAAATTGACTTCAAAAATAGAATTCCCTAAAAGCTTATGAACTCAAATGATGCCCGTATGTGGCTGTTTTAACTAATGCTATGCTTCGTAAGTAGTTCCGATGTGTTTTGCATTCTTACATATTCGTGAGTGGAAATTATGTATTTCCCTTTTTTCGGGAAAAAGTATTTCAAGAATAAATGGTGTGCTACTTGTTTTATGATTTTAACTTGCACTTCGATTGCCAATCATTTTATTCCATTTCTTGGAAAGAAATCCATTATGTTTAAAGTCTTCATTACTAATGAACCTAAAGTTGTGATTTCCAAAATATTCTATTTGTTAATATTTATGATGATGATCCATGAAAGGAAAGACATGAAAGCGTGGAATATGAAATACGGCCATTGTGCCATGAATGAAGAATCATATGTATGGCCAAGAGAGCCAATGAAATAATGATGTTAAGTTGTTGAAAGTGCCAATGAGGCTATATACGGTATGAAAGGTTATGAGGTAAATGCATTTGTATTGTTGTTTCCTTTGTAAGCAAATCAATAATAGTTTTGGGAGTATCGATAGTCACCGAGGAAGGGTAGGTTGAAATAACCTAACCCCGAGACTACACGTGCTGGTGTAGGAGTGGATTGTAATTATTCCCCTTATTTGGGATGAGATTGATATGATAAAATTATTCCCCTTATTTGGGATAAGATGATTGATAGAAAAGGATGATGTCGATCCACATGACATTGTGGTGAGATGGCCTAGCCGATCGGGTCGTGATCGGACACTATGCCGCACACATAGTGGTGATTGTACTGGAAATTGTAATTGAAATTGTGATTGTGGTTGATGTCTCGGATGAGATGGCCTAGCCGATCGGGTCGTGATCGGACTCCGTGCTAAAAGTATGGTGGTATTGGTATTGTGAACTTTGGTATTGTAAAAGGTAATATTGTGAACAGTGGTATATCGGTGCTAAAGATCTCCCAACTAAAAATATATAATATTATCTTCGTATTTTGGAAATTGTTATGTTTTAATTTGGACATTTGGATATCATTGATTGTTGATTGTTGTTCCATGGTTTTTCCTTTCTTACATTGGCATTCTATTTTGAAAGAGGACAGTTAGTTTATATACTAGTACTATTCCATATGTACTAACGTTCTTTTTTCCGGGGGTGCTGCATCTTCAATGGATGCAGGTGATTCAGCAACGGGCAGCTTTGTTCCTCGTTAGCAGTTACTCCCTATTCAGCAGGTTTTGGTGAGCCCTATTCTATTCCGGGCCCGATGTCACTAGATGTTACACTTTGTGTCTTGAGGTATAGCTGGGGCCTTGTTGCCGACACTTCCATACTATTCTTCAGTCATACTTAGAGGCTCCGTAGACAGGTTGTGGGTGGCGTTTGATTTTGGGAATTGAACTAGATGTGTTGGTATTTTGGCAAACATATTTTTCATTATATATATAAACTTGTAATAATTTGGAAATTATAAATGAAACTGCTAATGGAAATTTGGGTTGTTAATGAAATCCCCTCAGTGTTTGATTAATGAGATATATTTTGTCTTTATTCATGGATGAGTTGGGTAGAAGAAAATCTAATAGGCTTGCTCGGCCGGGTTCACTCGGTTGAGCGCCGGTCGCGCTCCCCGATTTAGGGCGTGACACATACACACTACCCTTCCCAGACCCCACGATGTGGGATAATACTGGGTATGTTGTTGTTGTTGTACTTCTTTTAGCGACTAAGTGCCTCTGGAGGTAAAGGTTCAATAAGCTCAAATTAAGAACAAATAGAGATACAGCTTGTAATGTGGGTGCCAAAAAAAAGGTCTATACGGTCAAAGGGGCTAGCAACGGGAACATTTTATTTGTAAGTGACAAGCACATCTATGATCAAGCAAGAAATGCCTACGTCATCTCCTAGACTAGAATAACTTAATCATTTCGCTTCGATTAACACACGGGGCAAGTTCTAGACTATACGGGATAGCACCGAATAACACAAATCCTCACACACACATTGCACATGACTCAATTAAGATGGTTCTATTCAACTCTCAAGTCAAGTAAGCACATATAGTTGAGAAATTTTAAGCAATAATGCATTAGGTGACATACAAGTCAAACAACTGAGAAAAGGCGTCACAGAGTAGGCTATTTATATTACTTAGGCATCACACTTCAAATCAAATATAACAGGAAGACATAGCACATGCCATAGCCTAATTTACCATCACCAAACATGTCAACAGGTACCTCCGAGCAACTCTGTTTTCTTCCTATCCTACTCTTAAAAAAATAAAGTACCTGGTTCAAGCTAACCCCACAGAAAAAGAGCCGGCGCCCAAAGAAAAACCAAGGGATACTACCTAACTAAAAAACATCTTTTTGGTATTTTTAATAGGACTTTAATCCGTCAAGAAAAGTGTCCAAATGATCCATCGTCGGGAAAAATCCGAGCTTTTTCTGATCGTTTTGTTTCTTAGAAACTTGACTATGCATAGTCCTCGATATATATAAGAATTTAAAGCAAAGTAAGGTGGAAAGAATAAGTCCCTGCTAGTCGGACCCATGGGGGTCATACTCAGATCCTTCCTCCTTAGAATGCCCACCAACTGCAGCTCCGGGCTCATCATCATCTGCTCCCAGGGGCACCAAAGCCATTGGCCCCATGACGTCAGCACCAAAATCATCCTCATCATCCGAGCCTTTGTAGGTGTTTTAATCCTCTGACAGGTGAATGGGACCTCCAGGTGCAATTCCCAACATTTCTTTTGAAGAACTGGACAGATCATTATGTAGATGCATATGCTCCTCATCTGTCACGCCCAACCTCCTCATTATCACATTCAGGGAGCTATATAGATACCTATTGATGTTTTTGTCCCTCTCATTCTGCGCCACCTAGCTCAGCTTGGACGTAGACTCCAACAAGGAAGTAATATCCATCAACCACTTTGGTGCCTCCATAATTTTATCATAACTGGGGTATTCAGGTACCTCCCGAGAGAGCATGTACTGCGTCAACATGTTTCCAAAGAAGAATATATTTATTTTTCACCCAAACCATATGCGGGCCATCTCTCCTAACATGATCTCACCCACATTGATGGGTCACCCAGTCATAAGAAAAAATATCAAATACACTCAGGCTCGAGTGCACTCACTGTTGTGCTCAACCGGCATCAGTCTGGCATGCACAAAGTTCTGCCATACATTGGCAGTTTTGTTGAATTCGAAGTGGATCATCATAAGATGGGCATCACCCTTAGTCCTTGTCCACTTTGCATTAGAATTGATGCCACATAGAGTATGACATATAGCCTGGTAGCTCGGGCACTTGACAAACTTTAGCAGCCTTCGCGGGTTAGGGCAATCAACTCCCAAGAATTTTCATAAAGATGCCTTGTCCAATGATACTTTCTTTCCTCGAACCCATGACATGAACCGATCCCCATTCCAATTTGCATAGAGTTCCCTCACCATTCTCAAATTTGCATGCCACGGGGACTCAAGGAACTTATCCATCGCCATATCTCTCAACCGGTCTAGCATATCCTAGTTTTTCTCCAGAGCTTTCACGTTGATCCACATTTCATAGACGTACCTCCCATATGGATCAAAGTTGTGATACCACTGGACGGGTCCTCCTGAACTAGATCCAAGTGGGGCTGAGGTCCTGATGGTGCTCTCCTCGACCTGTCGACAACTTGCTCCCCTTTAGCTTGCCAAAATGACCCTTCACCTTGCTTGTGCTTTTTATGAGGGGGAGCAGTAGTAGAGGACTTCCCCCCTCCCTTGCCCTTGTTCTCATCGTCACGAGCCATGGCAACCTACACACAATAATTATGAATGTGAGAATGAATCAAGAAATCCGCCTAAGGTTATCATGAGAGTCAAAGATGACCCCACGCGTAAAAGTGAAGGCTCTATGTAATATACTCACAATAGCAGTTTAAAGTGCATATATGTTACACCACAAGGCGATGGGTACTCAAGACTTCCCCATGCCATACAATTATAATTCACTAACTATTCCACACAAATCAAGTAGTCGAACATGGCGAAGTGACTTAGCCTTAGTGCAATCAAGTAACACATTGTCCTCAATCTCTACAACTAATACACTACACTAGCTATTTCTAACAAAGTGATACAACATACATAATACAAGATACATGGTATGAGTGGTGTGGTTATGGCATGTGGACATTAAAGATAAGCTTCGGTTTATATAAAGCCACCCCCAAACACCCCACACTTAGCCCAACATCACATATAACTACATTCGGCTACTCAAATTTCACCGATGCACAATTTACTCTTTCAAGCATTTTATCAAACATATGGTGGGCATTAAGTGTGTGCAACTCAATTCAACAATGGTGGAAATGGTGCCTCTCCCAAATTTTAAACGAAGTATAGAGAATTGAAGTTAACTACTCCGTATACAACTTCACAACGAATTTTAGCAACTAATGTCATTGCACAATAGGCCACCCACTATAGAAAATAAGTTATAAAGAAACCACTTATGGGGAAATTGGGTTTGGTTCGTTTGGGAGGGGGAATGGGTAATATAATTTACAAAATAAATAAAAAAAAAGGGAGAAGGGGAACATACCTGAGAGATTTGAGATGAATGCAAGGAAGAAAACAAGAAAATTGAGAGAAAGAGACTCGCGGGGGAGAAAGAGAGAGAGTGGCAGGTGATAAGTGGGGAGGGGGGATGGGGGTGTTAAGGGGTTAAAATTAATTTAATTAGGTGGGGAATAGATATGAAAAATAGGAGATGGGTTAAGGGGTAAGTAGAAGTGGGTAATTGGATCGGGTTTTATGAAACAGGGGTTAAGAAAAACAATAAAACAAAAAATGAAAAAGAAAAGAAAAAAAAAACAAATTAACTTACCTGCCCCCAGCTCAGCGCGTCCCGCTAGGCCTGGCGCTGGAGGACTTTTACAATCTGATTTGTGCGCCCCAGGTAGTGCTGGGTGGTGGCCTGGATTTGTTTTTGTAATTTTCCATTTTTTTTTCAATGCAATCCCGAATCCCCCCCGAGCACTTAATATATCTGTTTTACATATCCCACACCATTCTACCTATGATTTCTATTCCTACAGAGAAAACAAGAAAAAATCTAATCTACTCTAACTAAAAAGAAAAAAAAATTAAACTACGAAAGCAATAAATATTGGGTTGCCTCCCAACAAGCGCCTAATTTAACATTGCGGCATGACGGAGGGCCTCACTTACTCATAAACGAGTACTAATTTAGACTTCTGACGATCAATGACACCTCCCCAATAGTGCTTGACTCTTTGCCCATTTACTAAATATTTTCTTTCACCGTTTAAAGTGCGCAACTCAATTGCACCATAGGGAATGACTTTCACAACTTCAAATGGACCTGACCACCTTGATTTTAACTTCCCAGGAAATGGCTTAAGCCTAGAATTGAACAATAGTACCTTTTGGCCCGGTTTAAAGTGACGCGGCTTGATACACTTTTCATGCCATATTTTTATTTTCTCCTTGTAAAGTTTAGCATTTTCATAGGAGTGCAGCCTGAACTCATCTAATGCATTCAACTGCAAGAGCCTCTTCTTGCCCGCGACTTCAAAGTCCATATTCATCTTTTTAATATCCCAATACGCCTTATGTTCAAGTTCAACCGGCAAGTGACATGCCTTCACATAAACAAGCTTAAACGGGGACGTCCCAATTGGTGTTTTGTATGCAGTTTTATATGCCAACAAGGCATCATCTAGCTTTGCATCCCAGTCTTTCCTGTTCACACTCACTATCTTCTCTAATATATGCTTTATTTCTCTGTTGGACACTTCAGATTGTCCACTTGTTTGCGGATGATATGCCATGACAACTTTGTGGCGGACCTCATATTTGGCTCGAAGGTTATTCAACAACCGATTGCAAAAATGTGTCCCTTCATCACTAATCAAGACACGTGGAGTCCCAAATGTCGAGAATATGTTTTACTTCACAAAAAAGGCTACCACCTTGGCATCATTTGTTAGCAATGCGACGGCCTCTACCCATTTTGACACGTAGTCAACCGCTAGCGATATGTATTTATTTCCTCTAGACAATGGGAATGGTCCCATGAAGTGTATCCCTCACACATAAAAACTCTCTAACTCTAGGATGTTATTCAAAGGCATCTCATGCCTCTTCGTGATTGTTCTTGTTCTCTGACATTAGACACACTTCTTAACAAATGCACGGTCATCCTTAAACAATGTTAGCCAATAGAACCCCAATTGTAACACCTTAGCAGATGTCCTATCATCTCCATGATGGCCCGAATAAGGTGAGGCATGGCAATCATACAACACTAATTCCACCTCTTTTTTCAGGAATGCATCTCCTTATCAACTGATCAGCATACTATTTGTACAAGAATTGCTCATCCCAGTAGTAGAAGTTCACATCATGAAGAAACCTCTTCCTAGCCTTAGATTGAATTTCAGGAGGAAACACCCCACTCACAATATAATTCACATAGTCCGCGTACCGTGGAGGAGGGTCATGGGTGATGGCAAAAAGTTATTCATCAGGAAATGTCTCTTCAATTTGTCTACCTTCCTCCACATGCTCATGAATTTCCAGTATTGATAGATGGTCGGCCACTTGGTTTTCTGTACCCTTCCGATCTCGTATTTCTACATCAAATTCTTGCAACAACAAAACCCATCACATCAATTTAGCCCTGGATTTTTTTTTTTGTAAATAGATACTTGATTACTGCATGATCGTTATGGACTATAACTTTTGTTCCCACCAAGTATGCCCAAAATTTCTCAAAGGCCCACACAACTACCAAAAACTCCTTTTCAGTGGTGGTGTAATTCAGTTGTGCATCATCAAGAGTCTTACTCACATAGTATATGGAGTAAAACATCTTGTCTTTCCTATCGCCTATCACTGCCCCAATAGCATGGTCACTGGCGTCGCACATAAGTTCAAATGGTAAGGACCAATCCAGTGCCACAATAATGGGTGCAACCACCAACTTCTCTTTGAGCTCTTCGAATGCCTTCAGGCAGGCTTCATCAAAATTAAAGGTCACATCCTTTTCAAGAAATCTGCACAATGGAGTAGCAATTTTTGAAAAATCTTTAATAAAGCATCTATAGATACTCGTGTGTCCCAAGAAACTCCGGACACCCTTTATAGAGATGTGTGGAGGTAATTTTGCAACCGCTTACACCTTCGCCTTATCAACTTCAATGTCACTCTTTGACACTCTATGTCCCAACACGATGCCCTCTTGCACTATAAAATGACACTTTTTCCAATTTAGCACCAAATTTGTTTCTTCATAACGTGCCAACACCTTGCCCAAATTTATCAAACAGTCATCATAAGAAGACCCAAAGATTGAAAAATCATCCATGAATACTTCTACAAATATTTCCACCATATCAGTGAAAATGCCATCATGCACCTTGGGAAAGTGGCCAGTGCATTACAATGACCAAATGGCATTCGCTTGAAAGCAAAAGTGCCATAAGGGCACGTGAAAGTGGTCTTCTCCTGATCCTCTGGGCATATGACAATTTGGTTGTACCCCGAATAACTATCAAGGAAGAATTAATATTCATGCCCAACCAACCTGTCCAACATTTGGTCAATGAATGGAAGTGGAAAGTGGTCCTTGTGGGATGCTTTGTTGAGCCTTCTGTAGTCAATGCAAACTCTCCACCCAGTCACGGTGCAAGTAGGAACTAGCTCATTTTTCTCATTCTCTACAACAGTCATCCCCCCATTTTAGGCACACATTGCACTGGGCTCACCCAGTTGCTGTCAGAAATGGGAAAGATGATACCCGCATCAACCCATATAATTACTTCCTTCTTCACGACCTCCTTCATAATAGGATTTAACCTCTTTTGTTGCTCAACACTGGGGCGATGTCCATCTTCCAGAAAAATTCTATGCAAGCATAATGATTGACTGATTCCCTTGATATCAGCAATTGTCCACCCAATAGCTTTTTATGTTCACGAAGCACTTTAGCAGCTTTTCATCTTGCACATTGGTCAAGATGGATGAGATAATCACTGGCAACATTTCAGAATTCCCCAGGTAAGCATAGAGAAGATGTGCTGGGAGAGGTTTGAGATCTAGCCTTGGAGATTCTTCAACAGATGGTTTAGGAGGGGTCAGAGAAACTGGTCTGTCCAACTCCTCAAATCTCCCAAGCCCATGGACATACTTGCAAGACATGTTAAGGACTTGCTCAATTTCTTCCATCATCTCATCTTCACTTTCATCTTCATTCCCCATCAAAACTCGTTCAAGAGGATCTATGGGGCTCATATAAGGCATCAATGAAGTCACATCACTTTCTATCACAGAAAATCATGGATAGCTCTTCATAGTGGGTTAGCAATCTGAGTGTTTTATACACATTGAATACCTCTACTCGATCACCCACTCTTATTGTCATTTTTCCTTCATATACATCAATAATAGCTCGGCCCGTGGCTAAGAATGGATGCCCCAAAATAAATGGGACTTAACTAATTAGGCTCATAGTCCAAGATAATAAAATCGGCAGGGAATATGAAAGAACCCATTTGAACTAACACATCTTCAATCACCCCTTCTGGATGAGCAAGGGAGCAATCAGCCAAATGTAAAATCGATGTAGTTGGGCGCGGCTCACCCAACCCCAACTGTCTGAAAATAGATAGCGACATCAAATTGATGCTCACCCCAAGATCACACAAAACTCGCCCGATTGCATGCTTACCAATCGAGATTTGGATAGTGAAACTACCCGGATCCTTCAATTTCTGAGGTAGCTTGATTTGAATTCTTGAGCTACATTCTTCAGTGAGTTCCACAGTCTCGAACTCAGCCAATCTCCTCTTATTTTCCACTATTTCTTTGATGTATTTGGCATATTTGGGCACTTCTTGCAAGATGTCTACCAGCGAAATATTAATTTGCACCTGCTTCAATATATCAAGAAACTTTTTACAAGCCGCATTATCCTTCACTTTATGCAATCTCTGAGGTAACGGAGGTGGTGGCCTCGCAACTAGTGTTTGGGGTTGCTGTGCCACTGCCTCTTCAACTGGATTCTCTGACTCCTTTGATTTTTCTGATTCTGCTTCTATGGTGGCCGGTTTCTCACCAAAGGTCACTTGCTTTCTCTTTTTCAATAGGACTTCTTCTAACTGTCTCCCATTGCTCAATGACACAACATTAATAAATGCCTTAGGATTAGCCTCGGTGTCTCTTGGAAGAGCTCCAACTAGTTGAGTATTTTGGGCACTGGCAAGTTACCCCATTTGTCTCTCCAACTTTTGAATAGTTGTAGAGTGGGCTACTGCCTGGGCCTGCTGATCAGCCATCAATATCTTTATCATCTCCTCAATATGACACGTTGGGTTTGTAGGTTGCTTAGTATGTGGTGGTCTATATTGTTGTTAAGGAGCTTGTGGCCTGTACTGATTCTGAGCAAATTGGTTTCCACCCCATGAGAAGTTTGGGTGGTTCCTCCAGTTAGGATTGTAAGTGTTCCCATACTGGTTTGGGTGGTTCTTCCAGTTAGTATTGTAAGTGCTCCCATACTAGTTTGTCTGGCCCTTATTTGCATTACCCACAAAACATATAGATTCTGGATTAGCTGGGCATAAGTCGCTCGTGTGACCCTCTCAACATACTTCACAAAATATCTGAACCTGTAGCACTGGCTGAGCTTGTTGCTTGTTAAGAACTAAGGTCATCTTATTGACTTGGTTGGCCAATGTGGAAACCTATGATGATAATGCAGAAACAACATCTAACCCGAGGACCCCCGTAGATTTTTTAAAAATATGTCTTCCCATCTCTCCTTGCCAATCAGGATTACTTTTGGAGAACTTGTTCAGTAATGCATATATCTCATCGAAGCTTTTCTCCAATACTTGACCTCCCGTTGCAACGTCCACCACAATTTTGTCTCTGGATGGAGCCCTTTTATGAAGGTGTGAGCTAACACTTCATTTGTTTCGTTGTGATGAGGACAATCTCTAAGCAGCCTCTTGAACCTCTCCCAAGCTGAATATAAAGACTCCCCTGATTTCTGTTTGAAGGCGACTATCTCACATCTGATCTTTGCAGTTTTGCCTGAAGGAAAGAACCGTTCAAAAATTTCCTCGCCAGATCATTCCATGATGTAATTGAATTAGTTGGTTTCGTCTTCAACCACCGCTTTGCTTCGCCCAGCAGAGAGAACGGGAACATTGTGCACCTCACATAGTCTAGAGTGACTACATTAGTGATATAAGTATCACTAATCTCAAAGAAGTTCAGGATGTGTTGTTGTGGATCCTCATGTTGAAGACCAATAAACTGCCCATTTGCATGTAGTAACTGGATCAAGCTCTGTTTTTGCTGAAAGTGCCCAGTGATTCTGGGCTTCACAATGCTAGAGGTGACATAGCAGTGCTGGGCATCACCACCTCCTGAACATCCATATATTGCTCCTCTTCATTTTTCACAAGTAATTGAACAAGTGCCTGAAGATTATCTGTGTCCCTTGCTTATCTCAACCTCCTGTGAAATATTCTCTCTTGTTCGGGGTCAAAGCCTTGAAGTCTATCATGGCTTCTGACTCTTCGCATTCAATCAGAATTTCTGAGAGCAGAGCAACCAATAAGAAACGTTAGACTTGACGAAATAATACAACAAAAGTAAAAGCTAGTAAAGTAGTCAATATTCATCTGCCCAGTAACGGCGCCAAAAATTTGTTGCTCCCAAACGCACACGAAAGTATACGTGGTCGTACAAGTAATAAAGTGATAAATCGAGTGTCGAACCCACAGAGACTTGTATTAACTACCCATTAGTTTTACCAATATTATTATTCAGTCGAGTCAATCATAGTTCAAAAGTATGATTATACTAAGCAATGATTCTAACAAGTGACTAATTAATCAAGCAGTAAACTAGTTGTTGTTTATTCAGTAGAGATGAATATTCCAGGTTGTGATTGATTCACCAATACTATTGCGTTCTAATTAACTCTCCCTTTCATACAATTCGCTCATGATTGCTAATAATTTCTCTCGTAGTATTCTCCCGAATTACTACTCACCTATTCAAAATAGATTAACGCCTATCTTCCCATGGAATCAATCTATTAAGAACGCATTAAGATAGCAATATTCAATTGAGCATGACGATTAGGTATATTCCTATCCTAACCACAAATCCACCCCCACTCAAAGTTAAGATCATCCCCTCTTAAATTCTTGTCTAACCTAGACGTATCTTTCCCGAGCATAGCATATATAGTAAATAGAACCTAACTGTTGGACAGACAATTAAGCAACTAATCGCAGAATTAAAAAAATAACCATATATTAACAATTGTAATCAAGGATAAGTCAACGTCAAACAACAATATTCATGGCTAAATCACAACCCCAGAACTATGGGTTTTAGCCACTCATGATAAGATCAAAACAAATTCACAATTGTTGAATAATTGAGAATACTAAGAAAGATGAAGAAAGACTGAGAATCCTTACTCCCGAGTGTTCCGCGTGTGTAATTTCATTTCAAAGTGGCGTCTCTCCCCCAAAATAGGTTCAGGCTTGCTTTTATACGAGTTGGTAGAGGGGGTGTTTTGGGTCAACAGAACGTTGTTCCGGACGAAGTAGGAGAAATTCCCATCACTAGCGTCCAAGGTAGCGTGGGGCGCCAGCCCTGGCGCTGAGATTTTTGTTGTTCTGACTTCTGCGCCACAGATAGCGCCCCACGCTACCCTGTGCTCTACTATGTGGCCCTTTTCCATGGCGCTGAGATTTTTGTTGTTCTGACTTCTGCGCCACAGATAGCGCCCCACGTTCCCTTTTTGCTTCAACTCACACACCTTCGTCCCATATTGTCTCCGGATGATTCCTATACATAAAAATACTACAAATTAGTACAAATTATGATATTACACATTCGAAATCTATGAAACATGAGTAAAATGCGAGGCAATATGCATATAAATATATATACGAATATCAATTTGGATACCCGATGAATTAAAGAAAGAGAAGGATAAACGTATACAAAGGCGTTAGAAGGACATTCCATTACGAAACGTGGGCTTTGAACTCCCATTTTTGTATCCTACGAAACAAACAAATAGTTCGTGAAAAGAGAAGTACTGCCAACTTATAAACAGAGCAAACGGTATGAAAGTGATGGTATTCACGCTCCCAACGTTCTCCCTTTTCGTCCTTTCTTTCCTCGTAGCTTTTTTTTGCTAATTCTTTCCTCGTAGCTACTCCAACGATTTTTATTTTTTTAATATCAAATGAGCATTTTATTAATCTTAAACAAAAGAGTATAATGAGATTGATTTCCGCGTTAGAGTATTGAGTTATCATCCATTTTATCTTTCTGAACCCCTTTTCGCGTTAGAGTATTGAGTTATCTTCTATTTTATCTTTATGAACGACATGTAATTTTACTTTTAAAATCACCTATTTCCCTTGGTCCAACGATTTGGTTTACGGAAATAATAAATATGATAATAGAAATTATTATATAGTGAACAAATTGAATTATAGGGTCAAATTTCTCTATAATAATTATATTATATTTTGTGGTATTTTATGGCTTTTATAATGAATGAATATCATACAAATACTTATAACAACATGCGATGTTTAATTTTTTTATTTAATGCTACATGTAATAGATAAGAATATTATTCAAATTTAAAAACTCAAAATATATGAATATTAAAAGAAAACTACTAATACATTCCAAAGCCTGAAGTTAAGTCATGGAGTTTTTTAGCTGATGGTAGATAGTTTAGATAGCTAGATGTGTTTGACTTAGCTATGGCTTGGTGATTAACAAAGTTTCTAACTACCAAAAAAATTTAATACATTATTAATAAATTCATTAAAAACTTTATTCAATGAATATGTGCACGAGGAAACTTTTGATCAATTGAATAAAAAGATACATGCATATCTTTTAATGAATTGAATGAAATCTTTAATTATGAAAGTAACACACTACTTTTTTTTATCATACATGGTGTATTAAAGTTCTAAAATATTAGTCAAAATCTTAAGATTTATTTGTAAAGTTCTAACGATTTTAATACAATTTCACGAATTCGGGGTGACAGATGATTGACGTACAGTGACTTCAGCTACAATCTTCCTAGAACTTCAAATATCATGTCAACAATATGAGTGGATTATGTGGTCTTCATCTTCTTCTTAATTATAGCAACCATTAGAATCTGCTCTTATAAGTCCCAATACATAATTGAGCTTTAGGCAAACTTCGGATTGGATTTGTCGGAAGTTTGCATTGTATCGTTTGCATTAATGGTGTTTGAAATTTTGTACTGTATTGTTTGAAGTGGTGTCTGAAGTTTACACTATATCGTCTGAAGTGGTGTCTTAATTATGTTTGCATTATATGGTATGAAGTATGCACGAAAGTGCCAGATTCAAAATTCTATAAAGTCGTGATGACACCTAACCAAATCCGCTAATTAAGTCAAACAATATAAATTACAACTATAATTAGATGTCATCAGTATCATTAATGAAAACTGCAAAAGAAGCCAATAAACCTATCCCAAGAAGTGGCAGTTCAAGTCATGAGCCACAAGATTAGGTTTGCAAGGCTTTTATGAAGAATAAATACATATGTTTGAAGTTTACATAAACAGAAATGGTGTCCTAAACTTCTATGATGTCATGACCCAAAATTCCAACCATGGGATCGTGATGGCGCCTAACATCCGCTTGCTAAGCAAGCCAACATTAGCACAACAACTAAAGCAGTTTAATAACTAAAGAGGCATTAACAATTATAAAGAGTAAAATAGCATAAACGTATTATAGACGTACAACCATTGCTATCTAAAACTAACGCAGAATCCGGTGTCTCAAGTACATGAGCCACTAATAATACTAAATACAAGTCTGAAATAAAAAATACAATAATGTCTGGTACATAAACAATAGGTAAGGTCAGGAAGGGGACACCAGGGTCTGCGATCCCCAAGCAGCACTACCTCAAGTCTCCTAAAAGAAAAGGAGTGCGAGCAATCAAATTTGAACGCTACTGGGATCAACACTGAGATATGCACAAGAAGTGCAGAAGTGTAATATGGGTATAATCAACCTTATGTACTCAGTAAGTATAAAGCCTAACCTTGACAAGGTAGTGACGAGGCTATGACAAGACACTCACTGCAAACCTGTACGAGTAATAAGTAAAACAATAATAACAATGTAGAGAAATGAATAACTACATAACGAATGGAATAAAAGAAGTAGATATCAGAGGGACCCAAAATAACATCACAACGCAAGCTCACAACACAATACGGTAATAGAGCGTACAACCAAGAATAACTACATAACATCATTTCCGTTGTAGCGTGCAACCCGATCCCAACTATCAATAATAACACCGTTGTTGAGCACAACCCAATCCAATATATATAAAAATATTATTGCGGTGTGCAACCCGATCCAAAATATATAATAATATTGTTTTGTCGTGCAATCTGATCTAGTATATATAATATATATATATATATATATATATATATATATATATATTATATATTATTGTGGTGTGCAACCCGATCTAATATATATAATAATATTATTGCGACGTGCAACCTGATCCAATATACAACAACAATAACAACAACAACAACAACAATAATAATAACAAACCCGTGTAATCTCACAAGTGGGTTCTAGGGAGGGTAGTGTGTGTGTGCAAACCTTATACCTACCTTGTGAAAGTAGAGATGTTATTTCTGATAGACCCTCGACTTAAAAAAACCTAAACAGGAAGCAACCAACAATAACAACAACAAGAAAAAAACAAAAACACTATGTGTAATAACAAAGATCTAAAAATAAGAAATGCAAGAATACTACTAACAATACTGGTAAGAATGACACAATATGGAATAACAAAGATCTAAGAACAGGAAAATGTAAGAATAATACTAATACTACATGTAAGATTAGGAGAAACTGTCGACTACCAATCAACCTACAATCCTAATTCTCGACCTTCACACCTTCCTATCGATGGTCATGTCCTCAGGAAGCTGAAACAACATCATGTCCTATCAAATCACCTCTCCCCAATGCATCTTTGGCCTACCTCTACCCTTCCTCAGACCCACCATGATCAACCACTCACACATCCTAATCGGGGCATAGATGTTTCTCCTCCCATGCCCAAACCATCTCAACCTCGATTCTCGTAATTTGTCTTCCACAGGGGCCACTCCCACCTTGTCCCTAATAACTTCATTCCTAATCTTATCTTTTCTGGTATGCCCAGACATCCATATCAACATCCTCATTTCTGTTACTCTCATCTTCTAGACATGGTATTTCTTGACTGGCCAACACTCACCACCATAAAACATAGTTGGTCTAACTACCACTCTATTGAACTTTCCCTTAAATCTTGGTGGTACATTCTTATCACACAAAACACCAGATGCGAGCCTCCATTTCATCCGCCCCGCTCCAATACGATGTGTAACATCCTCGTCAATCTCCCCGTTGCCTTGGATAACAGACCCAAGGTACTTGAAACTATCTTTTTTAGGAATGACTTGTGTATCAAGCTTCACGTCCACTTCTGCTTAATGCGTCCTCTCACTGAACATAAAAAGGGAACTAAAATGCATAATCCTCTAAGGCAATCCGATATAACATAGTAGAGTGAAACATGAAACAAATAAAGGCAATAAGGCAAGTAAAGGAACGAGACAGGTAAAAGCGTCTATCTAATACCATGCAAGAGCACGTAACAATTAAAGGCGTAAAATAGCTAAAAGTATGAAATAAGCTAAAACACGTAGCAATTAAAGACATGTAACAAGGGAAGACACATACATCAAGTAAAATATGTATCAAGTATGAGCACCTAACAAGTAATAATATGGAATAAGTAAAGACATGGTATAATTAAAGACGTAAAATAGAGTAACGTAACGCACCCTGTATGCTTAAACCCATGACAACGCATATACACTCGTCACCTTCTATATACGCCGTCCCCACATATAGATCACGTAGAAAATAGACCAATCATGTCCTAATTCCCTCAAATCAAGGTTAGTCACGATACTTACCTCTTTCCGGAATAAGATCAACAACTCAACACGAATTTCTCTTTAGAACTAACCTCCAAAATACCTGAATCCAGTCAATTATTATTCAAACAAGTCAAAATAAGCTTTAGAAACTACCCTCCTACTAAAAAGGTTCGATCTTTAACATGATTGGAAAAGTTAACTCGGGCCCAAGTGATTGAAATCCGAAATTAAGACATAATCCCGATTAACCATTCATCCCTGAGTCCAAATATGTGATTTGTTTCGAGATCCGACCTCAATTTGATGTCTAAATCCCAATTTTACAAAATCCCTTGTTTCTACCCATAAGCCCCAATGTTTACTTTATGATCTTAAATTTGATAATACAATTCATGAAAAGTAATGAAAATTGAATGAAAATAAGTTAAAGTAACTAGCCTATGAAGTTGGGAAGAAATTGCTCTCTAAACCTACATGGAGTTTAGGTCTCAAAAATGATGTAAAATTAGCTAAGTCCCAAAATCCCAATATTTTACCAAGTTTCAGGTATCGCAATTACTAACTCTTGTTCGCAATTTCAATGTCCGCAAATGCGAACAGTTGGTCGCAATTGCGAACTAGCCATAATTGATCATAAGTCTTGGCATGAATTTCTCGCAAGAATAAGAGAGCAATCGTAGTCACATAAGACAAATCATGAATCAATTGAGGACATAGTCAAACAAAGCATAAAATACTCAAATTGTACTCCACTCATAATATAAACTTGCCATATGCATGCGCGCTCGGCACCACATATATACACTACCCCCAATACCTTAAATACATAGGAAACAATTCAAATCCTAGGGGTTTCCCTCTTAACAAGGTTAGCCAAGGCACTTACCTCCACCTGGTAGCCTCTAATTTCCCAAAATAGCCTTTACTCTCAAATCAACATCTGAACGTGCCGAATCTAGAAAAATACAACTCAATAACCTCATATAAAGCCATAGGAATCGAACCTCCTCGAACCCAACAAAATTCACAAATCTCGATCACCCATTTCAATACGAGTCCAAATATATAAGTTTCATCCAAAATCGACTCAAAATCGGGGTTCAGATCTCCATTTTCACTTTAGAAAAGTTTTACCAAAACCCCTCTCCTAGATTTACCAATAAAATGCAAAAATCAAAGGTGGAATGATGAATAATAATCAAATTCGAGTAAAGAATTCTTACCCAATCCTAGTGGGTGAAAATTGCCTAAAGAATCGACTTAATCCGAGCTTCCAATTTTAAAATATGATAAAATGGGTAAAAGTCCCAAAACTAGAAACTTAAAGGTCTGCCCAGGCATATGCATCACAATCGCGGGACCTATACTGCGATCGCGAAGGTTAAAAACTCACCAGCTCAATACTCCCCTTCGCGAACGCGACCTTTCATCAGCCAAGCTTGTGCGAACGCGACTCATCGCGCAATTGTGTAGGCAAATCTCCTAGTTGATTACACGCCTCCACGAAAGCAGAACCTGAGTGTGAACACGAAGCATCGCATCCCAGCCCTCCGTGAACCTGATGCATCTCTCGCAAACGCGAAGTGTAAAACCTTGTCTGTGCAAAATTTCTACTCCGTGATCGCAAGCATCCCTCCACGATCGCGAAGAAGTCCTTCTGCACCAAAACCAGCATCCCAAAACAAGGGGAAATTGGCCCAAAAATCACCCCGAAACACACCCGAGGCCCTCGAGGCCCTATCCAATCACACCAACCAATCCCATAACATAACACAGACCTACTAGAGGTCTCAAATCCCACCAAATAACATCAAAAATACAAATCGCACCTCATTTCAAGCCTAATGAACTAATCCAACTTCCAACTTCCAAAACTCATCTCGAATCACGTATAACCAACTCTGAAAGACCTCAAATTTTGTACAAAAATCCCAAATGATATAACAAACGTATTTCAATTCCCGAAAACACAATTTAAACCCGATAACACCAAATTCAACTCCCGGTCAACCTATGAACCTTCGAAACATTCAAATTTCCAACTTTCGCCAAGTAGAACCAAATCAAGCTAGGAGCCTCCAAATCTAAATCAGGACATACGCCTAATTCCAAAATCACCATACAAACCTATTAGAACTATCAAAACACCATTCTGAGGTCATTTATACAAATTTCAAACCTCGGTCAACTCTTACAACTTAAGCTTCCATAAATGATACTAAGTGTTTCAATTCACTCCTGAACCTTCCCGAAGCTAAACCAATCAACCCCTCAAGCCACAAACAATAAATACACATACAGGAAAAACATCAAATAGGAACGAGGCTCAAATACACAAAATAACCAGTCGGATAATTACATTCTCCCCCTCTTAAACAAACATTGATCATCGAACGAGTTTAGAGACATACCTAGAGTGCCAAAAAGATGTGGATATCTGCTCAGTCTCCCAAGTCTCCTCCTCAAACGGATAAACTCTCCACTGAACCTTCACCGATGTAATATCCTTCGACCTCAGCTTTTGAACCTGCCTGTCCAAAATTGCCACTAGTTCATCCTCATAAGCCAATTTCTCATCCAACTACACCGAACTGAAATCTAACATATGTGACTGATCCTTATGATACTTCTGAAGCATGAAAACATTAATCACGACATAAACTCCTGAAAACCTACGTGGAAAAGCAAGCTTGTAAGCCACCTCATCCACTCTCTCTAAGACCTCAAGTGGACTAATGTACTAAGGACTCAACTTTCCCTTCTTCCCGAACCTAATCACACCCTTCATGGGCGAAACACTGAGAAAAACTCTCTCACCTTCCAAGAAAGCTACATGGCAAACCCTCCTATCAATATAACTCTACTGCCTGGATTGTGTTGTACGAAGCCGCTCCTGAATAAATTTCACCTTCTCCAAAGTATCACAAACTAGATCAGTGCCCAACAACCTAGCCTCCCTAGGCTCAAACCAACCAACCGGAGAACGACATCGCCTCACATATAAGGCCTTGTATGGGGAAATTTGAATACTCTATTAGTAGTTGTTGTTGTTTTTGTTATTATAGGTGAACTGTAAGGCCTCGTAAAAATTAACAACGGAATTAGAGGTTTTGTGGTCCCGAGGTATACTTATGTGTTTGAGGACTATAGAAACTTCGCGGCTCGCAAGCTCACCGTGGTACAAACATTTTGGGTTGAAGAATGCATTGAGGTGTGAATGATAATTTTTGGCAAAAATAGGCAGTTCTGCGATCTGTTTCGCAACCGCAGAACTATTTCGCGGCCCGCATAATCATTGCGGAGTTGAACAGAAAGCTTTTGAACTTTGAAGGCTGTTTTGCGCCCATTCTGCGATCGCACATCCATTCTGCGGCCGTATAAGTGGTCTGCGGACCGCATAACGGTCGCAGACCAGTCCAGATTTTGAGGTCCAGTTTGCGGACCGCAGACGTGATCTGTGGTGCATTTTGCGACCGTATAGTTGAGATTGTAGGGTCCATTTTCCTATTTTTATAACCCGACCCCATTTTGATAAATAGCCTTTGGGGATCATTTTGAAGGCACAAATCTGATATTTTTAGAGAGAAGTGAGAGGGTTCTAGAGAGAGGAAGAAACTCAAGTGCTTTGTTCATCAAGATCTTATCTAAGATTTGAAACCCAACAACGAAATCTCACAAGATCTTCACTCAAGTGGTAAGGTTCTAACCCTAGTCTTCAACTTCGAGTTTGGGGTAAAAGATGGGTGATTGGGAGTATGATTCTTGGGTGTGAGAGTATTATGTATACATGCATGTACCAATAAGGTTTGTGGGAAGATTGTTGAGTTCAAATGGGTAAAGATTGGGTTGTGGAGTGAAGAAAATCTTGTGGAAGAATCTTGTAATCAAATTTGCACATCTAGTGTTTGATGAAATGCTTAAATGAGGTGAACCCACGAATATCTTTCTAATTATGGTTCACTTTTATTATGTTTCTAAATAGATTGAAGTTTCTAGGATTTCCGAAACATTGTAGTAATCTAAGAAAAGCTCAAGCAAGGTATGTTGGGTAAACAACTCTTTTAGAAATTAATTCCATGATGTTCCCGTAAGTTTCAAACATGGTTGGCTCAAGTTCCTAATTCCTATATTCCGAGTTATTCCTTATAAACTTGACTATTCCGAATGAGCCTTATGTCGAAAGATATATGTTCAAAGTACGGGTTGTGTATTAAAATGTTATGGCTTTGAGTCGTGTTCCAAATGAAACCTAGTATGCCAAACTGTGTGAGAAAAACTCGATATGCTTAAGACTCTTAATTGCTCATATGTGTACCTAAAGTCTTGATTGAAAATGCCCTGTTATTGATAATCTATAAAGATGCTCGAAAGTGAAAGAAGTGAGTTGAAGATATAGAGTGTGGCCACCGTGCCAAGAATGAAAGTTATACTTGTGGCTAGTGGTGCCAATGAAATGAGATAATGTGAGAAAGATTATGAAATGAGCCTTGATTCAACTGTTCCAAAATTACATCAAAAGTAGATTTTCATAGAAGCTTATGTTCTCAAGTAATGCCCATATGTGGCTATTTTAAGTAATGCTATGCTTTATGAGTATTTTCAATGTGTTTTGCGTTCTTACATATTCGTGAGTGGAAATTGTATATTGCCCTTTTTGGGGAAAAGTATTTCAAGAACAAATAGTGTGTTACTTGTTTATGATTTTAACTTGTGCTTCGATTGCCAATCATTTTACTCCATTTCTTGAAAAGAAATCTATTGTGCTTAAATTCTTCATTTCCAATGAACTTAAAGTTGTGATTTTCGGAATATTATATATGTTGATATTTATGATACATGAGAGGAAATATATGAAAGTATGGAATATTAAATATGGACACCGTTCCATGAATGATGAATCATATGCATGTTCAAGAGAGCCAATGAAATAATGATGTTGTAAGTAGCTGAAAGTACCAATGAAGCTATATACGGTATGAAAGGTTATGGGATAAAATGCAATTTGTGCTTTTGTTTCCTTTGTATGCAAATCAAAAATATTTTTGGGAGTATCGATAGTCACTGAGGAAGGGTAGGTTGAAATAACCCAACCCCGAAACTACACGTCCGGTGTAGGAGTGGGTTGTAATTATTCCCCTTATTTGGGATGAGATTGATGTGATAAAATTATTCTCCTTATTTGGGATGAGATTGATATGATAAAATTATCTCCCTTAATTGGGATGAGATGATTAATTAAAAAAAGAAGGATGATGTCGATCCACACGGCATTGTGGTGAGATGCCCTAGTTGATCGGGTCGTGATCGGATGCCATGCCGCACACATGGTGGTGATTGTGCTGGAAATTATAATTGAAATTGTGATCAAGATTGTGATTGTGGTTGATGTCTCGTAGGAGACGGCCTAGTCGATCGGGTCATGATCGGACTCCGTGATAAAAGTACGTTGGTATTGTGAACATTGGTATATCGGTGCTAAAGATCTCCCAACCAAAAATAATATTATCTTCGTATTTTTGAAATTATTATGTTTTAACTTGGCATTTGGATATCATTGATTGTTGATTGTTATTTCCATGGCTTTCCCTTCTTATATTGGCATTCTATTTTGAAAGAGGACACTTAGCTTTACATACAAGTACTATTTCATATGTACTAACTGTTACACCCTATATTTTCGTACGTAAAAGTGCGTCGTAAGCAAACTAATGTAAGACAAAAAATAAGATCATCTTTGAAAGTATATAAAGTAAGTTATCATGTTACCTCGGAGGTTACAATTATTGAATATCATGAACAACAAGTACAGAGAGGGTGGGAAGGTTCAGAAGCTAAAGGAATTTAAGAAAATAATGTTTCGTCGAAAGTCGAAGGAATTTAAGAAAATAATGTTTCGTCAAAAGTCGACAAGTTGGGAATGTTATAACATGTAATTTTGGGGTGAGACTAGGGTGCTAAACATGATAAGGAGGTTATGTTATGAGTCATGTTAGTCGTATGATAGTCGTGTGTTATGTTTTGAACTCAAGTGAGTTATGGAACAAAAGTCATCACAAGTTACGTTCATAAGTTTTTCTGAAACGTTGGGTCAAATGTAACTGCAATTTTCTCCCAATATACTTAGAGTTATGGGGTGTTCCACCCATCAAATGGAAGATTTATGAGTCTAATTGCTAACTCATTGAACTATTTGTCAATACGACATCGGAGTAGAGATATATATGCATTTTGTGAGACTGTGCAAGCTGCTAGGTGACAAGTAGGTGTGTAACTTACTTGCTTAAATGAGAGTCCAAAAATGGGTCAGTTTGGGTCGTTCAAAGAGGCCTTCTAAAGGCCTATTTACTTCATATTTTAGATTGATAATAGGGCATAATAACCAGACATAAGCTCTGCAAAAATCCTCCCAAATATTGCCCACAAACCCTAATTGATTTTCTCTCCCTTTCAAGTTCTAATTGGAGGTAAAACCTAAAATTTGAAGAACCAAGATAGGAGCTGAGTAATCCAAAAAATAAGGTAAGTTTACTTCTCTCTTTCATCAATTTTTTTATATTGTAAATTCATGGTAAATCATTCTATATTTGTAAGAATTCACGGGACGGTGATCGGAAGTCGTAAGTTCGAGTTATTCACTTGTAGCGGACTATTTTGTGGACTGTTTTGTATTGCTGTTGGGCTGCGTGTTTTACTACTATTTTATGGAGTTTTGGAGGAGGAAGGGTGTGGATAAACACCACATAAATTCAGGGTGGTGGGCTGGTCGTTCGTCATAACATTTTCGGGTTGTTTGACACTACTACGGTGGTCATTTTGTGTATGAAGAGATTTTGGTGTGTTGGACTGTTTTGTAGTATTTTGTGGTGTATATAAGGTTGGAAAATAATGTATATATGTTTTTATCATTGTGTTCTTGTTTTGTTGGTGTTATCTTGAATTTGGAGAAAGTAAGGATTATAGGGGAGATGCTGCCCGTTTTAATACAAAATAAGCTTGTCGTTCGTTGTGCGATAGTTGTACCTTTCATAACTTAATGATAGTATTATTATCGTTGTTGTAGATTAAGGTGCAAAGATGAGAGTTAAACTTGGTTATTGGGAAGATTGTGATAAGGTATGTTAAGGCTAGCCCTTCCTTCATTTTGGCATGATCTCGTAACTAGATATGTTAGATAATGAGGCATAAAGAGAAGTTCATATTCCCGAATTTATATACATTATCCTAGTCTCATAAGTTATAGTATTCTCCCTTATCAAGACTTTATATTCAATTGACTATTGTCTTCTTCCAGTCAAGAGAGTAGAGGGTCTATATATATATATATATATATATATATATATATATATATATATATATACAGTATTACAGTATTTTCACCACCATCGAGCTATAATCGGTGGGCAGGCCCCTATTGGGAAACCTCTGATCAGATGGTAAGTTATATATCGAGCCTAATGTGGTCGAACGCATATGAGCGAGCCCGGGATGGCCGAGATACAGAGCCTAATCGAAATGCATACATTTGCCTCGAGCCTATTATGGCCGAGCGCCTATGAGCGAGCCTACTACGGCCGAGCAGTTACACGTACCGAGCCTTATAGGGCCGGACATTTATTTTATTTACTATATTGAAGGAGTTGAGTCAGTATCAGCAGGTCAGTATATCTCTAGATCATCTTTGACTCCCAATTACTTTTAGTTATTATATTATCAGTTCAGTTTCATCTTTTAGTTATTTTATTGCCTTACATACTCGGTACATTATTTCGTACTGACGTCCCTTTCCTGGGGACGATGCATTTCATGCATGCAGATTTAGATAGATAGACGGGTAGACCTCATCATTAGGTGTTGCCCGAGTTCATCCTGATCGGTAAGCTCCACGTCCTTCGGAGTTATCGGGTCTAGGGTTTTATGTACATATTGTGTATATATGTTATGGGTAGGTCAGGGCCCTGTTCTGATCACAGTACATCCATCAGTAGAGGCTTGTAGACATATCTTATCAGTTAGTGCAGCATGTTGGGCTTGTATGTATATTTTGTTGGTTTGTCAGCTGTAGTAGTTATGGCATCCTTGTCGGCCCATCTTTATATTGATGTTTAGTCAAAGCTAGTTTCCGTACTGTTTTCTATTTTGCATCACAAATTGTCTTGCAATATGGCCCCATGTCCAAAGTATGACATTGTATGTTCAGAGTCCCTCAGTCGCAAGTTGGTGTGCTATGTTAAGTGAGGCACCGAGTGCCGGTCTCGCCCCCGGGTTTGGGGCGTGACAAACTTGGTATCAGAGCAGTTCTATCCTAGGGTGTCTACAAGCTGTGTCTAGTAGGGTCTTGTTTATAGATGTGTTGTGCACCACATTATATAAGCAAGGAACTACAGGGCATTTAGGAGTTGGTTACCCTTCTTCCAAATCTAAATCGTGCTGTAGAACTGAGTTATAGGAAATTTGAGTTAAACTTACGTGTTGGTGTTTGCATACATAGATGACGGTGACTAGAAAGACTACGGCTAGCCAGAGGAGAGATACAACAGCAAGTGAGGGGACCAGTAGGGTACCCCCAGTAGATGGGGCCCAATCTGAGGCCTAGTGCGAGACCCCTACTCAGCCATTACCGGCTCCTCCACCACCTGAGGAGATTCCTCCGGATACCGCACATCCAGTTCCCCCTCCACTTCCATCAGATCAGGACTTGAGGAGTGCAGTGCATTTGTTGACATAGTTGGTAGCTACCCAGCAACAGGCTAGGGCATCAGCTAGTGCAGGATTTTCTGAGGGGTCTGGGAGTTCAAGGGTTCGAGAGTTTATTGCTTTGAATCCCCGAGAGTTCACGGGGACAGATCAGAGGGAGGATCCGTAGGATTTCATATATCAGATTCACAGGATCTTTTAGGTTATGCATGCAACGGAGAAAGAGGCAGTTAAGCTAGCAGCTTTTAAACTCCGAGATCTAGCCATCCTTTTGTACGAGGGATGGGAGAGGTCTAGGGGACGTGATGTACCTCCAGCTGTTTGGGAGAATTTTTCAGATGCCTTCCTTGACCAGTACTTACCGCGAGAGATCCGACAGGCTCAGGTCGATAAGTTTCTAACCCTCAAGCAGGGAAATATGAATGTTCGAGAATATAGTCTCCATTTTGACTCATTGGCCAGATATGCACCATCCATAGTTGCTACTATGCAGGACAGGATCCACGGATTTATAGCAGGGTTGGCCCCAAAGTTGACCGAGGCATGTGCCACCGCTGCATTGCAGGATAGTATGGATATATCACGGATTCATGCATTCGCCCAGAATATATAAAGGGGTAGGCATCGGCAGCAGGGTACAGAGAGGACTGAGCAAGGGCAGCATAAGAGGATGCAATTTCCCAGGTCTCAGGACCAGTCTCAAGGTAGTTATAGGTCCCAGTACTTCGGACGGCCACCTAGGCCTCCGCCACTTCTGTTATAGGGTTACATATATGACCGCTATACTCAGTCAGGACCAAGTAAGAGCGCACAAGTGTCATTTTTGCAACGACAATGAGGTTCAGGGGAGACATGGTCATTTCCGATGCGGTGTGACATATATGGTAGAGGACACTTGGGTCAATGCCGAGCAGGTTCTGATGCTTGTTATACCTGTGGGCGTCCGAGGCATATGATGCAAGATTGCCCAAATATGGATTTTGGGGGGTATGGCATAACCAGCAAGTTCAGCAATAGGATCATCTATGTCCGTGCATCCTTCAGGGTGCGAGTCTCGGTATTCGGCTGGTAGAGGTTGAGGCAGAGGTAGAGGTTCCACTTCAGGTGGTAATCAGATCTGTATCTATGCTTTAGCGGGTCGACAGGACCAAGAGTCTTCACCAGACATTGTGATAGGTATATTGACCATTTGCTCTCACGATGCTTATGCCTTGATAGATCCAGGATCTACCTTATCGTATATTACCCCATTTATCGCGGGGAAGTTTGGTATAGTGCCTGAAATACTAAGTGATCCTTTTGCGGTATCTACACTGGTTGGAGAATTGATTATTGCTAGATGGGTTTACCAAGGTTGTATGGTGACAGTTTGTAGTCGTCGGACCTCAGTCGACCTAGTTGAGCTAGAGATGATGGATTTTGATGCTATCATGGGCATGGACTGGTTGGCAGCTTGCTATGCAACAGTTGATTGCCGAGCAAGGGCAGCCAGATTTCATTTTCCGGGTGAGCTAGTCCTTGAATGGGTAAGTAATACAGTGACACCCAGAGGTAGGTTTATTTCCTATCTGAAGGCAAGGAAAATGATCGTAAAAGGGCACACTTATCATATTGTGTGAGTTAGAGATGCCGATGCTGAGATACCTACACTTCAGTCTATTCCAGTAGTCAAAGAGTACGCATATGTGTTTCTAGATGAGCTTCTAGGTATTCCTCAAGAGTGAGAGATTGATTTTAGCATCGATATGCTTCCGGGAACTCAACCTATATCCATCCCTCCATATAAAATGGCACCTACCGAATTGAAGGAGTTGAAGGAGCAGTTAAAAGATTTGCTAGAGAAAGGTTTCATCAGACTCAGTACCTCACCTTGGGGTGCACTAGTATTGTTTATGCGAAAGAAAGATGACTCGCTGAGGATGTGTATCGATTATAGGCAGTTGAACAAGGTAACTATTAAGAATAAGTATCCACTTCCAAGGATCGATGACTTGTTTGATCAGTTGCAGGGGGCTAGATTCTTTTCAAAGATAGATTTGAGGTCGGGATGTCACTAGGTCAGAGTTCGGGAGAAAGATAGTCCAAAGACAGCCTTCAGGACCCGATATGGCCACTTCAAGTTCCTTGTCATGCCCTTCGGGTTGACGAATGCACCCGCCGTATTTATGGACTTGATGAATAGCCTATTCCGGCCATTTTTAGATATGTTCATGATAGTATTTATTGATGATATTATGGTTAATTCACATTCAGAGGATAAGCATGCAGACCACCTGTGAGCGGTACTCCAAACCCTCCGTGATCGTAAGTTGTATGCTAAGTTTTCTAATGTGAGTTCTGGTTGAAGTCTGTAGCATTCTTGGGGCATATTGTATTCGATGAAGGTATAAAGGTAGACACTCAGAAGATTAAGGCCGTGAAATCCTGGCTTAGACCTACCACTCCAACAAAGGTTCGTAGCTTTCTAGGCTTAGCAGGATACTACCGGAGGTTCGTAGAGGGTTTTTCTTCCCTTTTGGCACCATTGACAAAGTTGACGCAGAAAGCAACTAAGTTTCAGTGGACAGAGGCTTGCGAGCAGAGTTTCCAAGAGCTTAAGAACAGGTTGTCCTCAGCGCTAGTTCTAACACTTCCAGAGGGTTATGCCCTGTATTGTGATGCCTCAGGTGTCGGTTTAGGATGTGTCCTGATGCAACATGAGAAGGTGATTGCATATGTTTCAAGGCAGTTGAGGAAGCACGAGAGGAATTATCCGACCCACGACCTCGAGTTAGCTGCGGTTGTACATGCACTTAAAGTATGGCGGCATTATTTATATGGTATTCATGTTGATGTATTTACAGATTATAAAATCCTGCAATATATCTTCAAGAAAAAGAGTTGAATTTGCGACAGAGGTGATGGCTAGAGTTATTGAAAGATTATGATGTTCACATTCTTTACCATACAGGGAAAGCTAATCAGATGCCTTAAGTCGCCGATCTATGGGTAGCTTAGCACATGTAGAGGCTGAAAAAAGACAATTAGCTAGAGAGATTCATCAATTGTCTTGTTTGGGGGGTTCAGTTAGTAAATTATGACGATGGTGGAGTTATACTACAAAAAACTGCAAAATCATCTCTCATAGATGAAGTCAAGGAAAGGCAGTACGAGGACCCAGAGGTGGTCGAATTGAGAGAGCGAGTTCCGCAGCAGAAGAAGGCGTTGTTAGTGCTTTAGGGAGATGGGGTTCTCAGATATAGGGGTCATCTGTGTGTTCTAGATGTAGTAGGGCTACGAGACAGGATTATGTCGGAGGCACATTATTCGTGGTACTCCATTCATCCTGGGTCAACAAAGATGTATCATGACATTAAGGGTGTGTACTGGTGGAACGATATGAAGATGAACATTGCTGAGTTTGTCGCCCAGTGTCCTAGTTACCAGCAGGTGAAGCTAGAGCATCAGAAGCCCGGAGGACTAATACAGACTATAGAGATCCCGATGTGGAAATGGGAGGCGATAAACATGGACTTCATCACAGGTTTTCCTCGTTCTCATCGTAAGTTCAATTCTATATGGGTGATAGTCGATAGGCTCACGAAATCAGCCCATTTTCTACCAGTCAGATCTATATATATATCCAAAGATTATGCAAAGTTATATATTAAGGAGATAATGCAGCTACACGGAGTACCAGTATATTTTATATCTGACCGTGGGGCCCAATTTACAGCATATTTCTGGAGGCCATTACAAGGAGGTCTAGGGACTCAAGTGAATCTCAGCACAACTTTTCATCCACAGAATGAGTCGAGCGCATAATTCAGATGCTCGAGGATATGTTACGAGCATGTGTGTTAGATTTTAAAAGAAGTTGGGATGAACATCTACCTCTTATCGAGTTTGCATATAATAACAGTTACCACTCCAGTATCCATATGGCTCTGTACGAGGCTTTGTATGGGCGTAAGTGCAGATCTCCTATAGGGCGGTTTGATGTTGGAGAATCTGGGTTACATAGACTAGACCTTGTTTAGCAGACCGAAGAGAAAGTAAATCTTATCCGGGAGCGACTGTTGACAGCTCAGAGTCGTCAAAAATCATATTCTGACATGCGGCGACGAGATTTAGAGTTCGGGGTTAATGATTGGGTATTCTTAAAGGTATCACCTATGAAGGGCGTGATGAGGTTTGGCAAGAAAGGCAAGCTTAGCCCATGGTATATTAGGCCTTATAGGATTATTCGGAGAGTGGGCCAAGTAGCTTATGAGTTAGAATTGGCCTCAGAATTGGAGTCTGTCCATCCAGTTTTTCACGTATCTATGCTACGAAAATGCATTGGCGATTCTACCCTAGTGGTGCCCATTGATGATGTACAAATTACGAATTACTTATCATACGAGGAAGTTCCAGTTGCCATTCTAGACTGACAAATCCGCAAGCTACGAAATAAGGAGGTAGCCTCCGTGAAAATTTTATGGAGAAGCAAGAACGTGGAAGAGATGACGTGGGAAGCGGAGGAAGAAATGAAGTCTAAATATACCCACCTATTTCAAACTGAAGATATGGCTCGAGATGGGATGCTACAACACAACTCTATTCAGGCTAGTAGGTCATCAGGTAAGCTCTTATATTTTTTGACTTTCAGTATTTATGATTTACGGCTGTGTGAGGCAAAGTATTACTATTTATAGACATTGGCCATGCGTGGCATGCATAGTATATTTTCTGGTTGCGTGCAGGTTGGTTTTAGTCTAGTGTACGGAGGAGACTCTGGCAAAAATTTTCCAAAGTCTCTAAGAATAAACATTCGAAGACGACTGTTCCCAAGGGGGGAATGATGTTACATCCTATATCTTTGTACGTAAAAGTGCGTCGTAAGCAAACTAATGTAAGACCAAAAATGGGATCATCTTTGGAAGTATATGAAGTAAGTTATCATGTTACCTCAGAGGTTACAATTATTGAAGATCATGAACAACAAGTACAAAGAGGGTGGGTAGGTTCAGAAGCTAAAGGAATTTAAAAAAATAATGTTTCGTCGAAAGTCGACAAGTTGGGAATGTTATAACATATAATTTTGGGGTGAGACTAGGGTGCTTAGTATGATAAGTAGGTTATGTTATGAGTTATCTTAGTCGTATGATAGTAGTGTGTTATGTTTTAAAGTCAAGCGAGTTGTGGAACAAAAGTCGATGAAAGTCATCACAAGTTACGTTCATAAGTTTTACTGAAACGTTGGGTCAAATGTAACTGCAATTTTCTCCCAATATACTTAGATTTATGGGGCGTTCCACCCATAAAATTTAATATCTATGAGTCTAGTTTCTAATGCATTGAACTTTTTGTCAATACGACATCGGAGTAGAGAGATATATGCATTTTTGTGAGACTATGCAAGCTGCTAGGTGACAAGTAGGTGTGTCACCTACTTGCTTAAATGAGAGTCCGAAAATGGGCCAGTTCTGGTCGTCCAAAGATGCCCTTTAAAGGCCTATTTTCTTCATATATTATACTGATAATAGGGCATAATAACCAGACATAAGCTCTGCAAAAATCCTCCCAAAATTTTTCCACAAACCCTAATTGATTTTTTCTCCCTTTTAAGTTCTAATTGAAGGTAAAACACAGAATTTGAAGAGCCAAGATAGGAGCTGTGTTATCCAAAAAATAAGGTACGTTTACTTCTCTCTTTCATCAATTTTTGTCTTCTCTAAATGCATGGTAAGTCATTCTATATTTTTAAGAACTCAAGGGACGGTGATCGGAAGCCGTGAGTTCGAGTTATTCACTTGTAGCGGACTGTTTTGTGGACTATTTTGTGTTGCTGTTGGGATGCGTGTTTTACTACTGTTTTGTGGAGATTTGGAGGAGGAAGGGTGTGTAGAAACACCACATAAATGCAGGGTGGTGGGCTGGTCGTTTGTCGTAACATTTTCTGGCTGTATGACACTACTACGGTGGTCGTTTTGTATATGAAGAGATTGGGCTGTGTTGGGCTGTTTTGTAGTATTTTGTGGTGTATATAAGGTTGGAAAATAATGTATATATATTGTTATCATTGTATTCTTGTGTTGTTGGTGTTATCTTAAATTTGGAGGAAATAAGGATTATAGGGGAGATGCTGCTCGTTTTAATACAAAATAAGCTTGTCGTTCGTTGTGCGATAGTTGTACCTTTCGTAATAATTAATGATAGTATTATTATCATTGTTGTAGATTAAGGTACGAAGAGGCGAGTTCAACTTGGTGATTGGAAATATTTTGATAAGGTATGTTAAGGCTAAGCCCTTCCTTCATTTTAGCATGATCTCGTAACTACATGTGTCTGATAACGAGGCATAAAGAGAAGTTCATACTCCCAAATTTATATACATTATCCTAGTCTCATAAGTTACAGTATTCTCCCTTATTGGGACTTTATATTCAATTGAGTATTGTCTTCTTCCATTCAAGAGAGCAGAGGGTCTATATATATCCAGTATTATAGTATTTTCACCACCATTGAGATATAATCGGTGGGCAGGCCTCTATTGGGCAACCTCTGATTTTATGGTAAGTTATATACCGAGCCTACTATGGATGAGCGCCTATGAACAAGCCCGGGATGGCAGACATACAGAGACTAGTATGGCCGAGAACCTAGGAGCGAGCCTACTACGGCCGAGCAGTTACACGTGCTGAGCCTTATAGGGCCAGACATTTATTTTACTTACTATATTGAAGGAGTTGAGTCAGTATCAGTAGGTAAGTATATCTCTAGATCATCTTTGACTCCCAGTTACTTTTAGTTATTATATTATCAGTTCAGTTTCAGCTTTCAGTTATTTTATTCCCTTACATACTCGGTACATTATTTTGTACTGACGTTCCTTTTTCGGGGATGCTGCATTTCATACGTGTAGGTTCAGATAGACAGACGGGTAGACCTCCTCAGTAGATGTTACCCGAGTTCAGCCTGATCGGTAAGCTCCACGTCCTTTGGAGTTGCCAGGTCTAGGGTTTTATGTACATATTATGTATATATTTTATGGGTAGGTTAGGGCCCTGTTCCGATCACAGGACATCTATCAGTAGAGGCTTGTAGACATATCTTGTAAGTTAGTGCAGCATGTTGGCCTTGTAGGTTTTGTATGTATATTTTGTTGGTTTGTCAGTTGTAGTAGTTATGACGTCCTTGTCGGCCCATCTTTATATTTATGTTTAGTCAAAGCTAGTTTCTGTTCTGTTTTATATTTTGCTTCGCAAATTGTCTTGCAATGTGGTCACATGGCCAAAGTATGACATTGTATGTTCATAGTCCCTCAGTCGCAAGTTGGTATGCTATGTTAAGTGAGGCACCGAGTGCGGGGCTCGCCCTCGTGTTCGGGGCGTGACACTAACGTCCCTTTTGTCAGGGGTGCTGCATCTTCAATGGATGCAGGTGGTTCATCAGCGGGCAGCTTTGGTCCTCGTTAGCAGTTACTCCCTTTTCAGCAGGTTTTTGTGCGCCCTACTCTATTCTGGGCCTGATGTCGTTTGATGTTGTACATTGTGTTTTGAGGTATAGCCGAGGCCTTGTTGTCGGCACTTCCATACTAATCTTCTATTGCACTTAGAGGCTCCGTAGACAGGTTTTGGGTTGTGTTTGATGTGGGGAATTGAACTAAAAATGTTGGTATTTGGCAAACATATTTTTCATTATAGCTATAAACTTGTAATATTTTGGAAATTACGAGTGAAGTTGCTAATGGAAATGAAATCTTTTTAGTGTTTGATTAATGGAGCGCATCTTCTCTTTATTCGTGGATTAGTTTGGGTAGAAGGAAATCTAACAGGCTTGCTCGGTTGAGTGCCGGTTGCGCTCCCTGAGTTCAGGGAGTGACATGAACTCTGGCTATGGTAAAAACTGATCCCACTAGACTCTGAAATCAATTATGCAGGCTCCTAGCATATCCTCCAAGATACGAATAGTACGCTTGGATTGTCCGTTCATTTGAGGATGAAATATCATACTTAACTCGACCTGTGTGCCCAGATCACGCTGCACTACTCTCCAAAAATGGGATGTAAATTGAGTGTCTAGATCCAAAATGATAGACACATGCACACCATTCAGGAGAACAATCTCTCTAAGATAAATCCGAGTCAACTGCTTAGAAGTGTAGGAAGTCATGGCCGGAATGAAATATGCAGACTTGGTTAGTCTGTCCACAATGACCCATATAACATCAAATCTCCTTAAGTTTTATTGCAACCCAACCACAAAATCCATAGTGATACGCTTTCACTTCCACTCCGGTATATCTAACCTCTGAAGCAAACCACCCGGTCTCTGATGCTCATACTTGGCCTACTGATAGTTCAAACACCATGCAACATGCTCAATGATGTACTTCTTCATCCTTCTCCACCAATAATAATTCTTCAAATCACGATACATCTTCGTAGAACCTGGGTAAGTAAAATACCGCGAACTGTGAACCTCATCAGGGATCAACTCTATCAAACCATCTACCTTAGGAACACAGATCTGACCCTGAAGCCTCAATACCCCATCATCACCAATAGTCACCTAATTCAAACCACCCTCGATGCACCATGTCCTTAAGGACAAGCAAGTGCGGATTATCATACCGGTATGCCTTAATGCACTCAACCAAAGACGACTGCGACACAACACAAGCAATTACCCTACGGGTCTTTGAGATATCTAACCTCATGAACCTATTGGCCAAGCCTAAATATCCATAGCTAACTATCTCTCAACAACCGAAATAAACGCCAAATGCCTCATGCTCTCCGCCTTTCTACTCAAGGCGTCAACTGCTACATTGGACTTCCCCGGATGATGAAGAATGGCAAAATCATAGTCCTTCAGTAGCTCCAACCATCCACATTGCCTCAAATTCAAGTCTTTCTATTTGAATAGATGCTTAAGACTCCGGAGTTTCGTATACTCCTCACAAGATATGCCATATAGATAATACCTCCAAATCTTGAGCGTGTGTACAATAGCATCTAGCTCTACATCATCCATCAGATAGTTCTTCTCACGAGGCTTCAGCTGGCGTGAGCATAGGCAATCACCTTACTGTCCTGCATCAATACACATCCAAGACCAACCCTTAAAGCATCACAATAAATTATATAAGGTCCCGGTCCTGAAGGCAAAACCAACACTTGAGCCGTAGTCAATGTCGTCTTGAGCTTCTGAAAGCTCTCCACACACTCGTCCGACCACCTGAACGGAGTGCTTTTCTGAGTCAATTGATTCAATGGGGTTGAAATAGATGAAAACCTCTCCACAATGCGGCGATATACCCATCCAAGCCAAAGCAAATCCTGATTTCAGTAGCGGTAGAAAGTCTAGGCCAACTTTAAACTGCCTCAATCTTCTTCGGTTCCACCTTGACTGATCACTAGATACCACATGGCCCAAGAATGGTACCGAGTCTAGCAAGAACTCACACTTAGAGAACTTAGCATATTGCTTCTTCTCCTTCAAAATCTGGAGCACAGTTCTCAGATGCTACTCGTGCTCCTCAGAACTATGGGAATATACCAAGATATCATCAACGAACACAATAACAAACGAATCCAAATACGGCTAAAACATAATGTTCATCAAATGCATGAGGTTTGTTGGGGCATTTGTCAAACCAAAAGACATCACTAGAAAATCATAATGCCCATAATGAATCCTGAAAACCATCTTGGGAATGTCCGAAGCCATGATCTTCAACTAGTGATACCCCGATCTCAAATCAATCTTTGAGAACAACCTATCACCCTGAAGCTGATCAAATAAATCATCAATGCGAGGCAATGGATATTTGTTCTTGATGGTAAACATGTTCAATTGTCGATAGTCAATACACATCTTCATGGAACTATCCTTCTTCTTTATAAACAACACTAGTGTGCCCCATGGTGATACACTAGGCCTGATGAACCCTTTATCCAGCAAATCTTTCAACTGCTCTTTCAATTCCCTCAACTCTGTTGGATCCATATGGTATAATGTAATAGATATGGGCTGAGTGCCCGGCACCAATTCAGTACCAAAATCAATATCCCTAACGGATGGCATGCCCGGTAGGTCTGTTGGAAATATATCTGGAAACTCCCTCACTATAAGAACTGACTCAATGGTAGGATTATCAACACTAACATCTCTCATAAAGGCTAAGTACACCAAATACCCCTTCTTTACCATCCGTTGAGTCTTAAGAAATGAAATCACCCTACTAGAGGTATACCCCAAAGAACCATTCCATTCCAATTTTGGCAACCCCGGTATAGCCAATGTCACGGTCTTAGAAAGACAATCCCGAATATTATGATACGGAGATAACTAGTCCATACCCATGTCAAAATCCACCATACTATGCAACAGAAGATCCACGCGGGTCTTAAATCCCCCAATAGTAATCAAACAAGACCGATATACACGATCCACCACAATAGAGTCACCAATGGGTGTATATACATGAACATGAATATCAAAAGAACTACGATACATCCCTATGAAGGAGCAAAACAATATTTGTGATAACTACATCAGAGGCCTCTACCTCAGGTCTACTTAGGAATGCATAATAGTGGGCCCGACCTTCGCCAGACTCACCTCCGCTTCTGGGGTGTGCCCTAACTGCCTGAGCTCCCCCTCTATCTTTTAGGGTTGGTGGTGTAACACTTGGATCTAGAGTCATTGCCTGAGAATCTTGTTGTGCTGCTCTACCATGTTTAGGAAATCCTTCTTGATATTCCCTACCTTTTTACACTTAAAACAACCTCGAGCTGTTAATGGCTACTCAATCTAAGGCTGCCTCTGGTAATGTGAATACCCACTAGAAGAACCTTGGGCTGAAGAAACACAGTAGGAGCTCGGTGCTGGTAATGCACTGAATGAAGACTAAACTAGAGCACCACAAACGGGCTGATAAGTTGAAGGAGTTGGCCTGCTAGGATAGCCTCTCCCAAAATGATCCCTACCGCCAGATGAAGTACAATTGAAACCGACAGAATATCAGGGCTTCTTGCCCCTCCCAACCATGGCCTCTCTACTCTAACCGTGAATGCACTCAATCCTGAATGCTATATCCATAGCCTAAATAAATGTAGTACCACTCTCTGCCTCTCCGGCCATAAAAATCTTAGTACCAAAATTTAGCACCTCAATGAACCTCCTCACCTTCTTAACCTTAGTGGGGATCATAAAATATGCTTGACGGGATAGATCAGTAAATGTAATCTCATACTCAGTCATAGTCATGTGACTGTGATGATGCTCGAATTTACCCCACATATCCTCTCTTTGTGTTAGTGGAATAAACTTTTATGAGAAGAGATGTGAGAACTGGCTCTAAGACAGTGGAAGTGACCTTGCTAGCCTACTACGCTCATATAACTACCACCACTTCTTGGCTCGCTCCTGAAGTTTAAAAGTAGTGAATGTGACTCCTTTGGACTCCACCAAACCAATATTCCGTAGAATCTCCTGACAATCATCTAAGAAATCATGTGTATTTGTCAAAGGATCACCATCTTAACATGGAGGACCCATCTTCTTAAACCGATCAAACCTCTTCTGCTCTTCCTCAGACATAGCGGCCTCCACTACTGGTCTAACATCAGCTACGGGGAGGTGTTTTCCAACCTACACCACCCCTAGGGTCTGATAACTAGCCACAACCTACTCAGGAGTGTGAGTAGTGGGAGTCTAGGCCCCTCCCCCAGCCTGAGAAGTAGCCGATGCCATATGAAGTACTCTGGTCTGTGCTAGACCCTCCACAAGACCAAACAAACAAGGTCATCCACCGGAGCTGTTGATGGCTCACCTTGATTTAAGTGGCTCACCTTGATCAAAAACATGCTCATCTACCGGAGCTATTGGTTGCTCCGCAGTGACTGCCCTAGCATGGACTCTGACTGTAGCGCGGGCGCTGCCCTACCTTGACTATGGCCTCGCACCTCCCTAGCCTGAGCGGCCGGTGCCTGACTAGATGCTCTCGATCAACGTGTTCTCACCATCTGCAAGAATATAGAAAAATAGGGATTCAAACTTCGAATCAATAAGTCGCACGATAAAAAATGAAAGAAGTGCAGTTTCCTAACATCCTGTAGCCTCTCGGAGATAAGTAGAGATGTATCTGTACCGATCCATAAGACTCTAATAGACCTGCTCATGACTCGTGAGACCTACATAACCTAGAGCTCTTATACTAACTTATCACAACCCAAAATCCTACCTCAAAGCCGTGATGGAGCCTAGCCGAACTTGCTAAGCAAGCCAACTCGAAGATAACAAATAAAGTCCATTTATTATTTAACAAAGATATATAGCAGTTAAAGATGTAAATAATCTCAAAACAGTGAATATATCTAATGAAACCACAAGCAAGGCCTAAAAATAGCCAATACAATACATCCCCAAGACTAGGTGCTCAAGTACACAAGCAAACTACAAAAATGAGATAAAGTCTGTATACATATCAAACTGTCTGAAGTACAATAAGATAGAAATATAAGAGGGAATAGGGAATCGGGAACTGCGAAGTAGATATATGAAGTGCAGTTCACCCTAAGTCTCCATAAGATCTCAAAGCCCAATCGTGAAGCTCTGCTAGGACAACCTTGAGGATCTGCACAAGAAGATGTGCAGAAGCGTAGTATGAGCACACCACAGTGGCTACCCAGTAAGTATGAAGTCTAACCTCGAAGAAGTAGTGGAGAGGTTAGATGCTTTCGAATACTTACCACACATATGTAATAATAGAATAAGAACTGAAGTAGTGAATAATATCATGAATATTAGGAACCACATATATCAGCAGGTGAAAGGTACTAAGCATGCTTTTCTAGTACAGAAATAACCTTATCACTGCTCAGATGTATTAATAAAAGACAACGTGCTCAAATAATGGATCCAAGACTTCCAATTAGAATATAAGGATGACAAGTAACAATTTACAATGAAATAAATACTTGAAACAAGTCAATAATAAGAATGCATTCTCAATCGGTACAAGATCCATGTACCTGATGTCACGCTCTGACCTTGGGGAGCGGGACCGAAACTCGACTGAGTTACCCCAGTCAAGCAATCCTACTTATTGCCTACCATTCAACCCTGTCCATGAATAATTTAAGGATAAATATAAAGAGTTAAACCAATCAAGAGAATAGTATGTACAACACCAACTTTCATTCTTATAAGAGCTTCATTTTGTTGATTACAAAAACATTACACATTTATATTTTAGAAGTGGAACATCTGACAAATACAACAACGTCATTAGTTTGTGATTTCGATTTAAAATACAACCCACAGTACGTCTGTGAAGCCTCTAAGTGAACAAGAGTACAATATGAAAGTGCCGGCGACAAGGCCTCAGCTATACCTCAAAACATAATGTGCAAAATCAAATTACATAAGGCCCCGAAGTAAAATAGGGCTCGTCGAATCAGCTGAGAAGAGGCTACACCTATCAGGAACTTGTGCCACCTGTTGCGGAAACATCTGCATCCATTAAAGATACAACGTCCCCGACAAAGGGACGTTAGTACATATGGAATAGTACTAGTATGTAAAGCTAAGTACCCTCACATAAAATAGAACAAGAAACATAAGTAGGGAAAACATGAAAGTTTAGTAAATGGATGTAAGTGTAATGTGCCATCTATAATAGAAAACATAGTGTGAGTAAAACCTTCAATCATACCATTTTAATTTAGTTGGGAGATTATTTACTACCAACACAAACCACCATGCTCATGGCATGAAATCCGATCACCACTCGATCGGCTAAACCGTCTCACCACAATGTATATGTGGATCGATATGGTAAGGTGAATCCAATATAATATCAATAAGGACAAACCACCATTCTCGTGGCATGGAGTCTGATCACTGCTCGACTGGCTAAGCCATCTCGCCATGATAAGTGTGGATCTACATGGAAAGAAGGAGGAACCACCAGGCATGGCATCCGATTATCACTCGATCGGCTAAGCCATCTCACCACGATGCCGTGTGGATCTACATGCAAAATCAGACTGATGCTAGCAATAAATTCATCCTAATTAAGGGCAATAATCTTAACACAATATAACAGGGATTTACCCCTTAATCAACTCCTACACCGATACATGTAGTTTTGGGTGTAGGCCTATACAACCTATACCTTCTCGTTTATGTAAAGATACTCCCAAAAAAATAACAATATTATATAAAGAAAATACTCATCTCGTATCCCTTCATAAAATCCATTCATTTCCTTGGCACTTTTGGCTACACATGTAAATCTTCGTTCTTGGCACGATGTCCGCATTTTATATTTCGTACTTTCATTCCTTTACTTTCAAGGATCATTATAAAATACCAATATGTAGAACATTTGGAAATAATGGCTTCAAAAGCATGAGTAAAAAGAGCCTTAAACACATTGAATTTCTTCCAAAAGGAGAGCATATTGATTTGCAATCGAAACATGAGTTTATATCATAGCATTTGATGCATCAATCATGCTTAAAATATTTTTAATAAGAATATCATGGCTATAGAAAATAAGGAATATGTAGAGCTTCATGAGCATTTGGTAATTCATCCTTTTAAGAATTTCCATCATGTAGATCCGTGGTACAAAAGTCGTTACTTCATTTTCATGTGCATATGACCAATCAAAGAAATTGCTAAACATTTATAAGGAAGAGAGCATGGCATTGGAAATTAAGACATTTTCTAGAAAGGTCATGAACATTTGGAATTCAACCATCGGAAGCAATCCGGAACAAGGGAAATAGGAACTAGGACAACCATGCTTGAAATTTATACGGGGATCGTGGAATCCGATTCTATAGAAGAAGTTTAGCCAACATACCTTGATTAAGATGCTCATACGTTTGTTTCCAACCCACAAAAATCACATCCTCCACTCTCCACACACTTAATTTCGAAATAGAGGGCTTATGGCTTTCGATCACCATCCCATAAGCCCCAAAATAATAAAATCAAGCTCATAAATACAGTACAAGCTTTGCATGGAACCTTAGGAGCGAAGGCTTACCTCGTCGTAGAAGGCCTTGTGAGTTCCTTCCTTGAATTCTCAAGATTTGAGCAAGAATTTAGAGAGTTTAGAGATCCTCCCCTCTCTCTAGCGTGTTCTCTCTCTCTAAAATAGTCTGATTACCCTCTAAAATAACCCCTTAGGTCCTTATATTAAAATAACGTCGGGTACAAAATTCCAAAACTTAATCCTCTGAGTCGGGTCTGCGGTCGCATAATGCATCGCAGAATGGATATGCAGTTCGCAAAGGGACCACAGAATGGGCTTCAAAAATATGGTTTGGTCTGGCCAGATCTGCGACAGATCAAACTCCGCCGATCAATTCTGCGAATCTCCCTTCAGAAATTCTTATGTTGATTCGGCGATAAAAGTGCAGTCCGCAAAATAAATATGCGGCCACATATTGGACCGCGAAATGACCCTCAACGATACATAATTCCGTACTGACGTAACCCAAAATTCTCCCATCTTTTGCAAAATTCTCCCACCCACTCCACGATACAATGCATAACCCAAAATTCCGCACCTACCACCTTCCAAACACATTTGCGTACTTTGGCTACAAAAAACTTCAAATCCTTGGTGAACGTTTAAGGGGCCTTACACCCGACACACAATCCAAGAATCACATAACCCGATACAAAATCCATGTATCGTCCTGGTATAAAATCTATGTACCGACCACGCTCACAGGCCCAAAGTAACATGAGTTATCCCCTGACTCCGGAGTGACGGATCCAAATCCAAGCACAAGAGAGGCATAATAGCATCTTTCATGAATCATTGTCCTCTCATCAAGTCCAATGTGCCATAACTGTATCTCAGTTGCACGCTTACCCTTCGTGCCAAAATTCTCAGTCTTAATCTTGTATCCATTATTTAAATGTATGTATATGCTCAAGAATTATATATAAAGGTGCACAAGGACTTAATAAATATTATACAGATATGTGTTCATAAAATCTCTATGTGACTATGGCACTTAAGCAATATAACATATCGAGAATGGGCTCCCATGCCTTCACAATTGATCATAAGCCTAGACATGATTTCTATCATGAATAAGAGAGCAAACATAGAAACATAAGTCAAATAAATCATGAATTAATTGAGCAGGGAGTCAAACAAAGTTTAAAAATACTAAAATTCTACTCATGTCATCAAATAAACTTGATATATGCATATACGCTTGCCACCACATATATACACTATCCTAATAACTTAAACACATAGCAAACGAGTCAAATCCTAGGGGTTTCCCTCTTAACAAGGTTACCAAGAGACTTACCTCAACTCGGTAGCCTCTAATCTGCCAAAATATCCCTTCTTCTCAAATCAACCTCTGAACGTACCGAATCTATCAAAAAGAAACTCAATAATTTCAAATAAATGCATAGGAGTCAAACCCAAGCTACAAAGATTGAATCTTTAATCAATTGCACAAAGTTAACCTGGGCCCGCCTCCTGAAACCTGACAAAATTCACAAATCCGATCACTCATTCCAATACAAGTCCAAACATATAAGTTTCATCCAAAATCGACTCCAAATCGGGTTCAATTCTCTATTTTCACTTTACAAAAGTTTTTCCAAACCCCTAAATTTTCTATCTTAGATTCACCAATCAAATGCAAACTCAAAGGTAGAATCATGAATAATAATTAAATCTGACTCAAAAACACTTACCCAATCCAGGTGGGTGAAAATCGCCTCAAACATTTCCTCAATCCGACCTCCCAATCTCAAAAATATGGCAAAATGGGTAAAAGTCCCGAAAATAGAAACTTAAAGGTTTGCCCAGTCATATGCATCGCGATTGTGAAGGAGAAAAAAACATCAGCTCAATACTGCCCTTTACGAATGCGAAGGTAATCACGCGAACGCGGCACCTAAGCGCGAACACGAAGCATCACATCCTAGCCCTTCGCGAACGCCATGCATCTCGCGTGAACATAAAGTGTAAAACCTCGTCTGCCCAAAATTTCCACTCCACGATCGTGAAGAGGACCCTCTGCACCAGAAACCAACAGCCCAAAACAAGGGGAAATTGGTCTGAAAGCACCCTGAAACGTACCTGAGGCCTCCGGAACCCAATCCAATCACACCAACCATTCCCAAAACGTAACACGGACCTACTCAAGGTCTCAAATCCCAAAAAATAAAATCAAAATTATAAATCGTACCTTATTTCAAGTCTAATGAACTAATCTAACTTCAAACTTCCTAAACTTATGTCGAACCATGTCTAACCAACTCGGAATGACCTTAAAATTTGCACACAAGTCCAAAATAACATAACAAATGTATTCCAATTCCCGAAACCACAATCTAAACCTGATAATACCGAAGTCAACTCTTGGTCAACCTATGAACCTTCTAAACTTTCAAATTTTTAATTTTTGCCAAATAGAATAAAATCAACCTTGGAACCTCGAAATAAAAATCCTGACATACGCCTAAGTCCAAAATTACCATAAGAACCTATTAGAACCATCAAAATATCATTCTGAGGTCGTTTGAACAAAAGTTAAATCTCGGTCAACTCTTACAAATTAAGCTTCCATAAATGACACAAAGTGTTTCAAATCACTCCCGAACCTTCCCGAAGCCAAACCAATCAACCCCACAAGGCACAAAATACTAAATACATATACGGAAAACCTCCAATAGGGGAAGGGGACTCAAATACACAAAATGACCATCTAGATCGTTATAGTTTTGAGTTCTAGAATTTTGTTATGTGATTTGAGACTTTGAGTGGCTTCATATAGCATATTATGATTTGCCTGCATAGATGGTTTTGATTTTTGAGTGGCTCGAGATTGATTTAACAGAGTGATTCTCAATTTAGAAGCTTTAAGTTGGAAGAATTGACCAAGGTTTGACCTTTGAATAAACGACCTCGGATTAGTGATTTGATGATTCCAACAGAGTTCGTTTGGTGATTTTGCACTTGGGTATATGTTCAAATTTGAATTTGGTTGTTCCTAGAAGGTTTTGGCTCTATTTGTCGAAAAGTAGCAATTGGAAGAATTGGAGAGTTTATAAGTTTGACCGTGAGTTGACTTCGGTATTATCGAACTCGAATTAGGGTTTTGAGACCTTGGATAGGTTCATTTGGTGGATTGGATATTGTGTGCAAATTTTGGTTGTGATGCAGACTATCTAAGTGTGATTCGGACGCATTCAGTGAAGTTTGAATGTTTAAAATTGAAGAGAATGAATAAATCTTTGATTCTTGGTTTTAAATGTTATTGGTGGTAGTACAAACCACTACATAAGTAGATGATGTATTGGTACTTATTGGTATGATTGAACGAGATCACGAGGGGCTCGGGTGTGTTTCAGACCATTTTTATTTATTGCACAGTTAATCACATGGTGTCCTGATATGCTTCACGTTCGCGATCAGTGGGTCGTGTTCGCATAGAGTTATTTTGACGGAAGTCGTGTTTGTGCAGTAGTTGAGGAAGGCTAAAGCTTTGTCTATGCATTCGCGATGGACAACTCGCATTCACATAGAAGGTTGGTCCTTTGGTCATTGCGTTCACGATGGTGTTCCTGCATTCGCGATGAAGTCTTTCCAGACGGGTGCAGAATTATGCTTTGCAATACCGAAGTAGTGGATCGCGATAGCGAAGAGTAGTTTTGGGCATACCTATAAGTGTTATATTTCGGGATGTTTACCTATTCTTTCATATTTTAAGCCATAGACTTGGAGAGAGGCAATTTTGCTTAGAGCTTTTCATACAAGACTTTGGGGTAAGTGATTTCTAATCATTTTTTGTATTATTTCAAGAATCTATATGAATTATTAACTGAATTATTAACACCCAAAATATGGAATTTTGAGATGAAATTTGGGATTTTGCCTACACTTTAAGAGAGTGTATTTTGGGAATTTGAGTACCGATTTGGACTCGATTTTTGAATCTAATCACATATTTGGACTCGGAAGGTTATGGATCATTGGATTTTGATATGGGTTCCGTATTTGGGGCACGCGAGCCCGGGTTGACTTTTGTTGAACTTTTGAGAATTCTTTAAAGATCGATGCTTTATAGTTTGGGATCATTTTATGTGGCATTGGTTGACTTTCTTTGTTGATGTTTGGCTAGATTTGAGTCGGTTAGAGGTAATTTTTCAAGGAAATGCAACTTTGGAGATTTGGAGTAGCCCGGATGAGGTAAGTGTCTTCCCTAGATTTGATTGAGGAGATTTTTTTCTAATAATTGGTATTGTTTGCTACATGTTGAGGTAATGTATATATGAGGCGACGAGTTTATATAAACTTTCCATGGATATTCATGCTCGAGCTAGATTTTAGATTACCTTATGCCTTGTTTGATTTGTGTTCTGCTTGCTTCTATGTTTTAATCAATTGATTGACTATGTGAGTACGATAAACCATGTAGGGTTAATGTTAAGGCTAATGGTACCTTATTTGGAGCATAATGAACTATTCTTGAGACTGTATCTATACAAGATTTAGACGTGGTCACATGTGTGTTATGAATACATATCTGTGTTATGCCTTAAATTGATGTATGACTACTTGAGTTTATTTACCCACACTAAAGACTATGAAATGGATTTTGATGCTTATTTGAGCATGATGATTATTTGAGCGACGTATTATGTGTTGGGTCTGTGGGCATACGTACATAGAGACATACATCATACCTAGTGATCATCCCTTGTATATATTTATATATCTGTGCATGGTTATTTCTCTATCTGCTTGCATTTTATATGCTTACATCATATTCATATGCATACATTACTGCCTAAGATTCTGGGATATGGAATGAGTTTATGAGAAGAGGTTTTTGCCATGCAAATTTTGGGATATTGTTATTGATTATGCACGATCGTGCGGTGATTGTAATGTGATAATGATTATGAAAAGTGAATTGTTCGTGTAGCATGTGAGTTGTCCATGCTATTGTTATGATTATGGCAAGGTAGTTGGCCATTGTGAGTTGGCCGTATGGTTGTTATGATTATGGCACGTGAGTTGTTCGTGCAACACGTGAGTTATTCGTGCGGTTATTATGATTATTGGCACATGAGTTGTTTGTGTTGCATGTGGATATGGATCCACCCCCCTAGGGTCACCCTCTCATGTTTCTCTGTAGATGGAGTACACGCAGGTTGGGAGAAACCGACGGGTTTCTAGTTGATTGTGACATGGGATCCTATGTGATGAGTTGTTGAGCATAAACGTGGAAGGTTGGACGTTCGAGCAATCCTTAGTGCATATTAATGCATTTACATGAATTATTCATGCATATCATATACACATGCTAGTTGATGTATTTTACATATCTACGAGACTTGTTGTTGTTAGACACTTGGAGAGTGTCGGATTGATGGAAAAAGAGAGTCATCATCATACATTGAACGTTAGACTCATAAACATGGTATTTAAAAATTGATACAGAATTGGATAATTTTTATGTACAAACTTTACATTCATGTATGAGTATTTGAGTACACACACTACTTGGAACATGTCTCTTTGTGTGAGGAGTTGGTACAACTTGTATTTGCTTGATCTGTTTAATTGACAAAGCTTGTTTATTGCCCCTACACCAGTTGTGCACCTTTATTATTGGTAGCCATTATTCTATGACTATCTTTTCTAGATATTTCTCTATATTGTACATGTTATTGAATTGCACAAGTTATTCAAAGTGAGTTTTTTTTACTTAAAAATCCCGTCACTACTTCACCAAGATTAGTCAGAATACTTACTGAATATATGGGATCGGTTATACACTTATGCACCTTGTGTGTAAATCTTGGAGTTGAGCTACTGTAGATAACGAATGCTAGCATTGAAGATGTACTTGCATTCTAGATATAAGCTACCACTTGTTCTTGATAGTTTAGGATGTGTACTTCTGTTTATATATATTCAAACATATGTTGTATTTATTCTTCGAACTAGCTTCGTAAATCTAAATCTTAGTTGTTCATGACTTGTACTACCAATTCTTGGGATATTATGGATATTCATCTTCTTATTTATTGTTACTGATGATCTTTCATTTAAGTTGTATTATTCATTATTTGTATTACCTAGCATGTTGGGGTTAGGTGCCATCATGACTAGGTGTAACGATTCAGCCAGTTATTTTGAATATTTTAGCCCCGATTCCCTTATTTGATGCTTTGCATATGTGTATTTGTGGTTACATGACCTGCGGGGTTGGTTGGTTTGGTTTCGGGAGAGTTTTGAATTGATTTGGGACACTTAGTCCCTTGATTGAAGGCTTAAGTTGTAAGAGTTGACCAGAGCTTAACTTTTGGGTAGACGACTCCAGAATATTGTTTTAATGGTTTCGATAGCTTTATATGGTGATTTTGGACTTAGGCATATGTCCGTATTTGGATTTGGAGGTTCCTATGTTGTTTTGGCTTGAATTGGCGAAAGTTGAAAAGATGAAGGTTTAGACGGTAGATAGGTTTGACAGAGGGTTGTCTTTGTTGATATCGGGTTCGGATTGTGGTTCCAAGAGTTGGTATAGGTCCGCTGGGTCATTTGGGACTTGCATGCAAAATTTGAGGTCTTTCGGAGTATTTTTGATATCGTTCGTTATGAGTTTAGGAAGTTGAAAGTTCATTAGTTCATTAGGCTTAAATTGAAGTGTGATTCGTGGTTTTGATATGGTTTAATGTGATTTGAGGCCTCGAGTTGGTCCATGTTATGTTTTGGGATTGGTTGGTGTGATTGGACAGGGTCGTGGGGGCCTCGAGTGTGTTTCGGATGGGTTTCGAACCATTTCCACCTTAATTTGGACTACTGATTCTTAGTTCTCATTTCCTTCATCGCGATCGCGACTAAGGAGTCACGTTCGCGGAGGGCATTTTGGAGTCTGGCACATTTGTTCTTCACGTTCACAGAACTTTGGGGAGGCAGTGATTCCCGAACGCGAGCAGGGGAGCCCAGAGGGGTATGTTAGGCTCTAAGCCTTCACGTTCCTGGGTGTAGGGGTGTGCTCGCATAGGTGTAGCTGAGTTGGGCATCTCGTTCACAATTGGGATGTCGCGTTCGCGAAGAAGGGTTTAGCAGCTAGGTGAATTTGTTCTTTGCGATTGTGAAGGTTGTTCTGCGATCGTGATTTGTATACCTGGGCAGACCATTTAAGTACTCTATTTCGAAGGTTCTTGTTATTTTATCATATTTTGAGTTATAGAGCTCGAATTTGGGCGATTTTGGAGGGGATTTTCATGATTTGGATTGTGGTAAGTATTTTTTACTCGGATTAATTTATGCTTCATGATTCCAACCTTGAATCTAGCGATTGTTTGATGAATCAAATTGAAAAAATTGAGAATTTTAGTAAAAAGTTTTCTAAAACATAAATTGATGATTTGAAAGCCGATTTGAGGTCAGAATTAGATGAAATTGGTATGCTCATATCAGAATGGGCGTTTGGAATTTGTGAGTTTTGTCGGATTCTGGGGTCCCAGCCCGGGGTTGACTTTTTGGATTGACTTTTTGATTTTATTTAAAGATGGAATCATTATCTTGCATAATCGTTTCCTATGGCTTTTATTTATGTTATTAAGTTATTTTTTCTAGATTCGAGCTGTCCGAAGGTTGATGCATGCGGGAAGGGATTATTAGAGGATTGATTTAGCTTGATTAAGGTAAGTATCTTGCCTAATTGGTCTAATTTGTAATATGTGAAACGACGTGTCCATATGGTGATGAGGGTGTACACTGGCGTATGTGGTGATTATGATCGTATTAGACCTTAGGCTATTAATATGCCTTGATTTGGAGTTATTTATGATATGAAACATGTTTCTATTTTGTTGTTCACCCCACACATCCTTATATTATTGTTATGATTCCTATACGCATTGTTGGAGAGCCGTGGGATGTATCTTGTTGTGGCATTGGTATTGTTATTGTGCTGATGTTGAGGCACATGTGTACGTGAGGTGCGGGTGATTGTTATTGTTGCATTATGATGAGATGCGCATGCGGCGGAATAGGGGTTGTGTGTACATTGATGCGCATGCAGCGAGATAAGAGGGTTTATGCGTGTGTTGCTAGTAAGGGAAAATACTTCATTGTGAAGCACACACGGTGAGATAATGGGGCTTATATGTGTGAACCTATTTCGGAAAAATGTAATAAAAATGTGAAGCTAACGCGGTGTCATAAGGGTGACTTGTGACTTGTGATTATAAGGTGCGGTACCTCGGAGTGATTCTTGTTGTAAATCTTGTGTTGGAACGGCTTGAGATTTGAACTGTCATTGTTTTCTTAGTTGATTCACCTGCATTTTAACTATGTTTGGGTTAGTTTTCTGTGTCATCATGTGTTACTCTTTGTTGCCATTTATTGATTTTGCTTTCCGTCTTCAAATTGATATTCTGCACATGTTTTATGTCTAATGAGTGTCTTGACTTTAATCTCATCACTACTCCACCGAGGTTAGTCTGGATACTTACTGGGTACCGTTGTGGTGTACTCATACTAAGCGTTTTTGTTCAGATCCAAGTACCTCAGAGCGTGTTGGATATTAGTGGACTAATTTCGAGTTGCTGAGGAGACTTCAAGGTATACCTGTTGTCCCGCTTGCAGGTCTCAGAGTCACCTTCTATTGTTTCCATATTGATATTTATTGTATTCCAAGCAGTTCTGTATTTTGGTGCTCATTATGTACTTTTTGTAGACTTTATGACTCAGTAATATTGGTTTTGGAATTTATGTGACTTCCATATTTTCATTGTTAGTTAATTCATGGCACTCTTGACCTTTTCATTAATATTTTATGTGGTATTTTGCATTGATCTTGTTCTATGTTAGGCCTACCTAGTATTAGGAACTACTCCCTCCGCCCCTACTCTAGACCAACAAGATCATGTTGATCAGGCTCCAAGTGTTATGCTGGTACAACCCGTGATTGCAGCTCAGCTTGAGGTCAGCCAGTGGCATCATAGGAGGAGTAGAAGAGACTTGAGAGGTTCAAGAAGTATTACCTTACTACTTTCAGTGGCTCAACTTCTGAGGATGCACATGGTTTTCTAGACTAGTGTCACCATATTCTGCGCACCATGGGAATAGTGGTGAGTGGAGTCAACCTTACTACTTTCCAACTGACGGGGTCGACGTATAGATAGTGGCAAGCTTATGAGGAGAGTAGGACAACTAGTGCAACACTACTCACTTGGGCTCCGTTTTCATATCTAATTTTGAGGGAGTTGTTTCCACAGACCCTCAAGGATATGTTGAGCACTGAGTTCGAGCAGTTGCGCCAAGGGACTATGACGGTGTTTGAGTATGCTATGAGGTTCAGTGAGTTAACTCATCATGCACCTGCCTTAGTTTCTACTATTTGAGAGAGGGTCCGTAGATTTATTGTGGGACTTGGTTATGGTCTTCGATTTAGGATGGCACGGGAGTTGGAGACTGATACTCCATTTCAGCAGGTTGTTGATATCGCTAGGAGGTTGGAGTGTATCCACCACCAGGAGAGAGGGGATAGGGAGGCAAAGAGGCCTCGAGACTTTGGGTTTAGTGGTTCTTGCTTTGCGTCTTCAGCTCGTCATGGTAGAGGTTTTATCAGTCAACCGGTTCATTCTCCACTTCAGGATACTCGCAGTGCTCCAGCTATTCAAGGACCTCAAAGTATCCATTTCGGACAGCCATCTTCCGGTGCACCTTCTGCACGGGGTTCCTACAATGGCTATTCTATCCATCCGGGTCCGACTCAGTACCTGCAGTTACTCCCTCAGAGAGTTTGTTTCAAGTGTGGTGATACTAGGAATATGGTGAGAGATTGTCCGCAACTTTGAAGGGATGGACCTCCGCATGGTAATAAGCTATGGTTTCTGCTCTAGTTTCTACTCCACCTACACAACCACATAGAGGTGGAGGACATGCGGGTAAAGGTCATCCTATAGATGGAGGCCAGGCCCATTGTTATGCTTTTCATAATAGTATTGAGGCTATAACATCAGATGTTGTCATCGTAGGTATTATTCCGGTCAGTCATAGGGATGCATCAGTTTTATTTGATTCGGGTTCCGCTTATTCATTTGTGTTATCTTACTTTGTTTCATATTTGTATATGTCTCGTGACTCTTTGAGTACCCTTGTTTATGTGTGTACGCCTGTGGGGGATTTGAATATGGTAGATCATGTCTATCAGTTGTGTTTGGTCACTATCTGGGGTTATCAGACTAGGGTAGACCTTTTATAACTCAATATGGAAGACTTTGATGTGATTTTGGTCATGGATTGGTTATCACCATATCACGTTATTCTTGATTGTCACGCTAAGATCGTAATGTTGGTGATGTCGGGGTTACCGAGGCTAGAGTGGAGAGGTACATTATGTCATGTTCCTAGTAGGGTAGTGTCCTTTTTGAAGGCATGACAGATGGTTGAGATGGGGTGCTTGGCATACATGGCCTTTATGAGGGATGTTAGTGTTGATACTCCTACCATTGAGTCAGTTTTGGGTAGTGAAAGAGTTTCCATATGTGTTTCCAGCAGACCTATCGGGCATGCCACCTGATAGGGATATTGATTTTGGTATTGACTTGGTGTCGAGCACTCAGTCCATCTCTATTCCACCATATCGCACGTCACCAGTGGAGTTGAAGGAATTAAAGAAACAACTTCATGAGTTTCTTGATAAGGGTTTCATCAGACCGAGTGTCTCACCATGGGGCGATCCAATTCTATTTGGGAAGAAGAAAGACTTATCTATAAGGATGTGTATTGACCACAGGCAGTTGAATAAGGTTACTCTCAAGAACAAGTATCTACTACCGCATATTGATGATTTGTTTGATCAGTTTCATGGTGCTAAGGTATTCTCGAAGATTGACTTGAGATCAAGGTACCATCAGTGGAAGATATAGTCTTCAGATATGTTGTTCATGACGTGCATAAAGGAGCATGTTCTAGCCATATCTTGATTCCTTCATTGTCGTGTTCATTAATGATATATTGGTATATTCTCGCAGCATGATTCCTTCATCATCGTGAGGATCATGAGCATCACTTGAGGATCATGCTCCGGACTTTGAGGGAGAATAAGCTATATGTAAAATTCTCTAAGTGCGAGTTTTGGCTTGATTCGATGGAATTTGTGGGCCACATGGTGTCCAGTAAGGGGAAAGGTGGATCCGAAGAAGATTGAGCTTGTTTAGAGTTGGCCCCGACCTTCTGCTGCTATTGAGATCCAAAGTTTTCTAGGCTTGGTTGGGTATTATCATCATTTTGTGGAGGGTTTTTCATCCAATGCAGCACCTTTGACTAGACTGGCCTAGAAGGGTGCCCCATTCAGGTGGTCTGACGAGTGTGAGGAGAGCTTTCAGAAGCTCAAGACTGCCTTAACCATAATTTCAGTTCTAGTTTTACCTTCAGCATCCAGTTCTTATACAGTCTATTGTGATGCTTCACAGATTGGCATTGGGTGTGTGTTGATGCATGAGGGTATAGTGATTGTTTATGCTTCGCATCAATTGAAGAACCTTGAGAAGAACTACCCAGTGCATGATTTGGAGTTGGCAGCCATTATTCACGCGCTGATCTACGGCATGTCTTGTGAGATTTTCACGGATAACAGGAGTCTACAACATTTATTCAAGCAAAAAGGATCTGAACTTGAGGCAACAGAGGTTGTTAGAGATACTAAAGGACTATGATATCACCATTCTTTATCATCCCGGGAAGGTCAATTTGGTGGCCGATGTTTTTAAGTAGGAAGGCTGAGAGCATGGGTAGTCTTGCTTTTATTCCAATTCGGGAGAGACAGTTAACTTTGGATGTTTAGGTTTTTGCCAACAATTTCATGTGGTTGGATGTTTTGGAGCCTAGCCAGGTTCTTGCTTGTGTGGTTTCACAGTCTTTTTTGTTTGAGCGCATCAAGGCACGTCAGTATGATGATCCCCACTTTCTTGTCCTTAAGGGCACGGTGCAGCACGATGATGCCAAGGAGGTTACTATTGGTGATGACGGGGTGTTGAGACTTCAAGGTCAGATTTGTGTGCCCAATTTTGATGGGTTACGGGAGCTGATTCTTGAAGAGGACCATACTTCACGGTATTTCATTCATCCGGGCACCGCGAAGATGTACCATAATTTGAAAATACACTACTGGTGGAGAAGAATGAAGAAAGATATTGTGAAGTATATGGCTCGGTGTTTGAATTGTCAGTAGGTTAAGTACGAGCATCAGAGACCGGGTTGTTTGCTTCAGAGACTTGATATTTCGAAGTGTAAGTGAGAGCGTATCATAATGGATTTTGTAGTTGGACAACCACGGACCTTGAGGAGATTTGATATTGTGTGGGTTATTGTGGACAGACAGACCAAGTCTACACACTTCATTCCAATCATAATTACCTATTCTTGAGAGTAGCTGGCTCGGATTTATCTTCGTGAGATTGTTCACCTTCATGGTGTGCCAGTGTATATTATCTCGGATCGGAGCACATAATTCACATTGCATTTTCGGAGAGCTGTGCAGCGTGAGTTAGGCATACAGGTTGAGCTGAGTACGGCATTTCATCCGTAGATGGACTGGGTAGTCCGAGCGCACTATTCAGATCTTAGAGGACATGTTACGTGCCTGTGTTATTGATTTTGGAGGTTCACGGGATCCGTTTCTTCCGTTAACAGAGTTCGCCTACAATAACAGCTATCAGTCGAGTATCCAGATGACCCTTTATGAGGCCTTATATGGGAAGTGATGTCGTTCTCCGGTTGGTTGGCTTGAGCCTAGGGAGGCTAGGTTGTTGGGCACTGAAATGGTCCGTGATGCTTTGGAGAAGGTGAAGTTGATTCAGGAGCAGCTTCATACAATGCAGTCTAGGCAGAAAAGTTATGTTGATCGGATGGCTCGTGATGTGGCATTCATGGTGGGTGAGAGGGTTCTACTCAAAGTTTCACCCATGAAGGGTGTGATGAAGTTTGGGAAAAAGGGCAAGTTGAGCCCTCAGTATATTTGCCCTTTTGATATTCTTGAGAGAGTTGGTGAGGTGGCTTACAGACTTTCTTTGCCACCCAGATTATCGGGAGTTCACCCCGTGTTCCATGTTTCCATGCTCCGAAAGTATTATGATGATTTGTCATATGTGTTAAATTTCAGCACAGTGCAATTGGACAAGGATTTGACCTATGTTGAGGAGCTGGTGGCTTTTTGAATAGGCAGTTCCAAAAGTTGAGGTCGAAGAACATTGTATCGGTGAAGGTTCAGTGGAAAGGTCAATCAGTCAAGGAGGTGACTTGGGAGACCTAGCATGATATGAAAAGTCGATATACTCACCTTTTTGGCACTTCAGGCATGTCTGTATACTCATTCGAGGACGAACGTTTGTTTAAGAGTGGGAGAATGTAAGAAACCGGTTGGTCATTTTGAGTATTTTAGCCTTGATTCCCCTATATGATGCTTTGCATATGTGTATTTGTGGTTATGTTACCTACGGGGCTGGTTGGTTCGGTTTCGGGTGAGTTTTGGATTGATTAGGGACACTTAGTCCCTTGGTTGAAGGCTTACGTTGTAAGGGTTGACCGAAGTTTGACTTTTAGATAGACGACTTTAAAATGGTGTTTTGATGGCTCCGATAGCTTCGTATGGTGATTTTAGACTTAGGCATATGTCCGGATTTGGATTTGGAGGTTCCTAGGTTGTTTTGCCTTGAAAGTGGCTAAAGTTGATTAAAAGGATGATAGGTTTGACCGAGGGTTGACTTTGTTGATATCAGGTTCAGATTATGGTTCTGGGAGTTGGTATAGGTCTATTGGGTCACTTGCATGCAAAATTTAAGGTCATTCCGAGTTGATTTGATATGGTTAGGCATGAGTTTTGGAAGTTGAAAATTTACTAGTTCATTAAGCATGAATTGAGGTGTGATTCATAATTTTGATGTGATTTGAGCTCTCGAGTAGGTCTGTGTTATGTTTTGGGAGTGGTTGGTGTGATTGGACGAGGTCTCGAGGGCCTCGGGTGTGTTTCAAATGAGTTTCAGACCATTTCCACCATGTTTTGGACTGCTGATTCTCAGTTCTGGTTTCCATCATCGCGATCGCGACTAAGGAGTCACGTTCGCGGAGGGCATTTTGGAGTCAGGCACATTTGTTCTTCGTGTTCGCGAAGAAAGGACCACGTTCGTGCAGCTTTGGGGAGGCAGTGATTCGCGGTCGCGAGCAGGGCTCTGCGTACGTGTAGAAGGGGAGCCCGAAGGGGTCAATCATGCTCTAAGCCTTCGCGTTCGGGGGAGCAGGGGTGCGTTCGCGTAGGTGTAGCTAAGTTGGGCATCACGTTCGCGATTGGTATGTCGTGTTCGTGAAGAAATGTTCAGCATCTGGGTGAGTTTGTTCTTCGGGATCGCGATGTGTATACCTGGGCAGACCATTTAAGTACTCTATTTTGAGGGTTTTGTTATTTTATCACATTTTGAGTTATAGAGCTCCGATTTAGCCGATTTTGGAAGGGATTTTCACTCTTTGAATTGGGGTAAGTATTTTTTACTCAGATTTGTTTATATTTCATGATTCCAACCTTAAATTTAGCGATTGTTTAATGAATCAAATTGAAGAAATTAGGGATTTTAGTAAAGACTTTTCTAAAACATAAATTGATGATTTGAAGGCCCATTTGAGGTCGGAATAAGATGAAATTGGTATGGTTGGACTCGTATCTGAATGGGTGTTCGGAATTTGTGAGTTTGGTTGAGTTTCGAAGTGCGTGCCTGGGGTTAACCTTTTTGGTTGTCTTTTTTTAGTTAAAGATCGAAGCTTTATCTTTCGGTATCATTTCATATGGCTTTTATTTATGGTATTAAGTTATTTTGGTTAGATTTGAGCCGTTGAGAGGTTGATTCATGCGGGAAAGGCTTATTAGAGGATTGATTTAGCTTGATTAAGGTAAATATCTTGCCTAACTTTGTGTGAGAAAAAATTTCCTTAGGATTTGGTCTAATTTGCAATATTTGAGCTATGTGAAAATGACGTGTACATAACATGACGAGTGTGTACACGGGCGTATGTGTTGGTTATGATTGGATTAGACCTTAGGCTATTAATATGCCTTGATTTGGAGTTGTTTGTAATATAAAACATACTTTTATTTTGTTGTTCACTCCCCACACCCTTATATTATTGTTATGATTCTTGTACACATTGTTGGTGAGCCGTGGGCTATATCTTGTTGTGGCATTGGTATTTTTATTGTGGTGATATTGTGGCACATGTGTACGTGAGGTGCCGATGATTGTTATGGTTGTGTTGTGATGAGATGCACATACGGCGGAATAAGGGTGGTGTGCACATTCATGCGCATGCGGCGAGATAAGGTGGTTTATGTGCGTGTTGCTAGTAAAGGAAAATACTTTATTGTGAAGCACACACGGTGAGATAAATGGCTTATGCGCGTGAAGCTATTCGGAATTTTTTTTAAAATGTGAAGCTCACGCGGCGTCATAAATGTGACTTGTGACTTGTGATTATGAGGTGTGGTACCTCAGGGTGATTCTTGTTGTAAATCTTGTGTTGTAATGGTTTGAGGATTTGAACTGTCATTATTTTTCTTAATTGATTCACTTGCATTTTAACTGTGTTTGGGTTAATTTGTTGTGTCATCACATGTTACTCTTTGTTGCCATTTATTGATTTTGCTTTCCGTTGTTAGCTTTATATTAATATTTTGCATAGGTTTTATGTATAGTGAGTTTCTTGACTTGAACCTCGTCGCTACTCCTCTGAGATGAGTCTTGATACTTACTGGGTACCTTTGTGGTGTTCTCATACTATATTTTTGCACATTTTATGCAGATCCAAGTACCTGAAAGCGTACCGGACATTAGTGGACTGATTTCGAGTTGCCGAGGAGACTTAAAGGTTGTCACGCCCCGAAATCGAGGAGCGCGACCGGCGCTCAACCGAGTAAACCCAGTCGAGCAAGCCTAATTTACATTAACCTCTCATCATTACTCATGCATGATTTACCATAACATAATAAGATCTTGACTTTCATATTAATTACACTTGGCTCAATGGCCCATATTTTGTTTCTCGTGGTTGTTACACAACTCTATAAATAGCTGTAAATACTGTGAACATAAATACATGACAAAACTCAAATCTTTAATTACATGACCCACAGTGTACATGGAGCTTCTATGACAATGGATACCTATATACATAAAACGAACTAGACCCAAACGGCCACTAGAACTGTAGTGGGCTCACCATAAGCTGAGTAGTGAAGAAGATCCCTATCAAAGATCCATATCATCCTGTAGAAGTATACCTGCATCCATTAAAAGATGCAGCGCCCCGGGCAAAAGGGACATGAGTACATGTGGAATAGTACTCGTATGTAAGACAATCAAAACAACATATGAAAATATGGTAACTCAAATAAAAGGTAAATAAAATGCATCAAGAAACTACGAAACATCCAATAAAATCACATTTCAAGTCTTATTATACTTGCATCATTATAACCTTCACTTAGGATCAACTGCGCAATATGAACTATACATGGAATACATGATATAATGTAATTGTAACAACATGTACATACAATGCCAACAAAAGTGGCACCTTCCTCCCTTATTTTACACATATACATTTCGTAGACCGTCCTTAGTGTTCACATATCATATTATACACATATGCGTCTCATAGACCATTTACAACGTTCACTTACACAAAAAAAATACACATATTCAAAGGTTTGGAAATACAACATGAATATGATGAATCATGGTAACAATAAATGGGCTTAGATAGCCATTAACGTCAAGCAAATTTATTAAGAGTTTCCATTCAAATTTATCGATATTAAGTCGGGGATCCTTTATAACCACCCTCACACAAAGCGGTCCTACCTCCTCACCCCAACATATGCGGGTGGAGGTGTATCACGATACCCCAACCTCTACACAAAGCGACCCTGCCGCCTCACCCCAATATATGCGAGTGGAGGTGTATCACCATACCACAATCCCAACACAAAGCGGTCATGCCGCCTTACCCCAATATATGCGGGTGGAGGTGTATTCTACAATATCATAATCCCTACACAAAAGCGGTCCTACCGCCTCACCCTAATATGCAGGTGGAGGTGTATTTCATAATACTACAATCCCTACACAAAGCGGTCCTACCTCCTCACCCCCAATATACGCAGGTGGAGGTGTATCACAATACCATAATCCCTACACAAAGCGGTCATGCCTCCTCACCCTAATATATGCTGGTGGAGGTGTATTCCATAATACCACAATCCCTACATAAAGCGGTCCTACCACCTCACCCCAATATATGCGGGTGGAGGTGTATTCCACAATAACACATATAAACTCGAAGCAACATAGTTTGTCATTACATTTAACGTCGTAATTACTCATATCATTGGAGTACTTCATGTTCATGCTCATCATGGAGAAACACAACTCATTACACTAGCGAATGTATGGTAAATCAATAAGTCAATTTCAATGGCACATGGGCCCAATTCCGTTTCTTAAGGTTCATCATCATTTAACAAAGGACATCTCCCTTCCATCTCATTATTCACTCCCTTGACCTCTTGAGGTCATTATCTAGGTTCATGACTCTTGGAGACTTAACAATCGAAGTCATTTACATACATTATTTCAAAAGCATACAACTATAGTTGAAACCATTGAAACATACAACACTTCAAAATTCTCATTTAGGCAACGATCACATTTCATGTTCATGCTATCACTTACTTGTACTTGCCATGAGTGATCATAGAACATTAAGAGAATTTAGAACATTTAGGAACATCGTAGTCTTTATTCCCAAGAATGTAGGGGCTTATAACACATTGGAAACAAAAGTACAAATACGTACATCTCATAACCTTTCACACCCTATATCACTTATCCGTACTTTCAACCACTTACAACATTATTATTTCATTGGCTCTCTTGGCCATACATATGATTCTTCTTTTATGGCACAATGGTCGTATTTCATATTCCACACTTTCATATCTTTCCTTTCATGGATCATCATCCTAAATATCAACATATACAATATTTCGGAAATCACAACTTTAGGTTCATTAGTAATGAAGACTTTAAATACAATAGATTTCTTTCCGAGAAATGGAGTAAAGTGATTGGCAATCGAAGTACAAGTTAATATCATAAACAAGTAACACAACGTTTCTTCTTGAATTACTTTTTTTCAAAAAGGACAATACACAATTTCCACTCATGAATATGTAAGAATGCAAAATACATTGAAAAATACTCACTAAACATAGCATTAGCTAAAACATCCACATATGGGCATTACTTGAGTTCATAAGCTTTTAGGCAATTCTATTTTCAAAGTCAATTTTAGAATAGTTGAATCAAAGCTCATTTCATAATCTTTCTCACATCATTTCATTTCATTGGAACCATTGGCCACAAGTATAACTTTCACTCTTGGCACGTTGGCCACACTTTGTATCCCCAATTCACTTATTTCACTTCCAACCATCTTTATAAGTTATCAATAATAAGACATTTCCAATCAAGACTTTAGGTATACATATGAGAAATTAAGAGTCTTAAGCATATTGAGTTTTCTCATACAATTTGGCATCATAACCTTTATTTGAAACACAACTCACAGACATAGCATTTTAATACATATATTATTCTTGAACACATTCCCAAAAGATAACATAATATGATAGGAACATTCGGAACACGTTTTGAATATATAATTCTCGACACTTTGCTTATATAGGACATTCAAATTTATTGGGAACAATCCGAAACATAGAATAAGGAACTCGAGACATCCATACTTGAAACTTACGGGAACATCATTGAATTCAATTCTAAGAAGGAAGTTTAGCCAACATACTTAGCTTTGAGCTTTCCTTAAATTACTACAACGTTCCAAAAATTCTAGCAATCCCAATCTATTTTGAGACATAACACAATTGAACTATAATTAGGAAGATATCCATGGTCTCAGTTCATTTGAGCATTTTAACAAACACTAGGTGTGCAAATTTAACTACAAGGTTCTCCTACAAGATTTCCTTCACTCCACAACCCAATCTTTACTTATTTGAGCTCAACAATCTTCCCACAAACCTTATTAGTACAAGCAAGTATAAATAATACTCTTACACCCAAGAATCATACTCCCAATCAACCATCTTTCACCCAAATTCGAAATTGAAAACTAGGGTATGGAACCTTACCTCTTAGATGAAGATCTTGTGGGATTTTCTTGTTGGATTTCAAAGCTTGGGCAAGATCTTGATGAACAAAACACTTCATCTACTTTCTCTCTCTAGAACACTCTCACTTCTCTCTAAAAAAAACCTCAGATAATTGCCCCAAAATAAGCTCCAAAGCCTATTTATCAAAATGGGGTCGGGTTATAAAAATAAAAAAATTAACCTTCCGAAAGCAGGTCTGCAGTCGCATAATGGACCGCAGATTGGCTATGCGAGTCGCAAAATGCACCGCAAAATTGGTGCCAAAAACTGGTCTCTACTGGTCCATTCTGCGACTAGTTTGCGGTCGTAGAAGCACTTTCGCGATCGCATAATTATTCTGCGATCGCAGAATTGGTGGCAGAATCTCATTTTTCCAGCCTTTGATAATTTGGTCATAACTTTTTGTAGGAGTATCCAAATGATGAACGGTTTTAAGCGTTGGAAATTAGACACAAAGGGCTTTCATTTGATAGGTAGATCATCTCCTAAGTAGTTATAGTTTGGTAGCAGCATACGTTCGAAATAGGATCTTGTGCGAACTCACTTGAAACTTTATCCCATCATAAAATTTTCAACTTGACTTAGCCTTGGGGCTCTTCTTAGACCATAAACCATTCTTAATGCACATCATACATATATTATCATGATAAATTAATATCATTCATATAATAGTCCTTGTCTACACATAAAATAATATAATTAGCGCACATCAACTTTCTTATTAGTGCATAAGTACTTCGAAATTGTTCGGGGTGTTACAAAGGTATACCTACTATCTCGCTCGTAGGCCTTGGAGTCCCCTTCTACTATTTTTATATTATTGTTTATTGTATTCCAAACGGTTCTGTATTTTGATTCTTATTATGTACTTTTTGTAGAGCTTATGACTCAGTAGTACCGATTTAGGGATTTATGTGACTTTTGTATTTCCGTTGTTGGTTAATTCATGGAACCCTTCAGCTTTTCATTAATATTTAATCTGGTATTTTCCGCTGATCTTGTTCTATGTTGGGCTTACATTGTCTTAGGAATTATGTGTCATCACGATACTCAAGGTAAAATTTTGGATCATGGCACTAGATGGGATTTTGGGTCATGACACCCACAATAAATAGTGCCATATCCCCTAGTATATGATGGCTCCTATTATTTGTCTTATCTTTTTAAAATAACAATAACAATAACAACAGACTCAGTGTAATTTCACAAGTGGGGTATGGAGAAGATAGTATATACGCAGACCTTACCCATACCATCAAGAAGTCAGAGAGGTTGTTTCCGAAAGACCCTCGGCTTAGACTTCTCTTTTTTAAAATACTAAACCAATTTCACCTAATTATCACCCTTCTTGCTGTGTTGGCCCATCATCATTCATATAGAGAACTACACAAAATAATAAAGAGTAAATAACCGAAATGTAGTAAATAGTACTACTTACCAATAATTAGCCATTCAATCATGTACTAAAAATAGTTAAAAATATTATCAATGATATATAATATTCAAAAAACCTAGGAAAAAGAATTTTCTTCAATGGGTGAGGTTGAAATTCGTCGAAAATATGTAGATGATACAATATATAAAATTTCAAAAAGGCTAAAAGTGATTTGGCCTGGTTTGGAGTCAAATTTCATCGTCAATAATAAATACAATATTCGAAAAACCTAGGCAAAGAAAGATTCTTTTTAATGGGTATGGTTAAAATTTATTAAAATTACATAAATGAGGCAACATACAAAATTAATAAGGATGGGAGATGATTTGGATTGGTTTGGAGTCAAAATGCATAGTTGAAATCGAGCTCTCTGCAAGACATGTATCTCACATGTATATATATATATATATATATATATATATATATATATATATATATATATATATATATATATATAGAGAGAGAGGATACAAGGGATAAACATTAGATACATATGACATGCACAAATAATACACGTGGATATAAAGTGGGATACAAATTTTAACTTCTTTTATGTTCATTTTCTACTTTGAATTTGGCTTAGACTTCAATTCAAACCAGCTCAAATCTCTATCAAATCGCCAAAATTATGATTCAAACTCCTTGATATGTACCCATCTACTCCGCAATACCCACTCAAAATAAACTCTAAATTTAAAAACTCAAATTTTCAAATTCAAGCTTAAGCGAGGTTCAATGACTTTCAATGGAGTTTTAGCTCATCTTTCTTTACTTTTCAAGCAACTAAATAGTGATCTACGCAGAATAACACCAAAAAATATATCCCGTCTATTCCAATAATACCCACTCGGAAAAAAACTCCAATTTCAGAAAATTGAATTTTCATGCTAAACTTAGTCTTTGTAGAACTATTTCCAAATTCCAAAACGATGGTGCACTTAATAGCCAAACGTCTAAGCAAATACTTTTCTAGAAGAACAGTTGGGAATAAGACTTCTTACAAGTAATAAAAAGAGATTATCAAGAACCTCGTTATTAAAGATTTATTTCTAAAAGAAATAATTGGGAATATATTTTCAGTTATTGGTGATAGTACTAACTGCAACATCAGAAGGTTTGGAGTTGACAACAATCAAGAATCAACTACCAAGAATAAGAAATTGTAGCAAGACAAGTAGGAACAAGATGGGATAAAGGAGAAAAAACAAGAAAATGGGAGAAAGAAAGGATAATTTTAATAATCAAAATGGACATTTAATTATAAAAATTATCCAAGAAAGAAGAAATAGAGCTTATACTAGGAACTCATACAAGGATGAATTCAAGGGGAGGTTCAATTAAAGAGATAGAAGAGATTAATCTCTAACCATAAACTAAACCTAACATAAAGAGTGTTCAAAATTCAAAGAGACTAATCTCTCAATCATCTCAAAACAATCAAACTCTAAAAATAGGAATAAGAGGTTATTTATACTAGTATTGGTATTTGGGTTTACAATGACCCAAATATCCCCAAGCTACTGAGGGAACTAAGCGCGCCTCTTAACTACAAATATAATTATTACAAAAATAGCCACCAATCTTCTAACTTGATTAGGGGTGGGCATCGGTCGGTTCGGTTCGGTTATGAATATTATCGGTTTAGCATATCGGTTATCGGTTTACAAATTTGATAAATCGATAACTGAACCGATAAGATATCGGTTATCGATTAATCGGGTATCGATCATTATCGATTCGGTTATCGGTTTACCCGATAAGATAATTCAATCTACAGTTAAGCAAAAAAGAGAAGGCAATTCACTGGAGTTAAGCAAAAAAGAGAAGAATTCACATATAGTAAACTGCCCATTTCTGCGTTCTGTCCAGTGGCCACAACTGGAATAGTACTAATTCTTCAACAACAATTGTCCAAATACATTAATAATAATACAAAGTAATAGAATTTCACCTTAAAATTAACTAATCCAAACATATAGTACTAACAGTTCAAATTCAAGTTAACAAGACAACAATTACTCAATCCTTATAGGCTTCACCAAAAAATCAGTGGATAAATACTTATCAAACTGCAGCAATTCCCACAAAAAGTTCCAAGGCATTAGCCGCCTCCTCCGATATGATAACAACGGTAGTTGATTTAGAATTATTATTTCACACAATACCTGCACTTCCACAAGCGTTGAAGCCCTCAAACAATTCAAGATAAACTGGATGTTATTTGTCAAATGCCTAACATGAAAAAAGAAACCATAGAGCAATCCCTATATGGAGATGAATTTTGTTATAGAAATTAAAAGCCTAATGTATAAGACTAAAGACTTACGCTAGGAGTAACTAGTAAAGTCTTTGAAGAATGAAGATGAAGCAACTGAAGAGTGCGGCTGAGAAAGAATAGGAGAGAATGAACTGAAGCCCTAGCATATGTATATACTTAAGGGTAAAGTCGTAATTTTATTAATTCTTATTGGGTTATCGGTTAACCCATTAACAAAATTGGCAAACCGAGGCCCAAACCGATAACCCAATAGTAAAAAAATTCTAAACCGTTACCGAACCGTTAATCCAATAAATAATTAACGGTTCGGGTTATCAGTTTTACCCGATATATGCTCGGGCCTAAGCTTGATCTCGACTCTTTCAAAGCACTCTAAAGACTTGATATTGACATGGAAGCCCGACTTAGCATGTATGCTACCGTAAGTTATCATGAGTTGTCATGTACGTCGTTACTAAAGATTTGGTCTTTAAATATTTATTCTCCTTAATTTTGTAAATTTGCGGCACCAAACCTCTTTATTCCAGGACAGCAAGCTGAAAGACATACACAGAATTGTCTAAAGGTGGAAGCACGAAGCAGACAAGGAACTTTTAGTCAATTTCTAATAAAAAAAGAATTTACGGCTAATATTAGTTGTATTTTATGAGAATGGCTACTATATGTAGTTGTCACACCTCCTTTTTCCCGGGGGATAGGAGAGTTTTTTCAATTAAAGTGACATTAATCGAAGTGGGATTATTTATTTGATCAGAGTCGCCATTTGAAATAATTTATGGTGTCCCAAGTCACCGATTTATTTTGAAATCCCACATCGAGAAAATTTGACTCTATTTATTTTTTTGGTCTGCGAACACAGAAGACCGGGTAAGGAATTCTGTTAACCCGGGAGAAGGTATGAGGCACTCCCGAGTTCTGTGGTTTTAGCACGGTCGCTTAACTATTAATAATTGGCCTAATTATCTGATTAATTATACATTTAGAACATACTGTGCATTTTTAACTTCTAACCGCTTTCAATTAAGTTAGTCACCTTTTTAGTATTTATAAAATTTATTTGAACAAGTCGTGATGTCGTACACTTGTTTATTTTTTGTACATATTGCGAACCGCACCACGTGAAATGCACCCGCAATTTACAACATGTTAATTTTAATTATTATTAAAAGTTATGATCGGGTCACATGAAATGCACACCCGAATGGGGTTTACGTATCGTGACCATGCCACGGAAACCGTACCCATGGCCACGATGATTTATTAATCGCGCCTAAAGCAAAACTACGAATGTTCATGATAGTTAAAACAATTCTAGATACAAAGATCAAAACAGTACTAATTGTATCCACAAATTTCTTCAGTAAACTTACCTATCTTTAAATATAGCTTCAGATTACAAGCCAAGCAAAGAAGTTATATCTTTTGTACCTATTTTCCTTTATTGTCTATTTCAGTAAATTAATGCTCATGTTCATCTCAACAATCACGCACCTATACAGATTTATAGACTCTATTCATTCTAAATAAATCAGTGAGTTCATCCTTAATCGAGATACTGAATTGAGAACTCATTAAAAATGAGCAAATCCAGACTTAAATTACTTATGAAAAATTCTATAGATACAAAGACCAAAACAGTCAGTATGCAGCATTTCCACAACTAATATTGAAGAAATGCACCAGAAATTTCAAGCCACACTAGCACCACTATTTCACAAAATATGTATTAGAGCAAATATATAATCCCCTTGCCTCCCCTAAAATCAGCGAACACAAAACAATAGCTGAGAGTCAAAAGTTACCCGACTGGTATTGCTTTCGAAATTAGAATACAAAGCTAAAGAAACGCACCTAAAATTCACAGATTGCTTAACGTGCCACGTAAAGACTAAGAGAATGAGACGGAGCTCGACACAAGCAGAGATCGGCAGATACAACAGCAGCACAGTAACGTCGGACTCGACTTCAGCCCAGAAAAAGCTCGAGCAGGCAACTGGTTTGGAGCTTTCTTCATCCATATTCACTTGTAGCAGGGAGCAAATAAACGATGATGAATGATTGGCCGGCAAAACAAGAACAAAGCCGGCTAGATCTTGTTAGATCTGAAACACTATTAATGAACCAAATGGGAGCTGCAATTTCGCCGATTTCCATCGAGTTTTATCGTAATGGAAAAAGGGGTGAGAGAGATGGGAACGAGGGTGAGAGTGAAGGGAAATGGAGATGGCTGCTGGCGGAGAGGTGAAGGGGGAAAGCTGCTAGAGTTTTTTTGAAAGGGGGGCGTCTGATCTTCGTCCGTCTCTTCTCGTCTCCTCTTCTCTGATGAGAATGGGTGTAGGGATTTTTATTAAAGGGGAGGGGGAACAGTTGGGCCTGGCAGGTGTGGGCTTGGACGGGTTTGGGAAGGGTAATAAGGCAATTGGGCCAAGAAAATTGGCCCAGTCCGGATTAGATTCAAAAGTAACCTCTTTTTTTTCCTTTGTTTGTTTCTTTTCTTTGAAATTAAAATCCTAACTTGAAGTCAATTTTCAAAATTAAACCTAATTTACTAATTAATCAACTTAACACTAATGAAAGAAAATTACTAAATTAAAACTAAAAAAATGTAAAAATGATTTGTATATTTTTTTTTTTGTGATTTTCGTTTGATAATGCATGTAATAAAATCCTAAATGCAATTAAGGTCTAATATGATATGAGACGAGAAATTAAACATTTTCTTATGATTTTTTTTATGGTTTAAAACACTCTAAATATGCATGAACTCTAAACTATTTTGGAATATATTTTAGGAGTGATTTGCATTAGGGAAAAAATTAGGTACTCACAGCTGCCCCTCTTTGCTCGGAAACATGAAAAGTTTTCGGACAAAGATAAAGCGAGCAATTACGAGCAATTTTTGCCCGTTTGGATACTCCATGGGAAGAGTTTTTTTTTTTTGAAAAGTTTGACCGAACCTTGCTTCAGAGGTTGCCTACATATCCTTGGCTAAAAAGGAATCAGGTCTGTGTAGTTCTTGAAGTTTAGGTAGCTGAGACTATCGAGAAGCTGTGATTTCACTGTTGTTGCTATTGTTTACTGCTTGCTGAGCTCCTTATTACACCAAAGTTAAAATGAAAAAGACTAACTAAGCCTATCAGCTACGAGTTACAAGATTCCTATCTATGAGTCTTTTGAAGCTTGATCTTGAGTTTTGGCTGGTTCTTCATGCAGACTCTGATCTGAACCTCGATGCTTGCTAGCTGCAGGGGGTAGTTCATTCTTCTTCGGCTTTTCAGATCAAGATGGGACATGCAAAGCTTGCGACTTCAATCATGTCTTGAGCAGCACATATTTTTTCATCTGCTTTTGCATTTTGGATTCACTTCTTTTTTTTCTTTTTATTCTGGATTGAGACTTCTTCCTTTGGTCATCTCGGACTGTCAGCTCGCATTCTTGAGGCGAGCTTCTGCTACTTCTAACTTGAATTGAATTCTTAAATGACTTCCCTCGTTCTCCAGGTGGGCGCCTGATGACTTAAAACTCGAAATAAATTCCCTCATTCTCCAGATGGGCGCTTGCTGACTTAAAAACTTGAAATAAATTTCCTCATTCTCCAGGTGGGCGCCTGCTGACATAAAAACTTGAAATAAATTCCCTCGTTTTCCAGGTGGGTGCCTGATGACTTAAAAACTTGAAATAAATTCCCTCGTTCTCCAGGTGGGCGCATGATAATGACTTGAAAATTAAAACAAATTCCCTCATTCTCCAGGTGGGTGCCTGATGACTTTAAAACTTGAAATTAATTCCCTCGTTCTCCAGGTGGGCGCCTGCAACTACAACAAAACGGAAACAACAAAAGAAACTTTTTTTGCCCCAGTTTACACTAGGAAGATTTGTGAGTTATTAGCAGAACTATAAATTACCTATGCTATTGATGAAGGATGCAATGATGAGAGCAAAATTGAAGACTCGACTAGGATGTGCGTCTCCTAAAGAAATAAAAATGTGAAAAATCCAAACTAGGAAGTGTGTCTCCTAAATTTGAGATTGAGCTTTCGAAAAATTATAAACTAAGCTTGACTAAACTAAAAACTGACCCTATTCTCCAGGCGGGATATTGACCTTTGTTTTTTTTTTCAATCCAGACTTCCCTTTTTTTAAAACTTATTATCCTAGGAGAAAATTCATCAGACTAGGTTTTAATCTTAGGAGAAAGATTCATCAGACTAAGATTTCTATCCTAGGAAAAAGTTCATCAGACTAGGTTTATTTTTATTTTATTTTTTTGGTATCTTAGGAGAAAGATTCATCAGACTAAGATTTCTATCCTAGGAGAAAGTTCATCAGACTAGGTTTTCAATCTTAGGAGAAAGATTCATCAGACTAAGATTTCGATCCTAGGAGAAAATTCATCAGACTAAGACGTTCATCCTAGGAGAACTTCATCAGACTAGGTTTTCTATCTTAGGAGAAAGATTCATCAGACTAAGATTTCTATCCTAGGAGAAAATTCATCAGACTAGGTTTTCTATCTTAGGAGAAAAAATTTATCAGACTAATATTTTTATTGGGAGAAAATCCATCAGACTAGGACTTTTTATCCTAGGAGGAAAAATATGAAGAGCAATGGCAATATTTTATGCACACTAGCAAGACAAATAAAGGCAAAGATTTGAGAAACTTCCCTTTGTCGGCTCTTCTCTTCTTCTTTTTTTCTCTTTTGAACCACTTTCCTTGCACTGCTTTGTTCCTGTTTCAAACAAAGGAAATATTGTCAGTTTTAAAAGTAGTGATCGATTTGTGGCCTTGAGTCTTGGGCAGCTTGGCTTTTGCTCAATCAGCTTTAGTCGGTTTCAAGAAATTTTTTGCTTTACATCAACCCTGATCGTTTCACACCCAACTGGAGATCTCTTTTCTGGGATAACCTTTTCTGATATCTTGAATGGCTTTGCTTTTGGAGCAATTTGTTAGTCAGAGAGAATCACAACTGGTAAGAGCCTTTTGCACGATGTGCACGCTTCATAGTAATTGTTCGGTACTATAAAGAATCTCTGATTAACCTTGAGATTATCTTTGCTTGCTTTACCCGAATAGGCTGACATCTTTTGGGGGGAAGCCTTTGCGTGAATCCTCAAGGCATGTTGACAGTAACAATTGAGTGTGCTGGCCAAATTACTATGTACAACCGAAAAGCTGGTAGCAGATTTTGAAATCTTTTCTTACTTATTTTGACAAGGATTGACTCAAAGTGAAGGGACACAATGGTGCAAAGAAACAGTATTAACAAGAAGTGCCCATGTCGGGAAGGACAGAAGGAAGAGTTTTTTTTTTCCAGCTAGCCTTAATGAATCATGACATGCATTTTGGACTTAACGGTCTGATCTATCAAACTGACCAAATCTTCCCTTTTACCATTCTTATGACTTTGAAATCGGGCTTGTTCGTGCCAATCCTTTGCATCAGGTTCACGACTCACTATCGACTAATGGTGCACCGAGAGGTTTTCACCAACAAGTCTCTCTCATTTATTCATCTCTGCTTACCGTCGTCTTACAGTGCCCGTGAGGGTTTTCACTAGTAAGACTCTCTCATTTTGTCTTCTCATTTTCTTTTTCTTTTGCTTTCTTGTGTGAGCAACTTGACAGTGTTCTATGTCGTGTAACAACCATTGCTCATTACATGCTTCTCTTGACATTCTTGAAGGCATATCGGGAGGTCTTTATTTGAAAGGATTTTGGATAGGGTTGGAAAAGAGGGACGTCATAAAGGCTCAAAGTAGATTCAAAATAAAGGGTTGTAGACTTACAACTCTTGGAATCGACTCTTCCAAAAGTGAAATAAAATCTTTGCCCCAGTTTCAGATATTGGGGATTTTTGGATTTTTTTTTTTTGAATTTTTATTTGGTTGGACCAAACCGTGTAAGGATGCCTACGTATCCTTTTTAAAGGAATCAGGTCTAACGTTGTTCAAACATCTGACCTAACTATTTTTTTCTTTCTTTTTTTTTTGTTTTTTTTTATTCTTTTCTTTTCTTTTTTTTTCAAAACAAGTTGCCCCAGTCTTTTATTTTCTGGGGGCATGGACCTTTGACTGTTCCTTTCTTATTCTTTTTTTTCACTTGAACTTTCTAAGAGTCGCCCCAGTTTGTACTCTTGGGACATGGACTTTTCTTTTCATTTTTCTGTCATTTCATCATTTATTTTTACTTTTGACTCTAAACTTGATTCCAAAAGAGGGTGGTCAAAGAAAATAATGCAGGCTCAAAAGGGGTAACAAAGGGTATAAAGTATTTGGGTAGCAGAAAAATAGCCTCCTAGCCTCGAGAATGCCAAACATGTTCCCTTTCGCGATACAACATTGATGAACATGTTTGTCTTCTTGGTGTGTCGTGGTCGAAAGACACTTTCCATCCCTTAATGTCAAACTTTCAAACAAACTTCAATTGATTCTTTCTCAAACCCGATCTTCACAATGATTTGAAGGTAAAACTTACTCGAGCTTAATTCCAAAGTGTTTCGACTCTTTGTTCATCCTAAAAAATATCTTCTTCTTTTTTTCGGTTATCCGATTCAAGATTAAATCAATTTTCTAAGATCTGGCCAAAAGTTCCGCATGCATGTCATGTCACTAGAACTAGCAGCGAAAGAACTAAGCATAGAATGAAACAAGGACAAAATGTATTTCATTGAATAATGGATAAAAGGATTTGACAACAAGACAAACAAACTAAAATCCGAGTTACAACCCTAAAATAACCCGGCTAATAAAAAAAGCAACAAAACGAACAGACAAGACTCACACAAACAAAATAAAGGGATAGAAGGGTTTGACTCAATAAAACAAATAAAATCTGGATCACACCCTGGAATAACCCAGATAATAGAAAAAACATCAAAACAAGCTACCAAGATTCCTTCCTAGTGAGGAGGGAATGACTTTTCAATTGCTAAGCTTGACATTTAGCCACAAATTTGCTCATCAGAATCACCATGGCCTTCTCCAATTTCAGTCGGCAAGTTCTCGAGAGGATTCTCATACTCCATGCCACCACACATCATCCCCATAAAGTGTGCATCACCATGTACATGTAAAGGATTCTGCATGATATTCTGGGTGTCATTATCTTGGATCACAATCAGTTTTTCCTGGATCATCCTTTCTATTTCTCTTTTCAAATCCCGACAACTTTCAACATTGTGCCCCTGGGCATTGGAATGGTATTCACACCTTTTAGAAGGGTCAAATCTTCTTGCACATGGGTCCACATGATTTGGAGGAATAGGTGCAATCATGTCATAATGCTTTAATTTCTCAAACATACTTGCATAGGACTCTCCTATTGGTGTAAAATTATCTTTCAACCTTTGTTCCCCTCTATAACCCTGGCTTGGATATGGGTTATAGGGAACTTGAAAATTTTGTGAAGCCTGGTGGAGATTTTGCGGTGCTGGTGCTTGCATTCTGGGGTGTCTTGGTGGCTGGACAACATATTGAAGTGGAGCAATAGAGTATTGTGGGTTCTGAGGTGGATAGTAGTGCTCAGGGGAATCATCGGAAACCTGATGAGGCTGATCATACCTTCGAGATGTTCTCCTAGGACCTCTTCTCGACCTTATTGTCATCATGGTTTCTTCATCCTTCTCATTCGTGTCACTAAGATTATCAGATTCAATCTGGACAGCCTGAGTTGCAGCTTTGAGAACTGCTTGACTTATAATTTTGCCTGTCTTAAGGCCATTCTCAACCATTTCCCCAATTTTGATTGCTTCCGAGAAGGATTTGCCCACTGTGGACATCATGTTTTGAAAATAATCTGGCTCTTGAGCCTGAAGGAAGACAATGATTAGCTCGTGGTCATCCATGGGTGGCTTAACTCTAGCCGCTTCCTCTCTCCATTTAATGGCATATTCCCTGAAACTTTCAGTTGGTTTCTTCTTCAGGTTTGAAAGGGAATTGCGGTCTGGGGCGATATCGATGTTGTATTGGAACTGTTTGACAAAGGCCTGGGCCATTTCATCCCAGACATGCCATTGAGAGGTTTCTTGATCCATAAACCATTCAGAGGCTACCCCTGTCAGGCTTTCCCCAAAATAAGCCATTAGTAATTCTTCATTTCTTCCAACACCTCTTAGCTGATTGCAATACCTTTTCAAGTGAGCTATGGGGTCGTCGTGTCCATCATACTTTTCAAATTTTGGGATCTTGAAATCAAGTGGCAAACGAACATTGGGGAGCATACATAGATCCTTGAAGGCAATACTCTTCTGACCTGCCAACCCTTGCATGCTTTTCAACTGTTGTTCTAAGCTTTTTATTCTTTGGGTCATTTCTTCTTGTGCCATCTTTTGGGCAGGCTTCTCAATTTTTGCAGGAAGATCAAATAGATATGAGTGGTACTCAGGAGAATGGTACTGTTCTTGCTGGGTAACAAATTGTGACTCATGAGTTTTCTTTTGTACCATTGTCGGCTGTGGGAAGGTGAAGACGGGCTTAACAGTAGTGGTTGTCTGATTGGTTGTTAATGGCCCACTTTGGGAGCGCGCAACAGAAGTTCTAGTTGTAGTCATACAGTTGGGATAAAGACTCAACCCAGGTGGATAAGATTGATCATGCAATGAGACCGGAATGGTAGTAGTCGAAATGGATGTGAACTCTGGGAAACCATGAATAGAAAAAGGCGGTCCTTGGCCATTGGCCCATGCTTGACACATTTAAGTCATTTGCTGCTTCAGTACTCTATTTTCCTCAACTACAGTAGACTCTTGTTGAACCCTCTGACCCTGAGTCTTTTGAGCACTTGTAACAGCTTCGATGCCAGTTGTCAATGGCATTTTTCCCTTGGATCTTGTGTTGCCAGCTTACCACAAACCGACCACCTCAAACTTTCTTTACAATTCAAAACAAGAGACACGTTAGAATGGACTCAGTCAGTCCTTATTATTATCAGCATCATTTTTTTAACACTTTCTTTTGGTCGATCGAACCTGATGTGGGTTTCCTACGTATCATGTGGGAACATAAATCAGATCGTGCGTAGTTCGGGAAGATCAGGAATAAAGGAAATAAACCAACTTTTTTTTTTCTAATTTCTGAAAAGAAAGACTTATAAATAAGAAAGAAAATATTTTTGGATTTCGATTTTTTTTTTTTTTGAATTTTTGAAAAGAAAGACTTCTAAAGAAGAAAGAAAATATTTTTTTTTTGAGTTTTTATTTTTTCGGAATTTCGAAAGAAAAACTTCTAAACAAGAAAGGAAATATTTTTTGATTTTTAGAATTTTATTTTGAATTTATGAAAGAAATACTTCTAAAGAAAAAAAATGAAAATATTTTTGAATCTTGAATTTTCTTTTCAATTTTTGAAAGAAGAATGAAAATATTTTTGGATTTTGAGAAGAAATTAAAAGGAAAATATTTTATATATATATATATATATATATATATATATATATATATATATATATATATATATATATATATATATATATATATATATATTTAAAAAGTTTGGGTCTAAAAGAAAGACTTTCCAAAGAAGGAAGTAAAGGAAAATATTTTTGGATTTTTTAAAAATTATGGTCTAAAAGAAAGACTTTCTAAAGAGGAGGTAAAGAAAATATTTTTGGATTTTTTGAAAATTGTGGGCCGGAACCGATGAGGTTTGCCTACGTATCTCACATCCTGTGAGAATCAGACCCGCGTAGTTCTGCCAGTTTTGGCAGAACAAGGGAAACATGACCTTTTAAAAACATTGACTTGTTTTCTTTCTTTTTTAAAAAAAAAAAAAATTTAGGCAGAGTTTCGAAATTTTTCAAACACCTACCTCTCACTTTTGCTTTTTTTTTTTTTGTGATTTTTTTTTTTCTTCATTTTTTTTCTTTCTTTTTTTATGATTTTCTTTCCCTATTCTAGAAGCCAGTCAACATGCAAGCCGAAACAGACAGATGCACAAGTAGCACGTAAGATGCATCAGGATGGTCTTTTTAATTTGGGTACACCTGTCCTAGACGGATCCAACCCTGTGTTGAGTCCCCAAAATTAAATGCACGTGATGCAAACAAACGTTCCTACTAGGGATCCGGCATGAGGCTTTGTTCTTCTAAGTTTAAACCTTACGGTGTGGAGTTCTAGACAAGGCTTACCCGAGCGGACAACTCGAGCTGAGGGAGGGCAGCGTACCGGGAATACAGAAGCTTCACCGGCTTTGCAACTTGTCCGAACCTCGTTCTAAAATTAGGATATGACTCTAATAGAAAAGAAGCGCACGCTTCCCAGAAGATTTAGAAGACTCAGAGAGAAGAAGAGTTTCGTAGCAGTTTATATACAATTCACACAATATCAAAGTGGTAAAAAAAAAGAGGCATTTAGCACATTAGGTTCAAACACGTAAAACTCAGAAAATCATGAAAGCCAATCATAACAGCTATTCTAAGCTCGAATTCTGAACCCTGAACCACAGATTCTGGGTTCTTTTTCCCAGCAGAGTCGCCAGAGCTGTCACACCTCCTTTTTTTCGGGGGGATAGGGGAGTTTTTCCAATTAAAGTGACATTAATCGAAGTGGAATTATTTATTTGATCAGAGTCGCCACTTGGAATAATTTATGGTGTCCCAAGTCACCGATTTATTTTGAAATCCCACATCGAGGAAATTTGACTCTATTTATTTTTTTGGTCTGCGAACACAGAAGACCGGGTATAGAATTCTGTTAATCCGGGAGAAGGTATGAGGCACTCCCGAGTTCTGTGGTTTTAGCACGGTCGCTTAACTATTAATAATTGGCCTAATTATCTGATTAATTACACATTTAGAATATATTATGCATTTTTAACTTCTAACCGCTTTCAATTAAGTTAATCACCTTTTTAGTGTTTATAAAATTTATTTGAACAAGTCGTGATGTCGCACACTTGTTTGTTTTTTGTACATATTGCGAACCGCGCCACGTGAAACGCACCCGCAATTTACAACATGTTAATTTTAATTATTATTAAAAGTTATGATCGGGTCACATGAAATGCACACCCGAATGGGGTTTACGTATCCTGACCATGCCACGGGAACCGTACCCATGGCCACGATGATTTATTAATCGCGCCTAAAGTAAAACTACGAATGTTCATGATAGTTAAAACAATTCTAGATACAAAGATCAAAACAGTACTAATTGTATCCACAAATTTCTTCAGTAAACTTACCTATCTTTAAATATAGCTTCAGATTACAAGCCAAGCAAAGAAGTTATATCTTTTGTACCTATTTTCCTTTATTGTCTATTTCAGTAAATTAATGCTCATGTTCATCTCAACAATCATGCACCTATATAGATTTATAGACTCTATTCATTCTAAATAAATCAGTGAGTTCATCCTTAATCGAGATACTGAATTGAGAACTTATTAAAAATGAGCAAATCTAGACTTAAATTACTGAAAAGTTCTATAGATACAAAGACCAAAACAGTCAGTATGCAGCATTTCCACAACTAATATTGAAGAAATGCACCAGAAATTTCAAGCCACACTAGCACCACTATTTCACAAAACATGTATTAGAGCAAATATATAATCCCCTTGCCTCCCCTAAAATCAGCGAACACAAAATAATAGCTGAGAGTCAAAAGTTACCCGACTGGTATTACTTTCGAAATTAGAATACAAAGCTAAATAAATGCACCTAAAATTCACAGATTGCTTAACGTGCCACGTAAAGACTAAGAGAATGAGACGGAGCTCGACACAAGCAGAGATCGGCAGATACAACAGCAGCACAGTAACGTCGGACTCGACTTCAGCCCAGAAAAAGCTCGAGCAGGCAACTGGTTTGGAGCTTTCTTCATCCGTATTCACTTGTAGCAGTGAGCAAATAAACGATGATGAATGATTGGCCGGCAAAACAAGAACAAAGCCGGCCAGATCTTGTTAGATCTGAAACACCATTAATGAACCAAATGGGAGCTGCAGTTTCGCCGATTTCCATCGAGTTTCATCGTAACGGAAAAAGGGGTGAGAGAGATGGGAACGAGGGTGAGAGTGAAGGGAAATAGGGATGGCTGCTGGCGGAGAGGTGAAGGGGAAAAGCTACTAGAGTTTTTTTGAAGGGAGGGGGGGCGTCTGATCTTCGTCCGTCTCTTCTCTTCTCCTCTTCTCTAATGAGAATGGGTGTAGGGATTTTTATTAAAGGGGAGGGGGAACAGGTGGGCCTGGAAGGTGTGGGCTTGGACGGGTTTGGGAAGGGTAATAAGGCAATTGGGCCAAGAAAATTGGCCCAGTCCGGATTAGATTCAAAAGTAACCTCTTTTTTTTCCTGTGTTTGTTTCTTTTCTTTTAAATTAAAATCCTAACTTGAAGTCAATTTTCAAAATTAAACCTAATTTTACTAATTAATCAACTTAACACTAATAAATGAAAATTACTAAATTAAAACTAAAAAAATATAAAAATGATTTGTATATTTTTTTTTGTGATTTTCGTTTGATAATGCATGTAATAAAATCCTAAATGCAATTAAGATCTAATATGATATCAGACGAGAAATTAAACATTTTCTTATGATTTTTTTTATGGTTTAAAACACTCTAAATATGCATGAACTCTAAACTATTTTGGAATAATTTTTAGGAGTGATTTGCATTAGGGCAAAAATTAGGTGCTCACAGTAGTATTTTATGAATTAGCTAAATATTGAAAGTGTTTTTGCTCTCAAAAAACTAACTAGGTAGTTTTCTCAAAATTAAAAAGGAAAATTGTGGCTAACAAGGCCTCTCAGGCCAACCTTTAGGACGAAGATGTTTGAATGTAAACACATACTCCCTCTGTTTCAATTTATGTGAACTCATTTGATTGGGTACGGAGTTTAAGAAAAGAAAAAAGACTTTTGAACTTGTGGTGTAAAATGAGGCACATATATTTTGTGTGGCTATAAATCATTGCATAAAAGTAAATTGTTTTCAAATAAGGAAAGTAGTCATTCTTTTTGACACGGACTAAAAAGAAAATAGGTTCACATAAATTAAAACGGAGGGAGTATTTGATTATTAAGATATTATATAAACAATATAATATTGAATTTTTTAAAATTATTTTTATTAATTTTAACAGCATAAAAATTTTAAATTAAATTCATACTTGCTTTATTTTTGCTTGTCTGATATAATTTTCTTATTAGTTCGTTTTTGAAAAAAGGTATATCTTTATATTTTAAAAATTATTAACTTTAGAACTTATTTTACTTTAATTGAAAAGTTTTTACAATCACACAAATATTATGATGTGTTTAGTACTATAAGTTCAAAGTTTTATAGCCACACAAATATTATGATATGTTTAGTACCATAAGTTCAAAGTTGTATAGCCACACGAATATTATGATATGTTTAAGATCACAAGTTTCAAAAGTCTTATACTCGATTAAATATTAGTATTGTATGTTTAAGAGAATTTGTGAAGTATTCTTTTTTTTTGTTCTAAATTTTGTATCTTATAAAATTATGTCACACAAATTAGAACGAATAAAATAACAAAAATGAATTATTTGACTCTTTAATACTCCCTCCGTTTTAATTTATCTAAATTTATTTGACTGGGCACGAAATTTAAGAAAAGAGAGAATATTTTTGAACATATGGTATAAAATGAGACACATATATTTTGTGTGGTTATAAATCATTGCATAAAGGTAAATAGTTTCTAAATAGGAAAATGAGTTATTCTTTTAGACATGGACAAAAAAAAATAGGTTCACATGAACTGAAACGGGACAGTATAACAATAATGCGAAATAAGACGGTATCTTTCAGGTGAAGTGTGACTAGAAATTAGCATTAAGCCAAAATCAATAAAGAGAAATAGACAAACAGTAATTGTACCGGTCAAGTACTCCGGCCTGTACCTCCCACCTCTCCCTTTTTCTTTACATTCCTCATTTCTTTATATATTTAATAGCAAGCTCTCTGTTTCTCCCATATTCTAACTCCCTTTGCTCTTTCTTTCTTCTTCTAAATTCTCTGCACTTCATTAATTCTACTCTTCTTTTGCAATGGAGAAGCTAATTCGTAGATTTTCACGTGTAGCAGACTCTTCAGAGTACTCCCTACTTCGTGCCGAGTCCACGTCATGGACTCGTCGCCGGCGTTTTCAATCGTTAAGAAACGGAAAGCCCAGATCCGGCGAAGTCCCTGAGGGATACGTTCCTGTGTACGTAGGGGAAGAAATGAAGAGGTTTATTGTCAGCGCTGAGCTCCTTAACCACCCGATTTTCGTCAATCTCCTTAATAAATCTGCACAAGAATATGGTTATGAGCAGAAAGGCGTTCTTCGTATCCCCTGCCACGTCATCGTCTTTGAACTCGCCCTCCAGGCTCTTAGCTGTTGAGCAGTCGGGCTAGTTTGTTAGGTACAGGCGTGGAGCAGATATCTGCCGTCCTATTAGTTTGAGATCGGCTTTTTTTTTTCCTTTTTATAAATCCTGTAAGTACATTCTATAATGAAAAGAGTGCAGAAAGATCCGAAGAACTGATGTTCAAATCCAGTGGAGATAAAAAGAATATGTCACTCCTTCCGTTTTAAAAAGATTGATACTCACTCCTTTCTAATTTATGTGAATTTGTTTGACTAGATACGGAATTTAAGAAAAAATGATGATTTTTGAAATTTGTGGTCTTAAACAATTCAAAAGGGCCCCAGAGTATTTGTGTGGTTATAAAAGCTTCTCATTAACGGTATAATTGTAAGTTTAAGCAAAATTGTTTCCAAATTTAGAAAATGGTCATTCTTTTTTCTTTTTGGAACAGACCAAAAAGGAAATAGGTTCACATAAACTGGAACGGAGTTAGTACTATTTTCTTATTAGTCTGTTTTACAAAGATTGGTACCTTTCAATATTTTTTTTAATAAGAAGTATTTATAACCACACAAATGTTATGTCACGTTTCGTACCAAAAATTATATAAGTTTTACAACCACACAAATTGTAACGACCCGGTCGATCGTTTTGAGTATTTTAGCCCCGATCCCTATTTATTGCCTCCCGAATGTTGAATTGTGGTTACGCGACTTGTCGGGGGTGTTTTGTTTTAGTTTCGGGTGAGTGTCGGAGTGAAATGGGAGCTTTAAGTTGAAAGAGTTTACCGTAGTTTGATTTTTGTGTAGACGACTCCGTAATGGAGTTTGACGATTCCAATAGCTCCGTATGGTGATTTTGGACTTAAAAGCGTGTCCGAATGTTGATTTGGAGGTCCGTAGGTTGTTTCGGCTTGAATTGGCAAAAGTTAGAAAGTTGAAGGTTTGGAAGGTAGAAAAGTTTGACCGAGAGTTGACTTTATTGATATCGGGGCCGGATTCTGATTCCGAAAAGCTAGCATAGGTCTGTCATGTCATTTATGACTTGTGTGCAAAATTTGAAATCAATCAGAGTTGTTTTGGTATGAATCAGCATTAGTTTTGGAATTCGAAAGTTCATAGTTTCATATGCTTGAATTGGATTGTGATTCGTAGAATCGATGTTGTTTGATGTGATTTTTGGCCTCGAGTAGGTCCGTTGTGTGTTTTGGAACTTGCTGGTAAATTCGGACGGGGTCCCGAGGGGCCCTGGTGTGATTCGGATCGAATCCAGAACAAATTTGGACTTAGTCTCATTGCTGAAGTTCCAGCCTTCTGGTGTCATCGCACCTGCGGATGGTTTGGCCGCAAGTGCGGTCACGCAAATACGAGGGTTGATCGCAGAAGAGAATTGTGCCCTTCCCAGCTAGGACCGCAGATGCGGTCAGAGTTTCACAGAAGCGGACTCATAGGAGTGATTGAGGAAGCGCAGAAGCGGAAAGGCTAGCCAATCCTGGGGTCGCAGAAGTAGTGCCCTTCCGCAGGAGCGAGAGCGCAGATGCGCGTTTTGGTCCGCAAAAGCGGAGGTTGATGGGCTAAGTGAGAACCGCACCTGCGATGAAAATTTCGCAGGTGAGGAGCCGCAGATGCGGCTGTGGGTTTGCATATGCGAATTCACTAGGCAGAAAAGTCCTAAGTTCAAGAGTTTGATCTCATTTTTATTTTTGGACCTAGAAAGCTCGGTTTGTGACGATTGTTCGAGTGTTTTTCAAGGAAATCATTGGGGTTAAGAAATTCTAACTCGGTTTTGACTATATTACACGAATCTATTATTGTTTTCATTATTTAATTAGTGTAATGAGTTGAAAATTAGTGGAAAAATTTGTGAAACTTCTTAGGCTAAATTTTGGGGTTTTGAAAGACGATTTGAGGTCGTATTTGATTAATTCTTTTATGGTTGGACTCGTTATCGAATGAGTGTTCGGATTTTATAATTTTGGTCGAGTTTCTAGACGCGGGCCCGGATTGACCTTTTGAGTTGACTTTTTATTTCTTTGTAAAGATCGTAATGTTTTTGTTCGAAATAGTTTTTTATAGTCTATATTTATGGTATGAAGTTGTTTTGGCTAGATTCGAGCCGTCCAGAGTTGGATAATCGAGGGAAAGGCTTACTAGTGGATTGAGTTAGCGTGTTTTGAGGTAAGTGTCTTGCCTAACTTTTTGTAGGAGAATTTTCCCTTAGGGTTGGTGTTGATTTGCGCTAATTATGATGAAAGCCGTGTACACAAGGTGACGGGTGTGTATACGGGCTAAATATGAAAATTGACCGATTTTAACTATATAGATTCCTTTCATGCCTTAATTGAGTTACCTTAACATGTTATATTCATCATCATTAGTCTATCTTCACATGCTCTACTTGTCTTATCTCTTACTTGCTAATTGCTATATATGTTTAGTTGAAGTTATTGTTTCTTCCATTCCTTATTCATTATTTTACCGTGAATTCTTTATTTGAAGTTGTCATTCTTGGAATATCTTGTTGTTGAGATTGGTATTGAGTTATAAAGACCATGATTCATATTAAAGCAAGGTTATAAAGTGTGACATACTATTCTTGTTGTTGTTATTGTTGAGATTCTTGTGCATATTATAGTTGAGTCGTGGGCTATTTATTGTAAAAATACCGTTATTGTTGATTTCTTGACAAGTTGTGATATTGGGCACTTGAGGTACGATTTGTAATATGTTGTGATATGGATACGCATGCGGTGGTATAAGAATTTAGGGTTGAAACGCATGCAGTGAGATAAGGTGGGCTTGATACGCGTGTTGCTAGTAGGGAAACTACTTGAAGCCACACAGTGTGATAAGGTGGGCTAAAACGCGGGAAGCTATTTCGGGAAAATGATTTTCAAAACTAAATGTAAGGCTCCCGCAGTGATATAAGGAAATATTGTGAAATGATTTGTGATTTGAGACTACGAGGTGGTACCTCGATAGTGACTCTTGCTGATACTTTTCTATTATTTCACTTGTGTTTTGTTGCCTTGTTCCGTGTCATAACATTCCTTATATTCTTTCGTGATGCATTATTTGTCTTGTTCAGTGTAGCCAATCTTTTTATATTCTTACTTGTTTCACTTTCATTATTATTATTATTATTATTATTATTATTATTATTATTATTATTATTACAACACTGTTAATTACTCGTTCAACTTCTTATTTTTTCCAGTAGGGCCTTGACCTGACCTCGTCACTACTCTACCGAGGTTAGGCTTGTCACTTATTGGGTACCGTTGTGGTGTACTCATACTACGCTTCTGCACATCTTTTTATGCAGATCCAGGTATCTCTTACCAGTCTAGGCCCTAGCGATAGCTCAGCTTCGGAGACTTCAAGGTATACCTGCCGGCGTCCGCAGGCCTCAGAGTCCCACTCTATCTAGTCTATTTTAGTTCCTTATCCTTTTATAGACATTGATGTATAGGGTTGTTCAATACCATCTTATAGAGCTTGTGACTTGTATTCGCTGGGTTTTGGGAAGTTGTTTATATTGAATTGCGGAGTTTCCTTTATATAAGTTGTTGAGTTAGTGAGACTTTAATCATTATTTCAGTTATTTCTGCATGAATGTTAGGCTTATCTAGTCTTAGAGACTAGGTTTCATCACGACATCCTATGGAGGGAAATCGGGGTCGTGACGCAAATGTTATGGCTTATTTAAGACCATATATCTTAAAAGTCTTCCATTATTTGTTAAAATTTATGCCAAGTCAAACTAAGATAACCTTTAAAAACAAAGGGAGTACCTGATTTCCTTTCATTCGCTTGACTTTTGGCGGTTTAAAATTGTTAATTATTGAATATATACAAAGTATATATTCATTTACTGTTTAATTTATGTATATCTATACAGTGACAGTTCAACATTATCAATTGTGGATGCTCAAGCACCCATTATCTTTGACGAGATTGAGTAAATTTGCATAAGTAATTATAAAAATATTTAGACAAATATTGAGTGATCACCCACAACTTAACTCTTTTTTCCTCTTGTTTTCACAATTTTTATCGGAGAGCACCCATGATTTTAAAATTTTGGATCCACCTTATTTATATATGGTTCGACAAAATTTGTCCTGAGATTTTGTGGAACCCGTAGAATTCACTGTGGATCCAAAGCGAAAGCTGGTTTGGGAACACTAACACACAATGCGATTGACAAATATTAGTACTGTATTAGAGTAGTAGTAGCAATAGTATAGTTTGTTTTCTGGCCCCATCTTGCTATTCTGTTACAAAAGGAGTTGTTTCGCAATTAATCCAGATGCAAACCCAAACTGCTTTGTCTGATTCTTCTTGGAAGCGCACAATCAAAATATATCTTTAGAGTTTAGACCGTGAGATTTTCAACTACAGTAAGTTTATGCTTGAGTTCGCGTGATTTACGGTGAGCTCAATCATCTCCTTATGTAATGCCGTATATTAATCTTGAAGGAGATACCATATCATTTCATGTTTATGGGTTCAAAACTATAAGCGACTAGAATCGTAAAATAAATGCTTAAGAGTTTAGGTTCTAAGCACTACTAATGTAAAAAATAATTTATTAAAAAATAGTAACTAGTGTGTTGTCACACGATAAAATTCAGTAATATTGTATTTTACATTGCCAGTGTACATATCTTAAATTTAATGCCTAATCGTACTCGATGTTTACTCTAAACTAAAAAAATTAACGGGTACGTACATACAATTAACTATGATTAAGTGATAAGTGTATGTATTTAAGAAGTACGTCTTAAGTTCATTAGTTAAGATAAACTATTAGTGCAAGTATGTTTTTTCCGTAAAAACATGTGGGATACACGAATATCTTTGCTTGCCTATTGCCATTTCCATTTGAATATTGGAAATTACTCTGAGTATACTATCTTTTCTTTTAGTTTTCCACTTAGTATTCGATATCTGCTTTAGGCTCAAGTAGCCAAATATACTAATTACTCGAGAGTGAAGCCATGGATTGGTTCGGTATCTCAGGAAATGCGTATATCCCCTTCTAATTTCGTAGTAAAAACTAGATGTTTACCCTAAAATTCGATTAACAATTGAACTTGTTTAGTGGTTTTAAAGATACGTGATTTAATTCAATATCAATTGACAAACGAGGAATTGAAATAGATAATCTGAATAGTAAAACAAATCAAACCAGTGTTCTAGTAGCGCTTTCGACCTCGATTCGAGATGGTCTCGAGGTTGGGTAAGAAGAACAATAATGAACAGCAATGTATAGTAAGTAAAATAGAGAGCAACTTTTTTGTATATTTTAATCAATGAATCAATGCCCCTTACAAATGAATAGGGTCCCTCTTTATATAGTAGAGGAAACCTAAATAAGGTACAATTCTAATCACGAAAACAATTCCCATGATTGACGTCAATAACCACTTGATTTGATCTGTTCCGAGATTTTCACCGAGATCTTCGATCGGTTGCTAATATCTCGCCATTCCGTTATTATGCCTTACTCGAAGTCGGTCATGCCCGGTCTCGATCTTCAGCGAGCACTTCAATCTTCGTGCTCCGCACTTTGCCATTGAGCTCGAGCCTGGTTTATTACGAGCTTACTCTCGAGACAGCTCCTCGTGTCTACGAAATCTGACATGCCCGATTTCGGCCGTATACACTAAGGTCTTAGTGTTCGTTCGACAAAAGACAAATGAAAGAAAAAGGGAAAAAGCAAGCATGTGGTAATATGATTCTGGTACTGAATGAACTTACAAGGGAAGAAAAGAGGATTAACAAGAAAACGTGAACAATTTTAATTTGGGACAATAGAGACTCACATAATGTTGTCGCGACTATGTTAAACAAATATGTTTGTAATACTCAGATAAAAACTCTATCAGGCATGATTAAAAAGTCTAGAAATGTTTTTCTTTGATGACATTATTTCTGATGTTCAATTTTCTATTAAATTTTTATCTTCAAGAAAAATATGTTGTCCTTCAAGGAGAAATTCACTTGGCGTTAGGATTTTCTTCACTCTTACTTCATATGACTTCTTTGCTTACAATTATTAAATACTTAATACTATCAACCTTGCTTTAATATCCCTCACTTTCCACTAATTACTGCTTTCACCAACTTTATGTCCATTAAACTCCAAACCATGAATGCCTTTTCGTTATGAGATGTTCTCTCTTTTAAATATGTATAATATGTATAATTCATAAAATAATTCCTTAAATATTTGTATTAGAAAATTCATAAAATATGTATAATTATTTAATTGCGAAAGCAGTAAATAAAATAAGGAATTGGTTCAACGTCGTTGAACCAATTCCTTATTTTATTTACTGCTTTCGCAATTAAATAATTATACATATTTTATGAATTTTCTAATACAAATACATGATCTGAGTAAAAGCTTTTGGGTTTATCGTACCTAATATGTAGCTCTGCCCTAGGTACGAGGGTCAAAGTACTTAACTTTGACTATGAATTTGAACTAGATTCTTCAAGTTTTTAAAAATAAAATTTATATTTTCAGAAACTATATAAAAAGTAATCATAATATTTCATAATTCAAACTATTTATAAAATATTTAAGAATAATATGGTCAAAGAACAATCTCGTAGACTTCCCAAATAGTAATAGTGCCAATTTTTTTGAAATAGAAGGAGTACTAACTTAACAAAAGTACCGCCAGATAAAGCCAAGATAAGTTATGTCTAGTAATAAAAATATCAAATATATCAAACTAGAATTAGTATAGCAAACCTAGGGAATGCTCCATTTGATTCACTATTATAGTATAACATGAAGATGCACAAATTAAGAAGAAAAAGAGGAGGATAGGTAAAGCTAGAAACTAATTTGGGGTGGTTGGGGGGTGGGGGGTTGGGGGGGGGGGGTGGACTGTTAGGTTTGTTACTTAATCCTCTCACCTAAAACAATTTGGACGTGTTTGATCTCTCGAAGTTATAGACACCTAAATAGGATTAGGTAAAGAGTTTGGCTCATGTCAAGATTGTGTACAATTGCCGTACAAACACGTTCACTGTACAAATGCCGTACGAACACAATTTTCATGAAAGCATGCCTATAAAGTTTATTCGGATTAGTAAAGAGTTTGCGACCGAGTATTATGGCTTTAACCGTTAATAAATGTAATTTTCTTTAAATTTATATTTTAGTTTTGTATTACACAATTTTGTGGTTTTTTGTAATTGGCTTTATACTTCATGCTTGACTCGTTTGATCCTAAGAAATATTATTGTTTACTAGTAAAACGGTACAGTTGAATTTGTAACATGGTTTATAGACAAACGAATCGATTTGATCCAAAAATGATAAAGAAATAGAACAAGCAATAAGATTAACGACTGAAATTAGAGAAGATAACGAGCCTGGCTCCGAACTCGGTCTTTCCGAGAGCAGAAATGAAAGAAATGATAAAGCGATGATAAAACTATTAGATTGAGCGTAAAATAATGAAGTACAGTTTTGTGTACAAAATATTTCATGTGTCTTACAAGAGTTGTCAATATGATATTTATATCTATCTTTAGGGGGAGGGGGGGGCAAGATCCTAAAATCAAGCCATTCTTGAATGAGAATAAAGATATTATTGATGGGTGCATAACGACTGGCTTTGATTTTAATTATTCTCTCTAACGGTTGCTCATTAAATGCTATCCGATATCAAGCCTTTGAGTCATTACAATCAATTGTGCTCCCTTCGACATCCATCTTGTATCGATTATGCACTTCGTAACCGATGTTGATTATTCGTCGACACAACTTTTATCTATTCTCGGTTCCACGTGTCACCTCGCTATTTAGCCACTTGTAATCAACCAATTTCATCCCATACAAATAGTCCCCCTATTTTCCGGTGACGCAACTCAGCATTACCGGAAGGTAGATGAGTATATTCTTTTCTTGGCGGAAAATTTCCTGAACGGTCTTTGACATTTGAAGAGATGCACGTCTCTTCACATTTATTACTTTGAACACGTATTGCCCCGTGATTCAGCAAGTATTTTTGTCAGGTTTCGAGGTAATCATGACCACGATTTTACCGTCTATATCTTCTTCACTACTCATAATTTTTACTTCTTTACTTTTACAACTCTCACAAACCTTTTCTTTCTCTGAATTTCCTTAGAGCTTTTTTACAACCTTCAACTTCCTTAGTAAGAACATCTTTACCTATCTTTTACTATTATGTCTTCATAAAATGCTCCCTTCGGAAATACTGGTCTTTTCTTCGGTGGAGAACCGAAGAAAAATAAAGCCAAAGAGGTTGACGCTCAGTCTAATCCTCCAACTGTTAATACCATCATACCACTCCATCTCAACATTGCAAACGATCTTCAACAACAAAACCCCTCTGTAACTGCTCAAAGCCACCGATTTTGGCCAGTTCGTAGGTACCCCTACTCGATTCGTCCTTCTAGTATCCCTACTGTGAAGGAGGACTGCTATTGTCCCAATATTGAAATCCTCTCCCCAGATATGGTAAAGCGAGTTACTTACTCCAGGGAGGGATTTATGTGTGTCCATACGTATCCTTTTACTTTGGGTCCCTTCTCTTTGGGGTCGAGTGAAGGGCTCGACCCAATACTTTTAGAATTTTGCCACCAGTACCAGTTTTGCTTAGCACAAATGGACCCATCGATATGGCGCACGGTGGGCTGCCTTCGTTAGCTGTGCAGTGAGACCTGGGAAACCTTGACTTTAGCTCATATGATAAACCTCTACTCCCCCAAGATTTTTTGTGGGTAAGTGTTAAATTTCAGTAAGCGTGGTCACCATGCTCTTCTCAATAGTGTAGACGACAACAATAATCGTGGATGGATGGAACCGTTCATCGTTATTGCCACCAGGGACATCATCCCAACTACAACTCCAGCTTTCCCTGAGTCGTGGAATCTTTTGCGTAAGTTTTTGTTTATTTGCTTTCTTTCTTCATAAAAAGGTAATTTCCTGTTTTGCTGATTTTTTTCTTTTTCGTCTTCCTTCGTTCGTTTCAGCTACCTGCTGGGAACCACCACGGGTGCACGGTCTGGACCAATGGGTTCAGAAAATTTTGGATATTACGACTCCGGAATCCCGTAAGTGGAAAGTGATGGCTCCCCAATATGGGTGGAGATCTAAAAACCCTAGTGAGTAGAATTCCGTTTTTCTCCTTTTTTTATTTTAGTAGTTAAAGAGGAACTTACCTAACCATCCTTTTGCCTGTGTAGGGCTCCCGAAGGTTTTCGTCACCTGCCCCTATGTCGACACACTAGATGACCTCGAGGAGGCCAGGAGAGTGTTACAAAATGCCCTTGCCTGAAGCAAAGCTTGTGGATCTACCCGAGCCTCCAGTGAGGGTGCCTCCTCTTGGAGTCCCTAGTCCAGAACAAAAAATCAAAGAAAAGATGTTCTTCCTCGGCTGGGACTCAGGAGAAGAGAATAAAAAAAATACCAACCTATACGGCCACAATCATAGTGGTACTCGAATGATGAAGGAGAAGCTAGTGATGAAGAGGCTTCCCTTCAAAGGAGAAGAAGATCTTCATCATCTCAACCGGATGCTCAGGCGGGAGAGCTCCAAAATCCATCGTCATAAGAGGTTCAGGCGCTTTGGGGGGAGATGGGTTGAGTTGAAAATGTTGATTCCCGTTTTTCGATCCCTACCGATGCTCTCGGTTTGAGGAGTTTAGTCCCTGACCTTTCTCTGTCACCGACTACTGAGACAGCCTCAACTGCTGCCCATTTCGTACTGACTGCCTCTTCGCCATATACCCTAACAACTTCCTACCCATCAACACCTGTTTCCCCTTCTTCACCGATACCGACCGCATCCCCTCCGCCAGGACAAACTGCTCAATAACGGAATGCTTCCCCCCTCGGTCTCCCGACCACGAGAACTTGGGTAACAATTACTCAACATCTTCCCAAGGTCCTTGAGGGAGGCGAAGTGTCACTCTTTCGGTTTCAAAAGAGTGTCATATTTTATCCAAGTCGGTAGAGCTTGCTAATTATCTGAAGCCACTGGCTTCGGAGAAAGATTGGAAAAAGATGGGCTCCCTTTCTGGGGAGTGCCTGATAAACAACTACATGAACAATGCGGTGCAGGTATCATCCTAATTTCCTTCTATCTTCTTTACTGTTTACATGTTGCCATGATAACCTTAACTTTAACCTTTTTAGGCCAACCTCATTGCTTCTGAGGGCATGCAAAGGTTGATTTTGGATTAATAAGGACTTGCTTCCGAGCGGGATTAACTTTTAGCTAAGAGGAACCAGCTTGCCGTGCGCCTCCCGGTGTTAGAGGAAAAAGTTGCACAAATGGACGAGCTTGAGGCTCGGTTATAGCAAACCGAGCAAGATAAAATGGCCCATAACCAAGAAGCTGCTCAACTGCACAAAGACCTTAGAGAGGCCAAGGCTATGTAGGTTGATCTTCAGGATACTGTAATCGCCGCTGATAAGCGCGAGTCTGCCTTCGAGGAACAAATTAATAATTTGAATGCCAACTTATGCTCCAAGACCGAGGAGGCCAATGTTTCCAAGGAGAAGAGGGTCAAAATGGAAGAGAGACTCAAGAGGGTCATGGAGCAAAACAGGCTTCGCTCAACTATAAATGTTGAGCTTGATTCCCACCTCAGCGCCATGAAGGCTGAAAGAGAAGGGCTCCAGGCTGAAATTGATAAACTCCGAGCACAACTCCAGGATCAAGAAGATTCCATCGTCTTTGAGAAGACCTATGCTATATATCATATGATGAGAAAGACTTTGGAGGAAGCCAAAGTAGGCATTGCTGATATTGATAATTGCATTGGCAAAGCCCGGGAACTGGAGTTAACCGCTCGTGAGAATCTTTTTCTCCGCCCGCTGCAACTGACTCCTCGAATACTAGTTCTGAGTATTCGGGAACCGAAGGGAAGACTGAAGAAGAAGAAGAAGAAGAAGAAGAAGAAGAAGAAGGTCCCAAACCGGCAGGGGAACAACCTCCTTCCACTGGGGAGAATGGAGACTGTTCTCTCCCTTCAATTTCTAGAAGCAAAGAATAATGTATAATTTTCCTTTATCCTTTGTAATTATGCCAAAACGTTTTAATGAATTTGGCAGTTTAATCAATAAAAGAAATTTTTGCTTAAATGCTGTGCAAAAGTATCTTTTTACGTTTAATTGATAAAGTATCAGATATATTTCTTCATCCGATGATTTTTGATTTCGGGCCACTTCCGGAATCTACCCTTTAATGTGAGGGTTTCATAAGAGAGGGTCCTTATGTTTACGGTACTCTTGAAGAAGACGTCTCCTGTTCATTATGGCACAAGCATTTGACGTTTTTGTTAACATTCAAATGATAAAATTAACTCATCATTTGGACAAGAAATAAGATAAAAATAAAAGGACTTTGTTTTATTCAATCTGTCTTTAAAAGTACATAGGCATTCATATACTTAAGTAAATAAAGTTGCTAATATATATGGTTAACTTGTACAACTTATTTCTATGGGGATGATCATGCAGTCCTCGGTCCTGATGAGACATTGATCCCGGTTTTTACAATCTCCGATTTTTGTGGCACTCTTGGTGCCGTATCATGCATTCCCCCAGTACTTGAATACAAAGTATGAGAATTCAAATATTGGATGTATTGTATCCATATTGATGCTTCATCGGTGGAAACAACTTGTGAACGGTTAAATAATCCATTTGAATAATGGAAGGCGAGGCTTGCCATCGAGCCAAAGATTTTTTAAACATACACATAGTTGTTTACCATCGGCATGAGAATTTTAGTGTCTTTATATTTAAAGTTCTTGTATTTGTCGATGATGCTTCCTTCATAGTTTGCTTTTCGTTGCTGCCTCATTAAAAACCTTGCCAGAAAAACCCGATTGGGACAAAAACTGGTCGAAGGAAAAACAAATGCAGCACATACTTTCAGTATTGGCATAAATCATCAGCAATAATATCTTTTGAGGTGAGTCACATTCCAATTGCTGGGCAGATTGACTCTATCTTGATTTTTTAATTAATATGATCCTTTACCGGTGATAGTTGAAACCCGGTAAGGACCTTCCCATGTTGGTCCCAACTTTCTGGCGTTGACTTTCTCGAGTGCTCTGAGTAACCTTCCTCAAAACCAAATCTCCCACTTTGAAATAACAGAGATTCGCTCTACGATTGTAATATCTCCAACCTCTAGTTTTGAGCCACCATCCTTACATATTCTAGGTCCCGGTGTTCTTCAAGCAAATCTAGCTTCACTAGCAACATTTCATTGTTTGCTTCTTCGTTCCCTCAGGAAAACCTCAAAGTCGGCTCCCCCACTTCCACTGGTATCATAGCCTCCGAACCGTACACAAGAAAGAAGGGTGTTTCTCCCGTGCCTGACTTCGTCGTTGTTTGATATGCCCATAGCACTCCCAGTAGCTCATCAGGCCACTTGCTGTTAGAATCTTCCAACTTCTTTTTAAGGTTTTGAATAATTACCTTGATGGTTGATTCCACCTATCCGTTAGCACTCGGGTGGTACGATGAAGACGTAATTCTCTTGATCTTTAACCCTTCCAGGAATCTTACTTTCCCGGGGCCTGGTAGTAAAGGTCCAACTATGTCCATTCCCCATTTCATGAATGGCCATGGAGACACCACCGAATACATAAGCTTTGCTGGTTAGTGCTCTAACTGCGCATGACGTTGACATTTGTCGAATTTTTGTACGGGTGCCTTTGCGTCCTATTCCATCAGGGGCCAGTAATAACCCACCCTGATCAACTTGAGAACTAATGAGTCTGCACCAGAATGATTTCCGCAAATTCCTTCGTGGACTTCCCTCATCACGTAATCCTCCTTCGAGACCCCTATACACTGAGCCAGTGGTCCTTGGAATGATCTCCTGTATAACTGCCCATCTATGAGGCAGTAGCGATCCGCTTTGGTCTGCAATGCCCGGGGACGCCTTTGAGTCTTCGGGTAATTTACCATGCCTGAGATATTCAATGAACTCGTTCCTCCAGTCCCAACACCTAGTGCATCAATTGGACGACCAATACTGGAATCTGATCCTTTCATCTTCGTGGACGACCCTAAATTAGCCAACGTGTCTACTACCGCATTTTCTTTCCTCGCAATGTTGACGATTGACCATTCTCTGAATCGTTTAAGTAATGCTTGAACCTTGTTCAAGTACTGTTGCATACGCTCTTCCTCTGCGTCAAACAAATTCCATATACTTTGTTGACCACCAGCTGGGAGTCATATTTTCCTCGATGACCTCGGAACCTAGTCCCTGAGCTAGTTCAAGTCCTGCAACCAAAGACTCGTACTCGCCTTCATTGTTAGTTAGCGGTACAGTTTTAATGGCCTGCCTTAGGGTCTCCCCCGAGGGTGTGATCTAAACTACCCTGAGACCGGACCCTTTTACATTGGAGGCTCCATCCATAAACAAGGTCCAAACTCCCAATGTCGTTCCCGACACCATCATTGCTTCCATAGCAACCAAACCCCATACTGAAGTCGGCCACAAAGTCAGCCAGGACTTGTGACTTGATTGCAGTCTTGGGTTTGTACTCAACGTCGAATTCACTAATTTTGACTGCCCATTTAGTCAAACGGTATGATAACTCAGGCTTATGAAGGATGTTCCTTAAGGTAAAGGTCATCACAATGGCTATTGGGTGACATTGAAAGTAAGGCCTAAGCTTTCGAGAAGAAATTACGAGAGATAAGGCTAACTTTTCTAGGTGCGGATATTTTGTTTCCGCTCCTGATAGTATTTTGCTAACGTAATAAATAGGATATTGCATACCTTCATCTACTTGGACAAGAATGACACTTACCGCTACTTCAGAGACTGCTAAATAAATTAGCATTTGTTCACCTTCCCCCGGTTTTGACAACAACGGACGACTAGACATGTACCTTTTTAGATCTTTCAATGCTTGCTGGCATTCCGGAGTCCACACGAAGTCATTATTATTTTTCAAAAGAGAAAAGAAGTGGCGACACTTCTCCGAAGACCTTGAGATGAACCTGCTCAGAGCCGCCAACCATCCAGTCAGTTTCTACACTTCTTTCACGCTTGTTAGATGATCTAGGATATCCTCGATGGTTTTGATTTTGTCGGGGTTAACTTTGATCCCTCTTTGTGAGACGATAAATCCCAAGAACCTTCCGGAGCCGACCCTAAAGGCACACTTCTCGGGGTTGAGTTTTATATTGTACTTTCTTAGAATGTTGAAAGTTTCTTGGAGATGTTTCAAATGATCCTCTGCATTTAAAGACGTAGAAAACATATCATCAATATACACTTCCATATTTGTTCCTATCTGTTTATCAAACATCTTATTAACGAGCCTCTGATAAGTTTCTACAACGTTCTTAAGCCCAAAAGGCATCACATTATAACAATACGTGTCGAAGTTTTTGATGAAAGAAGTTTTTTTCTTGATCTTTTGGGTTTATTCTAATCTGGTTATACCTAGAATAAGCATCGAGGAAACTCATTAACTCGTGCTCGGCTGTTGCATCAATCATTTGATCAATGTTCGGTAAGGGGAATGACTCTTTGGGGCACACCCTATTCAAATCCTTATAGTCTACACACATTCTAAATTTGTTATTCTTTTTGGGCACTACAACTAAGTTGGCTAACCATTCCGGATATTTTACCTCCCGGATTGAATTGATATTGAGTATTCGGGTTACCTCTTCTTTAATAAACCTGTTCCTAACCTCTGCTATCGGACGTTTCTTTTGCCTTACCGGTGGGAAGTTTGGATCCAGACTTAGCTTGTGAATCGCTACCTCCAATGGAATACTTGTCATATCCGACTGCGGCCACGTAAAATAGTCAACGTTAGTTTTAATAAAATTTATAATTTCTAGAATGAGCTCGGGATTTTATCCCATTCCCAAATGAAACTTCCTTTCCAGAAACTCCTCAAATAAAGCCACTTGCTCGAGTTCTTTCGCGGTCGACTTGGTCGCATTCGTCTCCTCTAGTACCTGAAAATACCTCATAACCTGTTAAGATTCCAATGACTCCTCGTCTTTTTCGTCTTCATTCGGAAAGGAAGAAGGCACCGATTCCAGTAATTGCTTTTTTTGGGTTCCTTTCCCTTCCTTCTAGAAACGATCACCGCGTTTATCTCCTTTGTCGTCGGTTGGTCTGCCCTTATCTATCTGGTCCTCTTGGGTGTCAAAAACTTCAATAATTGATGATACGATGAGGAAACAACCTTCATCTAGTGTATCACAGGTTGAGCTGAGTACTATGAGATGTGAGCATTGGGACTTGAGCACTTGATGACTGATCCTGGGCCATAAAGCCGATTTTATACTGATAGCGAGGTGATGCGTGCGCCAGGACCCATATTGGGCTGAGTGATATTGATTGTGAGGTGATGCATGAGCCATACCCCATATTGGGTTAAGTGATATTAATCGTTAACTTTGATCCGATTAGCACTTGGGCTAGGACACGCCCCTCCGGAGTCAAGTAATAACCTGTGGGTGCAGGTACACGGGTCATATATGTGCTTGGTGAGGGACTTGTACCAGGAACCCATAGAGTGCTGAGTGTGGTCGAGCATGATGATTGAAGGCTATTGTGCCATACACTATACATGTGCTGAAATTAGGTATACATGATGATTTAACTACGATATTATTGATTTTGGCATGCATATTTGTCATGTAGTTATAGGGTTGTGTTTCTTTCCTCATGCTAAATTAGTACTTGATGTCTCTATTTGATGTGTAGAACGGAATCGCAGTTAAATTGATAAAACCACGTTTAGGTAATTTTTGTGGAAGAATTTATGCCTTTACCGTTATTCTTGAAAAACATGTTTATTTCTTTTCTTATTGTGAAAAGGTTGAATTTGATATTACTTGAGCTATTTTTGCTTTACCGTTATTGTTGTTATTGGCTATTGGAAATGAATATCGGATCTTGCCAAGCTCGTCATTGCTTTTAGCTTGAGGTTAGGCTTGTTACTTGTTGAGTACATGGGGTTGGTTGTACTCATACTACACTCTGCACTTTATGTGCAGATCCAGGTGCTGTTGAGAGGGGAGATTGCTACAGAGTGGCATCGATACCCATTTTGGAGTTTTTGAGGTAGTTGATGTGTCACGCCCCGACCTCGAGGAGAGCGCCCGACGCTCAACTGAGATACCCCGGTGAAGCAAGCCTACTTGCTGCCTTCTACCCAATCTTACCCAATAACAATAAAAGAACCAATAACAAGAGATAGACATGAGAAGAGTCAAGTGCTTCACATTCTTTTCCATTACGCAAAGGATATTCGTTTACAATTTTCAAAATATCACAAATACATATTTATGAGAGAAAACATGTTTTCCAAAATACCAACACTTCTAGTTCATTTCTCAACATTGAACACCACCAACTACATGTCTACGGAGCCTCTAGGTACAACATAAGCGTAGTATGGAAGTGTCGGCGATAAGGCCCTGACTATACCTCAAAATATTAAGTACAACGTCAAGTGACATAAGGCCCGGGACATAGTAGGGCTCACCAAAACCTACTAAATAGAGAGTAACTGCTAACAAAGACCAAAATTACCTGCTGACGAACCACCTGCATCCATTGATGATGCAGCGCCCCCGGCAAAAGGGACGTTAGTACATATGGAATAGTACTAGTTTGTGAAGCTAAATGTCCTCTTTCAAAATAGAATGCCAATATAAGAAGGGAATAATCATGAAACCAACAAGTAACGATTGATGATACCCAAATGCCAAGTTAAAACATAACAATTTTCAAAACACGAAAGTAATATTCTTTTTGGTTGGGAGATCATTAGCACCGATATACCATCGTATTTTTAGCACGGAGTCCGATCTCGGTCGATCGGCTAATCCATCTCTCCACGAATAATGTGGATTGTGATGGTAGGCTATAATCTTGTGTTTTAGTCGCTTTACTGCACTTTAATTGAGTTTGAGCTTTAATCGCTAGTGTTTTGCACTAATTGTGTGTTTTATGCCTTGTAGGAGGATTCCGAGCTATGTAGATATTACAAAATGAATTCGAGCTATTTGGAGCTATGAGGTCTGAGTAAAATCCCAATGGATTAATCCGGGATCGTGTTTCAAGAACCACATATGGATATCAAAAAGTCAAAAAACATCTGTACTCTGAGAAAACATCACCACCGCAGCGCGTGGCGCTCCATGCCTGTACATAATTCATGATGCCTGTCAGAACTAGCTCTCTGGATTTCCCCACTAGCTCCCCACATGGCGCGTCTCCCCATGCGGCAAGCCTGTGCAAATTTTACAGAGTAGTTGTCCTATTTCGCGTATGAAAAGGTGTTTCCGTTTGGCCCCGACCCTACTTGGTATAAATACATGTAAAAACGTTATTTCCGGGACTTTTGACACATCTAAGACCTAAGGAGGCTAAGGAGGAGTTGGAGAAGCAAAAGCACAAGGAATTTATCATTCAATCCTCACTCAAGACAAGAGTTTGGATCATTTTATGTTTTCCTTTACTTTAAACTTATTTGTGATGAATTACTCCATATCTATGGAGTAGTTCCCTTTAGGGTTTGATGGATTGGGTGTATTGATATTTGTTTGTGGCTTATAACTCTAGTTTCATGTATTGAATCATTTTTTGATTATTTATTTGTTGCATCTATATTCACATGTTCATGTAATCGAGAGAGGCATAACTTGTGATATCTTTGCATTATCTTGTTGGTTGAGTTCATTAATTCTTCTTAGTAATCAAAATAGACTAGTTGAATTGTTGATTAAACCTAGTTAGGAGGATAATCGAAAGAGGTTCTCCTAAATACCAATCCACTAAGAATTCTTGCATATCTTCACCGAGCTTAACTTAGTTTATCTTGTGAAGTTGAGACTTAATCGAGAGAGGAATTTCTACTAAACGTTTGAACTAATAATTAAGTGAATTTGAGAGACTCACTTGAACATTATAAGTGAATTAATTAGTGTTAAATCCCAGACATTTATCTTGTACCTATCCAATCAATACCTATTTTCTCCTATTGACATCTTCCTTGCTTACTTTTATTTCGATTGTTATTCGTCAATTAGCTCTAGATTCTTAGTTAATTTTAGTTTTTAATCACATAATTCTAAACTGTTGATTATCTTGGATAGCAATCTAGCTACAAACTATGATAATACTTTCGATTATCCTCTTCCACTGATAACCTTAATTGCTTATTCCTTATTTCGATAATCACTAGTCAATAGCTGTAGATTTTAGATTCTTAGTTAAATTTTATTATTAATCATATAAATCTCAATTGTTGATCCTCCTGGATAGCAATCAAGCTAGAAAATATAAGAATACTATTTAAATCCAATCCCTATGGACACGATATTATACTATACTATATTTGACTAGCGAGCACAATTTAAGTATGTGTTTTGCGCTCGTCAAATTTTGGCGTCGTTGCCGGGGATTGGCAATCAATAGTGTTTTAAATAGTTTGTAGTGCTAATTCAGGAATTTTTCCTTTTGTTTTATTTTACTTTTCTCTTTTTACGCTTGGTGTTCTTTGACTGTGCGCAGGCAACATGTTAGATTGGTGCATGACTCGATCTTCTGGGAAGGAAGTGCTACCATACGAACCAAAAATCGAGAAACAACTGCGGCAGCTGAGGAAGGAACAAAATTTCCCCGAGAATATTGAGAAGGTTGGGCAATCCTCAACCAAAGAAAATATGGCTGGAGATGATGATAATGTGGATTTGGCTGCAAGAGAGGCAACCCAACAACGAGAAAAACTTGCACGAGATGCTGAGGAAGCAGCTCTACGAAATGCACAACTTGTCTATGAAGAGGAGAGGGCTCGGAGAATTGCTCAGAATCAACCTTTGGGTGCAGACCAATTCCGAAATATACCTCCCGGGGCTGGGAGACCACTAGATGATTATGCTAGACTAATCTACAACCAAGGATTATCAAGTATTAGACCACCTCCAATTGCAACTAACAATTTCGAGTTAATGCAAGGGTCACTCCAAACCCTTCAAAATTGTTGTGTCTTCAGAGGGAAGATGAACGAAGATCCAAACACCCATCTCATGGACTTCAAGGAGATTATGAACACCTTTCAATACAATGGTGTGTCACAGGATGCAATTTACTTAAGGTCATTCCCCTTCACACTCAAAGATGATGCAAAGCAGTGGCTTAGAAGCTTGCCCCAGGGATCAATTATAACATGGGAGGAGATGACCAGAAAATTTCTTGATAAATATTTCTCCTCAGCTAAGACGGGCAAGTTTAGAAGAGAAATCCATAACTTCTGCCACAAAGATACTGAAGCTGTGTTTGAAGCTTAGGATAGGTTTAAGGAATTAGTTCGAAAGTGTTAACATAACAGAATTGAACTCTGGATGCAACTCTAGGATTTTTGGGATGGATTGACACCAGCTTCATGTAGAACATTGAACAATGCAGCTGGAGGCCCATTGATGAAGAAGACACCAGAGGAGATAGTCACTATTCTTGATGAGTTATCTAAAGATGCAAATCAGTGGCCCTCTGAGAGTGTTGAAAGAAGAAGATCGACAGGTGTTCACCAGGTTGATGCTAACACATCTGTACAGGTACAACTTGATGCTATGGCAAAGGAAATATGGAAGTTGACCTTAGCCACAATACAAAGTGAGCCTCATGTCGCTTGTGATATATGTGGAAGAGGGCACCCTACTCATGAGTGTCAGGCCTCAACTGAGGAAGTGAATGTTGTGGGGAATTACAACTTTAATGCAATAGGTTAGAGACACCCCAGTTTTTCATGGAGTTCATCTTGGGTACTGCAAATGCATGGCAGTAAAACAACCCCAGATCTCAGGGACAAGGAGCTCCAGTCTTCCAAAATCAACAGAGGTAGCAGTTTTAGCTTAAACAGTCCAATCAACCTGGTCTAGAAGATCTAATGAAAGCCTTCATTGTCAAGACAGGTGAGAGGTTGGACGCTCATGGAGCAGCCATCAAAGAACTGGGCACTGGTTTTCGAAACTTGGAGAGACAAGTGGGACAAATTGCAACAATATTATCTGAGAGAATCCCAGGTACTTTGCCAGCTGATACTGAAAGAAACCGTAAAGAAACAGTGAATATTGTGACCTTGAGAAGCGGGCAAGTGTTGAGATATCCCACTCTGATCCAAAAAGTTGTGATACCTGAAAAAGAAAGTGAAGAGCAGCTGGAAAATGAAGTTGATAAGAAGAACAAAGGCAAGAAGAGAACTAAGAAAAAGAAGAAGGAGAAAACTTCAAGAAGGGAGGAATATAATGAAGAGAGCAAGCACATGCCTGCTTTACCTTTTCCCCAAAGCTGGACAAGTAGTTTGAGTAATTTCTGGATATGGTGAAACTAGTTAATGTAAATTTTCCATTCACAGAAGTGCTTTCCCAAATGCCAGCTTATGCCAAATTGTTGAAGGAGATCCTTACAAAGAAGAGGAAGATATAAGAGATCTCAGTAGTCAAGCTCACAGAGCATTGTAGTGCAATCTTGCAAAACAAAACTCTCACAAAAGTGTGGACATCCAGGGAGTTTTACTATACCTTGCTCTTGAAGCACTATTATTTTTGATAAGTCTTTATGTGATTCTGGTACATCAATTAATCTAATGCCTTTGTCTATTTACAGGAAGCTGAAGAATGAGATTGGAGAGATAATGTCTGCACCAATATCTTTGCAACTGGCAGACCAAACGACTCTGATACACGAGGAGATAGTGGAAGATGTCTTAGTTCGGGTAGATAAGTTCGTATTTCCTGTAGATTTTATAGTGGTGAATATGGAGGAGAACAAGGAGGTCTCTCTCATCTTAGGAAGACCATTTTTAGCAACGGGTAGAGCAATATTAGATATACACGAGAGAAGACTCATGCTTAGAGTAGGTGAGGAGACGATGACTTTCGAGATGGATGTAGAAACGGGGGCAAAAAGGAGAAGCCAACTGAAAGTGTTGAGTGGAAAGTGAAGAGTTAGAAAGAGATTGAAAAAGATAAGTGTGGGGTGTACCCCAAGAAGGCTGAGAAAGAACTGTCTGCGTGGATGTGTGCACTAGTTCGGGCGAGAGCAATGGAGCCCGACTTTGATTCAAACCCCGACTACATGTTCAGGGAAGTTTCCTTTACCTTATGCTTTTTAATTGTGTGTGATGGGGACATGCCACAACTTAAAGTATGGGGTGGGGGATATTTGTATGTATGCATATATATATTAGTCTTAGTTTTTGTCTATTAGTTTTAGTAGTTTGATTGAACAAGAATTGAAAAAACCATAAAATTTTTAAAAAAAATTAAAAAATTTGGATTTTCCCGATGATGGATATCATTCGACAGGTTTATTGAGAGATTAAGTCAAAAGTAAAATAAGAAAAAAGATTTTCTTTTGTAGGTAGTGTACTAATTTCCCCTTGGTTTTTCTTTGTGCCGCGGTTCTTTTCCAAGGGTTTTATTTGAACCGGGTGTAGTTAGTTTTTAATTTTTTTAGGAGTAGGAGACCTTGTGCTATGAATTGAATTGAAAGAAATATCTCTTAACTTTATTATGCCTTGAGAATAGTGAGTGCTTTAGTTGTGACGCTTAGGCTCAGTTTTTGACTCTTGTATAAGTACCTTAAACTGTATGATTTTAACTTTGCTTAACTGCTTTTACTAGAGTGTCTTGATGAGTCCGATCCTGAGTGAGTTATGTGCCATGTGTGTGTGAGGTTTTGTGTTATTCTGTGCATTGCATTTGATGTCTAGAACTTGCCCCATGTGTTTGCAAAGCGAAATGGTAGTTATGTTCAGTCGTGGAAGTGATGTAGGCATTTTTTTGTTAAGCCAGTTATAAACTATTACCCACCTAATTGTTATGTATCTTAGTTAACCCTGTTGAGCATGTAAGCCTGTTTCTTTGTCAACCACATTACAAGCCTTACCCATTTGTTCGAATTGACCATCTATTTGAACTTTGTAGCTCTCGTGCGCACTTAAATTTGTTATGAACTTTGTAAAAGTTGAAGTGTGGGGTGGTTGGTTTGGCTATTGAGTGAAACTAATGAAATAAGGAGTAATTGTTTTGAAAACGTAAGAGCCACTTGAATTGAATAAGAAAATAAAAGGAAAAAAAATGTTGTATTATTATGCAATTGTTCTTTGATAGTGGTGAATCTTGATGTTATTGTGCTTAAAGAAGTAGGGAGTTAATGTATATTGATGCGAAGGTCGAGTTTTGGTTTGACATAAGTGTGGGGTTTTGAATAATGAGTTGCTAATGTATATGTATTAAAGTGCTTAGGGAGGTGTAGTCACTCTTATATCTAAATATATCCTACCTGTCCCGCAGCCTACATCACATCCAATTAAAGTCCTACTTGATCCTTGATTGAATGAGCTCAATTAGTAGAGTAGTACACTATGGGCAAGCCTATGGTTCATCTTTTGTGGCATATGAATGTTATTTCTGAGAGTGAGTGAAATCTTTCTATTTTGATTTCGTAATTGTTCTTAATATCTATTGTGTGTGGAACTATTCTCTATTGTTGTGTGAGAGCACTTGATTCATGAAGGAAAGGTAATACTTGACCTCTATGTTAGAGTAAGTGAGCGGGTTATAAATAATGTATGGTGATTTTGAGTAAAAGCTTGAGGTGAAGATGGTACACTACTGTGCTTAGTCTATTTTAAATATTCTTGGTGTAATGAGTTAGGAGAGTTGTTTAAAAAGTTCGTGTGTCTATATGAAGTGTAGTTTTATTGCTTGAGGACGAGCAATGGTTTAAGTGTAGGGTATCGATGGTAGGCTATAATCTCGTGTTTTAGTCGCTTATTGCACTCTAATTTACTGCACTTTAATTGAGTTTGAGGTTTAATCGCTAGTGTTTTGCACTAATTGTGTGTTTTATGCCTTGTAGGAGGATTCCGAGCTATTGTAGATGTTACTGAATGAATTCGAGCTATATTGTGCTTTGAAGTTTGAGTAAAAGCCCAAGGGATTAAGCTGGGATCGTGTTCGGGAGTCGAGAACCACATCTGGATATCAAAAAGTCAAGAAACATCCGTACTCTGAGAAAACATCACAACTGCACCACGCCACGCTTGTACAATATCCATACTGCCTGTCAGAACTAGCTCTCTAAATTTCCCCACTAGCGCCCCGCATGGCGCGTCGCCCCATGCGGCGCGCCTGTGTAAATTTTACAGAGTTGTCCTATTTCGCATAGGAAAAGGTGTTTTCGTTTGGACCCGACTTACTTGGTATAAATGCATGTAAAAATGTTATTTTTGGGACCTTTGACATGTCTAAGAATTAAGGAGTCTAAGGAGGAGTTGGAGAAGCAAAATTACAAGGAATTCATCATTCAATCCTCACTCAAAACAAGAGTTTGGATCGTTTTATGTTTTTCTTTACTTTAAACTCATTTGTGATGAATTACTCCATATCTATGGAGTAGTTCCCTTTAGGGTTTGATGGATTGGGTGTATTGATATTTGTTTGTGGATTATAACTCAAGTTTCATGTATTGAATCATGTTTGGATGATTTAATTGTTGCATCTATATTCACATGTTCACGTAAACGAGAGAGGCATAACTTGTGATATCTTTGCATTATCTTGTTGGTTGAGTTAATTAATTCTTCTTAGTAATCGAAAGAGGCTAGTTGAATTGTTGATTAAACCTAATTCGGAGGATAATTGAAAGAGGTTCTCCTAAAGACCAATCCACTACGAATTCTTGCATATCTTCACCGAGCTTAGCCTAGTTCATCTTGTTAGGTTGAGACTTAATCGAGAGAGGAGTTTCTACTAAACGTTTGAACTAATAATTGAGTGAATTCGAGAGACTCACTTGAACATTAGAAGTGAATTAATTAGAGTTAAATCCCAGACATTTATCTTGAACCTATCCAATCAATCCTTATTCCCTCCTATTGATATCTTCCTTGCTTTCTTTTGTTTCGATTGTCACTGATCAATTAGCTTTAGATTCTTAGTTAATTTTAGTTTTTAATCACATAATTCTAAATAATTGATTATCTTGGATAGCAATCTAGATACAAACTACGATAATACTATATAACTACAATCCATGTGGATACGATATTATATTATACTATATTCGACTAGCGAGCATATTTAAATGTGTGTTTTGCGTTCGTCAGATTGACATATGATGCGAAAGAATGAAAGGTGTTACCAAGAGTAGGAACCATCATCCGTGCAACATGGCGTCCGATCACCACCCGAACGGCTAGGCCGTCTCCCCAAATACGCCGTGTGAGTCGACATCAAATCCAGGGCTACCAACAATCCCATCCCTATCATGGGGAATAATCTCAACACATAAATCTCAACATATAAATCTCATCCCAAATAAGGGAAATAATCACAATCAACTCCTACACCGACACGTGTAGTTTTTGGTGCTGGCCTTACGACCCACCCTTCCTCGGTTCGCTAATGATACTCCCAAAAACATTTTGTTTGCACACAAGGGAAACAAAAGTACAAATATATTCACCTCATAACCTTTTACACTATATTAAGCTTCATTAGTACTTTCAACCATTCACAACATCATTATTTCCTTGGCTCTATTGGCCATGCATATGATTTTTCATTCATGGCAAGTTGGCCGTATTTCATATTGCACACTTTCATTTCTTTACTTTTAAGGATCGTCATCATAATATCAACATATAGAATATTTCGAAAATCACAACTTTAGGTTCATTAGTAATAAAGGTTTTAAACACAATAGATTCCTTTCCAAAGAATGGAGCAAAATGACTGGCAATTGAAGCACAAGTTAAAATCATAAACGAGTGATACACCACTTATTATTGAAATACTTTTTCCCAAAAAGGGCAATACACAATTTCAACTCATTAGTATGTAAGAACTCAAATCACATTCGAAATATTTATAAAGGAGAGCATGGTGATTTACGATTGAAACACGAATTCAACTCAAATGCACTAGTTACAACAACCATGGCCACATTTTATATGTCACTCTCAGTTCTTTCACTTCCAAACATTATCATAGGTTATCAACAATTAAGGGAATTTGGAATCAAGACCTTAAACATGTATATGAGCAATATGAGTCTTAAGCACAATGGGTTTTGTTTACAAGTTAAGCATAATAGACTTTTATTTGAAACACTAGTTGAAGTGATAATGTTTTAATACATCACCCTTACTTGAACTCATTTTCGAAAGAGATCATGATAAGATAGGAGCAATTGGAGCGGGCTTTGAGTACATATATCTTTCAAAACAACACTTGTGTCGAATAATCAAATTTATTAGGAAAAACCCGTAATAAGGGATTTAGGAACTTGGATCAACCATACTTGAAACTTACGGGATCATCATGGAATTCGACTCTAGAGACAAGTTTAGCCAACAAACCTTGATTGAGCTTTCTTTAAGTTACTACAATGTCCCAACACCTCTAGCAATATCAATCTATATGAAGATAGCAAAAATCGGATAGTAATTAGAAGGATTCTCATGGTATAACTCTCTTAGGAATTTTGTCAAACACCTATTATGCAAAACTCAACTACAAGGCTCTACAATGGTAATCCCTTCCTCCCTCAACCAATTTCAACAAGAAACTACCAAAAATAGTTCAACAACCCCACATACTACCACCTAATGTCACATGAATCACCTATCTCAACCTCCAAAATCTACTTAGACACTTAACAAACTTGCATGGATGATGTAGGACAAGAACTTACCCGGATAGATGGTGGTCTAGTGAGTGGCCCCATGATTCTTGAATATTGGTGCGAGAATGGGTGATTAGAATGCTAGGTCTTCCCCTTATCTCTCTAAAATACTCTTACTTCTCGCTAAAAGTATCATACATTCGCATCATAATGAGCCCCAAAGGCTATTTATTAAAATGTGGTCGGGTTATAAAAATAGGAAAATGGACCCCCTGAACTCAAGTCTGCAGTCGCATAATGGACCATAAAACAGATATGCGGCCCGCAACAGTGGTGCCAAAAACTTGATTGGTCTAGACAGGTCTGCAGTTAGGTCTTAGGTCGGCAGACTACTTATGTGGCCGCGAAATGGACCGTAGAATCACCCTTCAAAATTCTTCATGCTAAATATGTGACGGAAGTACGGACCCCGAAACAGGTATGCGATCGCATAATGGACTGCAGAACAACCTTCAAAATTCAATAAATTTTCTACTCAACTCCGCGATGGGTATGCGGTCCGCAGAACGAATCTGCGGTCATGAATATGACCGCATAATTGGCCATTCAGGAAAACCTTTACACCAATATCTTGATGCATTATTCAATCCAAAAAGTCCGTACCGCGGTGAGCAAACTCGCCGTGAATATTAACTACTACCTCCGTACACATTACCCTACCTCGACACCACAAACTTGAATTCCTTGGCAAAATTGTACGGGCCTTACATCCTCCCCCAATTAGGATCATTCATCCTCGAATGAGGAGTAGAGTCCGTCTGAAATACCCAACGTAGTTCATCTCTTCTTTCACTTATCACAAGCCCCCAAATTTTTCTAACCTTCAGATTGTTCAGAAATTTCGGCAGAGTCTCTCTTGTAATTGAGCCTATCCACCTGCTAGAGTAATACCAAAACCACCCTAACAACTCCTCCATAACTCAACAAGGCATTGAAATATATATCAATAACACTAATCTCAACATTAAGGGCATTACATTAATAGAAGTGGTACCTTGACATGAACTGTACATATTTAAATCATAACACATAGAATGTACCTTTCGAACCACAACCATTCGGTTATACAAACAAGTGAGAATATTTTCTTTCCACAACACTTTAGGCCTTCTAGGTGACCTCCTCGACCCACGAACTTTGCCATAGCACTTTGACGGAGGAAATATCAACTTCCAAACTTATCTAACAAGGATGACAATTATGTACCTCTCATAAGCCAATTACCCATAAACTTTACCTTTGATATCTTCCACCGGAACGGTACACAAAGGATTCCTAACTACCTTCTTTGACATAGATACATGGAATACTGGTAGCATAGAGGACAACGATGGAGGACATCATACTCATAGGTTGGCCTATCAAGTCTACATAAGGCCTAATGTTTGGCCTATCAAGTCTACATAAGGCCTAATGTGAACTACACCTACTATACTCTTTTTAACAATTCACATAATAACTTCATGGAGAAAATTTTGAGAATAACCCGTTCACTTGCTTTAACTCTAAATCTCTATGTCGAACACCCGAATTGGACCCTTGGCGACCTTCAACCCCCTCTTTCTCCTTATACTTTGATGTGACTAAATGAATATGACCATGGAATGATGCTTCTTCTTTGACATTTGTGAAACTACAACTCTCTAGAAATCTACTACAAATAGGAACAACAAGGTTCGAGTTTGAGTTGGAATTTTTCAAGAATCTATCCATGTGCTGAGTAGGGAATTTCAGGAGGTTATATCCTAAGAGATATAAAGATTACTACCAACATCACTAACATGGTTAATCATTGTGACAACATCATTAATTAAACAAATGAGGCATAGAGTTAACTAGTACACATTGATATTATGGGAACCATGTACGTGATCCTAAGATGTAAAAGAAGTGAGTCATTTTAGACAGGTGGTACATGGGAGGCATGATCAGGAGGATAAAGACGTTATCATCAGTTATTCTTGGAAGACGACGAGTTATGAAATGGATAGTAACAATTGTTTCATTCCATATGTGCCTTGTTTGACAATAGTAAGCCTTAAGGAGAAATAGCCAAGTATAGGACACCAGTTGCCTCCTTGAGTGTAGGGAAAATCAGTTTAACTCAAAATGAGAAGATTCTTGCACCATGAATGTGATAGAGATTTCAAAAATACATGAAGTCGCGTTACGCTCTTGATAGTATTTAACACAAGGAAACTACACCCCAAGCCTACCGGGTTGGAAAAGAGGTTGAACACTTGTGATATTATTATTATTCTAACAACTTAACCCCGCTCGATAGTTGATCCTATATGAGAGGACTAGAGATACGACAAACTTGTGTTTCAAATCAACATGCTCATGATATGTGCCAGAATCTGAAACATCCACCTGAAGTTGGGAGGGAAAGGTCGCGGTAAGGATACTTAACTACAACCACACACGAGTGAAACCATGTAGCTAGGACATATTAATATTGGGATTAAAGCATTCATTGGTTAGAGAGGTTCTAATGGTTAATATGATGTTCGGGGGAGAAAGGCAAATAAAATCCCTATCCACCTAGGGATGTGGAATATTAAGGATAGTAACTCTCCGCACATGACAATGTCATAGCACATGATTCTAGAGGCCGAGTGTTAAAGATAACAGAACCCAGGGAGACACTATAAAATAATCATGGAAGGGTTGCGATGAGTCCGCCATGGATTTTATGACTTGAAATGCACCCATATTCTACCGGAGGATGGGAAAAACATAAGAAGCAGATATGATGCTATGATAACCCCAAAGGCGCATTTAGTCTCGATGGAGAGCCTATTAAGGACCCTATGAAAAAGGAAGTGTTACAACGACATATGGAAGGATGCGATCTCTCATGGTTACCCAATCAGTGTCGAGAAACTAGCACAATGAATTTACTAACTAAGGAACACAGTCAGAACATGTTGTAGAGGTGTAAAGAGAAAATGAACATTTGGTATGAGCTGGACATGTTTATGCTATAATAACTCCCAAACTACAATACCAGGCCACGTGATGGGCAACTACAATACTAGAAATAAAGTGAGCTACTTACTGCGGAATGTCCTAAGTGGACATGAAAGTTATACTAAGATGGGCAAATGCAAGATCTTCTTATGACGAATATGTGAGGATCTCAAATTTCAGAGACACTTTATGCAGACAAGTGTCCATTTTAATTGACATATACACATATGATAGGTGCTGAGACATGATCTTATGTTACTATACAGTGAAAAGGGTTTATGATAATGCTCACAAAGGGAGTAAAGTGACTGTTCAAACCATATGATCCACATACACCGGAGAGAGAGAGTGGCTCAAGAAAGATCTCGACACTAGGCTGATTTGCATTAGATTCGATGACATGTAGGTAAATATTATGATGGTTCGTGCACAGGCACAAGTGAGCAGATGTAATCCATTTGGATCTGAAGGTTATATAAGAAATTCACCAGGTGTAGTCCTTTATGGAGAATTTAGGGAAGCAAGTGGGAAGTATTAACCTAGGGTTATAACTCATTTGCAGGAAATCATTATAGAACTCAATTCCTCAAGAGGTTGTAGGTAAGAGAATTATGATACAGAGGCTTCACAAATAATGCATATCGTTCAAAGAGTAGATACATGCAATGTTTTGTGATTCATATTCTTGTTAAGACCATATCTATGCAGGCTCTCAATATAGATGTACATATACAACAAGGAAAATTATGCGGTGTGCATTATGATGTACTAAGGAGTGACTTACTTGGTGACTTTAGGTTGACCGGGCAGTGCCTTAACTGATTCCCCTCGACTTCACATGCATAACATACATTGGTACCATAGTGACATACCCCCGAATGACATCTCCTACACTTCACGCCATGGGGATGAGGTCCACTAAAGTGACTCACCCCACTGACCTGATAATTACCATTTTTGCATACATCATAAGCATCTCCCTTATTCTTCCTCCAATCTTTCATGGGAGGAGTAACAATCTCTGCACCGGCTTGCTATGTGGGCCATTGGAATTGCCCAAGCTTTCCACCTCTAACACGCTTCTGAACATACTTGCAACATGATGCCAAATGTTCCTTCCCACATATCGGGAAGACCGGGATGGGTGTATCCAACCTAGGGCATTCTACAACCATAACATATTTCAAGAATCATCCAGCATAAACCCGAGTGGCGCTTCTTATATATCAAACATTCCAGCTTATTGGTGCCAACAATCCTCTTTCGTCTCTTAGGTACTCTCACTACGTGGTCCGTGGTGCGGTAACATTAATAGGAACAAGGACACATCCCCTAGAAACTAGTTCTTCCAATCCCTCCACGACTTGACCCAATCTCCCAAAGAACTCTCGTGCAATCTTAACCAGATTAAATGGTGGGGTCATTCCCTCCTTGCTGCTTCGAACTCGTGGATTACTCATCTGGAAAATGAAACATGACAAGGAAATTAGCTTCCTATCTTGAGCTCTATCACACGATCTGGAGTATCAATTCCTAAATGTCCAAGTATCCTCCTAATTATAGATGTGGTCAACAACACACCAATAAGAAGGACTCTACAAGGCACGACTCCGAGACATCCTAGGACACTTTAAAACCTTAGGCTCTGATACTAAGTTTTTCACGAACCGACCTTGGAGAGCGTGACTGATGCTCAATCGAGATACCCTGGTCAAGCAAGCCTACTTGATGCCTTCTAACTAATCTTACCCAATAACAATAAAAGAACCAATAACAATAGATAGGCATGAGAAGAGTCAAGTGCTTCACATTCTTTTCCATTACTCAAAGGATATTCGTTTACAATTTTCAAAATATCACAAATTCATATTTATCAGAGAAAATATGTTTTCCAAAATACCAACACTTCTAGTTCATTTGCTGATATTGAACACCACCCACAACATGTTTGCGAAACCTCTAATTACAACATAAGAGTAGTATGGATGTGCCGGCGACAAGGCCCCAGCTATACCTCAAAACATAAAGTACAATGTCAAGTGATATAAGGCCCGGGACAGAGTAGGGCTCACCAAAACCTGCTGAATAGAGAGTAACTGCTAACGAAGACCAAAGTTGCCCGCTGATGAACCACCTGCATCCATTGAAGATGTAGCGCCCCCGGCAAAAGGGACGTTAGTACATATGGAGAAGTACTAGTATGTGAAGATAAATGTCATCTTTCTAAATAGAATGCCAATATAAGAAGGGAATAATCATGAAAGCTGCAAGTAACTATCGATGATACCCAAATGCCATGTTAAAACAGAACAATTTTCAAAGCATGAAAGTAATATTATTTTTGGTTGGGAGATCATTAGCACCTATATACCATCGTGTTTTTAGCACGGAGTCCGATCTCTGCCCGATCGGCTATGCCGTCTCTCCACGAACAATGTGTATTGACATGTGATGTGAAAGAAAGAAAGGTTTTACCAAGAGTAGGAACCACCATGCGCGCAACATAGCTTCCAATCACCACCCGACCGGCTAGGTCGTCTCCCCACATATGCCGTGTGAGTCGACATCAAATCCAGGGCTACCAAAAATCTAATCCCAATCAAGGGAATAATCTCAACACATCAATCTCATCCCAAAAAAGAGGAATAATCACAATAAATTCCTACATCGACACGTGTAATTTCAGGTGTGGGCCTTACGACCCACCCTTCCTCAGTTCTACAACCCCACATGCTACCACCTAATGTCACTTGTATGGCCTATCTCAACCTTCACAATCTACTTAGACACTAAGCAAGCTTGCATGGATGATGTAGGACAAGAACTTACCCGGATAGATGGTGGTCTAGTGAGTGGCTTCCATGATTTTTGAAGATTGGTGCAAGAATGGGTGATTAGAATGCTAGGTCTTCCCCTTCTCTCTCTAAAATACTTTTACTTCTCTCTAAAAGCATCAGACATTCACTTCAAAAGGATCCCCAAAGGCTATTTATCAAAATGGGGTCGGGTTATAAAAATAGAAAAATGGACCCTCCGAACTCAAGTATGCGACAGATATGCGGCCCGAAGAATGGACCACGAAAGTGATTCCAAAAACTAGGTTGGTCTGGACAGGTCTGTGTTCCGCAGACCACTTATGCAGCTGGGAAATGGACCATAGAATCACACTTCGAAATTCTTTATGCTAAATCTATGATGTAAGTGTGGATCGTGAAATAGGTATGCGATCGCATAATGGACTGCAAAACAACCTTTAAAATTCTACAAAATCTCTGCTCAACTCCACGATGGGTATGTGTCCCTCAGAACGGATCTGCTATCGCGAATCTGACCGCATAATTAGCCATTCCGCAAAACTTTACCAACAATACCTCGATGCATTCTTCAACCCAAAGCTTGAATTCCTTGGCAAAATTGTATGGGTCCTTACATGATGTTCCGTTCGCAGGCCGTGAAATCCCTAATTATCTTAGTTCCTGTTATTATTGTTCCATATTTCAGACAATATTGTATTTTGGGTTCATACTCTGTATTTAAATTCTATAAAGCTCATGTACTCGACGACACCAGGTCGTGGGATAGATTTTAGTTGTATTGTTGCTATTGACTTCAGCTATTTATGTTATTCCACTATTGACACTATTTAATATTTTTATTTAAGTTTGTTTCTGCCTATTGATTGTTGGCTTTCCTAGAAAGCCGTATTAGGCGCTCTCACCGTTCCGATGGGAATTTTGGGTCGTGAAAATAGTGCAATAAGCAACTCAATATCCCAAGAGACCTCTCGTTCATACATCGCCACGAGGCCTAAGAAGAGCCACGACATGCGTGTGAATAATAGAATCATCTCACAAATCACTATAGCATAAGGGAGTAACATACGAAACAAATTAGAGCATGAATAACACCCACTCTGTCTGATGACATGCCCGTAGAAAATACTGCGCCAAGTAAGCAAATCCAATCCAATGTAGAATAAACATTCTCATTGGGCCTAATGGTCCTTCAAATCGATTCAGATCATTCCAGAGTAGGTAGGTAGCCTTCTAAAAATCCATAGTGACCCTATCCATGAAACATTCAATCAATTGTCAAATCCTGGACGCACTTTCACAGTCCGCATCCAGAGGGATAACCCGTCCCTTAGAAATATAGTCTCAAAACTACGAGTGTTCGACAATCTCCACACCTGATTTCTAACTCCCCCACTTAGGTGACATCCACGTCACGCATACAAAATCACATCATAAGAAATACTCTAATAAATCTTTCGTATCAAGTAGCAAAACAGGGACACCAACGATTATTGGTATGCGATTTCCATAGTACTAGTCAAGCAACCATAAAACAATATACAATGCACCTTTTTCAATACACACCCTTCTCAGGAGATACAAAATAGTGCTAACATTTTCTTAGACATCTAAAATCTCTCATGTTGTCTAGAACTCAATATCTTTTTTTAAAAACTGAACCGCAACCTAGTCCATTCAATCCTAATTCCACATGGATCACCACATCTACCATGCTATTATATAAGAATATGAGAATCCTACTATAGCTCTGAATCAAAAGTAGAATAAAGACTCCATCGACCAGAAACCTTTCACTTACTCAATTCAGGAGAAAATCGCAACATATCACCAACTTACCACGCCTATAGAAGACATCAATCTGCCAATCGTGGTCAAAACTATCGCAAACTCTTCGTAATCCATTTGCACATAACTAAGCCATCAGAACTGAGTCCTTCTAAATCAACCAAGTCACACAAACTGCCAAACCCAAAAGTAAAGCTCTATTATACCAAAGCAACCAATAATCTCTATTACCATGCTAATCCAAGCCATTGCTAAACGGACCTAACTCTTTCAAATTAGTTATGACCCGCCTTCACGACTACACTAATCTTTCAAAGTACACTATGCACCTCAATTAAAACTCATACCAAGTGATCCCAACATAAAATCTTGTCATCCTAAGACACGTAAGCGACTTTATTCCCTCTCATGCACCCAATAGTACCTTAAATCGAGATGCTGCTCTGAAGAGACCTTCCATGAATCTAAAAATATTTCTTCAATCTCTCCGACACTATATTGTAGAACCGATAATAATACAGAAATACTCCATGTCTCTTTCACAATCCAACACCAATCTTAATTCCTCAGCCACATAATGAATCTGAAAAATCCTTAGGTACCACATATTGAATCTTGAATCCATTAGAACCTTCTCGAGTGTCATCTAATTTGTCCTAGTCTCGAGTACAAAGCCAATCATGCCAAACAACTAGTGCTCCATTAGCATATGAATACCCCAAAAAAAAGCAACCGAGCAAATGCATTCCCTTGCACACTACTTCCACAGAAGAATACCAAACTTGAGTCTTTCTACAAACTCCATATATTAGTAAGGTGAAATACAACAAGCATCCGACAATTCCTTGCTTGAATCATGCTCGAAGTCATTCTCCTAAAGTCATAACTAATACACAAGCATCCCTTAGTCCAAAATCTATAACGACACATAACCATATAATCCAATCATCAATGGCAGGCTCCCCCACTTGGCCTTAAGCCACAATCACAAAACTCAAGAACCTGCAATGATTTCTCCTCTTTAAGTACCATGACCTCACATTGTTACTCAGCTGAATTTCTCATAAGATCATGCTACACCAACCATAACACATCCCAAATTATCAACCCAATGCACACTCACCCGTGTGACGGTCGTTCCATCTTCCTCAAGTGATCCAGACCTTATCGTAGCATATACATCGCACTGGGTAGAAGTTAAGACTCTTCATAAGAACATCATAAGAAATCATGCAACCTCCAATCTTCTCATAGGAGATAGCACACATGTGAAACCACATATCAATATCTCCGTATGACCTTGCCATAGATACAACCACTTTGTAATCAATCAATCTCTCGAGTCCACACTCGTCCATAAGCCGTAAGGATCTATTTCATTCCACATATGAACAACTACATGATCCATCAACATACCCAAAACTCAAGTCTATATTGCATACCAAGATAATAATCAAGCATTTATATTTCCTTATTAGCTCAAGCAAACCATTCTCATAAAATTTGAACTCTCAAAGTGTAAGAAATTATCAAAAAAAAATGAAATGCACAGACTTAGCCATTTGTCCACAATGACCCAAATAGCATCAAACTTCCTCGACATTCGTGGAAACCCTACCACAAAACCCATAATGATACATGATCCACGTCCAATACGCACTCAATAATGAGTGGAAACAGTCATTGGAAGAATAGTACCCAACAAGAGTCGGTGGCGATTTCCACAGGGAATCTAATATGGGTGCTAGGGGTATACACTTGACGAAAGGAAATGGAACAACTAGATTTCACTTCCAAATAAAGAGTTTTGATTTCTAATTCTAATTTACTCTAACAATATTGAGCTAAGAGAATAAACTAGAAAGCAAATGATTGTTTTTGGTATTTTTTCAAATAGTTAAAGAGCCTAGGGATGTGACCTTAACCTAGGTGTTAGCCTAATGGGTTAAATACGTTAATGCTTGTTTTGTTGATTGGGGTGTATTATAGATATCAACTCTAGGGTACCCACTCAATACCTCTCGGTCAATGAGTGATTTTGCCCAATTCGGCTTTCTCAAGCCCAAGTAGGTGTCAAGCTAAATAGTTGATATGAGCTCAAGTCGAGTTCTCACTATATCTAGTTCAAACCCTTTAATTAGACTAATCAAAACCTTAATTAGCCAAGTTTTCCTAGACCAGGCACCTCTTTCTCAAGTAAGAACCAAGTCAAATAGGCATAAATCAATGTTTGCAACCATTAATTCTAAAATTTAAGCATAAACTAGGCTAAATAATCAACACCCAATCATAAACAAGCATTAAATTAAATATCCATAAGGTTTATACACTAGGGTTGAGTCATAACCCTAGTAAGAATCTAGCTACTCATAATGAGAATTGAATAAAACAAAGAAGAAATGCTAATTAAACTCATAATTTAAGATTAAAATGATAAAATATGATGTTTAAACCCTAAAGTTGTCAGAAACTTCCTAAAAACAGTAAAATACAACGTGTACCACAACTCAAACTTTGAAACTTGACATAAATTTGTGATTATCGTCTATTTATAGTTGCCCAAAATTTATTGACGAAAATGCCCCTTGGGAGGTTCTGCGGCTGCATAATTCCATGTGCGGTCCGCAGTTTCTTCAGCTGGCAAGGTCTTGGATTCTACAACCGCACGATTCTAGTCTACGGCTGTAAACAATCTTCTACAGCCATACAATTTTGTGCGGTCCGCACTTCAAGAAAGGCTTCAAGTCTTGTTCACTTGCACACTCTCTGAACTTTGAATCGGTTGATAGTGCAGACCTCGTTTTGCGGCCGCACAAATCATGTGCGATCCACAGATCAGCTAAAACTCTACTAGGCTTCTTCACTTATTTTGCTGCCTAGAGTAAATTTTACGGTCCGCACTTTCTTCTTCTGTCGTAGAAATATTTCTGCGTACCGCACATCTTATGTTTTGCGCCCCTTCTTGCCTTGTGAGTTGGAACACTCCTTTTTGAGACGGATTTCATCATGGGATCCCAAACTTCCAACATTCCTGCAATTTGCACACTTTCATTAGTTTTGGGAAAATAAATCAGTACTTTTGGACTAAAACAAAAGCAAAAAGGTGCTAATAATTGGTCAAAATCCACACTTATCAACTCCTCCAAACTTAAGTCTTTGCTTGTCCTCAAGCAAATAAATTAGTTCCCACCTCCTCAGAGTTACATGTCATTACAACGAGTCAATAATGAGCCATTCGTACATCAGTTGTGACCAACAATTACCCTCACTACTCATGCATTATTAACATGGTGACAAGTCAAATATTCATGCACATATAGTTCTATTGTGACATTTGAGCTTCAAGAATTCACTTTACTCATCAAGGACTCTTGTTCTGTCATGTAGGTCATGGTGGACTCCAAACTCTTACTCATCTACTTTCCATTTGCCAAGTTCACTTAAGAAATTAGCACTCAATCTTAAGATTCATGAAAGTTTCACTCGTCTCTCACAAGAGAATGTCACAAGTACAGCTTCAAGTACCATAGGCTTGCCCCTCATGTAGATCACCACTAATGTAAGTTCACTCGGTTCGAAATCAAGTAGGACTTCTTTTGAGTTGTAATGAAGGATTTTGGATTAGGGTATAATACCATATGGGTAAGTGGTTACACGTTTCCTTAAGCACTCCACATTTTCATTTCTCGGCTCACGATTACCAATTCCTAGAGGCATTTCCTTTTCATTGGGGACTAGAGAGACTTAACATCACTATTTCTTGTTTATTTCATTCTTTTTATCCCTTTATGATTGCTCATGTTAGGGATCATTACCTCTTTTTGAATCCATCAACCCTTCCACTTATTCACTTTTTATGCATTTTTCTTTTTGTTCTTTTCTTTTCTTGCCTTCTCTTTTCATAGAGATTATTTATTTTCTCTTTTTGTGCCTTAACACTTTTTTCAAATTCCTCATCTCTCCCCCAAACTTATGCTTTAAGCCACTTATTTCACAAGAGTGTTAAGGAAAGTCCAGGCACTAAGAGAGGGTCACGACAATATGGGTAAAGGCTTATAACATGGTTATCAAATGAGAAAGGCTTATAACATGGTTATCAAATGAGAAAGGCTAGAGGCTCAATGTGGGTTGACTAAGGATAACAACATTGGTTGGCAATAGAAAGCTCAAACGAGCCAAGGAAAGCCTACAATTACTTCTCAAACCTAGCAAAACTTAGGATTTTTCCTTGAAACACATTCGGGGCAAGTTCTAGGCCATTCGTACATATACTTGGACTAGCAACAATTCATCTCACCCCTCACACAACTAGATTGTAAAAGAGGATAGAGTCGAGAGCCTACAATGACCACATTCAAGTTTAAATATCACTATGGTCCAATAAATCACTCGATGATCCCCAAAGTCAACTCAAGAGTCACAAAGTCACTAACTAGACCTATTTCTTTCAAAAACCCTGTCTCTCACCATAAGAACATAGTTAAGTGTGTTGGTACCAAATGAAGCATGATTAACTCTTCGAGAATGACTTAATTAGGTCTTTTTATTCATTACTACTACTATTATTACCTAAATACAAAGACTGACTCATTCAATTAAGAAGGTTGTCACGCCATCCATCATTGAGACGAGTCATCCGGTTCACACAAAAACTATCTTTGGGAAGAATTGTGGCGTTAAGAAAACCAAAGGCTTATTATCCCCTAAAGCAAAAAAAAAAGCTACTTAACAAAACAAGAACTAATATGAAAAAAATAAAGAAGCTAATGAGCAATAACTACTAAAGATAAATAATTATAAATAAGAAGAGAGAGAGAGAGAGAGAGAGAGAGAGAGAGAAGATAGATAAATACAAATAAGAAAAGAAAGAGTATCATCAAATTATTATAGACCAAATGTATCCAAAGTGTACCAGTGTATCAAATAAACTCCTCCCCCCCAAATAAAATTAAGCATTGTCCCCAATGCTTAGCAAAATAAGAGTAGAAGAAAAGAGGGGGAAGAAAACTCCCTAAAGAGCCCTAGACATCTCAGTGTCCCCAGCAATGTCATCTCATGTAGGATTATCCAACTGTATCTCATCATCATCAAATCCATGCATGGCTGGGTTGTCGAACATAGCACGCATTGCCTCAGCAGTGTCGACAACAAGGTTTGGCTCCTCAGACTGGCCAGATGGTACTACCGGTGCAGATGGTGCTGAAGGATCTGGGGCGGACTGGTGCGGGTCAAGCAGCATATCAAAAGGCAGGTCTCCAATTGTGAAAAGTCTAGTCACCTCCTTTCGGAGCTTGTGCTTTTATTTCATGCTCGCATGTGACTTTCTCATCTTCTTTACTTCCTTACCCAGCTCCTCAATAACTTACCCGTGTTATACCAAGGTGTCCATGTTAGTCTTCTGGTTCTCTAGAATCTTCTTCAGTGTCTCATCAATATCAGAGGGGGCATGTGGTGCCTGAGTAGTGGACTGTGCTACAATAGTACTAGACAAGTCAGACAACTTTGCAGTAGCTGTCTGCATCAAGTTGTTGAGAATCGTCAATGTTTGGGAGACTCGCAACACGGATAGTGGAGCTGTGGGCATGTGCACTGTCCTCAGAGTTTCCCTAGGAGCTGTGGTAGTAGCTGAAGTGGGGGTTGCAGTGGGAGCTACAGATGATGGCGGAGGCATAGCAGCGACACTGGATGAAGGCTCAGCAAATGTGGATGGAAGATCAGCTGTCTAAGTATCTACCACTGCTGGCTCATCAGACTGGCCTGTGGTGGTGGAAGGCTGGACTTTCTTCTTTGTGTTGCTCACATCCATTAGTGAATAATAGTTCACTGGCTTCTTCAAATTCACCTTGGTGTCAAAATCTCTCGGCTCTACCTTTGCATTAGTGAGGAACTTTGTGATAGAGTTGGGATATTGGTAGGCCGAGCTATCTTGTTGTGCAATCACTGAAATGTTGGCCAACATCACATCACATCACCCACATTAATTGGGTACCAGGCCATGATGGAAGCCACAAGCACTGCCCGAGGAATAGGAAGATGAGTCTTATTCTGGCTTGGGTACAATCTGCTGCAGACAAAGGTTTTCCACCCCTTCGCCTCAAAACTCAAAGTGCTCCTGTGAATTAGAACCCCATCGGTAATCCATGGTAATGGTGGCCCTGGTGGTGCTAAGATCTCAGCTAGCCAAGGTCAGACTTCCTCCTTCATTGCGCACTTTTCCAGATACTCCTTTGGCTCAACATCCTCGAATCCCAAGTATGCGTTTAGCGTATGCTGATCAAACCTCACCTTGAGGTTGCGTACTTTGGTTACCTTCGTCCTTTTCTTTATATGAGCAACATTGGCATAGAATTCCCGGATGAGGTATTCTTTGGAATCCTCCACTCGCTCAGCGAACCATATCCAACCCTTTCACGCCTTGAATTGTCTCAATATTATTGGGTTGTATGTCTCCAAATCTTTCAATAAGAACTTGCGCTCAAGAGTCAACGACCTCACTAGCCACCACATACGAAAACTAGTGAAGGTGGCCAAGCTGACAAATCGATCCTCCCAAATATCCTTCTTCTTTGATCTTTCCAGACCTATAGCTGTAGCATCTCCCCCTTTACCATCATCGGGGATGTCATGTATAACTTGTGCCTCAGGGACTAGGGTGGCTGATGGCTCAGAAGCCTGGATAGCACTCTACGACCCCTCGGAGGTGCTGTGCGATGAAGAAGGCCCATCCTTGAGTTGGTATCTCCCTTGTGGCCTCAACTGTGTGGCCGTCTGCTCCTCCTGAATAGAGACTGAGTTTCCCTCTGACACTTCCCTAGATGCGACATAGGAGCTAGACTCGGAGAGGTCTACACCTCTCCCTCTGCCGGCTATTGTCTTCTTCCTAATTGTCTTAGGCTAGCCAAGGGGGAAGGTACATGTACCTCGACCCCGGGAAGATTCACCTCTACCCTTTGAAGTGTCGCCTCGGCCTCTTGATCGAATCATTATCTGTATCAATGCAAAGAACATTTGTTAGTTGAAATTCATTGTTTAACACAGACAAGACTCATGTAGGAAAGGAAGAAACACTTGGACATGTTGGGTATTTAATGTTAATACATGTTTTCAAGATAAGGGATCCGCGATCCACATATTTTTGTAGTGCGGCCACAGATGGAACTCAAGGTCCGTAGATATTTGATGTGCAGCCGCATAAGGGAAGTGTGATCCCCACATTTGATCTTGCGGCTGCACTTCTGAGTCCCAAATTTGTGAACTCTCTCCTGACAGAGAAATGGTCAATCTGCGGCCGTAAGAGGAAATATGTGGTCCGCATATTTTAACTTGCGGTCGCAGATTCCTTCCTCACTGATTTGCCAACAATTCGCATCTACTGACCGTACAATTTCACGTGCGGCCGCAGTATTCAAAAAATTACGAGCAGACAACTTTTTTAAACTTAGATTTTTCAATTTCTAACATGGCAACATTGTAAAAACATGAGATTACACTTACCCAATCCCATTAGAGCATGTATCAAGTTTACCCAGATCAGATCTACCCCACATGGATGCATAATTGAACTCTAATAATAGATGGCCTAAAAAGAACTAAAAATCTACAGTTTAAACTAACACAAAAAATTAACATGAAATTGAAGCATACCAGATAGAGAGAGTGTAATGAGTGAATGATCAAGGTGGTGGTGTGTAAGGACAGTTAGATATCTCCATGAAATTTAACAGAGAAACAATGTTTTGTTCAGAGAAAGAAAAGTGTTTAATGAGCCCTACTACTCTATTTATACCAACATTTGGAGAAGGGGAAGAAGGGGAAGAAGGGCGAGTGCGGTACGCACTCTTTCACCTAGGGGCCTCATCTTAAAAATCCATCTACGGTTCGCATATGTTCAGGTGCGACCGCAAATTTTACGTGCGGTCGCAGATTAACCTCCACATTGACAAGCTTAATCTTCAGAGAGTTGGTATTTTGGACATTGCAAATGTGCGGTCTGCAAGAGAAATGTGCGTCCGCAATGGTCTTCTGCTATGGAACATAAAAATGTGCGGTCCGCACAAATAAAGTGCGGTCCGCATATTTTTGAACACTTAGCCATATTTTCGTCCACCTTTCTTGTATGTCACACTCATCCCTGTAGCACACTTCAAGTCAAGTTAGAATACAAATAACTCCTAACTACAAAAGAAAAAGGAAAAGAACATGGTTTGCCTCCCAAGAAGCGCCTGATTTAACGTTGCGGCATGACGCAGAAAACCCTCAAATGAAGTGAATGACCGCCACCACGTGGCTATCTCCAAACTTGCCCAGGTAGTGCTTCACCCGGTGACCATTGACTCGAAATACTTCATTGTTTTTGTTCTTAAAGTCTAATGTACCAAAAGGTGTCACACCCACAATTTCAAAAGGACCACTCCACTTGGATTTTAGCTTCCCGGGAAATATCCTCAACCTCGAGTCAAACAACAATACAAGATCGCCCACCTTGAACTCTTTGTTCCAAATGTATTTGTCATGAATATATTTCATCTTTTATTTGTACAATGATGAACTTGCATAATTATGGTACCCGAACTCATCCAATTCATTCAAATGTGCAACCCTCAAGTTGGCGGCTACATCCCAATCAATATTCAACTTCTTTATAGACCACATTACCTTGTGCTCTAGTTCCACCATCACAATTCTGTGCGGTCCGCACTTCAAGAAAGGCTTCAAGTCTTGTTCATTTGCACACTCTCTGAACTTTGAATCGGTTAACAGTGCAGACCTTATTTTGCGGTCGCACAAATCATGTGCGGTCCACAGATTAGCTAAATCTCTACTAGGCTTCTTCACTTATTTTGCTACCTAGAAGGAATTTTGGGGTCCGCACTTTCTTCTTCGGCCGTAGAAATACTTCTGCGGACCTCACATCTTATGTTTTGTGCCCCTTCTTGCCTTGTGAGTTGGAACACTCCTTTTTGAGATGGATTTCATCATGGGATCCCAAACTTCCAACATTCCTACAATTTGCACTCCTTTTGGTATTTTTCCAACTAGGTAAAGAGCCTAGGGATGTTTCCTTAACCTATGTGTTCGCCTAATGGGTTAAATACGTTAACACTTATTTTGTTAATTGGGGTATATTATAGCTCTCAACTCTAGGGTACCCATTTAATACCTCTCGGTCAATGAGTGATTTTGCCCAATTCGGCTTTCTGAAGCCCAAGTGGGTATCAAGCTAAATAGTTGATATAAGCTCAAGTCGGGTTCTCACTATATCTATTTCAAACTCTTTAATTAGACTAATCAAAACCTTAATTAGCACAATTCCTTGTTCCAAGTTTTCCTAGACTAGGCACCTCTTTCTCAAGTAAGAACGAAGTCAAATAAGCATAAACAAATGTTTGCAAACATTAATTCTAAAATTTAAGCATAAACTAGGCTAAATAATCAACATCTAATCATAAAAAAACATTAAATTAAATACTCATAAGGTTTACACACTAGGGTTGGGTCACAATCTTAGTAAGAATCTAGCTACTCATAATGCGAATTGAAGAAAACAAATAAGAAATGCTAATTAAACTCATAATATAAGATTAAAATGATAAAATATGATGTTTGAACCCCAAAATAGTCACAAACTTCCTAAAAACAACAAAATACAATGACTACAATAGCTCAAACTTCGAAACTTGACCTAAAAATGTGATTATCGTCTATTTATAGTTGCCTAAAATTCGTTGATGAAAATGCCCCTCGGGAGGTTACGGCCGCACAATTCCATGTGCGGTCTGCAGTTTCTTCAGCTAGCAAGGTCTTGGATTCTGCAGCCGCACAATTCTAGTTTGTGGCTGCAAAGCATCTTCTGCGGCCGTATAATTCTGTGCGGTCCGCACTTCAACCAAGGCTTCAAGTCTTGGTCATTTGCACACTCTCTGAACTTTGAATCAGTTGACAGTGCAGACCTTGTTCTGCCGCAGCACAAATCATGTGTGGTCCACAGATCAGCTAAAACTCTGATGGGCTTCTTCACTCTTTTTGCGGCCGTAGAGGGAATTTTGCGGTCCGCCCTTTCTTATGTGGCCATAGAAATCCTTCTGTAGAGCGCACATCTTATGTTCTGCGCCCCTTCTTGCCTTGTGAGTTGGAACACTCCTTTTCTAGTCGGATTTCATCATGGGAGCCCAAACTTCCAACATTCCTGCAGTTTGCACACTTTCATTAGTTTTGGGAACATAAATAAGTACTTTTGGACTAAAACAAAAGTAAAAAGGTGCTAATAAGTGGTCAAAATCCACACTTATCAATACGCTCCCACTTCCGCTCAGGTATAGACATCTCCCGATGTAAACTACTCGATCCCGGATGCTCGTTCTTGACCTGCTGACAATCAAACACCGTAAGACATGCCCAATAACGTCCTTCATTCTGCACTACCCATAATGTTGATTCAAACCATAATATATCTATGTTGAACTCGAATGAATAGAATACAACATATTATGAACCTGCTCAAGGATAAACCCCCTTAAACCATCAACACTACAAACACAAACGCGACCCAACAGTTGCAACACACCGTCCACACTAAGGACCACCTCCTTGGCACTACCTCGCAACAACTTGACCCTGATGACAAGCAAATGGAAAACATCATACTGACAATCCTTAATGCGCTCAAACAAGGATGAATGCACAACAATACAAGCGAGAACTCTACTAAGCTCAGAAATAACCAATATCGCAAATCTAAGCCTAAACATTCATATCAAAATGCTTCTCCTCCATTGGTGTAAATGCCAAACTACTCATACTTCCTGTTGCTTGAGATTTAAATCCTCCTGCTAGAACAATTGATGAAGAATTCAATGGCTAGTAGAAACCTCCCATGACACTCTATATGAATGATGCCTCCAAAACTCAAGCACAAGCACGATAATCGCTAACTCCAAATCACGAACTAGTCAATCCTTCTTAGAGATTTTCAAATGTCATGACATATAAGCAACCACACTACCATTCTGCACCAACACTACGCCATATCTAGTGTGTGAAGCATCAAAACAAATTGCATATGGCCCTAAACCTGTGGGAAACTCTAACAACTGGGCTACTATAAATGGAAAACCCCTCCACAAAGTGACGATAGTAGTATGCCCTCGTAACACGGAGAAAGTTATCCCACACCACATTTGCAATATCACCACCTCCCACCAGTGCACAACTGATATCGAGTAGTCCACATCGTACATGAATGAATAGAAAGGAATTAAGATATAGGCTTCAAGCGGAATAAAGTCGCACGATAAGGAACCAAGAAAGGAACGTTTCCTAAAGCCTTATAGCCTCTCGTAGATGATACTAAAGTCTTTTTATCGATCCACAAGACTCTATTAGGCCTGCTCATGATTAGTAAGACCTATAAGAACCTAGTGCTCTGATACCAACTTGTCACGACCCAAAATATCACCAAAGGCTGTGATGGTGCCTAACTTGCCTATTAGGCAATCTGACATGCAGCAACAACCATAGAATCCAATTATTAAGCCATTATCTATTTTGTAATATAACTAACAATGCGTAAGTAAATGTCAATCTAATATCACAATTATAATTCAACAACAATGTCTAGACATGACCACAATTGTCTAACAAATGCCCAAAACCCTGTGTCACTACGCAATGAGCATCTAAAAAGAGTAGCTAATATCAATTGAACAAAACATCTATCCACAAAAGAATACATTGACAAAAATAGATAAGTAGGGAATGAGGACTCCATGTACTGCGAATTGGATCAAGTATAGCAGCTCACTATGAAGTCTCCAATGTAGTGCTCCTACTCAACTCAATAGTACCGCTAGTACCAGTCTCAGAAACTCCACACAAATATGCAGAAGTGTCACAACCAAAACTCCCATCGGTGTAGTGACGGTGCCTAATGTCACTTGCTAGGAAAGCCAACAATTAAATAATAACAATAAACTCAAATAAATAAATTAAATAGTCTCAATAGTGGAATAATCATAAAATATCTGAAATAAATATCAATAACGCAACTTCAACCATCCCATAATCTAGTGTCAACGTATACATGAGCACTACAAAATTTAAATACAAAGTCTAATCCAAAATACATAAGTTCCTAAAAGATAGAATAGTGATAACATGAGAAAAATAAAAGGTGACTTCAAGGTATGCGAATGGAATCAATACCTGCCTCCAGCTAACAATCACCTTTCTCGACAGCACCTGGATCTACACGTAAATTCTAAAGTGTAGTATGAGTGCAACCAACCCCACGTACTTAGTAAGTAACAAGCCTAGCCTCGGCCTGAAAGTAGTGATGAGCTTGTCAAGTGTCCAACATTCAATACCAAAAACTAATAACAACAATGATAGAATAATAACGGTAAAAAAAGTAGCTCATGCAGTATTAAATTTGTCCTTTTCACAAATAGAAGGGAAATATTCATACTTTTCAAGAACAATAGCTAAAGCATGAGGTCCTTCATAGAAGTCATCTAAACATGATGTTATCAATTAAATGGTGCTTCCAAGTCATATACACTACATATGGACATCTGGTACCAACAAAAATAAGAGAAGAATCACAACCTGGTACTTGCATGACGAGTAAGCATGCTTGAATTAACCATATCGCAATTAATTCATCAATTATGGCATGTCTCAGAACATGTGTAGTTCCTGGCACAATGCCCTTGGACCCTTACACTCAACAACAACAACACTCAGCACTGTACATGTGCCTAACACAAGTCCCTCAACCAAGCACATATATGACCCTGTGACTGCGCCCACGGTTAATACCTAACTCCGGAGGGGCGGGTCCTTGCCTAAGTGCTGATCATATCTAAGTCCACGATAAATACCACATAGCCCAATATGGGACCTGGTGTACGAGTCACCTTATAATCAATAGCACTTATCCCAGTGTGGGGCTTGGGGTACGCGTCACCTCTTCATCAATACCAAATTAGCTCTATAGACAAGCTTAGTCATCAATCGCTGAAGTATCAAACATTTAATCTCTATGACCAAGCTCAGTCAGCTCAAACAATGTCACACATATAAGGGTATTAACAACATGTGAGATAACATATAAAGGATGCGCAGAGATAGTGATATAATGCGCAGATATAGAATCATGACTAAGAGTATGACTACAATTAAGGTAAATAGTTCAAAATATCAAGAATAACCCTATCATGTCTCTAATAAATAAGCACATAGCCTGGACATGATTTCTAGCACGAATAATAGCTCAAGTAGTCATATAAGTAAAGAAAACATGGATATAACAAGGCATGATAGAAAAACAAGGCACATAATAGCCTAAGATATACCCGGATCATGAATAACTTTGGTGCACATACATATGCCTGTCACTTAGCACATGCATCACCCCCAATATATCTCAAATATCATAGCCAACAGGGAAAATTACCTCAAACCAAGTTTAGACATGTTACTTATCTCGAAGCGCCTTAATCAATACTCCAAAAAACCTTTCCCATGCGAATCGACCTCCAAAAGGCTCAAATCTAGTATAAAACAACTCAATAACATCAATCATGGATATAGAAATCGATTCCAAGTAATAAAGCTCTAATATGTATCAAATTGCAAAAAGGTCAACCAAAAATTCAACCCTGCCCCGCACCCCGGAACTCAACAAAAGTCACAAATCCCGATTACCTATTCGAATACGTGTCCAAATGTCACGCCCCGACCTTGAGGAGCGCAGCCGCTGCTCAACCGAAATACCCTGACCAAGCAAGTCTACTTGATGCCTTCTATCCAATCTTACCCATGACCAATATAAAATCAATATCAAGAGATATACATGAGGAGAACACAGTGATCCACATTCTTTCCCATTATTCAAAAGATATCCATTTACGGTTTCAAAAATATTACAAGTTTATAGATATGATGAAAAATAGGTTTCCCAAATACCAACACTTCTAGTTCAATCTCCAACATCAGACACCACCTATAACCTATTTACGGAGCCTCTAAGTACAACATAAGTGAAGAATGGATATACCTCAAAGCACAAATTACAACGTCAAATAACATAAAGCCCAGAACAGAGTAGGGCTCACCAAAACCTGCTGAGTAGATAGTAACTGCTAACAAGGATCATGACTGCCCGCTGATGAACCACCTGCATCCATTGAAGATGCAGCACCCCTAACAAAAGGGATGTTAGTACATATGGAATAGTACTAGTATGCAAAGCTAAATGTCCTCTTTAGAAATAGAATGCCAATGTAAGAAGGGGAAAAACTATGGAAACAACAAGTAACCATCAACAATATCCAAATGCCAAGTTTAAAACATAACAATTTTCAAAATACGGATATAATATATATTTTTGGTTGGGAAATCATTAGTACCGATATACTACCGTGTTTTAGTACGGAGTACAATCATGGCCCGATCGGCTAGGCCGTCTCACCCAAAGACATTTGATCTACACAAAGCGACCCTGCCATCTCACCCTAATGTGTGCGGGTGGAGGTGTAATCACAATCTCTACAAAAAACGGCCCCGCCGCCTCACCCCAATGTGTGCGGGTGGAGGTGTATCACAATCGCAATCTCAATTATAATTTCCAGCACAATCACCACCATGTGTGTAGCATGGCGTCCGATCATGACCCGACCGGCAAGGTTGTCTCACCATAATGCCGTGTGGATCGACATCACCCTTTTCTAGTAATCATCTCATCCCAATAAAGGGGAATATTCTCATCCCAATAAAGGGGAATATTCTCATCCCAAATAAGGGAAATAATCATAATGCACCCTACACCGGCACGTGTAGTTTCGGTGTTAGGTTATTCCAACCTACCCTTCTCGGTGACTAACGATACTCCCAAAAATATTTTGTTTTGCACATAAGGGAAACAAAAGTACAAATATATTTTATATTCACCTCATTATCTTTCACACTATATATATCTTCATTAGTACTTTCAACCATTCACCACATCGTTATTTCCTTGGCTCTCTTGGCCATACTTATGATTCGTCATTCATTGCACGGTGACCGTATCTCATATTCCATACTTTGATTTCTTTACTTTCATGGATCATCATCACAAACAACAATATATCGAATATTCCGGAAATCATAACATCAAGTTCATTAGTAATGATGGCTTTAAACACAATAGTTTTATTTCCAAAGAATGGAGCAAAATGACTAGCAATTGAAGCACAAGTTAAAATTATAAGAGAGAAGTTTACAGGAAATCATAAAATTATGGGATAATCGAAATTATTAGGAACATGGGAATTAGGAACCTGGGCCAACCATACTAGAAACTTATAGGGACATCATAGAATTCGATTCTAAGAGAGAAGTTTGGCCAACATACCTTGTTTAAGCTTTACTTAAATTACTACAATGCGCCAACACTTCTAGCAATAATAATCTATAGGAAGATAGAAAAAATTAGTTAATAATTAGAAGGATTCCCATGGTGTAACTCTCTTAGAAAATTTGTCAAACACCTAGTATGCAAAATAGACTACAAAGCTCTACAATGGTAATCCCTTCCTCCATCAACCAATTTCAACAAGAAGCTAACCAAAATGGTTCATTAACCCCACATACTACAACCTATTGTCACATGCATGGCATATTTCTAACCCCACAATATACTTGAACTCATAACCACTTACATGAAAGCTTAGGAGTAGAACTTACCCGGATAGATGAGAATCTAGTGATTGGCTTCCTTGATTCTTGAAGATTGTTGCAAGAATGGATGATTAGAATGCTAGATTTCCTCCTTCTCTCTCTAAAATACTCTTACCTCTCTCTAAAATAATCAGACATTCGTTTTAAAATGAGCCCTTAAGGCTATTTATCAAAATGGGGTCGGGTTATAAAAATACGAAAACGGACCCTTCGAACTCAGGTCTGCGGTCACAAAGTGGACTGCATAATAGATATGCGGTCCGTAAAATGGATCGCAAAAGTGATACCAAAAACTAGAATGGTCTGGATTGGTCTGCGGTCCCCAGACCACTTATGCAGCCGCAGAGTGGACCGCAGAGTGGACCGCAAAATCACTCTCCAAAATTATTGCTGCCAAATCTGCGACGGATGTGCAGACCATGAAACAACTATGCAATCGCATAACGGACCGCAGAACAACCTTCAAAATTCAACAAATTCTCTGCTCAACTCCGCGATGATTATGCAGCCTACGGAGTGGTTCAGAGGTCGCAAACTTGACGAAACCTCAGCACCACGAAACCTCAATTTCCTTGGCAAAATTCACGGGGCCTCACACCAAATATACAAGTTTCATCCAAATTCGACTTCAAATCGGGGTTCAAATTTCCCTTTTTTACTTTAGAAAAGTTTTTCCAAAACCCCCTATTTTTCCTCCCTTAGATTCACCAATCAAATGTCAAAATCAAAGACAGAATCAAGAATAATCATCAAATACGAGTCAAGAATACTTACCCAATATAAGTGGATGAAAATCACCTTAAAAGTCGCCTCAATCCGAGCTCCAAATCTCAAAATATGATAAAATAAGCAAACCCTTGATTAAATTAGTTCTGCCTAGTGATTATCACTTATGCGGTCCAAGTATCGCATCTGCGACACCGCATCTGCAAAAAATTCACTGCAAATGAGGAATCCAGTTATGCCTCTGCCTTTCGCTTCTTCGGACAGAAGTCTGCTTCTGTGCTCCATGTAGCGCACATGCAATTGCGCACCTGCGCAAGGACTGCCACTTCAATGAACAAACCTGATCCGATCCAAACTCATATCTGCGACCCTGGGTCCTCTTCTGCAGACTCATGCAGACCAAATCTTGTAGGTGCGAAAACATCAGACCTGATCAGCCAACTAACTCCAAAATGATCTGGAATCCATCCAAACCACATCTGAGCCCCTCGGGACCCCGTCCAATCACACCAACCAGTCCCACAACATAACACGGATCTGCTCGAGGTCTCAAATAAAACAAAATATCATCAAAACTACAAATCACACCTCAATTCAAGCCTAATGAAGTAATCAACTTCCAACTTTCAATACTCACACCGAACCACATCTAACGAACTCGGAATCACCCCAAATTTTGCACAAAAGTTCCAAATGACATAATAAGCCTATTCCAACTTCTGGAACAATCCGACCCTGATAACCTCAAAGTCAACTTCTGGAACAATCCTCATAGTAATTCTAAAGCATGGTAACATAAAACACCGGATGAACTCCCAATAAGCTATGTGACAAAGCAAGTTTGTAGGCCACCTCCCCAACTCTCTCCAATACCTAGAAGGGGGCAATACACCAAGAGATCAACTTGCCCTTCTTCCCAAATCTCATCACACTCTTCATAGGAAAAACTCGAAAAAGAACCTTCTCACTCTCCATGAAAGCCACATTACGAGCCTTCCATCAGCATAACTCTTTTGACTGGACTGAGCTATACGAAACCGCTCCTGAATCAATTTCACCTTCTCCAAAGCATCACAAATCAAATATGTGCCTAATAGACTAGCCTCACCCGGCTCAAACAAACCAATGGGAGACCGACATCACCTCTCATATAAATCATCATATAGAGCCATCTATATACTCGACTAATAATTTTTATTGTAGGCAAACTCCACTAAAGGTAGAAACTAATCCCATTGGCCTCCGAAATCTAAGATACAGGACCTCAACATATCCTCCAAAATCTGAATGGTCTACTTAGACTGTCGTCCATCTGAGGGTGAAATGCGGTGCTCAACTTAACCTGTGTTCTTAACTCGTGCTATACTGCTCTCCAGAAATGCCAAGTAAACGGAGTACTTTGATCAGCGATGATAGCACCAGGTATACCATGTAATCGAATAATATCTTAGGTGTAGATCTTAGCCAAGTACTCCAAAGTGTCGGAAGTCATGATTGGAATGAAATGTGCAGACTTGGTCAGTCTGTCCACAATGACCCAAACTGCATCAAATCTCCTAAATGTCCGTAGAAATCCTACCACAAAGTCCATAGTGATACACTCGCACTTCCACTCCGGCATCTCGATCTTTTGAAGTAACCCACTAAGTCTCTGATGCTCATACATGACCTTCTGACAATTCAAACACCGAGAAATTTATTCAACAATGTTTCCTCCATCCTCATCCACCAATAATGCTGCCTCAAATTTCGGTACATCTTTACAACACCCGGATGAATAGAATACCACAAACTATGAGTCTACTCAAGTATCAACTCTCTCAACCCATCCACATTAGGAATACAAATCCAGCCTTAAAGCCTAACACGCCATCATCACCAACATTCACCTTCTTAGCACTACCATGATGCACTGTGTCCCTAAGGAAAAATAAGTTGGGATCATCATACTGACGAGCCTTGATGCGCTCAAATAAAAATTACTGGGATACGACATAAACAAGAACCCTGCTAGGCTTTGATATATCCAATCTACCAAACCTGTTGGTCAAAGCCTGAGCATCCATGACTAAAGGCCTCTCCCCAGGTGGAATAGATGCTAAACTTCCCATGCTCTTCCCCTTTCTACTCAAGGCGTCTGCTACCACATTGGCCTTCCCTAGATGATAAAGAATGATGATATCATAGTCCTTCAATAGCCCCAATCACCTATGCTTCCTCAAGTTCAAATTGTTTTGCTTGAACAGATACTGAATACTCTGGTGATCCGTATACACCTCAAAAGACAAGTCATATAAATAATGCCTCCAGATCTTGAGCACGTGTACGTTAGCTGCTAACTCTAAATCATGCACTAGATAGTTCTTCTCATGGGGATTTAATTGGTGCGACATGTAGGCTATCACCCTGCCGTTATGCATCAAACACACCCAATTCCAACCCGCGAAGATTCACAATAAACTGTATATAAATCCGATCCCGAAGGCAAAACAACACTAGATATGTAGTCAAGACTGACTTGAGCTTCTAAAAGATATCCTCACACTCATCTAACTGCCTGAATGGAGCGCCCTTCTGAGTCAACTTAGTCAATAGGTTTGCAATATATGAAAATCCCTCTATGAAGCGACGGTAATAACCAGCCAAACCTAAGAAAGTCCTGATCTATGTAGCGGTAGAAGGTCTGGGCCAACTATGAATTGCCTCAATCTTCTTTGAGTCCACCTTGATCCCACCACTCTATGCCATATGACTCAAGAATGCCATCGAGTCTAACCAAAAATCACACTTGGATAACTTAGCATATATCTTCTTCTCCCAAAATTTCTAGAGAACGGTCCTAATATGTTGCTCATGGTCCTCCCTACTACTAGAATAAACTAATATATCATCAATGAACATGATGACGAAGGAATTCAAATAGGGTTGAAAAACACTATTCATCAAATGCATGAAGGCTATTGGGGCATTAGTCAACTCGAACAACATCACCAAGAACACATAATGCCTATAACGAGTCCGAAAAGCAGGCTTAGGAATGTCTGAAGCCCTGATCTTCAACTGGTGATACCCCGACCTCAAGTCAATCTTCTTGAACACCATGACACCTTGAAGCTGATCAAATAAGTCATCAATGGGCAGCAATGGATTCTTTTTCTTAATGGTCAGCTTGTTCAACTGTTGATAGTTGATACACATCCTTATAGATGCATCCTTCTTCTTAACAAACAACACTGACGCACCCCAAGTTGAAACACTAGGCATAGTGAATCCCTTATCTAACAACTTTTTCAACCATTCCTTCAATTCCCTAAACTCTGCTTGAGCCATACGATCCAAAGGAATAGAGATAGGTTGAGTGTCCTGTGCTAAATCAATTCCGAAATCAATATCCATATCGGGTGGCATGCCTCGATAGGTTTGCTGGGAACACATTCAACCTATCTCTATTGAAACTGACTCAATAGTAGGAGTATCAGCACTGGCATCTCTAACAAAATCCAAATGCACCAAACATCCATTCTCAACCATCCATTGAGCCTTCAAGAACGAAATCACTCTTCTAGGAATGCAACCAAGAGAACCCTTCCACTCTAACCTCGGTAACCCCGGCATCGCTAACGTCACAGTATTAGCATGACAATAAAGAATAACATGGTACGAAGATAACCAGTACATACCCAAGGTCATATCAAAATCTATCATATCTATCAATAGGAAGTCCGCTCTCGTCTCAAAACCACAAATAGTGACCATACATGACCGATAAACTCTATCATCATGATAGAATCCCCAACGGGTGTAGACACATGCGCATAAGCATCAAGAGAACCACAAGACATACCCAGACAAGAATCGAAGTATGATGACACATATGAATATGTAAAACCATGATCAAACAATACTTAAACAACCTTGTGGCACACAGAAACAATACTTGTAATCATTGCATCAGAAGCAATGGCCTCAGTCTTCCTTGGGAGCACATAGCATCTGGCCTGACCTCCACTAATTCGAGCTCCCACTCTAGGATGAACACGACCCGAATGACCTCTACCGCAAGTTGGTTGGGTGGGTGGTCGAGCAACTGGTGTGGGAATCATAGTCTGACGTTCCTGATGCACTGGACCTGTTCGAAAATGGGGGTAACACTTCTTGACATGCCCCAACTCTGCACACTCATAGCAATCTCTAACTGAAAATGAATGTGGGGCCTGAGTTAGACCTTGGCCCAAACCTAGTACCGACGAACCCTGAACTAATGGAGTGCAGTAAGAGCTTTAAGCTGGAAGTGCACTAAATGAAGGTTGCACTGAAGCTTCTCGGCTGAGTGGTGTTGATTGATAAACTAGCATGCTAGACTCGCCTCTCACAAACCAACCTCGGTCTCCAAACAAGGAATCACTGAAGCTACCTGAATATCGGGACTTCTTGTCCTTACTCGGCATCATCTCTCTATTTCCTCGGGGCTTATTTGTCTCGCCTTAAGAGGAGCTATTGGGGGCTCTACAACATCTGCACAAACAGGGGCTCTATCTACAGTATGTGCTCTGCCCCTACCTTTGCCTTGACCCCGATATCTCATAGCCAAGGCCTACTTAGCTACACCTGACGATCAAAATTAGGTACCAGCGCCTACTTAGCTACCCCTGACGATCGTGAGAGAATAGAAAAATCAATAATTTAGGCTTAAATATAATTAAATCCACATGACAAAGAATGAAAGAAAGTGAAGTTTCGTAATAGCCCTGTAGCCTCTTGAACATAAGTACAGACGTCTCCGAACTGATTCGCAAGACTCTAATAGACTTGATCATGAATCGTGAGACCTAAGTAACCTAGTGCTCTAATACCAACTTCTCACAATCCAAACTCCCACCGGAGCTGTGACAACGCCTAACACCACTTGCTAGGCAAGCCAATAATTAAATAATATCTAAAATAATATAGTTAAATAGTCTCAATAGAAAAATAATCACAAAATACCTGAAATCAATAGCAATAATGCAACTACAACCGTCCCATGATCTATTTTCAATGAGCACATGCGGAATATAGAATTTAAATACAAAGTCTAATCCAATATATAGAACTGTCTGAAAGATAGAACAGTGATAACATGAGCAAACCAGAAGGGAACTTCAAGGCTTGCGAATGGAATCAGCACCTACCTTGAATTCTCCAAGAATCTGGTACAGGTGCCACCAGCTAACAATCACCTCTCTCGACAGTACTTGGATCTGCAAATAAAGTCCAAAGTGCAGTATGAGTACAACCGACCCCATGTACTCAGTAAGTAACAAGCCTAACCTCGGGCTGAAAGTAGTGACGAGCTTGGGAAGTGTCCAATATTCAATATCAATAACCAATAACAACAATGATAAAATAATAAAGGTAAAAGAAGTAGCTCATGCAATATTCAATTCGGCCTTTTCATAAATAGCAGGGAAATATTCATGCTTTTCAAGAGCCATAGCTAAAGCATGAATTCCTTCATAGAAGTAATCTAAACACGATGTTATCAATTAAACGGTGCTTCCAAGTCGAATACACTACATAAAGATATCTGGTACCAACAAACATAAGGGAAGAATCACAACCTGGTACCTACATAACGATTAAACATGTTAGAATTAACCATATCACAATTAATTTGGTAAGTATGTCATGTCTCAGAATATGTGTAGTGCCTGGAACAATGCCCTTGGACCCTCACAATCAACAATTACAACACTCAGCACTGGATGAGTGCCTAACAAAAGTCCCTCACCCAAGCACATATATGACCATGTGACTGCGCCCACCGTTAATACCTAACTCCGAAGGGGCAGGTCCTTGCCCAAGAACTGATCGAATCTAAGTCAACGATCAATACCACATAGCCTAATATAGGACCTAGTGTACGGGTCATCTCATAATCAATACCACTTATCCCAATGTGGCCAAGCTCAGTCATCAATTGCTCAAGTACCAAAACTTTAATCTCACAATACTCAGTCATTCATAGCATGTGACATAACATATAAAGGATGCACATAGACAGTGATATAATGCACGAATATAGAATCATGACTGAGAGTATGAATACAATTAAGGCAAACAAATCAAAATAGCAAGAATAGACCTATCATGTCTCAAATAGATAAGCACATAGCCTAGACATGATTTCTAGCATGAATAAAAGCTCAAATTGCCATATAAGTAGAGAAAACATGGATATAACAAGGCATGATAGCAAAACAAAGCACATAATAGCCAAAGATCTACCTAAATCATGAAAAACCTCGGTGCACGCACATACGCCCATCACCTAGCACGTGCGTCACCCCCAACATATCTCAAATATCATAGCCAACAGGAAAAACGTCAACCAAAAAGTCAACCCGAGCTTAGACCCGGTTCCATGTAATAAAGCTCACACCAAAAAGTCTATCGATTCCAAGTAATAAAGCTCAAATCTTTATCAAATAGGAAAAGAGTCAACCAAAAAGTCAACCTGAGCTCACACCCTGAAACCCAACAAAAGTCACAAATCCCGATTACCCATTCGAATACGGGTCCAAATATAAAGGTTTCATCCAAATCCGACTTCCAATCGCGGTTCAAATCTCTATTTTTTACTTTAGAAAGGTTCTGCCAAAATCCCCCATTTTTCCTCCCTTAGATTCACCAATCAAATGCCAAAATCAGAGACATAATCATGAATAATCATTAAATCCGAGTCAAGAACACTTACCCAATCCAAGTGGGTGAAAATCACCTCAAAAGTTGCCTCAATCTAAGCTCTCAATCTCAAAATATGATAAAATAAACCGAACCCTCGATTAAATTAGTTCTGCCCAGCAATTATCGCTTTTTGCAATCCAAATATTGTTTCTGCGACACCGCATCTGCAGAAAATGCCTCGCAGATGCAAAATCCTCTTATGCATCCACCCCTTCACTTCTGCGGAGCCGCTTCTATGCTCCAATTTATAACATGATTCACAACTCATACAATCAAACAAGTAGGGAGAACATGGATGCAACAAGATATAACAGCACAAAACAAGTCTGATGATAGTCTAATTTTCGACTAAAATCATAATTTACTCGGTGTACGCTGACACGCTCATTAGCTAGCATGTGCGTCACCTCAATACATATATTATAACACAGTTCCTACGGTTAAATACCCTCAAATCCCAGTTTAGATATGTTACTTACCTCGAACAAGCTGAATCCAATACCGAGCAAGCCAAACAATCCTCTAGAAATGTCATCCTGCATGTAACAACCTCCAAACGGTTCGAAACTAGCCAAAAGCAACTCAAATGCATCAAGTAATATCATAGGAAACAAACTCAAACGATAAAGGTCGAATCTTTACTCAATTACTCAAAGTCAACCAAAAAGTCAAACATGGGCTCGCACCTCAAAACCCGACAAAACTCACCAAATACGACAACTCATTCAATTACAATTCTAACCATACTAGTTTCACTCAAGTCCGACTCGTAATCAATATTCAAAACTCAAAAATTCACTTTACAAAGGTTTTCACAAAACCCCTATTTTTCTTGTTAAATCCCATGTTTTGATGTTAAATCTAGTAATGGATTTTTGTAAATATCAAATATATATATATATATATATATATATATATATATATATATATATATATATATATATATATATATATATATATATGTGTGTGTGTGTGTGTGTGTGTGTGTGTGTGTGATGTGTGTGTGTGTGTGTGTGTGTGTGTGTGTGTGTGTGAATCACTTACCCCCAAGCTTGTAGATGAAGGTCTAGGTTGAAACCCTTCAAACCCGAAAGTGGTGAAGAATGAAATAAAATTCCAAAAATCCCGTTTATATAATACAAGATATGATCTTCCATAGTGCTGACCGCACTTTATTTTGTGTGGTGCGCACTTCCATGTTCTGCGGCCGCACTTCAGCAGTAACTGTACTACCAGTCTTCAGTAAATTGACCATCACTTTCTGTACAAATATCCAAATGATGAACAGTTATATTTTCTGGAAACTAGACTGAAAGTGCTTTAACTTTCATTTTTAAATTATCTCCAAATTCCTTATAGATTGCAAGATATAAGCTCCCAAAGTCGGACAAATAAACCTGCATATTTCCTGTTGCGGCCCTCAGTGCGGTCCGCACTTTTGCCATTGCCTCTGCACTTGGGGGTTTGTGGCTGCACATAAGGCTTTTCCTCAGCACTCCAAAAGTTCCCTCAACACTCCAAAAAGTGCCCTCCGCACTTCTACATCTCCAGGACATTATCAAAGTGCTGAAATGCCAAAACTTGTTAAAAACTCACCTGAACCTCTAAGGACCCCGTCGAAACATACCAATAAGTCCCATAAGATGACACGGGCCTACATGAGGCCTCAAATCACATATAACAATATCAAAACCACAAATTATACCTCAAATCAAACTTAATGAACTGTTGAGCTTTCAACTTCCAAAACTCGTGCCGAACCATATCAAATTAACTCGGAATGAACTCGAATTTTGCACACAAGTCCCAAATGAAATAACAAAATTATTCCGATTCTCGGAACCACAATCCAAACCTGATACCATCAAAGTCAACTTCTAATTAAACTTATGAACATTCCAAATCTTCAAATTTCCAACTTTTGCCAATTAGTGTTGAAACCTTCTAGAAACATCCAAATGCAAATCCGGGCTTACGCCCAAGTCCAAAATCACCATTCGGACCTAACGGAAAAATCAAAACTATGATCTGGGTTAAATACACAAAAGTCAAACTTGATCAACTCTTCCAACTTAAAGCTTCTAAGATGAGAATCATTCTTTCAAATCAATCCCGAATCACCCGAAAACGAAAACCGACGATACACACAAGTCATAATACATCATATGAAGCTACTTGTTCCCTCGAACCTTCGAATGAAATGCAAATGCTCAAAATGACCGGTCTGGTTATTACATTCTCCCCCACTTAAGCATATGTTCATTCTTGAGCGTGCCAAGAGTCATTCCAAAGTCATCCAATCACTGTGTAACCTTACCATGCACATACCCAGGGGTGGTCCCCCGTCACCTCAATCTGTATAATTTTTTCAACTCAATATAACTGAAGATTCTTCCTTCAACCTTAGCCCATAAACCTTGGAACCCAATTTCCAACATCCGGAATTCCTCACAAGACACGAATCTCACACCTACACATTGTATAAGTCTGAACAAGCCCTAACCATAACCCAAGATATAATGACATGATATACCACATAACTCTCATGTTCGTAGCAATAATTCCCTACCACAGTAGCTGTTCAAAAACAAACCTGGTACTGATAAAAATCCTCATATCATATAAAACCTAGTTCAAAAACTTCGTACATTGCTGATGATGGAAGAAACACGCAAAAACTCATAACCACACATCAGACCAACAAGTCATGGAGCTCTCTCTCTCATCCAACAAGAACCAAAGGCAAATTCTAAGCCGACTTCTAAAATTATTCCTCCATACATACTGTAATCAAATCCGATAGTATCCATTCTAGGTCCAATGGCCTTATCTCATCAAACACAACTATTCTATTAACATGCCACACCAATACAACCTATAGCCACAAATCATGCAATCTGTGTACCAATAAGCAACAGTTCAAGTGTACTTAAACATGGAAAATAAATCCAATGAGAGTACTATCCTACAAGCTCAACATGTACCACCATAACGTAATGCTATGAACAACTCACACACAGTAGAACCAAGACACATAAATCTATCACAAAGGATCATATCCCAACGTAACCCCGCTGCAATACGTGACCCCATCCGATCACTGGTCCATATGAAATACCTTAAGCCACAATGCTCAAAATCAACAACTACACGCAATTCGACACCAAGTACATGAAGTGCATTACCAAAACCATAGAGAAGCAAAATACACTATATACCACAACCCAAAAAGAACATAACCAAGGCGCAATCAACTATTCAACACCTAAAAAACCATCTCGCTCGAATTCTGCTACAAGGCCCAAGCAGAACCGCATTGTGTGTGCATATAACCAACAAATCACAACCCCTCGTAGAATATAAGAGTAATACATAGAATATATCGGAACACGAACAAGCTCAATTCCAACTGAATGACACCCCTCAACAATAACAGTGCTGAGTCAACAAATCCGACCAGGTGCAGATTACGCATCGTCATTAGGCCTAACAATGGGCCCCCAAATCAACTCCGATTATCCATAAATAGATAAATAAGCCTACAAGAGTCTACAATGACTAACCATAACACATACCACCATCTGGCTAACTTTGGCCACAACTTCACAGTCCGCAACCTCAAAACAATCTGCTTCTGATAACTCCCAGTCTCCAAATCCATAGAACACATGAATCACCATAGCCAATCCCAACTCCACCACTCGAATGACTAACACATATCTCATATGCAATAAACCCAAGAGAAATACTTCTAAAATTCTTCCATGTCACATAGCAAAAATGTGAACATCAGCAGTCAATCAATCAGGCGAGTACCGCAATACCAATAAAGAATCTGTAAGTCAAAACATAGTGCACCTTCTTAAATGTGCACACTTCTCAGGCATTACCGATGAAGCATCTGTAAGTCAAAACATAGTGCACCTTCTTAAATGCGCACACTTCTCAGGTATTACCGAGTAGTAATAGCATTCATCTAATCACTTGAAACTGCCCATGCTATCTAAGAATTTATGACCTTCCCTTCAAAACTGAACCACCACCTTGTACTTGCAATTCTCGATCCCACAGGACACACCGCATCTATCATGCCATCATATGAAAAGCATGAGAATCTCTTAATCAACTCTGAGTCACAAGTAGAATACATACTCAATCAGCTAGATACCTTCCATTTGATCCCATCCAGGATAAAATCACAATACATAACATACTTCCCATACCGGTAAAAAATATTTATCTTAAGTCGCGGCAAAAATTGTCGAGGACACTTTGAAACCCATTTACACATAACCAAGCCATTGGAACTGAATCCCTCTCACATCAACCAAGTCACTCATGTCACCAAACCCAAGAGTATTGCCACAAAACACATGTAGAGACTCACCACATTATAAGTACCCAAAGAACCGATCATATCCATTACCATGTTGATCCAATCCTACTTCCAAGCTGTCCTATTTATCTGAGTCCCTTCCGAATTACCCTCAAGTTGACACTTCTCCTTGCCAGAACACCATGTTCCTTACCCAAAGCTCACCATAAGAGATCCTAGCACAAAACCATACCGCCCTAAGGCCCATAAGCCGTTGTATTTCTTCTTAAAAGACCTTCTGTGAATCTAAAGTCATTTCATTTACCTTCCTGATACCGAAATGTATAATCCATAATGATATAGAAATACCAAGAGTCTCGACACAATCTAATGTAATTCTCAGATTCTAGCCATATACAAATCCAAAAAATTCTAATTTTCACATATAAATCCTGAATCCATTAGAACCTTCTCGAGAGTCATCCAGTCTATTCAGATCTCATATACACCATCTAAATGAGCCAAAAGACGTGTGCTACGTTAACACACCAACTCCCCAAAGAAGTAATCCACACCTCTAATCCATCGAGCGAATCCCCTTTTCTTAGTACATCACATCCATCACGAACAACAACCCTAAATCACTTCCAAGACTCCTATATATCCATAAGGTGTAATACATCATGCATCCTAAAATTCCCTTGATTAAGTCATCCACAAAACCAATATTTATGAGTCATAACTGATCCACAAGTATGCCTCAGACCGAAACCAATACAACACATAACCATGCAATCAAATCATTGATGGGAAACTCCCCCACATGGCTCAAAGCCATAGAACAAAACACACGATAACTCACAACACCCATACTCAATTACTGCCACAATCTCGCAGTGAGATTCAACTAAATCCTTCACAAGCTCCAGCAACACAACCCATAAAATACCTCAAATTATCTGCTAAGCCCACATTCATCCTCGTGACAGTCAGATCAACTTTCTCTACCTATCCAAACTCAAATCGCAACACATATAACCCACTGGTAGAAAGAAACTCTCCACATAACATCATAAGGTTCACACACCCGTAGACCACCCCGTAGGAGATAAATCACCTGCTTAGCCTCAAATTGGTATTTCACTACGCCCTACCATGGCCACAACCATCATGCAATCACTTAATCTTCCCGAGTCTAACCTCGTTAACAAGACATGAGAATCTACTTCATTTGTTACATTCCGCATTTTCGTACGTTAAAGTTTTGTCGTAAGTTAATCGACATAAGCTTGGGAATGAGATTATTTTGAGATTATACGTATTATGCTATTTCAAATAAGTGATGAGTAAATTCGTGAAGGTGAGAGGGTAAGCAAATCAAAGAAAATGAATTTCGTCAAAGTTTGACATTTTGAGATAAAATACGGTCCAAGCTACAATACCCCGTATTTATAGACTAGTGCCATAAAAGGTACCACATGACCATGATAACAAGATATATAAAGTGAGTTAAAAGTGAGTAGTATTTTAAGATAGTTGAGATAATTCTTAATTATGTGGATAATCAGGTAATTATTAATTTTTGGTGGGAGATTAACCAATTAATTAAGCATATTTGGATAAGATTAAGTACTCATCAACGTGGAAACAAGACATATCAATCAAGTGACTCTTTAATCACATTGCTAGGTGGCACACTTTGGGAATCAAGTGGGGCCCACAACCACATTGATAAAAGGCTTTCCAAATCCATTTAATTGAGATGCTTATGACTACAAGTAATGGATCTCTTCAGCAAGCAACGTGAATTAAGAGTGATTTGCTTACAAATTTTCATTACAATATTCATTATTCATTAAGAGTGAGATCTTATGTTTGCTAAGCTAACAGATGAAAGCCACAAAGAGAATGATTATCAAATCATATAATTCTATTCTTGAAATAGTGTTAACATGATGTCTGTGGATGTAGCAGCAACCTAATTTTGAATTATATAATAGCAACGTGACTTACAATTGTAAGGGAGTACGGTACAATCTTTCTCAAGAATATCATTTAGCTTTTTCCCTACTTAGATCTGCCGTTACGTGTTTTTCACAAAGGACGTGTGCTAGAGGGATTGTCAAGAGAACCGGCTCAGGTATGTTAAGGCTATCCCTTCTTTCTTTTTGGCATGATCCAAATGATACAAACGAAACGAGCAAAATACGCAACTCCCATAAATGACTCTCTTCATAAAAATGCTAGAGATGCTTATGTTCTTGATTCGCCATGTGTCCTATTATTCTATCATATGTTCATGGGTCTCAGAAAATACGTAAGTTGATAAAGTTAATTTCATGACATTGATCAGAGGCATAATGGTCTTATGACGTTCCGAGAGATTTTATTGACGTACTTCTCATGCATTGCATATATGTATACATGTACATTGACCCATGACCAGATGGTGTTATATACGCGTATATTATATGTATATGGGATATGGGAAAAGGTTACGGTGTTATATATGCACCACCACCTGATCAGCCGGTATACGTTGATGATTTTCCCACAGTGGCCGAGATATATTATGGGATGCCCTCAAAGGCTTGATGATGTTATGAACTCATATACCTATGCATGGTATGACATTTATACGCATATGCATGACATTATAAATATGAAATAATTCATAGAGTTATTTGTGCTTACATGTTGAGTCTTTTACTCTATGTTTCTCTCATGTCTATTACTTACTGATTTTCATTCCTTACATACTCGGCACATTATTTGTATTGACGTCCTTTTTTCCTGGGGGCGCTGCGTTTCATGCCCACAGGTCCCGTTAGATAGGTTGAGAGTCCTCCAAGTAGTCTATCAGCTTAGCAGAATGTATTGGTGCACTCCATTTGCTCCAGAGTTGCTATTTGGTCAGTATGATTAGGACATGTGTTGATTGGTATGGCGGGGATCTGTCCCGACCTTTATGATATTTATGTACTCTTAGAGGCTTGTAGACATATGTCATGTATATGAAAAATTGTATGGCCTTATCAACCTATGTTCAGTGTACGAGTAATCATTTTGGCCTTATAGGCCTGTATGTCACATGTGTAGGTTTTTATATCAAATTGGGTCGTCTTATATTGAGTATTCCCATATGTTTATTCCGGTTAATCCATGACGGCCCGTTTGGCCCATTTGCCAATGATAGTACGATAAGAAGGATATGTAATATTGGTACTCGGTTGAGTAAGGCACCGAGTACCCATCGCGGCCCATCGGTTTGGGTCATGACATCATTCCACAAATGAAAAAACATGAAAGAATCCCTCAAATCCCTCAGAACTAAAGACTGTATAACACATCCATAGAAATCGAGCATCCAATAGTCCTTTTCACATCTCAAGCATACTCTTCTCGTCACATTCAAACAATATGAACACATCCCACAGTCACATGATACACATCATATAGCTATCCAACCACTCACCGAGCCATAAGTCCCCCTCACAGGGACACTACCGGACATATAAGTTCAAAAGCACATGCTACATAATTGGAACCACCGAACCCAAGCTACGATCAAAACCCGACCTCAATTTCTCTAGACTGGCCCCAACTCCAAAACATAGCAACACATCTCACATCTCATCCATGGAATCACAAATCATCGATGCACAGCTGACACCAAGCACTCACATACGCATACGAGGGAGTGAGAAAATTCAAAGAGATATACTTCAAGCTGAATCAATGCCACACGATAAGGAAAGAAAGATGGGAATTTGATCCTAAATGCCCTATAGCCTCTCGAAGATAGGTATGGATGTCATCATACCGATTCGTAAGACTCTACTAGACATTTTCTTAAGGCTTGTAGAACCTATGAACCTAGAGATCTAATACCAACTTGTCACGACCCAAAATCCAACTAGTCGTGATGTCACCTAACCCAACTTGTTAGGTAAGCCAATTAACAATAAACCACAATATAATGATAATGATAAGAGTCAAAAATGAAATAACTAAATTTTACACAACTCCCCAAAGACTGGTAGTACAAATCATGAGTTTCTAAGACTTAGAGATTACAAAGGTGGTATGAAATAAATACATCATCTGTTTGAATTGCACATAAATAAATTTATAAATCTAAAGCTATTAAGAACAATAGGCAACTATAACCGGAACGCAGGTACATCTTCAATGCCAGCTCCCTCCATACACAATAACATCAGCTCCAAAATCCGCATGCAAGGTATAGAAGTATGGTATGAGTACAACCGACACCATGTACTCAATAAGTAACAAACATAAACTCAGGTTGAAAGTAGTGATGATCTAGGACAACGGCCAGAGACCAACACCAATAGCCAAGAACAACTCCTAACAATATGATAAAAGCAGTACAAGTAATAACTCAAAGATATGATTCTTAGCTCATTCACATTTACGGAAAAATAGGCATGTTTTTAGGTATAACGGTAAAACCCAAATATTTTGTCGAAATCACCAAAATGAGTATATCAGAAAAAACTATGATTTTTCCCAAAAACATTCTACGACATATAAGATATTTGATTCTTAGATAGAATGAGGAAAGTACATCTCTATGCCTACATATCAATGTGCATGTGAAGTCATGAATGTCAAAAAACTGTATAGCATGAGAAAATGCATCTCTATGCATGTATGTCAAGTATGCATGTCAAATGCAATGTATCGCAGTGATGAACTCATGTACTCACACTCTCGAAGTACTCAATCTCCCTATCTTGCACTCCCATTCATCACGCTCAATCACTCTGCACACTCAGTCACTCAGCATTGTACGGTACCTGCGCTCACTGCTGGTATGTCATACTCTGAAGGGGCGGATCCTGCCCAAGAACTAATATAAGCCAATATGGCCTGCTGTGGCATGCATCCTGATCCCATCATGAATTAATAAAACCTGTTGCAGCATGCAACCCGATCCGATCATGGATTAATAAAACCTGTTGCAGCGTGCAACATGATCCCATCATGAATCTCACTCATAATCTGTCCCTCAGGCCCCAACTCAGTCATTAATCTCTCCATTCTATCGGGCTCACAAATCTCATGCTAGTCATCCCAAACAATGATAATATAATATGACAACAAATTAAAACAGAGACTGAGATATGATATGCAAAAGAATGAATATGACTGGGTATGTAATTGCAATTTAAATAAATAACTCAACAACATAGATGACCTTAGTAGGTCCCAACAGAATAAGCATATAGCCTAAACATGATTTCTAACATGATTCACAACTTATACGATCAAACAAGTAGGGAGAACGTGGATGTAAAAAGATATAATAGCACAAAACAAGTCCGGTCATAGTCTAATAGTCGACTAAAATTATGATTTCCTCAGTGTACACCCACACGCTCCTCACCATTATATGCGTCACCTCAATACATCTCTTATAACACAGTTCCCATGATTAATACGCTCAAATTCAAGTTTAGATAAGTTACTTACCTTAAATAAGCTGAATCCAATACCGAGCAAGCCAAACAATACTCTAGAAATGTCATCCCGCGTGTAACAACCTCAAAACGGTTTGAAACTAGCCAAAAGCAACTCAAATGCATCAAGTAATGGCATAGAAAACAAATCCAAACGATAAAGGTCGAATCTTTACTTGATTACACAAAGTCAACTCAAAAGTCAATCCCGGGCCCGCACCTCAGAACCCAACAAAACTCAAAATATCTGACAACCCATTCAATTACGAGTCCAACCATACTAGTTTCACTCAAATCCGACTCTGAATCGATGTTCAAAACTCAAAAATTCACTTTAGAAAAGTTTTCACAAAACCCCAATTTTTCTTGTTAAATCCCATGTTTTGATGTTAAATCTAGTGATGGATTTATGTAAATCTCATAGATATATGTTAGAATCACTTACCCCAAACTTGTAGATAAAGGTCTAGGTTGAAACCCTTCAAACTCGAGCTCCCAAGTCTCTAAAGTGGTGAAGAGTGAGAGTGAAATAAAAGGCGAAAAATCCCATTTATATAGCACAAGATCTAATCTCCCACAATGCTGACCGTACTTTTTTTTATCTGGTCCGCACTTCCAAGTTTTGCGGCCGCAATCCATATTATGGGGTCGCACTTCAGCAGCAACTGCACTACCAGTCTTCATTAAATTGACCATAACATTATGCACAAATGTCCAAATGATTAACATGTCTGATTTTCTAAAAACTAGACTCAAAGGGCTACAAGTTTTATTTTTGGATGATCTCCAAATTCATTATAGATTGCAAGATATAAGCTCTTGAAGTCGGACCAACAAACCTGCAGATTCCCTGTTGCGGCCCTCAGTGTGGTCCGCACTTTGGCCATTGCCTCCGCACTTGGGGGTTTGTTGCCACATATGAGGATTTGCCTCATCACTCCAAAAGTGTCCTCAGCAATCCAAAAGGTGCCCTCCGCGGTTCTACATCTCCAGGACATTTTCAAAGTGCTGAAATAACAAAACTTGTTAAAAACTCACCCCGAAACACTTAGGACCTTGTTGAAACATACCAATAAGTCCCATAACAAGACACATACCTACTCGAGGCCTCAAATCGCATATAACAACATCAAAACCACGAATCGCACCTCAAATCGAACTTAATGAACTTTCAACTTCTAAAACTCGTGCCGAACTATATCAAATCAACTCGGAATGAAGTCAAATTTTGCACACAAGTCCCAAATGATATAACGAAGCTATTCCAATTCCCGGAACCACAATCTGAACCCGATACAATCAAAGCTAACTCCTAGTCAAACTTATGAACATTCCAAACATTCAAATTTTTAACTTTCGCCAATTAGTGTTGAAACCTTCTAGAAATATCCAAATGCAAATACGAACATACGCCCAAGTCCAGAATCACCATTCATACCTAACGGAACCATCAAAACTCTGGTCTGGGTCAAATACACAAAAGTCAAGCTTGGTCATCTTTTCCAACTTTAAGTTTCTAAGATGAGAATCATTCTTTCAAATCAATTTGAATTACTTAAAAATGAAAATCGACAATACACACAAGTCATAATACATCATACAGAGATGCTCATTCCCTCGAAGCATCGAATGGATCCATATAAAGAGCAACCTGTGTCAAATCTGGTCATAAACCACACATACGCTCGAGTACATACTCGTCACCTCGTGTACACGTCATTTCACATAACATAATTATGAAATAGAGACCCAATCCCAAGGGGTATTTTCCCAACACAAGGTTACGCAAGATACTTACCTCAATTTATCCAAATCAATATTCTAAAAATGCTTTCTCTTTAAAATTCACCTTCGTCCTGCTCAAATCTAGCCAAAATGACTCAATCATATCAAACAATGCAAAAGGAATTAATTTCAATTAATAAAGTTGTAATCTTTACCAAATTCCCAAAAAGTCAACAAAGTCAACCCCAGGCACGGCCGGTCAAAACCCGGGGTGAGAGATAGATCTCGACTACCCATAACCCCACGAGTCCAAATATATGATTAATTTTAATAACCGAGTCCAAATCCATTCTCAAAACCCAAATTTTTATTTTTCAAAATATAGTCAAAAATTCCCTTCCAAATTTATGACTTTGATGTTAAACTCCATAAGAAATCAAGTCATAATATCAAAAATTGAGTGAAAATTACTTATCCAATAGCTATATGTTAAAATCCCCTCCAAAAATTGCCTCTCACCAGGTCTAGGGCTCAAAATGTTATAAAATGAGACTAAGTCCTCGAATCTCAACTATATGTTCAATTGTAGAAGTCACATTTACAACCTGGGATTTGCAATTGTAACCACTGCTATTACGACCCTTGGCTCGCAAATGCGAAGTCTGCCAACTCTCACAGAAGTCACAAATGCAGCACGTTGTCCTCTATTGCAAACAAGGCCTATCCAAAGCACGATCGCAAATGCGATCCCACAGTTCGCAAAAGAGAACACCTCAAGTACCCCCACCATCCTTTCAATTGCGACACTAGCTCCGCAAATGTGAAGCTAGTCCATCAGGAACCCATCGCAATTGCGAAGTGGACCTCGGAAATGCGAACAGGATCTCGCATTTACGAGACCTGTAGCACCAACAAAAACTAAAGCAAACCCAAAACATTCCGAAATTGTTCCGAAACTCACTCGAGTCCCAGGGCTCCACACCAAACATCTACAGAAGTCTGGAAACATCATACGAACTCACTCACGATATCAATACACCAAATTAACGTTTGAAACCATGAATCAAAGACCAAAATGCATCGAATTATTAATAGAGCTCAAGAACTTCTAAAATCACAACCAAGTGCCTGATTCCTACCAACCAACTCGGAATGACACCAAACTCTGCACACAAGTTCCAATTGGAAAAATAGACCTACTCCAAGTCCCGAAAACAAAATTCAATATCGATAGCCACAAAGTCAACCCATGGTCAAACTTAAAAAATTTCTAAACCTTCGAATTTCCAACTTTTGGCAAATGAGCCAATTCATCCTAGGAACCTCCAAATTAAATTTCGGGCATACGCCTAAGTCCAAAATCACCATATGAACATATTGGGACCATCTAAACAATGTTCTGGGGTTGATTTCTGCAAAAGTCAAACTTAGTCAATACTTCCAACTTAAACTTCCAAACTAGGAACTAACTTATCCAAATCAACCCCAAACCTCCTCGGAACCTAACCAACAACCCCCGCAAGTCATATAACCACAAATACACATAAATAACTCTTCAAAAGGGACAACAGGACTCACATACACAAAATGACCAGCCGAGTCATTACATTCTTCCCCTCTCAAACAAGCATTCGTCCTTGAACGAGTATAGAGAGATACCTGAAGCGCCAAAAAGATGAGGATATTGGCTCTGCATGTCATGCTCGGTCTCCTAGGTCACCTACTTGTCCGGCTAACCTCTCCATTGAACCTTCATCGATGCAATGTTCTTCGACCTCAGCCTTTGAACCTGCCTATCTCGGCTCCTCAACATAAGTCAAAACCTTGTCCAATTGCACCAAGCTGAAATCTAATGCATGTGACAGGTCCTCATAGTACCCCTAGAGCATGGAAACATGGAACACCGGGTGAAATCCTTATAATCTAGGTGGAAAAGCAAGTCTATAGGCCACCTCACCAACTCTCTCTCTATAACCACAAAAGGACCAATGTACCGAGGGCTCAACTTGCCCTTCTTCCCGAACCTCATCACACCCTTCATGGGTGATACTATGAGTAGAGTCGTCTCACCCACCATAAATGCCACGTCATGAGCCTTCCTATCAACATAATGTTTTTTCTTGGACTGCACTGTACGAAGACGATCCTGAATCAATTTCACCTTCTCCAAAGCATCACAATTCAGTCAGTGCGAAACAACTTAGCCTCCCCAGGTTCAAACCAACCAACCGGAGAATGACATCACCTCCCATATAGGGCCTCATATGGAGCCATCTGAATGCTCGGCTGGTAGCTATTATTGTAGGAAAACTCTTGTAATGGTGGAAACTGATCCCACTTACCCCTAAAATAAATGATATATGCTTGCAACATGTCCTCCAATATCTTAATAGTACGCTCGGACTGCCCATCCGTCTGTGGATGAAATGCCGTACTCAGCTCAACCTGTGTGCCCAACTCACGCTGCATGACTCTCCAAAAGTGTGATGTAACTTGAGTGCCTCGATCTGAGATAATAGACACGGGGACGCCATGCAGGAGAACAATCTCTCTAAGATAAATCCAAGCCAGCTACTCTGAAGTGTAGGTAGTCATAACTAGAATGAAGTGTGCAGAATTGGTCAGTCTATCCACAATGACCCACACATCATCAAATCTCCTCAAGGTTCGTGGAAGCCCAAAAACAAAATCCATAGTAATGTGCTCCCACTTCTACTCCGGAATATGTTACCTCTAAAGCAATACTCCAGGTCTATGATGCTCATACTTAACCTGCTGACAGTTCAAACACCGTGCCACATACTCAATAATATATTTCTTCATTTTTCTCCACCAGTGGTACTGCTTCAAATCCTGGTAAATCTTCACGGCACCCGGATGAATAAAATATCGTGAACTATGGGCCTTCTCCCGCAACCCATCCCCATTAGGCACACAGATTTGACCCTGAAGTCTCAATACCCCATCATCATCAATAGTCACCTCCTACGCATCACTGTGTTGCACCATGTCCTTAAGGACAAGCAAGTGTGAATCCTCATACTAACACACCTTGATGCACTCAAACAAGAACGACAGTGACACTACACAAGCAAAAACCCTACTAGGCTCCGAAATATCCAACCTCACAAAAATGTTGGACAAAGCCTGCATCTCCAAAGCTAACGGTCTCTTCCCAGCTGGGATAAAAGAAAGACTCCCCATGCTCTCCGTCTTCCTACTCAAAGCATCGGCCATGATAAAGAATGGTGATATCAAGTCCTTTAGTAGCTCTAACCACCTCTGTTGCCTCAAGTTTAAGTCCTTTTGCTTGAATAGGTGCTGGAGACTTCGGTGACCCATAAACACCTCACAAGACATGCCATAAAGATAGTGCCTCCAAATCTTAAGCGTGTGAACAATGGCTGCTAGCTCTAAATCGTGCACTGGTAATTCTTCTCATGGGTCTTCAAATTATGCGAAGTATAAGCAATCATCCTACAATCCTGCATCAATACACACCCAATACCAACCCGTGAAGTATCATAGTAAATTGTATATGAACCCAATGTTGAAGACAAAACTAGAACTGGAGTTGTAGTCAAGGTAGTCTTGAGCTTCTAAAACCTCTCCTAACACTAGTTAGACCACCTGAATGGGGAAACCTTCTGAGTCAATCTAGTCAAAGGAGCTACAATGGATGAGAAACCCTCCATGAAGCGGCGACAATACCCAGCAAAACCTAGAAAACTCTTAATCTTAGTAGCGGTAGAAGGTCTGGGCTAACTCTAAACTGTCTCAGTCTTCTTCGGATCCACATTAATCCCCTCACTAGACACCACATGACCCAATAATGCCACTGAGTCCAAACAAAGCTGGCACTTGGAGAACTTATCATATAGCTTCTTCTCTCTCAAAGTCTGGAGAACGATCCTCAAGTGCTTCTCATGCTTCTCTTGGCAACGAGAATACACCAATATATTATCAATAAATACAATGACGAAGGAATCCAAATAAGGATGAAACACGTTGTTCATCAAGTGTATGAAAGTTGCTAGGGCATTGGTTAGCCCAAAAGAGAACACCAAGAACTCATAGTGCCCATAACACCTCCTGAAAGCTATCTTAGGAATATCTGAAGCATGGATCTTCAACTAATAGTATCCCAATCTCAAGTTAATCTTCAATAATACCCGAACACCCTGAAGCTGATCAAATAAATCAACAATACACCGTAGAGGGTACTTGCTCTTGATAGCAACCTTGTTCAACTGCCTGTAGTCAATGCACATCCTCATAGAACCATCTTTCTTCTTCACAAATAGTACTGGTGCACCCAAAGGTGACATACTAGGCCTGATGAAACCCTTATCAAGCAATTCTTGAAGTTGTTACTTTAATTCCTTCAACTAATCTAGAGTCATGTAGTACGATGGAATAAATATGGGATGAGTGCCCAACACCAAGTCAATACCAAAATCAATATCCCTATTGGGTGGCATACCCAGTAGGCCTGCCGGAAACACATCTGAAAACTCCCTCACTATCAGAACTAACTCAACGGTAGGAGTATTAGCACTAACATCTCTAATAAATTCCAAGTATACCAAGTATCCCTTCTCAACCATCCGTTGAGCCTTCAGAAAAGACACCACCCTACTGAAAACATGACCTAAGGAACCAGTCCACTCCAACCTCAGCAACCCTAGCATAGCCAACGTCAGGGTCTTAACGTGACAATAAAGAATAGTGCGATATGGTTACAACCAATCCATGCCCAAAATCACATTAAAACCCAGCATATTAAGCAACATAAGGTCAACCCTAGTCTTATAGCCCCCAATAGTGACCAAACAAGAATGATAGACATAGTCCACCACAATAGAATCCCCAACTAGTGTAGACACATAAATAGGAATATTCAAACAATCACGAGACATATCCAAATATGAAGCAAAATATAGTGACATATATGAATAAGTAGATCCCTGATCAAATCAAATTTATGCATCTCTATGACAGACCAGAATAATACCTATAATGACGGCATCAGATGCCACTGCCTTAGTCCTACTAGGGAAAGCATAACAACATGCCTGGCCTCCCCCTCTAGGACGACCTCTACCCACATATCCTCCACCTCTAGCTAGCTGTGCAGGTGGTGTAGTAACTGTAGTGGGAACCAAAGCTTAGGTACCCTGATGAGGGTCACCCGCCCGGAGTCTAAGATAATCTTTCACCATGTGCCTAGTATCCCAGCACTTAAAGAAACCTCTATGCCGATGTGGCTGTGGGAACTATCCGGGATGACTGGAGTAACCACTGTAAGAACCCTGTACCAACGGTGCACTGGAAGATGACTACCGGGTAGGGGTGCTCTCAGACCCATGAATAACTGGAGCACCATGTGAAACCTGAAGTTCAAGCTGAACTGGCCCACAGACAAAAGATATACCATGACGCGCCCAACTCCCAAAATAGGGACCAATAGATCCTCCAGGTCCACAAGGCTTCTTAGCCTCCCTATCCTCCCTCTTTAGACTGCAGATGCGCTCTAACCTCTTGGCAATCACCACAGCCTGATGAAATGGAGTTTCAGTCTCCAACTCTTGTGCCATCCCAAATCGTAGGTTATAGGCAAGTCCCTTAATAAATCTATGGACTCTCTCTCTCAAATAGTGGAAACCAAATCATGCGCATGACGAGTTAACTCTATAAACCTTATAGCATACTCGGACACTGTCATACTCCCCACGTGCAACTACTCAAATGCAGTGGCAAATCTTCCTTGCGGGTCTGTGGAACAAACTCTCTCAATAAAAGATTAGAGAAGTGGGTCCAACTAAGTGTTGTTATGCCAGTTGGCCTACTCGCGTCATAAGTATGCCACCATCTAAATGTCTGCCCCATCAGCTGAAAAATTGTAAGGTCGACCCGCTCGGCTCCACTGCACCCATAGTAAGCAAAATGTGGTGACACTGATCCAAGAAATCTTTTACATCATCAGAAGCCCCTACTGAACTGGGGAGGATGGAACTTCCAAAACATCTCAAAAAATCCTCTCCCCCTCAACTGCACAACAAGCCCTACCTCGGACTGAACTATAATAACTAGCTATACTAGCACAATACCCGGTGTCTGATAAGCATGGGTCAACTTCTCTCGTATACGGACGATAGAAGTCTGAGCTCCTCCCCCAGCCTGTGAAATAGCTGGTGCAATTGGAATCAACCTTGCCCGAGACAAAGTCCCAAACATTCCCAAGAAGTTTGCCAAGGTCTCCTGGAGCTCCGTCAAAGTAATAGGCTGCCTAGGTGCCTGCTCAACATGCTCAGGTCCCTGATCCTCAACCGGAGCTGTTGGAGGCTCCATATCTGATGCTCTGGCAGTTGCTCTAGTTGTAGCGTGTGCCCCTCCTCAGCCTCTACCTCAGCACGGGCCTCTTGCGGCTCTAGCAGGTGGCACAGGTATCTGCTAATTTTATCCGGTAGAGCGTGTCCTCACTATCTATGTGATAATATAAAGACAAAGGCTTAAACTTCAAAATCAATAAATTTGCACGATAAGAAATGAAAGAAGTGAAAATTTCCTAATAGTTGTGTAGCCTCTCGAAGATAAGTACAAACATCTCTGTACGGATCCGCAAGACTCTACTAAACTTTCTTATGACTCGTAGAACCTATGAACCTAAAGCTCTGATACCAACTTGTCACGATCCAAAATCCCACCATAGGTTTCGTGATAGAACCTAGTCTCTACGACTAGGTAAGCCTATCACATATGATTTCAATCAAAATATAACAACTTAAAAATTAACAAAATACTGCAAAATATGATAATACCGCCAACATGGGTACAATATGAACTTTCCAAAACCCGATAATACTGAGTCATAATCTCTACATGGAATACATAATGAGTCTCGAATAGTACAATATGTTTTGGAATACATAAACAGTTGAAAATGAAGTAAAGAAGGTGACTCCAAGGTCTGCAAACGCAACTGCAGGGATACCTTGAAGTCTCCAACAAACTCTAGCATGCCTCTTAACGATCAGCTCGATCCGAAGTACCTGTATATGCACATATAATGTGCATTATCTTAGTATGAGTATGTCACAGTCAGTACGTAGTAAGTATCAACACTAATCTCGGTAGAGTAGGGACAAAGTTCAAGTCATGATACTCACTAGTCAATTAACCTATTCAATAAATCAATAGCTAGAAATATAATATGAAGTGGTAAAATGATATTAACAAATCATCAAAAAGAATATCAAGTATATGAAATAGCATGACGAACAAAATTCCTCAATTTATTAAAATACAGCACGAAGTTTCAATAAAATCGAGTACATGATTAACACAATTGTTTCGTCTTATCACAAAATTAATATCAGAAATGACATCCAGAAACATCACATAGTCCCATAAAGAAAAAACCCCAAAATCATCACGCATAACGATATTACAATACCATCCTTATCTCACCGCGTTTGCAAAAATAAAGTAAAAGCCCGCCTTGTCTCGCCACACGCATATTAACAATTCATCCCACCTTGTCTCGCCATATGTGCAAACCCGATATAGCCCGCCTTATCTCGGCACATGTGCAATATCAACAATAACAATAACATGGCAAAATCTCGTGCCAACACCCAAACAATCCGCCCAATATGTCCATATGTGACACAATCATAATAACAAAACATGCCAATAATTGTCATCAAGACATAAACTCACAAATCTGCCAACACAGTGTACAAGGACATATAAATAAAGAAACATTGGACATATGATCATGAATTTGACTAACTCAATTTAGCAACAATCTCACAAATGCCCAACTTGGCCAATTTAGAAAATAAAGTCCTAAAACATGATCTCTAACATGGAACATAAACTCAAGTAATCATTTAAAGTGAATATATGTAATGCAGAGATCTCCTAATCAAAAAAAGGTATTAAGAGCATCCTCAGGTCAAATCCAGTCATAAACCACACTTACGCATGTGTACACACTCATCACCTAGTGTACACGTCGTTTCATATAACACAATTATGCAATTGAGACCCAATCCTATGGGGTATTTTCCCACACAAGGTTAGGCAAGATACTTACCTCAATTTAGCAAAATCAATACTATAAAAATGCTTTTCCTTTAAAACTCACCTTCGTCCGGCTCAAATCTAGCCAAAATCGACTCAATAACATCAAACAATGCAAAAGGAATCAATTTCAATTAATAAAGTTGCAATCTTTGCCAAAGTTCCAAAGTCAACCTCAAGCCCGCCCGGTCAAAACATGCGTCGAGGGGTAGATCTCGACTACTCATAACCCAACGAGTCTAAATATATGATTAGTTTTCAAAATCGAGTCTAAATCGACTCTCAAATCTCAAATTTTTATTTTTCAAAATATAGTCAAAAATTCTCTTCCAATTTCATGATTTTGATGTTAATATCCATAAGAAATCAAGTTATAATATCAAAATTTGAGTGAAAATTACTTACCCAATAGATATGTGTGAAAATCCCCTCCAAATATTGCCTCCCGCAAAGTCTAGCGCTCAAAATTTGATAAAATGAGACTAAGTCCCGAAATTCCAACTATATGTTCTACTACAGAAGCCGCATTTGCGACCTGGGTTCGCAATTGCGACCACCGTATTTGCTAATTGGCTTGCAAATCCGAAGTCTTCCAAGTTTCATAGAAGTCGCAAATGCAACACCTTGTCCGCAATTGCGAACAAAGCCTAGCAAGAGCAAGATCGCAAATGCGATCCCACAGTTCGCAAAAGCGGACATCTCCAGCACCCCACCATACTCGCAATTGTGACACTAGCTCCGCGAATGTGAAGTCACTCCACTCAGTCACCTATTGCAATTGCGATATGGACCTTGCAAATGCGAGGGCCGCAAATGCGAATAGGATCTCTCATTTGCGAGACCTGCAGCACCAGCAAAAATTGAAGCAAGTCCAAACCATTCCGAAATCATTCTGAAACTCACCCGAGCCCCCGGGGCTCCAAACCAAACATCCAAACATGTCCATAAATATCATAAAAACTTTCTCGTAAGTTCAAAACACCAAAATAACATCCAAAACCACGAATTGAACGCCAAAATACATTGAATTCATAATGGAACTCAAAAAATTCTAAAATCACAACCAAGCGTCTGATTCCTACCAAACCAACTCGGAATGACACCAAACTTTGCACACAAGTTCTAAATGAAATAAGAGACCTATTCAAGTCATGAAACCAAAATCCAAACCCGATAGCCACAAATCCAACCCATGGTCAAACGTAAAAAATTTCTAAACCTTCGAATTGCCAACTTTTGAAAAAAGAGCCAATTCATCCAAGGAACCTCCGAATTCAATTTTGGGCATACTCCTAAGTCTATAATCATCATACGAACCTATTGGGACCATCAAAACAGTGTTCTTGGGTTATTTTTTACAAAATTCAAACTTGGTCAACACTTCCAACTTAAACATCCAAAGTTAGAACTAAGTATTCTAAATTATTCCAAAACCTCCCCATAACCTAACAACCATCCTCACAAGTCATATAATCACAACTACACATAGGGGATACTTCAAAAGTGAATATAGGGCTCACATACACAAAACGATCGTCCAGGTCATTATATGTTTCATATTAGGTTGTTCATGTCATATTTACAGTTTGATTTTTAAAACTGATCTTGATTTATTTAGTACTGTGATTACTCTAGTTAGAAGAGTAGTCAGTATTATTCAAGGAAGTAACAGGCAATCTAGAATTAAAAAATTTAAGGATAAGTGTAAAGTATATTGTGACGACCTAAATATTCATGTTGTGTTCTAGCACTCTAGTTTGGAATTCGAGGATTCGAGTATGCCCATTTGTTGTTTTATGGCTTGCATGCATGGTTGATTTTGATTTCCTAAAGGTTCGGGGGTATTTTGGAAGAAGAATTTTTAATTTTGGAAGCTTTAAGTTGTTGAAGTTGACCAATGGTTGACTTTTGCGTCATTTGATGGTTTCATTAGCTTCATATGATAATTTTGGACTTGTACATATATATTTGGTTTGGGTTTCGGGTGATCGAGGTTATTTTGGCGCTTCTAGTCTAAAGCTGGAAATTTGAGCTATAGACATTTAAATTCTTGAGTTTTGCTGTTGGATTCTTGATTTTTGATGTTTTGAGTTTATGAGAAAGTTTGGATTAGGTTTATATACTTTTTTGGATGATTGGATGGGGTTGCGTGGGACTCGGGTGAGTTTCGGGATGGTTTTAGACAATATTTTGTAAGTTGTTCACTTTTGGTGCTATTGTTATCGCATTTGTGATGACATGTTCGCAAATGCGAAGGTCGCATTTGAGGATATCACCTATCATTTGTGAGATAATTATAGGAAGGACAGTGTCGCATTTACGATGTTGGGGATCACATTTGCGATGTTGGGGGATCACAGTTGCAAAAATTGAGTCGCATTTGCCAAGGTTGAGTGCTCATGTGGAGTTCGCATTTGTGATCAGTTGGTCGCATTTGCGGACTTTGCATTCCCCATTGATTTTTATCCCTAAATCTAGTATTTCATATAGTAGAATACGATTTTTTGGTAGTAATTTAAGATATGAATTTTTGGAGATTTAGATCTTAATTAAAGGTCGGATCTCGAAACTAATTATATATTTGGATTCATGGGGTTGTGGATCATCGGAAATTGGCTCGATTTCAATTTAGACTATGTGGGATGGGGTTGACTTTTTGTTAACTTTTGGGATTTCTTTAAAGAACGAACCTTTATTGATTGGGGATGTTTTCTCTAGCATTATTTGACTTTATTAGATGATATTTGGGTAGGTTTTTATTTTTTTGAGGAGTATTTTTAAGGAAAGCGGTACTGGATTGTTGAACTTATTTTAGAATGAGGTAAGTGTCTTTCCTAGCATTGTTGAGGGAATTTTTCATAATAAATATTATTGCTTGCTACATACGGAGGTGATGCATATGCAAGGTGACGACGTATATGCATGTGCCAGGGTTATCCATGTTTGGGGTAGATTAGATATTTCTTTCTTTCTTATTGTATTTTGTGATATTCTTTCTTATCCATGATAGAAATTATTTTTAAATGTATGACATCTTAAATGAGCATGAAGAGCTATTATTAAAATTGTTGATATACTTGATCTGATTGTAGTTATAACTTGTATCACGAACACATATCTATACATGTTATTATTTTGTTACTTGAGCTTCATTATTCACATGAAAGATTATGATTGGTCCTTAAGGAGATATTTGGCACGATGGGTATTTCGTGTGGTTGTTATATATTGGCACGATGGATATTTTTGATATGAAATTGGTACATTGGTTGTCTCCCTATGGAGAGGATTGGGAGTTTGACTTTATGTTATGGTTTTTCGTTCTTAGATACAAACATACATTCTACCTTGGTTGCTTCTACATGCTTTCCTCTCTTGTTTGTTATTATCACATCTATGTTTTCTACTTGGTTTGTTACCCTTATATCTATGCTTTTTACTTGGTTCATTACCATCACTATTTGTCTTCTACCTTGATTATTGTCATTATACTTGAGTCTTCTGCCTTGTTTGTTATTGTAACCTATATTACTTCTACTTTGTTTGTTTATGTTATATATATATATGTCTTCCGCCTTATTTGTTAAGGTTATCTTGTTGGGTTGTTGGGTTATTGGGTTGTTGGGTTGTGCTGATTGATATTATGATATTTGGTGCACGCCGCACAATATTATATGGGACCAGGTGCACGACGCACAGTATGTCCATAGGATCAGGTTATACACCATAATAATATTATGACCGAATCGGGTTGCGCGCCGCAACAATGTTGTTAGTTTATTGAATTGAGATATTGACATATGAAACGTATAGTTATACAATCGATTATGCAACTTACATGAACTTATCTTCATAAGCTTTTTAGACATTCACTTACATATGCATGGTATTTGTTAATGAACCACATCCATGTCCCATATTTTCTTGCTGCTGTCGCATGCATATTTTTCTATCATGTTTGATGAATGCCTCTACTTGTCACCTGTCTTTACTTGTTATATACCTATACTTGTCACATATCTTTACGTGTTACGTGCCTTTACTTGTCACTTGCATTTACTTGTTGCATGCCTCTACTTGCCATATGCCTTTACCTATTACATACATTTACATATCACATGCCTTCACTTGCTTCATGCATTTACCTGTCTCATGCCTTACTTGCTCTATATCTTTACTTGTTTCGTGCCTTACTCTCTTATGCTATGTTGGATCGTGTTACTACTTGGTTGTTCATGTGTTAATGAATAGATTGAGTCCTTGATGGAATATACGTGCGAGACTAGCTTTTGAATATTGGATTGCCTATCACATATTGTTAGTGTTTATCTTCCCTTAATGAATTATGCATATTCGACCATTTTTGGGTTTTTAAAACCCAACCCTACTTCATTAAATACACGTTTTGGGCCATTTTTTAGAGATAATCTGACATTTTAGAGTGAGAGAGGGTGCCCTAGAGTGAGAAGGTGTTCCAATAATTGTTCTTCAATTCTTGCCCAAGTTTTGGAAGATTGAGAAGGGAAACTCACTAGGTCTTCATCCTAGAGGTAAGATTCTATACCCTAACCCTCAATTTCGAATTTTGTGTAGAAATGGATAATAAGCAAGATAATTTCTGGGCAAGAGGGTTGGTTATTGTACATGCATGTGTTATCAAGGGGTGTAGAAAGATTGTTGAGCTAAAAATGGTAAAGGTTGGGTTGTGGGATGATGGAATCCTCCATAAAAGGATATTGAAACCTTAATGCACATCTAGTGTTTGATAAAATGCTCAAATGAGCTAGTACCATGATCTTCTTCCTAATTTTGGTTTAATTTGTTATATTTCTAAAATAGATTGAAGTTGCTAAGAATTTCGGAACATTTAGAGTGTAAGGAAGCTCAAGTGAGGTATGTTGGCTAAACTCTTCTTTAAGAGTTGGAATTCTCATTATCCTTGTGAGTTCCGAGATGTTGATTATAAATCGAGTATTCCAATCAGCTTTGTGATGAAGATATATGTTCAACTCGTATTTCAAATGCTCTTATCATAGTGCATTATAAAATGAGGATGTGTCCCAAACTATGGATTACGTATCCACATGTTATAATTTCTAGTCGTGATTTATGTGAAAGGTATTATGCCAAGTTGTGTAGAGATTGTGATTGTGATACACCTCTACCTACATACATTGGGGTGAGGCGGCATGACCGCTTTGTGTGGGGATTATGGTAGAGAGATCGTGATTGTGATGCACCTCCACCCGCATCTATATTGGGGTGAGGCGGCATGACTGCTTTGTGTAAGAATTATGATATTGTGGGACTGCACCTCCACCCGCTTTGTGTATAGTTTTGGTATTGTTGTGGCACCACCACCGCATACATTGGGGTGAGGCGGCATAGCCACTTTGTGTAAGTTCTTAGTACTATGGTTATATATCCACCCACATACATTGGGGTGAGGCAGCAGGGCCGCTTGATTAGAGTTGTGGTATTGTACGTACACCTCCACCTGCATTCATCGGGTGAGGCGGCAGGGCCGCTTGATTAGAGTTGTGGTATTATACGTACACCTCCACCTGCATTCATCGGGTGAGGCGGCAGGGCCGCTTTGTGTGAAGATGGTTACATACGATCTCATCTTAAATCCTATAAATGTTGTTGATAGCTTTTAATAAGCTTGCTATGGTTGAGACAGTTATTTATATTATTCTATTGCCGCACTGGTTCATCATAATTATCTTGTATTTCTAAATTCTTAAATTGGTGTTTAGTTTTCATACTAGTACTATTCGACGGTACTAACGTCCCTTTTGTCGGGGGCGCTACATCTTTAAATGGATGCAGGTGGTTCCACAGCAGGAGACATTGATCAGTGATAGCAGTATACCTTCTTCCCAGCTGACTTGGTGAGCCCCACTTCATCCCGAGGTCATGTATCTTTTGATCTTTATGTATTATGGTTGAGGTATAGTCGGGGCCTTATTGCCGGCATTATCATTGTACTCTTCTTTATCCATAGAGGCTCTGTAGACATAGTGTGGGTTGTGTATTGGTGTTGAGGAAATACAAACTATGTTATATTGTGGTTGTATTACTTGTCCATTTGAGACTTTAAAAAAAATGATGAAACTATTGGTAAGAAATTGGTAATTGCAGACATGACCACTTCATTGTTTAATTAAGGAAAACATATATTCTCTTTATTCATGAATGAGTTTGGGTAGAAGGAATCTAATAGGCTTGCTCGGTCGGGTTCACTCGGTTGAGCACCGGTCGCGCTCCTTGGTTTTTGGGGCGTGACAGTAACATGTCTAAACTTAGATTTGATTGTAATTAACCTCGAAAACTATGATATTTGAGATGGGTTGGGGTGACGCACGTGCTAGATGACAGACGTTGGTGCGTGCACCGGGGTATTCATGATCCGGATAGTTCTTAGGCTATTATATGCCTTGTTTTGCTATCATGCTTCTTTGATATCATGTATTCTCCATTTATATGACTACGTGCGATATTATTCATGTTAGAAGTCATGTCTAGCCTACTTGCTCAATTGTTTAAGACATGATAGTGCTATTTTCGCTATGTTGAGCTATTTGCCTTAGTTGTAGTCATAATGTAGAGTCATGGTAGTTAGATCAACATGTTATATATCTATCTCTGTGCACTTTTGGTATGTTGTCTCACATGTTATAGGTGTCCTAATACATGACACTAGTTTGGATTGTATTTGAGGTATATTGTTAAACTCCGTGTTATATAATTGTATTATGTTTCTGTGAGATGTTTGCATATTGAGACTTGAGCGGATTAATGACTGATGTAGGCCATAGAGCCGTATTTATATTAATATTTGGATCGGGTTGCACGCCGCAACAGTTATATTGATATTGAGGTGACGTGTATGCCAGGTCCCACATTGGACTAAGCCGTCCTGATTTCGAGGCTACGCGTGCACCAGGCCCCATCATTTGGGCTATGTGATTATGATTAACGCTTGAGTAGGATACGCCCCTCCGAAGTCTTACATGCTAGCAGTGGCGCAGGCACAGTGTTATATACACGTGCTCGATGATGGGCAGTTATGCTAGGCATTCGTACAGTGCTAAGTGTGATTATTTTTATGGATCCACGGTGATATTGTTTGGGGCATTTGAGCCAGGCACCTGGAGTGTGCTAAGATTGTGTGTGCTTAATGATTACACTGTGAAACTAATTTCTTGACATGTATACTTGACATGTAGGCATAGATATGTACCTTTCTCATGCTAGACAATGATATGACATTTGATTGCTTGACATGTACTGGCCATGTAGGCATAGAGATGTATTTTTTGCATGATAATTGGTAAACAAAATGGCTTATCTGATGTTGTAATCGGGAAAAATATAGTTCTTTCGATAAACTCATATTTAATTGATTTCAGTGAAAGATTTTAACTTTAACTGGTATACTTGAAAAGCATGTTTACTCTCCTGTAACTGTGAACGAGCCGAGCATAGTATCTCTTAAGTTATTCACTTTTGCTGTCTATTTTACATTGTTATGAATAGTTATCGGCTATTGATGTTGGACTCAGACCGTTTTTTGAGCTCGTTACTACTTTCAACTCGAGGTTAGGTTTGTTACTTATTGAGTACATGGGGTCGGTTTGTACTCATACTATACTTCTGCACTTAGCGTGTAGATCTTGGAGCTGATGCTGTGGATGATGGGAGCTGGTGTTAAAGATGAGCATATTGTCCAGATATAGCTACCACTTGTCCCCGATTGTTTAGATTGAAATTTTGGTTATGTACATTTAAAACAGACATTGTATTTATTTCATACCAGCTTTATAAAATTTAAGTCTTAGTGGCTCATAACTTGTACTACCAATCCTTGGGAGTTTGTATAGAAATTCAGTTATGTTTCTCATTTACTTTTATTATTCCCAAAGAGTTGTGTTGAATGTTATTTGGCTTACCTAGCGGGTTGGGTTAGATGACATCACGACTGGTTAAATTTTGGGTCGTGACACCTATAAAATTAATGGTTTAGATTGGAACCTTGTATTTCATTCGATGTCAGCTTTATTTTCCACATTCACCTTACTTCCAACCCTCCATTCTCTGTTACCATGCCCCTCTACCTATCAACTACTTCATAATACCTCTTTTATTTTACTAAATATACTCCATCTCTCTCTATATTACAGTAGACTTGGAATGTGCTCTTCTAAAATAAAGAAATTAGGTATGAGAACTTGGACTTCAAACAGCTTAGTTGCAAGTGAAGATAAAGAATTTGGAAATAAATACTTCATTTTCAAAAACATAGTTGCAACCATGTTTGATGAGACAAAGAAAGCTTTGTACTCTTTCTTCTATAAAGAATTTCACCCCCCAAATTCTTTATAAACTTTTTACTGTAACGTTGAATAAAAAGCTTGAGTACCCCCTTCACAAATATTTCCCCAGTTCTTTATCTCCCAAGCCCGGCTTAATTAGAACTTAGTAATTGAAGGCTTTAATCAATGTTAAAATACAATTTTTATATTGCACACTTTTTCACTTCTTTTTTTTAACTTTGTTTTTGTTACATACATAAGTCATAAGAAGGGTTTGCAAGGCATCAAAACTCTTACTTGAACGAAGCATCTCCTCAGATAGTAAGTCGTAGGAGATCAATGTTGCTGCAAATGTAATCACCTTTCCTAAAGAAAAAATTTCCTCAACCAATATCTTGTTCTTCGCCATTTATGTGGTATAGAGAGAACAAAAAAGAGTTGGATATATGGTGAAGGTGAAAAACTAAGGTGACTGAGACTGGCAAAGGAGGTTGTAATCTAAATCATTAATTATATAGGTAGACATGTGTCTATAATTAGTGAGAGTATTGAACATTACAAGAAGACTATTCATATGAGCGGATCTAAACCATCATTAGGTTGGGATCCGCTCCATTGAATAATCCTCCAATAATGTTCAATGCTCTCACTGATTATAGACATTTGTCCACCTATACAAATAATGGTTTATATTGGAACCCTCTAATTCATTCTTTGTCAGCTTTATTTTCCACCGTCACCTTACTTCCAACCCTCCATTCTCTGTTACCTTGCTCCTCTACCTATCAACTACTTTCTAATACTTCTTTTGTTTTACTAAATATACTTCATCCCTCTCTATATTACTGTAGACTTGGAATGTGCTCTTCTAAAATAAAGAATTTGGGAATGAGAACTTGGTATTCCAAAAGCTTAGTTGCAAGTGAAGATAAAGAATTTGGGGATGAGTACTTCATTTTCAGAAACATAGTTGCAACCATGTTTGATGATACAAAGAAAGCTTTGCACTCTTTCTTCTATAATGAATTTACTCTCTAAATTCTCTATAATTTTTTAACTGTAACGTTAAATAAAAAGCTTGAGTGCCCCCTTCACAATTATTACCCTAGTTCTTTTTCTTCCAAACTCGACTTAATAAAAATTTAGCAATTGAAGGATTTAATCAATGTTAAAACACACTTTTCGCATCGCACACTTTTCTACTTCTTTTTTTAACATTTTTTTTGTTATATTCATAAGTCATAAGAAGGGCTTGAAGGGGATCGAAATTCTTGCTTGAACGAAGCATCTCCTGAGATAGTAGTATGAGATCAATGTTGCTGAAAATATATTCTCCTTTTTCCGAATAACAAATTTCCTCAACCAATTTCTTGTTCTTCGCCATTTATGTGGTATAGAGAGAAGAAAAAAGAGTTGGAATTATGGTTAAGGTGAAAAACTAAGGTGACTGAGACCGGCAAAGGAGGTTGTAATCTAAACTATTAATTATATAGGTTGACACATGTCTATAATTAGTGAGAGCATTGAACATTATTGGAGGATTAATCAGAGGAGCGGACGTAAACCATCCTTGGGTTGGGATCCGCTCCAGTGAATAATCCTCCAGTAATGTTCAATGCTCTCACTGATTATAGATACTTCTCAACCTGTACAAATAATGGTTTAGATTGGAACCCTCTATTTCATTCTCTGTCAGCTTTATTTTCCACCGTCACCTTACTTCCAGCCCTCCATTCTCTGTTACCTTGCTCCTCTACCTATCAACTACTTTCTAATACTTATTTTATTTTACTAAATATACTACATCTCTGTCTATATTACCGTAGACTTGAAATGTGCTCTTCTAAAATAAAAAATTTGGGAATGAGATCTTGGTATTAAAAAAGCTTAGTTGCAAATGAAGATAAAGAATTTGGGGATGAGTACTTCATTTTCAGAAATATAGTTGCAACAACGTTTGATGAGACAAAGAAATCTTTGCACTCTTTCTTCTATAAAGAATTTCACTCTCCAAATTCTCTATAATGTTTTAATTGTAACATTGAATAAAAAGCTTGAGTTCCCCCTTCACAATTATTACCCCAGTTCGTTTTCTTACAAATCCGGTTTAACTAGAACTTAGTAATTAAAGGCTTTAATCAATGTTAAAACACAATTTTCACATCGCATACTTTTCTACTTCTTCTTTTTTAACTTTGTTTTGGTTACATTCATAAGTCATAAGAACGGTTTGCAGGGCCTCGAAATTCTCACTCTAACGAAGCATCTCTTGAGATAGTATCTCGTATGAGATCAATGTTGCTGAAAATATAGTCACCTTTTCTAAAGAACAAATTTATTCAACCAATATCTTGTTCTTCGCCATTTACGTGGTATAGAGAGAAGAAAAAAGAGTTGGAATTATGGTGAAGGTAAAAAATTAAGGTGACTCAGACCGGCAAAGGAGGTTGTAATCTAAAACATTAATTATATAGGTGGACATGTATCTATAATTAGTGAGAGTATTGAACATTACAAGAGGACTATTCATATGAGCGGATCTAAACCATCCTTAGGTTGGGATCCGCTTCAGTCAATAATCCTCCAATAATGTTCAATACTCTCACTGATTATAGACATTTGTCCACCTATACAAATAATGGTTTATATTGGAACCCTCTAATTCATTCTCTGTCAGCTTTATTTTTTACCGTCACCTTACTTCCAACCCTCCATTCTCGGTTACCTTGCTCCTCTACCTATCAACTACTTTCTAATACTTCTTATTTTTACTAAATATACTACATCCCTCTCTATATTACTGTAGACTTGGAATGTGCTCTTCTAAAATAAAGAATTTGGGAATGAGAACTTGGTATTCCAAAAGCTTAGTTGCAAGTGAAGATAAAGAATTTGGGGATGAGTACTTCATTTTCAGAAACATAGTTGCAACCACGTTTGATGAGACAAATAAAACTTTGCACTCCTTCTTCTATAAAGAATTTCACTCTCCAAATTCTCTATAATTTTTTAATTGTAACGTTGAATAATAAGCTTGAGTGCCCCCTTCGCAATTATTACCCTAGTTCTTTTTATTCCAAGCCCGGCTTAATTAGAACTTAGCAATTGAAAGGTTTAATCAATGTTAAAACACAATTTTCACATCGCACATTTTTATACTTCTTCTTTTTTAACTTTGATTTTGTTATATTCATAAGTCATAATAAGGGTCTGTAGGGGCTCGAAATTCTTGCTTGAACGAAGCATCTCCTGAGATAGTTGTATGAGATCAATGTTGCTGAAAATATAATCACCTTTTTTCTGAAAAATAAATTACCTCAACCAATTTCTTGTTGTTCGCCATTTATGTGATATAGAGAAAAGAAAAAAGAGTTGGAATTATGGTGAAGGTGAAAACGAAGGTGACTGAGACCGGCAAAGGAGGTGTAATCTAAACCATTAATTGTATAGGTAGACATGTGACTATAATCAGTGAGAGCATTGAACATTACTGGAGGATTATTCACTGGAGCGGATCTAAACCATCCTTGGGTTGGGATTCGCTCCAGTGAATAATCCTCCAGTAATATTCAATACTCTTACTGATTATAGACACGTGTCCACCTATACAATTAATGGTTTACATTGAAACCTTGTATTTCATTCTATGTCGGCTTTATTTTTCACCGTCACCTTACTTACAATCCCCCATTCTCTGTTACCTTGCTCCTCTACCTATCAACTACTTTCTAATACTTCTTTTGTTTTACTAAATATACTTCATCCCTCTCTATATTACTGTAGACTTGAAATGTGCTCTTCTAAAATAAAGAATTTGGGAATGAGAACTTGGTATTCCAAAAGCTTAGTTGCAAGTGAAGATAAAGAATTTGGGGATGAGTACTTCATTTTCAGAAACATAGTTGCAACCATGTTTGATGATACAAAGAAAGCTTTGCACTCTTTCTTCTATAATGAATTTCACTCTATAAATTCTCTATAATTTTTTAATTGTAACGTTAAATAAAAAGCTTGAGTGCCCCCTTCACAATTATTACCCTTAGTTCTTTTTCTTCCAAACTCGACTTAATAAAAATTTAGCAATTGAAGGCTTTAATCAATGTTAAAACACACTTTTCGCATCGCACACTTTTCTACTTCTTTTTTTAACGTTTTTTTTGTTATATTCATAAGTCATAAGAAGGGCTTGAAGGGGATCGAAATTCTTGCTTGAACGAAGCATCTCCTGAGATAGTAGTATGAGATCAATGTTGCTGAAAATATAATCACCTTTTTTGAAGAACAAATTTTCTCAATTAATTTCTTGTTCTTCGCCGTTTATGTGGTATAGAGAGAAGAAAAAAGAGTTGGAATTATGGTTAAGGTGAAAACTAAGGTGACTGAGACCGGCAAAGGAGATTGTAATCTAAACCATTAATTGTATAGGTAGACACGTGTCTACAATTAGTGAGAGCATTGAACATTACTGGAGGATTTTTCGCTGGAGCGGATCTAAAGCATTGTTCCTTAGGCTTCTTCGCTGTAAGTCTAACAAATAATGATCTCCGATTCTCTTCCTTCTTCCTCGTCACTTCCATCTTTATGACTTTATTATGCGAAAGAGAATACACAACGTCTTTAGCTAGCATATTACCAGTTAGTCCAGTGCGAAATGTAAAGCTATAAATCAACAACAATCAAACTTAAATTAATGGTGATTGACACAGAAAGTTTGTGTCCTGTTACAGATAATAAAGAAGAAGCCATTCTAATGTTGTAAGTAGCCTTCTGGAAGCAAGTCAGAACGCGTGAACGCTAGTTCCTTAAAAATTTATCAAACTCCTCAACTGATTTGCATTATGCCCCACCAAAATTCCGATGCGACTGTTCTATCGTTTTAATTTTCCATAACGTGTTTCTGACTTCCAAACATGTAAATATGCATTGTTGAATGATAATGAGCTAAAGTTGACATTTCCCTTTGTCTAATGACTAACTCCATGTTTTTTCCTTTAGTTGGGGTGGGGGTGGGTTGAGGTGGTTCTTGAACATTGAAAGGAGAAGAAAGAATAGCGACTTAGGTTGTTGGTGATAATTAAACTACTTCAATGTGTATGGAGAGGAATTGTAATTACTGGTTTTTAGGTATCCAAAGATCTAATGCACAATTGGGCATATGTTCTTGCAGAGTTTTATAGTGCCGTTTCCATAATTTTACGAGTTTTCAAGTAGACACTTCAACTTGTACAAAATACAGGTTCTTCTTTGGTCAACAACTCATAACCGCCGAAATACACACATATTTTTACACAGCTCACTCCATCGTTAAAGAAATTGATTTCTAACTATGATTCAAGTATATATAACCAACAAATTTGCAGACTCGAATGGTATAGAATTCACAAAGCTGCCTTTAATTCAACGTCCAGGTGGTACAAGGTACTTCTATCATTGCGCCAGAGAGCCATCAGCCCATTTAATTTGTTCACGGGTTTAATTTATTTGCATTTGGGAAAGGAGTTGGTTGTTATGATCCTAAAAATTAGTTATGCTAGCACTAGTTATGTTGAGATTATTTTTTATCTAACTGTTTGGTTTGGTGTATTAAGGTATTGCATAATTTCTTTAAAAAATAGTTGACAAAAATACCCTCCACATTCTTTAACTTTGTACACTGAGGTGCAATTATGTCTTTAACTCTACTTCTGCAAGTATTGAAAACCCCTGCATTGCTAATATTATAGTTTGCTATGTATTAGTTATACACAGCTAATACTTGCATTGTTTTTTTCTAATACCTCCTACAAAACGACCCCTTAGAGTATAACTGGTGGATGAGCTGCCATTAGATTTCGTTATTCCTAGCAGACCACCCATGTAAAATTTCTTTCTAAACATATTTTTTATGGTTAATTTTTTGTCCTTTCAAGTGGCTTTCAATGTTTGTAATACGAACTTGATGTGTAGGTTTTTGGTTTCTGCACCGTCATCTGGAGGTTCATACAACACGGGAAGCAAATATGGCATTTTTGGTGGAAATGGAAAAGGCCCTAATTAATCAATTTTACCTCCTCACCACCATCTTCACATCTCCTCTTTCTATTGTCCAAAGATCTCAACAAAAATTGTGCATCTTAAGCTCACTCGCTCAATTCATCAATCGTAAACCATTCACTTGGAATCTTGGATATCCTTGAAGAATGACGAATTATTATAAGCACTTACAAAATGATGTGAAAATGATACACTAGTATACAAACTATTCCAATTCTACTTCCCGCTACAGTTACAGAACAATAAATGAACTCATAATCCTAAACTAGGAGTGGAATACAAACTCTGATCTCTCTGCCCGTAGTGTAATCAGTTATTGCCCATGCCAAACTACTTAGTTGCCAAAAAATCCTGGACCAGCCCGTGAGAGTAGTTCCTTGCCAGCATCCTCACCCATCAGTGTCATGTCCTCAACAGTATATGGCCCTTTTCTTGAGGTTTCAAGAACTGAAATCAAGAGAGAACAGAGAGAAAATGCAACAGGTAAGTATTAAGAAGCAGCAGCAACCAAGAAAAAGAAAGCTTCCAGAACCGCAAGCAGTGGCGGAACCAAAAATTTATACAAGGGGATTCAAAAAAAAATTAGGAATATATGACCTACAGCAACTTTCAACCCCCTTCACTACAATAGTTGAATTTTTCTTCGCTAGCCTTTGGACATAGATTTGGTTGAAACTTGAAAAAGTGTTTTTGAAGTTGTGTTAAAAAATATTTTTTCGAAGTTGAAGTTGTGTTTGGACATGCATTTTATTTGGGGGAAAAAATCAAGGTTTTGTGAGTGGAAGAAAAAATCACCCAAAAACGGCCCTAAACCAGTATTTGGGAACTAAAAACTATCATATTTCATGAATAAACACTGTTTTAAAAAAAATAAAAAAATAAAAGTAGCCAAAATCTATGGCCAAACGGGAGCTTCATGTCAGGGGGATTCAGCAGCTCACATATAACCAAATAAAATAATTTATACCCTATTCGCACATTGTAAGTTTTTATGACTACTTAGTTCCGCCACTGACTGCAAGCCAATCACACATTTCGCAGGTTTAAGTCAAAAAAAAATTGCTCGTACCTCGAGTTCCATCGGGGGAGGCAACCAATCCTTTGAAAATACAGTCTCCATCTTCGCCTCGACAGGCATATCCAGCAATTGGGGTGCGGCAAGACCCATCCAAGGTCTTCAGAAAAGCTCTCTCACATGCAACTGCTAATCTGGTTTCCTCATGATTTAGTAAGGCGATATAATTGGCCTGTAATTGAAGTTTATCATTAAAGAATAATAGAGAACTGCAATAGAAGCATCTATATTTATGGAAGAAAAGATGTGAATACCATTGTCTCATCATCACTTCTGCATGCAATACCAATGGCTCCCTGAGCAACTGCCGGTAGCATATCCTCTATAGGAAGAATGGAAGTGACATTTTCTGTCATATCTAGGCGTTTTAGCCCTGCCAGTGCCAATAATGTAGCTTGGACTACCCCCTCATTCAGTTTTCTTAACCTTGTCTGAACATTGCCTCTGAAGTTCTCCAGCACCTATAGACAAAATTTGTTTCACAAAATTAAAGTAGCTCAAACAAACTAAAAGGTGAAAATCATTAAGAAATGAGCAGAACTAAGCCAAATATTATACAGGATATTAACTTTACAATATGTTACCCCATTTCACACATCCCTAACTGTTGTTTAAAATATCTCCAGCTAAATCCAACACAACCCTAGTCATCTTTTTCACTTGATCTTTCAAGCAAGACAAATGTCATCAGTATCAAAACGTATTTTTTTGAAAAGTATTAAAACGTACTCTTTTATAATATATTGATGTGATTTCAACAAATTACCCCATTTTACATATCCCTAACCATTGTTTAAAACAACTCCAACTAAATCTAACACATTCCTAGTCATCTTTCTCTCTTGGTCTTCATGCAAGACAGATTTCATCAACAAAATCAAGATGGAGTGTGCCAGCATAAGTTATGATTGTATCTCGACAACCAACATGAAAGCTTCTAAACTTTCTTTTCATAAAATATTTTGAGAAGTTATTTGGACTATCAAAACAATATGTGCTGGACTTACATTGAGTGATGGATACCGGTGAAGAATCTGTGACTTTCTCCTTAGTGATGCAGTACCCACTGTGCTTCCAGATGGAAGTTGTGCCAGTGAACCAGCAGTCAAAGAAATAAATACATCCCGTACATCTTCACGTGGAAGATTGCAGGGCAAAATTATTTTGTCTGGTAGATATGTGGGCACATCTTTCATTGAGTGGACAGCAATATCAATTTCCCCATTGATGAGGGCTTCATCTATCTCTTTTGTGAATAAGCCTTTCCCACCAATGTCTGCAAGAGGCTGACTTAATATTTTATCACCTGTGGTTTTTATTATTACAATTTCAATGGCTCCCTCTTCAGCAAGGCCAGGATCTGAGGCTATCAGCTTCTCTCGAGTCTCATAAGCTTGGGCAAGGGCTAGGGGACTGTCCTACACAAGGAATGCATTACGTAATTCATAAGAGAAGAGTTTCTCAACAACCTAAACAACCAAAAATGGAAATAGATGAAGAAAAAAATACATAGCAAAATCTTGAGATATAAAGGGGCTTTTATGCCTCATACGTTCCCATTGTTCCTAAATAAATTTATGGAATAAGTAATGAACACAAAAATAGTCTTTGCTCCATCACAGGAAACATCCAGTTAGCTTTATAAGAAAAGCGACTAATATGTCAGGCAAAAGCAAGGTAAGTAAAAGAAAGATAAGAGGTGTGAAAATTCAATAAAATTAATAAGAATTGTAATAGCAACATACAAATAAAATCATGCATACTTGTAAAAGAAATAGGGTATAAAATCTATGATCATGCATTAAGAATTATATCTAATATTGTGACCATCTTGTCTCAATTAATGGTCACATACTAACTTCTTGACGAAGAAATGGTATAATGTCTAGTTGTCTACATACTGGTACTAATCATAACTTAATTCGAAGATGCTTAACATAGGCATAAACATGTGCATCAACTGATATGGAATGTTAGTGCACAAGAAAAAGAAATATAATATTTTTATATGTCCAGTCAATTACATTAACGCAAACTCAGTAGGAGAATCCATGGAAGAAAAAATAAATCTGAACTTCATTTGCTGGTCGGAAATTCTTTACGTCCACAATGTTATTTAAGATTCCTCCACTTTCTGGACCTTTCTGCTATTGATACAAAACATACTGATTTCAGGAGTTGATTAATTTCAAACAATTGCACTCGGTTTCCTCCTGGTAAGAACATAACAATGATATTCGAAAGATTGTTTTCTGGAAAGCACAGACTGGCACGTAATCCCAACTTACCACATACGACAACTACTCTCCAAATTAACCATCTAAGCATTGAATTCTACTGAGCAATTAGCTCAAAAGCTCTTTAACCCACAACTCTCTTTTTAGAAAACACAGAAAATATTGAGCTAACAAGGTGGAAAGAATATGGAGCTCAAAGTCCAAGCCTAAGATTTGGCCAGTGATAAATTAAAAAGTATAAGCTCTCTGCACTTATGGTGTAAAAAGGATTTATACAGGGCACTTAAAAAGACAACTACAGGTAATTATTAATTGGTAACCTTAAAAAATGGAAAGCAATCTTCTATAATAGGTGAAAATACACTGATAGTATAAAAAAATCTTTACGCTATCAGTGCATATAACTTAAACTCTAAACTAAAAACTGACAGCATTCCCCATTCTAACTAAATGAAAATGTAAATAGAGCAGAACTCACTTCCTTAATATTGCGATTTTATACCTAAAGGTTTTAAAAACTACTAGCCAATACAATTAGTTTAATTTTAGAAATGCTTCAGTTCCCTTCCAATATTCCTCTCCGTATCCATAAAATCTCTAGATTTCATTAATTTTTTCCGGGAGTTTGCATAGAATATCTATAAAGCCAGCAAAAGAATCAAAACTGCTGGAGCAAATGATAAGCTTTACTTCTTAACAAATATTACCAAGCCCCGTACTAAATTATACATATGAGCTACTAATAAATATTTTCCGTCGATAGTTTATACATCAATTATAAAAGCCACAACCTTTGTCAAAATGCAAAATTTAAATAAAGAATCAGATAGTACCTTCCCCTTGTGCCTATTCTTATGAGAGCAAGCTTAGTTTGGGTCTCCTGTTCTACAACAATGGAAGCCCTTGCGACCAATATCTTTCTGCGTTGATTTGGGAATACAGAAGTGAGGCAGGGGAAGGAAAACCCTACATCTGAACTTAAATGAGAATTGAAAGGCTTAAGGCTAGGGCACAAATGAGTAGAAATAGCGATTTTCTCCATTTTGGAATAGAAATTGAGAGGAAAAGAGGGAATCTAGGGAAAAGGGACCTTTTCTGTTTTGGGTTCTTGATTTGGTTCTACTTATCCTCCAGCTCATCCTGCTACATCAGCAGTTTAAAAATCCTAAAAGTGGTCAATGGACCCCGCTTACCATCTATTCTGCTAATTAGATGCTGCCATCTCATTTCTCACCTTACACCTCAGCTAAATTCATGAATCAATGGACTATTTTTTGTTTGTAAGAAGGAAAACAACTCTGCTTTATTTTAACAACTAGATGATGGTAGGCCCCCAATCTCAAAAATGAGTATATTTCACCCGTTTCTTTATAAAAAAAAAAAGTTATACTTTTTATGTGATTGATTTCTGATATTCCTAGGTTAGTTTCTTGGATATTTGATAATATACTCATTTTCATATCTTATTTAGTTATATTAAATCTATTTTAGTTACAAGTTTTATAGGTAAAGAAGTGCATGTTGACTATTTGTGCTTGAGATAAGGCATAACATTTATCTTTAAGTCATGCGAAGAGAAAATATTTGAGATTGTGAGATAAAGACCTATGTATGAGACTTTGTATATGATTATACTGGTATGCCATATAATTATTTTGATTAGTAATTGGCATGGCTTAAGATTGAAATCTTCTTTATTGTTCCACACTTCCGCTTTAATTTCCTAGCACCCAGTTTGCTTTTATAAAATGTCGTCTGCTTATTCGTGTGATGTTATTTATGATTTCTTCTAATCAAGTCGGTGTGAAATTGTGCTTCTCTTTTTAATCTTGTCTTTCTGATTCAGCTCAATGCAAATTATAATTTTGAGGTCAAATAATCTTTTTTTATGTGAAAACTTAGTTTTATGATTTTGGACCTCTCCTTATTAGACACTACTAAATATTAACCGTTATTGGTGAAAATTCGTGGTAAGACACTAAGAGTGGCATTTCATTTTCAACTTTGGGGATAGATCGACGTCTTGATCTTTTAACTTTGTGGAAGATAAAATACTGTTGTTTCCTCCTATACCTCAATCATTTGTTGAACTATTCTTCATTGTTGTATTAGTTTGTGTTCATTTTCCCTCATATACTTCAATTTATTTCTTTTTGTTTTAAATGAAATATTATAATAACATGGTGAAAGTTTGGGTTAAAGAAACATAAGGATATTTGGTCAAGACCTCGTAGAGAACAACTATCTTACAGTAGAACAATATTTTTGTAGAAAATACCCTATTAAACAATGCCTTGCATGATTATTTAATTAAGTGTGGCATGTGCAAGAACAATAAAAGATATTGCAAGGACCAAAAGGTTTCCATGTATCAATGATTCAGTAGAATATCTACAACAGGCTTTTCAACATATTAATCTCAGTGGAATGCCTACAACATATTCTCCTAAGTATCAATAATGAACTTTCATTCAGTTGCATATTTCTACCGTAAAATCTTCATCTCAGCTGTTAGTGTTATAATTCTGTATTGCTGTAATAAACAATTAAATTTTCTGAAAAAACAAAACAAAAAGTTAGTAATACTTGTTTAACGAAATAAATTCTGGAAAAACAGTATAGGAATAAATCGAGCCCACTGAATACACAGTGTGTCCTTAAGGAAATTATTCCCCTCAAGTACCCGAGGTGCTGGAATATATCCTCCCAGGATAGAACGATTTAACTCACCGGAGTGTTGGTACCAAAACGCCGGTGAACTGCGAGCCACTCGAAGGATGTAAAACACACTGGAATTTTTTGTTGCAGAAGAAGAAGAAGAAGAAGAAGAAGAAGCTCAGAAAATTTCGTAAGGAAAGATTCTGGGATTCAAACTCTATTTATAGAGTTGCTTGCATTGTTTCTGAAAAGGTTTGCAACCTTTCAGAAACAGCCATGGCTGTTGGAAAAGGGTTGTTTGAAATATTGCGGGAAAAATGTATTTAAAATAATCCGAAAAAGAAAACGGGCCTGACCGAACCGGATCGCGGGTCATGGGTTATTCCGGATTGAATTTTTCGTTAATTATTTAATTAATTAATTAAATAATTAAAAGGAATTTTGTCCAAAAAGATTAATCAATCAATCGATCTTTGACCAAATCCAAATCCAAATCCAAATCCAAATCCAAATCCGAAGCCGAGCCGAGCAAGCGACGACGACGACGGCGCGAGGCTTGCCTTTTTCTTAACTCTTTAAGAGCTAGAAGAAGAGCAATTATATATATACCCATCAAAAGCCTTTTCTTCCTCCGATATGGGACAATGTCCCTTTGCTAAGGGAAACTCAAATATTTTATTTTCCCTCCATTTCTCATTCACCCTCTTTAAGCTACACAAGCTTAAAATTCCAACAATCCCCCACATGAATGGGAAATGGCTATAAAATAAAGGAATGCACGGACGCGTGTGTGTTTTACATGCAAGAATTAATTGCATCTGGATAAGTAGGTTTCCCTTTGAACTTTCCGTAGTGAACTTATATCGGATATACTCGGTCAATCGGTAGATTTGATATCTTTGAACCGTCGAGCTTTGTTGTATACCTAGACAACATAAGTCACACAATCAATCCTTAACCATCTATGGTTCTCACGGTTGTGTTCGTTTCAGCCATGAACACCGCCTGGTTTCATGAGTGCTTAGAGAATGGGCATTTACTTTCATTCCCCTTGAAGCGGCTTACACTTCACACTCATATAGGTGATTTCTAAATGTGTAATCCTGTAGACACACTATCTGGTCATATTCTGCCAGACTTAGCAAATCATTAAAAAACCTTTAAGCTTTGTTGACTCATCAAAAAGCCTTAATGTTTTACCTCGATTTTTGAAAATTGTCTTCATAACGAGAATGGGTTGAGTTATTTGACAATGTTGAACCGTCATTCATAACTTTGTTTGATCTCTTTGAACCTAGCTCGTGGGATCTCCAGTCTGCTAGGTAGAGTTACCGTCATGATGACTTGTCCTAGACCTTAATCCCATTCCCTTTGATGATCTTTCAACTGGCTCTCTAGATAGGCTTTTTGTAAGTGGATCCGACACGTTATCTCTTGACTTTATGTAGTCAATTGTGATAACACCACTAGAGAGTAGTTGTCTAACGGTATTGTGTCTCCATCGTATATGACGAGATTTTCCGTTATACATAACGCTCCCTGCCCTGCCTATTGCCGCTTGACTATCACAATGTATACAAATAGGTGCCAAAGGTTTGGGCCAAAATGGAATATCTTCCAAGAAATTTCGGAGCCATTCAGCTTCTTCACCGGCCTTATCTAAAGCTATGAATTCAGATTCCATTGTAGAACGGGCGATGCACGTTTGTTTGGATAATTTCCAAGACACTGCTCCACCCCCAATTGTAAAAACATATCCACTCGTGGATTTAACTTCAGATGATCCAGTGATCCAATTTGCATCGCTATATCCCTCGATCACGGAGGGATATTTGTTATAATGCAAAGCATAATTTTGGGTATGTTTGAGATACCCCAAAACTCGTTTCATTGCCATCCAATGTATGTGATTGGGATTACTTATAAACCAACTCAGTTTACTAATAGCACATGCTATATCTGGTCGTGTACAATTCATGATATACATCAAACTTCCCAATACTCTTGCATAATCCAGTTGTGAGTCACTTTCACCTTCATTCTTTTGAAGTGCATAACTCACGTCAATTAGAGTCTTGGCAATTTTGAAATCCAAATACTTGAACTTGTCAAGTACCTTTTCAATGTAGTGAGACTGTGATAATGCTAGACCTTGTGGAGTCTTGTGAATTCTGATTCCTAAGATCACATCAGCAACTCCTAAGTTTTTCATATCGAATTTTCTAGCCAACATGCGCTTAGTAGCATTTATATCTGCCATACTTTTGCTCATTATCAACATGTCATCAATATATAAACAAACAATGACTTCATGACCTGGAGTATTTTTAATGTAAACACATTTGTCGCACTCGTTGATTTTAAACCCACTTGCCAACATTGTTTGGTCAAATTTGGCATGCCATTGTTTGGGTGATTGTTTAAGTCCATAAAGAGACTTAACAAGTTTGCACACTTTCTTTTCTTTACCAGTTACCACAAAACCCTCAGGTTGTTCCATGTAAATCTCTTCCTCTAATTCTCCATTTAAGAAAGCTATTTTAACATCCATTTGATGGATTTCAAGACCATATACGGCCGCTAGTGCCACTAACACCCTAATAGATGTTATCCTCGTTACTGGCGAGTAAGTGTCAAAGTAATCAAGGCCTTCCTTTTGTCTATAACCTTTGACAACAAGTCTTGCCTTATATTTGTCAATAGTGCCATCAGCTTTCACTTTCCGTTTAAAGATCCATGTCGAACCTAAAGGCTTATTTCCCGGAGGAAGATCTACCAATTCCCATGTATGGTTATCCAAAATTGATTGAATCTCACTATTTACTGCCTCTTTCCAAAACGCTGAATCAGAAGATGACATAGCTGCTTTAAAAGTTTCAGGCTCATTTTCAAGCAAGAATGTTACAAAATCTGGTCCAAAGGAAGTAGATGTTCTTTGACGTTTGCTACGCCTTGGATCTTCTATACTTGGAGTATTTTCCTTCTGTTCTTCCCAAGGTCGTTTAGGTCTTTCACTTAACGACTCACATTCAGTTTTATACGGATAGATGCTTTCAAAGAATTCAGCATTATCTGATTTCATTACCGTATTAACGTGAATTTTGGGATTATCGGATTTATGAACCAAAAACCGACATGCTTTACTGTTTGTAGCATATCCAATGAAAACGCAATCAACAGTTTTTGGTCCGATTTTAACCCTTTTAGGTAAAGAAACTTGTACCTTTGCTAGACACCCCCACACTTTGAAATATTTCAAGTTGGGTTTTCTTTCTTTTCATTTTTCATATGGAATAGATTGCGTTTTGCTGTGGGGTACTCTGTTGAGTATTCAGTTAGCTGTAAGGATAGCTTCGCCCCACAAACTCTGCGGTAATCCGAAACTTATTAATAAAGAATTCATCATTTTTTTTAATGTCCGATTTTTCCTTTCCGCAATTCCATTGGATTGAGGTGTGTAAGGTGCAGTAGTTTGATGAATAATTCCATATTTCGAACATATTTCTGCAAATGAAAATTCATATTCTCCACCCCTATCACTTCTAATCATTTTGATCTTTTTATTCAATTGATTTTCCACTTCATTCTTGTATTGCTTAAATGCATCAATTAATTCATCATTACTATTAAGCAAATAAACATAACAATATCGAGTGCAGTCGTCAATAAAAGTAATAAAATACTTTTCCCACCTCGAGATAGTGTCGACTTCATATCACAAATGTCAGTATGAATTAAGTCTAAAGGATTTGAATTCCTTTCAATAGACTTATAAGGATATTTTACAAACTTAGACTCAACACATATTTGACATTTTGATTTATTACACTCGAATTTAGGCAACACTTCTAAATTAATTAACTTCCGCAAGGTTTTGTAATTGACATGTCCTAAACTAATATGCCATAAATCATTTGACTCTAATAAATAAGAAGAAGCTGCAATTTTATTCATACTGTCAACAACCATTACATTTAGTTTGAAGAGGCCCTCTGTGAGGTAACCCTTTCCAACATACATTTCATTCTTGCTTACAACAACTTTATCAGAAACAAATACACATTTGAATCCGTTCTTAACAAGTAAATAAGTAGAAACTAAATTCTTCCTAATAGTAGGAACATGAAGAATGTTGTTGAGCGTTAACACCTTGCCGGAAGTCATCTTTAGGAATATCTTCCCATAACCTTCAATCTTGGTTGTTGCAGTATTTTCCATGGAAAGCTCTTCTTCGGGACCAGCAGTAGAGTAAGTCGCAAATGCTTCCTTGACAGCACAAATATGTCGAGTGGCTCCACAGTCAATCCACCACTCCTTTGGATTTTCAACAAGGTTGCATTCCGAAAGCATTGCACACAGATCATCAATGTCATCATTCTTCTCCACTATGTTGGCCTGTCCCTTCTTCTTATACATTTTCGGGAGACGACAATCAGGGGCTTTGTGACCGGTTTTTCCACAATTGTAGCAGCTGCCCTTGAATTTCTTTTTGTTCTGCTCCTTAGTCTGTCCAGAAGACCTCTTTCTCTTCTTACTTTTTGGAGCAGTCTCCTCAATGATATTAGCTCCCATGATCGTTGAATTTCTACGAGACTTCTTCTCGGCTATTTTGTTGTCTTCCTCAATCTTGAGACGAATCACAAGATCTTCCAACTTTATTTCTTTGCGCTTGTGCTTAAGATAGTTCTTGAAATCTCTCCACGAAGGAGGCAATTTTTCAATCATTGCAGCCACTTGAAATGCTTCATTCACGACCATACCTTCAGCAATAAGGTCATGAAAAATAAGTTGAAGCTCCTGAACTTGGGTTCCAACAGTTTTACTGTCTATCATTTTATAGTCTAGAAACTTGGCAACCACGAACTTCTTCAAGCATGCATCTTCAGTCTTGTACTTCTTCTCAAGTGCGTCTCATAATTCTTTCGAAGTATTCATCGCACTGTACATATTGTACAAGTCATCCTCTAAAGCGCTTAAGATATAGCCTTTGCAAAGAAAATCTGCCTGCTTCCACGCCTCAACAATCATGAATTTCTCGTTGTCCGGCATGTCCGCAGCAGGCACTGGAGGTTTTTTACTAGTGAATTTCTGCATACCAAGTGTGGTAAGCCAGAAGAACACCCTTTGCTGCCATCCTTTGAAGTTGGCTCCGAAAAATTTCTCCGGTTTCTCTGCCGGTGGAACAGCAGTCCGGCTTGACGAGGCTATCGTCGTTGCGGCAATAGTCGCAGAAGAATTTCCGTTATCAATTACCATTTGTCACTGTAAACAATAGAAGAGTTCAATTAATGGCAAAATCAGAATAGTAAACAATACTGTTATTAACAAAAAAAGCATGTATAATAAATAAAACTGAAATTTTTATATACTGTTTCACAGAAAAACGATGAAGTTTTTATGTTCTTCAAATCGTTTTACGAATTTCAATACTCTGATGAAGTTTTTATATCTTCAAATCAGAATAGTAAAATTCAGAAGGAGTAGAAAATCACACAGGTTTTAATCTCCACAAACAAAATATAGAATATAAAAAAAATAATTTCCTTAAGAATGTTATAATTCTGTATTGCTGTAATAAACAATTAAACTTTCTGGAAAAACAAAACAGAAAGTTAGTAATACTTGTTTAACGAAATAAATTCTGAAAAAACAGTATAGGAATAAATCGAGCCCACTGAATACACAGTGTGTCCTTAAGAAAATTATTCCCCTCAAGTACCCGAGGTGCTGGAATATATCCTCCCAGGATAGAACGATTTAACTCACCGGAGTGTTGGTACCAAAACGCCGGTGAACAGCGAGCCACTCGAAGGCTGTAAAACACACTGGAATTTTTTTGTTGCAGAAGAAGAAGAAGAAGCTCAGAAAATTTCGTAAGGAAAGATTTTGGGATTCAAACTCTATTTATAGAGTTGCTGGCATTGTTTCTGAAAAGGTTTGCAACCTTTCAGAAACAGCCATGGCTGTTGGAAAAGGGTTGTTTGAAATATTGCGGGAAAAATGTATTTAAAATAATCCGGGAAAGAAAACGGGCCGGACCGAACCGGGTCGCGGGTCATGGGTTATTCCGGATTGAATTTTTCGTTAATATTTAATTAATTAATTAAATAATTGAAAGGAATTTTGTCCAAAAAGATTAATCCGAAGCCGAGCCGAGCGAGCGACGACGACGATGGCGCGAGGCTTGCCTTTTTCTTAACTCTTTAAGAGCTAGAAGAACAGCAATTATATATATACCCATAAAAAGCTTTTTCTTTCTCCGATATGGGACAATGTCCCTTTGCCAAGGGAAACTCAAATATTTCATTTTCCCTCCATTTTTCATTCGCCCTCTTTAAGTTATACAAGCTTAAAATCCCAACAGTTAGCGAATTTCCTAATCAAGCCAGCTTGCAGCCAACATATATTTACATGACGGATAAATATTTTTTTTGGAGAAGAAATTAAAAAGGTGAACAAGCATATTCCAATTTGGCTCCGATTTTGAAAGCTAAATGTCTGCATACCTCTCTTTCTGTCAGTATTTTTACTTTCACTCTCATAATTACGTCTTTACTAATAAATAATTTTAGTTATTTCAAAAAATAAATAGTTGTTATTTTTATTTTACTCTTTTTCAAATTTTATAAAACAAAAATAATTCTTATTTGAGTTACAGAAAAATTGTCATACTAATAAAATCATTTTGACTTGGAGATATAAGTTTAAGGTACTTGTTAAATCTGGCAATTAATGATAATTCAAGCACAACGATTAGATCACAAATTTTTGTGTACCATTTTTTTTTGAAATAATTGTACGTAATTGTTGAGTTTTAAATTCAAGAATTTTTAAATTAAAAACAAAAGGGGGCGCTAGACAAACATAGAAAAGCAATATGCCACTACTATGACATGTACAATTTTAAATTCAGTGACCCCGCCATAATCAACGAACATGGGCCCTCAAATAAAAAGTGGCGATTCCTTTTCAGTAATTCATAAGGTCCAAATATTAAGGCAGTGAGAACAGCTCTCTTAAGCATGCTAAACCTATGAAATGTCAGAAGTACCCTTAGATACCAGACAGGCATGTCGTCTAGGTGCTTGCTAACTCCCTCGTATAAGACAGTAGAATAACAACAAAGAAACCAAATGCAAGTATTGATGAGTTTTGCGGATAATGGTTATATTTACTCTTGCACGATTAGAAATAAGTCATATTTATCTTTGTTTTACCTTCGGAATAATTAAATTTCTACCTTAATATTTTTGTCCCTACCCATTACATAGTCCGATCTCAGCTTTAAAATGACATGTGGCTGGCGAGGGCTCAATTTTAAACACTGTCCATATGATCAAACCCAGCCGACCCATTTAATTTTGGGATTTTTTTTCTATACAATATTTAAAATTTATTTACTAAAATTATTTTAATTTTATATATTACTCGCTCTAAACAAGGATTACTTACAAATTATATACAATTCATTATTATTGCCTTAAATTAGGGGATTTAGTTACATTTTTTTCCTATTTTCTCTCAATTCCTCTTTTAATAAGACTCCTTCTAGTTGTATATTTACCTATTTTAAGCCATAACAAACGGAATTTCAGTTACAAAAAAGGAAAAAGATGAGCTACAATATGACAACAGTTTTGAACGCAATTGTCGCCAAAAATTATCTTTGTTTTCATCTCTACGATTGCTCTACTCTGCATTTACTGAATAATTTCTTAACATCATCAAACTACAGCACCAATCGTAGTTGAATCAAAAAGCATAATTGACTAATTGAGCAGATTCGAAATTTTAGCAGATTTCAAATTAAATTCAATCGCCTCCAAACTTCGGATTCAACTTTGTATTAGTATTTCCAACAAGAATATATGCTACATAGTTAATTCCTCACATAAAATTCAAATCTCACATAAAACTCAGTTTCTTCGAAGTGCAACGATAGCGCTTTTAATGTGAAACTCGAAATTTCTCCATCAAAATCATTCAGTTCCCATCATTATTCAAATTTTTCCGTTCAAACAAATATGAATCAGTGCACATGAGTCGATTTGAAATATATTCTCTACTTTTCTTTCCTTAATAAATCAACTGAGAAAAGAACAATGTATGGTACATCAACATACAAATAAAAAATAAATTTCGTAAAAATTTAATACAAATTTGAATATCTACAATAACATACATAGTAAACACAAATTTCATACAACTAATTATATAGTATAGAACTTATTTAAAACTTATCTACAACTTTCATACATTATTTTATCTAGTTAAATAAAACTACAACATCATACAACTTAAATACAATTTCATACAAATTTTATATAATGTCTTTTGTGTATGATTTATATATATTTTGTAAGTGGTGTGTTCTTCTTCCTCTCCGAAATTCCGGTCAAAACTTTCTCTCTTACAATAATTTTGATACATATCAACAACTTTATGTAAAAAGATAGTATTTATAACTTAAATACAAATTTCATTTAACGATTCATATATTATACGACTATTTTTCAACTTTCATACAACATTCAAATAAAAATATATATAATTACAACAGAATACTACTTTAATACAATTTACATACAACTTTAATACAATTTCGTAAGTATATTGTATGTCATGTGTTCTTCTTTCTTCTTCGAGTTTCAATCTAAAATTCAGCCAAAATCAAGTTTAATCTTCACCAAACACCCTCAAAATTGAGATAGAAACTCCAAAAAATATTTCCAATTGTTTGCAACAACACCCAATCCAAACAAACAATAGTTTTTGAAAACACAAATTTGAATTCAAAGCGTCAGAGCTTTTTAGTGGCTGACAATGGTGGAGAATCAAATACCTTCAAAATTTATTAATTGACAATTTCAATTCGAACACCAATTGTGTAACATGAAAAAAAATTTCTAAGTTAAAACTCTATATTATAACAATTGAAATTCATTGATGTATTTTCTGAAAAAAAGTATAAAAGGCAAAGAACAAAGGAAGAAAATTGGGGAAAGAATAGAGAAGGAGAGAAAGAGAGAGATGGAGAGAGAGAAAGAGAGACGGAGAGAGAGGGCAGGGATGTAGATTTCCTATTTAATTCATAATATAAAGGGATATTTATTAATACTAATTTATATATAATTGGTAAATTATATATACCCATGTAATTAAGTTAAAACTAGATTAGAGATGATAATAAAATTTCATATATAGCATAAGAAAGTAAAAATCCCTTTAATTCTCCCACACAGACCGAAAACCCACAACAAATAATAAAAATTTGAATCATATCCACTTCTCAAAAACCAATCCTTGATTATTATAAGTTATTTTTTTTACTTCACTTTCTTCACTATATTGTATTTATTTTTAAATCTTCCTGCAATTTTCTTTTATTCTTGTGTAGTAGTTATTTGTGTTCTCAATATTTCTTGATTTATTCTTTTTTAATGATGGGATCTTAAAAATAAGGATTTTGAGTTTGTTGCTAATTACAATTAAGATTTTATTGTGTAAATGGAGATGAGATTGAATCTGCTAAACCACCATCAATATTGAATATGCTAAAGGTACCACGAGGTGTGTTAAGAATTGGGAGTATTTGTATTGGTAAATTTAACTTTTCCATGTAGCGTGCTAAGAAAATTCCACGTGGCAAGTAAGACTCAGAAATGGAGATAAATGAAGGGATCTGCTACCAGGTTCGACAACTCTTTTATTCTGAAAGCAGTGATTACTGGAGGGTCAAGTATTTTAAAATGACAAATCGGAGACCCAGTAAATCGTGCCTAGAAATCGTGGCCGTCGAACATTACGTTGAGGTTGTTACCACTATCAAGAATCTTATTCTCCACTACCCAATAAGCTCGGAGCGACAGCGCCTCTCCTACGACTATAAGTACCATTCCCGCGTCTCGAGAGAGGGGCATCCAAAAACCGAGAAAAATGCATTCAATAGAAAGTTATCAGTGATCTTCTTTATTTGATTTTGTTCTTTACTTTTGTTCAATCATCGCAGAGATTGTTAGCACTATAGCCGAAACGGCCCATCGAGGCTCACTTCTAATAAGATTTTCTTTATCTTTACCTTTACTTTATTTCATTCGCTATTTACAATTGTTGCTTTGACCATTCGAATTTTGGATCAAACAGATTGCTAGAGGCCTTAAAATATATATTTGATTGCTTCTTCCAAAATCTGATTTCGGGTCAAATAATTTGTCGTCCACCGTGGGCCCTAGAAATTAAGCTTTCGATCCAAAATTTGTTATTGTTCTTCCCTAAAATCTACGATAATATTTCTTTTTTCAATTATCTGGTTAAGGAAAAATATCATGTCCGAAATCAACGACCAACTCAATGTGAACGTCAAGAGGTTGAACGAAATGATTGGGTGTGGACTCTAGATGACCAATCGACATGATCCACACCTCCTCGAGGTCGAAGCGTGTCACGATCCAAATCTCACATGTCATGATAGCATCTATCGCAATACCAGGCAAGCCGACATTCACAATAAAACCACGCATCTTTAAATTTGGTAAATATAGTAATATAAGTTCAAGAGAAAGATCTCATAAATACTGAAAAGAAAATACCGCGACTCAATACAATATTCTCCAAAATTCGGGTGTCACTGAGTATATGAGTATCTACACAATAACATGGTCTAAAACACTAACTAGGAAGATAGAACAGTATAAGTAAAACTAAAAGATAAAGGAGGAGAGTCCAGGACTACAGACGCCCAAGCAGCTACCTCAAAAATCACCGAACTGATAAAGCTCCGAAATCAGCAACCACCGTACCCGAAAGTACCTGGATCTACACATGAAGTGCAGAGTGTAGTATGAGTACAACCGACCCAATGTACTTACTAAGTAATAATACTAACCTTGGGTTGAAAGCAGTGACGAGCTCAACAGGTACAATCCAAATACAGAAATAACAGTACAGAAATATATACATGCTTTCAAGTTCAATAGTTTAAGCTCAAAACAGGTAAAATAGGCCAGTTTGACTAAAATGAGGAATGATACGTCTCTATCTCTACATGTCAATTATACATGCCAATTGTAATGCAACGCAGTGATAAAATCATATGCATACTCTCGGAGTAGCAATGCACTCAGTCCTCCCAGTCACTCAATCCTCACAGTCACTCAGTCCTCATAGTCACTCAATCCTCACAGTCACTCAGTCCTCCCAATCGCTCGGCACTCGCACTTAGTAGGTACCTGCGCTCACTGCTGATAAGTCAGACTCCGGAGGGGTGGATCCTACCCAAGCGCTAAAATAAGCCAATCATGGCATGAATCAATAAAGCCTGATGCGACGTGCAACCCGATCCCATAAATATCTTCACAATCAGGCCCTCGGCCTCACTCAATCATCAATCTCTCCGGTCTCTTGGGCTCACAAATGTCATGAAAATCATCCCAACAATGATGATATGATGTATCAATAAATGGCAATAGAGACTAAGATATGATATGCAAATGATAGATGTGACTGAGTACATAATTGCAAATTAAGCAGGTAATTCAACAACAACTCAACCCTTGTGGGTCCCAACGATACCAGTATATAGCCTAAGCATGATTTCTAACATGAATCACAGCTCAATTTCTCTAACACATGGAGAATATATGGAAAATGACAAGATTATTTAACTACACAGTTCCACAGAATTGATTGAGTCACAATTTTCACGGTACACGCCCACACATTCGTCACCTAGCATATGGGTCACCTCCACACCAATCACATAACACGTAACTCAGGGATTCATACTCTCAGAACCAAGTTTAGAAGTGTTACTTACCTCAAACCATGTAAATCTCTACTCTAATAAGCCCTTGCCTCGTGAATCGGCCTCCGAACGCCTCGAATCTAGCAACAAACAACTCGATACAATCAACACAAGCTATAGGAATCAATTCCATATGAAAATGCTAAGTTCTTAATAAAAAGTCAAAAACTCAACTCAAAAAGTCAATCCCGGGCCCACGTCTTGGAATCCAATAAAAATTACAAAATCCGAACACATATTTAATCATGAGTCCAACCATATCAAAATTACTCAAATCCGATACCAAATCGCCACTCAAATCCCCAATTCTTACTCTCAAATCCCTACCCCCAAACTCCCAAAATTCCACATTAAAAACACATAAACTAGACGGGAAATTCAATGGGTAATCAATATTTTTGAATAAAAATGATCAAAAATTGCTTATCTCAAGAAATCACGCGAAAACCCTCTCAAAAATCGCCTCCAATCGAGCTTGCAAAGTCTAAAAATGATAAAAATCCTGGAACCCTACAATTTTAAACACTGCCAGTGGTTCCGCTTCTGCGGTCCATTTAGTCGCTTCTGCGGTACCACTTTTGCGGTCACAAATCCGCTTCTACCTAAAACACTCAACCCCCAACCTACCGCTTCTGCGGCCAAGAGCTCGCACCTGCGAGACTGCGCCTGCGGCTCCGCGTCCGCACCTGCTTGCCCAAGCCAATTTCCAAAACTTCGCACCTGCGACTAATGTTCCGTTTATGCGAACTAGCACTTCTACTTCGCGTATGCGACACTCCCCTGACCAGACCCAGCTCCACATCTATGCCACTTCAGCCGCACCTAGTGCATCGCAACTGCGGCTAATCCCTTGGCAGGTGCGATCATACTAGAAGGTAAAAGTCTCAGCAATGCTTCAAGTCCAACTTTTGATCCGTTAACTATCCGGAATCCATCCGAGACCCCCCGAATCTCAAACAAACATACCAACAAGTCCTAAAATATGATACAAACTTAGTCTAGACCTCAAATCATATCAAAAACACAAATCGCACCTCAATTCAAGCCTAATGAAAACTAATGAATTCCAATTTCTACAATCGATGCCGAAACATACCAAATCAACTCCGATTGACCCCAAATTTTTCACACAAGTCATAAATGACACAACGGACCTATTTCAACTTCCGTAACCAAAATCCGATCTCGGTAACCATAAAGTCAACTCCCGGTCAAACTTTTCAATTCTCTAAACTTCTAATTTTCTAACTTTCATCATTTTATGCCAAAATCACCTACGGACCTCCAAATAAATATCCGGACACACTCTTAAGTCCAAAATCACCATACAGAGCTATCAAAACCATCAAAACTCTATTTCAGAGTCGTTTACACATAAGTCGACATACAATTAACTTTTTCAACTTAAGCTTTCAACCTTGGGACTAAGTGTCACAATTCATTCCGAAACATCTCCGGACCCAAACCAGCTACCCCGACAAGTCACATAACAACAATTGAGCATAGAATATGTAGTAAATGGGGGAACATGGCAACAACACTCAAAATATCTGGCCGGGTTGTTACGTCCTCCCCCTCTTAAACAAATATTCGTCCTCGAACAGGTCTAGAATCATACCTGGAGTCTCAAATAGGCGTGGATATCTGCTCCGCATCTTCCGCTCGGTCTCCCAAGTAGCCTCCTCGACTGGCTGTCCCCTCCACTGCACGTTCATTAAATTTATGTTCTTTAATATCAACTTTCGAACCTGCCAATCCAAAATGGCCACCGGCTCTATATCATAAATCAAATCACTATCCAACTGAACCGTGCTGAAATCTAAAACATGAGACGGATTGCCGACATAATTCCGAAGCATAGAAACATGAAACACTGGATGAACACTCGATAGACTAGGCGGCAATGCAAGCCTATAAGCCACCTCTCCAATCCTCTCAAGCACCTCAAACGGGCCAATGTACCGAGGGATCAACTTGCCCTTCTTCCCTAACCTTATAACACCCTTCATGGGTGAAATTATGCGTAGTACCTTCTTCCCCACCATGTAAGCAACATCACGAACCTTCCAATCAGCGTAGCTCTTCTGTCTAGACTGCGCCGTGCAAAGCCGATCCTGAATCAACTTAACCTTGTCCAAAGTATCCTGAACCAAGTCAGTACCCAATAACCTAGCCTCACCCGACTCAAACTAACCCACCAGAGATTGACACCGTCTACAAAGCCTCAAACAGAGCCATCTGAATGCTCGATTGGTAGTTGTTGTTATAGGCAAACTCTGCAAGCGGCAGAAACTGATCCCAAGAACCCCTAAAATCTATGACACAAGCACGTAGCATATCCTTCAATATATGAATAGTGCGCTCGGACTGTCCGTCCGTATGAGGGTGGAATGTTGTACTCAACTCAACCCGTGTGCCTAGCTCTCGCTGCACTGCTTTCCAAAACTGATATGTAAACTGGGTGCCCCGATCTGAAATGATGGACACCGGCATACCGTGAATGCGAACAATCTCGCGGATGTAGAGCTCAGCCAACTACTCCGAAGAATAAGTAGTCCCAACAGGAATGAAATGCGCGGACTTGGTCAACCGATCCACAATCACCCTAATAGCATCAAACTTCCTCGAAGTTCATGGGAGCCCAACTACGAAGTCCATGGTGATACGCTCCTATTTCCACTCCGGAATCTCAAGCCTCTAAAGCAATCCGCCCGGTATCTGATGCTCGTACTTCATGTGCTGACAATTTAGGCATCGAGCTACAAACCCCACTATATCCTTTTTCATCCTTTTCCACCAATAGTGCTGCCTCAAGTCCTAATACATATTTGCGGCACCTGGATGGATGGAATACCACGAACTATGGACCTCCTCAAGAATCAACTCACGTAGCCCATCCACATTGGGCACACAAATCCAACCCTGCATCCTCAATACCCCATCATCCCCAATAGTAAGCTCTTTGGCATCACCGTGCTGAACTGTGTCCTTAAGGACAAGCAAATGGGGACCATCATACTGACGCTCTCTGATGCGATTATATAAGGAAGACCGAGAAATCACACAAGCTAGAACCCGGCTGGGCTCTAAAACATCTAACCTCACGAACTGATTGGCCAAGGCCTGAATATCTTATGCAAGCGATCTCTCACCGATAGGAATAAATGCAAGGCTACCTATACTCACTACCTTTTAACTCAAGGCATCGGCCACCATATTGGCCTTCTAGGATGATATAGAATGATAATATCATAGTCCTTTAGGAGCTCCAACCATCTCCGCTGCCTCAAATTTAGATCCTTTTGTTTGAACAAGTGTTGGAGACTCCGATGATCCGTAAATACCTCACAAGACATACCGTAGAGATAGTGCCTCCAAATCTTCAATGCATGCACGATGGCTGCCAACTCCAAATCATGAACATGGTAGTTCTTCTTATGGGGCTTTAATTGGCGCGAAGCACAAGCAATCACTCTACGCTCCTGCATCAAGACACACCCAATACCAATTCGAGAGTATCACAATACACTATATAAGAAACTGATACTGAAGGCAAAACTAGAACTAGACCTGTGGTTAAAGCAGTCTTGAGCTTTTGAAAGCTATCCTCATACTCATTCGACCACCTGAATGGAGCACCCTTCTAGGTCAACCTGGTCAAAGGTGCTGCACTGGACAAGAAACCCTCCATAAAGCGACGATAATATTCGGCCAAGCCGAGAAAACTCCTAATCTTAGTAGTTGAAGATGGTATGGGCCAACTCTGAATTGCCTCTATCTTCTTTGGATCCACCTTAATCCCCTCACTGGACACCATGTTCCCCAAGAATGCCACTGAACTGAGCTAAAACTCACAACCTTTGTAGTACAATCCTCAAATGCTGGGCATGCTCCTCCTAGCTACATGAGTACACCAGGATATCATCAAAGAATACTATGACAAATGAATCAAGGTAGGGATGGAATACACTATTCATCAGATGCATAAATACTGTTGGGGCATTGGTTAGCCCGAAAGGCATCACTAGGAACTCATAGTGACCATAGCGGGTCTTGAATGCCGTCTTCAGAATGTCCGAGTCCCGAATCTTCAACTAGTGATACCCATACCTCAAATCAATCTTAGAGAATACCCTTGATCCCTGAAGCTGATCAAATAAATCATCAATGCACGACAAATGATACTTGTTCTTGATTGTAACTTTGTTCAACTGCCTATAGTCGATGCACATCCGCATAGTACTATCCTTCTTCTTCACAAACAGAACCGGTGCACCCCAAGGCGATACACTAGGCCTAATAAGCCCCTTATTAAGAAGCTCCTGAAGTTGCTCTTTTAATTCCTTCAACTCTGCTGGTGCCATATAGTACGGAGGAATAGAAATAGGCTGAGTGTCCGACACCAAGTCAATACCAAAATCAATAACCCTATCGGGTGGCATGCCTAAATATGTCTGCAAGAAACACATCCAAAAGGTCTCGCACTACCGGAACAGAATCAATAGTAGGAGTATCAACACCAACATCTATCACAAAGGTCAAATATGACAAACATCCCTTCCTAACCATCCGTTGGGCCTTCTAATATGAAATCACCCTACTGGGAACATAATTCAGAGAACCTCTCCACTCGATCCTCGGTAACCCGGCATCACCAATGTCACGGTCTTAGTGTGACAATCCAGAATAACATGATATGGAAACAACCAATCCATATCCAAAATCACATCAAAATCAACCATACTAAGTAATAAGAGATCAACTCTAGTCTTCAATCCTCCAATGGTCACCACACACGACCTATACACACGGTCCACAACAATAGTATCGCCCACCGACATGGATAAATGAACAGGTGAAACTAAGGGCTCACGGGGAATATCCAAATGACTAAGGGCTCATGGGGCATATCCAACCCTAGGATGATGCTGTGTTGCTGCTTTGGAGACTTCAAGGTACACCTACCCGCGTCCGCAGGCCTCGGAGTCCCCTTCTATCCCGTTTTTTTCTTATTTCTTTATATTTTGATAGACATTGATGTATAGGATTATTCGGTACTGTACTTAAAGCTTGTTACTTATATTTCACCAGGTTTTGGGATTTTACGTATTGAGTTTTGGTAGATTCTTCTTATGAAATTATTGGGATGTTCAAGTTTTAATCTCTTATTTAATGTTTCCGTATTTTATTTAGGCTTACCTAATCTTAGAGACTAGGTGTCATCATGGTATCCTACAGAGGGAATTTGGGATCGTGACAAATAGTTTCAGCATTTATTTTTCTATTTTATGGATTGCAAAAAAAAAGTACTTCTTTCCCTAAAATTTATGCTTAATATTTTGTATTCTTATGCTTTATGTTCAAATTCTAAATATGCGAGTCTTGTATTTAAACTTATGCTTTCTATGTTAGGCAGAGATGTTTACGAAGGTCAATGAAGAGGCTATTGAGGAGTCATGTGGTGTTAGTTCGTCAGTCCCAACAAAACGAGCTAAGAAAATACTTCCGTTATTTGGAATACTTTTCAAAAATTGCCTCGTGCTAGAGTTGGTGAAAGGGGCAAAGCACAATGTAAGGTATGTAAGATGATCTATGTAGTATATTCTAAGTCTGAAACTTCAAATTTGAAGCGACATATTGATGCACACATAAATAATGCACAAGAGCATAGGTATGAGCCAATCGATCAATCAATTTATCGTGAGAAATTATCTGTGACTATTCTGAAGAATAATTATCCTTTAGCTTTGTCGAGCATCACGGAAATAGGGATATCCATTTGTACTTAAATCCAACAGTAAAAACCATTTCAAGAAATACCGCCAAGTCTGATATCTTAAAAATGTATCATAGGGAAAAAGAATTTCTAAAGAATGAGCTTGCAGTAACTCCTAGTAGAGTGTGTTTGACTTCAGACATGTAGACTTCTATAGCATCAAATGACTATATGTGTTTAACTGCTCATTATGTTGATTTGAATTAGATTCTTCAAAAAAGAGTGTTGATTTTCCGTCATGTGCCCCCTCCACATTCTGGTTCAGTTTTAACTACTTTACTAATTGAGTTTATTAAGGAATGAAACATTGAAAAGAAGATTTTCACTCTGAATTTGGATAATTCTAGTTGCAATAGGGGTGTGGCTGATATTTTAAAGAAAAATTTATCTTTGAGGCGTTCACTAGTTTGCGATGGAAAGCTCTTTCATGTTTATTGTAGGAACCATATATTAAATTTAATATTGAAGGATGGTTTGGAAAAAGCTGATCCATCTATTATAAAAAACAGATAAGGTGTTAAGCATATTAAATATTCAGAAGGAAGAATTTTGAAGTTCGTAGAATGCATTAAGAATCTTGGGCTACCGTGCTCAAAGAAGCTTCGCTATGATATGACTATTCGGCGGAATTCTACTTTTCAAATGCTTGAAAGTGCTCTCCTCTATCAAGAAGCTTGTATTCAATATAAGTTAGTTAATATTGATTTTTTAAATATTCTCTTTCTGAGGAGGAATGGAAAAGGGTAGAGACGGTTGCTAAGTTTTTGAAGCCATTTTATGATATCACTACATTATTTTCCGGAAGCAAATATCCAACCTCCAATTTGTATCCACCTAATGTGTGGAAAATTCAAATGTTAGAGGAAGAAAGAAATAGTAGTGACCTAGGTATGAATGAGATGGCTACATTAATGTTGAGGAAGTTCAAAAAATATTGGAGGTCTTACAGTAAGATCTTATCACTTGCCATTATCCTTGATCCTCGATATAAAATAAAGTTTGTGAAATTTTGCTTCTCCAAAATTGATCCTATGACTACCGATGTGAAGGTAAAAGCTGTTGAAGATCATTTGCAATTGTTGTTTAAAGAATACTTGGTACCTTCGACTTCAATTTCCTTATCGGAGAAGCATTCTTATAGTAGATGTACTAATGAAGCAAGGGATGAGCTTGAGGAGTTTGATGTGTTTGAGAACCAGTTAGAGTCTGGTAGAGATAAAACACAATTAGATTTGTACATGGAGGAGCCTAATCTTGATTGTAAAGCAAATCCAGATTTGGATATACTTGCCTTTTGGAAGGAAAATAGACAGCTTTCCAGAACTCTCATTAATGGCACGATATGTCTTGAGTATACCTATTACCATTGTTGCCTCAGAGTCTACCTTGAGCATTGGAAGTCGTATAATTGGAAAGTTTCAAAGCTCTATTTTACCTGCAAATGCGAAGGAAAAGTTTTGTACTAGATATTGGATTTGCGAACAAGAAGGTAAATCATTATATTTATACTACTGTTTTATTTTGTTCTTTTGTAATAGTGTTCCAATAAATTAATTTGACCTTTTATTGTTTGTTTTTGGATTGAATTGAATCAGATACCTATGAGGATAAAATTGCGGTAGACCTTCAGTCGTATCTTGATAAACTTGGTTCACATTGATAGGTAGTTGTGTAGAAATAGTTATAATTAGTTCGACGAGCAAGAGAATTGAGCTACCAGTAATGTTGATTATTGCCCGGAGCTTCAACTTTGTAAGGCCATGTTTAGATGTCAGGGTAGTTAGGTTGGCTTTTTTGTGGCAGTACTTTATTTAATCTAAAACTACTTTATTCATTGTATTGTTTGAAGTGACTTTGCATTTTTTTTTCCCACTTTGTAAGGGCAACCTGTTCCTTATTTTACAGATTAAGGGTATGATAAAGTTTGAAGAAAGACAAAAAAATGTGGGGTAGGGCAATGTTAAATTTGTATATCATGCATTTAACATTAGAAATGTGTGATGTTACATATTGGATAACGTATGCGAGTTAAATAAATATGCGAGTAACTTTCTGTTAAAAATATAAATCAATGATTAGTGCAAGATCATAAAATTTATGATTGATCTGCAGCTGCATAACCCAAAATGGATAAAATGGATCATGCATATATTTTACCCAACTCATAATTTACCCATATTAATATGAGTAGGTTGTAATCCAACCAGTTTTTATCCAACTTATTTTTAACCGTCCAAATTCGATCCAACCCGTCCATTTGCTACCATTACACAATACATACAGACTCTGGATTTGCTGGGCATAGATTGCTCGTGTGACCCTCTCTACATCACAAAATGCGTGAACATGCTGCATCAGTTGAGCTTGCTTCTTATTGATAACCAGAGTTATCTTATTGACTTGGTTGGCCAAAGTGTCAACATGTGCTAATAATGCAGAAACAACATCCAACTCGAGGATCCCTGTAGATTTTTGAACTGTGTGTCTGTCCATCTCTCTTTGTCAGTCAGGGTTACTTTTGAAGAATTAGTTCCATAATGCATAAATCTCATCAAAGCTTTTCTCCACACTTGACCTCCCGTTGCAACATCGACCATAATTTTTGTCTCTGGATGTAGCCCTTCTATAAAGGTATGAGCCAACACTTCATTCGTCTGGTTGTGATGAGGACAATCTCTGAGCATCCCCTTGAACCTCTCCCAAGCTAAATACAAAAACTTGCCCGACTTCTATTTGAAGGCTACTATCTCACTTATGATCTTTGCAGTTTTGCCTGAAAGGAAGAACCATGACAAATATTTTCTTACCATATCATTCCATAATGTGATAGAGTTAGCCGGTTTCGCCTTCAACTACCTCTTAGCTTCGCCCAACAGAGAGAACGGGAATAGTGTGAACCTCATATAGTCCAGCATGACTCCATTAGTGATATAAGTATCACTAATCTCCAAGAAGTTCAGAATGTATTGCTGTGTATCCTCATGTGGAAGACCCATAAATTGCCGTTTGCATGTAACAACTGGATCACACTGCATTTTAGCTCAAAGTGCCCAGTGATTCTAGGCTTCACAATGCTGGAGGTGACATTAGCAATGCTAGGCATCGCCACCTCCTCAACAACCATATGTTGCTTATCTGCCATGTTCACAGGTAATTGAACAAGTGTCTGAAGATTATCTGTGTCCCTTGCTTCTCTCAATCTCCTATGAAATATTCTCTTCGGTTATGGGTCAAAGACTTGAAGTCTATCTTGGCTCCTGGCCCTTCGAATTCAAACAAAGTTCCTGAGAGCAGAGAAACCAATAAGAAACGTTAGACTTAACGATATAAACAACTAAATTAAAAGCTAGTATATTTAAGTCCCGTCAACGACACCAAAAACTTGTTGCTCCCAAATGCACATGCAAGTATACGTGGTCGTACAAGTAATATAATGATAAGAAGAGTATCGAACCCATAGAGACTTGTGTTAACTACCTACTAATTTCACCAGAATTGTTATTCAGTCAAGTCCATCAAAGTTTAATAGTGTGATTATAATTAACAATGAATGTAATAAGTAACTAATTAATCAGACAGAAAATGGTTGTTGAGAATTCAGTAGAGATGAACATTCCAGGGTTGTGATCGATTTACCAATCCTATTGCATTCCAACTTCTAATTAACTCTCCCTTTCATACAATTCACCCATGTTGCTAATTAATTGAGTAATTTCTCTCGTAGCATTCTCCCGAATTATTGCTCGCCTATTCAAAATAGATTAATGCATATATTCCTATGAAATCAATCTATTAAGAACATATTAAGTTTACGATATTAAATTAAGCATGGTGACTAGGTATATTCCTATCCTAACTTCAAATCCACCCCCACTTAGAGTTAAGATCATGCTCTCTTTAATTCTTCTCTAAGATCATACTCTCTTCAATTCTTCTCTAATCTAGACGTAGCTTTCCCAAGTATAACATAGCTAGTAAATAGAACCTAACTGTTGGCCAGACAATTAATCATATAATTGAAGAAACAACCATATATTAGCGAACTACAATCAAGGTAATGTCAACTTCGAACAACAATATTCATGGCTAAATTACAACCCCAAAAATTATGGGTTTTAGCCATTCATGATAAAGTTAAACAATTTTACAAGTGTTTGAATAGTTGAAAATACTAAGAAAGATAAAGAAAAACTGAGAATTCTTGCTCCCGAGTGTTCCATGCTTGTGTTTTTCTCTCAAAGTGGTGTCCCCTCTTCCAAAATAGGTTTAGACTTCTTTTTATACGAGTTGGGGGTATGTAGAACCGCCAAAACTTTATCCCGAACGAAATAGGAGAGTGTCCCGTCACTATAAGGCCCCGTTAATTTTTTTTAATGATTTAAGATTTTAAAGTGCGCCAATAGTATTTGGGAATAACGTATTCGAGTATTAAAGGAGACCCATGGGATAGAACCGCATCATTTTGAAATGAAAATATATGTTTAAGGTGTGTTGGAACATACTAAGGAGTTTTTTGAATGGTAAGAATTTGTGTTGAACAAGTTGGATACATTAAGTGGAAAGAATATCTCAATTAGCACAAGACCCGATTTAAATGAATAGAACCCCCAAAATATAAAGACTTAGGTAGTGATATAAATTAAAGCCCTCTGAGTCTAGTTTCCAAAGCATCAAACCGTTTGTCATTTGGATATGTATACAGAAAGTTATGGCCATTTTACCAGACCTATGCCATATGCGTGCCCAGAATGCGCGGCCGCACGTATAAGGGGGTTTCTGCCTCGTGTGCGTGGCCGATGCACGGTCAGTTGCCCAAGTGCTCGGACGCGCATGTAGGAGCCCTATAATTACCCCTAAGGCCGGGTAGAGAGAGGGGCTAAGTCATTTCTTTAAGCTAGGGCTTGCATATCAAGGGGAATCCGTCCAACACCTCCCTCTCATGAACCAAGGTAATGTTTTTGGAGTAATTTTGAGTTGATTACTACTCCTAAACACTTATATTTACTAGGATTAATCTTGAAGATCCATAGATTTCCATTCAAATCCTCAAATTGTTCAAGAACACTACAAGTTGGGTGTTTTAAGAGTCTCACTACAAGAAGTATGTCCACCATCTCTTACTAATTCATGGTGAATATTTATTTATGAAATATGTGTTAGGACTTACGGGATGGTGATTGGAAGTCACAAATGCCTAGCCTAGGTTTTGTTGGTATTGTAGAGATTGTAAAATAAATTAATTGATAAGATTTATGGGTTGGGAGTGAATTGATGGGCATGAATGTGCTAATGGAAGTTGTGGATGGCCTAGATATGATTGTGAGGTGAATCATTGGTGTAGAAGGTGGTTGTTAGGTGAAGAAATTTCATTGGAGGAGGTTGTAGAAAGATATGCACACTCGATGTTTGATAAAAAGTCTAAATGACTTAAAGTATAAAAATCTTGCTAATATCGGTGTAATTGTGTTGCATTGTTGTAGATTAAAGTTGTTTAGGATGGTGGAACGTCGTAGTATTATTAAGGGGTGAATTCCAGGTATGTTGGCTAAACTACTCTCTTAGAATTTAATTTCATGATGTTCCCGTAAGTTTCAAGTATTGTTGGCTCAAGTGCCTTATTCCCATGTTCCTAGTTGTTCCCAAAAAATTCGATTGTTCCGAGTAAGCAAGTGTCGAGAATTATGTATTCACAATGTATTCTGAATGTTCATATCACATTATGTTATCCTTTGGAAATATGTTCAAGAATGATATGTGTATTAACATGTTATGACTTTGAGTCATGTTCCAAATGGAAGTCCATTATGCTTAACTTGGGAAGAATACTCCATGCGTCTAAAACTCCAATCGCTTATATGTGTACCTAAAGTATTGAATTAAAATGCCTTGTTGTTGATACTCTATAAGGATTCTTGAAGGTAAAAGAAGGGGGTTGGAGATGAAAGTGTGGTCACCGTGCCAATACTGAGAATTATACTTGTGCCCAAATATGATTGTTTTAACTAATGCTATGCTTTGTAAGTATTTCCAATGTGTCTTTAGCTCTTATATATATATATATATATATATATATATATATATATATATATATATATTCATGAGTTGAAACTGTGTATTGCCCTTTTTGGGAAAAATATTTCAAGATTAAATGATGTGTTACTCGTTTATGCTTTTAACTTGTGCTTCGATTGCCAACCATTTTTCTCCATTTCTTAGAAAGAAATCCATTGTGTTTAAACTCTTCATTACTAATGAACTTAAAGTTGTGATTTCCGAAATATTTTATATGTTGATGTTTATGTTGAATGATGCTTGAAAGTAAAGAAATGAAAGTGTGAAATATAAGATACGACCACCGTGCCTTGGGATAAGGAATCATAAGTATGGCCAAGAGAGCCAATGGAACTATAATGATGTTGTGAATGGTTGAAGCTACTAACGAGGCTATATATAGTGTGAAAGGTAATGAGGTGAATAAAGAATATATTTGTGCTTTTGTTTCTCTTATGTGCAACCCAAAAATATTTTTGGGAGTATCATTAGCAAATCGAGGAAGGGTGGGTCATAAGACCCATGCCCGAAACTACACGTGCCGGTGTAGGGGTAGATTGTGATTATTCCTCTTGTTTGGGATGGCATTGAATTATTGATGTGATTGTGGTTATTCCCCTTAATTGGGATGAGGTTGATATTAGCTGTGAATTAGAAAGTCAACCCACATGGCATATGTGGGAAGGCAGCCTAGCCGATCGGGTGGAGATCGGAAACCATGTTACGCACATGGTGGTACTACTCTTGGTAACACCTTTATTTTGCACCACATGTCAAACCATATTGTTTGTGGGGAGATGGCCTAGCCGATCGGGCATGGTCGGACTCCGTGCTAAAAATACGGTGGTATATCGGTGCTAATGATCTCCCAACTAAAAATATATAATATTTTTTGTATGTTGAAAATTGTTATGTTTTACCTAGGCATTTGGATATCATTGATTATTACTTGTTGCTCCATGGTGTTTCCCATTCTGTTATTGGTGTTCTATTTTGAAAGAGAACATTTAGCTTTACATAGTAGTACTATTCCACATGTACTAACGTCCTTTTTGCTGGGGGCGCTACATCTTCAATGGATGCAGGTGGTTCATCAATGGGCAGCTTTGGTCCTCATTAGCAGTCACTCTCTATTCAGCAGGTTTTGGTGAGCCCTACTCTATTCCGGGCTTTATGTCATTTGACGTTGTATTTTTTGCTTTGAGGTATAGCCGGGTCCTTGTCGCCGGCACTTCCATTCTTCACTTCTGTTGTACTTAGAGGCTCCGTAGATATAGTGTGGGTGGTATTCGATGTTGGGAATTGAACTAGAAATGTTGATATTTGAATCACACGTCCCATTTCAAAATATAATTTTGTATATATATTTTGGGACTTATGAAAGAAGTAACCGTTGGTGATGGAATTAGAATTGTTCATGAAATCCTCTCAATGTTTAATTGTTGATATATATATCCTCTCTTTATTCATGGGTGAGGTGGGTAGAAGGTATTGTATAGGCTTGCTCGGCCGGGGTATCTCGATTGAGCATCGATCGCGCTCCCCAATGTCAGGGCATGACAAACTTGGCATCAGAGCCTAAGGTTTTAAAATGTCATAGGATGTCTCGGAGCCGTGTCTAGTAGAGTCCTTCTTATCGCTGTGTTGTCGACCACATCTATAATGAGGAGGCTACTTAGACATTTTGGAATTTCACCCTTCTTTGATACTCCAGATCATGCGATAGAGCTCAAGATAGGAAGCTAATTTCCTCGTCATATCTCATTTTCTAGATGAGTAATACATGAGTTCGAAGCAGCGATGAGGAAATGACCCCGCCATTGAATTTGGGGAGATTGTACAAGAGTTCGTTGGGAGAATGCGTCAAGACGTGGAGGGATTGGAACAAATTATTGCTAGGGGAAGTGTTCTTGTTCCTACCAATGTTACCGCACCATCGGATCGTGTGGTGAGAGAATCTAAGAAATGAAAGAGGGTTGTTGGTGCTAATGAACCAGATTGTTTGATTTGCAAGAAGCGTCACCTAGGAACATGTTGGATGACTCTTGAAATATGTTATGGCTGTGGAAAGAGGGGGCACAAGAAGAACAAATGCCCTAGGTTGGGTACACCCATCCCAGTCTGTCCGATGTGCAGGAATGAACATTTAGCAACGTGTTGTGAGTATGCTCAGCAGCATGTTAGGGGTGGCATGTTTGGGAAATTCCAAAGGCCCACATAGCAAACCGGTACGGGGTTTGTTACTCCTGCATTGGAGGCTTGGAGGAAGGATAAGGGGGATACTTATGATATATGCAAATAGGGTGAATATTAGGTCAGTGGGGCGAGTCAGTTTAGCGGACCTCATCCCCGTTGTGTGAAGTGTGGGAGATGTCATTCGGGAGTATGTCACTATGGTACCAATGTATGCTACGAGTTTGGTATGAGGGGTCACATTTAAAGAGATTGTCGTTCGTCTCGCCAGAGCATGGGCGGGGGTGCGGCACAACCATCCAGTTCTGCAGCTACTACATCCACAGCGCCTCCCCCAGCTCGAGGCACTATAGCGCCTGCAGGGCATTAAGAAGCTAGGGGTAGTATCAAGAGCTCGGGAGGTCCCATCAGGTTTTATGCTATGAGGAGGCGTCAAAAGTTGGAGGCTTCTCCAGATGTGGTTAAAGGTATATTGATTGTCCAATCTCATGATGTATATGCCCTTATTGATCCCGGTTTCACTTTGTCATATGTCATTACTTATGTTGCTATGGAAATTGGGATAGAATTGGAACAGTTTTATGAGCCATTCTCTGTATCTATTCTTTGAACGAGACCTATCATTTGTGAAGCCTCTTTATCACAATTCCTTATATTTACAACCTCTTGAGAAATTGAGTTCTATAATGATTTCCTTGAATAGCGTTATAACCCTAGGCTAATACTTCTCACTTTCTTCCCTAATATTCTCAACAAGGGACTATACCTGATGATTTTCTTACAGAACCTTCTGATTTAAATGGATAACACCTGCTCACTTGTACTTGTGCACGCACTACCATAATGTTTATCTATAGGGTATCAAATCTAATGTAAGGCATCCTAGTGCCGAGATCTTTCTTGAGCCAGTCTCTTTCTCCTGTGCACGTGACTCATATGGTTTGAACAGTCACTTACTCCCTTTTGTGAGCATTATCATAAACCCTTTCCACTTTCTATCCACTGTCTAATAACATAAGAGCATATATCAGCACCTATCATATGTGTACATGTCAATTGAAATGGTCACTTGTCCGCATAAAGTTTCTCAGAAATTTGGGATTTCTCACAAATTCGACATAGGAATATCTGTTGTTCGCCCATCTCAGTATGAATTTCATGTCCACTTAGATCATTCTGCAATAAGTAGATCACTTTGTTCCTAGTATTGTAGTTACCCATGAAGTAGCCTGGTATGGTAGCTTGAGAGTTATTATGGCAGAAAAATGTCCAACTCATAACAAATGTTCACTTTCTCTTTCCATCTCTGCAACATGTTCTGACTGTGTTACTCAGTTAGTAAATTCATTGTGCTAGTTTGCTGACACTTGTTGTATAACCGTGAGAGATCGCGTCCTTCCATGTGTTGCTGTAACACTTCCTTTCTCATAAGGATCCTTAATAGGCAGTCCGCCAAGACCGAATGCATAACTTAATCCCAATATTATGATGTCCTAACTACATGGTTTCACTCGTGATAGGTTAAAATTAGATGTTTCATCTTTTGGCACATATCATGAGCATATCGATTTGAAAGACAAGTTTGTTGTATCTCTAGTCCTCTCATATATGGTCAACTATTGGGAAGGGTTAAACTGTCAGAATGATAATAATCTCACAAGTGTTCAACCTCGTTTTCAACCTCGTGGGCTTGTGGCATAGATTCCATGTGTCAAATACTGTTAAGAGCGTAACTCAACTTCATGTATTTTGAAACCCCATTGTTTCTCTTTGTATTAAATCAATAGGGGTTGAAGGTTGAAACATGTCAAAGAAGAAGTATCATTCAATGATCAAACATATTGGGTAAGAAACTTTGTGGTCATATTCAGGCTAGCACATCTTAGAATAATTGTTAAAGGCCGCCAAAGGTTTAGTTTGAGTGTTCGACGTAGAGATTTAGAGTAGAAGGAAGTAAACGAGATTTTCTCAAGATTTTCTCCATGAAGATATTAGGTGAATTGTGAAGGAAAGTAAAGTGGGTGTAGTCACATTAGGCCTTATGGAATCTTGAAGGAAATAGATCAAACTAAGAGTATGATGTTTCCCCATCATTGTCCTCTGTGTACCCGGTGTTTCATGTGTCTATGTCTAAGAAGGTAGTTTGAAATCTTTTGTCAGTCGCTCTGGTGGAAACTTTGGAAGGTGAAATTAATGGGTAATTGGCTTATGAGGGGTATCTAATTGTCATCCTTGTTAGATAAGTCCAGAAGTTAGGATTTCCTCCGTTAAAGTGCTACGGCGAAGTCTGTGAGTCGAGGAGGTTACCTCGAAGGCCGAGGATATTATGGAAAGAAAATGTTCCCACTTGTTTGTATAGCCAAATAGTTGCGGTTCGAAGGGTACCTTCTATGTGTTATGATTTGAATATGTACAGTTTATGTCAAAATACCACTTTTGTTAATGCAATGCTTTTAATGTTGAGATTGGTGTTATTGATATATATTGTGATGCTTTGTTGAGTTGTGGATGTGTTGTTAAGAGTAATTTTTGGGGCTCTCTAACAGGTAGATAGGCCCAAATACAGGGAAAACTCTGTCGATATTTCTAGAAATTTGGGGATTTAGCAAAATTTTGGAGCTTTTGGTGTGTGGATAAAGATTTAAGTCACATTAAGTGTCTATGGCAGACTCTAACCCTCATTCGAAGACGAATGATCCTAAGTGGGGGAGAATGTAAGGTCTGTTAAAATTTTCTAATGATTTAAGATTTTAAAGTGTGCCAACGGTATTTGGGAATAATGTATCCAAGTATTAAAGGAGACCCATGGGATTGAACCACATCATTTTGAAATGAAAATACATGTTTAAGGTGTGTTGGAACATACTAAGGAGTTTTGTGAATGGAAAGAATTTGTGTGGAACAAGTTGGATACATTAAGTGGAAAGGATGTCTCAATTAGCACAATACCTGAATTCAAATGAATAGAACTAGCACAATATAAAGACTTAGGTAGTGGTATACCTTTCAAATTAAAGCCCTCTGAGTCTAGTTTCCAACTCATTAAACCATTTGTCATTTGGATATGTATACAGAAAGTTATGGCCATTTTACTAGACCTATGCCATATACGCGTCCAGAATGCGCACCCACGCATATAAGGGGGTTTCTGCCTCGTGTGTGCGACCGATGCACGGTCAGTTGCCCAAGTGCCCATCCACACATATAGGAGCCTTATAAATACCCCCAAGGCTATGTAGAGAGAGGGGCTGAGTCATTTCTTTGAGCTAGTATCAAGGGGAATCCGTCCAACACCTCCCTCCCATGAACCAAGGTAATATTTTTGGAGTAATGTTGAGTTGATTACTACTCCTAAACACTTATATTAACTAGGATTAATCTTGAAGATCCATATATTTTTATTCAAATCCCCAAATTGGTCAAGAACACTACAAGTTGGGATTTTCAAGAGTCTCACTACAAGAGGTATGTCCACCATCTCTAACTAATTCATAGTGATTATTTATGTATGAAATATATGTTAGGACTTATGGGATGGTGATTGGAAGCCACAAATGCCTAACCTAGGTTGTGTTGGCATTGTAGATTTTGTAAAATGAATTAATTGATATGATTTATGGGTTGGGAGTGCTTTGTTGGGCATGCATGTGCTAATGGAAGTTGTGGATGGCCTAGAGACGATTGTGAGGTGAATCATTGGTGTGGAAGGTGGTTGTCAGGTAAAGAAATTCCATTGGAGGAGGTTGTAGAAAGATATGCACACTAGATGTTTGATAAAAAATCTAAATGACTTAAAGTATAGAAATCTTGCTAATATTGGTGCAATTGTGCTACATTGTTATAGATTGATGTTGTTTAGGGTGGTGGAACATCGTAGTATTATTAAGGGGCGAATTCCAGGTATGTTGGCTAAATTACTCTCTTAGAATTTAATTCCATGATGTTCCCATAAGTTTCAAGTATTGTTGGCTCAAGTGCCTTATTCCTATGTTCCGAGTTGTTCCCAATAAATTCGATTGTCCCGAATAAGCAAGTGTCGAGAATTATGTATTCACAATGTATTCCGAATATTCCTATCATATTATGTTATCCTTCGGGAATGTGTTCAAGAATGATATGTGTATTGAAATATTATGGCTTTGGGTCATGTTTCAAATGGAAGTCTATTATGCTTAACTTGGGAAGAATACTCCATGCATCTAAAACTCCAATCGCTTATATGTGTACCTAAAGTCTTGAATTAAAATGCCTTGTTGTTGATAATCTATAAGGATACTTGAAAGAGAAAGAAGGGGGCTGGAGATGAAAGTGTGGCCACCGTGCCAATAATGAGAGTTATACCTGTGCCCAAACGTGACTGTTTTAACTAATGCTATGCTTTGTAAGTATTTCCAATGTGTCTTTAGATCTTATATATATATATTCATGAGTTGAAATTATGTATTTTCTTTTGTCACGCCCCAAAATCGAGGAGCGCGACCAGCGCTCAACCGAGTGAACCCGACCGAGCAAGCCTATTAGATTCCTTCTACCCAAACTCATTCATGAATAAAGAGAATATATGTTTTCCTTAATTAAACAATAAAGTGGTTATGTCTGCAATTACCAATTTTTTACCATAAGTTTCGCCATTTTTAAAGTCTCAAATGGACAAGTAATACAACCACAACATAGCATAGTTTGTCTTTCTCAGCACCAATACACAACCCACACTATGTCTACAGAGCTTCTATAGATAAAGAAGAGTACAATGATAATGCCGGCAATAAGGCCCCGGCTATACCTCAACCATAATACATAAACAACAAAAGATACATGACCCCGGGATGAAGTGGGGCTCACCAAGTCAGCTTGTAAGAAGGTGTACTGCTATCACTGATCAATGTCTCCTACTGTGGAACCACCTGCATCCATTTAAAGATGCAACGCCCCTGGCAAAAGGGACGTTAGTACCGTCGAATAGTACTAGTATGAAAACTAAACACCAATTTAAGAATTTAGAAATACAAAATAATTATGATGAACCAGTGCGGCAATAGAATAATATAGATAACCGTCTCAACCATAGCAAGCTTATTAAAATCTATCAACAACATTTATAGGATTTAAGATGAGATCCTCTATAACCATCTTCACACAAAGCGGCCCCGCTGCCTCACCCGATGTATGCAGGTAGAGGTGTACGTACAATACCACAACTCTAATCAAGTGGCCCTGCCGCCTCACCTCAATATATACGGGTGGATGTATAACTACAGTACCAAGAACCCACACAAAGCGGCTATGCCGCCTCACCCCAATGTATGTGGGCGAAAATGCATATACGATACCAATACCAACACAAAGCGGCTATGCCGCCTCACCCCAGTGTATGCGGGTGGAAATGCATCAACGATAAAAATACTAACACAAAGCGTCTATGCCGCCTTACCCCAATGCATGCGGTTGGAAATGCATCAACGATACCAATACCAACACAAAGCGGCTATGCCGTCTCACCCCAATGTATATGCGGGTGGAGGTGTGTCACAATCGCAATCTCTACACAACTTGGCATAATAACTTTCACATAAATCACGACTAGAAATTATAACATGTAGATAAGTAATCCATAGTTTGGGACACATCCTCAATTTATAATGCAATATGATAAGAGCATTTGAAATACGAAATGAACATATATCTTCATCACAAAACTTATCGGAATACTCAATTTATAATCAACATCTCGGAACTTACATGGATAATGAGAATTCCAATTCTTAAATAAGAGTTTAGCCAACATACCTCAATTTAGCTTACTTAAACTCTAAAATGTCCCGGAATTCTTAGCAACTTCAATCTATTTTAGAAATATAACAAATTGAACCATAATTAGGAAGATGCTTATGGTTCTAGCTCATTTGATCATTTTATCAAACACTAGGTGTGCATTAAGGTTTCAAAGCCCTTTTTATGGATGATTCCATCATCCCACAATCCAATCTTTACCATTTTTAGCTCAACAATATTCCTACATCCTTTGATAACACATTCATGTAAAATAACAAATCCTCCTGCCCAGAAATTATCTTGTTTATTATCCATTTCTACACAAAATTCAAAATTGAGGGTTAGGGTGTAGAACCTTACATCTAGGATGAAGACCTAGTGAGTTTCCTTCTTAGTCTTCCAAAACTTGGGCAAGAATTGAAGGAAAAATATTGGAGAACACCTTCTCACTCTAGGGCACCATCTCTCACTCTAAAAAGTCAGATAATAGCTCAAAAATGACCCAAAGAGTGTATTTAATGAAATAGGGTCGAGTTTTAAAACCCAAAAATGGAGCTCCGGAACAAGGTATGCGATCGCATAACCGATATGCGGAACGCATATCGGTCGCATAGTTGGTTACAAAATAGCCAAAAGAACTGTCTGTGTATGCGGTCACTATGCGGTCCGCATAACTGTTATGCGGTCGCATAATGCACCGCATAACAGTTATGCGGTCGCATAGTCGACCGCATAGTTGCTTCCAACTGACCCAATTAACTGCCTCACTCTGTGGCCATTATGCGGTCCGCAGAGTGGTTCTGCGGTCACGTAATGGACCTCAAAAATGCACTTTTCCGCCAAACACGTAAGCCTAGTCCGGCACAATAAAATATTATTTTCTTTGTAAACTTTACCGGGCTTTACACTTAAGTACTTCAAAATATTCTGGGGTGTTACATTCTCCCCCGCTTAGGATCATTCGTCCTCGAATGAGGGTAAAAATTCGTCATTAGCATCTTATGCAACTCAGTTTGTTTCATACCACATTCGAGCAGCCCCAAATTTGACTAACTCCCAAAATCTCCAAATATTTCGCCAGAGTTCCCTTGTAACTAGGCCTATCCACCTGTTAGAGAGCCCTAGAAACATATCCTAACAACATATACGTATTCCAACGACATAACATAATACAAAACAATACCAAATATGGTCTCATAAGCAATATATATCTAGAAAGGAACACCCTTAATGCCAATTGTTCACATGATAAAATCAAATTCATAAAAAATAAGTCTTATAATTTTTTTTTCCTAGATCACAATTTTTAAATGCATGGTCATTCTAACAAATAAGGATACTTTTTTTTCATTGCTTCCTCGACCTCCCAAGTAGCCTCTTCAACCTGTTGGTTTCGCTACAACACTTTCACGGAGGCAATTTCTTTATTTCTCAATTTTTGGACTTGCCGATCAATAATAAAAAACGGAATCTCTTCGTTAGTCAATTTCTCATTTACCTCAATGGTCTCAACCGGAACAATGAGTGTCGGATCCCACACTACTTTCTTCAACATAGACACATGAAACACTGGGTGTACTGATGACATCTCAGGTGGTAGCTCAACCTTGTACGCCACCTCACCGATCCTCTGAATGATTTTGTACGGTCCGACATACCTCGGACTCAATTTTCCTTTCTTACCAAATCGCATTACCCCTTTCATGGGGGAAACTTTCAAGAATATCCAATCATCTTCTTTGAACTTCAAATCCCTACGACGAACATCCGAATAGTATTTCTGATGACTCTGAACAGTCTTCAACCGCTCCTTAATGATTTTAACTTTTTCCATAGCCTGATGCACGAGGTCTGGCCCTACCAACTCTGCTTCCCTAATTTCGAACCACCTAATGGAAGATCTACATCTCCTACCATATAAAGCCTCGAACGGTGCCATTTGAATGCTAGTATGATAACTATTGTTATATACAAATTCTATGAGTGGTAAATGATCATCCCAGCTACCTTTGAAGTCTATAACACAAGCGCGCAACATATCCTCAAGCATATGAATAGTCCGCTATGCCTGCTCATTAGTCTGCGGGTGAAAGGCTGTACTAAGATTCACTTGAGTACACAAACCTTGCTGAAATTTCTTCCAAATATTAGCAGTGAATTGTGCCCCCCGATCAGAAATGATGGAAACTGGGGTACCATGCAACCTGACTATTTCTTTGATATACAACTGAGCATACTGCTCCACTATGTCGGTAGACTTAACCGGCAAAAAGTGTGCTGATTTCGTGAGTCGATCCACAATTACCCAAATTGAGTCAAACTTGCGTGGAGTGCGCGGTAATCCTACCACAAAGTCCATATTAATCATTTCCCATTTCCACATTGGAATTTCTATGTTCTGTGCCAACCCACCAGGCCTTTGGTTTTCGGCCTTCACTTGCTGACAGTTCGGACATCTTGCTACAAAGTCCTCCACATTCCTCTTCATATCATTCCACCAATACACTTCCTTAAGATAATGATACATTTTTGTCGAACCTGGGTGCACAGAATACCTAGAAGTGTGAGCTTCAGTCAAAATTCTTTCACGGAGACCATCCACATTTGGAACACATAGTCGCCCTTGGTACCTTAGTGTAACATCATCCATGCCAAGAGAAAAGGCCATGGTCTTATGTTTATGAATCCCCTCTTTCAATTGCACCAACAATGGATCGTTGTATTGCTTCTTTTTAACTTTCACAACAAGCGACGATTCAGCCCTATTTTGCACAATTACCCCTCCTTCACTAGAGTCCGTAAGACGAACTCCCAAACTAGCCAATCGGTGAACTTCCTTGGCTAATGGCTTCTGATATGCCTCCAAGTGAGCCAAACTACCCATAGATTTTCCGCTAAGAGCATCAGCCACAACACTGGCCTTTCCCGGATGATATACAATATCGATATCGTAGTCCTTGAGTAACTCAACCCATCTTCTCTGCCTCAAATTCAATTCCTTCTGCTTGAAAATATATTGAAGGCTCTTATGGTCCGTGAATATATCAACATGGACCCCATATAAATAATGACGCCAATATTTAATGCAAATACCACTGCCGCAAGTTTTAAATCATGTGTTGGATAGTTCTTTTCATGATTCTTTAGTTGCCTAGAAGTATAAGCTATCACCTTACCATGTTGCATTAATATACACTCAAGCCCGATTCTTGAAGCATCACAATATACCACAAATCCATCCATACCCTCTGGTAGAGTCAACATCGGCGCCGTAGTCAGTCTTGCTTTCAATTCCTGGAAACTCTTTTCACAAGCATCTGGCCATTGGAACTTAATTGCCTTCTGCGTCAATTTAGTCAATAGAGAGGCAAGAGTAGAAAACCCCTCCACAAACTTTCTGTAATATCGAGCTAAGCCTAAGAAACTGCGAATCTCTATTGGAGTTGTAGGCCTCGGCCAATTCTTCACTGCTGAAATTTTCTGAGGTTCAACCTTAATTCCCTCACTAGAAACTATATGACCCAAGAATATGACTGATTCAAGCCAAAATTCACATTTTGAAAACTTTGTATATAACTGGTGTTGATGCAGGGTTTGCAGAACTACCCTGAGATGATCGGCATGGTCTTCTCGGCTTCGTGAATATACAAGAATATTGTCAATGAACATTATCACAAAGGAGTCAAGAAATGGCTTAAAAATGCCATTCATAAGATCCATGAAGGATGCTGGAGCATTTGTTAGCCCAAAAGACATTACTAGAAACTCAAAATGCCCATACCGGGTTCTAAAAGCTGTTTTCGGAATATCCCACTTCTTGATCTTCAATTAGTGGTACCTGGATCGTAAATCAATTTTGGAGAAGTACTTGACACGTTGCAATTGATCAAACAAGTCATCTATCCTTGGTAGTGGGTACTTATTTTTGACTGTTACCTTATTAAGCTGCCGATAATAAATACACATTTTTAGTGACCCATCTTTCTTTCTTACAAAAAGGACTGGTGTGCCCCAAGGCGACACACTTGGCCGGATAAAACCCTTTTCTAACAAGTCTGTCAATTGTTCCTTTAGCTCCTTCAATTCTGTCGGTGCCATTATGTAGGGTGGAATAGATATAGGATGCGTATCTGGCATCACATCAATCCCAAAATCAATCTCCCTGTCTGGTGGGATCCCAGGGAGTTCATCCAAAAATTCATTCACAACAGGTACAGACTCAAGTGTAGGTGCCTCAGCATCGGTGTCCGTAACCCGGACCAAATGGTAAATACATCCCTTGTTGATCATTTTTGTGGCCTTTAGGTAGGAAATAAACCTACCCTTTGGCACTACATCATCACCCTTCCACTCAATAACTGGCTCATTTGGAAATTCGAACATGACAGTCCTGGTTTGGCAATCAAGCTTGACAAAATAAGAATAAAGCCAATCCATCCCCATTATCACATCAAAATCGACCATTGTCAATTCAATAAGATCGTCCACGGTGTCTCAACCACGCAATGTGACAACACAATCCCTATAAATCCGCACGGCCAAAATAGACTCACCAACCGGAGTAGATACAGAGAACGACTCATAAAGCTATTCTGGTTCTATCCCAACTTCCATAGCAACATAAGGAGTGACATATGACAAAGTGGAACCGGGATCAATAAGAATATATACATCATGAGATTGGACAGTCAATATACTTGTGACAACATCTAGAGAAGCCTCTGATTCCCGACGTTTTCATATAGCATAAAATCTGTTGGGTCCTCCCGAATTCTGTGCACCACCCCTAGCTGCACCATGCCCTGCGGGCGCTGGGGTGCCTCGAGCTGGAGGTGCTGTAGATGTAGTAGCTACAGAATTAGATGGTTGTGCCGCGCCTCTGCCCATATTACGGCGGGACGAGCGGCAATCTCTATGAATATGACCCCGCAAACCATACCCATAGCATACTGGTAGGTCCATGAAACAGGACCCAAAGTGCATCCTCCTACACTTAGGGCATGGAAGCCTCCGCTGCTGAAACCTTCTGTCGGGTCGACCCTGCTGGTGGGGTCCCCTTTTGCCCTGATTGGGTCCAGATGATTGTACACCCATCGAAGACTGGGAGAATGATTGGGATGGTCCTGATGATGCTCCCCTGAATGCCGACCTACCACCAGTACCACCAGAAGAACCACCAAAGTTGCCCGCGGACCGGGCCTTGCTGCTACTATGACGCTCCATTCTATTCTGTAATTTGCGGGTCTCTGTGGCTTGAGAAAATTCCACCATCTTACCATAGTTCATATCGGAATTCAAGGCAGTTGTAGAGGCCTCATTGATAACCAAAGGGCTAAGGCCCTGTACAAACCGGTGCACTCTAGCCTCCATAGTGGGCAACATGTGAATAGCATACTTGGACAGTCGCGCAAACTCCATATGGTACTCCCACACATTCATACTACCCTGCTTTAGGCTTTCAAACTTAGCGACACGAGCTGCCTTAGTTTTGGCAGGCAAGAAATGATCCATAAAGGCATCTGTGAACTCACCCCACCTTGCTGGAAGGCTTGCCTCTTCACGGGATTCCTCCCACAACTCAAACCAATAATAGGCCACCCCTTTCAGGCGGTAGGAGGCCAACTCTACTCCCTCCGTCTCTATTGCATGCATAACTCGGAGAGTTTTGTGCATCTCATCAATGAAGTCCTGGGGGTCCTCCTCGGGATTAGTACCCGTAAACACTGAAGGATCTAACTGAAGAAACTTGTTCACCCTGGAACTAGCGGATTCTCCTGGATGACTGGAAGGAGTAGGCCCAACACTCGATCTATGTGCCTGAGAAGCCACTATCTGTGTCAACATTTGTATGGCTCCCCTAATATCAATATCAGACACACCAGAATCGGAAGCTGGAGCTGGAGGTAGAACTAGAATATCAGTTGGAGGAACTGTTGCACCTTCTGTAGGTGTAGGGATAGGTGCGGTCTGATCAGTTGTAGTAGAGTCAGGCAGTGTAGTAACTGGAGTAATATTCTCACTCCTCGGGTGCTCACCCGCATCATCAATTATTGGGTCAACTGTCACTCCTGGGGTGACATTAGCTCTTTGGCCAGTTCTTGCCTTCTTCTTAGGTGCCATGTACTGAAAATTAGAGCAACGCTGGAGTTAAAGGAGAAACAATCTTACAACCAGCTTTATCGCATGATCAAGAACATGAAAGAAGGGTATTATTCCTAAATGCCCATGTAGCATTCTAATTATAGATGTGGTCGACAACACACCGATAATAAGGACTCTACTAGACACGACTCCGAGACATCCTAGGACACTTTAAAACCTTAGGCTTTGATACCAAGTTTGTCACGCCACAAAACCGAGGAGCGCGACCGACGCTCAACCGAATGAACCAGACCGAGCAAGCCTATTAGATTCCTTCTACCCAAACCTATTCATGAATAAAGAGAATATATGTTTTCCTTAATTAAACAATAAAGTGGTTATGTCTGCAATTATCAATTTCTTACCATAAGTTTCACCATTTTTAAAGTCTCAAATGGACAAGTAATACAACCACAACATAGCATAGTTTGTCTTTTTCAGTACCAATACACAACCCACACTATGTCTACGAAGCCTCTATAGATAAAGAAGAGTACAATGATAATGCCGGCAACAAGGCCCCGGCTATACCTCAACCATAATACATAAAGAACAAAAGATACATGACCCCTGGATGAAGTGGGGCTCACCAAGTCAGCTGGGAAGAAGGTGTACTACTATCACTGATCAATGTCTTCTGCTGTGGAACCACCTGTATCCATTTAAAGATGCAGCATCCCCGGCAAAAGGGACGTTAGTACCGTCGAATAGTACTAGTATGAAAACTAAACACCAATTTAAGAATTTAGAAATACAAAATAATTATGATGAACCAGTGCGGAAATAGAATAATATAGTTAACTGTCTCAACCATAGCAAGCTTATTAAAAGCTATCAACAACATTTATAGGATTTAAGATGAGATCCTCTATAACCATCTTCACACAAAGCGGCCCCGCCGCCTCACCCGATGTATGCATGTGGAGGTGTACGTACAATACCACAACTCTAATCAAGCGGCCATGTTGCCTTACCTCAATGTATGCGGGTGGATGTATAACCACAATACAAAGAACCCACACAAAGCGGCTATGCTGCCTTACCCCAATGTATGCGGGTGGAAATGCATCAACGTACCAATACCAACACAAAGAGGCTATGCCGCCTTACCCCAATGTATGCAGGTGAAAATGCATCAACGATACCAATACCAACACAAAGTGGCTATGCCGCCTCACCCCAATGTATGCAGGTGGAAATGCATCAATGATACCAATACCAACACAAAGCGGCTATGCCGCCTTACCCCAATGTATGTGCGGGTGGAGGTGAGTCACAATCGCAATCTCTACACAACTTGGCATAATAACTTTCACATAAATCACGACTAGAAATTATAACATGTGGATATATAATCCATAGTTTGGGACACATCCTCAATTTATAATGCAATATGATAAGAGCATTTGAAATACGAATTGAACATATATCTTAATCACAAAACTTATCGAAATATTCGATTTGTAATCAACATCTCGGAACTTACAAGGATAATGAGAATTTCAATTCTTAAAGAAGAGTTTAGCCAACATACCTCAATTGAGCTTTCTTAAACTCTAAAACGTTTCGGAATTCTTCGCAACTTCAATCTATTTTAGAAATATAATAAATTGAACCACAATTAAGAAGATTATTATGGTTCTAGCTCATTTGATCATTTTATCAAACACTAGGTGTGCATTAAGGTTTCAAGGCCCTTTTTATGGAGGATTCCATCATCCCACAACCCAATCTTTACCATTTTTAGCTCAACAATCTTCCTACATCCTTTGATAACACATGCATGTAAAATAATCAATCCTCTTGCCTAGAAATTATCTTGATTATTATCCATTTCTACATAAAATTCGAAATTGAGGGTTAGGGTGTAGAACCTTACCTCTAGAATGAAGACCTAGTGAGTTTCCCTTCTTAGTCTTCCAAAACTTGGGCAAGAATTGAAGGACAAATATTGGAGAACACCTTCTCACTCTAGGGAACCCTCTCTCACTCTAAAATATCAGATAATAGAAAACAAATGACCCAAAGAGTGTATTTAACGAAATAGGGCCGGGTTTTAAAAACCCAAAAATGGAGCTCCGGAACAAGGTATGCGATCTCATAACCGATATGCGTACCGCATATCGGTCGCATAGTTGGTTACAAAATAGCCAAAAGAACTGTCTGTGTATACGGTCACTATGTGGTCCACATAACTGTTATGCGGTCGCATAATACACCGTATAACAGTTATGCGGTCGCATAGTCGACCGCATAGTTGCTTCCAGCTGACTCAATTAACTGCCTCACTTTGCGGCCATTATGCGGTCCACAGAGTGGTTCTGCGGTCACATAATGGACCACAGAAATGCACTTTTCTGCCAAATATTTTCCTTTACAATCCTCAAACACATAAGCCTAGTCCGGCACCATAAAACATTATTTTCTTTGCAAATTTTACCGGGCTTTACACTTAAGTACTTCAAAATATTTTGGGGTGTTACACCCTTTTTGGGAAAAGTATTTCAAGATTAAATGATGTGTTACTCAATTATACTTTTAACTTGTGCTTCGATTGCCAACCATTTTACTCCATTTCTTGGAATTAAATCTATTGTGTTTAAAGTCTTCATTACTAATGAACTTAAAGTTGTGATTTCCTGAATATTCTATATATTGATGTTTATATCGATGATCCTTGAAAGTAAAGAAATGAAAGTGTGAAATATAAGATACGGCCACCATGCCTTGGGTTGAGGAATCATAAGTATGGCCAAGAGAACCAATAGAATTATAATGATGTTGTGAATGTTTGAAGGTACTAATGAGGCTATATATAGTGTGAAAGGTAATGAGGCGAATAAAAAATATATTTATGCTTTTGTTTCCCTTGTGTGCAAACCAAAAATATTTTTGGGAGTATCATTAGCAAACCGAGGAAAGGTGAGTCATAAGGCCCATGCCCGAAACTACATGTGCCAGTGTAGGGGTGGATTATGATTATTCCCCTTGTTTGGGATGACATTGAAATATTGATATGATTATGGTTATTTCCCTTAATTGGGATGAGGTTGATATTAGCTGTGAATTGAAAAGTCAACCCACACAACATATGTGGGAAGGCGGCCTAGCCGATCGGGTAGAGATCGGATGCCATATTGCGCACATGGTGGTACTACTCTTGGTAACACTTTTCTTTCGCACCACAAGTCAAACCACATTGTTCGTGGGGATATGGTCTAGCCGATCGGGCATGGTTGGACTCTATGCTAAAAATACGGTGGTATATCGGTGCTAATGATCTCCCAACCAAAAATATATAATATTTTTCGTATGTTAAAAATTGTTATGTTTTATTGGCATTTGGATATCATTGATTGTTACTTGTTGCTCCATGGTGTTTCCCCTTCTGTTATTGGCGTTCTATTTCGAAAGAGAACATTTAGCTTCTTTACATACTAGTACTATTCCACATGTACTAACGTCCCTTTTGCCGGGGGCGCTGCATCTTCAGTGGATGCATGTGGTTTATCAGCGAACAACTTTGGTCCTCATTAGCAGTCACTCTTTATTCAGCAGGTTTTAGTGAGCCCTACTCTATTCCGGGCTTTATGTCATTTGACGTTGTATTTTTTGCTTTGAGATATAACCGGGGCCTTATCGCCGACACTTCCATTCTTCACTTCTGTTGTACTTAGAGGCTCCGCAGACATAATGTGGGTGGTATTCGATTTTGGGAATTAAACTAGAAATGTTGGAATTTGTATCACACATCCCATTTCAAAATATAATTTTGTATTTATATTTCGGAAATTATGAAAGAAGTAACCGTTGGTAATGGAATTGGAATTGTCCATGAAATCCTCTCAATGTTTAATTGTTGATATATATCGTCTCTTTATTCATGGGTGAGTTGGGTAGAAGGTATTGTACGGGCTTGCTCGGCCGGGATATCTCGGTTGAGCGCCGGCTACAGAGGCGGATCCAGAATTTCAGGAGGATGAGTGCACCACTACCCGACCACCGTTTGATTTGGTCCTCTAAAATTTTACCATGAGCTGACAACAACTTGACAAGTAAAGAACAATCAATATTGTTATTATAAAAACTTATCATTCTATAGATAAATATCAATAAATAGTTTTCTTACCTTGGAGAACTATCAATGATAACATCGTTATTTATAGTTACAAATACTAAGCTCGATATATTAAAATTAAATAACTAATCAAAAAGAAAGTGGTAAATAAAAAAAGAGGGAACTTGAAATTGAAAAGATTCAAATTAATTTAAGTAAATTTTATTTTTTAGAGTGTTTGAAACTCAATGATTGAACCATAAAAGAGAATGAAGAAAACACAGAAAAAAACCCAATAAAAATGAAATTTTAATTTAAGGATATATCAAAGGGTGAACCAAAAAACAGAAGAATGCATGGAAAAAAAAATAGAAAAGAAAGATAGAGCATGAGATTTGAACAGAAAAAAAAAGAAAAAGAGAAATAGAAAAATGGCTCAGAGAAGAAAGATGAAAAAAACGAAATAAAAAAAAGATAGAGCATGAGATTTGAACAGAAAAGAACAGAAAAGAAAGAAAAAGAGAAATAAAAAAACGGCCGAGAGATGAAAGATGAAAAAAAAAATAGAAAAGAAAGAAATAGAAAAAAAAAAGATAGGGAATGAGATTTGAACAGAAAGGAAAGAAAAAGAGAAAGAGAAAAACGGATGAGAGATGAAAGACACTAGACCTAGGAGCCAATGATGACAAATCTACCACTACACCAAATACTCTTTTGAGCATGAGTTCTCACATGACAAATTAAGTAGTTTATTCGAAAATACCACTGTGATACACAGTCCAAGAAGGGATGCATGGATTCATGTACCCCATGCCCTCCACGTGGATCCGCCTCTGGCCCTCTGTGTTCTAACATATTTTGTCAAACTGTTGGCTATGACAGATAATATTGTATTTCATTACTTATTTATGAAGATAGAAGCACATAGCGAATTTGATGTCTAAATTTTGATATACTTATATACTCCTATATATATGAGAAGTATGAACAGTTAATTTGAACGGTCTTATGGAAAGATTCTTACAACCACAAATAAGTGAAAGATGGTCCTATTATTTTATATTTTGGATTTAATTGACCCTTTGGTTTTTCCGCAACTAGAAGTATCTGAAGAAAACAAGTTGTTCGGATTTGAGGAAAACTCTTCTGTCACAACAAGCCATGATGACTAGCATTTAACAAGTTGCTATTCCACTAAACGTACTTTTAAGGGATTTTTATATTTCTATATATTATTTGAAACTTTATTATCCTTCATACTTAATTTTTAATTTAATTACATAGACATATATAATTTACTAATTATGTACATTTTAAAAATTTAATGAGAATCAATTAACTCCTATATTCTCTCTAGCGTACATATTCCACTCCCTCACGTTTCTCTCTCCATACCCCCCACGTTTCTGCACTATCTCCCTCCATTAACGCCCTATCTTTCACTTTTTTTCAAAAATCTCTCTCAATATTTCTGAATTCTATCTCTAAATCCTACCAAAATAGTAGCTGCTACTGATTTTCCTTCCCTTTCAATGAAGAAGAAAGTAGTTCCGAAGATTAGCCCTAAAAAAGCTAATGTTGGTGATATTCCAACTTTTGATTTGAGTATTTTCTCACAGGATTCACCCAAAAAAGCAGTGATATCGGCACATGCAAAACCAGAGACAAAGGGAAAGCTTTCCCCTCTGAAGCTAGGACAGAAGCTCGAACAAAACTTAAGCATGATAGGGATGCTGGTGAAGCTTCGACATCTGCTAAATCAGGCGGAAGGGTAAAGAAATTGCTCGCGATGATGATTTCGTCGAAGAAGAAGTTATCCCGAAAGCTGCAAAAACAATCAGAGTTTCTCCTACTGTCAAACCTTCAAAAAAGAAAAAGGTTTAAAAATCACCAAAAACTATACCCAAACAGTCATTGGAGAAGGTAAAATTTTAGTAGTTTTGGTTTTTTTTTTTTTAAACCAAAAACAGTCATGCAATTTTGGTTTTTATTTTAAAGTTAAAAAACCTGTTTTCATTCTCATGACTATTGATGTTTGGTTATAATTATATATTTTTAGTGCATTACTTACCTTACATTTATGTGCTTTAATGCTAAACTATACAATATTTGCGCTTAATTGAGTCTATTTTATATGTAGGTGAAGACGAAATTGAGAGCAAAGTAGAGATTTTATGTGTATTTTATGCACTACAAGAATGGCTCATAATTATTTGATGATGGAAAATATTATAATGAGATAATGAAACAATGATCGAAGACAAAATTAAAAAAAAGAGACAAAAAGAGAACAATTGGAAAGGAAAATAAAACAAAAACGTGACTTGAAGAATTGGAACAACTTAAAGGCAAAGGAAAGGAATTGAATGTTAGGCAACAGAATGAGGAAACGCAGAAGAAGTCGGGCGAAGCGAGCTATTTAGCTCGCGTTAGATCAAGTAACGTGAGGGAAGTTTTGCGCAGAGAAGCTGGCGACGCCAGGAGTAACGCGAGATGGGGGCGTGCGTTTTGCCTCCCGTTGTGAGGCCTGTAGCGAGCATATTTCGGGTTTTTAAAGCCTATTTTGTCTCCTATTTGGTTTTGGACTTGGTTATTTCGTCTAGGTCTTTTTCCTACACATATAAATAGTCATTAAACACTATTTTTAGATGAGAGACCGAGATTAGACCGACATTAGAGACCGAGATTGGACTGACATTAGACGGGAATTTTACCTAACGAGGCAAGAACATACTAGGAGCAAGGCGGAGAATTCTTCTACGAGTTTTTCACTTCCTTCTTCCTATTTCCATTATTGGTTATGAATTCTAGTATTGTAGTTATGCATACTATTATGAATAGCTAATTTGTTATCTAGAGTTTTGATAGAACCTTTTGTAGGATAAATTCTTGTTATGGTTTTATATAATTGAGCTGTTGGATTTTTCTATTTATTCAATTACGTTTATATTGTGGCTGGTTGAAAAGCTCTCAATCGACTGTGCCTATTTAGTGTGTATTACTCAGGAGAGAGTACATATTTAGGTAGTAGTTGAACAATATCACTCCTAACGTATATGAGGGATCAATACGAAGGGTTTAAAGGTGGAATTAGGGATAACGAAACCTTGGTGCGATCCGAGTGAGCCGTACTTAATACCACCTAGCGTAATTCGGGAGAATATGTCTAGTAAATTATGGTAATTACTCGGGAGAGAGTTACGACACTCAGAGCGCTCATGATCGGTAGAGAAAACTTAGGCGAAATTATAGAAGGCATAGCGGGAAGGATTTCGACAATTGGGGAAATCATAACTCTAGACCTCCTTAGTCTTGTCTAAATATTTCATCATTGTTAGTTGATAATTTTACTTCTTTATAATAGTTGTTAGTTAATTAGTTAGAAATAAATATTATCATCTCTATAATTAGAAAATTGTTTGGACTTGTGTTTCTTAGCAATATTAAACAACTGTAGCTAAGCCTTAGTTCTCTGTGAGATTCGACTCCGGACTTGTAAACCGAATTATATTTACAACGACCGCTTAGTTCTTTTTATAAGGCATAATTGGGAGTGATCAAATTTTTACATATTTTTTGTTTTTTTTTGTATTTGTAGAAATTTTGTCTACATTGTGTATATTTGTTGTAGTTATAAACTTTTATACATTTTCCTATAAATTATAGATTTCTTGTATATTATTCGAAATCATTTTGTTAGGGAATGTACTACATGATTTAGTTGGTTTTATTGGTTATTATTTGCTCTATTTTGTAGATGTTAGTTTCATTTCCTGTAAAGAAATTGTATATATTATGTCTAGTTGTTACTTTCTAATTTCTTGCTCTAAACATAATTTTATCAGTGCATTTATAGCTTCATTGCAGTCAGTTGTTATATATGTTTACTAATTTTGTAACTTACTTGTATGTAATGTATTAATGTCTTTCTAATTGTAGCTAAATTGTAGTAGAAATATTTTTATTTTGCTTTCTTTTCTTCAAACAAGTTTTATTAACTTATTGTTTCTTTTGGTGCAGAATAAAAATTGTTTTGCACAACATGATATTGATTATAGCATCACTATGTTCTAGACATTATCCGACCCTGCTGTTCCTGGCCAAATCAAGGTGTTACTGTCTAAAAATGGGTTAAAGTTATTTAAGAAGACATGTTTTGGGCATTTTCTTTCCCTGCCCAAAATATGTATCCATAATCAGGCAATTCACCTTCTCATGAAGTATGAATTGAATGCATCTGGTTCTGACTGTTTTTACAGTAGAGATAACGGGTGAGAGGCTGAACTTTGGATTGAGAGAGTTTGCCCTTATCACTGACCTTAGATGTTTTACATAAGTGACAGACTTTGGTTACACAACTAAGTATGAAAGTAAAATAATGAGGAGTTATTTTTTGAACAAGAAAAAAGTTGAGAAGTCATACTTGAAACAAATTGTAACCAGCCGTAGTTGGGTGAATGATGAGGATGTAGTCAAGCTGTGTATTCTCTATCTGATAAAATTCTCCCTCTGTCCTTCAGACAAAGATAATTTAGGTTTGATAAACCATTTCAGGTTCTACTTGGTGGAATCGGGGCAGTATGCGAATTACGCATGGGGTATCGAAGCTTATACACAATTGCTTCAGTCAGTTAGGCACAAGCTCAACCCTTCTGTGCATTTTTATGTCATTCGAGGTTTTGCACTCGTTATGCAAATACGGTTGTATGAGTGTTGCTCTACAGTCAACACTGATATAGCTACAAGGGTTGGTAATTCAATTCCCCGCATACTTAACTGGACAGCTAGTAATGACAAGATATGATTATCTGCATTGGAAGATAGAATGATCAAACCATCATAGATAAAGGTAAATATTTTTTACTTATGGGCAAACAATTTAATACAAATTATCTACACATTTTATATATATTATGACTAGGTCTCTCATATTTTATTTTCACTCGGTTCACCAACATACTTGAAGCCCCAAAAGAGCTATCAAGAATGAATTTGCCCGACAAAATTGAATACATCCTTAAAGAAGTTGAAGCAAAGGCCGAGCATCAGATAGATGCTCCATCTCCATCTGGACATAAGCAGGCAATGGGAATACATGACAAGAAAGATATTGTGAAACAAATAAAAAAATTAAGAAAAGATATTGATAAGGTAATATCTATACATAATCCTAGCTGGTTTCTTTAATTTATGTTATGTAAATTATTTCGTTACCTCTTTCTATTTTAATATGTAGGTGGGTTCAGACCCTGGAACCTTCAAGAAAGAGGTATACCTAATTCTTGATTTTATATATATATATATATATATATATATATATATATATATATATATATATATATATATGCCTCTAATTGTAAGATACTTTATAACATTTTTTTGTTCTTTAGGTTTTTGAAGAACTAAGTAGCATTCGATTTCTACTCAATGATTCCATCAAGTCTGTTTTACAGGCAATAAACAGTCAAAAGGATAATAACATTGATGCTAAGGTTTCATTTGAAATATATTTATTTTGGACAATAATTTTTACCATGTCTATGTTTCTATTATCATTCATAAAGTATATAGCCTAACAAATTATGCTTGCAGTTTACTGGCAGTTCTACGAAAAATGATGAGCATTACAAAGAAAAGAACAATCAACACAATCCAGGCAGTAGTGCTAAACTAGTATCGGCCAGCAATAGTAAAACATGTATCTACATTATATTAATATTATATCTACATTATATCTATAATATATCTACATAAAGCTTAAATTACCAAAAAATAATCTACATTATATTTTCAATGGTTTTCTTAGATACAGGACACATGAATGGCATTCAAAATGAGTAGAATGTTCATGTAGGTGTTAACTTATCTTCCCAATTTCAAGGGGTAACATGTATCTACATTATATCTACAATATATCTACATATAGCCTAAATTACCAACAAATAATCTACATTATATTTTCAATGATTTTCTTAGATACAGGACACATGAATGACATTCAAAATAAGGAGAATGTTCTTGTAGGTGTTGACTTATCTTCCCAATTTCAAGGGGCATTGGATGAAGAAACTGCAGGTATAATTTAGTATATTTTATCAACATATTTCACAATACATATTGCATCTCAGTTACATGACAACATTTCAATAAATTTACTACAATTAAACTATAATTTATCTACAGTGTTGTTTCTGTTTACTATAAATTATCTATAATTTTATTAAGTTGTACACATTTATTGTAACAGAGAAGAAAACTATGCATGTGGACTCTCCAAAATAGGATGCTAAAGTTGGCATACAATGAGAGCATTTAAATGAGGAGAAGGAGACTACGAAAATGCAATCTCCCATTCAACAAGCAAACGTTATATAATAAGGAGACGATTGCTGTAAAGATTTCAGTGGTATTATATGTTACAATATAATTGTAGGAAAAGAACTTTAGGTTTTATATAAGTTTTTTTCCAAAAAGAACTGATGCAACATACAATGTTGTTCTTTTGTTTTAAATTTTGAAGGTGAACCAGCCGACTACATTAATGTAGGTGATTCGGACAATGACTCCAAGTCTGGAAAAAGGGAAGTAACACTTGATGATTTTGAGATGCCAGAGAACTTCTCCCAGATTGTTAAGTTCGGCGAGCTTAATGAAGATAAAACAACCCCTGTGCATCAAGGAAGAACAAGGCAGCCTGGAAAGCATGTCAGATCCCCCTTTCTCCCTTTTTACAGTTCTTGGGGAAGCACTTCTATTGGACCTCTAATTTTTCTCATCAAGCATCCATTTACTATGGGTTATTGGCGACGATGTTGATCCTGACTTGTTGAAAGAATTCAATAAGTGGTTGTACTTTGGTACCGACACAGTGTCAAAGAGGTTAGATTATACAATTTTTTTATATTATCGAGTGCATACAATATTTGGCTTTCCAGTTGAAACTATATAATAATTTTACTTGCTATGTGTTTAAATAGGAGGAATGCGCCTTATTCTTTAAAAGATAACCAGCTCAGCCGTGGTGTGATCTTGGAGTAAAGAAAGTTGATAAAAAGGAGTGGTTTTATACTTTGGCACATCTTGGACAAGTCCTCAATGACACGGTACACACATACCCTAGAAGAATTTACTGATTAGCTATAGTATTCTGTTATTTTAGAATTCTATAGGTTTTTTGTTTAAAAATCGTAGTTAAATTGTATGAAGCATTGAAAAATAATGAAATCTATTTTTTTTTTACAATACATTGATGTTATTTTATACAATTTGAGGAAGAGAGGAAAGTATGGTCCTCAAAACAAAACACGTTTTGCAACCACTGACTGTATGTTCCTAGAATTAATTTTTTTTTCAGAGGTACATTAATGCTCCCGCCGATAAGAAGCTTGCTGTTGTCAAACCCCAGGATGTCGTATCAGAATACATATTGGGGTACAAGTTATTTGCAAATGTTACATGGAATAAAGTTGATTTTGTGATTATGCCCATAAACAATGTAAAAACATTTCATTGGTTGTTGGTTGTGTTTGACATTATCGATAGGGTTCGATATATTTATGATTCTATGGTCTCTTCACGAAATTACAACCTTATTGAATATGTTATCAACAAGTTTGCTGTTATGATTCCCCTCTACTTATCATGCACCGGCTTCTATGGCAACCATCCGGACATCAACTACAAGAACACAAAGGCATACATTGAAAAAGGTGTTACTGACCCTCTTGACATTCAGTGGTTGGTCGGTGAGATACCCTAGCAAAAAGAGGAATCACTATATGAAAAATTTATTTTTCCTTCTATCTATTTAACAAATTATATTTTACACTGAATGCTAAATATTTTTCCTTATTTGTTTTTGCAGTGACTGTTGTGTATACGTGGCGGCATTTGCAGAATATGTCAGCATTGGAGAGCTAGCGATTTCAAAGGAATACCTTTCTGATATTGATCAACATCGTAAACGCTATGGAGCGCTACTTTGGGATTATGCTAGGAAAAAGCAAGAGCTTGGTGCAATTAGTGAAAGTGAGGTGACTGGAAGATTAGCAAGAAGAAAAGGTGCACCAGCTGTGAACGAGAGAACACAAGTCCGGAAAAAGAAGAATTAGTTGCCCTTTTCAATAGAAAAATTATAGTTAAATTGTTTAGTTGTTGCTGGTTTGTAGTAAAGTTGTAGACAAATTATTAACTAAGAACAAGTCAGCTACAATTTATTTGTAGCAGATTTGTGCTAAAGTTGTTTTACCTTTTTTTTTATTTATTATTTTGTCCAGAATTCTACTACTTAGAATAGAAAACATCTGTGGTTTTTTTTTTTGGTTGAAAGTTGTTAGTACTTGATCTCGATATTGTTATCATATAATTTCTTTACAGTTTAACTACAATTATGTCTACAACTAATATATAAAAATACATAATCCATTCAATTTTAAGCAGTGTTGTTAGGAAAGGCTGAGAAGTAAATAAACTCAGTATTTAAACAAAACAACTACAAACCAATTGTATTAAGAGTTGAAAATATTTCATTATAGGGGACATACATTATTCAAATTATCAATACAATTACACCTCAACTATAATTCTCTAGAATAAAATAAATACAACTTCATATGTCTTAAAGTACAGATTATCATCAACAATACTCAAGAAAAAAAAATTTTGTGACTGTATTAATTTTTATTTCCTTTTGGGAGCATTCATACAAGATCTTTTGTTATGCCCTTCTAGTCCGCAGTTTTCACATGAAACCTTGTACTTCTTTGCATTTACTTCATCATATGGTTTGCATCTTTATTTTTGAGGTATCCTTGGCTGTCCTTTTCTAGTAGCTGGCATTACAACTTCTTCAGATATATGTTGTGACACATTCCATTTGCTTTCGTCAGGCAATGGGTCTACTGGCATTTCATAAGTCTGCAAAAGGCTCTCCCTCGTGTAATAAGGAGAATAATAGTTTTCATAATACTCATTCCTGTGCCTCAAAGCCGCCAAAGCATGTGCACAAGGAAGTTCATCAAGCTGAAATTGCCCACAACTACATCTCTTATTTTGAAGGCAAACAATGAAGCGCTTCACACCATCTATCACAGTATGGATATGATATGTGGAAGACCTCACCTACAATTTCATTACAAACACACAATAAGTTGTCAGCAACAGATATAAAAATAAAATAACTACAATTATACAATAATTTTTCTACAATTAACAGTTTATATTTAGTTGATGGAATCAATGATCTGATGTTACTGGCTATAGCTTACTCTCATCTTCTGTGATAATGTCCTATTGTCCTCCAACTCTTTGTTGTATTGTTTTCCCAAGGTATGTGAATGTACTCTTTGCATTCAATAACTTTTCATTAGTCCAGCGTTCAAGAAGAGTCCTCATGTACTCTAATAGTTCTATTACGGTTAGCTCTCTTGCATCCTTTGTTACCGCATTCAACGACATTGCAATGTTTGATGTCATCGTCCACGTTCTATTCACCATAACATGTACCCGAGACCATCTATGATAGCCAATATCGTATAGGTATTCTTTAACACGCGTGTCGATCTCTTCAATCTTTGACATTCTTTCATTAAATTCATCAAGCGTGTATGATCGTGCCGTGAAAAAGTACAGTTCACTTAACTTTAGATGACCCTTCTTGAACTTTGACCTTACATTTGTTCAAATATGCCACATGCAAGCATAATGTGGAATGCCGGTATAAACAGTAGATGTTGCCTTCAAGATACTCTTATTCCGGTCCGAAACAACACACATATTTGGTTTTTCATCATATGCATGTTTGAATTGCTCCAAAAACCACCTCCATGATGCGTTATTTTCTGAATCAACAACAGCGTATGCCAGTGGTAATATGCTACCTATCACACAGATGGCAAGAAGAAATTCAATTTCTGTAATAAAACTTGAGAGTATAAAAAATACAGACTAAAAAATAACTTTGTAACAATATTTCTACAATTAATTTACAATACCTGCTGCATCCATTGTGCTAGCTGTTAATATGATTCCCCTATGCCGACTTCAAGAAGGTACCATCAACTACTACAACTGGCCTACAATACTCCCAACCCATGATTGACGTATTAAGTGCAATAAATGCATACAAGAAATAGTCATCTTCAGTTTTCTGCAATTTCACTACCGACTCCGGATAAGTCTTCTCCAGAATATACAAATAACTTGGAAAACGACTGTAGGAATCAACAGGATGACCTCTCAAAAATTTCAAAGCCTTTTCCTTTGCTCTCCAAGCTTGCATGTATGTTAAGTTCACACCATGATCCGACAACATATCGGTTTGTATGTCTTATGGTGTGTATATTGTCTTAGGATTCGCATATTTTTGGCATAACCATGCTGCCAATTACCACGGCATTAGGTTTGCATTGTATGTATGTATTGTCCATCAAAGAGCATGTGTGCAAGATGTTGAATTTTCGAACCTTGAATAATGCTGATTCGTTTATGCTGGTGGACTTGAAGTGCCATGTACAATTGTCCCCAACACATACGAGACAGTAACTACAGAATAAAAATAATTAAAAAAAAGTTATGAAAAATGTAGCTACAAAATACGAGGCTGTTTAAGCACATAAATCTTATATTAAATAATTTATATACAGTTTATATACAAAAAAACTATAAATTATACAAAAATATGAATTTGACAAATGAAATGTTCCTACCTTCTTGCACTAGACCTTTTCACCCTAAATTGAAACTTATTCATGACAGAATAATGCTTCATTGCATTGACAATTGTTTGCTTATCTTGGTAAACTTGACCTACTTCAATAACATTTGGCGTATATTCTGTTATGATGATACTTTCATATTCCACAATTGCCGTAGATATTGGCCTATCAATCAACTTCACTGTTCCTGATACTTCTCCAATTGTGTTACAATTGCTTGACAATTGTACCACGTTAGACATACGATAATCAGATGAACCTCCACTCAATTAAAAGTATCTACAATTCAGACCTCTGTATATTTATGTATTCAGTATTTGACAGAATACTTGAATAAACATAACAGTTAAACTACATTTGTTATGTAGTATTATTGTAGATAAGTTGTAGTAAAATTATAGAATACGTGAAATTGAATACTTGAATAGGCATAACAGTTGAACTACATTTGTTATGTAGTATTATTGTAGATAAGTTGTAGTAAAATTATAGAACACGTGATATTGACAAAACATCAGCACTGAAAAAAACAGAGCAAACCTGCAATTGTGTTCGAATTAGATATACTGCATTCCAAATCGAAATCACACACTGTTATACACAACAGATACATTCCTAAATTTTTATTTTTGTTTTTCGTCTCCATGTATACTCGAACTCCCATATCGTTCTGAATTTCCATTGGAGGACAATGTTCGTTGACAGTGTATTTGATTTCGATGATTTTTGCGGAGGTATCGATGATTAGATGCTCTGCAATTGCAGAATTCAATTGACTATAATTTGAATCTTCATTGACTACAGTTCCATCAACATTAAAATCTTTGTATCTCCCAACGCTATCCCAGTGGCCATTTAGCTAAAGCATAATCGCTAATTTTGACATTATGTCGCGAAATTCAATACAATTATAGCTAATTGTGTGCAAATATTTTTTCAAAACCTTAGTTTATGAAAACCTAGAGGAAAAAAGAGAAAACCAGAGAATAGAACTTGATTATGGTGCGATGATAATCAGAGAAAATCAGCTTAATAGCAAGATTCTACAAATACATTGGCTTGATTAAGGTGCGATGATTGTGTCAGTAAAATTTCTGAAGAAATATACACGATCCCAAAATTCCGCGTCTAAATAAGGAAGACTACTGTAGAAAGAATTCTAGTTTAAACAAATATATATATTTTATAGATAAAACTTGTTTAGGTCGGATAAATAACTAATCGTGAACATTTTTAATAATAAAATTTCAAATAGTTTACAGGAACGAAAAAATCCCTACTTTAAAATCTCATCATAGAGTAGTCCAAGCAAAACAACATGCATATTGGATGTAACCGAGGCTGAAACTATAGTAATAAGACAACATCACGTTAAATACTATATTTTTTATACATATATATTAAATCTTGAACATTCTTATAATCAAATCCTGCATTCATAATTGCTTTACGTATTTTGTCAAGCTGGGACAAAAGTTAAATTTATGTAGGCATATTAATCTACTGTGCCAAAGCACTTGTGTTGTATACAAGTAGTGCACCTCCTGCAAGAATGCCAGCCAACGTGACAGCCCAAATGGCTAAGCCAGTGGTACCTGCAATTTTCAATTATACTGACTACATTATTTAGTAAAGAAATGAAAGCATGGTTATTTTATTGTTATAAGTAAAAATAATAAAAAAAAAAATAAAAAAATAAAAAAATAATAATAATAATTGCAAGTCATACCGCCAACATAGACATCGCCACTCGGGGACCATTCATCTGGGTTATAGATAGGACTGCATTTTAATCAAAGTATTTATATATATGAATTAATGCTTCATTTTTAGAGTAATCTACGGGGCATCATTATCTACTATTGGGAATATAATCAGAATCACCAACCTATATCCATCAACATTAGCTCCATATTTGTTCACGAATTGGTAAACACCCTTTCCCTGCACATAGCCACCATTTTAATATGACTACATGTGATAGTCCGATCGAAGCTATTAATTGGTAACTTTATTACTCCATATTAGTTTTTTCATCAATACGTAAAGATCTCATAAAGTTTTTCTACTTCTACACCATTCCTTTAATTACATAATCCTAACAATTGCTTTACATAAACAAATTAGCTTTATACACAATCTTCTTAAAAATTCAGATATGATTTTCCGAATGATCATGTTAGATTTAAGTGTCAGCCAATGCTACCGGAAACTGAGAAAGGGGGTGGCCATCGAACAAATGCAGTCAACAAGAAATGGTGTCAATCTTTTTTAAAGACAGAACTACGATTTTAGCTTTGTAGGTTTCAAATTCTAGGATAGCAATAACACTAAGTGTTAGTAACTATGTTCTGAATAATTTTTTTTTTTTTTTTTTTGCATATTTAATGTTTCTTAATATCGATATAACATTCTTGCTCCGTTTTTCCATGTGGTCACGAATTTTATTTTTTATTTAACAGATAGAATGCGCATGACATGTTCTGTTGAGAAAGTGTGTCAAGTCTAGGGACAAACCTTTGCCCTCCGGCCCGAGGCATCAACACCATCTTCCAAGTTCATACCTCCATTAATTCCTAATTAATTTACACACCAATTGTCATATCAATCAGCAAATATTTTTTTGCATAATATTTCTATCTCTTTCAGATGTATTCACAGTTATCAAAAGGAAAAACCACACTGAAAGACTCTACAAAGGAAAATAAAAAATAAGAATCTATATATTGTAAAAGGACAGTCTAATCTAAAATGCTGGACAAAATGAAGAGTGAAAATGTAAACATGCAGGGACAAAGATACCAAAACTGTAGTTGATTGGGAATGTGTTTGGTATGACAAAGCTCATTTTGCTAAAAAAAAAAATAAAAAAAAATAATAATTCAGCAATAAAGTCATTTTCGAATGTTTAATTTCCTCGTAAGAGTAAGAGAGCAAATAACTTTCCTAAATGTCATTAATTACTCCAACTAGTATATAGACATTTTAGTACCAAAAATATTTTCCAAAACTTCTAAAATATATTTTTCGTAAAAATTGATTTTCGTGCTGAACACACTAGAAGTTAGAGAGACGGACCATATGGCTTGTCGGTCTTGATCTTCTTGCCACCGCTGGCCTCAACTCTGAAGCTGGAGGATGAAGACCTTCCTAGTGATGGCAGGCCACGCACTGCTCTCTTTTCCACTGTGAAGGGAGAGGGCTTGAGACTAAATGAACTCATCACCGCACAAATTGCCATCACTAATTACTTACTCTTCTTCTGCTCTTTCTACTCTTAGCTACTAGATGTTTCATCCAATTTGCTGCATGATCCTTTTAATAATATTTGTAAAAGGCCCCACAAATTGGTCTTCTTTTACACATGGCATTTCTCTTGTCGATATCATATATTACCAACATTATCAAAATTGCAATTTGTATAGCACTTTCTAACATCTTCCACAAACTTCTAGCTAGTTATCCGTCCTAAAAAAGTAGTCCATTTGGAACTCACTCATTGGCTGTCTTTAGGCACCCTCCTTTAACGGGGTAGAGAAAGTGACTGACCTATATTATCGCTTTCTTCGTCCACTCAAACTGAAAAAATTAAAAATAAACGTTCAAGAATTTTCGGAGTTAATTTATCGGGCCTCACACTTTTGCTTTGTGCGTTGCACGTGAATTTTACGTCTATCAATAAGAAACTGTATTAAAATTATATGCGGTAAAATTAGTTAGTGGCAGTCGAACGAATGAAGATGTGACATGTGGAGATTGAAGACATGCAGGATGTGAGTCAGCAAATAGTTGATACCAGTTGCAAGCATGTGATCGGTGTTGGGTGAATTCCAAAGACAGGACCGATAACAAAAATTTGAAGAATTGATATCGAAGAGCATTCAATGAGCAACCGTTACGGAGAATATATACATTTATATCCAACCGTTATGCAGCCATCAATGACGGTTTTATTCTCATTCAGGAGTAGCTTGATTTGAGGATCTTATCCCCCTAAATATAGCTATAAATAGGAGAATTAGTATCCATTGTAAGACACAAAAAATATCCTGTACACAAAGGCTATATTTTGCTCTCAAATTATAAAATTACTTGCTTTCTTTTGTTCTTAATATTGTTCATAATACTGCTTCCGGAGAAGCTCATCATATCAGCAGGCTTGTATATCTTTAAGCTATTTTTATATTCTTGATTTCATTCTCATTTATTTCTTATTTTTTGGATCAAGTTAATTCACGTGTCTATAAACCACGTTACAAATTCGACTGTACCGTTTTACGGGTAAATAGTTTGGCGTCCACCGTGGAGCATAGACAATTGTGTAATTATTTTGATCCATTCATCTGTTACTAATAAATTTTGATTCCCTTCTTAGCAAAAGAAAAATTAGATATGTGAGCTAATTATGTGAATAATTCCTATTATGTTGGAGTACACAATGAACGTGAGGACGTGTTCCAACGTGATGATTCAACCAACGAAACCCGCAATGAAGGTGATGAAACAACTCCAGTTCGCAAAAGTCAAAATCCTTGACATGTGAGGAGTATGACTCCTGATGATGCGGATGATGAACATGTTATTGAAACGGTCAAATCTTGAGAGAACAACAAAAGGGCGATTACGGATCACCTCTCAAGACAAGATCAGGTGATGACAGAGTTGAAACAGGCGATATCAGGTGCTTCCAATAATGCTAATGGAAGAGCTCAGATTCCTCCCGGCATCCGTACAAATCAAACAGTTCAAAGAACCGGTAACGACACTCTAAGGGAGGAGTTTGATTTTAACGAGGTAGGAGGTACCTATAGTGGATCTGGGAACATCAGCAACGCAAATGACCCTTTCAAAATCGAGCTTATGAGATTCATGCGAGAAATGAATGAACGAATAGACCAGAATGCAAAGGAATTTCATGCTCGAATGGATCAGATCCCGGGAGCGCCGCCGGTGTTAAAGGGACCGGATTCTCCAGAATTGATCCTGAAAAGGTTGAAAATGCAAGACATTTCGATGTATGATGGGACTTCGGATCCACTAGAACATATCACAACCTACACTACGGCTGTAAAGGGAAACGACTTGGCCTAACACGAGATCGAATCTGTTTTGTTGAATAAGTTTGGCAAAACCATGAAAAGGGGTGCCTTACCTTGGTATTCTCTTTTACCTAAGCATTCCATTGATTCTTTTGAAATGCTTGTAGATTCGTTTATCAAAGCTTATGCTGGAGCAAAAAGGGTTCAAGCAAGGAAGGAGGACATATTTAGAATATCCCAAGGAGAATCCGAACTGTTGCGAGAGTTCGTGATCCAGTTTCAGAAGGAAAGGATGGAGTTACCAGCAATAGCAGATGAGTGGGCAGCAGAGGATTTATAAAGGGTCTCAACCTGTTGAGTTCTGATGCCTCCCGAAAACTAAAGGAAGGCTTGCTAGAGTTTTAGACAACCACATAGGCAAATGTTCACAATCGCTACGAGTAAGAGATCTGAATAAAAGATAATCAACTGGCTCCTCGGTGTCTTCCAAAGGACGGAATCGTGATCGGAATCAAGATAAATTTAAAAATGATTTTGATGCAGATTGGAGGTCCTCTAGAAGTCGTTTTCAACCTTACAAGAGGGCTGATGGGCGTGAAAATAAAGGTTTTCAGTCATCGAATTGGTTCACTTCCGGTGGAAGGGCGGATCATGGTCAAAGTAGCAGATCGTTGCAGGAGAAAGAGGCGTCGGGGTTCTGATATTCAGCATATCCCAAGTTATTCGATTACAATTTTAATATTAGCTTGGTAGAATTGGTGTCGGCCATGAGGAATATTAAAGAAGCTAGGTTCCCAAAACCAATCCGATTGGATCCTAGCCAAAGAGATCCTAATCTATGATGTGAGTCACATGGAACTCACGGCCACATGAATGGAGACTGCTGACACCTTCGTGAAGAAGTAGCAACATTGTTGACAAATGGCCACCTTAGAGAATTTTTAAGTAACCGCGCCAAGAACAACTATGGCAGAAACTGGGATGTTGCAAAACCATCAAAATCGACCGCGGGGTCACCACGTATGACGATAAACATGATCTTCGGTGGAGACGGAGTATATGGGGTGACATTTTTGGTAGCAAAGAAGACAAAGATATCGGTAACTCATGGCAAAAGGATCCGAGAGGTCTCAAAAGATGACATCACCTTTACAGAAGAAGATGTTGATGGACTTTTTTTACCGCACAATGATACTTTGGTAATCCATCTTAAATTTTCAGATTTCAAAATTAAACGTGTGTTGGTTGATCGAGGAAGTTAAGCCAACATCATACAGTGGAGAGTTCTGGAGCAAGTGAAGTTAACTAGAAACGTAGTTTCGGTAATAAAGCTTTTAGTTGGATTCAACTTAACAAGTGTTATGACCCGAGGAGAAATTCTGCCACCCACGCATGCCGAAGGGGTAACGAAGACCACCTTGTTCGAAGTGGTAGATGGCGACATGGATTATAATGTGATCCTGGGGAGGCCATGGATAAAAGAAATGAAGGTTGTGCCCTCAACATATCATTAACTATTGAAATTTCCCACACCAAAAGGGATCAGGCAGATCAGAGGAGATCAACCGACTGCAAGGGAGATGAATGCAATGATTGTTTCCAGTAGGAAGGGTAAAGAAATGAGCAAATAGCAATTACAGGAACCGGTTCCCTCATACACCTCGATTGAAGATATTAAAGAAGAGGAGTCATCAAAATTATATCAGGTACCGAGGTCTTTTGAGGTACTGGAGAAAATAAATGCAACCAAATCATCCTTAGAAGAGCTCAAACAAGTGGCCTTGTTCGAAGAGTTCTTAGAAAGGAAGTTTCACTTAGGAACGGGTTTGAATCCCGAACTCAGGTTAAAAATTATGGATTTTCTAATATCTAACGTCGATTATTTTGCATGGTCGAATTCAGATATGATAGGTATTCCATTGGAAGTGATTGTCTACAAGTTGATCTTGAATCCTAACTTCCCTCCAGTGAGGCAGAAGAAACAACCGATAGCAGAGGACAAAAAAGGTTTGTCAAGGAAGAGGTAACCCAATTACTAAATATAGGTTCAATTTGGGAGGTTAATTACCCCGATTGGCTAGCTAACGTAGTGGTAGTACCAGAAAAGAATAATAAATTTAGAATGTGTATAGATTATAAATATTTAAACCAGGCTTGCCCTAAATACTCTTTTCCATCGCCAAACATTAATCAAATGATTGATGCTACGGCCGGGCATGAGTTAATGAGTTTTTTTAATGCTTATTCCGGGTATAATCAAATTAGGATGGACCCGAAAGATCAAGAGAAAACTTCTTTGATCACAAATTTTGGCACATACTACTGTACTGTGCTGCCTTTGGGACTTAAAAATACTGGAGCCACTTAGCAGAGGCTTGTTAACAAAATGTTTGAAAACACATATAGGTAAGACAATGGAAGTTTATATTGACTACAAGTTAGTTAAGTCTCTTAATGCAGGAGATCATTTGAAACATCTCCAAGAGACATTTGACATTTTGAGAAAATACAACATGAAGCTCAACTCGGAGAAGTGCGCCTTCGGACTTGGTTCCAGTAAGTTCTTGGGGTTTTTTGTCTCTCAAAGAGGTTCGAAGTAAACCCTGACAAAATCAAAAGTATCAAGGATATCATGGACCAGTTAACAAGTGCGAAGGAAGTATAGAGGTTTACTGGTAGATTGGCGGCTCTAAGCAGGTTCATCTCGAGGTCTTTGAAGAAGTGCCATCACTTATTTTCACTTTCGAAAAAGAAGAACGATTTCGTGTGGACTCTGGAATGCCAAAAGGCACTGAAGGATCTAAAACGATACATGTCTAGCCCTCCGTTGTTGTCAAAACCAGAAGAAGGTGAGCAATTTTTGGTCTATCTGGCATTCTCAGAAGTAGTGGTAAGTGCTGTTTTGGTCCGGAAAGAAGAAGGTATGCAATTTCCCATTTATAATGTTAGTAAAATATTATCGGGAGCGGAGACACGATATCCGCACCTTGAAAGGTTGGCCTTAGCTCTCGTAGTTTCCTCTTAAAAGCTTAGGCCTTATTTTCAATGGCATCCTATAGTCGTTGTGACAACCTTTCCCTTGAGGAATGTCCTTCATAAGCCTGAGTTGTCAGGTCGTTTGGCTAAATGGGCAGCCAAAGTTAGTGAATTCGACATTGAATACAAGCCCAGGACTTCAATCAAGTCACAAGTTTTGGCCGACTTTATGGCTGATTTTAGTCCAGGATTAATGCGTTTAGCTGCTAAATAAGCAGTGTTGGTATCAGGAACGGTATCAGGAGGTTGGACCTTGTTTACGGATGGAGCTTCCAATGTAAAAGGATACGGTATCGGGGTAATATTAATCACTCATTTGGGGAAAACCCTGAGAAAGGCCATTAGAACCATTCCACTAACTAACAATGAAGCTGAGTACGAGGCTTTGGTTGCAGGACTCGAACTAGCTCGGGGACTAGGTTCTGAGGTCATCGAAATAAAGTGCGGCTCCCAGCTGGTGGTGAACCAAGTATACAAAATGTTTGACATCTAGGAGGAGCGCATGCAGCAATACTTGAACAAAGTTCAAGTATTACTTTCTTGGTTAAAGGAGTGGTCAATCATACACATTCCAAGGGAGGAAAATATAGAGGCAAATGCATTGGCTAATTTGGGTTCATCCACAGAATGAAAGGGTCTGATGCTGGTGCAGTAGTTTAATTATTGCATTCGGTGTTGGATGTAGATGGCTACTGTGAAGTTAACTAAACTAACTTAATTTTGGATTGGTGAAATGAGATTATAGAATATCTAAGGCATGGAAAATTTCCTAAAGACCCAAAGGCATCCCGGGCGCTATGGACCAAGGCAGCTTGTTACTGTCTTGTTGACGGTCAATTATACAGGAGGTCATTCCAAGGACCATTGGCTCGGTGTTTAGGAACGTCGGAGGCTGACTACGTAATGAGAGAAGTTCATGAAAGAGTATGCGGGAACCATTCTGGTGCATACTCGTTGGTTCTCAAGTTAATAAGAGCTGGCTACTATTGGCCCCGGATGGAGCTAAACGCAAAGACATTTGTACAAAATTGTGATAAATGTCAACACCATGCACAATTAGTGTCACAACTCAATTCCCACGATAGGCCGTGATGGCATCCAAAGTCACCGCAAGGCAAGCCAACAGTGAACTATCCATTTAATTGTTTATTTTAATATTTTTAAAGTCATTAATTTTATTTAATAAATAAACTAATAGTAAATGATCGTAGTAATATAAAGAATGAAATAAACATAAGAGTGAAGTAGTGAAATTAATAGATAAAAATCATGAATACCTACTAGAAATTTTCCAAAATCCGGTGTCACAAGTGCACAAGCAAACTAGTAGAATATATAAAACCTCATACAATCACTATCTGAATTAAGATAGACAGAAAAGTAAATACAACCAGGAGGAGACTCCGAGTGCTGTAGAACGGAGTATAGGAAGCAACTCACAACTAAGTATCTGGGTAGCGGGGATACGCGCCTGACTAGCCACCAGATGTACGTGTCTCAGATCCTGCACAATTAGTGCAGAAGTATAGCGTGAGTATATAAACAACGTGTACCCAGTAAGTATCTAGTCTAACCTCGAAGAAGTAGTAATGAGGGGTCAACATCGACACTTACTCGAGGTCAATAAATAAAGTATAGAAATCATAAATAGGCATGAAATATAACAATAACAGTGGGATAAGAAACAATAAATAATGATTTTTAAACATAATATCAATTTAAAATCTCCAACTATCACACGCCAAGTCTTTAACACATAAGATCCACCAAGTAATTTTCAAGTCTCAGATTAAGAGCGAAATATCAAGTATAATCGGACTCCTAGCAATATCACGCACGATTTATGCCGAGGTCATACGACCCAATCCAGAATAGTGTGTACACTGTTGAGGGTCGACCAATGCAAATCATAGATGTATCTAATATTATGGCGAGGCGTTCGACCCAATCCATAGGAATAGAGAAAACTCTACAAACTTCAATCAACGACTACTACATAGGAATAATACTCAAAGAAGGTATAATTTCCTCTAACAATCAAGTATTCCGCTAAAACTCAAAGTAATGAAACTCGGTCTCTTAAAATCCTTTATCTAATTTCAGTTATAAACTCAAGTAATTAAACTAACAAGTTGGGTGCATACAAGTAATGCATGGTAAAGTCCTAAGTCTACCTGGACATAAGCATGATTTTAGCTACATACGGACTCTCGTTACATCGTGCGTACATAGCACCCACAATTATTAGCATATAACTATTTAAAATACCTACGGGGACAATTCCCTCTTACAAAGTTAGGCAAGAGACTTACCTCGTTTCCAAGTCTACTTCCCGGTCCACAAATCACACTAAAAGCCTCAAGTAGGTGCCGAGCAATCTGAATCTAGCCAAAGATTGTACAAATTAATCAATATATGCTCAAAAGTTCATAATTTAAGTAATAGAGTAGTTACCCAACCCAATTTGGAAGGTTCCTAAAATTCATCCCTGAGCCCACATGCACGGATTCCAGAAATTTTCGTAAATTAATGTTAGTCACAACCTCATGAACACAAATATATAATTTCTACTCAAATCCATAATCATTTTACATATTAAAATATACCCATAATCTATGTATTAAACTCACATTAGTTAGGAATTACATACTTTATGATGTTAGATTAAAACCCCCCTCCAAAAGCTCCAAAATCGACCAAGGAAAATGAAAATGAGAGACAATGGCCTAAGTCCTGTTTTTAAAACAAGTGTCTGCCCAGGCATTCCTTCTACGTGATTGCAAAAAGGGCCACGAGATCACGAAGGCAAAATTCTGCCACGCCCAGAAAACGTGCTTCGCGAACGCGAAAGGATCCTCTCGATTGCGAAGGATATCCTTTCCTACTCTTTATGGACACGAGCTCCTCTTCGTGAATGTGAAGAGTACTAGTCTGACCCCCTCCATAGCTGGTTTTCCACTACGCGATCACGACCCGTTGTACGCGAACGCGAAGGCTAGTGAGCTCAGAACATCGCGATCGCGACCTCCCTCTTGCGAACACGTAGAAAAAAGTCTCCCAGTCCAATTCCTTCACCACAAATGCGAGGCTTTCGCGAAGAAGGAAACCAACAACAGATTTTTCTGCAATTTTGACTCAATTTTGGGTGGTCCGAAACACACCCGAGCCACCCAGGACCCCGTCCGAATTCACCAACAGGTCCATAAACATGATACGGACCTGCTCGAAGCCTCAAATCAGCTAAAACAACATCAAAACTATGAATCGCACCCCAAAACCAAATAAATTAACTTATGAACTTCAAACTTCTTCAACTAGCTCCGAACGCGTCGAATCATATTTAGACAACTCCGAATGACGCTAAATTTTGCGTACAAGTCATAAATCACCATACGGACCTATTCCTATACTCAAAATCTTGAACGAACCTTGATAACATAAAGTCTATTTCTAACCAAATTTAAAGAACTTGAAAACCTCCAATGCGCCAACTTTCAATATTAAGTGTCAAAATGATCCCAGACCACCCGGAACTCGATCCGAACACACGCCCATGTCCAAAATCATCATACAAAACTATTAGAACCATAAAATTCCGGTTCTCAGGTCGTTTACTCAAAATGTTGACTCAAATCAAACTTGGCCATTTTAGGCCATTATTAAGGAACTAAGTGTTCTGATTTCAACCCGAACCCTTCCAAACCCAAACCAACCATCCCCGCATTTCATAACATAGTAAAAACACATACATGGAATCTTAATTTTTTGAATAGGGATCTGCAAAGCAAAATGATCGGTCGGGTCGTTACATTCTCCACCTCTTAAACAAACATTTGTCCTTGAACGGGTCTAGAATCATACCTGGAGTACTGAATAAGTGTGGATATCTAGTCCGCATGTCCTCCTCGATCTCCCAAGTTGCCTCTTTGACTGGTTGACCCCTCCACTGGACCTTTACCGCAAAAATATTCTTAGACCTCAACTGGCGAACCTGCCTATCAACAATGGAACCTGGCTCCTCCTAATAACCCAAGCTCTCATCCAGCTGAACCGTGCTATAATCTAACACATGCGACCAGTCGGTATGGTACTTCCGGAGCATAGACACATGGAAAACCAGATGAACTCCCGATAGACTGGGAGGCAAAGCAATCTCATAGGCAACCTACCTAACTCGCCTCAACACCTCAAATATGCTAATAAACCTCGAACTCAGCTTTCCCTTCTTTCCGATTCTCATGATACCCTTCATCAGCGAGACATTCAAGAGAAATTTCTCACCCACCATAAATGATAAATCACGTGCTTTCTGAACCATATGCGGAAATAAGCCTCATGGCCTATGGTGCTCATACTTTACCTGTTGGCAATTTAGACATCTTGCTACATACTCAACTATGTCTTTCTTCATCCGCCGCCACCAATAATGCTGCCTCAGGTCGCGATACATCTTCATAACACCTAGATGAATAGAATACCGAGAAATGTGTGCCTCCTCTAGAATCTTCTCCCTCAAGCCATCAACATTAGGAACACATAGGCGACCCTGGAGCCACATAACACCATCCTCACCGATAGTAACCTCCTCGGCACCACCTTATAATACCGTCTCTTTAAGAACCAGTAAGTGCGGATTATCGTACTGACGAGCCTTGATCCGCTCAAATAATAAAGACTGAGCCACAACACATGAAAGAACTCGACTGGGCTTTAAAATATCTAACCTCACAATTCTGTTAGCCGAGGACTGAATGTCCCAAGCTAATGGCCTCTCCTGTGCTAAAATGAATGCCAAACTACCCATACTCTTGGCCTTTCTGCTCAAGGAATCCGCAACCACATTCTCCTTGCCCAGATGGTAAAGGATAGTAATATCATAATCCTTCAGTAACTCAAGCCACCTACTCTGCCATAAATTAAGACCCTTCTGCTTAAACAAATGTTGCAAGCTGCGATGATTGGTGTAAACCTCACAAGACACCCCATAAAGATAATGCCTCCGGATCTTGAGAGCATGGACTATCATGGCCAACTCCAAATCATGTACGGGGTAATTCTTCTCGTGGGGCTTCAGCTAACGTGAAGCATATGCAATTACTCGCCCCTCATGCATCAATACATAACCTATGCCAACGTGTGAAGCATCACAATATACAATATGCATCCCTAAATTGGAGAGTAACACTAACACCGGCTGTAGTTAATGCGGTCTTGAGCTTCTGAAATCTCGCTTCGCAATCATCAGACCATCTGAACGGAGCACCCTTCTGGATCAATCTAGTCAAAGGTGCCGCAATTGATGAGAAGCCCTCCACAAACCGACGATAATAACCTGCTAACCCCAAGAAGCTCCTAATCTCGATCGCTATGGTAGGACGAGGCCAACTCTGGACTGCCTCGATCTTCCTGGATCTACCATAATACCCTTACCTGATACAACATGTCCAGTGAATGCCATAGAATCTAATCAGAACTCACACTTGGAGAACTTAGCACATAACTTCTATTCCTCCAAGGTCTGAAGCACAACTCTCAAATGTTTCTCGTGCTCCTCCATACTACGCGAGTAGGTCAATATTTCATCAATGAAGACAATGACAAATGAGTCAAGATATGGCCTGAACACCCGGTTGATCAAATCCATAAACGTCGTTGGGGCGTTGGTCAAGCCGAAGGACATCACTAGAAACTCATAGTGCCCATATCTAGTCCGAAAAGCCGTCTTAGGAACATCTGAAGCATGAATCTTTAGCTGATGACACCCAGATCTCAAGTCGATCTTAGAGAACACCCTACAACTGGTCAAACAAATTATCAATGCGTGGAAACAATTACTTTTTCTTAATGGTAACTTTGTTCAACTGCGGTAATCAATACACATCCGCATACTCCCATCCTTCTTTTTCACAAACAATACCAGTGCATCCCAAGGCGACATACTCTGCCTGATGAACGCCTTCACGAGAAACTCCTCAAGCTGTTCCTTCAACTCTATCAACTATTTCGGAATCATGTGGTATGGTGGAATAGAGATAAGCTGGGTACCTGGCGCCAAATCAATACTGAAATCTATATCACAATCTAGTGGCATGCCTGGTAGATCAGAAGGAAACACATCGGAGAACTCCTACACCACGGGCACTGAATCAATCGTGGGAGTAACTATAGCAGTATCCCGAACATAAGCCAGATAAGCCAAACAACCCTTTTTGGCCATATGTCGAGCCTTCAAGAAAGAGATAAACCGACTAGATGTATTAATAGATGAACCCTTCTACTCCAATCTAGGCAACTTTGACATTGCCATGGTAACAGTCTTAGCATAGCAATCTAGAATGGCATGGTACGGAGACAACCAGTCCATGCCCAAGATGACCTCAAAGTCGGTCATGTCGAGAAATAGAAGATCCGCTCTGGTCTCATAACCACAGAAAGTCACAATACAGGATCGGTAAACCCGATCCACAACAATAGAATCGCCCACTCGCATGGTTACATATATAGGAGCACCCAAGGACTCACGAGATACATCAAGATAATGAGCAAATAGAGAATAAATATATGAATATGTAGACCCTAGATCACATAGTACCAAAGCATCCCTATCGCATACAAAAATAATACCTATGATTACGGCGTCTAAGGCTACTGCATTTGGTCTCACTGGGAAAGCATAGAACATAGCTAGATCACCACCTAACTGGCCTCCACCTCTAGGGAAACCCCTACCCACCTGCCCCCCGCCTCTGTTCGGACGCACGGTTGGTGCGACAACTAGTGCGGTGATCATGTGCTGATAGCCCTGCTGTACTGTCTTCACCCGATATCTGGGGAAAAATATCCTCATATGACGAAGCTCCTCGCATTCATTGCAACCTCTCGGTATGAAATATGACTGACGTTAGGGACCTGAATACCCACTAGAAGAACCTTGAATAGCCGGTGGACGATAGGAGCTCTCTAGAATAACGCTAAAATAGGGCCACACTGGAGCACTTCGAGAAGGCAGTGGTACTGAATACGTTGGCCTGCTAGACTGGCCCCGGCCCCTCACAAACTGACCTCTACCCCCAGACGAAGCACCACTAAACCCTTTAGAATATCGAGTTCGCTTGTCCCTCGATGCATGCCCTCGGCCATGCTGACGTATACCCTTGATCCTCCGAGCTATCTCCACAACCTGCTCGTTAGGAGTCCTCATCTCAATCTCTCGGGCCATAGTAACTTGGATACCATAGTCTAAGCCTGCAATAAACCTCCGCACTCTTTATGCATTGGTGGAGAGTATCATAAGAGCACGACGAGAAAACTCAGAGAATATTGCCTCATAATCGGTCACAAACATCTGACCCTGCTGGAGCCGCTCGAACTGGCCCTGTAGCTCTTCCCTCTAAGAGGGTGGAATATATCTCTCCAGAAAGAGACGTGTGAACTGGTCCCAAGTCAAGGAAGGCGAACCTGCTGGTCTGCTACAAAGATAAGACTGTGACCATCTACGGTCCATACCCTCTAACTGAAATATGGTGAAGTCTACCCTATTGGACTCCAATACTCTCATGTTGTGCAACCTGTCTTTGCAACGATGTAGCCTAGTCTATCTATCCAACAACTTCTGCTGCTCGCCGACCATGACTAGCCTGGGCTCTGGTATAGCCACTGTAATTGGCTGAACCCTGCCAGCAGGTAGTGCACCTGGGGTCTGATATATAGTACCAGTGTGCCCTGAAGCCTGAGCGGTAGGGGTTTGTGCTCCCCCTTCCACCTGGGATGTGGCTAGGTCTGCTGGAAATAAACCAGCCTGTGTCATAGAGTCCATGAACTGCAACATACAACCCATGACCTCCTAAAATCCCGGTGCGGACATGAAATTTGCCGGGGCCGGCTCAGCTGTAGACGCCTCATCCTGCTCCTTAATGACATGATCCTCCACTTGATCTGCAGGTTTTACGATGGGAGCAAATCTAGGATGCCCTCATCCTCTAGTAGATGGAGCCCTTCCTCGGTCTCTAGCAATAGGGGGAGCAACTCCTCCACTGCCGGGTACATCCGGCGCGCGCGTTCTGACTATCTGTGAGACAATAAGAGAAAGATACTTAGAACAACATCAACTGCAAGATAGGAGATGAAGAAAGAGAAGTTTCCTAACACCCTATAGCCTCTCGAAGATATGTACAGACGTCTCCACACCTATTCGCAAGACTCTATTAGGCACGCTCATTACTTGTGAGACCTATATGAACCTAGTGCTCTGATACCAATGTATTGGGTAAAATTGGCTTATATTAAATGATCGAATGATAGGGCAACACGTGGAACCGGAGACAGATGGAAGACAAATCGAGTAAGAACCAAGACTGGGAACAACAGCTGTAGTTGGCACCAGATAAACCCCGAGGGAAACACAATCAACGTGAGCAGGTTGAATGTTTGTCATAAGATGACATTTAATAAATAATATTCCCAGTATTAAATAGGCAGCCGCTGTAGTGAACTTTGGCATTCATAGCCTCCCGTTACATATTCATCAATGGCCCCCTTTATTGTTAGAGGGCTTGATCCTAGGATCTTGTTTCCTAGGTATAGATATAAACAGTAGCTTTAACAACCATTGTAAGGATACGAAATCCCTGGCAAAACTTATGCTACATTATGTTTTCAATCTAAATAATACAACTTTACTTTCTGTTTTATATCGCTCTTATTTCTATCCTTGGAAGCATCGCTCCTGGAGCCAGGCCTGTCATTCCCTTTCATTTTAATGCTAGGTCTTATTTCTAATCTAATTTATTTATCATTTTGGATCAAATCAGTTCGCTTCTCTATAAATCACGTAATAAATTCAATTGTACCGTTTAACGGGTAAATAGTTTGGCGCCCACCCTGGAGATTAGACAACTGCGTAATTGAGTTGATCCTTGCATCTATTACTACCTCGTTTGATTCTTTTTTCATAGAAAATAAATCAAACAATGGTAGCTAACGATGTCAACATCACACACAACGTTGAGGCGCATGAAAATTTGCCTCAACATGAGGATTCAATTAGTGACACCGCCAATGAGGGGGTGTGGCAACTCCGGTCCATGGCAGACAATATCCACATCATGTGCGGGAACAAACTCCCGATGATGCAGAGGATGAACACATTGTGAAAACAGTAAGGATGCTGAGAGAGCAACAAAAAGCCATTATTGGCCATCTCTCAAGGCAGGACCAGGTCATGACGGAGCTAAAGCAGGCATTAGAAGGTTCTTCAAGCAATGCAAATGGAATAGGCCCCTTTCCACCGGTGCTTCTGCAAATCAAATGACTCAAAAAGTTGATAATAACACCTCGAGGGGTAAGGTCAACTTAGATCGAGGGGACCGGTAGCGGGTCCGATAATGATAATGGTAATGATCCCTTCAAAACTGAATACATGAGATTCATGAGGGAAATTAACAAGTGGATGGATTAGAACGCAAAGGAGTTTCATGTCCGAATGGATCAAGTTCTGGGCACACCACCAGTTTTGAAGGGCCCAGATTCGAAGAAGTACATCCAGTTACCGTTTAAGCCGAGTGCAACACTAGAGTTGATTTTGAAACGGTTCCAGATGGCTAACATACAAAAATACGATGGGACTTCAGATCCTCAAGAGCACATCACAACTTACATGACAGTGGTGAAAGGAAATGACTTGGCTCAACATGAGATTGAGTCGGTTCTGCTAAAAATATTCGAAGAAACCCTCACAAAAGGGGCCTTGACATAGTATTCGCTTTTCTCTGAGAATTCAATTGATTCTTTTGAAATGCTTGCAGATTCATTCATAAAGGCCCATGCCTGGGCCAAAAAAGGCCAAGCTCGGAAGTTGGACATATTCAGGATCACACAGGGTGAGTCCGAATTGCTACGAGAGTTCGTTATTAGGTTCCAGAAAGAGAGGATGCTGCTACCGGCCGTACCAGACAAATGGGCAGATGAGGCATTCACTAAGGGTTTGAACCCGAAGAGCTCTGATGCCGCCCAAAAGTTGAAGGAAAGCCTGCTCAAGTTCCAAGAGACCACATGGGAGGATGTTCATAACCTCTATGAATCAAAGATAAGAATAGAAGATGATCAACTCGAGTTCCCGATATCAACCAAGGGGCGGGACCGAGACAAGAGCCAGGAAAAATTCAAGGGTGACTTTGCTGCAGACCAGTGATCTTCTAAAGGCTGTTTCTTACCTTACAAGAGAGTCGAGAGATGTGGTAGCAAAGGGTTCCAGTCTTCAGATAGGTTCGCTCCCGATAGAAGAACTGACCGTGTCCGGAGCAGCAGATCGCTATGAGAAAAAGAGGTACTGGGGACTCGATATTCCTCATATCCTAAGCTATCAGATTGTAATTTCAACATCAGTGTAGTGGAGTTGATATCGGCGGTGAGGAATATCAAAGAAGCACGATTCCCAAAACCAATCAGATATGATCCCAACAAGAGGGATCTCAACTTATGGTGTAAATATCATGGGAATCATGGTCACAGAACTGGGGACTGCCGTCTACGTGAAGAGGTAACAACACTATTTAAGAATGGTAATTTTAGGGAGTTCTTGAGCGACCGAGCCAAGAACAATTACGGTCGCAGCTGGGACAACGCAGAACCCTCGAAGATAGGGGAAGACCCTCCTCGGCTGACTATCAACATGATTTTCGGTGGGAATGAAATTAATGGTGTAACCTTCTTGGCGTCCAAGAAGACAAAAGTATCGGTGACTCACAGCAAGAGACTCCAGGAAGTTGCCGAAGACGACATCACCTTCACGGAGGCAGACACCGATGGACTTCTTCTGCCGCATAACGATGCCCTGGTAATTTGTCTTAATGTTCTAGATTTCAAGATTAAACTTGTTTTGGTTGACCCAGGAAGCTCAAACAATATCATTCAATGGAGAGTGCTTGAACAAGCAAATTAACCAGAAGTATCATTCCGACAACAAAACTCCTCGCCGGGTTCAACTTGGCAAGTTTGACAACCCGAGGAGAGATCCTACTGCCCATGAATACCGAAGGGATTACGAAGACCACCTTATTTGAAGTGGTGTACGATGACATGGGCTACAACATAATTCTTGGTAGACCATAGTTACATGAGATGAAGGCCGTACCATCAACATATCACCAACTGCTAAAATATCCGACCCTAGAGGGAATCAAGTACATAAGAGGAGATCAACCCACAATAAGAGAAATGAACGCAGTGTCAATTTCAAGCAATAAAGGGAAGGAACTCAGCAAATACCAATTACAGGAACCGACGCCTGCTTCCGAGCCGAGCAAAGATAATAAAGGCGAGGAGTCGTCGAAATCCCACCAAATACCGAGATACTTGCAGGTACCGAAAGAGATAAACGGGACCAGATACATGGCAGAAGAACTCGAACAAGTGGCTTTATTTGAAGAATTCCTAGAAAGAAAATTTCACTTGGGAACAAGACTTAATCCCGAGCACATGTCAGGAATTGTTGATTTCTTTAAAACTAACGTTGATTGTTTCGCATGGTTGCACTCGGATATGACAGGTATCCCACTGGAGGTGGCCGTGCACAAACTAATCTTGGACCCAAACGTCCCTGCAATAAGGCAAAAGAAGTGCCCAATAACCGAGGTCAGAAACAGGTTTGTTAAGGAAGAGATAACTCGATTACTTTACATCGGTTCAATGGGGGAGGTAAAGTATCCCGACTGGCTAGCTAATGTAGTTGTAGTTACAAAAAAGAATAACAAGTTTGGAGTGTGCATAGATTATAAAGACTTGAATAGGGCGTGCCTAAAAGACTCATTCCCACTGCCAAACATTGATCAAATGATTGATGCAATGGCCGAGCACAAGTTAATGATTTTCCTTGATGCCTATCTCGAATACAATCAAATTAAGATGAACCTGGAGAATCAAGAAAAGACTTCGTTCATAACAAACTTTGGCACATATTGTTATAATGTGATGCCCATCGGGCTTAAAAATGCCGGAGCCACCTATCAGATGCTCGTGAACAAGATGTTCGAGAAACAAATTGATAAAACAATGGAAGTATATATAGATTACATGTTGGTCAAGTATGTAAATGCATGAGATCATTTAAAATACCTCCAAGAAACCTTTGATATCCCGAGAAAGCACAACATGAAGCTCAAGCCAAAAAAAATGCAAGTTCGGGGTTGGCTCCGGTAAGTTCTTGGGTTTCTTACTTTCACAAAGGGAGGTTGAGGTAAATCTTGATAAGATCAAAGCCATAGAGGATATCCTAAACCAGTTGACAAGCGTAAAATAAGTTCAAAGGCTAACACAAAGATTGGCCAGTCTAAGTAGGGTCATCTCACGATCCTCGGAAAAATGTCACCACTTCTTCTCACTTCTGAAGAAGAAGAACAGTTTCGAATGGACTCCATAATGTTAGCATGCCTTAAAAGACCTAAAACGTTATCTATCAAGCCCCCCGCTACTACCAAGGAGGATAAAGGTAAGTGGGGGTAAGTGGCGTTCTATCAAGGAGGATGAAGGTACATAATTTTCCGTCTATTATGTTAGTAAAATTTTATCGGGAGCGGAGACTCGTTATCCACATCTTCAAAAGTTGAACTTAGATCTCATAGTAGCCTCTCAAAATCTTAGGCACTATTTTCTTGTGATGACAACCTTTCCCTTGTGGAATGTTCTTCACAAACCCGAGTTGTCAGGTCAGATGGCCAAATGGGCAGTTAAAATTAGCGAATTTGATATTGAGTATAAGCCTAGGACTGCGATCAAATCAAAAGTTTTGGCCGACTTTGTGGCCGATTTCAGTCCCAGGTTATTACCCTTGGCTTCTAAAAAAGCAGTGATGGTGTCGGAAACGGCATCAGGAGTTTGGAACATGCTCACAGATGGGGCTTCCAATGTGAAAGGGTTTGGGCTCGAGGTGGTCCTGATCACGCCTTCGGGGGAACTCCTGAGGCAGGCCATAAAATGGTTCCGTTAATTAATAATGAAGCCGAGTATGAGGCTTTGATTGTAGGACTTCAACTGGCCCTAGGACTTGGCTCCGTGGTGATAGAAATCAAATGTGATTCCCAGCTGGTAGTAAACCAAGTATATGAAATTTTCTACACAAAGGAGGAACACATGCAACAGTATGTCATTAAAGTTCAAACTTTTCTTACACAATTTAGGTAGTGGTCAATCACACACATCCCGAGAGAAGAGAACATAGAAGAAGATACACTGGCCAATTTGGGGTCGTCCACGGAGATGAAAGGATCTGACTCTAGTACTGTCGTTCAACTTATGCATTCAATACTGGTTGTGGATGGTTATTGTAAAGTAAATACAACCAACCTAGTCTGGGACTGGAGGAATGAGTTCATCGATTATCTTCAGCATGGAAAGCTGCCCGAAGACCCGAAGGCATTACGGGAACTATGTGCCAAAGTGGCACACTATAGCCTCTTGGGTGGACAGTTATATAGGACATCGTTCCTAGGCTCGTTGGTTGATGTTTAGGAGCCTCGGAGGTGGACTATTTAATAAGAGAGGTCTATGAAGGGATTTGCATAAGCCATTCCAGATTCGTTGGTGTTGAAGCTGATATGGCAGGATACTATTGGCCCTGAATGGAGCAAGACACAAAGGCATTCGTTCAGAAATGCCACAAGTGTCAGCGCCATGCACAATTGGTATACCAAATGGCGGAGCTCTTGCATTCGGTACTGTCCCCATGGACATTTATGAAATGGGGGATGGATATAGTTGGGCCATTGCCACCGGGTCTTGGAAAGGTAAGATTCCTTTTAATTTTAACTGACGACTTCACTAAATGGGTTGAAGCAAGTCCTTACCAAAATATCGGTGAGCGCAAAGTGATCAACTTCCTATGGGAAAACATAATTTGCCAGTTCCGAATACTTAAGGAGATTTCCTATGATAATATACCAAAGTTCATAGACTCGAAAGTCACAAAATTTCCTGAAGAGCTAATAATCAAAAGGATTACATCCTCACCATACCATCCGAGTGCTAATAAGCAGGCGAAATTAACCAATAAGGTGATTATTCAAAACCTCAAAAAGTGGTTAGAAGAAGCTAAAGGCAAGTGGCCGGAAGAGTTACTGGGCGTGCTATAGGTGTACCAGACGACGGAAAAATCAAGCATGGGAGAGACACCTTTTCCTCTTGTATACGTCGCAGAAGCTCTAACCCAAGTGGAAGTAGGAGAACCAACCTTATGGTTCTTCCGATCAGACGAAGAAGAAAATAATGAGGCATTGCTTATAAAGTTAGAACTGCTCGATGAATGCAGGAAATTGGCACACGTGAGGATGGTGGCTCATAAAGAAAGGATGGAAAGATACTATAACCGGAGGGCCAATCTCCGCTACTTTAAAGTAGGAGACTTGGTTTTTGGGAAAGTGACTCGTAACACTACGGAAAGCAACGGTGGAAAGCTGGGTCCGACGTGGGAAGGCCCCTACTGTGTTTCAGCTGTCACCGGTAAAGGATCATACGTGCTGGAGAAACAAGATGGAGTCAAACTGCCTAGAAACTGGAACATGACTCATGCCTGTACTGAAAGTATGTGCTGCACTTTTTTTCCCTTCGACCGGTTTTTGTCCCAGTCAGGTTTTTATAGCAAGGTTTTTAACGAGGCAGTAACAGAAAGTATACTTTGAAGGGAGCATGTTCAGCAAAGTTAAGACCTTTAAATGAAAAGGCACTGAAACAACAAGATGCTACGGGATGGTTATATAATCTTTGGCTCGATGGAAAAGTTCCTAACGAGAAACAAAGCTTGCCATCAAACAAAATATTATTTAACCATTCACAAGTGTTTTTCCTCAAAGGAGCAAGACTTCCAGTGTTCTTATTCGCATACTTCGCATTGCGAAGAAAATCGGGACTACGAGACCCGGGAACAATAATATCTCAGAGGGACTACACGGCCAGCCCCGTAGAAACAAGTTGTACAAGTTATCCATATGTATTGATAATTTATTTTTTCAACAAACGAATGTTTATATACTTTTGATGATAGAGGGAATAAAATAAAGTCCATTTACTTTTATCATGTTTTTTGTCCAAACGATGAATTGATTTTATCATTTGAAAATTAACAAAAAACTTCAAATGCTTGTGCCGGAATGAGCATGAGACGTCCTCTTCAAGAGCACCATAAACATAAGACGACCCTCTCTTATGAAACCTTCATAGTAAAGGGTTGGTTCCAAAAATGTTTGTGCCCGGAACCCAAAAGCAATTGGAGGAAAAAGCTATTCGACGCAAAAAGAATGAAATTTGGGCAATACGTGAACAAAAAGTCTTCTTTATTTATTCACATGCCAAACGACATAAGCACAAAAGTTCAAAGGGAAAACAAAAAAAGAAAAATCTAAACTTCATCGTCACCGAAACTCGGGGGAAGAGGAACATCTATGCCTCCCCCCGGGAGAAGTGGGCGGATCTACCGTCGGTGCAGGATCTTGAACTTCATCATCATTCCTTTCAAGTTCCTCCTCGGTTCCTGAATATGCAGAACCGGTACTCGAAGAGTCAGTTGCGTCAGGCATAACCGGGAGATGCTCTCGAGCAGTTAACTCCAGTGCTTGTTCCTTGGCGATTTCATCATCAATATCGACGATGCCCGCTTTGGCCTCCTCCAAGGTTTTTCTCCTCATATGATACATGGAATATGTCATTTCAAATACAAGGGAATCTTCTTGGACTTGAGTTTTGATTTAAGCTTGTCAACCTCAGCTGGAGACCATCCCGCTCGTATCTTGTGGTGACAAGGCTAAGATCAAGATCACAGAGTGTAGATATGTGAACCCGATTTTGCTCCATAATCTTGTTAAACCTCTCTTCCACCCGGGCTCACTTCTTCTCGGCAATAGCAGCCTCTTCGGCTTTGGATTTCAAAGCTGCCTCCAAATTATTCACTCATTCAGTGGAGGTAGACTCGCGCTCGGCAACAGCGAGCACATCATCTTGGACCTCAGCCCACTTAGCCTTAGCCTATTGAAACTGTACATTTAGCTGAGTGACTTCTTGGCTAAGGGCCATCACTTACTGTTCACTTTGCTGAAATCAAGCCTCAAGCTCACTCGCCTATAGCACAGGGAGACGAGCAACAAGTTGGTCCCTCTCAGCCAACCATTGATCCTGCTCGGACATAAGTCCTTCTTTATCAAGGATCAATCTCTGAAGGCCCCGGACGCAAGGAATTTAGCCTGCAAAATGTATATCAAAGTCAGAAAACCCATTATAATAGATAAACAAAAAACAAGCGGTAAGAGAACAAGTACGGTACCGCTGCCGCATTGTGCATGGCATTATTCAACATACACTTCCCAGAAAGGGAGTGTATCTTCTTCTTATCTTTTTCTGTAGCCATCGACTTTATGTAATTGGTGAGCTCCATCGGCTTGGACAGCAGAGGGCACCCCTTCAAGACTGAGAGAGTGACACTCCTCCTCCCTCGGGGATCTAAAGAAGAGGGTGAATAGTTGTGTCCTAAATTCCCGTGGTCGGGAGACTGGGGATGAGAAGCATCTTCCTCTTGGGCATCTATGGCCGGTGGAGGAGATATAGAAGTTGTTGGTGGTGAAGGCACAACTGGTGTCGAGGGGGATGAAGTTGAAGGTGTTGTAGGTTGAGAAGTAGTTGCAACATGGGCATTGCTGATTATTGGTTGCTCATCAACTGAAGGAAGAAGAGGCTCGGTTTCCAAACTTACAGGACTAGAAATAGCGATGGGAGTCAGAAAGCGATAATCGACATTCTCTACCATCTCAATTTCACCCTAAAGTGCTTGGACCTCACCTTCGGTTAGGGTTCTAAGCTCTCCTAATTGAGCGTTCGGTTGAGCTGATGAAGATCGTTGTCTTCGTTGCAGGGAAGCTTTTCATTCCCAGCTTCCTCGTCATCATCGATGACGACAGTAGCCATGACCGGCTCAGGCATGGCCTTCTTCATTTTCTTATTTTTATCCCCAGCCGAGAAAGAACCCTGCCTTTTTGGTTGCTTGTTCTCTAGCTAGGGACTCCGAGAGGAAGGACCTCCACCAGAAGTAGGTCCGAGGGTACCACTCCGAGTGAGAGCATCCTGCAGCAACCTCGTAGCCTCTATAGGTTCGGCCAAAACATACACTTCAGGATAGTAACGGAGCCCTGGATCAAGCAAAAGATGTAATTAGTAAATTAATTTATGCTTATATGGAGGCGGAAGGAAGAAGAAATCCGTTTACCATGGTTCTTGGCTTTTGACCCATATTTGGGGGCCATCTCCTTTTACCGGCGGGTGTCTGAAGTTGTGATATCCAAAATCTTCTAAACCCATTGGTCCATGCCTTGAACCCTTGGTGGTGTCCACCAAATAGCTAAAACAACAAGAACAAAGAGGTCGTCAACAATAGGAACAGTTCTTTCTACGAAGGAAAGAATAAGATATAAACATACATGAATGTTTCCATGATTCAAAGAAGGATGGAGACGTGGCCAGGATGATATCCCTGGTAGCGATGATGACAATTTGCTCTATCCATCCATGATAACTATCATCATCCACGCCGGTGAGAAGGGCGTGGTGGCCGTACTTACTGAAATTTATTACTCCCCCATGGAAGATTTTGGGGGAGTAGAGGTTCATCATATGTGCCAGGGTTAGGGTTTCCCAGGTCTCCATGCACAGCCGACACAAACTAGCCACTGTTCGCCACACAGAAAGGCCTACTTATGCCAAGAAGATCTGGTACCGGTGGCATAACTCCAAGATCATGGGGTCAAGTCCCCCGCTAAAAGAAAATGGGCCCAAAGTGAAGAGGGTTCGTATAGAAATACGTAAATCCTTTCTTAATGAAGGTAATCCGCTCCACCAGGTCAAGGGCAATGATGTTTAGGTCATGGCAGTTACAATCCTCCTTTACAGTAGGAATACTAGAAGGGCGAATAGAAGAGGGATACCTACTAACAACCCAAGTTCAGGGACTCGCGAAAGGGAACTTCTCTTGGAAGTCATTAATAGCGCTCAAGTGTTTGGGTATGATGGTGCTTAGCGTAGGGGGATCAATATCAACATCAACTTCTTTATCTTTGCTTCTCTTCAGGCCTCCACCGAAGAGAAGACTAGAGTTTTTAAAAGATTTAGTGAAAGAAGCCATAATAACATGAAGGTGATTGAGGTTCAAAGTAAGTTGAAAAGAGATAATAGCAGAAGAAGGTTAAGAGCAAAGAAGATAATGAACTTATGAGGGCTTTGGAAGTGATAGAGGTAAGATGATGAGTATAAGTAAAGATATAGGCGGCAGAAATCATAGCCATGATTACCTCGAGAACATGCGATAATATTGCTGAATCACGGGGCAACACGTGTCCGGTGTATTAAGTTCAAGGAGACGACCATCTTATCAAGCGTCAGAGACTGCTCAGAAGGTTTCAGAAAATTTCTCGCCAAGAAAGGAATCTTCACGAACTTCCCGATGACACAAAGATGTGCTACCGAAAAGCAGGGGGACTATCTTCGTATGGTAAAATTGGCTTATATTAAATGATTGAATGATAGGGCGACACGTGAAACCAGAGACAAATGGAAGACAAATCGAGTAAGAACCAAGACCGAGAATAACAGATGCAGTTGGCACCGGATAAACCCCGAGGGAAACACAATCAACGTGAGCGGGTTGAATGTTTATCACCAGACGACATTTAATGAAGAATATTTCTTAGTATTAAATAGGCAGCCATTGCAGAGAATTTTGGCATTCATAGCCTGCCGTTACATATTCATCAATGGCCCCGTTCATTGTCATTTAAGAGGGGCTTGATCCTAGGATCTTGTATCCTAGGTATAACTATAAATAATAGCTTCAACAACCATTGTAAGGACACGAAATCTTTGGCAAAACTTATGCTACATTATGTTCTCAAGCTAAATAATACAACTTTACTTTTTGTTTTAGCTCTTATTTCTATTCTTGGAAGCACCGCTCCCGGAGCTAGGCCTGCCATTTCCTTTGATTTTAATGCCAAGTCTTATTTCCAATCCAGTTTATTTATCATTTTGGATCAAATCAGTTCTCTATATATAAACCATGTAACAAATTCAACCGCACCATTTTACGGGTAAACAACCAAGCTGTCATGACCCAATTCCCACTATAGGTCGTGATGGCGCCCAACGACGCAGTTAGGCAAGCCAACAATGAACTATCCATTTAATTATTTATTTTAATATTTTAAAATTATTTATTTTATTTAATAAATAAACTAAGAGTAAATGACCATATTAATATAAAGCATGAAATAAACATAAGAGTGAAGTAGTGAAATTAATAGACAAAAACCATAAATATCTACTAGAAATTTTCCAAAACCCGGTGTTACTAGTGCACGAGCAAACTAGTAGAATATACAAAACCTCCTACAATCATTGTCTGAAGTAAGATATAAAGATAAGTAAATACAACAAGGAGGAGACTCTGGGTGCTACAGAACGGAGCATAGGAAGCATCTCACCACTATGTTTCCGGGTAGCGGAGATACGCGCCTGACTAGCCATCGGATGCACCTACCTCATATCATGCACGGTTAGTGCATAAGTGTACCATGAGTACATAAACAACGTGTACCCAGTAAGTATCTAGTCTAACCGCGAAGAAATAGTAACGAAGGGTCGACATCGACACTTACTAGAGGTCAATAAATAAAGTATAGGAATCATAAATAGGCATGGAATACAACTATAACAATGGGATAAGAAACATTAAATAATGATTCCTAAACATAATAGCAATTTAAAATCTCCAACTATCACATGCCAAGTCTTTAACACATAAAAGCTACACTAAGTAATTTTCAAGTCTTAGAACAAGAGAGATATATCAAGTATAATCGGACTCCCAGAAATATCACGCACGATTTATGCCGAGATCGTACTGCCCGATCCAAAATAGTGTGTACACTGTCGAGGGTCGACCGGTGCTAACCATAATGCTTCTAATATACTGCCGAGGCGTTTGGCCAGATCCACAGGAATAGAGAAAACTCTACAAAAATCCGATCAATGACTACTACATAGGAATAGTACTCATAGAAGGCATAATTTTCGCTAACAATCAAGTATTCCGCCAAAACTCAAAGTAATGAAACTCTATCTTCTAAAATCCTTTATCTAATTTCAATTATAAACTCAAGTAATTAAACTAACAAGTTGGGTGCAAATAATACGAGTAATGCATGGTAAAGTCCTAAGTCTACTCGAAAATAAGCATGATTTTAGCTACGTACGGACTTTCGTCACATCATGCATACATAACACCCACAATTATTAGCAAATAACTATTTAAAACACCTACTGTGACAATTCCCTCTTACAAAGTTAGGCAAGAGGCTTAACTCATTTCTATGTCCACTTCCCGGTCCCCAACTCACAATAAAAGCCTCAGATCAGTGCCGAGCAATCCGAAACTAGCCAAAGATTGTAAAAACTAATCAATATATGCTCAAAAATTCATAATTTAACTAATAGAGTTGTTACCCAACCCAATTTGGAAGGTTCCTAAAATTTACCCCTGGGCCCATGTGCCCGGATTCCAGAATTATTTGTAAATAAATGTTACACATAACCTCACGAACACAAATATATAATTTGTACTAAATTCCATAACCATTTTCATGGTCTAATCCCATTTTTACCAAAACTTACGTTTTTCAACAAAATCCTAAAATTTCCACAATTTACACGTTAAAATCTACCCATATTCTATGTATTAAACTCACATTGGGTAGGAATTACTTACTTTATGATGTTATATGAAAACCCCCCCTCCAAGAGCTTCAAAATCGGCCAAGGGAAATGAAAATGAGAGAAAATGGCCTAAGTCCCGTTTTTAAAACAAGTCTCTGTCCAGGCATTTCTTCTACGCGATCGCGAAGGCAAAATTCTGCCACACCCAGAAAATGTGATTTGCGAACGCGATAGGAGCCTCGCGATCGCGAAGGCTATCCTGTCCTACCCTACGCGAACGCGAGCTCCTCTTTGCAAACGTAAAGAGTACCAGTTTGACCCCACCCTAGTTGGTTTTCCACTACGCGATCGTGACCCGTTAAACGCGAATGCGACCTCCCTCTCGAGAACGTGTAGAACAAAAGTCCCCCAGCCCAATTCCATTACCGCGAACGCGAGGCTTTCACCGCGTTCGCGAAGAAGGAAACTAGCAGCAGATTGTTCTGCAATTTTGACTCAACTTCGGGTGGTCTGAAACACACCCGATCTATCCGGGCCCCCGTCTGAATGCACCAACAAGTCCATAAATATGATACGGTCCTGATAGAAGCCTCGAATCACATAAAATAACATCGAAACTAAGAATCGCACCCCAAACTCAAATAAATTAACTTATGAACTTCAAACTTCTTCAACTAGCTCCGAACGCGTCGAATCATATTTAGACAACTTTGAATGACGCTAAATTTTGTGTACAAGTCATAAATTACCATACAGACCTTTTCCCAAGATCGTAATCCCAAACAGACCTCGATAATACCAAAGTCTACTTCAACCCAAATTTAAAGAACTTGAAAACCTTCAATGCGCCAACTTTCAACATTAAGCGCCGAAACGCTTCCGGATCTCCTGAAACGCGATCTGAACACACGCCCAAGTCAAAAATCATCATACAAACCTATTCAAACTATCAACTCCCGGTTCCAAGGTCCTTCACTCAAAATAGTGACTCTACTCAAACTTGGCCATCTTAGGCCACTATTAAGGAACTAAGTGTTCCGATTTCAACCCAAACCCTTTCAAACCCAAACCAACCATCCCCGCAAGTCATAACGCGGTAAAATCACATATGGGGAGTCATAATTAGGAGAACGAGGATCTAAAAAGTAAAATGACCGATCGGGTCGTTATAGTTAGTACATCAGCCGGGGAACTTTTGCATTCGATGGTGTGTCACCGTGGCCATTTATGAAATAGGGGATGGACATAGTTGGTCCCTTACCACAAGTACCCAGTAAGGTAAAATTTATTTTGGTTTTAATTGATTATTTTTCTAAATGGGTTGAAACAGGTGCTTACCAAAAGATCGGAGAACGAGAAGTGATCAATTTTATAAGGGATCACATCGTCTGCCAGTTTGGAATACCAAAATAAATTGCTTGTGACAATGGGCCATAATTTATAGGTTCCAAAGTCACAAAGTTTCTGGAAGGATTGAAGATCAAACGAATTAAACCTTCACCATACCACCTGAGTGTTAATGGATAGGAAGACTCAACCAAAAAGGTAATTATCCAAAATCTTAAAAAGAAGTTAGAAGATGCTAAACGCAAGTGGCCAGATGAGCTACCGGGTGTGTTGTGGGCATATCGGACCACGGCAAAGTCGAGCACGGGTGAAACATGCTTCTTACATATATACAGTTTAGAGGCTTTGATCCCGGTGGAAGTGGGGGAACCAACCGTAAGGTTTTCCCAAGAAATAGAAGAGACAAACAATAAAGCATTGATGGTTAAACTAGACTTGCTTGAAGAGCACCGGAATCTGGCATATGTGAGGATGATGGCACAAAATCAAAGAATGGAAATATATTACAACCGTAGAGAAAATCTATGATATTTCAAAGTTGGGGATTTGGTTATGAGAAAGTTAACTCAAAATACTCGGGAAGTTAATGCAGGGAAGCTGGGACCAACACGGGAAGGAACTTATTGCTAAAGATCCAAGTATGTGTATATGTGTATCACTCTTTTCCCTTCAACCAATTTTTGTCCCTATTGGATTTTTCTGGGAAGGTTTTTAATGAGACAACAATGTAAAGCATACTACGAAGAAAGAGTCAAACACAAGACTTCCAGTGTTAGAATTCTCATATGTCGCATCCAAACATTGGGCGGAACCATTATGTATGAAGCTACTAAAAGTGTTATGAAGATCGGGGACTATTAGAACCGGGAGCAATATCTTATCAGGACCGGGGACTGCATGATCAGCCCTGTAGAAATAATTTGTACAATTAGCCACATGTATTGGCAGATTTATTTACTTAAGCAAAAGAATATTTATGTAAATGTACTTTTAAGATAGAGGGAACAAATCAAAGTTCTTTTATTTTTATCTTATTTCATGTCCGAATGATAAGTTAATTTACTTTATCATTTGAAATGTAGTTAAAATTTCAAATGCTTGTGCCAAAATGAACATGAGACGTCCTCTTCAATAGCACCGTAAATATAAGAGCTCTCTCTTATGAAACCCTAATAGTCAAAAGGGTAGATTACGGAAGTGTTTATGCCCGAAATCAAAAGCTATCGGAAGTGAAAAGCTTCCCGAAGCTTTGTCTGTTAAATGAAAAAGAATATTTTTTGCAAAATATTTAAGAAAATAATTTCTTTCATTAATTAAAATTCCAAATTCAGTAAAGAAGTTTTGGCATAGTTACACAAGAAAAGAAAAATATATACATTAATTCTTGCCGCCAGAACTCGAAGGGAGAGAAGAGTCTTCGTTTTCTTTATTAGGAGAAGGCTGTTCCGCTTCCAGTTCAGGGCCTTCATCTTTATCTCCATCGTATTCAGCTTCCTCTTCGGTTCCCGAATACTCAGAGTTAGTATTCGAAGAGTCAGAACAAGCGGGCCGAGCTAGGAGGTTCTTGAGAGCGATTATCTCCAGTTCAAGAGTGTTGGCAATACAATCATAAATGTTTGCAATGCCTTCTTTGGCCTCGTCCAATGTCTTCCTTTACGTATGATATATGGCATAGATTTTCTCTAAGAGGATAAAATATTCTTGGTCTTGATGTTTAGCTCGGACTTTTTCAATCTTGGATTGGAACTTTTCATTTTCAGCTTTCATAATGCTGATTTTGGAATCAAGCTCAACATTGGTGGTCGAGTGAAGTTGATTATGCTCCATCACATTTTTGAGCCTTTCTTCTATTCTTGCTCTCTTCTCCTTGGCCGCATTGGCCTCCTCGATTTTAGAGCGTAAGCTAGCCTCCAAGTTGTTGACTTGCTCCATAAAAGCAAACTCGCACTTAGTAGGAGCAGTCATAGTATCATGTAGGTCAGTCCACTTAGCCTTTGCATCCTTAAGGTCTTCATGTAATTGAGCGGCCTCTTGTCTATGAGCCATGCGGTCTTGTTCGGATTGCTGTAGTCGAGCCTCAAGGTCATCTATTTGAGCAACTTTTGCTTCCATCACCGGGAGGCGCCTGGCAAGCCGATTCTGTTTGGCCAAGAGTTGATCTCAATCTGAAGTAAGTTCTTGATTGTCCAAAATCAACCTTTGGAGGCCCTCACAAGCAAGAATGTTGGACTGAAAAGGTTAGAGTTCAAATTATTAATGCAAAGTATAAATGAAAAGGGTATAGAAGAGAGTTATATTGATACTTGTGCCGAACAATGCATGCTATTGTTTAAAAAACATTCACCGGAGAGAGACTCCATCTTTCTCCAATCGTTTTCTTGTAACACCCCGACCTTGGGCAGCGCGACCGACACCCAACTGAGATACCCCGGTCAAGCAAGCCTTTACAATAAATTCTACCCAAATCACCCATGAATAAAGAGAAGAATATATTTCATTAATTAGACAGTAAGAGGTCATGTGAATAACACCAGTTCATTTTCATTAGTTACATCATTAACAAGTCTCCAAAACAATATATTGTACAATCATAGTTAAAGTGGAACAGATGATATGATTGCAGAATTTTTAGTTTAACCTTCCCAAAAATAGATACAACCCATACTATGTATACGGAGCCTCTAACAGGAACAAAAGAGTGCTATGACAGTGCCGGCAACAAGGCCCGGCTATACCTCAAAACGCTATGTACAAAGGATAAGAGATACAGGACCTCGAAATGAAGTGGGGCTCACCAAGTCAGTTGAGGAGAGGGTGTGCTGCTATCACTGATCAATACCACATGCTATGGAACCACCTGCATCCATTAAAGATGCAGCGTCCCCGGCAAAAGGGACATTAGTACATATGGAATAGTACTAGTATGTAAAACTAAACACCCTCTCAATAGAACGAGTCACAGTAAATGGAGAATAAAACATGAAATCAATAAGAGACTCAAACAGAATCAAGGTGTCAAGTTAGGGGAAAGGTAAATTTCCAGTAAGTCTCAGTAATTTATGTTGGGAGATCTTTTAGCACCGATATACCATCATGTTTTAGCACAGAGTCCGATCTCAGCCCGACCGGCTAATCTGTCTCATCTCGAGACATACACTCACAATACCACCATGTGCGCGACATGGCATCCGATATCAGCCCGATCGGCAAAGTCGTCTCACCACAATGCCGTGTGGGTCGACATCACATCATATCACATCTCGCGAGTAATAATCTCATCTCATTTAAGGGGAAATATCTCAACACACCAATCTCATCCCATATAAGGGGAAACAATCTCATCACATTAGCATGGGGATTTACTCCTCAATCACTCCTACACCGACACGTGTAGTTTCGGGGTTAGGTTATTCCGACCTACCATTCCTCGGTGGCTAAACGATAATCCCAAGGCATTTATTACTAAAAGGATTAACCACTCATTTCGTAATCTTTTGCATATCATTCATTTCATTTGCACCAATGGCCATGACGCAATATTATTCTTGGCACGATGGCCGCACATCATATTTCATGTTCTCTTCTTTCACTTTTAAATATCATCATGGATAATCAATAACAGGGCCTTTCTAATTAGAACTTTAAACACATATTTGAGCAATTTAAGGTCTTCGACACATGTGACTTCTTACACAATTGACATGATAGCTTTCATTAGAATCACGCTTTTAAATCATAACATAATAACACACAGCCCACACTTAAACCACATTCTCAACAGTGACTCAACATAATAAGAATCTTTGGAATACATATTGAACGCATATTTATTTTGACACAAGTCTTATTTGGAATAATCAATTTATAATGAGCATCACGAGACTTATAAGGATATTGTGGGGTTCCATTCTAGGAGAAGGGTTTAGCCAACATACCTCGCTTTGAGATTTCCTTAATTCACTACACAGTTCCAGAATCCTAGAAACTTTGATCTATTTAGAGATATAGCAAAATTAAATAAAAATTAGGAAGGAGTTCATAGTTCCAGCTCACTCGAGCATTTTATCAAATACTAGGTGTGCATTAAGGTTTCAAGGTCCTCCTATAATGTATTCTTTCATCCCACTACCCAAAGTTTACCCAAATGATCTCAACAATCTTCCCACTACCCTAGATGGTACATGCATGTAAAATAAATAACTCCCACACCCAAGAATTGCTTGGCTTATTACCTCTTTTCAGTAAAATCACGAAATTGAGGGCTAGGGAGTAGAATCTTACCTCTAGGATGAAGAGCTAGTGAATTGTCTTGTGAATTCTTCAACTTGGAGCAAGAGTTAATGATCAATAAGCTTAGGAACTTCCCCTCTCACTATATGGTAATCCCTATCTAGAAATATCAGATTTTTGCTTCAAAAGTGACCCTTTGCCTCAATATATCGAAATAGGGTCGGGTCAAAAATTAGAAAAAATAAAGCCCCTACAATCGTCAACACATAAGCCTACTTCGGCACCACGAAACCCCGGGTTTTAGGTAAAATTTTATGGGAAATTACATCATCCCCCGCTTAAGATCATTCGTCCTCAAATGAGGGCCAAAATCCGCCATTAGAAATCAATGTAACTCAACTGCTATAACACACCAATAGTTCCAGCTTTTGACTAAATTCCCAAATTTTCAAAATTTTTGCCAAAGTTTTCCCTATAACTGGGCCTATCCACCTGTCAGAGAATCCCAGAAACGAACCCTAACAACATATACATGAACCAATGACGTAACATAACATAAAAACAATGGCAACCGTGGCCTCACAAGCAGTATATCACCGAAAAGGAACACCCTTAACATCAACTGTACAAATGATACATAATTCATAGAAGGTAAACTCTTAGCATTTTCATAGAACACAACTTTATAAATACATGACTATTCAAGCAAATGAGGGTACTTCTTCTTCATTTCTTCCTCAACCTCCCAGGTGGCTTTTTCAACCTGCTGGTTCCGCCATAACACTTTTACGGAGGCAATTTCTTTATTTCTCAGCTTACGGACTTGCCTATCTTGAATGGCAACTGGAATTTCTTCATAAGTCAATTCTTTATTAACCTCACTAGTCTCAACGAGAACAATAAGCGACGGATCTCCAACCACCTTTTTCGACATGGATACGTGGAACACTGGGTGCACCAAAGACATTTTTGGATGTAGTTCTAGCCCGTAAGCCATCTGACCAATCTTTTGAGTGATTCTGTATGGTTCAACATACCTCGGACTCAATTTCCCTTTCTTACCGAACTGCATTATACCATTCATAGGGGAAACCTTCAAGAATACCCAATCATCTTCTTTGAACTCCAAATCCCTATGACGAACATTTGAATAGGATTTCTGACAACTCTAAGCAGTTTTCAACCGTTTTGTAATGATCTTAACCTTTTCCATTGCCTGATGCACGAGGTTTGGCCCTATCAACTCTGCTTCCCCAATCTCGAACCACCCAATAGGAGATCTACATCTCCTACCATATAAAGCATCGAACGGTGCCATCTGAATGCTAGCATGATAACTGTTGTTGTAGGAAAACTCTATGAGCGGCAAATGATCATCTCAGCTACCTTTGAAGTCAAGAACACAAGAGTGCAACATATCCTCGAGCGTCTGAATAGTCAGCTCTGCCTACCCACCAGTCTGTGGGGGTGAAAGGCTGTACTAAGATTCACCTGAGTACCCAAACCTTGCTGAAACTTCTTCCAAAAATTAGTCATGAACTGTGCCCCTCGATATGAGATAATAGAAACTGGAGTGCCATGCAACCTGACTATTTCCTTAATATACAACTGAGCATACTGTTCTTCTGTGTCAGTAGCCTTAAAAGGTAAAAAGTGTGCTGATTTCGTGAGTTGGTCCACAATTACCCAAATTGAGTCGAACTTGCGAGGAGTGCTAGGTAGTCCCAACACAAAGTCCATATTGATCATCTCCCACTTCCACATTGGAATTTCTATGTCATGTGCCAATTCACCGGGCCTTTGGTGCTCTACCTTCACTTGCTGACAATTTGGACATCTTGCCACAAAGTCCGCTACATTCCTCTTCATGTCATTCCACCAGTAGACTTCCCTAAGATCATGATACATCTTTGTAGAGCCAGGGTGCACGTAGTACCTAGAAGTGTGAGTCTCGGTCATTAGACCACCAACATTTGGAACACATAGTCGCCCTTTGTACCTTAGTATACCATCATCTATGCCAAGAGAAAAGGCCGTGGTCTTACTTTTATGAATCCCCTCCTTCAATTGTACCAACAATGGGTCGTTGTAATGCTTTTCCTTCACTTTCATAACAAGCGATGATTCAGCCCTATTTTGCATAATCACCCCTCCTTCACTAGAATCCGCAAGACGAACTCCCAGACTAGCCAACCGATGAATCTCCTTGGCCATCGGCCTTTGATATGCCTCCAAGTGAGCCAAACTACTCATAGATTTCCAGCTAAGAGCATCCGCCACAATATTGGCCTTCCCCGGATGATATAGGATATTGGTGTCGTAATCCTTGAGTAACTCAAGCCACCTTCTCTGCCTCAGATTCAATTTCTTCTGTTTGAAAATATATTGAAGACTCTTACAGTCCATGAATATATCCACATGGACCCCATACAGATAATGACGCCAAATCTTCAATGCAAATACCACCGCCGCAAGCTCTAATCATGTATTGGATAGTTCTTTTCATGATTCTTGAGTTGCCTATAAGCATAAGCTATAACCTTGCCATGTTGCATTAATACACACCCAAGTCCGATTCTTGAAGCATCACAATATACCACAAACCCACTTCTACCCTCTGGTAGGGTCAACACCTGTGTCGTAGTTAAACTTGATTTCAACTCTTCGAAGCTCCTTTCACAAGCATATGACCATTGGAACTTAACCGCTTTCTGTGTTAATTTAGTCAACGGAGAGGCAAGAGTAGAGATCCCCTCCACAAACTTCCTGTAATATCCAGCTAAGCCTAAGAAACTGCGAATCTTTGTTTGGATAGTAGGTCTAGGCGAATTCTTCACAGCTGCAATCTTCTGAGGATCAATCTCAATTCCTTCTCTAGAGACAACATGACCCAAGAACGTGATAGATTCAAGCCAAAATTCACATTTCAAAAACTTTGTATATAACTAGTGCTGATACAGGGTTTGCAAAACTGCCTTGAGATGATTGGCATGGTCCTCTCGACTTCGCGAATATACAAGGATATCGTCAATAAACACTATCACAAAGGAGCCAAGAAAAGGTTTGAAGACTCGATTCATAAGTTCCATAAAAGCCGCGGGGGTATTTGTTAGCCCAAATGACATTACCAGGAATTTGAAGTGCCCATACAGGGTCTTGAAAGTTATTTTCGGAATATCCTGATCTTCAACTGGTGATACCCAAATCTTAAATCGATCTTGGAGAAGTACTTAACACCCTGCAATTGATCAAACAAGTCATCTATCCTTGGCAGTGTGTACTTATTTTTGATTGTAACCTTATTGAACTGCCGATAGTCAATACACATTCTTAGCAACCCATCTTTCTTTCTTACAAATAGAACCGGTGCGCCCAAAGGTGACACACTCGGCCGGATGAAACCTTTCTCTAACAAATCCTTCAATTGTTCTTTTATCTCCTTCAATTCTGCTGGTGCCATTCTGCAGGGTAGAATTGATATAGGTTGCGTGCCTAGCATCACCTCAATCCCAAAATCAATCTCCCTATCTGGCGGGATCCCAGGGAGCTCATACGGAAAGACCCCCGGAAATTCATTCACAACAGGCACAAACTCAAGCGTAGGTACCTCAGCATTAGTGTCCGTAACCCAGACCAAATGGTAGATACACCGTTTGTTAATCATCTTCGTGGCCTTAAGGTGAGAAATAATTCTACCCTTCGGCACCACATCATCCTCTTTCCATTCAATCACTGACTCATTTGGAAATTCAAACCTAACAGTTCTGGTTCGACAGTCAAGCTTGGCAAAACATGACTAAAGCCAATCTATTCCTATTATTACATCAAAATCAACCATCCCCAATTCAATGAGATAAGCCATGGTGTCCCGACCACGCATCTTGACAACACAATCCCTATAAACTCGCACAGCCATAATAGACTCACCAACCAGAGTAGATACAGAGAACGGCTCATGGAACTATTCTGGTTCTATCCCAAATCCCATAGCAACATAGGGAATGACATAGGACAAAGTGGAACCGGGATCAATAAGAGCATACACATCATGAGATTGGACAGTCAATATACCTTTGAAAACATCTGGAGAAGCCTATGAACTCCGGCGACCCCTCATAGCATAGCAACGGCTAGGTCCTCCTAAACTCTGTGCGCCACCCCTAGCTGCACCACACCCTGCGGGTGCTGGGGTGCCTCAAGCTGGAGGAGGTGATGCAGAACTGGCTGGCGGTGCTATAACCCAGCCCATGCTCTGGTGAGACGAACGGCAATCCCTCTGAACGTGACCCCTCATACCACACCCATAACATATGGGTCGGTCTATGAACCAGGCCCCAAAGTGCATTTTCCTGCACCTAGGGTATGGGGGCCTCCGCTGCTGTTGAAATCTCCCACCAGACCGACCATGCTGGTAGGATCCTGTTGCCCTGGCTGGACCTAAAACGGCTCCCCTACTACTGAGTGGGCCACCATGGCGGTGCACTGACTGAAGACTGAGCAAAAGACTGGGATGGCCCTGATGACCCTCCCCTGAATGCTGACCTACCACCACCACCACCACCACCACCAGAAGAACCACCAAAGTTGCCCGTGGACCGGGCCTTGCTGCTGCTCTTACGCTCCATTCTATTCTTCAATTTGCGGGTCTCTGTGGCTTGAGCAAATGCCACCATCTTACCATAGTTCACATCAGAATTGAAGGAGGCTGTAGTGGCCTTATTAGTAACCAAGGGGCTAAGGCCCTACACAAACCGGCACACTCTAGTCTCCATAGTGGGCAACATGTAGATAACATATTTGGACAGGCGCGCGAATCTCATATGATACTCCCACAGACTCATGCTGCCTTGTTTCAGGATCTCAAACTCCGCAGCATGGGCTGCCTTAGTCTTGGCAGGTAGGAAATGATCAATGAAAGCATCGGCAAACTCACTCCACCTCGCCGGAGGGGAGTCCTCCCACATCTCAAACCAAGAATAGGCCACCCCTTTCAGGCGGTAGGAGGCCAACTCTGCTCCCTCTGTCTCAGTAGCACGCATAACACGGAGAGTCTTGTGCATCTCGTCAATAAAATCCTTGTGGTCCTCCTCAGGATCAGTACCTGTGAACACTGGAGGGTCTAACTGGAGAAATCTGTTCACCCTGGAACTAGCAGAATCCCCTGGCCATCTAGAATAAGTGGGTGCAACATTTGATATCTGGGCCTGGGAAGCCACTATCTGAGCCAACATTTGTATGGCTACCCTAAGATCCCCATCATATACACCGGGACCAGAATCTGGGGCTAGAGATGGAACTGGAATATCAGTTGGAGGGATCATTGCACCCTTAGTAGGTGCAGGAACTGGTGCGGTTTGATCAGGTGTAGTGGAATCAGGCAGTGTAGTAGTCGGAGGAATGTTCTCACCCCTCGGGTGCTCACCCGCATCATTAAGTAAAGGATCAACTTCCACTCCTAGGGTGGCATGGCTCCTTGACTAGTTCTTGCTTTCTTCCTATTCACCATATTATATACTGAAAATTAAAGTAATGCACGAGTTAAAGGAGGAACAATCTTACAATCAGCTTTATCCCACGATCTAGAACATCAAAGAAGGGTATTATTCCTAAATGCCCAAGTAGCCTCCTAATTATAGATGTGGTCGACAACACACCAATAAGAAGAACTCTACTAGACACGGCTCCGATACATCCTAGGAAACTTTAAAACCTTAGGCTCTGATACTAAGTTTGTCACGCCCCGACCTCGGAGAGCGCGATCGATGCTCAACCGAGATGCCCCGGTCAAGCAAGCCTTTACAATACCTTCTAACCAACTCACCCATGAATAAAAAGAAGAAGAAATTTCATTAATTAGACAGTAAGAGGTCATGTGAATAACACCAGTTCATTTCCATTAGTTACGTCATTAATAAGTCTCCAAAACAGTACATTGTACAATCATAGTTAAAGTGGAACAAATGATACGATTACAACATTTTTAGTTTAACCTTTCCAATAACAGATACAACCCACACTATGTCTACGGAGCCTCTAACAGGAACAAAAAAGTGCTATGACAGTGCCGGCAACAAGGCCCCGACTATACCTCAAAACGCTATGTACAAAGGATAAGAGATATAGGACCCTGAAATAAAGTGGGGCCCACCAAGTTAGCTGAGGAGAGGGTGTGCTGTTATCACTGATCAATACCACCTGCTATGAAACCACTTGCATCCATTAAAGATGTAGCGCCCCCGTCAAAAGGGACATTAGTACATATGGAATAGTACTAGCATGTAAAACTAAAAACCCTCTCAATAGAACGACTAATAGTAAACGGAGAATAAAACATGAAATCAATAAGAGACTTAAACAGTATCAAGGTGTCAAGTTAGGGGAAAGGTAAATTTCCAGTAAGTTTCAGTAATTTAAGCTGGGAGATCTTAGCAACGATACACCACTGTGTTTTAACACGGAGTACGATCTCAGCCTGACCGGCTAAGCCGTCTCACCCCGAGACATACACTCACAATACCACCATGTGCGCGACATGGCATCCGATCTTAGCCCGATCGGCTAAGCCGTCTCACCACAATGTCGTGTGGGTCCACATCACGTCACATCTCGTTAGCAATAATCTCATCCCATTTAAGGGAAAATATCTCAACACACCAATCTCATCCCATATAAGGGGAAACAATATTATCACATTAGCACGGGGATTTACCCCTCAATCACTCCTACACCAGCACGTGAAGTTTCTGGGTTAGGTTGTTCCGACCTGCCCTTCCTCAGTGGCTAAATGATACTCCCAAGGCATTTATTATTAAAAGGATTTACCACTCATTTCATAATATTTGCATATCATTCTTCATTGGCACCAATTTCCATGACACAATATCATTCTTGGCATGATGTCCGCACATCATATTTCATGTTCTCTTCTTTGACATTTAAATATCATCTTGGATAATCAACAACAAGGCCTTTCTAATTAAGACTTTAAACACATATTTGAGCAATTTTGGGTCTTAGGCACATGTGATTTATTACACAATTGACATGATAGCTTTTATTAGAATTACGCTTTTAAATCATAACGTAATAACACACAGGCCACACATAAACCACATTCTCAACAGTGACTCAACATAACAAGAATCTTTGGAATACATATTGAACGTATATTTAGTTTGACACAAGGCTTATTTGGAATAATCAATTTATAACGAGCATCATGGGACTTACAAGGATATTGTGGGGTTCAATTCTAAGAGAAGGGTTTAGCCAACATACCTCGCTTTGAGCTTTCCTTAATTCACTACACAGTTCCGGAATCCTAGCAACTTTGATCTATTTAGGTATATGTCAAAATTAAACACAAATTAGGAAGGAGTTCATAGTTCTATCTTACTTGAGCATTTTATCAAACACTAGATGTGCATTAAGGTTTCAAGGTCCCACTACCCAAAGTTTACCCAAATGAGCTCAACAGTCTTCCCACTACCCATGATGGTACATGCATGTAAAATAAACAACTCCCACACCTAAGAATTGTTTGGCTTATTACCTATTTTCAGTAAAATCATGAAATTGAGGACTAGGGAGTAGAACCGTACCTCTAGGATGAAGACCTAGTGAAATTTCTTGTGAATTCTTCAACTTGGAGCAAGAGTTAATGATCAATAAGCTTAGGAATTAACCTTTTCACTCTATGGTAATCCCTCTTTCTAGGAATATCAGATTTTTGCTTCAAAAGTGACCCTTTGCCTCAATATATCAAAATAGGGTCGGGTCCAAAATTAGAAAAAAATGAAGCCCCTATGCAGATCTGCAGTCACATATGCGACCGCATAACGCTTACGCGGTCTACAAAATAGATCGCATAATGGCCCTCCGAAACTGGGCACCCCTGCCTCACTTTGCGACCATTCTGCGGTCCGCATACCTATTATGCGGTCGCATAATGCATCGCAGAACGTTCCTCCAGAATTTTTTTTTGTGCTGGGATCACAAAATAATTATGCGGTCGCATAATGGACCGCATAATGGTCCAAAAAGTTTGCCCAAATTTCTGCTTGGGTTTGCGGCGGATATGCGCTCTGCATATCAGTTATGCGACCGCAGAAACGCCTTGTATTTCCAAAATTTTTCTTCAACTCCCCAACGCACTGTTCAATAGCCAGCAGTTTCAAGTAATAGGCAAGCTCCACTAGCTTGGTTATTATGTGGCACTCATTTAAAATCGTGAGGGTGATATTTTGTTTGCTGTTAAGGTTTTGAGTGGGTGCCGGGAAAATGTTCCCTATATTTCCATGATCAGATGACCGTGGGAAAGGAACATTTATTGTTTGTTCATTTGGGGACGATGGAGAAGAAGCAACTGGTGTAGATGGAGTTATGGTTGCGACAGGTTCATAAGTCGGTGGTGGAGGAAGATCAGGGAGTGAACTCCTTTGACTGGAGGTGTCGATAGGAGCCGGGAAACTGGAATCGACATTTTCAACCAAATCCATTATCCATTTTCGTAAAGAGTCTCTGGACTTCCCCCGATTGTGGTGTTCGAAGCTCTCCCAGCTGAACATCTGGTTGAGCTGATGAAGGTCTTTTTCTCCTTTGAAGGAAAAAAGCTTCATCATCGGTTTCTTCATTATCAAGGACTACTGTGGTCGGTCCGGTTGGTATTTCTTTCACTATCTTCTCCCGAGTCCCAGTCGAGGAGGTACATTTCCTCTTTGGTTTCTTTTTTTTTTTGGGGACTGGGGACTCCGGGAGGAAGCACCTTCACTAGAGGTGAGAATAGTATGACGAGCTCTCCTCCGGTTAAGGGTATTTTGCAATACCCGTTCAGCTTTCACCGGGTCATCGAGAGCCTTGATGTCAGGGAAAACAACGAATGACTTTGGAAGTCCTGTGTGGTTCAAAAAGATAATTAACAAGTTGTTTCTAAGTTATTTTGAAAGACTGAAAGAAGGGATGAAGAATTTTTGTTTACCGTGGTTTTTAGCTTTCCACCCATATTAGGGGGATATTGTTTTCCACCTTCGGGATTCTGGTGTAGTAATATCCAGAATTTTCTGTACTCACTGGGCCAGATCTTGAACCCGTGGTAGTTCCCAATGAGTAGCTGAAATAAGAAAAATATAAAGTTAGTAATAAAGGAAGGTCTTTCTGAACATGAAAAGAAAAAAATATCCGAAGACTTATAGAAAAAATTCCATGAATCGGGAAAAGCATGTGTTGTGGTTGGGAGGATGTCCCTAATAGCAACGATAACAAATTGTTCCATCCATCCACGATCATCGTTGTCAACACTGGTAAGAAAGGCATGATGACCACGTTTGTTAATATTTAGCACACCCCTACGGAAGATCTTTGTGGAGTCGAGGTTCATCATCTGTGCAAGAGGTAGGGTTTTTCCGGTCTCATAACACAATTGGCAAAGCCACCGTATGCCATACTAATGTGCCTATCTTGGCCAAACAGATTTGGTACCGGAGGCAGAATTCAAAAGTTTTTGGATCGATTCCTTTACCTACTCCCAAAGTAAAAGGGTATGTATAAACATACATGAACCCTGGTTTGGAGAAGGCGACCCTTTCTATTTCATCAGGGGAAATGGTTTCAATATTGTTCCATTCATAGTCTTCCTTCACAACAGGGATGCTGGAAAGACGAATGAAAAAAGGGTATCTACGAACAGACCAGCGCCTATCACTTTTGGGGTTAACAAGATCCTTTTATTCTTGAAGATCATATTTGGTATTAAGTTGAAGAGGTATGATAGAGTTCACAGTAAGAGGTTAAGAGTCAACATCAACCTCTTTTATTTTGTTCTTATTTGGGCCTCCACCAAAGATAAGGCTAGAGTTTCTGAGTACAACAGTGTTAGAAGACATGATGATAAAGAATTTGTGAAAAAAGATTTTACTGAAGAAGATTGAATTTTGCAAGTAGGGTTCTTAGGTAAATCAGAGAAGAAGAAGAATGAGTTGTAAAGGTAGAGAGTAAAAATTATGAGTAATGAAGAAGTTTATAAACGACAAAATCGTGGTCATGATCACCTCAAAAACTGGCGAAAATGTTTGCCAAATTGTGAGGTAACACGTGTCCGGGTCATTAAATGCGAATCGACGTGCGTCCTTTCAAGCTTCAGAAACTATTCAGAAACTTTCCTGCTAAGGAAAAAGGTGACACATGGAGATTGAAGATAAGCAGGATGTGAGTCAGCAAATAGTTGATACCGGTTGCAAGCATGTAATCGGTGTTGGGTGAATTCTAAAGACATGAATGACGGTTTTATTCTCATTCAAGAATAGCTTGATTTGAGGATCTTGTCTCCCTAAACATAGGTATAAATTGGAGAATAAGTATCCATTTTAGGACACGAAAAATATCCTATACATAAAGGTTATATTCTGCTCTCAAATTATAAAATTACTTGCTTTCATTTGTTCTTAATATTGTTCATAGTACTGCTTCTGGAGAAGCTCGTCATACCAGCATGCTTGTATTTCTTTAAGTTATTTTTATATTCTTGATTTCATTCTCGTTTATTTCATAATTTTTGGATCAAGTTAATTCACATGTTTATAAATCACGTTATAAATTCAACTGTACTATTTTACGGGTAAATAAGAATATAAAATAAAAATGAATTATGTATAGTAAACATTGATATCGAGGTAAATGCAACATTCATTTAAATAGAAAAGTAAATATTACTACATTATGCAATAGTTAAATTTAAAGTAACTTACATAATGCAAATACGAAGACATTAGGTAAGTTCGTTATATAGTATTTATAATTATAGATATTTATAAATAATAATATGTTATGTTGTTGGATCAGATCTTTATAGACAAATGTTTCTTGGTGTATGTTATTTTTTTTTGGCCACTTCAGTTGTTTTGTCATACTCAATAAACCCTTATTTATGAAATTAATGTACCCTTTGAAAGTGCAACATATAGTTGTTCATGGGAGAAAACATGTTGCGGAAAATACAATCTAACATTAGGATTGTTTGACCGTGTAGTTTATTTTATTATATGCTTTATTTATTGTCATCCAAAAATATAATTGTATCGGAGATAATTTTATAAAAGGATATATATATATATATATATATATAGACAATTGCAACACAGATGAGAGCATAAGTAAGAAATTTATGCTTATTGTTTTAGTCAAATATTCTTAATGCGATTCCTATAATAATACTTATTGCTGGAAGGAATATTTGTTTGTTGATGTATGCTTATTATTTTAGTCAAATATGAGTGAATATTATCTTTTTTTTTATATAATATATTTACAACTTCAAAATTCACAAATTCTCGATCTATTTCTTTTACCTATGTGGAGTCTCTGATTAGTTGAACTGGTAGTGTATCAAGGTCGTACGAAGCCAACTTGTCACGACCCAAAATCCACTATAGGTCCTGATAGTGCTTAACGCCGCCGTCAAGCAAGCCAACGGTGATTGATCAACTTAATTACTCACTTTTATTACTTTTGAAATAATAATTTCCATTAATTAAATAGTATAAAATAGAATTAATTAACTGATGGAGACTCTGTATGTTGCGGGTCGTAACAAGAAGTGCAGCTCACCGTAAAGTCCCCGCAATAGCCGTGCCTCTACACCCATATGACCACCAAAAACATATACATACCTGCACAATAAGTGCAGCAAGTGTAGTATGAATAGGTAAATCAATGCGTACCCATAAAGTATCTAGCCTAACCCCAGAGAAGTAGTGACGAGAGGGTCGACATCGACACTTACTAGTGGTCCAATAAATCAAATATAGTAGGAAGTAAATAAACGTGAGGCAGAGTAAATAAACGAACTAAACAAGTATAATTACATGGTACAACCCTCCTCTCAACAATAAACTCAAGCTCTCAATTGGCAGTTACCTCCACAACCGGAGTATATATATATATATATATATATATATATATATATATATATATATATATATATATATATATATAATGGACCTCACCAGATAGGTCGCTACAATTCAAATCAGAAAAAACTCACAGATACACGGGCTTCTGGTCAAATATTATGCACGATTCCATAAGAGTATTTTATAGAAATGTCGAAGCGTACGACCCGATCCCATCATAATGTATGCACTGCCGAGGGTCGAACGGCACGAACCATAGATACATCTATTACACTACCGAGGTGAACCACCCGCTCCCATGAGAGTGTGGTACATAATCATGGCGAGGCGAACGACCTGATCCCATTAGAACAAGAAGCTTTAACGGGTCCTTGACTCCACTCACGAATAAAGGTTTGAGTTGTAAATTTTAAGGAAAACCTTTCGATAAACACACATAGCGCGGTAGAAATTCCTAAGAGGGGAGCAATTATTCCGCGACTAATCATGATGCTCGTTAAATCTCTACAATAGCAAGTCTAACGTAAAATAGAGGAATTTAATAGGCAAGGGACAACTCATATAATACAGTTATAGCATGGAGGGAACCTAAGTCTACCCAGACATAACATGAATCTAGCTACGTACGGACTCTCGTCACCTCGTGCATATGTAGCCCCCGCAACAAGTAGCACATATCAAATATATCACCTAGGGGTAGTTTCCCCCTCACATAATTAGACATGAGACTTACCTCGCTCCGAAGTTCCATAACCGGTTGCAATACCACTCAAAAACCTCAAACCAATGCCCGTCTCTCCAAAACTAGTCAAACAATATACAAATCCATAAATATATACTCTATTACCCATAATTAATCAATTCATAACAATTTCCAACTCCACTCGAAAAGTTAATAAAGTGAGCCCGCGTTCCCGGATTTCAAAAATTTTCGAAGACAAACATTACCCATAACATTACGAACTCAAATATATAATTTATTCCTAATTCATTTTCCAAAACCGTGGTCAAAATCTTAAATTACCAATTTCTAGGTTTCTTTAAAAATCCCGCAATTACTACAATTTTTCATGTTTAAATCCACATGTATATCATATATTTAACTCACAACTGTAGGAATCACTTACCTCATGAAGGATGAAAAAATAGCACTCCAAAATCGCCCCAAGGCCGGCTCCAATGAGAGGGAAGAGGCAAAATGAGACAAAACCCGACTTGGCTAACATATACATTATCCCCAGGCGATCTTCGCATATGCGAGGCCAATGGCCGCTTCTGCGGAAATAAATCCGCTTCTGCGGGAAGCACTGGAGGTGGCCACTTCGCACCTGCGGACAAGGTCCCGCTCCTGGGACATCGCATGTGCAACAATTTCCCTCGCTTTTGCGCTCCAGGAAGCCGCATCTGCGCCATCGCAGATGCATAAAGAGTCTCGCACCTGCGACCACTACCCAGCTCGCCTAGAACCGCTTCTTCGACTTTCTTGGCCGCTTCTGTGGTTCCACACCTGCGGCCAAAACCTCGCAGATGCGGTTACACCTGATGTGCTGCCACCAGAAATTGCATAAGGCCAAATTCTCACTCCGATTTCAATCCGAATAAAACTCGAGGCCCCTGGGACCCCATCCAAACATACCAACGCATCCCATAACATGACACGGACCTAGTCGAAGCCACAAATCATGCCAAACAACATACAAAAATACGGATCGACGATCGAAACCTTCCTTAAAAATTTCAAACATCCAAACTTTACCTAGTGCGCCTGAATTATACTTAAACATCCCGGAATGACACCAAATTTTGCGTACATTTCACAAATCACGATGCGAACCTATTCCAAGGCTCAAAATCCTGAACGGACATCGATAACACCAAAGTCCATCCCAAACCAAACATAAGAAATTCTTAAACTTGCAAAAATATCAGCTTTCCACAATAAGCGCTGAAATATTTCCGGACCACCCGATACTCAAGCCGAACATACGCCCAAGACTGAAATCATCATACGAACCTATTGGAACCTTCAAATCCCGATTCTGAGGTCGTTCACTCAAAAAACAAACCTTAGTAAACTCTTCTAACTTAAAGCTTCCAAAATTAAAATTTTCCATCCGAATCAACTCCGAACTTCCCAAAATTTGATTTCGACTATGCGTACAAGTCATAAAACATGAAGTGAAGCTAATCAAGGTCTCAAACCGCCGAACGACGTGTTAGAGCTCAAAACGACCGGTCGGGTCGTTACATTCTGCCCCACTTAAACATACGTTGTTCCTCGAATGTACTAAGAACTGCTCCGGAGTTACCTCAAAATCACTGCTCAACACCTCGTGCACCTACCCGTGCCACCACAACCTAGGTGAATATGTTAGCTCGAGCGAGACTAAAGATCCTCCTTTTTATTTAGTCAATAAGCCTTAGAACCAAATTCCAACTTCCGAAAAGATGCTATGAACACTTCTCAGAGAATGAGAAACAACATACACGAGAATAGTTATAGGGAACCGTACTCAATATCTCACTGTTGAGACATGCAAGCCGATCCACACATGATACTGTTGCGGCATGAAACCCGATCCAAACAACATACCCATGGCGGCGTGCCACCCGATCCACACATAACAATATATAAGGAAATACACATCAAGCCAAAATGCTTATACTTACTGTCACAACCCGAAATTCCCACCTTCAGGACCGTGATGACACCTAACATTTTACTTGCTAGGCAAGCCAACGTTAGAATAATATTAGCCATTTTAAAACAATTTTAAATTAATTAATAACAAAGAAACAAATGCGAAAATAAGTTCTGAAATAGAGTGAATAATCCATAATAATAGCGATGGCTAAATACCATCCCAGAACAGGTGTCACAAGTGCACGAGCTACTAGAATAATATAAATAAAGGTCTTAATAAAAATGAAGCTGTCTGAAAAGAAATACACAGCTACGATAAAGTGGAAGGGGACTTCATAACTACGAACGCCATGCATCTATACCTCAAGTCTCATGCGAATGGCTGAATCCGAGCAAATCTACTGTACGCCGCTAGGACCAACGCTGGTATCTGTACAAGAAGTGCAGAGTGTAGTATGAGTATAACCGACCCCATGTACCCAGTAAGTGCCGATCCTAACCTCAACGAAGTAGTGACGAGGCTAAGACAGGTCACTTACATTAACTTGTAAGCAATAATAATAATAACAACAATAATAGAAATAAAACAGGTAACTCATTTGAATAGTTGAAGCCAACTCTGCAGTCATAACCAATTATTCTTTCAATCAGTTTCCGTTGCGGCGTGCAACCCGATCCGACAATAAATTCATATTCAATTCTGTTACGGCGTGCAACCCGATCCCACAATATATTCATTTTCTTTTAATCCCGTTGTAGCGTGTAACCCGATCCTCAATATATCTTTTTAATCAATTCTATTCGCGGCGTGCAACCCGCTCTCCAATATATTTATTTCAATCAATTTTGTTGCGGTGCGCAACCCGCTCCTCCAATATATTCAATTCAATCAATTCTGTTGCGGCGTGCAATCCGCTCCTCCAATATATTCACTTTCATCTTTGTTGCGGCATGCAACCCGCTCCTCAAATAATATAATTTACCAATTCTTATAAAAGAAATTACTCCAATAAATGCAACAATTAATATGAAATTATAAGGTAACAAGCATACAATAATTATGATTTATTTAGAAATAAGTGATGATATGTAACGACCCGACCGGTCATTCTGAGCCCTAGTGCATTGTTCGGTGGTTTGAGGCCTTGAGTAGCTTCACTTCAGGTATTATGACTTATACATATGGTCGGAATTTAATTTCGGGAAAATTCGGAGTTGATTTAGAAAGAAAATTCTCATTTCGGAAATTTTAAGTTGGAAGAATTTACTAAGGTATGATTTTTGATTAAACGACATCGGAATCAGTATTCGAAGGTTCCAACAGGTTCGTATGATGATTTTGGCCTTGGGCGTATGTTCAGATCGGGTTTTGGATGACCCGGGAGCGTTTTAGCGCCTATTGTGGAAAGTTGGCATTTTTGAAAGATTTTATAAATTTGGGTTGAAGAGCATTTCAATGTTATCGATGTCTGATTCGGATTCCGAGCCTAGAAATAGCTTCGTATGGTGATTCTGGACTTAGGAGCATGTCCGGAAGTGGATTTGGAGGTCCGTAGGTCGTTTCGGGGTCTTTTGGCGAAAAATGAAAATTTGAAGGTTTTTGAAAAGTGTGATCGGGAGTGGACTTTTTGATATCGGGGGCGGATTCTGATTCCAGAAGTTAGAGTAGGTCCGTAATGTCCATCATGACTTATTTGCAAAATTTGAGGTCAATCGGACGGGATTCGATAGGTTTCGACATCGATTGAAGAAGTTGAAGTTTCAAAGTTCGTTAAGTTTGAATTGGAGGGTGATTCATGTTTTAAGGCGTTGTTTGATGTGATTTAAAGGCTCGACTGGCCTCGGGTGGATTTCGGGCGGTTGACGGATCGATTTGTGTTTGGGGAAAATGCTAAGGCTGCTGTCTTCTGGTATAACCGCACCTGCGAGGTTAGGGCCGCAGGTGCGGAGCCGCAGAATCGGCCATGAGGGTCGCAGAAGCGGAGGCTGGCCAAAAGTCTTGGACCGCAGAAGCAGGCATAAATGCGCAGGTGCGCGAGCACATAAGCACTTGGTGACCGTAGAAGCGGACGCGCAGATGCGGGGACTGTTGGGCCGAGCTGGAGCCGCATCTGTGATGGAATTTCTGCAGGTGCGGAGCCGCAGAAGCGGCTATTTGACCGCAAGTGCAAAGGTCGGGTTGGGAAGTGTGTTTCTTTAAAACGAGGGTTTGGCTCAATTTCACTTCATTTCATCCATGGGAGCCGATTTTGGAGCACTTTTGGAGTGCCATCTTCATCAACTATAATGGGGTAAGTGATTTCTTCACATTGTGAGTTAAATACATGATTGTTATATGGATTCAAGCATGAAAATTTGTAGAAATTTGGGATTTTGAAGAAAAACCTAGAAATTGGTATTTTTGGATTTTGACCACGAATTTGGGCATGGAATTGAGAATGAATCATATCTTTGAGTTCGTAATGTTGTGGTTAATGTTTATCTTCGAAAATTTTCGGAATCCGGGCACGTGTGACCAAGGGTTGCTTTATCAATTTTTCGAGCGGAGTTGGAAATTGTTATAAATTGATTAATTATGAGTATTAGAGTATATTTTGATTGGGTTGCATCTTATTTGGCTAGCTTCGATCGTTTGGCGCCGAGTTGAGGATTTAAAGCTCAATTTTGGACCGGAAAGTAAGCTTTGAGACGAGGTAAGTCTCCTGCCTAACTCTGTGAGGGGGAAAACTACCCCTAGGAGATGTATTTAATGTGTGCAACTTGTTGCGGGGACTACGTACGCACGAGGTGACGAGAGTCCGTACGTAGTTAGATTCATGTTATTGTCCGGGTAGACTTAGGTTCACATCATGCTATAGCTGTACTATTTGAGCAGTCTCCCGCCTATTTAATTCCTCTGTTTTACATTACTACTTGAGACTAGAATTGCTTTTGTAGAGACTTCACGAGTTCATGATTAGTCATCGAATAATGTTACTCCTCTTACGGCATGTTTCTGGGATATATACATATATGTTTCATTGAAAGGTTTTTGTTAAAGAAATTACAACTCACATGTTTATTCGTGAGTGGAGTCAAGGACCCGTCAAAGCTTCTTATTATTATGGGATCGAGCCGTTCGCCTCGGTAGGATTATGTATTTCACTCTTATGGGATCGGGCCGTTCACCTCGGCAGGATTTATGTACCACACTCTCATGGGAGCGGGCCTTTCGCCTCGACAGTTTAATAGATACATCTATGGTTCATGTCGTTCGACCCTCAGCAGTACACAATTTAAATATTTATGTTGGATCAGTTTGTACGCCTCTGCATTTCCTATATCATATCCTCATGGAATCATGCTTAATATTTGGCAAGAAGCCAGGGTATCTATAAATTTTCCCTTGATTCGAATTATAACAACCTGCTTGGTGAGATCTAGTATATACATATATATGCTCCGGTTGAGGAGGAATTTTCTAACTAAGAGCTTGAGTTTATTGTAAGGAGGATAATTGTACCACATATTTATACTTGTTTATTTCATTTATTTAATTTGCCTCGTATTTGCTCACCTCCTTACTGTACTTGATATTATTGGACCACTAGTGAGTGTCGATGTCGACCCCTTGTCACTACTTTTTCGGGGTTAGGCTAGATACCTACTGGGTACACGTGGATTTACGTACTCGTACTATACTTGCTGCACATTTTTGTGCAGGTACATATGTGACTAGTGGCTTTATGAGAGCAGAGGCATGTATGCATGCGGGGACTAACGTGAGCTGCATTCCATATTACGACCCGCAGCCGGCAGAGTCTCCTTCAAAGTATTTATATTTCTCATGTCCAAATTTGTATTCCGGACAGATGCTGTATTTTATTTTACATTCTTAGCTGATGCTCATGCACTTGTGACATCGGGTTTTGGGGTGATAATGTGTTGTCTTGTACTGAAATTGTTAAAAATATTATTATTTACTCTGTAAAATTTCATCTTTTACTATTTAAGCGAAGGAAATATGATTTCAAAAATATTAAAATGAGAACCAAATTAAATAATTATTTTTGGCTTGCCCGACGGCGGTGTCCGGCGCCATCACGACCTTTAATGGATTTTGGGTCGTGACATGATAAGTAGCAACTAATTGTGGAAATTAAGGAGAAAATATGCAATTTAATAATTAGAATGGTAAATGTCAAGTAGCAATTAAGTCACATAAATCAAATAAATATGTAGCAATTATAGCATGGATTCAAGGCATAATATTGAGCAAGGAATATGAGAGAAATAATTAATATAATAATTAATTCATGATTTAAAATAATTTATGATTTTTCAAATAATTATGCAAAAAATTAATTTGACGACGTATAGACACTCGTCACCTCGCCTATACGTCATTCACTTGAATTTCACATAACAAATAATTCAAGGGTTCTATCCCTCAAGTCAAGGTTAACCATGACACTTACCTCGCTTCGCAACTAATTTCAGGATTTCAATAAACCTTTGCCTTGTGAATTCGTGTCTGAAAGCTTCAAATCTAGTCACAAACAATTCAATATATTCAACACGAATCGTAGGAATTAATTCCATATGAATTTACTAATTTTCTGGATTAAAATTCAAAATTCATTTTAAAAATCCAGAGTGGGACCCATGTCTCAAATCCTGGAAAAGCTCACAAAATCCGAACACCCATTCCGATACGAGTTCATCCATACAAAAATTATCAAATTCTGACATCGGATTGACCTTCAAATCTTCATTTTACATTTTTGGAAGATTTTATAAAAATCTGATTATTCTTCCATAAATTCACGGATTCATGATGTAAATGAGTATGGAATCATGAAATATAATGAATATAGGATAAGGAACACTTACCCCAATGTTTTCCCGTGAAAATCGCCCAAAAATCGCCTTACCCGAGCTCCCCAACTCTATTTTTGTCAAAAATGGCAAAACCCCCAGTTTATAGAGCCTCTGCTATTTTCGAGCACCACATGTAGTGCGGGGCGCAGTTTCCAGATCCCCAGCAATTCCCAGCGCCAAGGCTAGCACCCCACGCTACCCTGGGCGCTGGCGGCGATAGGAAATCTTTCCTAACACGAAAATGGGCATAAATCTCATACGATGTCCAAATTCGACAATTCTTTTTGCTATGGCTCCGAAATTTCAATACGGATCTAATGATTCAATCAAACTTAAATTTGGAGCTCATTTTCTTAATGAGATATCACTTATTCTTGAAGAAACGGCGTCGAAACATTCTAGAATATCCAAATTAAATTCTGTTTACCATCCGAAATTCACCCGAGGCCCTCGGGACCTCAACCAAATATTCCAACAAGTACCGTAACATAATACAGACTTACTCTGGGTCTCAAATCACGTCAAATAACATTAAAATTACAATTCACAACTCGATTCGAACTTATGAGTTTCAAACTTTTCACTTTACAAAACCCGCGCTGAAACATATTAAATAAATCCGGAATAATTTCAAATTTGGCGCACAAGTTATAAATGACATAACGGAACTATTCCAACTCTTGGAATCTCAATTCGAGTTCGATATCGATAAAGTCAAATTCACGGTCAAACTTTGGAAATCTTTAGCCTTTAGATTTCTAGTTTCCGTTAAATGGCGATAATTCGAGGAAGGGACCTCCGAATTTGATTTCTGCATACGCCCAAGTCCCAAATCATGATACGAACCTACCGGAACTGTCAAAATACTGATCTGGGTCCGTTTGCACAAAATGTTGACTGAAGTCAACTCAAATGAGTTTTGAAGCTCCATTTCACATTTTAATCAACTTTTCACGCAAAAACTTTTCGGAAAAATTTATGGACTACGCCCGCAAGTTGAGGGATACTGTAGGGTGATATACGAGGTCTTAGAATATAGAAATGAATTTTTAAAATTAAAGATAACATATTGGGTCATCGAACAAACGTTCGTCCTCGAACGAAATTAGAAAATTACCTAAGCTGTTGAAAAGGTGTGGATATCTACTCCGCATGTATGACTCGGACTCCCAAGTAGCTTCCACAAACGACTGACCTCTCCATTGCACCCAAACTGAAGGATAACTCCTAGACCTCAACTATCGGATCTGTTGGGCTAGAATAGCTACCGACTCTTCCTCATAAGTCAAATCTTTGTCCAATTGGACATAGCTAAAATCTAATACATGGGACGGATCACCATGGCATTTTCAGAGCATGGATACATGGAACACCGGTTGAACTACTGATAAACTAGGTGGTAGCGTAAGCTTGTAGGCTACTTCACCCACCCTTTCAAGAATTTCAAAGGGCCCGATATACCTAGGGCTCAACTTGCCCTTCTTTCCGAATCTCATTAAACCTTTCATAGGTGAAACATGGAGCAATACTCTTTCTCCTGCCATGAATGCAACGTCACGAACTTTACAGTCAGCATAACTCTTTTGCCTAGACTGAGCTATGCGAAGTCGATCTTGAATAATCTTGACCTTATCCAAGGCATCCTGTACAAAATCAGTACCCAGCAGCTGAGCCTCTCCCGGTTCAAACTAGCCAACTGGCCCCGTATAATACTTCATATGGAGCCATCTGAATGCTCGACTGGTAGCTGTTATTATAGGCAAATTCCGCAAGTGGCAAGAACTGATCCCAAGAAACTCCATAGTCTATAACACAAGCGCAAAGCATATCTTCCAATATCTGAATAGTGCGCTCGAACTGTCCATCCATCTGAGGATGAAATGTTGTACTCAACTCAACCTGCATGCCCAACTCACACTGTACATCCCTCCAGAAGTGTAAGGTGAACTGCATACCTCGATCATAAATGATAGACACGGTCACACCGTGAAGGCGGACAATCTCGCGGATGTAAATCTCCACTAACCGCTCTGAAGAATAGGTAACTGCTACTGGAATGCAATGTGCTGACTTAGTCAACCTGTCCACAATGACCCATACTGCATCGAACTTCCTCTGAGTCCGCGGGAGTCCAATAACAAAATCCATAGTGATACGTTCCCACTTCCACTCAGGAATTTCTAACTTCTGGAGTAAACTACCAGGTCTCTGATGCTCGTACTTGACTTGATGACAATTTAGACACCGAGCTACATATGCAACTATATCCTTCTTTATTCTCCTCCACCAATAATGTTGCCACAAATCTTGATACATTTTGGCGGCACCCATATGAATAGAATACCGGGAGCTGTGGGCCTCTACAAGAATTAATTCACGAAGTCCATCCACATTAGGCACACAAATACAACCCTGCATCCGCAAAACTCCATCATCTCCCACGGCAACCTGCTTGGCACCACCGTGCCGCACCGTGTCCTTAAGGACAAGAAAATGAGGATCATCATATTGTCTCTCTCTGATACGCTCATACAAGGAAGACCGAGCGACTGTGCAAGCTAGGATCTGACTAGAATCTGAAACATCTAACCTCATGAACTGATTAGCCAAAGTCTGCACATATGCAACTAACGACCTCTTACCAATCGAAATATACGCAAGGCTGCCCATACTCACATCTTTTCTACTCAAAGCATCGGCCACCACATTGGCCTTTCCGGGGTGATACAAAATGGTAATATTATAGTCTTTCAACAGCTCCAACTATCTTATCTGCCTCAAATTGAGATCTTTTTGTTTGAACATATACTGTAGACTATGATGATCTGTAAATACCTCACACGAGACACCGTAAAGGTAATGTATCCAAATCTTCAGCGCATGAATAATGGCTGCCAATTCTAAGTCATGAACAAGGTAATTTGTCTCATGAACTTTCAACTATCGCAACGCATATGCAATCACTCTGTCATCTTGTATTAATACTGCCCCAAGCCCAATGCGAGATGCATCACAATACACCATATAAGATGCTCAACCTGTGAGTAATACCAACACTGACGCCGTAGTCAAAGCAGTCTTGAGCTTTTGAAAGCTCAACTCACACTTGTCTGACCATCTGAATGGGGCACCCTTCTGGGTCAATTTGGTCATTGGGGATGTTATGGATAAAAACCCCTCCACGAACCGGTGGTAGTAACCTGCTAACCCCAGGAAACTCCGGATCTCTGTAGCTGAAGTAGGTCTAGGCCAATTCTGAACTGCCTCAATCTTCTTAGGATCCACTTTTATGCCTTTTTTCGATACAACATGCCCTAAAAAAGCAACTGAGTCTAACCAAAATTCGCATTTTGAAAATTTGGCATATAACTGATTATTCTTCAAAGTCAAAAGCACAGTCTGAAGATGTTGCTCATGCTCCTCTCGACTGTCGGAGAATATCAAGATATCATCAATGAATACTACCACAAACGAATCCAAATAGGGCTTCAATACCCGGTTCATCAAATCCATAAACGTTGTTGGGGCATTTGTCAGCCTAAATGACATCACTAGGAATTCGTAATTCCCATATCGAGTTTGAAAAGCTATCTTAGGAATATCGGATGCCCTAATCTTCAACTGATGGTAACCATACCTCAAATCGATCTTTGAAAACACCTTGGCACCCTGAAGCTGATCGAATAAGTCATCAATTCTTGGAAATAGATACTTGTTCTTGATAGTAGCCTTGTTTAACTGTCGAAAATCTATACACATCTGCATTGAACCATCTTTCTTCTTTACAAATAACACTGGTGCATGGTGAGACACTAGGTCTAATAAATCCCTGATCATGCAAGTCTTGTAACTGCTCCTTCAATTCTTTCAACTCTGGCGGGGCCATACAGTATGATGGAATAGAAATGGGCTGAGTGTCCGGAGCCAAATCAATACAGAAGTCAATATCTCTGTAGGAAATACTTCTAGAAATTCACGAACAACTGGTACTGAGTCCATAGAAGTAATATCCGGACTAGGATCGCTAATATAAGCGAAATAAGCTAGATACCCCTTCTCGACCATACGCCGAGCTTTCACGTAAGAGATAACCTCACTTGTGGAATGGCCAAGGGTCCCTTTCCACTCTATTCAAGGTAACCCTGGCATGGCTAAGGTCACCGTTTTGGCGTGACAATCCAATATAGCATGATAAGGTGACAGCCAATCCATACCCAAGATGACATCAAAATGTACCATATCAAGAAGTAGAAGATCTATGCTAGTCTCAAGACTCCCGAAAGTAACCACACACGAACGTTAGACATGATTTACAATAATAAAATCTCCCACCGGTGTGGACACACACATAGAAGCACTCAGAGAATCATGAGGAACAACCAAATATGAAGCAAAGTAGGAGGACACATAGGAATAAGTAGATCCTGGATCAAATAAAACTAAAGCATCTCTATGACAAACTGGAACAATACATGTGATCACGGCATCTGATGACTCGGCCTCAGGCCTAGCTGGAAAAGCATAAAATCGGGGCTGGACCCTACCACTCGGAGCTGTATCTCTAGGACGGCCCCTAACTGGCTGGCCTCCACCTCTAACAACCTGACCTCCACCTCTAGCTGTCTGACCCCTGCCCCTAGCTAGCCAGGCGGGAGGTGGAGCAACCGGTGCCGGTATGATGGCATGAGAATCCTGCTGAGATATGTTGCTCGACAACCTAGGGCAATACCTCCTGATGTGACTAATATTCCCACACTCATAACACCTCTCCTGTTGTCGTGGTTGCTGAAGCTGAAGCTGATCCGAACGGGTCGGATAGCCGCCATAGTGACTTTGGAGTGGTGGTACACTAATAGGAGCTGAATGTGCACTAAATGCTGGCTGTCCAGGGTCGGAACATATAGGGGTGGGCATTCGGTATTTCGGTTCGGTATTTAAGAATTTTGGTTCGGTATTTCGATATTCGGTTTATCAATTGTGCATACCAAATACCGTACCAAAATATTTTGGTACGATTCAGTATTTCTTATTTTGGTTCGGTACGGTTTTGGTACGGTTTCGGTTTAAACCAAATCTTCACTATCTCCCACACTCCATTAATCATTGTACTAACACATGACTATGTTCTTTTTAACGCAGGATTACTTCATTAGGAGTCTATCAAAAGCAATACTATTGGATCTCATATACCAAAGCCAAGTAGATTACAGTGGGACTACAATTTATATTTCAGAAGTTGTCGTAGCTTTTTCAAACTCCCATAGAAGCTATTGTTTCTGATATCGAGGGAAATGAGAAATGAGAGATCTCATTTCCAAGTTGTGGTGCAACCATTCCTTTAAGGTTCATATTAGAAATATTTAAGGCAGTGACTCTTTAGTGGCGAGAGCCACAAGTAACTCCAATCCAACTACAAGTAGGGGTGAAAGTGGACTAGTTTCTTGCTAAGAGGTGGTGAGAATTATAAAAAAAAAAATTGAGATCGCAAGCTAAGAAGTGTTGTTTGATCAGTAGTGATATTGGCGATCGACAAAAAAAGTACTCATTTGCTAAAGCATCAAAAGCACAACAGAAAGATGAATACAACCTTTCTCCATTACACTAAACTATTTCGGTATTTCGGTATACCGAAATATCAAAAACCCAACACCGTATACCGAACTGAATTACCAAAATACTGAAATTTCTGTACCGAAATAAATCGAAATACAAAAAAAACCGAAACCGAAATACCAAATTAATTCGGTTCGGTTCGAAATTCAATTTTTCGGATTTTATGCCCACCGCTAGGGACATAAGGACCTTGACTACCTGAAGCCCCGTGAGAAGTCTAAAGTGCTGAATAAAATGGTCTGGGAGGATGACCCCTACCATAAGTACTCCTACCTCCAGATGGGGCACTTATGAAATTACTGGAATGATGGGGCCTCTTACAAGACACTGGCCCGCTCTCCTGTGAAAGAACCATCTCAATCCGCCTGGCTACATTAGCAGCCGTCTGAAAAGAAATCTCACTCCTGGTCTTCTTGGCCATCTGTAGCTTGATAGGTTGAACGAGTCCATCAATGAACGTCCTCACCCTCTCTCTCTCTCGGTAGGAACCGGACGAAGAGCATGACGGGCTAGATCCACAAAACGGGTCTCATACAGAGTGATTGACATACTGCCTTGCTGGAGACGCTCAAACTGCTTGCGGTAATTCTCCCTCAGTATGATAGGAAGGAACTTCTCCAGAAATAGCGGCGAGAACTGCTCCCAGGTAAGTGTAGGTGAACCAACTGGTCTAGTAAATACATAATCTTTCCACCATCTCTTGGCGGAACCAGTCATCTGAAACACAACAAAATCAACCCCATTGCTTTCGACTATCCCCATGTTCTGCAATACTTCATAACAGCGGTCAAGAAAATCCTGTGGGTCCTCAGAAGGTGTACCACGGAAATGGATTGGAAAGAGATTGGTAAACTTGTCCAACCTCAACAAAGCCTCAGAAGACAAAGCAGACCTATCACCGGCATGTGCTACAATAACTAGTTGAACTACCCTAACTAGATGGGCCACTAGAGCCTGATACTGGGAGCTGTCTACCTCGGAGTAGGAGTAGTCGGAGTTTGTGCTCCTCCCCCAGCTTGTGAGACGGCTGGTGCCACTAGAAATGTACCATTCTGGGCCACACCCTCCATAAGGCTCACCAAATGAACTAGAGCGTCCTGAAGCACTGGAGTAGCTATGAATTCTTCCGGGACTTGAACTGGTCCAATAGGTTCCTTCTGAGCTGGAACCTCCGCTTCAAAATCCACCTGAGGTTCTACAACAAGTGTTGCTTCTCGAGCTCTAGATTGATCTGTGCCTCTGCCTCTACCTCTACCTCTGGCGCGACCTCGGCCTCGGCCTCAACCCCTAGTTGTAGCTGTCATTGGGGGCTCTGTCTCTTGTCCGACTGTAGACACAGTGCGTGTTCTCGCCATTTGCGAAAGGACAATAATAGAAGAGTTCAATCGACAATGATAGAATAAAATCATATGACAGAGTAGAATATAAGTGAAATTGTTCCTAAACTCCATAGCCTCAAGAAGATAAGTACAGACGTCTCCGTACCGATCCTTCAGACTCTACTAAGCTTCTCGTGACTCGTGAGACCTATGTAACTTATTTCTCTGATACCAACTTCTCACGACCCGAAATTCGCACCTTTGAGACCGTGATGGCGCCTAACATTTTATTTGCTAGACAAGCCAACATTAGAATAATATTAGCCATTTTAAACAATTTTAAATTAATTAATAACAAAGAAACAAATACGGAAATAAAGTCTGAAATAGAGTGAATAATCCATAATAATAGCGATGTCTAAATATCATCCAAAAACTGGTGTCATAAGTGCACGAGCTACTAGAATAATACAAATAAAGGTGTAAATGAAAATGAAGCTGTCTGAAAAGAAATACACAACTACGATAAAGTGGAAGGGGACTTCAGAACTGCGAACGCCATGCAGCTATACATCAAGTCTCCTGCGAATAGCTGAATCCGAGCAAATCTATTATACGCCGCTAGGACCAACTCTGGTATCTGCCCAAGAAGTGCAGAGTGTAGTATGAGTACAACCAATCCCATGTACTCAATAAGTGCCGAGCCTAACCTCGACGAAGTAGTGACGAGGCTAAGGCAGGTCACTTACATTAACCTGTACGCAATAATAATAATAACAACAATAATAGAAATAAAACAGGTAACTCATTTCAACAGTTGAAGCCAACTCAGCAGTCATAACCAATTATTATTTCAATCAGTTTTCGTTGCGGCGTGCAACCCGATCCCTCAATAAATTCATATTCAATTATGTTGCGGCGTGCAACCCGATCCCACAATATATTCATTTTCATTTAATACTGTTGCGGCGTGCAACCCGATCCTCAATATATCTTTTCAATCAATTCTATTGCGGCGCGCAACCCGATCCTCCAATATATTCATTTCAATCAATTCTGTTGCGGCGCGCAACCCGCTCCTCCAATATATTCATTTCAATCAATTCTGTTGCGACGTGCAACCCGCTCCTCCAATATATTCACTTTCATCTCTGTTGCGGCGTGCAACTCGCTCCTCAAATAATATAATTTACCAATTCTTATAAAAGAAATTACTCCAATAAATGCAACAATTAATATGAAATTACAAGACAACACGCATACAATAATTATGATCTATTTAGAAATAAGTGATGACAAGTAGCAATTAATTGTGGAAATTAAGGAGTAAATATGCAGTTTAATAATTAGTATGCTAAATGTCAAGTAGCAATTAAGTCACATAAATGAAATAAGCATGTAGCAATTATAGCATGGATTCCAAGCATAATATTGAGTAAGAAATATGAGAGAAACAATTAATATAATAATTAATTCATAATTTAAAAAGATTTATGATTTTTCAAATAATTATGCAAACAATTAATTTGACAACGTATAGACACTCGTCACCTCGCCTATACGTCGTTCACATGAATTTCACATAACAAATAATTCAAGGGTTCTATTCCCTCAAGTCAAGGTTAACCACGACACTTACCTCGCTTCGCAACCAATTTCAAGATTCCAATAGACCTTTTCCTCGTGAATTCGTGTCCGAAAGTTTCAAATCTAGTTACAAACAATTCAATATACTCAACATGAATCGTAGGAATTAATTACATATGAATTTACTAATTTTTCAGATTCAAATTCGAAATTTATTTTAAAAATCAACAGTGGGACCCACGTCTCGAATCTCGGAAAAACTCACGAAATCCGAACACCCATTCCGATACGTGTTCAACCATACAAACATTATCGAATTCCGACATCGGATTGACCTTCAAATCTTCATTTTACATTTTTGGAAGATTTTATAAAAACCTGATTTTTCTTCCATAAATTCACGAATTCATGATATAAATGAGTATGGAATTATGAAATATAATCAATATAGGATAAGGAATACTTACCCCAATGTTTTTCCATAAAAATCGCTTAAACATCGCCTTACCCGAGCTCCCCAACTCTATTTTTGTCAAAAATGGCAAAAACCCCCGTTTATAGAGCCTCTACCTGTGGCGCAATTTCCAGAACCCCAACAATTCCCACCGCCAAGGCTAGCGCCCCACGCTACCCTGGGCGCTGGCGGCGACATGAAATCTTTTCTGACAAGGAAATGTGCATAACTCTCTCATACGATGTCTGAATTCGACAATTCTTTTTACTATGGCTCCGAAATTTCAATACGGATCTAATCCTTCAATCAAAACTGAATTTGGAGCTCATTTGTTTAATGAGATATCACTTATTCTTGAAAAAATGACGTCAAAACATTCTAGAATATCCAAATTAAATTTTGTTAATCATCTGAAATTCACCCGAGGCCCTCGGGACCTCAACCAAATATTCCAACAAGTCCCGTAACATAATACGGACTTACTCGGGGTCTCAAATCACGTCAAATAACATCAAAATTACAATTAACACCTCGATTCGAACTTATGAGTTTCAAACTTTTCAGTTTACAAAACCCGCGCCGAAGCGTATTAAATGAATCCGAAATGATTTCAAATTTGGCGCACAAGTCATAAATGACATAACGGAGCTATTCCAACTCTCAGAATCTCAACCCGAGTCCAATATCGATAAAGTCAAATTCACGGTCAAACTTTGGAAATCTTTAGCCTTTAGATTTCTAGTTTCCGTTAAATGGCGTTAATTCGAGGTAGGGACCTCCGAATTCGATTTCGGGCATACGCTCAAGTCCCAAATCACGATACGAACCTACCGAAACTGTCAAAATACTGATCTAGGTCTGTTCGGTCAAACAAAGTCAACTCATATGAGTTTTGAAGCTCCATTTCACATTTTAATCAATTTTTCACACAAAAACTTTCTGAAAAAATTTACAGACTGTGCCCGCAAGTCAAGGGATGCTGAAGGGTGATATACGAGGTCTCAGAATATAGAAATAAATGTTTAAAATTAAAGATAACATATTGGGTCATCACACTTACAAAATACCGAATACCGACCACAAGCATGCCAAGTGCAAGTATGCAACCCTAGGGAGACGGATAGCGCCATATGCTACAAAACTCAAGCAGAACTAAGGTGTGATAAATGACTTGCATCTCGAGAGCCATCCTGCTCATATAACATATCAAGCTACAAAGGACCTCAACACATGTGCGAATAATCAAGCCATCTCACAACCCACATGGCACAATAGAGTATTAACATCCAATGCCCAATGACTCCTCCGGAAGCAATGCTATGCTGAATAAACACATCCCGCCTGATGTAGAGCAAACATTCACATTAGACCCACTAACGGACCCAAGCCAATTCCGATCATCCCATACTGGGCCAATAACCTTTCAAGGATCCATAATGGCTTTATTCATGACACACACGAGCAGCCGCCCAATCAGGAACAAATTCCCACAGTCCACAACCAAAGGAATAGAGCGCCTTCTAGGCATAAACCCTCACATTAGAGGTAGTACCATTACCTCCGTACATGGTTTCAATCTTAACAATAAAGTGACTAACATGTCACACTTATACGATCTTTCCGTGGGTTATACTCCCACTACCTTCCACACCAAGTATCAAAGTTTCCATATTCACACCTCTAACCGTACAAATTTCTGAACATCTGAATTTTTCCCTGCTCATCCGAGCTCACGACGTTCTTACCAACACCGAACCGCAACCTGGATACTCAACTTCCAATTCCCATGCCGCTCACTGCACCTATCATTCCGCTATGCGAGAGTACAAAATTTTTATCATAACTCCTAAACCACCAATAGAATAAACACTTCATCATTTTGAGCCCTTTCACTCAACACATTTTAGAGGAATGATGGCAACACGGAACCGAATTCCCATAACCGCGGAAAATATAAGCCTCAAGTTATGGTCTAAACCACCATAACTCTTCCGGGATCCATCTACACATAACATGCCATTATAATCAAATACATCCAAATCAATCAAATTACGGTGCCTATCAAGCCCACACGTATAACTACAAACCACCTGAATAACCTAACACGCCAAAGAAACTGATCATTGCCACAATCATGCTGATTCAAACCATTACTAATTGACTCCACTTCTTCCAATTTACTCTGGACTTGGCTTAGAAATAATAGTTGCTCCATTCAAAACATAGCAAAACTCAACAACACTCATCCCGAGTGACCCAACCAACGAGACAACATCGCCTTAATGCCCATGAACCATCTCATACCCTCCTTATGTGCACAATGACATTTCCAACTTGTACACCCATTCTGAAAGATCCTCTACGAACCTGAAGTTGTTTCTCCCTTTTTCTCTAATACTGCACCGCAAACCCGATGATAACATAGAACACTTTAAGCCCCTTTCATAATCCACTACAAAAACTCAATTCTTAACCATACAACGGACTAGAAATCCTTAGGCTCTACACATTAATTCTTGAACCCACTAGGACCATTGTTGACAGTCACCCGCTCTTACCTGGTCCCGAATATAACCGAACTCCAACTCTCTACTAGCACATGAACACCCTCTCAAAGAAGCAACCGACTAAATTCTTTCCTTGTTAAGGACCCGTAAAAATTTTAAATCAAAAACTCGTGGTTTCGTGGTGCCAAGATAGATTCCTGCGTTATTATAGTAGAAATTCTTCGTGGCGAGCTTGCGAGTCGTTGTTCGGACTTTTTGGGTTGAACAATGCATCGTAAAGTAAAGAAAAATATTTGGCAGAATTACGCATTTTTGCGTTCTATTATGCGACCGAAGAATCACTCTGCGGACCACATAATGGCCGCAGAGTGAGGCAGTTTTTGGGTCAGTTTGGGAGCAATTATGCGGTCCACTATGCAACCGCAGATACTGACCATTGTTTGGCCATTTTGGTCTGCAATTATGCGACCGATATGCGGTCCGCATATTGGTTATGCGATCGCAGATCCTGTTCCGGAGCTTCATTTTTGGTGTTTTAAACCCGACCCTATTTCGTTAAAACACACCCCATGGACCATTTTGAGCATATTTTCTAATATATCTAGAGTGAGAGAGACAGGGTCCTAGAGGGAGAAGTTATCTTCATCAAATTGTTCTTCAATTCTCACTTAAATCTTGAAGATTATCAAGAGAGGAACCTAGGTCTTCTTCCTAAGATGTAAGATTCTATCACCCAAACTCTTAATTTCGAAATGTAACTAGAATGGGCCTTTAGTGAGGTAATTCAGGGGGATGGGACAGCTTACCTTGCATGCATGTATCCTTGTAGTATGTGAGAAAATTGTGAGCTAATAATGGTAGAGAGTGGGTTGGGAAATGATGGAATCTTCCACAAAAGAGCCTTAAAACATTGATGCACACCTAGTATTTGATAATATGCTCAAATGAGCTAAAACCATATTTATCTTCCTAATTTTGGTTCAACTTCTTATATTGCTAAAAATAGATTGAGGTTGCTAAGAGTTCCGGATAATTGTAGAATCAAAGAAGCTCGATTGAGGTATGTATGGCTAACTCTCTTCTTCTTAGAATCAAACTCTTGGTGTCCAAATAATTGGTGTAAGTTCCGACTTGATCATACTAGAATTGTTTACCTTAGTGTGTTGGGTTGAAAGATTCATGCTCCCTAATTGTTCTTGATGTTTACCATGTCATCATGCCATTTAAGAACGTAATTATGATTTTCCAAGCTCCTTCCCTTATGTGTGCGATGCATTATGTGATGGTATTGTTCGACATGAATGGTGATGTTATTTGAACGAATAAAAAGGGATAGATTTGAATTGTAAAATGTGCCCAAGCGCCAAGAACTACTTAATAAATGAGGTTATTTGTGCCATGTAATGAAAGATGGGAAAGATATGTGAATTGAGTGAACAATTGAAAGGGGCTATGTCTCAAGTGAGATGGCTTAGCCGATCGGGCCGAGATCGGACGCCATGCTGTACACATGGTGGCATTTGTGTTGGAATTATTGATTTACATTATGGATATGTCTCACCTGAGATGGCTTAGCCGGTCGGGCCGAGACCGGATTCCATGTAAAATCACGGTGGCATTGTGAGTTGTGGCACTTGGCACTAAAGATTATTAACCTAAAAAGACGGAAAGATTAACTCGGAAAGTATGTGATCCTTACTTGGTGTTCCTTTGTATCTTGTGAAGCACTTTTGATTATTATAACTGTCTTCTCTTTGTTTCACTGTTCATTCTACTAAGATTGGTATTTTTCCTTACATACTAGTACTATTCGACAGTGCTAACGTCCCTTTTGTCGGGGGCGCTACATCTTTGAATGGATGTAGGTGGTTCCATCACAGATAGCGCCGATCGCAGATAGTGGTGCTCTCTTTCTCTCCTCACATCAGTCTTGGTGAGCCCCATCTCTTCCAGGGGTCATGTAGTTCTTCTTTTGTACGAGTTTTCACATTTTGAGGTATAGCCGGGGCCTTGTTGTCGGTATTGTCATGTTGGTCTTTTGTACCTTTAGAGGCTCCGTAGACGTTTATGCGGGTCATGTATGGATGTCGGGGTGGTCATTGGATTAAGTTGTATTTTGAATCTCTTTTCCACTAAATTGTAAACCGTATGTGCTTTTGGAAACTTAACTATGACATAATGTATATAAGGAAAAATGAACTAGCAATATTTATATATTTATATAACGGATCTCTCCCCTATGTAACAAATAGTGATGCGTTCCCTTTTTGGATTATGAATGAGTCGGTTAGGAAAGGTTTAATAGGATTGCTCAACCAGGTTCATTCGGTTGAGCGCCGGTCACGCTCCCCGAGGTTGGGACATGACACCTTGTACATCACATCTACAAGAAGCATAAACTCTGAGTCTTTCCAGAACCTGCACATGAATCGATAAGGCAAAATATAGCACACGTTATAAAGTTCTTTGCTCGAATTACCCCTGATGTTTTCTTTTCTTAGTCATAAATAATCTACCAATGCACTGATAACTAAAAACCGCACAAGCAGACAACCACGCGATCCAATCGTAGACGGTGGGCTCCCCCACTTAGCTTTAAGCTACCATCACATAATGTAGAACCCACAAAGATTCCTCCTTCTTTGCTACCAGGATCTCTCACCATCAACTCGCCAAACTTCTCGTAGTCCCTTGTTAAACTCTTCATGAGCATTCCAAATTATCAGTCACTATCGCATATTCGACCTTCTGCCGGGTAGTAAGTAGACCTTTTCGTAGAAACATCATCAAAATCACGCAACCACTAACCTACTCACAGGAGATAACCCACCTATGGAATTCCATACCGACATCTTCCAATGGCGCTGCACTGGGTACAACTACTACGAAATCAATAAACCCTTCGAAGCCCACACTCGTCCACTAGCTGTAACAGTCGGTCCATTCCCCGTAGTCATCAACTAAAAGTCTGACAATACATTTCAAACTCAAAGTCATGTTGCATCCAAATTGATAATCAAGTTTTCACACCCCTCTTCATTTCAAGCAGACTCCTCTTTGCCATATTCAATCTTCCTCGGTACAGTAGCCACCATCCCAAATAAAATCCATAGACCAGATCACCTTCTATTACGATTCCCAAATCGCCCTAAACTTTCTCAAGGCAAGTGGCTTTCCTGCCATTGAATCTATATGCTACTCTGCCACTTCCACTTCGGTTAAACCACCTCCTTTAAGAAACTCCTCGACCTCTGCTCTTCATACTTTGACATACTAGTAATTCAACCACTGCAAGACACCTCCCACATGTCCTTCCTCATTCTTCGCTGCCCGATTGCTGCCTCAAATCAAAATCCATACCTGTAGCCCCCGAACTAATAAATTGCTACCAACTCTAAACCTCCTCGCATATCATCTTTCTTGATCCATCAACATTAGAAATACCAATTCGATTTCCAAAACTGCTACACATCGCCATCTCTGACACCCGCTCCTCAGGCACTATTTAACAACACCCTGCCCCGAAGGCAAATTGAAGAAGACCATAACACTGACGAACCTTAATGCGTCCAAACAAGGACGACGACACCACATCACAAATGAGAATTCCACAACGCTCAAAAATATTTAGTCTCGTTACTCCATCACCAAGGCCTGAACATCCATTGTTTAATTGCCTTTCCTCCGCTGGAATTAAATGCCGAACCTCTAAGTCATGCACCGAGAAATCCTACTTTAAAATCATTCACTTCCTCGACACATAAACGAGCACCCTGCCATTACATCAATACTATGTGATAACAACGCACGAACATCATAGCAATCTGTGCATAGCCTCAAAACCATCAGAAATACAACTACTGAGCTGAAATGACAGAACATCCTTTCGCAAGGCGATGATAATAGCTTGCCCGAATACGCAGGGGAAAACATCTTGCACTACATCTGCAGTACCACTACAACTCCTCGATGCCCAATTGATAACAAGCGCTTCACGTCACATGAGATTTAGTAGGAAGGAAATAAAGGCATAAGCCTCAAAGGAATCAAATCGCACGATGAGGAAATCAAGAAGGGAAGTGCTCCTAACAGCCCTGTAGCCTCTCGAAGATAAGTATAGATGTCTCCGTACCAATCCGCAAGACTCTACTAGACTTGCTCATGACTCGTGAGACCTAAGTGAACCTAACGCTCTAATATCCAGCTGTCACGACCCAAAATCCACTATAGATCGTGATGGCGCCTAACGCCGCCGTCAGGCAAGCCAACGTGATTGAACAACTTAATTACTAACTTTTATTAATTTTGAAATCATAATTTCCATTAATTAAATAGTATAAAATAGAATTTACAGGGTAAAATGATGATATTTACGTGAACTACAATAATGAACAACCAGTAGGAACCCCCAAAACCCGGTGTCATAAGTGCATGAGCATCTACTAAGGAGTACAATAAAAATACAACATCCATCGGGAATACAAGTTAGACAGGAGAATATAAATAACTTCGATGGAGACTCTGTATGCTGCGGGTCGTAACATCGAGTGCAGCTCACCGTAAAGTCCCTGCAATAGCCTCGCCTCTGCACCCAGCGGACTACCAAAAACATATATATACCTGCACAATAAGTGAAGCAAGTGTAGCATAAATACGTAAATCAATGTGTACCCAGTAAGTATCTAGCCTAACCCCAGGGAAGTAGTGACGAGGGGGTCGATATCGATATTACTAGTGGTCCAATAAATAAAATACAGTAGGAAGTAAACAGACGTGAGGCAGAGTAAAAAAACGAACTAAACAAGTATAATTACTGGGTATAACCCCCCTCTCAATAATAAACTCAAGCTCTCAATTCGCAGTTACCTCCTCAACCGGAGTATATATATATATAATGGAACTCACCAGATAGGTCGCCACAATTCAAATCAGGAAAAACTCATAGATATACGGGCTTCTGGACAAATATTACGCATGATTCTATAAGAGTATTTTATAGAAATGCCGAGGAGTATGACCTGATCCCATCATAATGTGTGCACTGCCGAGGTTCAAACGACACGAACCATATATGCATCTATTATACTATCGAGGTGAATGACCCGCTCCCATGAGAGTGTGGTACATAATCTTGCAGAGGCGAACGACCCGATCCCATTAGAATAAGAAGCTTTAACGGGTCCTTGACCCCACTCACGAATAAACGTGTGAGTTATAAATTTTAAGGAAAACCTTTAGATGAAAACTCATAGCGCGGGAGAAATTCGTAAAAGGGGCACAATTATTCCGCGGCTAATCATGAAGCTCGTCAAATCTCTACTATAGCAAGTCTAGTCATAAGTCATAACGTAAAATAAAGGAATTTAATAGGCAAGGGATAACTCAAATAGTACAGTTATAGCATGGCGGGAACCTAAGTCTACCGGACATAACATGAATCTAGCTACGTACGGACTCTCGTCAACTTGAATGTACGTAGCCTCCGCAACAAGAAGCACATATAAAATACATCATCTAGGGGTAGTTTTCCCCTTACTGAGTTAGACAGGAAGAGTTACCTCACTCTGAAGTTCCATAACCGACTCCAATGCTACTCAGACACCTCAAACCGATGCCCGTCTCTCATAAACTAGTCAATTAATGTGCAAATCCATAAATATATACTCTACTGCCCATAATTAATCAATTCATAACAATTCTCAACTCCGCTCGAAAAGTTAACCCTCGGACCCCCGTGCTCGGATTCTAAAATTTTTCGAAGTTAAACATTACACATAACATTACGAACTCAAATACATAATTTATTCTTAATTCCATTTCCAAAATCGTGGTCAAAATTCAAAGTTACCAATTTCTAGGTTTCTTCAAAAATTCCATAATTACTACAGTGTTTCATTTTTAAATCCACATGTAAATCATATATTTAACTCACAACGGTAGGAATCACTTACCTCATGAAAGATGGCAAAAATGACACTCCGAAATTGCCCCCAAGGCCGGCTCCAATGAGAGAGCAGAGGTGAAATGAGCCAAAACCCGATTTGGCTAACATATACATTCTGCCCAGGCGATCTTCACATCTGCGAAGCCAATGGCCGTTTCTGGGCCAACAAATATGCTTCTGCAGAAAGCACTGGAGGCCGCCCCTTCGCACCTGCCTCATCGCAGGTGCGACAATTTTCCTCGCTTCTGCACTCCACTCTGTTTCTGCACTCCAGGAAGCCGCATCTGCGCCATCGCACATACGGAAATAGTCTCACACCTGCGGCCACTGCCCAGCTTGCCCAAAACCGATTTTGCGACCCTCTTGGCCGCTTCTGCGGCTCCGCACCTGCGGCCAAAACCTCATAGGTGCGGTTACACCAGATGTGCTGCTACCAAAAATTGCACAAGGCCAAATTCTCACTCCGATTTCACTCCGAATCAAACCCGAGACCCCCGGGACCCCATCCAAACATACCAATGCATCCCAAAACATGACACGGACTTAGTCGAAGCCTCAAATTATGCCAAACAACATCAAAACTATGGATCGATGATCGAAACCTTCCTTAAAAATTTTAAACATCAAAACTTCGCCGAATGCGTCCGAATTATACTGAAACATCCCGGAACGATACCAAATTTTGCGTGCAAGTCACAAATCATGATATGAATCTATTCCAAGGCTCGGAATCCAGAACGGACATCGAGAACACCAAAGTCCACCCTAAACCAAACATAAGAAATTCTTAAACTTTCAAAAATGTCAACTTTCCACAATAAGCGCTGAAATACTTCTGAACCACCCGATACTCAACCCGAACATACGCCCAAGTCCGAAATCATCATACGAACCTATTGGAACCTTCAAATCTTTATTCCGAGATCATTTGCTCAAAAGTCAAACCTTAGTCAACTCTTCCAACTTAAAGCTTCCGAAATTAGAATTTTACATCCGAATCAACTCCGAACTTCCCGAAATTCGATTCCGACTACGCGTACAAGTCATAAAACATGAAGTGAAGCTACTTAAGGTCTCAAACCACCGAACAACGCGCTAGAGCTCAAATCGACCGATCGGGTCGTTACACAACTAAAGCTACTCACCCAACCCATCAACCTGTTAGAAAAGTAGAAGAAATATTTAGCATCATCAGTTTGCATAAAAAATGCATCTCAATTACTAAGTATAAAATAAGAAAATCCATGAAGATAATAAATTTTTGCCAAATAATGTTTCATGACCAAACAAACCTCAAAGGGAAGATGATTTATCTTTTTTCAGCTAATTTTTCACAAAGAAAGAAAATTATACAAAAATAAGTGGTAAAATTTAGGACTATTTTTGCTTTTCCTATATAAAATGAACTATTTCAGGCATCACAAAAAGCTAACTTGGTGTTGAAACACCGAAGTCTTCGTAAATTTTAGATAAACTAATATTTAAAATTTTGAAGTTAATTGTGAATTTTTAAGTTTCCAAGAACTTAACCTTATACAATCGAAAGTTTATTTATTATCGGAAAAAGTTCGTTAGTTGGTAGAAGAAAGTTTTGATATATAAACTAATGATGTATAACATATCTAAAATGTCATTAGTGTCTTATAATTCACAATGTTACATGGCAATTTTCAGAAGATCAAATCATTAAGGATATTTAGAGAAGGTCAAATTTTGAGGGTTTATCCAAAGAACAAAAATATTAGTTACTTACTCCTTGACAAATTAGATCTAAAGAAAAAATCAAGAACACACTTTATCTTAGAACATATACATTGTTACTTATCCATTTTCAGGAGTTATAGGACGAAAGTGTTCATTTTCAAATCACTAAAGATTAAAAGACTCACTTTTTAATTGTGCTAATTGCAAATCTATGAGTAACCGTTCATTTATTCGATTCAAGTTATTAATTTTCGCCTAATATTTCAGCTAGAATACTCGTTTTGTGAGTTATACAAATTTTCAAATAAGAACAAAATGTAAAATAGTTAAGTGCTCAATATGAATTCATAATCATAATCATTGTAGATATGAGTTTATTAGAATAATAGAAAATTTCATCTTCTAAATATGAGCTCAGAATTATCATGTAATTGATGATTGAGTAATTCAATTATCAACAACTCTCAATAGCATTATCAAGTTTCTTTCCTTCTTTAGTTTTTTATCAATTTTCTTTTGTCTCTTGTCAAGTGAAAGCATAGTAATTATCCCGGCTAATAACAGTGGTAAATGAAATCTACTTTGAAATTTTATATATATATCCATCATCAATGCCTCAAAGTAGTTCAAGATCCTACCAAAAGTTTGAATTAAGTTCAGGATCATACCAAAAGTTTGAAATCGTTCGGATAGATTTGCATAAAGACAATATCAACTTCTTGCTTCTTTCTACCTTTATTTGCTTTGTTAGCAAGTCATTGTTGTAGCTTCCTCCATTGCAATAAATTTTTCAAAACTCTGTTGATTAATCAAATTGGATTAAAGACCAGCATAAAAGAATAATATAATATTAAAAACCATTAAACATAATTAAAGAATAACTGCATATCAAAATTAACCAAGCTTCTGCAATTACGATAAGAATCTTCTGCGCTCATTATTCTTTAATGAAATATAAACCTGTTTGCATCCATCTACAATTTATGCAATTTACAACATAAAAGAATAATATAATATTAAAATACCGTCGAGCATAGTTAAAGAAGAACCACATATCAAAATTAATCAAGTTTGTGCAATCACGAAAACAAAATTTCTGCGACCATTATTCTTTAATGAAATATTACTAACTTGTTTGCTTCAATTTGCAATTTATGCGATTTGCAGCACTAACTGAAACTTATGGATGCCTACCCGCATAAAAAAACGATACACGTAAAAGTCTTAAAAAAACTAAAGAATCCTAAACAGAAAAAAGCCACACAATAAAGGATCCTATCCTAAAGAAAGAGAAAACTAAAGACTCCTAAACCTAAATACAAGTTACATAAATAGTCGGCAGCTTTTGGTTTTTGCCAAAAATAAAAATTTAATACTAATTACAATTACAATTATATCCAACTTTGAACACACCTACTAAGGATAAAAATGACGAACAACATTTTGATAGGAGTTTCGTACTTTTAATATAGTAGTATAGATAAATTTATTTGAACATCTTACTTGAAATTGCGAATTGGGATTGGGACTTGGTAGATTATGGGTATTCGGGATTTGTGAGTTTTGTTGAGTTCCGGGTTGCGGGCCTAGGTTGACGTTTTGGTTGACTTTGAGTATTTGATTAAAGATTCGACCTTTATCGTTTGGGTTTGATTCATATGGCATTATTTGATATTTTTGGGTTGCTTTTGGCTAGATTAGAGTAGTTCGGAGGCCGATTCACACGGGAAGGAATTTTTAGAGCATTGATTTGGCTTGTGTGAGGTAAGTATCTTGCCTAAACTTGGTTGAGTAACTAGTTGCCAGAGTTATTAGTGATGGCTACGTGCTATGAGTGGCACACATGTGAGGGGTTGAGCCCATATGCATGCACCGGGGAGTTATTCATGCTCAGGGTAGTGCTTAGGCTATGATAGACCTTGAACTGATTATTAAGCTTCATGCTGTTATGTTTCTTATGTTTGTACCCCTTGGTTAGCCAATTGAACCATGTTTGAGGTTACATAAAAGTTAATCTCCTGATTGAATTTGATAATTGCTACTTTCTCGATGTGATTGCCGAATTTGAGCTATGGTAGCACACTACGCACATGCGTACACTTTAGCATGTCACTTATACTAGTCCATGAGTATGAAATTTTACATCCCTTGTTCATGTACATGTATTCTTGTATATCTGTTTTCTGTATGATATGGATGGGACTGGTAGCACGTGAATTGGCCGTGCTGTTATGATTATTGGAACGTGAATTGGCCGTGCAATTGTTTTTATTAGCACGTGAATACGCTGTGCGGTTGTGATTATTAGCATGTGAATACTCCGTGCGGTTGTGTTTATTAGCATGTGCATACGCCGTGCGGTTGTGATTATTAGCACATGAATACATTGTGCAGTTGATATTTATGGCACGTGAGTTGTCCGTGCAGCATGTGGATAAGGAATCATCCCCCTAGGGTCACCCTCTCATGTTTCTCTCTTGATTGTGTACACACGATATGAGAAAAGTTGATCAGTGGTTTGGTTCAGTTATTGTATTTCTGAGGAAAACTGGCTAGTGTTTGTTTTGGTTATTGCATTTCTTCTCTACTTGTAATTTTCTTGGATGTATATATAATTTTGCTGCCTCTCTTTTCTATTTGCTAGCTCTGGGGTGTATACATGCCTTTGCGCTTATCTTCCCTTATGTTATCTTATTTGATGAGATGAGACACGATACATATCTTCTCCATATGTAAACCCGTATGATTGAACTTGTTTATTCCACGCATATCTCCTCTATATGTAAGTTTGATGATTTACTGATATGGGATGCACATTGTCTCTAAATGTAGGATGTGTTAACTAAACATAGCATGTTATGTTATCTTGGGGAACCAAGGTGACTTAGCTAAGATTTATGACTTGAAAATATTATTGTTGTGTACTTGTGAGAATTATGAATTGAACATGTTATTAGCAAGTATCATTAATAATTCTTGCTGCTATTACCTCGCCAAGGATAGTTATGATACTTTCTGAGTACATAGGGTTGATTGCACTCATACTACATTTTTGCACCTTGCGTGCAGATCTTTGAGCTGAGATGCAGTAGATGACGAGAGCTGGCATTGAAGATGTACCTGCTTTTCCGGATATAGCTACCATTTATCCTTGATAGTTTTAGATTCTTACTCTGTTTATGTATATTCCAAACGGATATTGTATTTATTTTCGTACAAGCTTTATAAATTTAAATATTAGTGGCTCATGACTTGTCCTACCAATCTTTGGAATATTTGATAGAAATTCAGCTATTTTATTTATTAATTACTTATGATCTTTATTAGAATTGTGTAATAATTGTTGGCTTACCTAGAAGGTTGGGTTAGGTGTCATCACGATTAGGTGGATATTGGGTCGTAACATCTGTCCAGGGGTACACTTCACGAACGCGACATTTGCCTCGCGTTCACGAAGAACAAAAAGCTGATGTCCAAAAATAACCCTTAGCGTTCGCGGAACCTCTCTCGTGAACGCGATGACCAAGTTTGCCCCCTCTACGTGATCGCGACCAGGCCTTCGCGAACGCGAAGGAAAAACCTCCAGCTCCCAGCTCCCTTTTCATGAATATGACCCCCAGGCACAAAAACGAAGAACAAAACCTGCCTATCACCAAATCCTTCATCACGAACGCAAGGCCACACTTATGAATGTGATGAACACTAGACACCAGCAAAAATTTGCAACACTAAGAATGCACTGGGTGGTCCGAAACTTACCCGAGCCACTCAGGACCTGTCCAATCATACCAACAAGTCCATAAACACTACTTGGACATATCCAGTATCCCCAATAATATACGATGACATCACATCAATGAATCGAAGATCAAAATACAAGTTAAACTTATCTTAAGTTCAAGAACCTTTAAACATCAAACCAAGCATCCGATTCCAGCCTAACCAATTATGATTATTTCCAAACATTGCACAGAAGTTCCAAATAGCAAAAAAAACATATTCCAAGTTCTAGAACAACAACCCGAACAGATATCACTAAAATTAACTTCTAGTCAAACTTAGAAAATCTCCAAACCTTAAAATTGCCAACTTTCGAAAATATCCTACTGACATTCAAATCCAAATCCGAACATACACATAAGTACAAAATCTCCATACTAACCTATTGGAACCATCAAATCACCATTCTGAGGTCATTTACATAAAAATCAAACGTTGGTCAACTCTTAAACTTAAGGTTCCAATAATGGAACTAAATCGTTCAATTCACTCCAAAACCTTCCTGGAACCAAACCAACCATCCCCTCAAATCATCAAATATCAAATATATATATATATGAGAAATATCAAATAGGGGAACGAGTCTCAAATACAACACAATTGTCCGAGTCATTACATTCTCCCCTTATTAAATAAACTTTCATCCTCGAATGGGTTTAGAATCATACCTGAAATGCCAAAAAGGTGAGGATATTTGCTCATCATATCATGCTTGGTATCCCAAATCACTTCCTCGACTGACTGACCTCTCTACTGAACCTTCATTGTTGCAAAATCTTTCGACATTCAGCTTCCAAACCTACCTATCCGAAATGGCCACTTGAACTTTTTATAAGCCAAATTCCCATCCAACTAAATTGAACTAAAATCCAACACATGTGATTGATCCTCATAATACTTCCAAAGCATAGAAACATGAAACATCAGATGAACTCCCGAAAATCTGGGTGGCAAAGAAAGTCTATAACCAACCTCATCAACTCTCTCCAAGACCTCAAATGGACCAATATATAGAGGACTTAACTTTCCTATCTTCCCAAATCTCATCACGCCTTTCATAGGCAAAGCTCTAAGAAGAACATTCTCACCCACCATGAAAGCCATATCACGAGCCTTCCTATCAGCATAACTCTTCTGCATGGACTGCCCTGTACGAAGCCTCTCTTAAATCAACTTCACCTTCTCCAGAGCATCACGAGCCAAATCTGTGCCCAACAACCTAGCCTCGTCGGGCTCAAACCAACCAACCAGAGAACGACATCGCCTCCCATATAAATCGTCATACAGAGCCATCTCGATACTAGACTGATAACTTTTGTTGTATGCAAACTCCGCTAATGGTAGAAATTGATCTCACCAGCCTCCGAAATCAATATCACAGGCTCTCAACATATCCTCCAAGATCTTAATAGTCCTGCTCGAACTGCCCGTCCGTCTGAGGGTTAAATGCAATACTCAACTCAACCTGCATGCCCAGCTCGCACTGAACAACTCTCCAAAAGTGTGATGTAAACTGAGTGGCATGGTCTTATTTGATAGAAGCAGATATACCATGCAAGCGAACAATCTCTCTAATGTAGATCTGAGCCAATTTCTCTGAATTATAGGAAGTCATAACCAAAGTAAAATGTGCCTACTTGGTCAACTGATCAATGATGACCCAAATGGAATCAAACTTCCTCAAAGTCCGTGCCAACCCTACCACATAGTATATAGTAACGTGCTCCCACTTCCACTATGATATAATAATTTTCTGATGCAACCTACCCAGTTTCTGATGCTCATACTTGACCTGTTCAAAACTCGAACACTGTGAAACAAGCCCAACAATGTCCTTCTTCATACCTCTCCACCAATAATGTTGTTTCAAATCACGATACATCTTTGTAGCACCTGGATGAATAGAATACCGTGAACAATGAGCCTCCTAAAAATTAACTCTCTCAAGCCATCGACATTAGGAACACAAACCCGACCCTGCAGTCATAATACACCATCATCACTAATAGTCACCTCCTTAGAACCCCCTCGACCCACCATGTCCCTAAGGAGAAGCAAATGGGGATCATCATACTAGCAAGCCTTAATCCGCTCAAACAAGGATGATTGTGAAACAACACAAGCAAGGACTCTACTCAGCTCAAAAATGACCAATCTCATCAATCTATAGGCCAATGCCTGAACATCCATAGCTAAAGGTCTCTCCATAGCTGGAATGAATTCCAAACTCCCCGTACTCTTCGTTTTTCTACTCAAGGCATCTGCTACCATATTAGCCTTACCTAGATGGTAAAAATAGTGATATTGTAATCCTTCAATAGCTCCAACCACCTTTGCAGCCTCAGATTCAAATACATTTGTTTAAATAAGTGCTGATACTTTGATGAAAGTATAAACCTCACAAGACACACCATATAAACAATGCCTCCAAATCTTGAGCGCTTACACAATAGCTTCCAACTTCGAATTACTTAGCAGATAGTTATTCTCATAGGCAATCACCCTACCATCCTTCATCAACACACACCCAAGACTAACACGCGAAGCATCACAATAAATCATATACAACCCCGATCCTAAAGGCAATACCAAATTGGAGCTGTAGTCAAACCAAATATTTAAGATTATAAAGGAGAGAGAATGAGAATAACAAGAGTTATTGGTAGAGACAATAAAACTAATGATTTTAAAAACACGATCGAAAAGTAAATTGTTAAATCAATTCTTTTACCATTTGAAATTAGTATCTATTGGATAATAATTACAATTAAGTATTTAAAATTTGGGATATCTTTATTGAGCTAGCTAAGTGGAGTTAACATTCATCATTTTCAGGAACTTATAGTTTTTATAATTTTTACTTTACAACTCAAACATATTATTCAATAACGCTTTTGTTAGTTTCTAAAATTGTCTATTTATTAATATGGGGTACACGCGCAAAGCGCGTACCCTAAGACTAGTTATATTAAAGGCATGAATGCCCATAGAAAAATATCGTTTTATCTTTTTTACCCTTTTAAATATAGAGTTCACAGTAGAAATAATAGTCATTTGATTTTGTTTTTCTAATATTTAGAACTTCTAAATAAACTAAATTTTATGTATTCTTAAATCTTTTCTTATTTGAAAAACTAACATAAAATACAGAGACAACCAAAGTAGGAAACTATTGTGCATCTAAAGTTCCTTTTAGTTTAGGAGGCACAAAAGTCATATTAATCAACGTAGAACTTTCATACACCAAGAACTCCATTAAGTTTAGGAGTCTTCATTTCTGTTTAAAAGTATAACCAATTAAATTTTCAGAAAAGGGCTAAAAATACCCCTTTCGTTTGATAAATGATTAAACCCTCCCCCCCCCCCACCCCTCTCCTCCCCTCAACCTTTTTGTCTATGTCACGATCTAAATTTTACCTAGTCATGATGATACCTAACCCAACCCACTAGGTAATCCAAACAACAGTTACAGAATTCCAATGAAGATCATAAGTAAATGAAATAGCTGAATTTTCATGTAATATCTCAAAGATTGGTAGTACAAGTCACGAATCACTAATATTTAGATTTATAAAGCAAGTTACAACAAGAAATACAATATTTGTTTGGAATATACATAAACAGAGTATGAATCAAAAGCTACAAAGGACAATGTAACGAGCCGATCATTTGTTTTGTGTATTTGAGCCCCGTTTCACCTTTTAAAGCTTTTGGTATATGTATTTACGGTTATGTGACTAGTGGGAATGGTTGGTTGGGTTTCGGGAAGGTTTTAGATTGATTTGAAATACTTAGTTCCTAGTTTAGAAGTTTAAGTTGGAAATATTGACCAGGTTTGACTTTTGTGGAAAATGATCTCAAAATGGTATTTTAATGGTTTCAATAGGTTCGTATGATGACTTTAGACTTAGGCGTATGTCCGAAATTTAATTCGGAGGTTCCTAGGATGAATTGGCTCTTTTTCCGAAGGTTGGCAATTAAAAGGTTTAGAAATTTCATAAGTTAGACCATGGGTTGACTTTGTGGCTCTCAAGTTTAGATTTTTATTTCGGGACATAGAATAGGTCTGTTTTTTCATTTGAGACGTGTGTGCAAAGTTTGATGTCATCCCGAGTTGGTTTGGTAGGAATCAGATGCTTGGTTGTGATTTTAGAAGTTCTTGAGTTTCATTGTGAGCTTAATGCGTTTTGGTGTTCGATTCGTGGTTTCGGACGTTCTTTTGGTATTTTGAGCTTGTGAACGAGTTTGTATGATATTTATATACTTGTATGGATTTTTGGTGTGGAGATCCGAGGGTCGGGTGAGTTTTAGACTTGTTTCAGGATGTTTTGGACTTGCTTCAGTGTTGCCGTTTTGTTGGTACTGCAGATCTCGTAAATGCGAGAACCAATTTGCATTTGCGAGCCTCGTATTTGCGAGGTATTAGTAACATTTGCGATAGGTGGTAGGGGTGACAGGCTTCGCATTTGCGAAACCAATCTCGCATTTGCAAAGGCGGCTTGGGGCCTGGGCAGGTCGCTTTTGCAGCCATGTGGTCACTTCTGTGACGTAGGCTGGCAGTGTAGGACTTCGCTTTTGCGAAGTCCGTAGTTGCTTTTGCGATATACTATTGGCTTAACAGACTTTGCATTTGCGATCATTTGGTCGAATTTGTGGAGGTCATATTTGCGAACCTCAGATCGCAAATGCGACATCTGCAGCTGATCATATAGCTAGGAATTCGGGACTTGGTCTCATTTTATCACATTTTGAAACCTAGACATAGTGGGAGGCAATATTTGGAGGGGATTTTCATACATATTTACTCAATTTTGATATCATAACTTGATTTCTAATGGATTTTAACATCAAAATCATCAAATTTGAAAGGGATTTTTGGTGATCTTTTACTATGTTTTGAAAATTAAAAATATGAGATTTGAGAGTCGATTTGGACTCGGTTCTGAAAACCAATCATATATTTTGACTCTTGGGGTTATGGATAGCCGAGATTTATCCCTTGACTCAGGTTTTAACCGTGCAAGCGGGGGGTTGACTTTTGTTGCCTTTTTTAGAACTAGGTAAATATTACAACTTTATTAATTGAAATTGATTTCCTTTGCATTGTTTGATATTATTGAATCGTTTTTGGCTAGATTTGAGCCGAGTGGAAGTAAATTATAAAGGAAAGACATTTTACGAGTATTTATTGGGACTATTTGAGGTAAGTATCTTGCCTAACCTTGTGTGGGGGAATACCACTTAGGATTTTGTCTAAATTGCATAATAGTGTTTTGTGAAACGACATGTACACGAGGTGACGAGTGTGTACACAGGCATATGTGTGGTATATGACCGGATTAGACCTTAGGATATTAACATGCCTTGAATTGGGGTTGTTTTCTATATGAAATATGCTTTATTATTGAATACTCTCCGCACTTTTATGATATTGTCATGTTCTTGTGCACCTTGTTTTTGAGTCGTGAGCTATATCTTGATGTGACTTTAGGTTTTGTTGTTTTTATGATATTGTGGCACATATGGACATGTTATGCGGGGTGACTGTTGTTGTGTGGTGTATAAGGGTGGTGAGATACGCATGCGGTGATATAAGGGTGGCATTTCATTATTATGTGCATGCAGCGAAATAAGGACGGCTATATATGTGACGAGTTCGAAACACACACTTAAATTACACTCGCTAGTCAAAGATAGTATAGTATAATATCATATCCACATGGATTAGATTTAAATAGTATTCTCGTAGTTTCTAGATTGGTTGCTATCCAAGATGATCAACAATTGAGATTTATATGATTTCTAACTAAAATTAACTAAGAATCTAAAGTTATTGACTAATGACAATCGAAACAAAGATAAGCAAGGAAGTTATCAGTGGGAGAAAATAGGGGTTGATAGGATAGGTGCAAGATAATTGTTTGGGATCTAACTCTAGATAATTCACTTCTAATGTTCGAGTGAGTCTCTCAAATTTACTCAATTATTAGTTCAAACGTTCAGCAAAAACTGCTCTCTCGATTAAGTCTTAACCTCACAGGATGAACCAATTTAAGCATGTGAAGATATGCAAGAATGCATAGTGGATTGGTCTTTAGGAGAACCTCTTTGGATTATTCTCCAAACTAGGTTTAATCAACAATTCAAATAGCCTCTTTCGATCACTAAGAAGAATCTATGAACTCAACCAACAATATAATGCAATTATATCACAAGTTATGCCTCTCTCGATTATATGAACAAGCGAATATAGATGCATCAGTTAAATCATCCAAAAATACTTCAATACATAAAACTAGAGTTATAATCCACAAACAATCATCAATACACCAAGTCCATCAAACCATAAAGAGAACTACTCCATAGATATGGAGAAATTCATCACAAATAAAATTAAAGTATAGGAAAATATAAATTCAATCCAAACTCGGGTCTTGAGTGAGGAAGGAATGATAAAATCCTTGTGCTTTTGCTCCTCCAACTCATCCTTAGCTTCCTTAGGTCTAAAGTATGTCCAAAGTTCAGAAAATAACGTTTTTTCATGTATTTATACCAAGTAGGATCGGGCCCAAACGAAATCACCTTTTCTTAGCCGAAATAGGAAAACTTGCAAACTTATTGCTTTTCATGCATCGCACCGTGCATTTTTTTAACTGCTGCTTCTTCATTGATTTTTGACGTTCAGAAGTGATCCTCGACCCCCAAACACAATCCCGGTTTAATCCTTTGGGCTTCTACTCAGACTTCAAAGCTCAAAATAGCTCGAATTAGTTCCACAACATCTACATAACTCAGAATCACTCCTACAAGGCATAAAACACACAATTAGTACAAAACACTATCAATTAAAGCTCAAAAAGAATAAAGTGCAGTAAATTGGAGTGCAATAAGCGACTAAAATACGAGATTATAGCCTACCATCAATATGTGCATGCGACTACATAAGGGAGGCATTCCATTGATTATGTGCATGCAACGACATAAGAGATGGCTTTGTTGATGATTTTATATGACATTTCAGGGGTTCCTTTGATTTTGTTTATGTGTTGGAAAGGGGTTGGGATATTGATCATATATTTGTTTCTTACATGTTTCCGGCTTGTGTTTCTATGAGTTGTTGGTTGAATTGGATATGTTATCACTTTTCCCATACATTTTTGATATTTTATTGGCAAATATGGGTTGTTCTACATTGAGTTGTTGTTACACGCTTTCCGAGGTTATTGGTATTTGTTCCGTTAGCCGCTTTGTATTTAGTTTTCTTTTGATATCTTGCACATGTTAATTGACTAGTGAGTATCATGACTTGAATCTCATCATTACTCCACCGAGGTTAGTCTTGATACTTACTGAGTACCGACTTTGGTGTAATCATACTACACTTCTGCACATTCTTTGTCCAGATCCAGGTACTTCAGATCGAGCTGATCGTTAGGAGGTATGCTAGAGCTGGTTGGAGACTTCAAGGTATCCCTGTTGTTCCGTTCGCAGGCCTCAGAGTCACCCTCTTTACTTTATTTTTTACTGTTTATGTATTTCAAACAATATTGTACTCTTTGAGACTCCTTATGTATTCCATGTAGAGCTTATGGCTCAGTATTACCGAATTTTGTAAGTTGTTATTTGTACCCATGTTTAGCAGTATTATCATATTTTGCAGTATTTTGTTAATTTTTGAAGTTGTTATATTTTGATTGAAATCATATAGGCTTACCTAATTTTATATAATAGGTGTCATCACGACCCCTATGGTGGAATTGTGGGTCATAAAAACTTGGTATCAGAGCTCTAGGTTCATAGGTTCTTGTCACAACCCAAAACCACCAATTGCGCGTGATGACGCCTAATGCATTTGCTAGGCAAGCCGAACATAACAAATACGGATCATAATAATGTATTCACAAAATAATGCAAGTCTAAAGCCTTCAATATAATGTAATAACGCCAATATATGATAAATCCCTCAGAACTGGTAAATACAGAGTCATGAGCTCTAAAATGGAAATACAAGTCCAATATACCAAATAACAATACTGCCTGAATAAAAGACAACATTACAAATTAAGTGCGGTGCCAAGAATGCGGTTGAGATACAGCTCTACCTCGTCTCTCGGATGACAACTCAACAATAAACCTCTGCTACTAGTGGCTCGGTCCAACACCTGTATCGGCAAAATTAAGTGCAGATGTAGTATAAGTACAACCGACCCCATGTAGTCAGCAAGTACCATAACTAACCTCGACAAGGTAATAGAAGCAAGAATTATAAAAGATACTCGCTAATCACCTGTACAGTTCATAAATTCAATAAGTATGGAGCAATGATATGATCAAGACATAAATTGCAGAAAGAACCACATTGGTGCACCCAATTACTTAAATTACTCTACTCAGTCAACAATTCATCATATAAAGAAGATATGCAAATAAATCAAATAAACATCCAAGGAAATTGTAAATAAAGATAAAATGAAATAATAAAATCTAACATTGGCCATCCTTTCCTCAAATTTTCATAACTGTACCAAACCACTGATCAGTTTTTCCTCAATCCACGTGTACACCATTAAGAAAAAATATGAGAGGGTGACCCTAGGGGAATGGATCCATATTCACACGCTACACGGTGTAGTCACATGCAATAATCATAATTCGACTGGCGTGGTCACAGGCTCAATATCACAAACTGTACTGCGTGGTCATGTGCTCAATATCATAATCCACTAGGCGTGGTCACATGCTCAATATCACAAATCGCACGACGTAGTCACATGCTACTAGTCCAAACCATATCTCACAGAAAGCAAATATACTAGAGTACATATATATGATCAATGAATATCAAATTTCATACTCATGGACTGGTATAAGTGACATGCTAAGGTGTATGCATGTGCAAAGTGTGCTAACATAGCTCAAATCAAGCAATTGTATCACTAAAGTAGCAATTATCAAGTTCAATCAGGAGATTAGCCTCTATGTAACCTCAAACATGGCTCAAATAGCTCACAACAGGGGTACAAATATAAGAACGATCACAACATGAAGCTTACCAATCAATAAAGTCCTATCATAGTCTAAGCACTACCCCGATCATGAATAATACCCCGGTGCATGCACATGGGCACAACCCCACACATGTGCGCCACCCATAGCACGTAGCTATCACCAATAACTCAGGCAACTAGCGACACAACCAAGTTTAGGTAAGATACATACCTCAAGCAAGCCAAATCAATCCTCTAATAAGCCCTTTCTAAGTGAATCAACCTCCGGATGACTCAAATCTAACCAAAATAACTTAATATCATCAATAAAAGCCATAGAAAATAATTCCAAATGATAAAACTAAGATCTTTAACCAAAATAAAAAGTCAACCCAATAAGTCAACCCCGAGAGAACACCCTAGAACCCGACCAAACTCACAAATTCCGAACACCCATTCCGATACGAGTCAAAATATATGTGTTTCATCCAATTCCATCCTCAAATCGAACTTCAAATCATAAAATCTCACTCTCCAAAATCATAGTCCAAAAACCCCCAAATCCCACATTTAATTCATATAAATTATGTTTAATAATCTATGGGTAATCAATATCCAACACCAAAATCAAGTAAGGATCATTTACCCATTCAATTGTGATGAAAAGCCCTCCAAATATCGCCTTTAACGAGCTCCACAATTCCAAAAATAAGAAAAATGACCAAACCCTCAATAAATGTATTTTGTCCAGCAAAACCGCAAATGTGGCCCATAACATCGCACTTGCAGTACCGCATTTGCAGAATTTCCATCGTAGATGCAGAATCCATTAATATGCCGACCATCCGCTTCTGTGGACCCATCACTCGCACCTGCGAGTCCTCTTCTGTGGAAATCCTGGCGCTCCTGCGATAGAGCACATGCGCTCCAGCACCGCATCTGTGGACTTCCTTTGTTAGCCTCCTCCTCTATATTTGTGCCCACACACCACACCGCAGGTTCGCATACGCGGCCAAGCCCCTACAAATGTGAAAACACGAGAAGACCTGAATCTTCAGCAATACAATTAAGTCCAAAAATAGTTCGAACTCAATCCGAAACACCCCAGGGATCCCGTCCAATCATACCAACCAATCCCAAAACATAACACGAACCTACTCGAGGCCTCAAGTAAGGTCTCATGTCTCTATCACATCATCACATACCCTGCCTCAGTAGGTCTCAGTTCTATCTGGTCTCAAAGGCATTCGGTAATATCATGTTAACACATCATTCCTGTAACGACCCGACCGGTCGTTTCGACAGTTATAGCCTCGTTTCCCCTATTTCTGCTTCTTTTTGTGTTCTTCAGCTATATTATGATATGTCGGGTTAGTTGGTTTGGGTCCGGAGTGGTTTCGGAGTGAATTGAGACACTTAGTCTCTTTATTAGAAGCTTAAGTTGGAAAAGTCAACTGGATATTGACTTATGTGTAAACAATCTCATATTTGAATTTTGATGGTTCTGTTAGCTTCGTTAGGTAATTTTGGACTTAGGAGAATGTTCGGAATGTGATTTGGAGGTCCGTAATGGAATTAGGCTTGAATTGCCGAAAATTAAAAATTTGGCAATTTTGGTCAGAGTGGAAATTTGATATCATGGTCGGAATGGATTTTCGAAAGTTGAAGTAGGTTCGTGGTGTCATTTGTGACGAGTGTGTAAAATTTGAGGTCATTCGGACATGGTTGATAGGCTTCGGCGTTGTTTGCGGAATTTGGAAGTTTAGAAGTTCTTAGGCTTGAATCCAAGGGTAATTTGGTGTTTTGATATTGTTTTGAGTGATTCGAAGTTTCAACTAAATTTGCATGGGGTTATATGACTTGTTGGCATGTTTGGTTGAGGTCCCGGCGGCCTCGGGTGTGTTTCAGATGCTTAACGGTTGAGTTTTTTGACTTATGAGATTGCTAAAGACTTCTGATATCTGGTAGTTTCGTACCTACGGTGGGGAGGCCATAGGTGCGTACTCGCACGTGCAGAGGAAGGAGCACAGAAGCGGGAGTTGAGGAGATGGCCGGGGGTCGTAGCTGCGAGGGTGTTTGCGCATCTGCGAGCCCACAAAGGCGCCTGAAGCTCCGCAGATGCGGAAAATGAGTTGGAGGGGAGGATCGCAGAAGCAAACTTTTGTCCGCAGGTGCACACACGCAGGTGTGACCACTTGCACGCAGATGCGGAGCCAGCCCTTTTAGTCATTCCCGCACCTGCGATGGAATTTCCGTAGGTGCGGCGTTGCAGATGCGACTGAAGGTCCGCGGGTGCGGAAGAACTGGACAGAAAAGTGGGATTGCAAGGGTTTGATTCCCATTTCGATTTTGGGACTTTGAGAGCTCGGCGTGAGGCGATTTTTCGAGGTTTCTACAAGAATATTGTTGGGGTAAGTGATTCTAACTCAGGTTCGACGATATTCCATGAATTTATTGCTATTTTCATCATCTAATTAGAGATTTGAGTTGTAAATTTGGAGAAAACTGGTAGAAACTTCATAGGCTTAAATTTCGAGTTTTGGAAGGTGATTTGAAGTTGGATTCGAGTAATTCTTGTATGGTTGGGCTCGTGAGTAGATGTGTGTTCATATTTTGTGACTTTTGTCGAATTTCGAGACGTGGGCCTGGGGTCCGGTTTGAGCCGAATTTGGATTTTGGCTCTTTTCTTGTGGAACTGATCCCTTTAGACTTTATTGATTGTGTTGTATTACTTGTGGCTAGATTCAGGATGTTTGGAGGCCGATTTGAGAGGCAAAGGCATCGCGGAGTAGGATTTTGCTCGGATTGAGGTAAGTAACAATCTTAAATCTGGTTTTGAGGGTATGAAATCCCGAGAATTTGTATGATGTGAATATTTGGAGATGACAGACATGATAGGTGACGGGCGTGTGAGCGTGCACTGTAAGGGATTGTGACTTGGTCTGTCCCGTGAAACTGTAAAGTCGAATAACCATTGTTGTTATTTTATTCCTTGTCTTTGAGCAATTGACTTCCTTTCCTGTTAGACACCATGCTTAGGCCATATGATACCACTATTTGGACCCGCAGCAGTCGTATACTTGTTGAATTGATAGCTAATTGTTGTCTTGTACTCAGTCACAGTCTTATTGTGCGTTATATCCCTGTTTTCTCTCATTTCTTGTTGATACTTGTTGTATTCCCTATTTGGGCTGGTTATTATGATATTCTGTGAGCCCGAGGGGCTAGAGAGGTTAGTGACTGAGATAAAGCCTAAGTGTCGGGTTGAGAGCTATGTGAGGTATATTGGATCGGGTTGCACGCCATAGCAATATTGGATCGGGTTGGACGCCGCAACAAGCCTTCGGGCCATATATCGGATCGGGCTGCACGCCGCAGTAATATAGGGATCAGGCTACACGCCCCAGCAGTATTGGGTTGGGCTGCACGCCGTAGCAATATATAGCGCTTGGACTGTAAGAGCCCCTTCGGAGTCTATACACCCCCAGTGAATGCAGGTACCTTTGATTGTGGGTATTGAGGCTGAGAGCCGAGTGATTGAGTTGTTGAGATAGATGAGTGCCAGTAGCCCTGTGAGGCATTACTTGCTCTTATTTTGTTGTTGCACTTTGTTGCTAATTATTGTTGTTGTGAAATTTTCTGGAGAGCTTATATTGTCTTACCCGAGCTCGAAATGTTTTGATTTAAAACACCGAATTGAAAGCACGCCTACTTTTCTTGCCAAAATTACTAAAATGAACTGCATTTGTGTAGCTGGTCATTGCTTCCCAGTTCCTTATTTTATTTTGTTACTTACTAAGTTGGAAGTACTCACGTTACTGCCTGCACCTTGTGTGCAGATTCAGGTGTGACTGGACGCGGAGGTCATTGAGTTCGTGCGCAGTTGATCTTCCGGAGATTTACGAAGTAGTTGCCGGCGTTCGCAAACCTTGTGCTCCCTCTTTATTATCTTCTTTCTCTTTATTGATATCTAGATGCAGACTATTGTAGACATTGTCTTTCAGATTGAGAATCTAGTTGCTCATGACTTAGTGACACCCCGATGTCGGGCTATTTTTCCGCACTTATGTTTTATTTGGGTTTTACCCCGTATTTATGAGAAACTCCAGTTATTTTAAATGTCTTAATTCATTTCTGTTAAATTTTGAAAGTGTTTTGGAAAGGTCGGCTTGCCTAGTACCACGATAGGTGCCATCACGACGGGTTAGGTTTTTGGTCGTGACAATTCCATACCCGGCCACATTGGGGCTCGGTGATATCACATAACACATTATTCGTACCCGACCTCATCAGGGCTCGGTGATATTGTCTAACTTATCATTTCATACCCTGTCCCATTGGGGACTCGATTATAATGTTTAACACATCGTTCTATACCCGATCCCATTGGGGTATTGGTTAATAAAATAAATACATAGATATGAAAGTACGATACAAGTCAACTATAAGAGGCGTCAAAATTAGATTCAAAACTAATGACATTTCACAACCTTATGATATTATCAGGAAACATCTTAGACTGGGCAGGAAATGCCACTGGTGAAGAACATACATGAACATGAACAATATTTCAAGAGTGACTTAGACCAATTCAGGCTTACACCATAAGGATCAAATAGAAAGATACGCTTATATCAACCCATGCCAAGAAAGAAGACTGCTTTATATTCCTTTTGAAGGGATTAAGTTGCTTCTTAGGTTCTTATTCTTCTATGGTGGTTATCTTCACTTTTAAGTAAATACCCAAAGATTAGAACAACGAGGAGACAGGTACTACAGTGATACTCACAAGATTCTTTACGCTAAATTTTGCCAGGTTTGCCTTTGACTTGATCTTGCATTATTAAAAGATCTTTGAGAATGTTCGAGTGTTTTTAGGAAAAACCAAAGCTGGTAATATTGTAGAATGGAAAAAGAAGGAAGCTGTACTTTCTTTATATACCTCCAATCTAAAAACTCCACTGCCCCGAAGTACCAAACTGGTCCCCCTGTGTCGTCTATTGCATCCGATGGGACAACTAACTTGATCTTGCATTATTAAAAGATCTTCGAGAATGTTAGAGTGATTTAGAAAAAACCAAAGCTTGTAATATTGTAGAATGGAAAAAGAAGGAAGCTGTACTTTCTTTATATATGTTACACCTCATGTTTTCATACGTAAAAATACGTAATAAATCAATTGATGTAAGCTCAGAAATGAGATCATCTTTGAAAGTACATAAAGTAAGTTAATCATGTTACCTTGGAGGTTACAAATATTTAAGATCATGTATAACAAGTATCAAGAGGGTTAAAAGGCTTAAAAGCTAAACAGCTGGAAGAAAATAAGTTTCGTCGAATGTCGACAAGTTGGGAATGTTATAACATGTACTTTTGGGGTGAGACTAGGGTTCTTAACATGATAAGGAGGCTATATTATGAGTTATTTTATTCGTATGATAGTCGTGTATTATGTTTTAAAGTCAAGCGAGTTGTGGAACAAAAGTTGGCAAAGGTTATCACAAGGTTTACACCATGTGCGTCCCAAGGTGATGTATAATGAATATGGGACTTTTTAATCATGATTTAAATGTGTATAAAGTCATAATATGACTATATATGATGTTTGGATATAAAATATAAAGTTTAGGAAAAATCGGATTTTAGTTGCGGAAACACTAACTGAGAATTTGCCTTCTAATGAAGCTTTTGGAGGAATACATTTCATATGTTATATGAGGTCTTATTGGGACATTATATATACCAAATTTAAGGTCTTGGAATTTAGTTTCCAACACTCTTAACCATTCATTCATACGACAGCCGGATAAAAAGATATAAGCGTTGGAAGAAGGGATGCCAAGCTAGCACCTCTTTGACTTTTCAAAAGTGATATATATATATATATATATATATATATATATATCCCTTATGTCGTCCCTTTCTTCATTTTCCACAGAAAACGACCAAAATAATACCATAAACTTATCCTTAAGCTCTCTACAAGGGTTTAAACAAATATTAACATCCCGGGTACGAAATCAAGAAGCGATAACATTAGAACAATCTCTATGACGTAAGTATCATTATACCGCCTCTCTTTTTATTTGTAGTTTGAGTTTTTGAAGCTACTTCATAGTTAATAAAATGCCTACTTTCTGAATTTAAGCTTTTAAATATCAAAGAAGGTTGATAAATTCGTTTCCTAATAGTTAGAACTCATGGGACGGTGATCAGAAGCCGTGAGTTCAATTTATTTCACTTTTAATGGACTGTTTTGTAGTCCACTCATGTTGGCCTATTGTCCTGCTTATTTATGGAGTTTGGAAGGATAAAGGGAGTGGAGAAATGCCACATGTGGTAAGGTAGTGGGCTGGTCACTTGTCGTTGCAATTTTAGGCTAATTGATAACTTGTTGATTTGATGTGTTATGGGATATTTGGGCTTTTTGTTGTATGGTTGTATTGTGTTGTTGTCTCGCCTATAGTAGGCTTGAGGGAGCAGTAAAATCAGGGGAAATGCTGCCCGTTTTATTTTAGAATCGAGTTTTCGTTTGAGATACGTGGTATACTAGCGCCATCTAAGTTGTACATGTATTTCTTTGTTATAGGGTTGACGCTCTAGTTGTCATAAGCTTGTTGTTGAGTTGAATTGATGACTTGAGGTATGTTAAGGCTATCCCTTCTTTTCTTTTGGCATGATCCATATGATACAATGAAACGAGCAAGCCCGCAACTTTCACAAATGATTCTATTCTTAGAAGTACTAAGGTTGCCTATGTTATTGATTCCCCATATGTCCTACTATCATATCGTCTATTCATGGGTCTCAGAAAATATTTAAGTTGATAAAGATTATTTCGTGATATTAACCGAATGCATATTGATCTTATGACATTTCGAGAGATCTTATTGACTTACTTCTTATGCAATGCATTTATATATATATGTACATTAACCCATGACCAGATGGCATTATATACACACATATTATATGTATATGGGGTATGGGAAAAGGTTATGGCGTTATATACGCACCACCACCTGATCAGCTGGTATTCATTGATGATTTCACCCACAGTGGCCGAGATGATATGATGGAATGTCCTCAGAGGCTTGATGATGTTATGTACGCATATACCTATACATGATGTGACATTTATACGCATATGCATGACATTATAAATGTTTCAAGATTCACAGAGCTATTTAGACTTATAGGTTGAGTTCTTTACTCCATGTTTCTTTCATGTCTTTTATATAATGCTTTCATGCCTTACATACTCAGTACTTTATTTGTACTGACATCCTTTTTTTCTAGGGACATTGCGTTTCATGCCGCAGGTCCCATTAGACAGGTTGAGAGTCCTCCTAGTAGGCTATTAGCTCAGCGAAGGTGTTGGTACACTCCACTTACTCCGGAGTTGCCTATTTGGTCAGTATGATTTGGATATGTATTGATTGGTATAGCGGGGCCCTGTCCTGACCTTTATGACGTTTATGTACTCTTAGAGGCTTGTAGACAGATGTCATGTATATGGATACTTGTATGGCCTTGTTGGCCTATGTTTTGAGTGTACAAATGATCATGTTGGCCTAATACGCCTGTATGTCCATGTGTATGAGTTTCTATATCATGTTGGGTCGTCCTATGTCTAGTATTCCCTTATGTTTTATTCTGGTTATCTCATGACGACCCTTTTGGCCCACTTACCCATGATGGTATGATAAGAAATATATGTTACGTTGTAACTCGGTTGAGTATGGCACCGGGTACTCGTCGCGCCCCTCCGACTTGAGTCATGACAATATACCTCCAGTCTTAAAACTCCACTGCCCCAATGTACCAAACTGGTCGCCCCACGCCGGCCATTGCATCCGGTGGGACAGCTGGTAGAAATCCTATGAAGCACGTATCACCGTAATTCCTATACGCGTCACCAACTGGTTGGCCGTACTTGAAAGCCTTACAAATTTCTAAATTTCATGGGAGTGGAAAAGCATGAGGTGTAACAGTATTATACATGTTTTTGAGATACACAAGTTCTGCAAGTGAGTATCTTTTGACTTAAAAACCTCATCACTACTTCTCCGAGGTTAATCAAGATACTTACTGAGTACATATGGTCAGCTGTACTCATACTACACTTCTGCACCTTGCATGTAGATTTTGGAGCTGAGTAGCTATGAGGACAGAGCTTTGCATTGGAGAAGTACTAGCGTACCGGATTCATGCTACATTTGTTCATGGTAGCTTAGGATTTCATTTCTGTTTATGTAACTTTCAAATAGATGTTGTATTTATTCACTTCACCAGCTTTGTAAATCAAAATCATAGTGGCTCATGACTTGTTCTACCAGCCTTGGGTAGTTGTATTGAATTCTGTTACAGGTTTTATTAAATATATTATTAATCTCTCAGTTTAGTAGTAACTCATATTGTTTGGCTTACATAACGGGTTGGGTTAGGTGCTATCATGACTTTGTGGGGTTTTGGGTCGTGAAAGTGTTGATATCTTGTTGAGCATGATATTTGTTGTTGTATGGAATATTCGTTTGATTTGAGTTGTAGTTGTACACTCGCACATGCATACACCTTACCGTGCTAGCTTCTTCAGTCTATAACTATGTGAATTGATATCCATTGTTCGTGTACATGAATTTTTGTGTGTACATGAATTTTGGTACATTCTTTATGTGAGATATAGACTGAATTGGTAGCATGTGAGTGGTCCGTGCGGATCTGAGATATGATGGCACGTGAGTGGTCTGTGCGTTTGTTATATATGGCACGTGAGTTATCCGTGCAGCATGTGGATAACGATTCATCCCCTTAGGGTCACCCTCTAATATTTCTCTCTTGATGGCGTACGCGTAGGTTGCGAGAAACCGACAGGTTTCTGGTTGATGTGGATTTTGGTAAAGTTGATCATTGGTTGGACTTTGCATCTCTTCTCTATTTGTAAACTCCTTGGATGTATACATGATTTTTGTACATACCTTCTCTATATGCTAGCTCCCAAATGTATACATGCACTTATGCATATCTTCTCTATATGCTACCTTACTTGTTGAGATGACATGTTACATATCTTCTCTATATGTGAACCCGTATGCCTTGACTTGTTTAACCATGCATATTTTCTTTATATGTAATTGATGAAGGATTTATTGAGTAATTAAGCATATTTTCTCTATATGCACTTGAATAATTAATTGTTATTTCATGCATATCTTCTCTATATGCACTGCTGAAGGATTATATAGTATTTCACGCATATTTTCTCTATATGCAACTGTGGAAGGATTATTTAATACTTTGCGTATATCTTCTCTATATGCAAGCTTGATAATTTAATGATATTGGACGCATATCTTCTCTATATGCTAGGTTGTTGAACTGGAATAGTATCTGGACATATCTTCTCTATATGCAATTGTTGAAGTGTTGTTTGTTATCTGAAGCATACCTTCCTTACATGTTGAGCTATTAAGAGACTTGCGCACATCTTCTCTATGTGCACTATGTGGTACCTGTATTTTCATGTTTAGACTTTGTTACTGCTGCTGGGTACACAGATATGTTATAGAGTTGTTAAAGTTATATATATATATAGTGAGTATCCTTGACCTGAGATCTCGTCACTACTTCACCGAGGTTAGTCAAAATACTTACTAAGTACATGGGGTTGGCTGTACTCATACTATACTTCTACATATTGCGTGCAGATCTTGTAGCTGAGATGTTGTGGATGACAAAAGCATGCATTGAAGATGTACTTACTTTTCGGATATAGCTAACACTTGTCTATCATGACCCAAAATCCCGCTATAGGGGTCGTGATGGCACCTTGTCTCTTTGAGTAGGTAAGCCTATTACATACGATTTAATTCAAATAATAGCAACTTAAAAATTAACAAAATACTGCGAAATATAATAATATTGCCAAACATGGGTACAAATAACAACTTCCCAAAACCCAGTAATACTGAGTCATAAGCTCTACATGAAATACATAACGAGTCTAAAAGAGTACAATACTGTTTGGAATACATAAATAGTAAAAAAAGAAGTAAAAAGGGTGACTCCTAGGCCTATAAATGGAACAGCATGGATACCTTGAAGTCTCCAACCTTCCGTAGCACACCTTCTAACGATTAGCTCGATCCGAAGTACCTGGATCTGTAGGAAGAATGTGCAGAAGCATAGTATGAGTACACCACAGTCGGTGCTCAGTAAGTATCAAGACTAACCTCGGTGGAGTAGTAATAAGGTTCAAGTCATGATACTCACTAGTCAATTAACCTGTGCAATATATCAAAAGAAAACTGACAACAAAGTGCATAACGGAACAAATAAAAACAAACTCGCAGAGCGTGTAACAACAACTCAATGTATACCAATCCATCTTTGCCAACAATAATATCAAATAGGGATGGGGAAAGTGATAACATATAAAATCAACCAACAACTCATAGAAACATAACCCGGAAACATTAAAGAAACAAGTATGCGATCAACATGTCAACCTCGTTCCAACACATGAACAAAATCAAAGGAACACCACAAAATGTCACATAACATAATGAACAAAGCCATCGTTATATCTCTGCATGCACATAATCAATGGAATGCCTCCCTTATGTTACCACATGCACATACATAGCCACCCTTATCTCATCGCATGCACGTCACAATGAAATGCCTCCCTTAGGTCACTGCATGCGCATCTCGCCACCCTTATACTCCACACAACAACTATCAACTCGCAAAACATGTCCACATGTGCCACAATATCAGAAAAACAACAGTACCTAAAGTCATATTAAGATACAACCCACAGTTCAACAACAAGGTGCACAAGAACATGACAATAGCATAAGAATGCTGGGAGTATTCAACAATAAAGCATATTTCATATAGCAAACAACCCTAATTCAAGGCATGTTCATAGCCTAAGGTTTAATCTGGTCATATGCCATACATACGCCCATGTACACACTCGTCGTCTCGTGTACACGTCGTTTCACATAACACAATTATGCAAATTAGACCAAATCCTAAGGGGTTTTCCCCACACAAGGTTAGGCAAGCTACTTACCTCAAATAGCCCAATCATTACTCTAAAAATCTTTTTCGTTTAAAATTTAACTCCACTTGGCTCAAATCTAGCAAAAAATGACTCAATATTATCGAACAATGAAAAGGAAATCCATTTCAATTAATAAAGTTGCAATCTTTACCCAATTCCCAAAAAGCTAACAAAAGATAACCTCAACCCTGCCCGGTCAAAACCCGAGTCGAAAAGAAGATCTCGACTACCCATAACCCCACGAATCCAAATATGTGATTAGTTTTCAAAACCGAATCCAAATCGACTCTCAAATCTTATATTTTTATTTTTCAAAACATAGTAAAAAAATCCCAAAAAATCCCCTTCAAATTTCATGATTTTGATGTTACAATCCATAAGAAATCAAGTTATAATATCAAAATTGAGTCAAAATCACTTACCAAAAGCTACGTGTGAAAATCCCCTCCTCCCACTGAGTCTAGGGTTCAAAATTTGATAAAATGAGACTAAGTCCCAAATCTTAGCTATATGATCAGCTACAAATGTCGCATTTGCGATTTGCGGTTCGTAAATGCAACCTTCGAAAATTTGACCAAATGATCGCAAATGCGAATTTTCCTACTCAGCCCAGAGGATATCGCAAAAGTGACCACAGACTTCGCAAAATCAAAGTCCCACACCGCCAGCCTACGTCGAAAAAGCGACCACATGGTAGCAAAAGCGACATGCCCAGGCCCCAAGCTGCCTTTGCAAATGCGAGACTAGCTTCACAAATGCGAAGCCTGTCACCTCTGCCACCCATCGCAAATACAACTAATACCTCGCAAATATGAGGCTCGCAAACAAACTGGTTCTCGCATTTGTGAGATCTGCAACACCAACAGACCAGCAACACTAAAACAATTCCAAAACATCCCGTAACGCGTTCGAAACTCACCCGACACCCGGGGTTCCAAACCAAACATCCATAAAATTCTATAAACATCATATGAACTCGTCGTGAGCTCAAAATATCAAAATAATGTCTGGAACCCCGAATCAAACACTGAAACACATAAAAATCTTAATGAAACTCAAGAACTTCTAGAATCACAACCAAGCGTCTGATTCCTTCCAAACCAACTCGGAATGACACCAAAATTTGCACACAAGTCCCAAATGACAAAACAGACCTATTCCAAGTCCGAAACCAAAATTTGAACCCAATAGCCACAAAGTAAACCCATGGTCAAGCTTAAAAATATCTAAATCTTTAAATTGCCAACTTTCGGTTGAAAGAGCCAATTCACCCTATGAACCTCTGAATTCAATTCCAGGCGTACGCCTGAGTCCAAAATCACCATACGAACCTATTGGAACCATCAAAAAACTGTTCCAAGGTCATTTTCCACTAAAGTCAAACTTGGTCAACATTTCCAACTTGAACTTCCAATCTAGGAACTAAGTATTCTAAATCAATCAAAAACCTCCCCGAAACCCAACCAACCATCCCCGTAAGTCACATAACCACAAATACATATACGAGAAGCTTTAAAAGGGAAAATGAGACTCAAATATACAAAATAATCGATCAGGTCGTTATATTCTCCCCCTTTTAAACAAATGTTCGCCCTCGAACGAGTGTGGAGACATACCTAAAGTGCCAAAACGGTGAGGATATTGGTTTCGCATATCATGCTCCATCTCCCTAGTCACCTCATCGGCCAGTTGACTTCTCCACAGAACCTTTACTGATGCAATGTTCTTCGACCTTAGCTTTTTGACCTGCCTATCCAAAATGGCCACCGGCTCCTCAACATAAGTAAAAATCCTTGTCCAACTACACCGAGCAGAAATTTAACAAATGTGACAGATCCTCATAGTACTTACGGAGCATGGAAACATGGAACATCAGGTGAACTCGCGATAAGTTGGGTGGAAAAGCAAGTTTGTATGCCACTTCACCAACTCTCTCAAGAACCTTAAAAGGACCAATATACCGAGGGCTCAATTTTCCCTTATTCCCGAACCTCATCAAACCTTTCATGGGTGAAACTCTGAGTAGAACCTTCTCACCCACCATAAGTGGCACATCATGAGCCCTCCTGTCAGCATAACTCTTCTATTTGGACTGCGTTGTATGAAGCCGCTCCTGAATCAATTTCACCTTCTCCAAAGTATCACAAACCAGATAAGTGCCCAACAATCAAGTCTCCCTAGGATCAAACCAACCAACCGGAGAACGACATCACCTCCCATATAGGGCCTCATACGGAGCCATCTGGATGCTCGACTGTAGCTATTGTTATAGGCGAACACTGCTAGCGATAAAAACTAATCCCACTAACCCCCGAAATCAATGACACAAACTCGTAACACATCCTCCAAGATTTGAATAGTGCGCTCGGACTGTCCATCTGTCTGGGGATGAAATGATGTACTCAGCACGACCTGTGCGCCCAACTCACGCTGCACGGCTCTCCAAAAATGCAATGTGCATTGCGTGCCGCGATCCGAGATAATAGACACATGCACACTATGTAGGCAAATGATCTCTCTAAGATAAATTCGAGCCAGCTGCTCTAAAAAAGTAGGTAGTCATGACTGGAATGAAGTGTACAAACTTGGTCAATCTATCCACAATAATCCACACAACGTCAAATCTTGTCAAGGTCCATGGTAGCCCAACCACAAAATCCATTATGATAAGCTGCCACTTCAACTCGAGAATATATAGCCTCTGAAGCAAACCACCAAGTCTCTGATGCTCATAGTTAATTTGCTATTCAAACAACATGCCACATACTCAACAATTTATCTTTTCATCCTTCTCCACCAGTAGTGGTGCTTCAAATCATAGTACATCTTCGTATCACTCGGATGAATGGAATACCGCAAACTATGGGCCTCTCTCAAGAATCATCTCCTGCAACCCATCTGCATTAGGCATACAAATCTGGCCCTAAACCCTCAATACTCCATCCTCATCAATAGTCACCTCCTTAGCATCGTTGTGTTGTACTGTGTCCTTAAGGACAATCAAATGGGGATTATCGTACTGAAGCACCTTGATGCGCTCAAACAAGGATGACCATGACACAACACAAGCAAGAACCCTACTAGACTCTGAAAAATCCAACCTAACAAACTTATTGGCCAAAGCCTGAAAATCCAAAGCTAATGATCTCTCCCCAGCTGGAAAAAAGTGACTCCCCATGCTCTCAGCCTTCCTACTCAAAGCGTCGGCCACCACTTTGGCCTTCTTGAGATGATAAAGAATGGTGATATCATAGTCCTTTAGTAGCTCTAATCACCTCCGTTGCCTCAAGTTCTAGTCCTTTTGGTTGAATAGGTACTGAAGACTCATTTGATCCATGAACACCTCACAAGACACGCCGTAAAAAGATAGTTCCTCCAAATCTTATGCGCGTGACAATGGCTGCTAATCATGCATTGGGTAGTTCTTCTCATGGGGCCTGAACTGACACGAAGCACAAGCAATAATCCTACTATCCTTCATTAACACACACTAAATACCAATCCCTGAAGTATCACAATAAAATGTATATGAACCCGATGTTGAAGGCAAAACTAGAACTGGAGCCATAGTCAAGGCAGTCTTGAGCTTCTAAAATCTCTCCTCACATTCATCTGACACCCTTAATGGGGTACCTTTCTGAGTCAATCTAGTCAAAAGAGCTGTAATCGACGAGAAACCCCCCCTACGAAGTTGCGATAATACACAGCCAAACCTAGAAAACACCGGATCTCAGTAGTGGTAGAAGGTCTGGGGCAACTCTAAACCGCTGCAATCTTCTTCGGATCCACCTTAATCCCCTCACTGGACACCATGTGACCCACGAAGGCCATAGATTTTAACCAAAACTCTCACTTGGAGAATTTAGCATATAGTTTCTTAGAGCACGATCCTCAAGTGCTTCTAATAATCCTCCCAGCTACGAGAATACACTAGTATATCATCAATAAACACAATGGTAAAGGAATATAGATATGGCTGAAACATGTTGTTCATCAAGTGCATGAAAGCTGATGGGTCATTGGTCGACCCAAAAGACATCATCGAGAACTCGTAATGCCCATAAAGGGTCCTAAAGGCCGTCTTAGTAATACCTATAGCCCTGATCTTCAACTAATGGTACGCCAATCTCAATTCAATCTTTGAGAATATCCTAGAACCCTAAAGTTGATCAAACAAATCATCAATACGCGATAGTTGATAGTTGTTGTTGATAGTAACCTTTTTCAACTGCCTGTAGTCAGTACACATCCTCATAGAAACATCCTTATTCTATATAAATAGAACTGGTGCACCCCAAGGTGGCACACTCGGTCTAATGAAACCTTTATCTAGCAATTCCTGAAGTTGTTCCTTTAATTCTTTCAACTTTTGTGAAGCCATGCGGTAGGGTGGAATAGATATGAGCTGAGTTCCCAACACCAAATCAATACCAAACTCGATATCCCTATCAGGTAGCATTCCCGGTAGGTCTGGTGGAAACACATCTAGGAACTCACTCACTACCGGAACTGACTCAACGGTAGGAGTATCAGCACTAACATCTCTCACAAAGGCTATGTATACCAAATACCCCTTCTCAACCATCCGTTGAACCTTTAAGAAATACACCACCCTACTAGGAACATGACCCAAGGAACCTTTCCACTCCAACCACAGCAACCCTGACATAGCCAACGTCATGTTCTTAGCGCGACAATTAAGAATAACTGATATGGTGACAACCAATCCATGCCCCGAATCATATCAAAATCAACCATATCAAGTAATAAAATGTCAACCCCCATCTTATAGCCCCCAATAGTGACCAAACAAGAGTGATAGATTTAATCCACCATAATAGAACATCCAATGGGTGAAGACACATAAATAGGAGTTCCAAAGAATCACAAGACATATATCCAAATATGAAGCAAAATAGGATGACACATATGAATAAGTAGAACACAGATCAAATATAACTGATGCATCTCTATGATAGATTGTAACAATACCTGTAATGACAGCATCTGATGCAACTGCCTTAGTCCTACCAAGGAAAGCATAATAACGAGCATGGCCTCCTTTCTAGGATATCCTCTACCGCCTGTCGTCCACCCCCAGCTGGCTGTGCAAGTGGAGTAGTAACTAGAGCGGAAAACATAGCCTGAGTACCCTACTGAGGTCCACCCCTTAGAAGTCTAGGATAATCTCTCATAATGTGCCTAGTATCTTCACACTCAAAGAAACCCCTGTGCGGGCATAGTTGTTGGCACTGAGTCTGCCTTAGACGACTGGAATAACCATTGTATGAACCCCGTGTAGAAGGTGTACTGAAATATGGTTGTCCAATATGAGTACCCTAGGGTACCTGACTAGCTGGAACACTACGAGTAACCTTGAACAGGCTGATTGTCAAAACCTTTTCCATGACGAGCTATAACCGAAGAGTGGGAACCGCTAAATCCTCCAAAACCTTGAGGGCTCTTGGCTTCCTTATCCCCTCTCTGCTGCCCAGGGAGACACTTAAACTCCTAGCGATCTCTACAACCTGGTGGAATGGAGTCTCAGTCTCTAACTACCGTGACATCCCGAATATGAGGTTATAAGCGAGTCCCTCAATAAATCTATGGACTCTCTCTCTCTAACAGTGAAAACCAAAGTAGGTGCAAGACAAGATAACTCTTAAAAATCAAATAGCATACTCTGACACAGTCATACTCTCCTGATGCAACTGTTAAACTTAGTGCACAACTCGTAGTTGTGGGTATATGGAATGAACTCCCTCAACAAGAGATCGATGAACCGGGACCAAGTAAGTAAGGTTAACCCCGCTCAACTCTACCAAACCTATAACATGCAGAATGCGGTGAAACTGGCCTAAGAAACCCTATGCATCTTCAGAAGCCCCGCCTCTCAAATAAGGAGGATGATACTTCTGGAATCTCTCTAACCTCTTATGCTCTCAACTGATGCAACTGGCCCGACCTCGGGCTGAACCATAATCACGGGCTCCACCGGTATAACACCCGGAGCCTGATCAACATGAGCCTACTACTTTGGAATATGAGTGAGAGTTTGAGCTCCTTCCCTAGCTTATGAAGTAGATGGTGCAACTGGGATCAACCTCGCTTGATCAAAGTCCCAAACCTACTGAGAAAGTGCGCCAAGGTCTCCCGAAGTCCAATGGTAGCAACAAGTGCTTTGGGTTCCTGCACCCCAACAGGAGCTACTGGTAGCTCTGTAGTCTCGGCCCTAGCAAGGCCCCCTACTATAGCACATGCTCCGCCTCTGCCTCTGCCCCGACCTCTAGAATCACTAGCCCCAGGGGCAACATCATAAGCAACTGAAGCTCGTGTCCTTACCATTTATGAGAGAATAGAAAGACAAACGCTCAAACTCTTAAATCAATCAATCTGCATGATAAGGAATTAAATAAGTGAAATTTTCCTAGTAGTTTCGTAGCCTCTCGAAGATAAGTACAGACATCTCTGGACCGATCAACAAGTCTCTACTAAACCTATTTATGACTCGTCAAACTATAGCAACCTAGCCGGTCATTTTAGGAATTTTAGCGTTGATTACCCTGTTTGATACTTTACAAATGTGTATTTGTGGTTATGTGACTTTTCGGGGTGATTAGTTTGGTTTCGGAAAAGGCTTGGAGTAAATTGGAATACTAAGTCCAATGGTTGGATGCTTAAGTTAATAGAGTTGATCGGAGTTTTAATTTTGTGTAGACGACTCTGAAATGATATTTGGATGGTTCCAATAGCTTTTTATGGTGATTTTGGACTTAGGCACATGTCCGTATTTGGATTTGGATGTCCGTAACTTTGTTTGATGCTTTTTGGTGAAAGTTGAAGGTTTAAAAGGTTTATAGGTTTGACCGAGAGTTGACATTGTTGATATCGGGTTCAGATATTGTTTTCAAGAGTTGGAATAGGTCCGTTGTTTCATTTGGGACTTGTATGCAAAATTTGAGGTCATTTCGGGTTGATTTGATATGGTTCAGCATGCATTTCGGAAGTTGGAAGGTCATTAGTTTCTTTAGACTTGAATTGAGGTGTGATTCATGGTTTTTATATTGTTTGGCTCTCTTTGAGGCTGGGTATGATATGACATGATATGACATGAAATGCCCCAAAGAGTGGCTTGTCTTCGGTATTCAAGTGGAAGTTGGATATTCATATTTCTAATGTTATGCTTTCGGTTTACATTCATATCATCAGTTTTATATACTCAGTGCATATTTCATACTGACACCCTTTTCTTTTGGGCATTGTGTTCATTAGGGATGTTAAATCCGAACCATAATCGAAAACCAAAACGTAAAATTGGCTTATTGGTATTGGGTTATCAGATTAACGGTTGGTGGACGAAGTGAAATTTTATAATTAATGGCTTATCAGTTTGGGACGGATTATTTAATTTTTTTATCGGATTAACCGTTAACCCGTTACGAGTTTTTATATTTATATTTATATTTTTACCCCTATGTATATAAAATATACCTTACACTATTTGAAACCCTAAATCCCTAATTTCTAATTTCCCTTTGCACTCAGCAGCAATATTTTTGTCAGTCTTTACTCTCTCCTTTCAAATGGTTTGGAAACCAAAGAGGTTGTCTCCTCCAATTGTTTTTATTACTAAATATATACATATTCTGGTGCTTTAGAATACTTTGACAAAGTAGCAGTTAGTGACTTCTAGAAATGGTTTGAATATTTCGGGCATAACAGTGTCACATAAACAGGTTGAATTCAAGGTTTAAATTTAGTGATTTAATGTCAAGTGGATTGTCCATTTGATTTAGCCGATAAATCGCCCAATAATCGCTAAACCGATACCTATCCGCCCAATATCTTATCGGTTGGCTAGCAGATTATTACATTTACAAGTCGATAACCGATCAGCCAATCCGTTAAGTATAAATATCTGCCCAACCCGCCCGATAAGCAACCCTAGTGTTCATGCCCACAGGTATAGATAGACCCAGTGACGTCCCTCCCCAGTAGGGTGCTCGTTTCAACGGTTGGTTGTCATAGTCCACTTCTTCGTAGTAGTTGTAAAGAAATTGATAGGAACCAAAGTGTATGTTTCTATTGTTCTTGGGAATGGTGGGGCCCTGTCCCGAACAAGTTGTATATTAAGATACTCTTAGAGGCTTTCATACTAGTATCCGGTTTGTATGTGAATATGGTTATGACTTTATTAACAACGGATGTACATATATGTACACATTTTCAATGTTAAGGCTTCTCCTACAGTCAATTATGAACCTTTATAAATTTTAGATGTCACACATGGAGGCCTGGTCGGCCTAGATGTATGATAAAAGATGTAAGTACGGACATCTGTTTGCACGGGTCTTCGGGCGTCATATGCCGGTCACACCTCCCAAGGCTAGGGTGTGACAAACTTGGTATCAGAGCAGGTTTATCCTACATAGTCTACAGGTCATATCTAGTAGTCTTATTTATGGGTATGTTGTGCACCTTACATATAAACAAGAGAGTACCAGATATTTAGGGTGGATACCTTTCTTTCCGATCTAGATCGTGCAATAGATCTGAGTTGTAAGTGCCCACTTCTAACCTTCATATTGTTTATATTTATAGTAATGCCTACTATGAGATGTCAGGCAGTTGTTCAGAGATTGGATGAAGGGGCAAGGGGAGGGTACTAGTTAGGTGACAACTACCCACACGGATCAACGTGAACCTCATAATGAGGCTGATACCCAAGTTTCAGGGACAACACCACTACCCCCAGAATGGAAAAGAGAAACTAATGTGCCTCCGATTCCTCCCCCGATTTTTTTATGAACAGGATCTAGATATGAGAAGTATGGTACAATTGTTGACTCGATTAGTAGCCTCTCAGGCCCACCGTCAGGCCACTAGCATCTCATATAGAACGGTTAGTGCGAGAGTTCGATATTTTATTAATTTGGACCCCTGGAATTCACAGGAACAGATCCAAATGCAGATCCTCATAACTTTTTAGATAAGATGCAGCGAACCTTGTCAGTTATGCATGCCACAGATACTGAGTCTGTAGAGCTTGCTTCTTATAGATTGTGGGATGTTGTTGTGGTTTGGTATGAATCATTTTCTTAGGAATTTTTGCAATAGTGTCTACCTGTTGAGCTCCTCCGAGCCAGGAAAGATAGATTTTTACGGTTGGAGAAAGTTAATATGAGTGTCCGGGAGTATTAGTATGAAATTTAACTCCTTGGCTAGGTATGCTCCTTCGATTGTGGCTTAAATGATTGATAGTGTACATCAATTTGTGGGAGGTTTGGTGCCACATATGATTAATGAATGTACCATTACTTCTCTGAATCCCATTATGGACATTCCTCGTATTCAAGCATATGTGCAGAACTTGGAGGATCGAAAGAGGGAGCAGCGAGCAACCCGAGAGCACGATCGGGGCCAGTATAAGAGAGCACGGTCCACAGGTAATCCGGGAGAGTCTCGAGGTGAATTTAGTTCTCCGATTCCTCGGCATCCATCTTATTATGTGGCTAATGTACCATAATATTCACAGGACCAACATCATAATCGGACCAATTATTCTGGTCAGGGCCGGACTTCCCGGCGGCAAAGCTCCTAGTATAGTAGGGATTCTAGTAAGGTGAAAGTCTCTATGCCGTATTGTGGCCGATGTGGTAAGAATCATTTCGGGTCATGCTGCAAAGGTTCTAATTTATGTTATTTGTGTGGGCAACTTGGCCACATCATACGCTTTTGTCCGGTGAGAGGTGAGAGTAATATTATGCAGCCAATAGGGTCTGTAGCAGCTTCTTCTTTATCAGTACACCCTCATGAGCAAAGTATGCAACCATTGATTGGAACATGTAGAGGTAGAGGTGGAGCATCTATCTCAGGTGCACAACAGAATCACATTTATACACTGTCAAGTCGACAGGACCTAGAGTCATCACCAAATGTGGTTACAGGTATACTATCTGTATTTTGCACTAATGTGTACGCTTTGATAGATCTAGTTTCTACTTTGTCATACATTTCTCCATTGGTTTCTAGTAAATGTGGTAAGGAACCTGAATTATTATATCAGCCATTTTAAGTGTCCACGTCCGTAGGTGAGTCAGTAAGGAATAGGAGGATATATCGAAGATGTGATGTAATGATCTATGATCTTCACACCTTAGCTGATTTAAATAAATTAGAAATAATAAAATTTGATGTTATTATGGGGATGGATTAGATGGCTTCTTGTTATGCTAATGTGGATTGTTGGAAGAAAATTGTTCGCTTTAACTTCCTAGGGGAGCCCATTATCGAATGGGAGGGAAATGTTTCAGCACCTAAAGGGAAGTTTATTTCTTATCTTAAAGCTCAAAAGTTGATATTGAAAGGATGTATCTATCATTTAGTGCGAGTGCAGGATGCGGAGGAAAATCCCCAAAACCTTCGGTCGATTTCGGTTGTTAACGAATTTCCTGATGAGCTCCTGGGTATTCCCCCTGGGACAAAAATCAAGTTTGCCATAGACGTGCCTCTCGATACGCAACCGTTATCTATTCCTACGTATAGGATGGCTTCTGCTGAGTTGAAGTAACTGAAAGCTAAATTGAAAGATCTTTTAGATAAGGGCTTTATTCAACCCAGTACTTCCCCATGGAGAGCCCCAGTGTTGTTTGTTCATAAGAAAGACGGTTTGTTGAGGATGTGCATTGATTACCGATAACTGAATAAGGTAACCATTAAAAAGAAGTATCCTCTTTCGAAGATCGATGATTTATTTGAACAATTGGAGGGTGTCTACTATTTTTCAAGGATCGATCTCAGATCTGGGTATCACCAGTTGAGAATCAAGGAAGGAGATTTTCCGAAGACAGCCTTCCGGACCAGATATGGCCATTACAAGTTCCTTGTTGTGTCCTTTGGCCTAACCAATGCACTAGCAAATTTTATGGACCTAATGAATCGGGTGCTTAAACCATTTTTAGATATTTTTGTGATTGTGTTCATAGATGATATTTTTGTATATTCTCAATTAGGAGCAGAACATGAAGGGCATTTACGAATGGTTTTATGCATGCTCTGAGATTGTAAATTATACGCTAAGTTTTCCAAATGCTAGTTCTGGTTGAACTCGGTGGCCTTTATTGGGTTTATAATATCCGACGAAGGCATTAAGGGGGAATTTAATATCTGACGAAGGCATTAAGGTCGATAATCAAAAGATCGAGCCAGTTAAGAATTGGCCAAGTCCTACAACTCCTACGGAGGTACGTAGCTTCTTGGGCTTAGCTTGTTATTACAAAAGGTTTGTGGAGAATTTCTCATCCATTGCTGCCCCATTAACAAAATTGATGCATAAGGCAGCTAAAGTCCAGTGGAGCGATGATTGTGAAAAAAGTTTCCAAGAGTTAAAGAATAAACTAACCCAATACCAGTTTTAGCTCTTCCTGAAGGATCAGAAGGTTATGTTATATATTGTGATGCTTCTAGAGTGGGATTGGGGCAGTGTTTTGATGCAACACGGTAGAGTTGTTGCTTATGCTTCAAGGCAACTAAGAAAGCATGAGCAAAGTTACCTGATTCATGACCTTGAATTAGCATATGTTATATTTTCTTTGAAAATATGGTGTCATTACTTGTATGGAGTTCATGTCGACATATTTACGAACTATAAGAGCTTGCAATACATATTCAAGCAAAAATAATTGAATTTGAGACAATGAAGATGGCTTGAATTGTTCAAGGACTATGATATCGATATTCTATATCACCCCGGTAAGGCAAATATTATGGCTGATGCATTAAGTCAAAAGTCAATGGATAGTTTAAGGCATGTGGAGACTGATAAATTGGAGATGACTAAAAATTTGTACCGATTGGCCAATTTAAGTGTACGATTGCTTGTTACTGGTGACAGAGAAGCCATAGTTCAAAATGTTGTTGAGTCCTCTTTAATAGCAGAAGTTAAGGCACGATAATTTGATGACCCATTATTGGTGAAAATAAGAGAAAGCATTCCTTTTCAGAAAAAGCAATTGTCCGAGCTATCCGAGGACGGAGTCCTTAAGTACAAAAACCAGTTATGTGTGCCTGATGTTGGAGGACTTTGAGAGCAAGTTATGGAGGAGATTCACCAATCCTAATACTTGGTTCACCCGGGATCAACCAAGATGTATCACGATCTTCGACAACTATATTGGTGGAACGACATGAAGAGGAACATCACTGAATATATCTCTTAGTGTCCGAATTGCTAAAAAGTTAAGGTTGTATACCAGAAACCAGAGGGATTGCTTCAAAATCTGGAGATTCCAACTTAGAAATGGGAGATAATCAATATAGAGTTTGTTACTGGATTACCACATTCACGCCAAATTGTTGATTCCATATGGGTTATTGTGGATCGACTCACTAAATCAGCTCATTTTTTACTTGTTAAAGCTACTTTCTCGGCTGAAGATTACGCTAAGATATATTTTAAGGAGATAGTACGACTTCATAGAGTTCTGATTTCTGTTATATCGGACAGAGGTGCCCAATTTACAGCTAATTTCTGGAGATCATTCCAAAAAGGATTGGGTACAAGGATAAACTTTAGATAGATTTCCATCCACAAAAAGACGTCCTAGCCGAGCACACCATTCACACGCTCGAGGATATGTTACGAGCCTATGTTTTGGACTTCAAATAGAGTTGGGTAGATCATTTATCGCTCATCGGATTTGATTACAACAACAGCTACCATGTTAGCATTTGGATGGCACCTTGTGAGTCCCTATACGGACGGAAGTGTAGATCCCCTATCGGTTGGTTTGAGGTTGATGAAACAAAATTATTAGGTCCTAACTTGGTGCAATACGCTGTGGAAAAGGTGAAACTGATCGAAGATCCATTATTGACAGCTCAAAGAAGACAAAAATCCTACTCGAATAACCGAAGTCAAGATTTAGAATTTTCGATGGGAAACTGGGTATTCTTAAAGGTATCGCCTATGAAAGGCATGATGAGATTTTGCAAGAAAGGTAAACTTCGCCCCCGGTATATCGGACTATATCAGATCATTCGGAGGATCGACCAAGTAGCTTATGAGCTTGAATTTCCCCCGGACTTAAGAGTAGTGCATCCGGTATTCCATGTGTCCATGCTTCGTAAATGTTTGGGTGACCCATCTCGTATTTCCCCCATTGAAGATGTTCAAATCACTGAGAATTTATCTTATGAAGAAATTTCATTGCCTATATTAGATCGTCAAGTTCGTAAGTTGCGAACTAACGAGGTAGCTTCAGTTAAAATACTTTGGAGAAACAATAATGTGGAAAATATGACATGGGAAGCTGATGAAGATATAAGATCCAAATACCTTCATTTGTTCCATACTAAAAAAAATAATGTTGAAAATTCTATAGCAGGTAGTACTATAAAAGTACCACGAAGGATGAATGAAAAATTCTGAGAGATTGACTATGATTCACCAATCAGGGACGAATTTTCCAAAGTGCGGGATGAAGTTACACTCCACGCTTTTCCCCTCCCATGAACTTTAGAAATTTATAAGAATTTCAAGCATGGACAATCAGCTAGTGGTGCGTATAGAATTAAGATGATACGTGCTTCATCGAATTTGCACCAGCTGTCCCACCGGATACAATGGCGGGGGCGGGATGACCCATTTGGTACATCAGGGTGGTGGAGTTTTTAGACTGGAGGTATATAAAGAAAGTACAACTTCCTTCTTTTTCCATTCTACAATATTACCAGCTTTGGTTTTCCTAAAAACGCTCTCACATTCTCTAAGAGCTTTTAATAATGCAAGATCAAGTCAGAGGCAAACCTGGCAATATTTAATGTTAAGAATCTTGTGAGTATCATTGTATCACCTGTCTCCTCGTTGTGCTGATTTTTGGGGATTTCCTTAAAGGTGAATATAACCACCATAGAAGAATAAGAATCTAAAAAGCAAGTTAGTCCCGACAAAAAGGTATGTAAGGCAATCTTCTTTCTTGGCATCGGTCAATATAAGCGTATCTTTCTATTTTATCCTTATGGTGTAAGCCTGAATTGTTCTAAGTCCTTCTTGAATTATTGTTCATGTTCATGTATGTTCTTCACCGATGGCATTTCTTTCCTAGTCCAAGATGTTTCTGAATAATATCATAAGGCTGTGAAATGTCGTTCATTTTAAGTCTAACTTTGATGCATCTTATAATTGACTTGTATCGTTATATCATAAGATAGTGAAATGTCGTTCATTTTGAATCTAACTTTGATGCCTCTTATAATTGACTTGTATCGTACTTTCATATCTATGTATTTATTTTAATTAACCGAGCCCCCGATGGGACCAGGTACGGAATAATGTGTTAGACACTCTATCTGAGTCCCTGATAGGACCTTGTATGAAATGATGAGTTACACAATATCACCGAGCCCTAATGAGGTCGGGTACAAATAATATGTTATGTGATATCACCGAGCCCCGATAAGGCCATGTACTAGATGACGTGTTAACATGATATTACCAAATTCCCTTGAGACCGGATACAATCTAGACCTATTGAGGCCGGGTATGGGATGATGTGATAGATACATGAGACCTTACCGAGCTCTCTTTGAGGCCACGTATGACATGACACAATATGACATGAAATTCCCCAAAGAGTAGCTTGTCTTCGGTATTTAGGTGGAAGATGGATATTCATATTTCTAATGTTATGCTTTTGGTTTACATTAATATCATCAGCTTTACATACTCCATACATCTTTCGCACTGACGCCCTTTTTTGGGCACTGTGTTCATGCCCAGAGGTAAAGATAGACCCGATGACGTCCCTCCCCAGTAGGGTGCTCGTTTCAGTTGTTGGTTGTTGCACTCCACTTCTTTGGAGTAGCTTTACAGAAGTTGATAAGTACCAAAGTGTATGTTTCTATTTACTCTTAGAGGCTTGCAAACTAGTATCCAGTTTGTATGTGAATGTGGTTATGACTTTGTTAACAATGGATGTACATATATGTACACATTTTCAATGATAAGGCTTCTTCCTTGATCAATTATGAACCTTTATAAATTTTTGGATGTCACACATGGAGGCTTGGTCAGCCCATATTCATGATAAAAGATGTAAGTGTGGACGTCGGTTCGCACGGGCATTCAAGCATCGTGTGCCGGTCGCACCTCCCAAGGCTGGGGTGTGACATATAGAGAAAACATATTCGAGAAAGATAGTTACAAAATAAAGAATATCAACAGTAAAGGTGCACAACTGGGATAGGGTAATAAACAAACTCTACCAATTATACCTGTTGAACATTACAACTTGCACCAGCTCCGCTCACAATGAGATATGTACCATATAATATATGTGTCCAATACCTATACATGATTGTAAATCTGGGCCCAACACGATCCGATTCTGTATCAAATACCACATAACATGTTCAAGAGAACCTTTCAAGAATCAAATATATTAATGCATGATGACAACTTCCTCATCATGTCAATCTGATATGCTACCAACAACTCAACAAAATATGAGGTATGATCTCCGCGTAGGTAAGCCCAGGCAATCAAATCATCAAGTAATAACAAAGGCATATCTTAGCATGTTAAATGCAACGCAATAAAATATGTAAAAAGGCATGACACACATAAAAAATTCACATGCATACCCAAGAATATTACCCTTGTACCACCTCATGAACATAGACAATGAAAATCGCCCCAGACCATCACATAACATCGCCACAATGCTACCCTTATTTCACCTCATGACACATAACAAATAAAATGCCTCCCTATTTCGTCACATGTGCATGTCGCCACTCTTATCTTGTCACATGCACATAACAATGAAATGCCTCCATTATTTTCCCACATGCGCATATCGCCACCCTTATTTCGCCACATGTGCATGTCGCCACTCTTATCTTGTCTCATGCACATAACAATGAAATGCATCCATTATTTTTCCACATGCGCATATCGCCACCCTTATTTCGTCAGTGAAAAACCACTTTTATTTTCACATAACATCAACAATGAAATGTCACCCTTATACTCCATACAACATTAATAGTGAAATTCCACCCTTATACTCCTCACAACATCAACAGTGAAAATACCACCTTTATACTCCACACAACAACAATCAACCCACACAAAATGCCCACATGTGCCACAATTATCACAACAATATAAGACAACAATTTATCATCAAGAGGCATATCATCATAACTCATCAATAAAGCACACAAGGACATGATAACAATAAGAATACGGATATGACATGACTGAGGCTTAATCAATTATAGTAACAAAGTTCAAGTACTCACGCAAAGGATCACATATGTATCACAGGGTGTACATGTCCCAATCAAAGCATAATGCAAGAAAACGTACGGATGTGTGTTCATAACATACGTGCATCTACCTCTTAGGCAAGTATAGCAATAGTCTCAAGATTTGCTCAACACGTTCAAAATCAGGTACCAATAGTCTCAACATTCTTCTAGCATGGTTTATTGTACTCATGTAGTCAATTAATTAAGTAATACATAGAATTAAATAAAACACACAACAAAATAAGGCGTAGAGTAAGCTAGAATCTACCTCTAGCATGAATACACATGGCATTAGTATATACGCTCATCACCTCATATATACATCATCCCCGCATGTAGCAAATAATATCAATTAGCATGAAAAAAATTTCAACCAAAGCTAGGCAAGAAACTTACCTCACACAAGCTAAATCAATACTCTAAAAATGCCTTCCCGCGCGAATCGACCTCTGAACAGCTCGAATCTAACCGAAAACAACTCAATAACATCAAATAATGTCATAGGAATCAAATCCAAACAATAAAGGTCTAATCTTTAATCAAATACTCAAAGTCAACCAGGGCCCACATCCCAAAACTTGACAAAACCCACAAATCTTGAACACCAATTCGAATATGAGGCCAATACAAAAGTTTCACCTAAAACTGGCTCTAAATCGGGCTTCAAATCTCCATTTTATACTTTAGAAAAGTTTTGCCAAAACCCCAATTTTTCTCTCTTATATTCACCAATCATATGCTAAAATCAAGGATAGAATCATGAATAATAATCAAAACTAAGTCAGGAACAGTTACCCCAATCCAAGTAGTGAAAATCGCCTCAATCCAAGCTCCCAATCTCAAAAAATGATAAAATGAGCTCAAAGCCCGAAATAAGAACTTATATGCACTGCCCAGCAGTACCCTACGTGATTGTGGTTTTACTCTCGCGATCGCGATGCACAAAATATGCTGCCTTATAATCTACTTGGCGAACGCGGCCTAACGCGATGACCAACTGGCCCCCAAGCTCCGTGAAGGTATGCATGTCGCGCGTACGTGAATAACAACAATCACAACACTCTACGAACGCGCTTCTACTGACGCGAACGCGATGCATAAATCACCAAGGAGCAAAACGCACTTCGTGATCCCGAAACCCCCATGAGATTGTGATGCTCACCAGACCAGCACAAGAAATCAGCAAATGCAACTCAACCAAATATGGTCCAAAACCACCCTGAATCATACCCGAGCCCCTTAACAACCCGTTCAAATATACCAACAAGTCTAAATACATCATCCAAACTTAACCAAGGGCTCAAAACACCACAGGTAACATCAAAACCAAGAATCGGTGATCAAATAAAACTTTTAAATTCAAGAAATTCCAACTTGCAACCAAGCGTCCGATTCAGGCCTAACCAATCCGGAATCCAACCAAACTTTGTGCACAAGTTCCAAATGACAAAATGAACATATTCCAACTTCTGAAATAACAATCCAACCCCGATAGCATCAAAGTCAACTCTCAGTCAAACTTATGAACTTTCTAAACCTTCAAATTGTCAACTTTCGATAAATAAAGCCAAAATCTTCTAGGAACATCCGAATTCAAATCAAAACATATTCCCAAGTCCAAAATCATCATATGAACCTATTGGAACCCTCAAATAATAAATCTGAGTTCGTTTACTCAAAATTCAAACTTTGGTAAACTCTTCAACTTTAAGCCTCCAAAATGAAAATTTCTCTTCCAAACAATCATGAACCTCTCAAACATCAAAACCAACCATACATAGAAGTCGTAATATATAATATGAAGCTACTCAAGACTCCAAACCACCAAATATAATGCCAATGCTCAAAATGACCGGTCGGGTTATATTTTCCCACTCTTAAACATACGTTCGAGGACCCAGAATCGTTCCAAGGCCATCAAATCATTGTATAAACTCAGCATACACATACCCATGAGTGATCCCACGTCACCTCAACTTATATAAGCCTGTCAACACAACCTAACTAAATATTCTTTCTTCAATCTTTATATATCAACCTTAGACCCAAATTCCAACATTCAAAATTCCTGATACGATCTGATTCTCGCATATACATATTATATCTATCTCATTAAGCCAAAGAAAATCATAAATATATTCCCAAGAAATAACCATACGACGTAACCCATCGCTCATATATCTGTAGCAATATCTCTGACCACAATAGCTGCCCATTACCAAATCCAATACGGGTAACATACCTCATATCAGATAAAACCTTATTCCCAAACCTTCACAATACTGATAATGATATAAGAAACATATAGAAACTCATAACCACTCACCCAATCAACAAGTCGTTGAGTTCTCTCGCCCGACCCTAGTGAGAATGTATATCTTACATCAGATCGATTTTCTCGCTCTTGCACATCATTTGTTGTGGGTGTGTCATTAGGCATAATGGATGTTATTCGTTCCCTTATTTGTTTTATGCGTTGCTCTCTTATGCTACAGTGGGTTGTGAGGTTGTTTGACTATTCACACGCATAGTGTGGTTCTATTCAGTCGTTATGGCGAGATTTTGAGTGAGATGGTTCTTGGCGGTGTTGAGTTGCTTATTGCGCCTTGGTTATGGTTTTCCCATCTGTGGTATGTGGTGCTATCAATTCTTCATGGCTATGGTCATTCACTTCGCGTGTTTGCTATTGATACACATGTGTTTGTTGATTGTGAGCATTATGGCTGGATGTGTATTCCATGTGGAGCGGTAGTTTTGGATGGGGCTATGTGCCACAATAGAGTTATGATAGGACATGATTCTTCGTTCTTGCTTTGTGTGCCTTGGTTCTCCCTCGTGAGATGGGTTCGTAGCATTGTGCTTTGTTGTGGTATTTGTTGAACTTGTTGGGTTTGGCTCTTTTTCTATCTTTGGTTATATTCGAGTTGTTGCTTGTTGGGTGCACGGATCACGTCATATGTGACTAGGTTGCATTTGGTGTGGCTTGTCGGTCGAATAGCTTGTACTAGGGGAGATTCATTGGACTTGGAATTTGTTCAATCGAAATTGGATAAGGTTTGTTTGGATAAGAATTTCATTAATCATCTTAGAGTTTGGCAGTAGTTCGGATCAATTTAGATCATCCTAAAATAGGTAAATAACCTTCCAAAAGTCCACAGTAACATTTCCATAGCACACACCATCAGTTGTCTAACTCTTAACATATCTTCACAGTCCACAATCAAGGAATAGTCTGCCTCTAAGAACATCCAGTCTCTAAACCTCTAAAATATAGGAATCTCCATATCCGATCTCAACTCCACTGCTCAATAACTGACATATCACTCATGCACAATCATCTCACAGAAAATACTCTCATAGATGTTTTGTGCCATGTAGCAAAAACCAGAACATCAGTAATCAACATATAGGCGATTACAGTAATACTAGTCAAGCATCTATAAGTCAAAAACAAAATTTGTCTCCTAACGCACACCCCTCTCTGGCGATACAAGGTACTACTAACATCCTCTAAACATTTGAAATCTCCCATTCTATCTAGAACTCATGACCTTCCTTTCAAAATCAAACCGCAACCTTGCCCATAAAATCTAAATCTCACACGGTGCACCACCTCTATCATGCTATCATATGAAAACACCAGGAACCCATTCTAAACTCTGAATCACTCAAAAACCTTCCACTAGCTCAATCTTGTTGAACAAAATCACAATATGTAACAAGCTCGCTGTCACGCCCCGAAATTGGGGAGAGCGACCGGCGCTCAACCGAGATAACTCGGCCGAGCAAGCCTGTTAGATTTCCTTCTACCCAAGCTCATCCATGAATAAAGAGGAGATGCACTCCATTAATCAAATACTGAAGAGATTTCATTAACAACTCCCATTTAATTTCCATTAGCAGCTTCCTTCATAATTTTCAAAATATTACAAGTTTATAAATATAATGAAAAACATGTTTGCTAAATACCAATTTTTCTAGTTCAATTCCCCACATCAAACACCACGCACAACCTGTCTACGGAGCCTCTAAGTACAACAGAAGTGAAGAATGAAAGTACCGGCAACAAGGCCCCGGCTATACCTCAAAACACAATGTACAGCATCAAATGACATCAGGCCCGGAATAGAGTAGGGCTCACCAAAAGAGAGTGACTGCTAACAAGGACCAAAGCTGCCCGCTGATGAACCACCTGCATCCTTTGAAGATGCAGCGCCCCCGGCAAAAGGGACGTTAGTACATATAGAATAGTACTAGTATGCAAAGCTAAAAGTCCTCTTTTAAAATAGAATGACCATGTAAGAAAAGGAAAACCATAGAAACAGCAAGTCACAATCAACTATATATAAATGCCCAATTGCAACACAGCAATTTTAAAAATATGAAAATAATATATATTTTTGGTTGGGAGATCATTAGCACCGATATACCACCGTCTTTGTTAGCACGGAGTCCGATCATGCCTGATCGGCTAGGTCATCACACCACGAACAGTGTGGTTTGACATGTGATGCGAAATAAAGTTGTTACCAAGAGTAGTACCACCATGTGCGCAACATGGCGTCCGATCTCCACCCGATCAGCTAGGCCGCCTTCCCATATATGCCGTGTGGGTTGACTTTTCCAATTCACAACTATTACCAGTTTCATCCCAATTAAGGGAAATAATCACAATTTTACCAATATTTCAATTTCATCCCAAATGATAGGGAATTATCACAATTCACCCCTACACCGGTATGTGTAGTTTTAGGTGTGGGCTTTATGACCCACCCTCCCTTGATTTTGTTAATAATGCTCCCAAAAATATTTTTCTGATTTGATTTGCATACAAAGGTAACATAAATACAATTGTACTCACCTCAATATCTTTCACTTTGTACAAATTCTCATTAGTATTTCCAGTCACTCACAACAACAATATTCCTTTGGTTCATTTGGCCAATCACAAGATTCTTTATTCCTCGCACGGTGGCCGTATTTTATATTCCACACTTTCACCTCTTTCAATTTCAAAGGTCACCATCAATTATCAACATATAGAATATTTCAGCAATCATAAACCTCAAATTCATTAGTAATTGAAACTTTAAACACAAAAGGTTTCTTCCCAAAGAATAGGGCATACCGACCAGCAATAGAAACACACATCAAAATCATAAACAATCAATACACCATTTATTCTTGCAATACTCTTTCCTAGAAATGACAATACACAATTTCAACACCTGAGTACGCGAGAACTCGAATCACACTGGATATATTTATAAAGCAAAGCATTAGTTAAAATAGCCACTTATGGGCATGAATTGAGTACAAAGGCTTTTAGGCAATTCTATTTTCGAAATCATTTCTAAGCAGTTGAGTCGAGGCCCATTTCATAATCTTTATCACACCCTCTCATTTCATTGGCACCACTACCACAATTATAACTTAAATTCTTGGCACGTTTGCCACACTCTATATCCCCAATTCACTTATTTCATTTTCAAGCATCTTTATAAATTATCAACAACAAGACATTTTCAATCAATACTTTAGGTACGCATATGAGCAATTTAGATCCTTAAACATATCGAGTTTTTCTCACACAATTTGGCATACTAGCTTTCATTTAAAACACGACCCAAAGCCATAACATTTCAATACGCAACCCATACTTTGAAACTTACGGGAACATTATGGAATTCGATTCTAAGAGAGAAAGTTTAGCCAACATACCTAAAATTCATTCCTTAATGATACTACAACGATCCACTACACTAAGCCACTTCAATCTACAATAACAACATCCAATGGGACCGATATTAGTAACAAATTCCATAATTTAGGCTATTTAGGCATTTTATCAAACACCTTGTAGGCATGAATCTCTACATCTCTTAGTCATAGAATTAGTTCATCTCACTACCACCATTTACCAATAATTTACCCCACCATCATTCTTAAACATTTTATAACTTCCAACATCACATACATGACCATCCATCCACACCCAACCAACAAAATAATCACCTTTCAATCTCTACAATGGCTATGTATTTAAATTGGGAACTTATGGCTTCCAATCACCATACCATAAGTTCCAATACTTAATTCATACTCATATTCCCATAATATATTCATACATGTAAGTCTAAGAGTGTAGGATTACCTTTTGGAAGAAATCTTGCAAAACCTTCCTTTGAGTTCTTTAAGAAATTTCTTGAAGATCTATGTATTTTATGTGTAGATTTCATCAATACTATTGCAAAATGATGGGATTTCACACCTAGATAATGGGTATTGCTTACCTTGAATATGGGAGGAGTTGGTGGGCTTGAGAGAGTGGAGAAGAGATCCCAAATCCGTCCAAGTAAAATGGGGGAAATGAACCCCCAAGGTGAGTACTTGAGGGAAAATCTTCAGGTGAGGGTAGCGTGCCAGTGCCAGCGCCAAATGCCTAAACTTCACTGGTTTTCAAAGTTGTTGAGAGGGCTGGCGTGCCACAATCCGCGCGTTGCACTGTCCCTAGCACACTCCCAGTTATTTTCTTTTTCATTTCTTGCTTATCCACTCACCCTCAATTGATACCTTGCTATGATATAGACCCAAATTGACTTCCAAACCTTCATATAAGTATGAAACCATGTTTACATAATAACATCTTTTCCATTTAATGTATCCAACATGTTACACACAAATTCTTCCCATTCACAAAACTCCTTAATATGATCCAACACACCATAAACATATATTCTCATTTCAAAATGGCGTGGTTCTATCCCATAGGTCTCATTTAATACTCGAATACGTTATTCCCAAATACCGCTGGTGAAATTTTTAAATCTTAAATCATTAGGTAATTTTTATGGGGCCTTACATTCTCCCCTGCTTAGGATCATTCGTCCTCGAATGAGGGTCAAGATCCGCCATTAGCATCCAATGTGAGCCAATTGTTACTTCACACACCAGCAGTTCCAAATTTTGACTAACTCCTTAAATTTTCAAAACTTTTGCCAGAGTCTCCCCTGTAATTGGGCCTATCCACCTTCCAGAGAATCCCAAAACCAGTCCTAACCATACGTCTGCTATTCAACAAGCATTACAATATACATCAATAACATTAGTCTCAACATTACAGGCATTGTATTATCAAGAGTGATATCTAGACATGAGCTGCATATATTTAAATCATAACATATATAAAGTGCCTTTCGATCCACAATCATTTGACTATACAATCAAGTTAGAACGTTTACTTTCCTTAAAATTTTCGGTCTTCGAGGTGGCCTCCTTAACTCATAGACTTCACCATAACACACGACGAAGGTAGTCTCAACTTTCGAACTTATCTAACAAGGATAAAAATTAAGTACCTCTCATAGGCCAATTATCCAATAACTTCACCTTCACTAGCTTTCACCAGAATGATAGACAAAGGATTTCCAACTACCTTCTTAGACATAGACACATGAAACACCATAGTTCGACATATCTCCTTTAAGATTTCATAAGGCCTAATGGGATTACACATACTTTACCTTCCTTAACAATTCACCCAATATATTCATAGAGAAAATCTTGAGAATAACCCGTTCACTTTCTTTAACTCTAAATCCCTACGTCGAACACCCAAACAAAACCTTTGGCGACCTCCAACAATCACCCTAAGATGTGCTAGCTTGAATATGATCATAAAACTTCCTATCCAATATATTTTATCACGGGATAATGCTCCTTCTTTGATATGTTTGAACCTACAACTCTCGATAACTTTTCTACAAACAAGAACAACGAGGTTCGATATTTCGCTGAAATTATTCAAGAATCCATCAATGTGCCAAGAAGGGTATTTTAAGAAGTTATGTTCTAAGAGACACGAAGGTTACTACCAATAGTGCTGATATGATTAATCATTGTGATGACATCATCAATTTGACAAATGAGGCATAGAGTTTCCTAGTACACATTGATAATGTGGAAACATGTACATGATTCGGAGATGTAAAAGAAGCGAGTCTTTTTAGACAAGTGACATATGAGAGGCATGATCGGGAGGATAGAGACATTAGCATCAGTTATTCTTGGAAGACTATGAGTTATGAAAAGGTCAACAACAATTGTTTCATTTCATATGTACCTTGTTCGGTAATAGTAGGCCTCAAAGAGAAATAGCCAAGTACGTGACACCAGTCGCCTCTTGGAATGTTGGGAAAATCAGTTTAACTCGAAATGAGAATATTCTAGCACCCTGAATATGATATGGGTTTCAAAATACATGAAGTTACATTATGCTCTTAACAGTAACTAGCACAAGGAATCTATGCCACAAGCCTATGAGGATGAAAAAAGATGTTGAACACTTGTGATATTATTATCACTCTGACAGCTTAATCCTTCACAATAGTTGATCCTATACGAGAGGATTATAGATACAAGAACTTTGTCTTTCAAATCAATATGCTCATCATATGTGCCAAAATTTGAAAGCATTCACGATGAAACCACATAGCTAGGATATCCTAATATTGGGGTAAAATTATGTATTGGTTAGAGAGAATGAACACTTTGCTATGAGCTAGACATGTTTCTACTATAACAACTCTCAAGATGTAATACCAGGTCACTTCATGGGAAACTACAATACTAGGAACAAAGTGAGTTACTCACTGAGGCATGATCTAGGTGGATATGAAAGTCATAATGAGATGGGCGAACAAAAAGATCTTCCTGTGAAGAATTTGTGAAAATCTCAAATTTCCCATAAACTTTATACGGACAAGTGACCCCTTTCAATTGGCAGGTACATATATGATAGGTGTTGAGGTATGCTCTCATGTTACTAGACAGTGAAAAGGATTCATGATAATATTCACAAAGGAGTAAAGTGATTGTTCCAACCATTGGAGCCACATACATCGGATAGAAAAAGAGTGGCTCAAGAAGGATCTCAACACTAGGCTGCTTTACATTAGATTTGATACCACATAGGTAAATATTATGGTGGTGCGTGCATAGGCACAAGTGAGCAGATGTTATCCATTTGAATCAAAATGTTCTGTAAAAAATTCATCAGGTATAGTCCCTTGTTGAGAATTTAGGGAAGCAGTGGGAAGTATTAACCTAGGGTTATAACCCAATTCAAGGAAATCATTATAGAACTCAATTTCTCAAGAGGTTGTAAATATAAGGAATTATGATAAAGAGGCTTCACGAATACTGTGTCTCATTCAAAGAGTAGATAAAGAGAACGACTTATAAAGTTGTTCCGGTTCTATCTCAACTTCCATAGCAACATAAGGAGTGACATATAATAAAGTGGAACCGGGATCAATAAGAGCATATACATAATGAGATTGGACAGTCAATATACATGTAACCACATCTGGAGAAGCCTCTGACTTTTGACGCCTCCTCATAGCATAAAACCTGTTGGGCCCTCCCGAGCTATGAATACCACCCCTAGCTGCTCCACGCCCTACGGGCAGTATAGTGCCTCTAGCTGGGGGGAGGCGTCGTAGATGTAGTAGCTACAGAACTGGATGGTTGTGTCGCAACCCCGCCCATGCTTTGGCGAGACGAATGACAATTCCTCAGAATGTGACCCCTCATACCACACTTATAACATACATTGGTACCATAATGACATAATCCCGGATGACATCTCCCACACTTCACACAACAGGGATGAGGTCCGCTAAATTGAGTCGTCCCACTGACCTGACATCTCCCACACTTCTCCCGGATGCTTGAGGTCCGCTAAATTGAGTCGTCCCCGGTAAAACGGATGTTAGTACATATGGAATAGTACTAGTATGTAAAGCTAAAAGTCCTCTTTCAAACTAGAATGACCATATAAGAATAGGAAAACCATAGAAACAGCAAGTCACAATCAACTATATCCAAATGCCCAATTGCAACATAATAATTTTCAAAATACGAAAATAATATATATTTTAAGTTGGGTGATCATTAGCACCGATATACCACCGTCTTTGTTAGCACGGAGTCCGATCACGCATGATCGGCTAGGCCATCTCACCACGAACAGTGTGGTTTGACATATGATGTGAAATATAGTTGTTAATAAGAGTAATACCACCATGTGCGCAACATGGCGTCCGTTCTCCACCCGATCAGCTAGGCCGCCTTCCCACATATGTCGTGTGGGTTGACTTTTCCAATTCACAACTATTACCAGTTTCATCCCAATTAAGGGGAATAATCACAATTTCACCAATATTTCAATTTCATCCCAAATAATGGGAAATAATCACAATTCACCCCTACACCGGCACATATAGTTTCAGGTGTGGGCCTTATGACCCACCCTTCCTCGGTTTTGCTAATGATGCTCCCAAAAATATTTTTTTGATTTGATTTGCACACAAAGGTTACATAAATACAATTGTACTCACCTCAACATCTTTTACTTTGTATAAATTCTCATTAGTATTTCCAGTCACTCACAACAACAATATTCCCTTGGTTCATTTGGCCACTCATAAGATTCTTTATTCCTGGCACGGTGGCCGTATTTCATATTTCACACTTTCACCTCTTTTAATTTCAAAGGTCACCATTAATTATCAACATATAGAATATTTTAGCAATCATATACCTCAAATTCATTAGTAATGGAAACTTTAAACATAAAAGGTTTCTTCCCAAGGAATGGGGCATACCGACCAGCAATAGAAACACACATCAAATTTATAAATAATCAATACACCATTTATTCTTGCAATACTCTTTCCCAGAAATGACAATATACAATTTCAACACCTGAGTACGTGATAACTCGAATCACACTGGATATATTTATAAAGCAAAGCATTAGTTAAAATAGCCACTTATGGGCATGAATTGAGTACAAAGGCTTTTAGACAATTCTATTTTCGAAATCATTTTTAAACAGTTGAGTCGAGGCCCATTTCATAATCTTTATCACACCCTCTCATTTCATTGGCACCACTAGCCATAATTATAACTTAAATTCTTGGGACATTGGCCACACTCTATATCCCCAATTCACTTATTTCATTTTCAAGCATCTTTATAGATTATCAACAACAAGACATTTTCAATCAAGACTTTAGGTACACATATGATAAATTTAGAGCCTTAAACATATCGAGTTTTTCTCACACAATTTGGCATTCTAGCTTTCATTTGAAACACGACTCAAAGCCATAACATCTCAATACGCAACCCATACTTTGAAACTTACGGGAACATTATGGAATTTGATTCTAAGAGAGAAAGTTTAGCTAACATACCTCAAATTCGTCCCTTAATGATACTACAACGATCCACTACACTAAGCCACTTCAATCTACAATAACAACATCCAATAGGACAAATATTAGTAACAAATTCCATAATTTAGACTATTTAGGCATTTTATCAAACACCTTGTAGGCATGAATCTATACATCTCATTATCATAGAATTAGTTCATACCACTACCACCATTTACCAATAATTTACCCCACCATCATTCTTTAACATTTTATAACTACCAGCATCACATACATGATCATCCATCCATACCCAGCCAACAAAATAATCACCTTTCAATCTCTAAAATGGTTATTTATTTAAATTGGGAACTTATGAATTCCAATCACCATACCATAAGTTCCAATACTTAATTCATACTCATATTCCCGTAATATATCCATACATGTAAGTCTAAGGGTGTAGGATTACCTTTTGGAAGAAATCTTGCAAAACCCTCCTTTGAGTTCTTGAAGAAATATCTTGAAGATCTATGTATTTTATGTATAGATTTCATCCATACTAGTGTAGAAATGATGGGATTTCACACCAAGATAATGGGGATTGCTTAACTTGAAGATGGGAGGAGTTGGTAGGCTTGAGAGTGTGGAGAAGAGCTTCTAAATCCGTCCATGTGAAATGGGGGAAATGAACCCCCAAAGTGAGTACTTAAGGGAAAATCTTCAGGTAGGGGTAGCGTGCTAGTGCCAGTGCCAAATGCCTATACTTCACTGGTTTTCAAAGTTGTTGAGAGGGCCGGCGTGCCACAATCCGTGCGTTGCATTGTCCCTAGCACGCTCCCGGTTATTTTCTTTTCCATTTCTTGCTTTTCCACTCACCCTCAATTGATACCTTGCTATGATATAGCCAGAATTGACTTTCAAACCTTCAGATAAGTATGAAACCATGTTTACATAATAACATCCTTTCCATTTAATGTATCCAACATGTTACACACAAATTCTTTCCATTCACGAAACTCCTTAATATGATCCAACACACCTTAAACATATATTCTCATTTCAAAATGACGTGGTTCTATCCCATAATTCTCCTTTAATACTCGATTACGTTATTCCCAAATACTGCTGGTAAAATTTTTAAATCTTAAATCATTAGGAAATTTTTACGGGGCCTTACACTCCCCATGCCTATTGAGTACATCAATCGCAAGTCATGGCTAAACCATCGCAACTCTTCGGAACCCATTTGCACATAATCAAATCATTAGACCTAAATCCCTCTAAATCAATCAAATCACGTGGACTGCTAAAACCAAGAGTGTCTCAACTTGAAAATTCATGCATTGAAGAACCCTTTAATGAATCTGAAGCTGTTTCTTTCACCTTTCTAGTACCTCAAAGTTGAATCAATAATGATATAGAAATACCGCAAGTCTCGGCACCATCCAATGCAGGCCCCTAGTCTTATCCATATGCAAATCCAAAAATCCTTAAAATCCACATATAAATCATGGACTCATTAGAACATTCTCGAGAGTCACTCACCTTGCTCAAATATATAATGTGCAGCCAATATGCCCCAAACAAACCGTGCTTCACTAGCACATGAATATCCAAAAGAAGCAATAAGCGATTCGTTTTCCTTGCACACTACATCCACAATGAGTATCAAACCTGAATCATTCAGAGACCCTTACATACCTATAAGGTGTAGTACATCATACACCCAACCGATCTCTTGCTCAAAATCATCCTTGAAGTCATTATTTTCAAGTCCTAGCTAATCTACAAGCATCCCTTAGTTCAAAAATTGATATAACATATGACCATGCAATCCGATCATCAATAGCAGACTCCCCCACTTGGCTCGAAGCCATAGAACAAATCATTTATAACCCCTAGTACTATTTCTTTATAACTGCCCCGATTTCGTGATGTTAATTAACTGAATACTTCATAAACTCCTGTAACACCAGTCATAAAACACTCCAAAGACTCTACCATGTGCATATTTATCCTTGTGATAGTCACGCGAACTTCATCAAGCCCTCCAAAATGGTAGTATATGCATTCTGTTGAATAGAAGCGTCATACGAATCACACAACCTCAAATCTTCTCATAGGAGATAACCCACTTTCTTAGACTCCGAAGGACATCCCTCTATGTCACTACTACAGTCACAACCACTATGCAATCAATCTTTCTGAACCAAATACAAGAATTTGCTTCATTTCACAAATAAACAACCGAAAGATCCAACAACATATCCACATATATGCCCGGAAAACACCTTGAGATGATAATCAAGCATCCATAGCCCCTCCTAGTCCATCTGCAGCATCACAAGCCATCGGTGCATAGCTGATACTGAGTGTGCAACATCACATACGAGTGAATACGAAGAAATCAAAGATGCAGCCTCCAGCGGCTTCAAGCCGAAGGTCGCACGATAAGGAAAGAAAGAAGGGAAGTTTCCTAGATGCCCTGTAGCCTCTCGAAGATAGGTATAGACATCATCATACCGATCGGCAAGACTCTACTAGACACTTGCTCATGACTCGTAGAACCTATAACCCTAGAGTTCTGATACCAACTTGTCATGGCCCAAAACCCCACCAAGTCGTGATGGCACCTAACTCAACCTGATAGGTGAGCCAAACAGTATGAGTTACTACTAAACTGAGAGATCAACAATATATTTAATAAATCTCAAGACTGGTAGCACAAGTCATGAGTTACTATGATTTAGATTTACAGAGCAGGTGAAATGGATAAATACAATATCTGTTTGAAAATTACATAAACAAAAATGAAATCCTAAGCTACCATGAACAAAAGGTAGCATGAATCATGTACGCTGGTACATTGCCAATGCAAAGCTCCATCTTCACAGCCACTCAGCTACAGAATCTACACGCAAGGTGTAGAAGTGTAGTATGAGTACAACCGACGTCATGTACTCAGTAAATATTTTTGACTAACCTCAGAGATACCCACTTGCAGAACCTGTGCAGCTCAAAAACATGTATAATACAAAGAAAATATTCTATAAAGATAGTTACAGAATAAAGAATATCAATAGTAAAGGTGAACAACTGGGTAATAAACAAACTCTACCAATTAGAAATGTACAACATTTACAACTTGCACCAACTCTACTCATAAAGAGGTATGCACCACATAATATATGTGCCCAATACCCATCATGACTATAAATCTGGGCCTAACATGATCTGATTCCGTATCAAATACCACATAACATATTCAAGAGAACCTTTGAAGAATCAAATGTATCAATGCATGATGACAACTTCCTCATCTCGTCAATCTGATATGCTACCAACAACTCAACAAAATATGAGCTTCCAACTCCACGTACGTAATTCCATCTTGGCAACTAAATCATCAAGTAATAACAAAGGTATAGCATAGAATGTTAAATGCAACGCAACAAAACATGTAAAAGTGCATGACACATTTAAAGAAGTCAAATGCATACTCAAGAATGTCACCCTCGTACCACCACATAAACATTAACAACTAAAATCACCACTAGGCCATCACATAATATCCCCATAATGCCACCCTTATTTCGCCGCATGCAATTAATAATGCAATGCCTCCCTTATTTTTCCACATGCGCATATCGCCACCTTTATCTCACCACATGCACATAATAATTAAATGCCTCTGTTATTTCGCCACATACGCATATCACCACCCTTATTTAGCCAGTGAAATACCACCCTTATTTCCACACAACATCAACAGTAAAGTGCCACCCTTATACTTCACACAACATCAATAGTGAAATTCCACCGTTATAATCCACATAACATCAACAGTAAAATGCCACCCTTATACTCCACACATCAACAATCAACCCACATAACATGACCACATGTTCAACAACTATCACAACAATGCAAGATAGCAATTTATCATCAAGAAGAATATCCTCATAACTCATTAATAAAGTGCACAAGGACATGATGGCAATAAAAATACGGATAAGACAAGACTACGGCTAAATCGATTATGGCAACCAAGTTCAAGTAGTCATACAACGGATCACATATGTATCACAAAGTGTACACGTCCCAATCAAAGCAGAACACAAGAACAAGTACGGAGGTATGTTCATAACATACGTGCATCTACCTCCGAGGCAAGTATAGCATAAGTCTCAAGATTTTCTCGCATTCCTCTAGCATGGTTTATTATACTTATGTAGTCGATTAATTAAGTAATACAAATAATCAAGTAAAACACACAACCAAATAATGCATAGCATAAGTCTCAAGATTTTCACAAAACGTTCAAAATAAGGTGCCAATTGTCTCAACATTCCTCTAGCATGGTTTATTATGCTCATGTAGTTGATTAATTAAGTAATACATATAATCAAGTAAAACACACAACCAAATAATGCATAGAGTAAGTAAGAATCTACCCTGATCATAAATACCCATGGCACATGTATATACGCTCGTCACCTCATATATACATCATCCCGCATGTAGCAAACAATATCAATTAGTATGAAAAATTCCCTCAACTAAATCTAAGCAAGACACTTACCTCAAACAAGCTAAATCAATACTGTAAAACACCTTCACACGTGAATCGATCTCTGAACGGCTCGAATCTAGCCGGAAAAAACTCAATAATATCAATAATGCCATTGGAATCAAACCCAAATGATAAAGGCCTAATCTATAATTGAATACTCAAAGTCAACTAGAAAGTCAACCTGAGCCCACACCTCGGAACCTGACAAAACCCACAAATCTCGAACACCCATTCGAATAAGAGTCCAAATACACAAGTTTCACCCAAAACCGAATCCAAATTAGGGTTCAAATCTACATTGTACACTTTAGAAAGGATTTTCCAAAATCCTAATTTTTCTCTCATAGATTCACTAATCAAATGCTAAAATCAAGGATAGAATCATGTGGCAAGAATACTTACCCTAATCTAAGTGGTGAAATTCGCCTAAAAATTGCCTCAATCCGAACTCCCAATCTCAAAATATGATAAAATGAGCTCAAAGTCCGAAATAAGAACTTATATGCACTACCCAGCAGTACCCTATATGATCACGGTTGTACCCTCGCAATCGCGATGCACAAAATACGCTGTCTCAGAACGTACTTCGCGAACGCCACCTAACGCGTGTGAACATGATGCCTGTTGCGCAAACGCGAAGAACAACAATCACAACACTCCACCAATGGGCGTCTACTGATGCGAACATGATGCATAAACCACCAGAGAGCCAACATACACTTCGCGATCGCTATGCTCTCCAGACCAGCACCAGAAATTAGCAAATGCAACTCAACCAAATATGGTCCGAAACCATCCCGGATCACACCCGAGTCCCTCGGGACCCCATCCAAACATATCTACAAGTCTAAATACATCATCCAAACTTAACCAAGGGCTTAAAACAACATAATTAACATCTAAACCAAGAATCGACGATCAAATCAAACTTTTAAATTCAAGAACTTACATCCAAACGTCTGATTCAAGCCTAACCAATCCGGAATCCAACCAAACTTTGCGCACAAGTTCCAAATGCCAAAACGAAACTATTCCAACTTCTTAAATAATAATCCGACCCTGATAGCATCAAAGTCAACTCCCAGTCAAACTTATGAACTTTGTAAACCTTTAAATTTCCAACATTCGATAAATAAAGACAAAATCTTCTAGGAACATTCGAATTCAAATACGAACATATGCTCAAGTTCAAAATCATAATACAAACTTATTGGAACCCTTAAATCATGAATCAGGGGTCATTTACTCAAAAGTCACACCTTGATCAACTCTTCAACTTTAAGCCTCCAAAAAGGAAAATTTCTCTTCCAAATAAATTTGAAACCTCTCGATCATCAAAACCAACCATACACGCAAGTTATAATACATCATATGAAGCTACTCAAGACTCTAAACCACCAATCGGAATGCCAATACTCAAGACGACCGGTCGGGTCATTAGAAACACCTACACTTGATCTCTAGTATGATTCACGGAGTTCACATAGTCATACAAATATATAAAGCATGATAGCAAGAAGCAGTGTTCAAATCAAGGAATAGTACAGCCTAAAGACTACTCCAGACATGAATCATACATAGCAGCCGCATATGCGTTGTCACCTCGCATATGCGTCGCTTCACACATATTTAATTTAGACAAACAAGATCATATCCTAAGAGTTATTTCCTCAACAAGATTAGGCAAGATACTTACCTCAAACAAACAAAATCAATACTCTAAAATGCCTTCCTGCGAGAATCGACCTCTGAACAGCTCGAACCTAGCCAAAAATAACTCGATAACATCAAATAATACTATAGGAATCAAACCCAAACAATAAAGGTCGAATATTTATTCAAATACCCAAAGTCAACCAAAAACAACCCAGGCTCGCACCCTAGAACCCGACAAAACTCACAAATTCCAAACACCCATTCAAATACGAGTCCAATCATACAAGTTTCATCACCTCAATCAAATATGGAATCATGTATAATAATCAAATCCTATTCAAAAATACTTACCCAATCCAAGTGGGTGAAAATCGCCTCAATCCGAGCTCCCAATCTCAAAATAAGGTAAAATGAGTTCCAAGTCCGAAAATAGGAATTATACAACTGCTCAAGGTAAACCCTTTGCGATCCCAGGACCAGTTTCGCGATCGCAAAGCACAAAACTTCAACTACCTCAAGGACCCTACACGAACGCGGCCTCAGTCACGTGATTGCAATATATGGCTTCATAGACCTACGCGAACGTGGTGTCTTCTTGCAAATGTGAAGGTCAACCAGATGACATTCCCAGCCTAACTCAACACTACGTAAACGCGTGGGCCTATATACGAATGCGAAGGCTTAAAGCCTCAACGACTGCAAATGCGAAGAAGAACTCCAAGTCGTGCTCCCAGAACACTTAGCGAACACAATCCTCTTCATGCTATCGTGAAGAACAGTCTCAGCAACAGAATTCAGCCATCAAAAACAAGGGAGAAATGGTCCAAAACCACCTCAAAACACACCTGAGCCTCTCGGGACCCTATTCGAGCACACCAACAAGTCCCAAAATATAACACAAACCTACTAGGGGCCTCAAATCACACAAAGTAATATTAAACCACGAATCGCACCTCAATTTAAGCTGAATGAACTATTTCAAATTTCTAAATTCTAAACTTACGTCGAACACGTCCAAACAACTCAGAATGACCGCAAATTTTGCACACAAGTCATAAATCACTATACGAACCTATTTCAGCGTTCGGAATCCCAAACGAACATCAATAACAACAAAGTCAACTATGGGTCTGTCACGACCCCAAAATCTCACCTCTAGGATCGTGATAGCACCTAGTCTCTAAGACTAGGTAAGCCTAACACATGATGAGATTTAACATAAATAACCAACTTAATTGTTTAAACATTAAACTGATAAATGAAATAACATAGCTAAAACCGAACAATAGTCAATACAACCCCCCCCCCCCCAAACCAGTAGTACAGAGTCATAAGCTCTATTGAAATATACTACAAATCTCTAAATACTACACTCTTCTAGAATTCAAATGAAAATATTAATGAAAGACAACAGAAGGTGACTCGGAGGCCTGCGAGTGGAATGACAGGTATACATTGAAGTCTTCTCAGCAATTCAAACAGCTATCTAATGTCCAACACGCTCCAAGGTACCTGGATCTGCACAAAAATATGCAGAAGCATAGTATGAGTACACCATAACGGTACCTAGTAAGAATTAAGATTAACCTCGATGGAGTAGTGACGAGGAACAAGTTAATACACTCACTAGACACAAAACCTATGCAAAATATTAATATAAAGCAAAACAAATTGGAAAGATATAAGGCCCCGTAAAAAGTTTCCAAGAATTTGAGGTTTTATGTTGACAAGGTAAGCAAATGTGTTTGGAAGGTTGTAGATATAGACTTTTTGACTTGTGCAATGCATTGTGGCGTTGGTGGAGAATTTGCAGAAAAATGGCAATTTTACGGTCAATTTCGCGACCGCAAATCTTTTTCGCTGGCTGCAGAACCACCGCGGAGTGAACAAGGAGAAGCTTAAATTTGAGGACTATTTTGCAGTCCAATATGCGACCGCATATTCATTTTGCGGACCGCATATCCTTCGTATATCAGCATGGGGAATTTTAGAGAGATATTATGCGGTTCAGTGTGTGACCGCCGAATAGATGCGCGAATCGTAGAATTGGCTGAAGACTTAACCAGGCCAACCTAGATTTTTCGCGACCATTTTGCGGTCCAATTTGTGGACCGCATAACCATTCTACGATGTATTTTGCTATCGCGGATATGACTCGGAGGGTTATAATTGGGGATTTTCTAACCAAACCTATTTTAATAAAAAGACATCTTGGGTCATTTTAGAAGGATAATCTGATATTATAGAGAGAGGGGAGCATCTTAGAGAGAGAGGGAGAAGTCCTAACATTTCTACTCTTGAATACTCCTGTTCAAATCTTGGGAATTCAAGAAGGAATCTCCCAAGCCTTTTACTAAAGAGGTAATACCTTATCCCTAGCTCATATGTAGTGTCCTGTCTCATATTTATGAGTAAGATTTTATTATTATGGTTTTTATGGGATGGTTATTGAAAGCCTAAGCCCTATATTTCAAATTTGTGGTGTGTGAGAAGAATGCGATGTATGGTTCTTGACTTAGGGGTGTGTCATTGGGTATGCATGTATCGATAAAGGTGATATGTTTGAAAGTAAAGAAATGAAAGTATGAAATATAAAATGCGGCCATCGTGCAAAGAATGAAGATTATTATGTATGGCCAAGTGCGCTAATGGAATGAAAGATTTAAAGAAAGACCATGATATGATTATGTATTTGTTTTATATGTATATAGAAAAATATTTTTGGGAGTATCATTAGGTCACCGAGGAAGGCTGGGTTATAAATGCCCAAGACCGAAACTACACGTTCCAGTGTATGAGATGGTTGAGGGATAAATTCCTGTTATGATATATTGAGATTATTTCCCCTTGATTGGGATGAATGGATAGTTATTAAGGACCAGGTCAACCCACACGGCATTGTGGTAAGACGGTCTATCGTATCGGGCGAAGATCGGACACCATGCCGCGCACATGGTGGTATTGTGTTTCTATGTCCACCCGCATACATTGGGGTGAGGCGGCTTAGGCGATAGGCCGGAGGTCGGACTCCATGCCATGTGCATGGTGGTGTGTCAATACTAAGGATCTCCCAACCTAAAATGAAAATGTTTACTTGAAGTTTTATTTTGTTTTAACTTGGCATTTAAATATGATTGATTTGCTTACTGCTTCCACGTTTTTCTCCTTTTATGTCGGCATTCCATTCCATGAGAGGGTATTTAGTTTTACATACTAATACTATTTCATATGTATTAACATCTGTTTTTTGGGAGATGCTACATCTTTAATGGATGCAGGGGGTTCCTCAGCAGGCAGCTTTGATCCTTGATAGTTGTGTACCCTCCACTCAACGGATTTGGTAAGCCCTATTCTACACCAGGGCCCATATGTTGTATTGTCTTCATGTACATTACTTTTAAGTTATAGTCGGGGCCTTGTCAATGGCACTTTCATATTGTACTCGTGTTCACTTAGAGGCTCTGTAGACATGTTGTGAGTTGTATTTTGATTGGCGTAACAAACTATAAATGTTGTAGTAGTCGGACATATTCCCATCTTTAACTTTGAACTAGTAATAGTTTGGTAATTATTAATGAAGTTCCTTCTGTAATGAAATATCACGTTGAATTATTTCATTCTCCCACTATCTAAACTTCAGTAATGAAATATCATGTTGAATTGTTTCATTCTCCCACTATCTATCTCTTGTAATTTATTATCAAACTATTCACAGACATGGTTAGATGGTAGGCACTAAGCAGGCTTGCTTAACTGGGGTAACTCGGTTGAGCACTGGTCGCGCTCCCCAAGGTTGGGGCATGACAAGCTTGGTATCTGAGCCTAAAGTTTAAAAGTGTTCTAGGATGTCTCGGAGCCATGTCTAGTAGAGTCCTTCTTATCGGTATGTTGTCGATTGCATTTGTAATTAGGAGGCTACTTGGGCATTTAGGAATGTCAGCATTCTTTGATATTTTATATCGTGCGCTAGAGCTTATTGTAAGACTGTTCCCCTTTTTAACTCGTGCATTGTTCTAATTTTCAGTACATGGCGCCTAACAAGAATGCGAGGAGTGGCCAAAGGGTCAATGCCACCCCTGGATTAGCAGTTAATGAAGTGCCTGATGTTGTGGGTGGGCACCCAAGGGGTGAGGACATTCCCCCAACCACAACACCTCTTGATTCTACTATTCCTATTGAGAATGCACTGATTCCTCCTCCAACTGATATTCCATTACCACCTCCAGCCTCAACCTCCGGTCCTAGTGTTTCTGATAGAGACCTCAGGGGAGCCATACAAATGTTGACTCGGATAATGGCTTCACAGGCCTAGAAATTGAATGACACACCTACTTCCTCTAGCCAGCAAGGGGATTCAGCTAGTTCCAGGGTGAACAGGTTTCTTCATATGGATCCTCCGGTGTTCACAGTTACTAAGCCCGAGGAGGACCCCTATGCATTTATTGATGAGACACAGAAGACTCTCCGTGTTATGCGTTCCACTGAGACAAAACAATGAAATTGGCCTCATATCGCCTGAAAAAAGTGGCATATTCCTAGTTTGAATTGCAGGAGGAGTCCCGTGAGGAGGGGAGCCCTCCGGCGAAGTGGAACAAATTTGCGGATGCTTTTATGGATCATTTCTTGCCTGCCGAGACTAGGGCATCCCATGCTACCGAGTTTGAGAACTTGAAGCGAGGTAGTATGAGTGCATAGGACTATCATTTGAGGTTTGCAAATCTTTCCAATCGTGTTATATACATATCGCCCACTATGGAGGCTAGGGTTCGCAGGTTTGTGCGGGGCCTTAGCCTTTTGATTATCAACGAGGCCGCTATAACCGCTATGAATTCAGATATGAACTATAGGAAGATGGTGGCATTTTATCAAGCCACGGAGACCCAAAAATTGAAGAACAGAATGGAGCAAGATGGTAATAAGAAGGCCCGGTCCACGAGCAACTTTGGTGGTTCATCCAATGGTGGTAGTGGTGGAAGGGCAGTATTCAGGGGAGGGTCATCTGAACCAACATAGTCTTTTGCTTAGTCTTCAGCCAATGCACCACCTATCAGGGCCCGGTCAGCAGTAGTGAAGTCGTTTCAGGCTCAGTCAGGGCAATAGGGGATCTTATTAGCAGGGTCAGTCAGGTGGGAGATTTTAGTCGTAGTGGAGGCCCTCCTGCCCTAGGTGTAGGAAGATGCACTCAGGAGTCTGTTACATGGACCTTCCCATATGCTATGGGTGTGGTCTTAGGGGTCATATTCAAAGATATTGTCGTTTGTTCCATTAGAATATAGGTAGGGGTAAGGCGCAGCCGACCAGTTCAATAGCTATTACTTCTGCAGAACCTCCTCCGGCTCGAGGTACTCCGACACCCACAGGGCGTGGTGAAACTAGGGGTGGTGCACAAGGTTCGAGAGGACCCGATAGGTTCTATGCTATGAGGGGCCACCAGAGTTCAGAGGATTCTCCAGATGTCGTCACATGTATACTAATTGTCCAATATCATGATGTGTATGCTCTTATAGATCCTGGTTCCACATTATCGAATGTCACTATTTATGTCGATATTGAATTCGGGATAGAACTGTCACGCCCCAAACTTGGGGAGCGTGACCGACGCTCAACCGAGTGAACCCAGTCGAGTAAGCCTACGTTACATCAACCTCTCATCATAACTCATGCATGATTTATCAAAACATAATTGGATCATGACTTTCATATTTAATACATTTGGCTCAATGGCCCATAAATTCTTTCTCATGATGGTTACTCAGCTTTATAAATAGCTTTAAATACTGTGAACATAACTACATGACAAAACTCAAATCTTCATTTACATGACCCACAGTGTACATGGAGCTTCTATGACAATAGATACCTAAGTACATAAAACCAACTAGACTCAAATGACCACTAGAATTGTAGCGGGCTCACCATAATCTGTTGCGCAGAAGATCCTTATCAAAGATCCATATCATCCTGTAGAAGTATACCTGCATCTATTAAAAGATGCAGCTCCCCCAGCAAAAGGGACGTGAGTACATGTGGAATAGTACTCGCATGTAAGGCAAACAAAACAACATATGAAATCATGGTAATTCAAATAAGAGGCATACGAAGTACATCAAGAACTATGAAATATCCCATAGATTCACATTTCAAGTCTCATTATGCTTACATCATTTTAACATTCGTTTAGGATTAACTGAGCCATATGAACTATTCATGGAATACATAATATAAGGTAATTGAAACAACATGTACAAACAAGGCCAATGAAAGTGGCACCTAATGCCTGCGTTAACAATGCGTCTCACTAGACCGTCCATATCCCTCTCTTATCTTACACTTATACATTTCACTTGTGTGTTTCATAGACCGTTCACATTGTTCACTTACAAAATACACTTGTGTGTTTCATAGACCGTTCACAGTGTTTACTTACACAATATACATGTGCGTTTCATAGACCGTTCACAGTATCACCTATACCATACACTTGTGCATTTCATAGACCGTTCATAGTATCACCTATACAATACACCTGTGCATTTCATAGACCGTTCAAAGTATCACCTATACAATACACCTGTGCATTTCATAGAACGTTCACAGTGTTTACTTACACAATATACCTGTGCATTTCATAGACCGTTCACAGGAGTACATATACAATACAAATACACATGTGCATTTCATAGAACGTTCACAGTGTTTACTTACACAATACACCTGTGCATTTTATAGACCGTTCACAGGATTACATATACAATATAAATACACCTGTGCATTTCATAAACCGTTCACAGTGTCACCTATACAATACACCTGTGCGTTTCATAGACCGTTCACAGTATCACCTATACAATACACATGTGCGTTTCATAGACTGTTCCCAGTGTTTACTTACACAATACACTTGTGCGTTTCATAGACTGTTCATAGGATTACATATACAATACAAATACAATTGTGCATTTCATAGACTGTTCACAGTGTTTACTTACACAATACACCTATGCGTTTCATATACCATTCACAGGATTACATATACAATACAAATACACATGTGCGTTTCATAGACCGTTCACAGTGTTTACTTACACAATACACCTGTGTGTTTCATAGACCATTCACAAGATTACATATACAATACAAATACACTTGTGCGTTTCATAGATCGTTCATAGTACACAATACACATGTGCGTTTCATAGACCGTTCATAGTGTTTACTTATACAATACACCTGTGTGTTTCATAGACCGTTCACAAGATTACATATACAATACACCTATGCATTTCATAGACCATCCATAGGGTTCACATATCACCTCATAATTCTCATTTAGGCAACGATCACATTTCAAGTTCATACTATCACTTACTTGTACTTGCCATGGGTGATCATAGAACATTAAGAACATTTAAAATATTTAGGAACACTATAGCCTCTCACCATGAGGGCGTAGGAGCTTATAACACATTGGGAACATAAGTACAAATATGTTCATCTCATAACCTTTCACACCATATATCACTTCACAATTACTTTCAACTACTTACAACATCATTATTTCATTGGCTCCCTTAGCCATACATATTATTCTTCATTTATGGCACTGTGGCCGTATATCATATTCCGCACTTTCATTTTTTTACTTTCAAGATTATCATCATAAACATCATCATATAGAATACTCTTGAAACACCTTTCCACAAAAGGGAAATACACAATTTCAACTCATGAATATGTAAGAAATCAAAACATATTAGAAATACCTACCAAGCATAGCAATAGTTAGAACAACCACATTTGGACATGACTTGAGTACATAAGCTTTTGGATAATTCTATTTTCGGAGTCAATTTGCAATAGTTGAATCAAGGCTCATTTCATAATATTTCACACATCATTTCATTTCGTTGGCGCTATTGGCAACAAGTATAACTTTCATTCTTGGCACGGTGTTCACACTTTATATCCCCAACTCACTACTTCACACTTTATATCCTCAACTCACTACTTCACACTTTATATCCCCAACTCACTACTTTCACTTTCAAGCATCTATATAGATTACAGACAATAAGGAATCCCTAATCACGACTTTTAGTACACCTATGAGCAATTAAGAGTCTTATGCACATTGAGACTTCTTACACAATTTGGCATAATAGCCTTCACTTGAAACACTACTTGGAGTCATAACATTTTTATACTCAGCTCATGCTTTGAACACATTCCCGAAGGATAACATCATATGATAAGAGCATCCGGAACATATTTTGAACATATACCTTTCAACACAACTTATTCAGAATAGTTGATTTATAAAGAATAACTCGGGACTTACAAGAACATCATGGAATTCAATTCTAGGAAAGAAGTTTAGCCAACATACCTGGAATTCGCCCCTTAATAATACTACGACGTTCCACCACACTAAACAACTTCAATCTACAATAGTGCAACACAATTGCACCAATATTAGCAAGATTTCTATACTTTAAGTCATTTAGACTTTTTATCAAACATCTAGTGTGCATATCTTTCTACAACCCCCTCCAATGGAATTTATTCACCTAACAACCACCTTTCACACCAATGATTCACCTCACAATCGCCTCTAGTCCATCCACAACTTCCATTAGCACATGCATGCCCAACAATTCACTCCGAAACCATAAATCTTATCAATTAATTCATTTTATAATCTATACAATACCAACACAGCCTAGGTTAGGCATTTGTGGCTTCCAATCACCATCCCATAAGTCCTAACACATATTTCATATATAAATAATCACCATAGATTAGTTAGAGATGGTAGACATACCTCTTATAGTAAAGCTCTTGAGAATCCCAACTTTTAGTATTCTTGACCAATTTGGGGATTTAAATGGAAATTTATGGATCTTCAAGATTAATCCATTTTAATACAAGTGTTTAGGAGTAGTAATCAACTCAAAATTACTCCAAAATCATTACCTTGGTTCATGGGAGGGAGGTGTTGGACGGATTCCCCTTGCTATGCAAGCCCTAGCTCAAAGAAATAACTTAGCCCTCTCTCTACCTGGCCTTGGAGTTATTTAATGGGCTCCTACATGCGCAGCTGCGCACCTGGGCAAGTGGCCGCGCACACAAGGCAGAAACTCTCAAATATAGGTGGTCGTGCATTTGAGCGTGCATATGACACAGGTCCAGTAAAATGGCCATAGCGTTTTGTATACATATCCAAATGATGAACGGTTTGATGAGTTGGAAACTACAATCAAAGGGGTTTAATTTGATAGGTAGTTCACCACCTAAGTCTTTATAGTTTGGTAGAAGCATGCATGTGAAGTAGGATATTGTGCGAATTGGGACATCCTTTCCACTTAATGTATCCAACTTGTTCCACACAAGTTCTTGCCATTCACAAAACTCCTTAGTATGTTCCAACACACCCTAAACATATATTTTCATTTCAAAATAATGTGGCTATATCCCATGGGTCTCCTTTAATACTCGAACATGTTATTCCCAAATACTGTTGGCGCACCTTAAAATCTTAAATCATTAAGAAATTTTAACAAGGCCTTACAAGAACCAGAACAACTTCATGAGTCGTTCTCTGTATCTATTCTAGTTGGTGAGTCGGTCGTAGCCACGTGGGTTTATAGGGATTGTATTGTCACAATACATGGTCGAGACACCACGGTCGACCTTATTGAATTAGTGATGGTGGATTTTGATGTGATAATGGGGATGGACGAATTTATGCATGTTTTGCCAAGCCTTGAACCAGAACCGTTAGGTTTGAGTTTCCAGACAAGCCAATCATTGAGTGGAAGGGGGATGATGTTATGACAAAGGGTAGGTTTATTTCTTACCTTGAGGCTGCAAAGATGATCATCAAGTGATGTATCTACCATTTTGTCTAAGTCGCGGACACCGAGATTGAGGCACTGACACTTAAGTATGTGCCAGTTGTGAATGAATTTCTTGAGGTCTTTTCTGATGAGCTTCTCGAGATCCCACAAGATAGGGAGATTGACTTATGGATCGATGTTTTTCTAGGCACGCAGCCTATGTCAATTTAACCCTACAGAATGGCTCCGATAGAATTGAAGGAACTGATAGAGCAGTTAAAAGGCTCTAGAAAAGGGTTGCATCCTACCGAGTGTGTCGCCTTGGGGCACACCGATTCTCTTTGTAAAGAAGAAGGATGGGTCATTGAGGATGTGTATAGACTATCGACAGCTTAATAAGGTCACAATCAAGAATAAGTATTCGTTGCCAGGAATAGATGACTTGTTAGATTAGTTGCAAGGTGCCAAGTACTTCTCCAAGATCAATTTAAGATCGGGGTACCACCAATTGAAGATCAGGGAGCAGGATATTCCAAAAATAGCTTTCAGGACTCGGTATGGGCACTTTGTGTTTCTGGTGATGTCTTTTGGGCTAACAAATTCCCCAGCAACTTTCATGGATCTTATGAATCGAGTCTTCAAGCCTTTCCTCAACCCTTTTGTGATAGTGTTCATTTACGACATCCTGGTGTATTCACGAAGTCGAGAGGACAATGCCGACCAACTCAGGGTAGTTCTGCAGACTCTATATCAGCACAAGTTGTATGCAAAGTTTTCAAAAAGTGATTTTTGGCTCGAGTCTATCACTTTCTTGGGTCATGTTTTCTCTAGCGAGGGAATCAAGGTTGATCCTCAAAAGATTGCAACTGTGAAGAATTGGCCTAGACCTACAACTCCAATAGATATTCACAGTTTCTTAGGCTTTGCTGGGTATTACAGAAGGTTCGTGAAGGGGTTTTCTTCTGTTTCCTCTCCATTGACTAAATTGACATAGAAGGCAACTAAATTCCAGTGGTCGGATGCTTGTGAAAAGAGCTTTCAAGAGTTAAAGTCAAGGTTGACCACGACACCGGTGTTGACCTTACCGAAGCGTACGGATGGGTTTGTTATGTATTATGATGCTTCAAGGGTTGGACTTGGGTGTGTATTAATGCAACATGGCAACTCAAGAATCATGAGAAGAATTATCCAACACATGACTTAGAGCTTGCGGCGGTGGTGTTTGCATTGAAGATTTGGCATCTCAATTTGTATGGGGTCCATGTGGACATATTCATGGACCATAAGAGTCTTTAATACCTCTTCAAGTAGAAGGAGTTGAATCTAAGGAAAAGAAGATGGCTTGAGTTACTCAAGGACTATGACATCGATATTCTATATCATTGAGGGAAGGCTACTGTTGTGGAAGATGCTCTTAGCCAAAAATCCATGGATAGTTTAGCTCACTTGGAAGCATACCAAATGCCATTGGCCAAGGAAATTTGTTGGTAGGCTAGTTTGGGAGTTCGACTTGCGGACTCTAGCACGGGCGGGGTGATTGTGCAAAATAGGGCTGAATCATCACTCATAATGAAAGTCAAGGAGAAGCAATATGATGATCTGTTATTGGTACAATTGAAGGAGGGAATTCATAAACACAAAACCATGGCTTTTTCTCTTGGCACGAATAATGGTACACTAAGGTACCAAGGGCGATTGTGTGTTCCAAATGTGGATGGCCTTCGGGAAAGAATCATGATCGAGGCCCATAGCTCCAAGTATTCCGTACACCCAAGATCTACGGAGATGTACCATGATCTCAAAGAAGTCTATTAGTGGAATGACATGAAGAAGGATGTGGCGGACTATGTGGCGAGATGCCCAAACTGTTAGCAAGTGAAGGCCGAGCACCAGAAACCCGGTGGTTTTGCAAAAAATGTAAAGATTCCAATGTGGAAGTGGGAGATGATCAACATGGACTTTGTGGTAGGCTTGCCTCGCATACCTCGTAACATGGACTTTGTGGTAGGCCTCCATTCAATAACAGGTTCTCATGGAAAGTTAAAGCGAACAACTTTCTTCTAGCAATCCACTATAGCATAATAAGAGGCCAGCCAATCCATGCCCAAAATAACATCAAATTCCACCATTTCTAACTCATTCAAATCAGCCATGGTATGGCTATTGTAAAGCATCACATCGTAACCTCGATATACTCACCTAACTATCACGGACTCGCCCACGAGCATGGAAACTCGAATGGTTGACGTAAGAATTCAGGTTCCTTACCACATTTACTAGCAAAGAATGGGGAAATGTATAACAAAGTGGACCTGGATCTATCAGAGAATACATATTAAGGGAGAATATAGATAGCATACATGTGACCACGTCTGGTGATGACTCCAAAATTCTGACGACCTGATAATGCATAGATGTGATTCTGTTGTTTCCCACTCGGGCCAGACATTCCACCTTTATGCCTACCCCTTCCTATCGGTGATTGCATACCTTACTTATGTGGATATGTTCTCGATGAAGAAATTGCTGCAGATCTCGTTGGGGGTATTATGCCACCCACATTTCTCACTGGACAATAGTGCATGATATGACCTGGCTACCCACAAGATTAGCATAAATTTGAACCCTGGCGGCAATGCGCAAAATGATTCCTACCACATCGGCCATAATGCGACACCAGGCGTCTCATCTTACTTAGGTCTCCACTATATTGTAAGCTCTGTCCTCGGGGATTCTGACCCTAACCGGAGTAGGTGATCCGATCACGGCACTGACCATGGAACTGTGATGCTGCACTAGCTGTCAGATGAGATGGATGCTAGGGAAACGGGGGTCTAAACTCACCTCGTGACTCTCCCATATCACTTGTACACTAGGCTCTTTTATGTTGGCCCCAATCATGATCTTGAGCAGCTCGTTGTTGCCTTTTTCGATCCTCCAAGCTCTACGCATATGCAAATGATTCCTAAATGACTACCCAATATTTTCCAATAATTAGATAGTATTTCCTCTTTATGATTTTTCCAAATATAAAAGAGTTACAATTAAGAACAACAAATTAATGCCAAGTAGAATCCACTTATCCCTAAGAGATTCTATTAAACAAAGTTTTAAGTATTGAGTTCTTGCTATTCAAATCTACCAAACTCTAACCCACTTTTCCAAGTAAAGATAGAGTGAATTGGCACTAATCAATGTCTGCAACCATCAACCATAAATGAAGTATGAGAAATGAATAGAAATTGATCAACCATTATATATATATTCAACGATAAACACCCATTAACATTACACCCATGTAGGATTCACAACCTTAGTATTTAAAATTAGCAGCTCATACTAAAATAGAAGAACAATGTAATAAATAAAGTCATGAAGCTTAAAAATATAGACAAAATCTTGGATTCTCTCTCAAAAGCTTCCAAAATAATGGTGCATTCAATGCTCAAGGTGTAACCTCTTTCTATCAGACCAGGTGACTCACAAAAACCCTAATCATTCTATTTATAATGGTGTAAAAGTCATGGTCAAAATCTGACAAAAATAACCCTCCAGATCAAGTTTGCAACCGCATAATGGGCCGCAAAAGGCTTTCGCGGTTCGCAGATCTTCAGTTCCACCGCAGAGTTGATCATACAAACTTCCAATTTTTTCTTTGCATTTTGGTTATGCGGTCCACATATCACTTTTGCGGCCACATAACACACCGCATAGTCATCTTCACAGGAAGTCCTCTTGCATTTATGCGATCATTATGCGGTCCGCATAATAGTTATGCGATCGCACAATGGACCGTAGACTTGACTTTCAGAAGCTGGGATGTTCTGCTTCATTCTGCAATGGGTATGCGGTCTGCACATCATTTCTGCAGTCGCAGACCTGCCGTATTTCTGCCTTTCCATGGATTTTTGTCATCTTTTTCATGTTCTTAGTTCTTCAAGTCTGGTTTCCTGCAAAATACCAAAACTACATAAGAAATGACTTATAACGCTTTAAAATATGATCTAAAGTATATGTAATTAGTATCAAAAGTGCCGCATTTCTATGGCACATCAATAGGCTTGTATACGAGCAATGTCCATGTTCGGACTAAGAGAAATAGTGGTGCATTCATTGACCAAATGTGGTCCCAGACTACCCACAAATCGATGTACTCTATCACTCATCTCTGCTACAATCAAAGGAGCATACTTGGCCAAGGAGTTAAATTACATATTGTAATCCCGAACACTCATGTTACTCTGCTCCAACCGTAAGAATCTATCTTGCTTTGCTCGGTGGAGCTCGATTGACAAATACTGCTGCAGAAAGCTTTCAAAAAACTCCTTCCATCCTACGGGGGGGCAAGAGGTCCCCTCGATCGCTCCCACGTTTCATACCAAGTCACTGCAACATCCCGCAATATGTATGAGGCATGCTCCACGGACTCTATATCAATGGCATGCATAACTCATATGGTCCGCTACATTTGGTCTAGAAAATTCTTGTGATCTTCGTTTGGATCTTTTCCTGTAAATACCGGGCGGTCCAAATTTATGAAATGTCGAACTCTCATGCTGACTGCTTTATCTGAGGTAGCAGGGGCCTGACGTTGGTCCTGATAGGCCACTAATTGAGTTAACAGTTGCACTACACTTCTCATATCTAAATCCTGCTTGGGAACAACTGGGGAGGAATAGGGGGTGCATTAGTTCCTCTATGTTGTTCCGAGCGTGGTGGTGCTATCCCTGAAAATTGAGTTCCAACCTCATTGTGAGGTCCATATTCACCTACCGGGGCAGGCAGCACCTGGCTGGTACCTTCTCATGCTTCTTCGTGTAGTCCCTAAACAAATGCTTAACATCTCGTGGTAGGCATTGCTATAAGCATAAACAAGATAGGGATTAGAAGCGAATTCTTTATGACTCAACTCTATGGCACAATCTAGATTAGAAAGAAGGGTGTTCATCCTTAATATCATGTAGCCTCCTGTTTATAAGTATGGTGCACAACATACCCATAAACAAGACTCTACTAGACACTGCTTGCAGACTTCTTAGGACACGACCTGCTTTGATACCAAGTTTGTCACACCCCAACCTTAGGAGGTGCAACCAGCACACGATGCCCGAAAGCTCGTGCGAACTGACGTCCATTCAATTCCTTTCCTATTCATAAAATTAAGGCCAACAAGGCCTCCAAGTACTATTGCCACAGTCAAAATAAAAATGTGTATAACTGACTTGCAAAAGAACATGGACATGTTATACATTTTCATAACTGTACCCAAAAAATGTTACAACCCATTCTTTTACATAGAGCCAAACTCTAGTCTACAAGCCTCTAAGAATACCTAAGGAAGTATACATATACACAACTAGGTCGGGACAGGGCCCCACCATACCCAAGATGACTAGAACATGTGCCTCAATACCTAACGACTTCTGAATAGCTACTCCAATAAGTAGTGGAGAAACGACCAATCAACTGGAGCAAGCACTCTACTGGGAGGGACGTCGCCGGGTCTGTCTGTACCTGTGGGCATGAACACAATGCCCAAAAGAAAAGGGTGTCAGTACGAATAATATACTGAGTATGTAAGACAAAGAAAATCAAGTAAATCAGAGTCATAACATAAGATATGTGAGTACGTGATTCAAACCAGAATACCGAGGACAAGCCACAGGGGGCTGAACCAAACTGTGTAAACTATAAATCATGAATCATAACTGTATGCAAACTTTTGTAAAAACCAAGCCACTCATTGGGGCCATGCATTAAATTATACTATACAATTATATATATATATATATATATATATATATATATATATATACACACACACACACATACATACACCTTCAGCCACTCTTTGAGGCATATCCTTACATTTCTCTCTATACCCGGCCTCATAGAGGACTCGGTCGTACCCGAACTCAGGAGGTCTCGACTGTACCCGACCTCAATAGGACTTGGCATAATCGGCCACAAGAGTTCTCGGTAACCTCACATCACACATCATTGTAACTGGCCACACAAGGGCTCGGTCGTATCCGTCCATTGGATTGCTCGATAATGCCTCATATCTTGCTTCATCGTACTCAACTAATCAGTGGTTGCACAATAGTTGTCGTACCCGGCCGACTATAGTGCGGCTTCGTAAAGTAAAATAGATACATATATATATATATATATATATATATATATATATATATATATATATATATATATATATATATATATATATATATATATATATATATATATATAAGTGCAATGGATAGTCAATTTCAAGGGATATGAACTTTAAACTCACAATGAATCAAGCACTCCAACCTCGGGGTACCAACTCGAACATTTTAGACTTTACAAGAAATGCTACCAGCAAGAATGTACAAGGACAAAATAACATCATTGAAAGGGGCTTAGAACTACCAAACCATACAGTGCAGGATCCATTGAGAAGGAAGGAAAGACTAACACTAACTCATGCCAAGAAAGAAGGTTGCCCTACATACTTTGTTGAAGATATAACTACACTTCTATGATGGTTACTTTGACTTTGATGAACCTTTAGAATTAATTCCACCAGACAATAGATATTACAGCAACGATTCCATGTTTCTTCAAGCTAAATCCTAATAGAACCGTCTTTTGATTCGGTCTAGGCTATTTTGAAAATTCAAAGGAGATGTAAGAGTGTTTTTGGTGAGTTATGGTGGGTGGTACTACTGGAAAGAAAGAGAATGAGCCTTACTGCATTGGAAATCCCGCCGCTTCAAATGCAAAAGGGGTCGCCTCGCATTGGCTGTCACTCCCGGTGGGATAGCTGGCGAAATCTGGTCGCATGCCATTGCCTCTTCTGCCCAGTAATGCATCGCCATCTAATTTGTTATGCTTAAATCTCATAGATCCTCCAATCTTCATATATGGGATGTAACATCAGATTACAACCAAACTTCACACACATGTTCCATTCAATCAAATACACCTATCTAAAGTCCCAAAATACCGACCGGATCCCAATAATATCAAAGTCAACTATAGTCAAATCTATATATTCTCCAATTCTTCAAATTGCCAACTTTCGATAAGTAGAGTCAAAATGTTCTAGGAACAACCAAAATCAAATCTGAATATACGCCCAAGTCCAAAATCACTATGCAGACCTATTGGAACCATCAAATCTCGATTCCAAGATTATTTACTTAAAAGTTAAACCTTGATCAACTCTTATAACTTAAGCTTTCAAAAATAGAACTAAATGTTCTAATTCACTCCCAAACCTTCCCGAAACCAAACCAACTATCCCCTCATGACATAAAACATCAAATAAACATACGAGAAGTATCAAATAGGGGAAGGGGCTCTAATACTCAAAACGATTGGCCGGATAATTACATTCTCTCCCTCTTAGTTAAACACTCGTCCTTGAATGAGTTTAGAATCATACTGGAATGCCAAAAAGATGAGGATATCCGCTTCTCATGACATGCTCGCTCTCACAAGTTGCTTCCTTGACTAGTTGACCTCTCCAATGAACCTTCACTAATGTAATCTCTTTCGATCTCAACCTCCGAATCTACCTATCTAAATTGGCCACTCGCTCTTCTTCATAAGACAGATTCCCATCCAACTGCACTAAATTGAAATCCAACACATGTGACTTGTCATTATAATGCTTCAGAAACATGAAAACATGAAATATCATATGAACTCCCGACAAGATGGGTGGCAAAGCAAGCCTTTAAGCCACCTAACCAACTCTCTCTAAGACCAAAAATGGGCCAATATATCGAGGGCTCAATTTTCCCTTCTTTCCAAATCTTTTTCACGCGCTTCATCGGAGAAATTCTAAGAAGGACATTTTCACCTTCCATGAAACTCACGTCACGAACCTTCCTATCACCATAACTTTTCTTCCCGAACTGTGTTGTACGTAGCCGCTCCTAAATCAACTTCATCTTCTCTATAGCATCATAAACTAAATTTGTACCCAACAAACTAGTCTCACTAGGCTCAAACTAACCAATCAAAGAACGGCATTGTCTCCTATAAGAAGCCTCATATTAAGCCATCTGGATACTAGGCTGGTAGTTGTAGTTGTAAGCAAACTCTGCCAATATTGGAAACTGATCCTAATGGCCTTAAATTTAATAACACGGGCTCTCAAGATATCCTCAAGGATCTGAATAGTCTGCTCGACTGCCCATTCGTCTGTTGGTAAAATGGAATCCTAAGCTCCACCTGCATGCCTAACACTCGTTGAACAGCTCTCCAAAAGTGCGATGTGAATTGAGAACCCCAATCCGAATTGATAGAAACACGCACACCATGTAACTAGTCAATATCTCTGATGTAGATCTGAATCAACTTGTTTGAAGTGTAAGAAATCATGACCGGAATGAAATACGCAGACTTGGTCAATCTATCGATAATGACCGAAATAGCATCAAACCTCCTCAAGGTCTGTGGCAATGCTACCACAAAGTCCATAATAATGCGCTCCCACTTTCACTCTAGTATAACCAATCTCTAAGTGAAACCACTTGACTTCTAATGTTCATACTTGACCTATTGATAATATCCCTATTTATCCTCCGCACCAGTAATGCTGCTTCAAATCACGATGCATCTTCATAGCACCCGGAAGAATAGAATAATTCAAATTATGAGCCTCCTGAAGAATTAACTCCCTCAAATCATCCATATCAGGAATACAAATCCGACCCTGAAGTCGCAATACACCATCATCACCAATGACCACCTCCTTAGCACCACCTTGCAACACCGTGTCCTTAACGAGAAGCAAATGGGAATCATTATACCAACGAGCCTTAATGTGCCAAACAAGGACGATTGCACAACAACACAAGCAAGAACTCCACTAGGCTTAAAAATATTCAATCTCACAAATCTATTGGCCAAAGCCTGAAAATCCACAACTAAAGGCCTCTCAACAGCTGGAATAAACACCAAACTCCTCATATCTCAACCTTCCTACCCAAAGCATCAGCTACTACATTTGACTTACTTGGATGATACAAGATAGTGATGTTATAATCTTTCAATAACTCTAACCACCTCATTTGCCTCAAATTCAAGTCCTTCTGCTTGAACAAATGCTAAAGACTCTGATGATCAGTGTAAACCCCGCATAACACACCATACAAGTAATGCCTCCCAATCTTGATTGCGTGCATAATAGCTGCTACATCCAAATCATGAACCAGATAATTCTTCTCATGGGGATTCAACTAGTGCAATACATATGCACTCACCCTACCATCCTGCATCAACAAGGCCAAAGCATGAAGCATCACAATAGACCATATACATCCCTAATGCTAAGGGCAATACCAAAACTAGAGCTATAGTCAAAGCAGTCTTAAGCTTCTGAAAGCTCTGCTCACACTCATATGACCATCTAAAAGTAGAACCTTTCAAAGTCAACTTGGTCAATGGAGTTGCAATAACTTAAAATCTCTCCATAAAGCGATAATAGTAGCCTGCCAAACCTAAGAATGTCCTAATCTTTGTAGATATAGAAGGTCTATGGCATCCCTGAACCACCTCAACCTTCTTCGGATCTACCTTGATAACATAACTAGACACCACGTGGCCCAAGAACGCAATCCTCTCCAACCAGAACTCGCACTTGGAAAACATAACATATAATATCCTTTCTCTCGGAATGTGGAGAACAATCCTCACATGCTGCTTATGTTCCTCGCCACTACGGAAATATAACAAGATATCGTCAATGAACACATTGATAAAAGAATCCAAGTATGGCTAAAACACACTATTCATCAAATGCATAAAAGTTGCTAGAGCATCAGTAAAACCAAAGGAGTCTTGTCACCAAAAACTCATAACGTCCATAACGAGTCTTGTAAGCCGTCTTAGGGATGTCTGAGGCCCTAATCTTCAACTAAAGATAAACCAACCTCAAATCAAACTTTGAGAATGCCCTGGCACCTTGAAGCTGATCAAACAAATCATCAATACAAGGTAATGGATACTTGTTCTTGACAATGACCTTGTTCAACTGCCTTTAATCAATGCACCTCCTCATAGAACCATCTTTCTTCTTTACAAAAAACACTGATGCAACCCAAATGGAAATGTTGTGTCTAATGAATCCCTTATCCAACAACCCTGCAACTAAACCTTCAACTCTTTTAACTCAGTTGGAGCCATACAGTATGGGGAATAAATATGGGCTAAGTGCACGAAACCATATCAATACCAAAATTAATATCCCTATCGGGTGGCATGTCCGATATGTCTGTAGGACATATATTTGAAAACTCTCTCACTACTAGAACTGAATCAACAGTAAGGGTCTCAGTACTATTATCCCTAACAAAAGCCAGATATGCCAAACACCCCTTCTCAACCATCGACCGAGTCTTCAGAAATAAAATCATCCTACTATGGGTATGACTAATAGAACCCCTCCATTCCAACCTTGGTAACTTGGCATAATCAAATCACAGTCTTAACTTGATAATCACGAATAGCATGTTATGGAGATAGCCAATCCATACCTAAAATCATATCAAAATATACTATATTTAGCAACAAAAGATCATCCTTAGTCTCATAACCCCTAATAGTAACCACATAAGACCGACTACAATAGCATCACCGATATGTGTAGATACATGAACAGAGATATCAAGAGAACCACGAGGCATATCTAGATAACGAGCAAAATACGACGACACATATGAATAAGTAGATCCCAAATCAAACAACATAGAAACATCTCTATGATATATTGAAAACATATCTATGATCATAGTATCTGAGGCCACTGCCTCAGGTCTACCAAGAAAAGCATAGCAATGGGCCTACCCACCACTACTTCGAAGCTCAACCAACCTGACCCCCTCCTCTTGGGTGACCTCTCACTGCATGTCCTCCCCTTCTAGATGACTAGACAAAGGGTGATACAACTAGTGAGGTAACCACTGACTAAGAACTCTACGGAGATGTGCCTATACCAAGCATGGGGCAATACTTTCTCACATGGCCGAACTCTCCACACTCATAACAACCCCTAGCTGACTAAGGCTGCTAAACTTGAATCTTCCCCTGATGACTGAGTACCTACTGGAGGAACCCTAAACAGACAAAGTACAGTACGAACTAACTAGAAGAGCACTAAAAGATGATGAAACTAGAGTTCTGAAAGATGGTCGAGCCATATCACCACGGGCTGCATCTTGTGTAGAATAAGCTGACCTACCATGATAGCCTCTACAAAAATGACCCCTACCTCCAGATGAGGTACCACTGAAAATGACGATGCCTCTTATCCCTCATCGTGGCCTCTCTCCCCTAAATGTGAATATGCTCGATCCTCCGAGCTATCTGTCATGATCCAAAATCCCACCAAAAGGTCGTGATGGCGCCTAGTCGTACTTGCTAAGCAAGCCAACTTACAATCACAAATAATAATCCAAATTTCTTTGAATAACAGAGTCATACCATAGCCAAAGACAGGAATAATCTCAAATAGTAAAATATATGATATAGTCAAACCATGGCCCGAACGCGGCCAAAATGGTACAACCCCAAGAACTAGGTGGCATAATTATACGAACAACTACGCAAAAGGTACAAGTCTGGATGCATACACAAAGTTGTTTGAAATAACAATATAGACAAGAAATGGTAAAGGAATAGGGACTCAGGCACTATAAAATGAATCTATGGAGTGTAGCTCACCCTGTAAGGCCCCATAAAAATTTCACCTAAAATCTATGGTTTCGTGATGCCAGGTAGGCTAATGTATTTGAGGGTTGTAGAATTCTTTCTGGATGAGCTCCCTGGGATCCCACCAGATAGGGATCCTGATTTTAGGATTGATGTGATGCCAGGCACGCAATCTATATCTATTCCACCCTACATAATGGCATCGACAAAATTGAAGGAGCTAAAGGAACAATTGAAAGATTTGTTAGAGAAGGGTTTCATCCGGCCGAGTGTTATTTGGGCCCAATATGGGTACTTCGATATGGGTGAGGGTTTGTCAGGACGATATGGGCATTTCGAATTCCTGGTAATGTCATTTAGGCTAATAAATGCCCCGACAGATTTCATGGATCTTATGAATCGAGTCATCAAACCTTTTCTGGACTCCTTTATGATATTGTTCATTGACGATATTCTTGTATACTCACGAAGTTGAGAGGACCATGCCAATCATCTCAAGGCAGTTCTGCAGACTTTATATCAGCACAAGTTATATGCAAAGTTTTTGAAGTGTGAATTTTGGCTTGAATCTATCACATTCTTGGGTCATGTCATCTCCAAAGAATGAATTAAGGTTGATCAACAGAAGATCGCAGTGAAGAATTGGCCGAGGCTTACAACTCCAACAAATATTCCCAGTTTCTTGGGCTTAGCTGGGTATTACAAAAAGTCTTTGGAGGGGTTCACTACTCTTTGCTCTCTATTTACTAAATTAATGCAGAAGGCAGTTAAGTTCCAATGGTCAGATGCTTGTGAAAAGAGCTTCCAAGATTTAAAATCAAGATTGACTACGGCACCGGTGTTTACCTTACCAGAGGGTATGGATGGGTTTGTAGTATATTGTGATGCTTCAGGAATAGAACTAGGGTTTGTATTGATGCAACATGGTGAGGTGATCGCTTATGTTTCTAGGTAACTCAAGAATCATGGAAAGAACTATCCAACACATGACTTAGAATTCGCGGCGGTAGTTTTGGCATTGAAGATTTGGTGTCATTATTTGTATGGTGTCCATATGGATATATTCACGGACCGTAAGACCCTTCAATATATTTTCAAGCAGAAGGAATTGAATCTAAGGTAGAGAAGATAGCTTGAGTTACTCAACAGCTACGACATTGATATTCTCTATCATTCGGGAAAGGTTAATGTTATGATGAATGCTCTTAGCCAGAAATCTATGAGTAGTTTGGCTCACTTCGAGGCATATCAATATCAAAGGCCGTTGGCCAAGGAGTTTCAATGGTTGGCTAGTTTGGGAGTTTGCCTTCTGGCCTCTAGTGAAGGAGGGGAACTTATGCAAAATAGAGTTGAATCATTGCTTGTTGTGGAAGTCAAGGAGAAGCAATACGACAATCCATTGTTGGTACAATTAAAGGAGAGGATTCATAAACATAAGACTATGGCTTTTTCACTTGGCATGGATTATGGTACACTAAGGTACCAAGGGCGATTATGTGTTCCTGATGTAGATGGTCTCCGGGAAAGAATCATGAACTAGGCTCACACTTCCAAGTATTCCGTGCACCCAGGCTCTACGAAGATGTACCATGATCTTAAGGAAGTCTACTGGTGGAATGATATGAAGAGGAATGTAGCGGACTTTGTGGAAAGATTTCCAAATTGTCAGCAAGTGAAGGTCGAACATCAGAGGCCCGTTGGGTTGGCACGGAACATAGAAATTCCAATGTGGAATTGGAAGATTATCAATATGGACTTTGTGGTAGGACTACCTCACACTCCTTGAAAGTTCGACTTAATTTGAGTGATGGTGGATCGACTCACGAAATCAACACACTTCTTACCTGTTAAGGCTACCGACATGGTGGAACAGTAAGATCAGTTGTATATCAAGGAAATAGTCAGGTTGCATGGCACTCCAGTTTCTATTATCTCCGATCGAGGGGCACAATTCACAGCTAATGTTTGGAAGATATTTCAGCAAGGATTAGGTACCCAGGTGAATCTGACTACAGCTTTTCATCTACATACCGATGGGCAAGCAGAGTGGACCATTCAGATGCTTGAGGATATGTTGTGCGCTTGTGTTCTTGACTTCAAGGGTAGCTGGGATGATCATTTTCCACTCATAGAATTTTCCTACAACAACAACTATCATGCTAGCATTTAGATGGCATCGTTCGAGGCTCTATACGGTAGGAGATGTAGATCTCCCATTGGGAGGTTCGAGATTAGGGAAGCGAAGGTTATAGGGCCATACCTCATACATCAGGCTATGGAGAAGGTTAAGATCATTAAGGAATAGTTAAAGACTGCCCATAGTAGTCAGAAGTCCTATTCGGATGTACGTCGTAGAGATTTGGAGTTCTAAGAGGATGATTGGGTATTCTTGAAGGTTTCCCCCATGAAGGGTGTAATGCGGTTTGGTAAGAAAGGAAAATTGAGTCTAAGGTATGTCGGACCGTACAGGATCATTCAGAGGATTGGTCAGGTGGCTTAAAGGTTAGAACTACCTCTAGAGATGTCTTTAGTGCACCCGGTGTTTCATCTATCCATGTTAAAGAAGGTGGTTGGAGATCTGTCGCTTATTATTTCGGTTAAGACTATAGAGGTTAATGAGGAATTGACTTATGAAGAGATTCCAATTGCCATTCTTGATAGGTAAGTCTGAAAGCTGAGAAACAAAGAGATTGCCTCTGTGAAAGTGTTATGGCGAATCCAACAGGTCGAAGAGGCCACTTGGGAAGCCGAGGAAGAGATGAAGAAGAAGTTTCCTCATTTGTTTGAATAGTTATGTAGTTGTGTCCATGATGTTAAAAGCTAACTTTCTATAAATTATGTTTCCCATGTATAGTTTATGTTAAGGATACTCCTTCTTGGTAATGTAATGTTTATGGCATTTTGGCCGGTGTTGTTTTCATGTTTTTTTACATCGTTGTGTTATGGTTATGCTGTTAGGACTAGTTTTGGGATTCTCTGGCAAGTGGATAGGCCCAATTACAGGGAGACTCCGGAGATATTTTTGGAAATTTAGGGAGTTAGTCAAAATTTGGAACTGTTGTTGTGTGAAGTAACAGTTGGGTCACATTGAATGCTAATGGCGGATCTTGACCCTCATTCGAGGACAAATGATCCTAAGTGGGAGGAGGATGTAAGGCCCCGTAAAACTTTCACCCAAAATCTGGTTTTTCGTGATGCCGAGGTAGGCTAATGTATTTGAGGGTTGTATAAAATCTTCGTGGCGATCTTGCTCGCTGCGGTACGAACTTTTTGGGTTGAGCAGGGCATTGGGGAGTTGAAGAAAAATTATTGCAGAACAGGGCATTTCTGTGGTCCATTATGCGACCGCAGAACTGATCTGAAGACTGCAGATTCCCCGCAGAGTGAAGCAGAGAAATGGGCCAATTTTGGAGGTTGTTTTGCGTTCAACTATGTGACCGCATACTTATTTCGTGGGCCACACATCCATTGCAGAACCATCATGAAGATTTTCGGAGGGAGATTCTACGGTCCATTCTATGGCTGCACAATTGATATGTGGGTTGCAGAACTGGCCGCAGACTGGACCAGACCAGCCCAGTTTTTTGGGATCGTTTCTGCGGTCCATTTTGCAGGCCGCATACCTGATCTGCAGTGCACTCTGTAACCGTAGAGTTGAGTTCGGAGGGACCATTTTCTGTCTTTAAAACCCGATCCCATTTTATAAAACAACCTTAGGGGTTATTATAGAAGATTCAAACTGATATTTTAGAGAGAGAAAATTGGTCTAAAGTGAGAAGAAGAATTCCTAAGCTATTTGTTCATCAATCTTTGCTCAAGTCTGGAAGAATTCACAAGGATAAGTCACAAGGCCTTCATCCAAGAGGTAAGATTCTACCCCTAGCCTTCAATTTCGAAATTTGGGTTGGGGATAGGTAATAGGGAAGAAGGTTTTGAGAATAAGAGTTGTTATTTATGCATGCATGTACTAATAAAGATGGTAAGGAGGTTGTGGACTAGTTGTGGCTGGCCTATTGAAGTGTGGACTAATTGTGGGGTAAAGGAATCCACCATAGGAGGACCTTGAAACCTTAATGCACACCTAGTGCTTGTTAAAATGCTCGAATAAGCTGAAACCCCGAGTATCTTCCTAATTATTGTTCAAATTTATCATGTTTCTAATAGATTGAGGTCGCTAGGATTTCCGAAACATTGTCGTAATTTAAGGGAGCTCAAGCGAGGTATGTTGGCTAAACTCCTATTGTAGAATCTATTTCTATGATGTCCTCGTAAGTTGCAATTATGATTGGCTCAATTTCTCAATTCTCATGTTCCGAGTCTTCCCTAATAGATTTTATTATTCTAAAATAAGTGTTGTGTTGAAAGATGAATATACTCAAAATGTGTTCCAAATGTTCCTATCATATCATGATTCCCTCTGAGAATGTAATCTAGCGTGATCAATGTACCAAAGGTGTTGTGATTTAAAATCATGTTTCAATTACAAGTTGGTATGCCTATTTGTGGAAGAGAAACTAAATGTGCTTAAGACTCTTGTTTATTCATATGTGTGCTTAAAGTCTTGATTTGAAATTCTCTTATTGATGATAATTCATGGTAACGCTTGAAAGTTATTGGGGTGAGTATGAAATATGAAATACGGCCGACGTGTCAAGAATGATATTACAATTGTGGCCACTAGTGCCAATCAAAAATGGAAAGACGTGTGAAAGATTATGAAATAAGTTGTAAATCATTTAATAATAAATGCTTTGGGAGTATCGTTTAGTCACCGAGGAAGGGTAGGTCGAAAAAACCTAACCCCGAAACTACACGTTTCGGTGTAGGAGTGATTGAGAGGTAAATCCCTATGTTGATGTAATGAGATTGTTTCCCCTTATATGGGATAAGATTGATGTGTTGAGATGTTTCCCCTCAAATGGGATGATATTATTGCTAGCGAGATATGATTTGATGTCGACCCACACGGCATTGTGGCGAGACGGCTTAGCCGATCGGGCTGAGATCGGACACTGAGCTGCGCACATGGTGGTGTTGTGAGTGGATGTCTCGGAGTGAGATGGTTTAGCCAATCGGGCTATATGGTTTAGCCAATCGGGCTGAGATCGGACTTTGTGCTAAAAGTACGGTGGTATATCGATACTAAAGATCTCCCAACTTAAAAATATTGAAACTTACTCGAAATTATTTTTCTCCTAACTTGACAGCTTGATACTGTTTGAGGCTCTTATTGATTTCATATTTCCTTCTCCTTTTACTGTTACTCGTTCTATTGAGAGGGTGTTTAGTTTTACATACTAGTATTATTCCATATGTACTAACGCCCCCTTTGCCTTGGGAGCTGCATCTTTAATGGATGCATGTGGTTCCATAGCATGCGGTATTGATCAGTGATAGCAGCACACCCTCTCCTCAGCTGACTTGGTGAGCCTATTTCATTTTGGGGTCTTGTATCTCTTGTCCTCTATGTATATTGTTTTGAGGTATACCCGGGGCCTTGTTGCCGGCAACATCATGCTACTCTTTTGTATCAATTAGAGGCTCCGTAGGCATAGCGTGGGTGGTCCCTTTGTCTTGGGAAGTCATATTAGCAATGTTGTATTGGTATCATATGTTTCAACTTCTAAAATATGAATGTGTAATGTAATATTTTGGGAAATCTTGAAAGAAGTTCTAACAATAATAAAATTTGGAATATTTATGTAACCTTCTCATTGTCTAATTAATGAAATATATCTTCTCTTTGTTCATGGGTAAGTTTGGGTAGAAGGCATTGTATAGGCTTGCTTGACCGGGTTATCTCGGTTGAGCGTCGGTTGCGCTTCCTGAGGTCGGGGCGTGACACACCCCGAGTCTCGGATGCGACCTCTAAGCTCAAGAGTGGCTCTGCTAGCACCCACCTGAGGATCTGCAGAAAAAGATATGCAGAAGCGTAGTATGAGTATACCACAATCAGTACTCAGTAAGTATCAAGTCTAACCTCGAAGAAGTAGTGGCGAGGCTAGATGCATCCAAATACTTGCAACACAACTATAAATAACATAGCTCGATTTGATTTAGTAAATAATCTCGTAAATAACAAGTAACAAAGACATCAACAATCGAAGAATATAGAGCATGCTTTTCCAGTACAAGAGATAATCATAATGCTGCTCAGATATAGTATTGAAAGGAAGCATGCTCAATCAATGGAGTCGAGCTCCCAACTAGCATATAGAGATGTCATGCAACAAATAGCCAATAAATAAATACTTCTGATAGAGTCAAAGATATTTATGCATGCTCAAACCGGTATAAGATGCATGTACTACGATACATAATCCATGTATCACCATAACCCGATACAAAATCCATGCATCGACCCAATACACAATCCATGTATCGACCACGCTCACAGGGCCCAAAGTAACACGGGTAATCACTTGATTCCGGAGGGACGAATCCTAATATAAATGCAAAGAGGAGCTTAATAGCTCGCTCATAATAAAATATATGTTCATCATGTCATGTGTTCCATTAATTTTCATCCGCACGATCTTACCTTGAGTCCCACAATCCCAGACCAAAACAAGTATCCAATATGATATGTATGCATATTGTAACACCCCGGAAAATTTCAAAGTACTTAAGTGGTAAGCCCGGTAAATTTTTCAAAGAAAATAATGTTTCATGTTGTCGGACTAGGCTTACGTGTTTCATGTTGTCGGACTAGGCTTACGTGTTTGAGGATTGAACAATGCAACGGAAAGTAAAGAAAAATTTTTAGAGGAAAAGTGCATTTATGCGGTCCATTATGCGACCGCAGAATCACTCTGCGGATCGCATAATGGCCGTAGAGTGAGACAGTTAATTGGGCCAATTGGAAGCAATTATGCGGTCAACTATGCAATCGCATAACTGTTATGCAGTGCATTATACGACCACATATCGGTTATGTGGACCGCATAGTGATCGCATACACAGACAGTTCTTTTGTCTATTTTGTAACCAACTATGCTACCGATATGCGGTGCGCATATCGGTTATGCAATTGCATATGCGACCGTATACCTTGTTCCGAAGCTCCATTTTTGATTTTTTAAAACCCGACCCTATTTCATTAAATACACTCTTTGGGGTAATTTTTGAGCTATTATCTGACATTTTAGAGTGAGAGAGGGTGCCCTAAAGTGAGAAGGTATTCTCCAATATTTGTCCTTCAATTCTTGCCAAAGTTTTGGAAGATTAAGAAGAGAAACCTCACTAGGTCTTCATCCTAGAGGTAAGATTCTACACCCTAACCCTCACTTTCGAATTTTGTGTTGAATTGGATAATTAGCAAGATAATTTATGGACAGTAGGGTTGTTTATTTACATGCATGTGATATCAAAGGGTGTAGGAAGATTGTTGAACTAGGCATGGTAAATATTAGATTGTGGGATGATGGAATTCTCCATAAAAAGGGCCTTGAATCCTTAATGCACACCTAGTGTTTGATAAAATGCTCAAATGAACTAGAACCATAATCATCTTCCTAATTTTGATTCAATTTGTTATATTTCTAAAATAGATTGAAGTTTCTAAGAATTCCGGAACATTTAGTGTCAGGAAGCTCAAGTGAGGTATGTTGTCTAAACTCTTCTTTAAGAATTGGAAATTCCAATATCCTTGTAAGTTCCGAGATGTTGATTATAAATGGAGTATTCCGATAAGTTTTGTGGTGAAGATATATGTTCAATTCGTGTTTCAAATGCTCTTATCATATTGCATTATAAATTGAGGATGTGTCCCAAACTATGGATTATGTATCCACATGTTATAATTTCTGGTCGTGATTTATGTGAAAGTTATTATGCCAAGTTGTGTAGAGATTGTGATTGTGATACACCTCCACCCACATACATTGGGGTGAGGCGGCATGACCGCTTTGTGTGGGGATTATGGTATAGAGATTGTGATTGTGATACACCTCCACCCGCATATATATATTGGGGTGTGGCGGTATGACCGCTTTGTGTTTGTGATTATGATATTATGGGACTGCACCTCCACCCGCTTACATTGGGGTGAGGCGGTACGGCCGCTTTGTGTATGACTTTGGTATTGTTGTGGCACCACCACCCACATACATTGGGGTGAGGTGGCATAGCCGCTTTGTGTTGGTATTGGTATCGTTGATGCATTTCCACCCGCATACATTGGGGTGAGGCGGCATAGTCGCTTTGTGTAGGTTCTTGGTACTGTAGTTATACATCCACCTGCATACATTGAGGTGAGGCGGCAGGGCCGCTTGATTTGAGTTGTGGTAATGTACGTACACCTCCACCTGCCATCGGGTGAGGCGGCAGGGCCGCTTTGTGTGAAGATGGTTATAGAGAATCTTATCTTAAGTCCTATAAATGTTGTTGATAGCTTTTAATAAGCTTGCTATGGTTGAGACGGTTATCTATATTATTCTATTGTCGCACTGGTTCATCATAATTATCTTGTATTTCTAAATTTTTAAATTGGTGTTTAGTTTTCATGCTAGTACTATTTGATGGTACTAACGTCCCTTTTGCCGGGGGCGCTGCATCTTTAAATGGATGTAGGTGGTTCCACTGCAGGAGACATTGATCAGTGATAGCAGTACACCTTCTTCCCAGCTGACTTGGTGAGCCCCACTTTATCCCGAGGTCATGTATCTTTTATTCTTTATGTATTATGGTTGAGGTATAGCCGGGGCCTTGTTGTTGGCATTATCATTGTACTCTTCTTTATCTATAGAGGCTCTGTAGACATAGTGTGGGTTGTGTATTGGTACTGGGAAAGACAAACTATTCTATGTTGTGGTTGTATTACTTGTCCATTTGAGACTTTAAAAATGGTGAAACTTATGGTAAGAAATTGGTAATTGCAGACACGACCACTTTATTGTTTAATTAAGGAAAACATATATTCTCTTTATTCATGAATGAGTTTGGGTAGAAGAAATCTAACAGGCTTGCTCGGTCGGGTTCACTCGGTTGAGCGCCGGTCGCGCTCCACGATTTTGGGGTGTGACACATATATCCAGAGCCTAAGGTTTTAAAGTGTCCTAGGATGTCTTGAAGCCGTGTCTAGTAGAGTCCTTATTAATGGTGTTTTGTCGACTACATCTATAATTAGGATGCTACATGGACATTTAGGAATAATACCCTTCTTTCATGTTCTCGATCATGCGATAAAGCTGGTTGTAAGACTGTTCCTTTAACTCTTGTATTGCTCTAATTTTCAGTACATGGCACCTAAGAAGAAGGTAAGAACTGGCCAAAGAGCCAATGTCACCCCACGAGTGACAATTGACCCTATAATTGATGATGCGGTGAGCACCCGAGGAGTGAGAATATTCCTCCAGTTACTACACTGCCTGACTCTACTACAACTGATCAGACCGCACTTGTCCCTACACCTACAGAAGGTGCAACAGTTCCTCCAACTGATGTTCCATTTCCATTTCCAGCTCCAGCTTCCGATTCTAATGTGTCTGATATTGATATTAGGGGAGCCATACAAATGTTGACATAGATAGTGGCTTCTCAGGCCCAGAGATCGAGTGTTGGGCCGGGCCTACTCCTTCCAGTCATCCAGGAGAATCCGCTAGTTCCGGGGTGAACAAGTTTCTTCAGTTAGATCCTCCAGTGTTTACGGGTACTGATCCCGAGGAGGACCCCCAGGACTTCATTGATGAGATGCACAAAACTCTCCGGTTTATGCATGCCACAGATACGGAGGGAGTAGAGTTGGCCTTTTACCGCCTGAAAGGGGTGGTCTATTCTTGGTTTGAGTTGTGGGAGGAATCCCGTGAGGAGGGAAGCCCTCCGACAAGGTGGGGTGAGTTCACAGATGCCTTTATGGATCATTTCTTGCCTGTCGAAACTAAGGCAACTCGTGCCGCTGAGTTTGAAAGCCTGAAGCAGGGTAGTATGAATGTGTGGGAGTACCATATGGAGTTTGCGCGCCTGTCCAAGTATGGTATTCACATGTTGCCCATAATGGAGGCTAGAGTACGCTGGTTTGTATAGGGCCTTAGCCCCTTGGTTATCAATGAGGCCTCTACAGCTACCTTAAATTCCGATATGAACTATGGTAAGATGGTGGCATTCGCTCAAGCCACAGAGACCCGCAAATTGAAGAATAGAATGGAGCATCAGAGTAGCAGCAAGGCCCAGTCCGCGGGCAACTTTGGTGGTTCTTCCGTTGGTAGTGGTGGTAGGTCGTCATTCAGGGGAGCATCATCAGGACCATCCTAATCATTTGCCCAGTCTTCGATGGGTGCACAATCATCTGGACCCAGTTAGGGCAACAGGGGACCCCACCAGTAGGGTCGGCCTGACAGAAGGTTTCAGTAGCGGAGGCTTCCATGCCCTAAGTGTGGGAGGATGCACTTTGGGTCCTATTTTATGGACCTACCAGTATGCTATGGGTGTAGTTTGCGGGGTCACATTCAGAGAGATTGCCGCTCATCTCGCCGAAATATGGGCAGAGGCGCGGCACAACCAGCTAATTCTGCCGCTACTACATTCACAACACCTCCAGCTCGAGGCACCCCAGCACCCGCAGGGCGTGGTGTAGCTAGAGGTGGTGCACAAAATTTGGGAGGACCCAGTAGATTTTATGCTATGCGGAGACATCGGGAATCAAAGGCTTCTCCAGATGTTGTCACATGTATATTGACTGTCCAATCTCATGATGTATATGCTCTTATTAATCCCGGTTCCACTTTGTCATATGTCACTCCTTATGTTGCTATGGAATTTGGGATAGAACCAGAACAGCTTTATGAGTCATTCTCTGTATCTACTCTGGTTAGTGAGTCTATTTTGGCCGCACGGGTTTATAGGGATTGTGTTGTCACATTGCGTGGTCGAGACACCGTGGCCTATCTTATTGAATTGAGAATGGTCGATTTTGATGTGATAATGGGGATGGATTGGCTTTATTCTTGTTTTTCCAAGCTTGATTACCGAACCAGGACTGTTAGGTTTGAATTTCCTAATGAGCCAGTTATTGAGTGGAAGGGTGATGATGTAGTGCCAAAGGGTAGGTTTATTTCCTACCTTAAGGACACAAAGATGATAAACAAGGGATGTATTTACCATTTGGTCCGGGTTATGGACACTGATGCTGAGGCACCTACACTTGAGTCTGTGCCTGTTGTGAATGAATTTCTCAGAGTCTTTCCGGATGAACTCCCTGGGATCCCACCAGATAAGGAGATTGATTTTGGGATTGATGTGATGCCAGACACACATCCTATATCCATTCTACCTTACAGAATGGCACCGGCAGAATTGAAGGAGCTAAAGGAACAATTGAGAGATTTGTTAGAAAAGGATTTTATCCGGCCGAGTGTGTCGCCTTGGGGAGCACCAGTCCCTTTTGTAAGAAAGAAAGATGGGTCACTGAGAATGTGTATTGACTATCGGCAACTTAATAAGGTCACAATCAAGAATAAGTATCCACTGCCAAGGATAGATGATTTGTTTGGTCAATTGCAAGGTGCCAGGTAGTTCTCCAAGATTGATTTAAGATCCGGGTATCACCAATTGAAGATCAGGGAGTGGGATATTCTGAAAATAGCTTTTAGAACCCGGTATGGGCATTTTGAATTTCTGGTGATGTCTTTTGGGCTAACAAATGCCCCAGCAGCCTTCATGGATCTTATGAATCGCGTTTTCAAACCATTCCTCGATTCTTTTGTGATAGTGTTTATTGACGACATTCTTGTATATTCACGAAATCGAGAGGACCATGTCGGTCACCTCGGGGCAGTGTTGCAGACTCTGTATCAACACCAATTGTATGCAAAATTTTTGAAATGTGAATTTTGGCTCGAGTCTGTCACATTCTTGGGTCATGTTATCTCTAGTGAGGGGATTAAGGTTGATCCTCAGAAAATTGCGGCTGTAAAGAATAGGCCGAGGCCTACAACTCCAACAGAGATTCACAGTTTCTTAGGGTTAGCTGGATATTACAGAAAGTTTGTGGAAGGGTTTTTTACTCTTGCCTCTCCATTGACTAAATTGACGCAGAAGGCAATTAAGTTCCAATGGTCAGATGCTTGTGAAAAGAGTTTCCAAGAATTGAAAGCAAGATTGACTACGGCGCCGGTGTTAACTCTACCAAAGGGTATAGATGGATTTGTGGTATATTGCGATGCTTCAATAATCGGGCTTGGGTGTGTATTAATGCAACATGGGAAGGTGATAGCTTATGCTTCTAGGCAACTAAAGAATCATGAGAAGAACTATCCAACACATGATTTAGAACTTGCGGCAGTGGTATTTGCATTGAAACATTTGGCGTCATTATTTATATGGGGTCCATGTTGATATATTCACGGACCATAAGAGCCTTCAATATATTTTCAAGCAGAAGGAATTGAATCTGAGGCAGAGAAGATGGCTTGAGTTACTCAAGGACTACGACATTGATATTCTATAGCATCCGGGAAAGGCCAATGTTGTGGCTGATGCTCTTAGCCAGAAATCTATGGGTAGTTTGGCTCACTTGGAGGCATATCAAAGGCCATTAGCCAAGGAAGTTCACCAATTGGCTAGTTTGGGAGTTTAGTGAAGGAGGGGTGATTGTGCAAAATAGGGCTGAATCATCGCTTGTTATGGAAGTCAAAGAGAAGCAATACAACGATCCATTGTTAGTGCAGTTGAAAGAGGGGATTCATAAACATAAGATATGGCCTTTTCTCTTGGCATGGATTATGGTACACTAAGGTACCAAGGGCGACTCTGTGTTCCAAATGTGGATGGTCTACGGGAAAGAATTATGACTGAAGCTCACACTTCTAGGTATTCCGTGCACCCAAGTTCTACGAAAATGTATCATGATCTTAAAGAGGTCTATTGGTGGAATGATATGAAGAGGAATGTGGCGGATTTTGTGGCAAGATGTCCAAATTGTCAGCAAGTGAAGTCCGAACACCAAAGGCCCTGTGAGTTGGCATAGAACATAGAAATTCCAATGTGGAAATGGGAAATGATTAATATGGACTTTGTGGTAGGATTATCGCGCACTCCGCGCAAGTTTGACTCAATTTGGGTGATTGTGGATCGACTCACGAAATCAGCACACTTTTTGCCGGTTAAGTCTACCGACACAGTAGAGCAGTATGCTCAGTTGTATATCAAAGAAATAGTCAGGTTGCATGGCACCCCAGTTTCCATCATTTCTGATCGGGGGGCACAATTCACTGCTAATTTTTGGAAGAAATTTAAGCAAGGTTTGGGTACTCAAGTAAATCTTAGTATATCCTTTCACCCGCAGACTGACGGGCAGGCAGAGTGGACTATTCAGACGCTTGAGGATATGTTGCGCGGTTGTGTTATAGACTTCAAAGGTAGCTGGGATGATCATTTACCACTCATAGAATTGGCATATAACAATAGCTATCATGCTAGCATTCAAATGGCATCATTCGAGGCTTTATATGGTAGGAGATGTAGATCTCCCATTGGGTGGTTTGAAATTGGGGAAGTAGAGTTGATAGGGCCAGACCTTGTGCATCAGGCTATGGAAAAAGTTAAAATCATTAAGGAGCGGTTGAAGACTGCTCAGAGTTGTCAGAAATCCTATTCGTATGTTCGTCGTAGAGATTTGGAGTTCAAAGAAGATGATTGGGTATTTTTTAAAGTTTCCCCCATGAAGGGAGTAATGCGATTTGGTAAAAAAGGAAAATTGAGTCCGAGGTATGTCGGACCGTACAAAATCATTCAGAGGATCGGTGAGGTAGCATACAAGCTTGAGCTACCACCTGAGATGTCATTAGTACAATCGGTGTTTCATGTGTCTATGTTAAAGAAAGTAGTTTGAGACCCGACAGTCATTGTTCCGGTTGAGACTATTGAGGTAAATGAAGAATTGACTTATGAAGAGATTCCAATTTCTATTATTGATCGGCAAGTCCAAAAGTTGAGAAATAAAAAAATTGCATCCGTGAAAGTGCTATAGCGAAACCAACAGGTTAAAGAGGCTACTTGAGAGGCCGAAGAAGAAATGAAGAAAAAGTATCCTTATTTATTTGAATAACCATGTAATTATGAGTTGTGCCTTATGAAAATGCTAAGGGATATTCCTATGGAATATATATGACTTGTACATTTGGTGTTAAGGGTGTTCCGTTCTGGTAATATAATTGCTTGTGAGGCCACAGTTGGTGTTGTTTTATATTATGTTACGTTGTTGGATTATGTATATGCTGTTAGGATGTGTTTCTGGGGCTCTCTGACAGGTGGATAGGCCTAATTACAAAGGAAACTCTGGCGAAATAATTAGAAATTTAGGGAGTTAGTCAAATTTAGGGCTGCTAGTTTGTGGTATAAAACAAACTAAGTTGCATAAGATGCTAATGATAGATTTTTACCCTCATTCGAGGATGAATAATCCTAAGCGGGGGAGAATGTAACACCTCAGAAAATTTCGAAGAACTTAAGTGGTAAGCTCGGTAAATTCTGCAAAGAAAATAATATTTCATGGTGTCGGACTAGGCTTACGTGTTTGAGGATTGTAATGGCTCGGACTTTTTTGGTTGAATAATGCAACGGAAAGTAAAGAAACATTTTTGGCAGAAAAGTGCATTTCTTCGGTCCATTATGCGACCGCAGAATCACTCTGTGGATCACATAATGGCCGCAGAGTGAGGCAGTTAATTAGGCCAATTGGAAGCAATTATGCGGTCAACTATGCGATCGCATAACTATTATGCAGTGCATTATGCGACCGCATAGTGACCGCATACACAGACAGTTCTTTTGGCTATTTTGTAACCAACTATGCTACCGATATGCGGTCCGCATATCGGTTATGCGATCGCATATGCGACCGTACTCCTTGTTCCGGAGCTCCATTTTTGGTTTTTTAAAACCGGACCCTATTTCATTAAATACACTCTTTGGGGTCATTTTTGAGCTATTATCTGACATTTTAGAGTGAGAGGGTGCCCTAGAGTGAGAAGGTATTCTCCAATATTTGTCCTTCAATTCTTGCCCAAGTTTTGGAAGATTAAGAAGGGAAAACTCACTAGGTCTTCATCCTAGAGGTAAGATTCTACACCCTAACCCTCACTTTCGAATTTTGTGTAGAATTGGATAATTAGCAAGATAATTTATGGGCAGTAGGGTTGTTTATTTACATGCATGTGATATCAAAGGGTGTAGGAAGATTGTTGAACTAGGCATGGTAAATATTGGGTTGTGGGATGATGGAATTATCCATAAAAAGGGCCTTGAAACCTTAATGCACACATAGTGTTTGATAAAATGCTCAAATGAGCTAGAACAATAATCATCTTCCTAATTTTGGTTCAATTTGTTATATTTCTAAAATAGATTGAAGTTGCTAAGAATTCCGGAACATTTAGAGTGTAAGGAAGCTCAAGTGAGGTATGTTGGCTAAACTCTTCTTTAAGAATTGGAAATTCCAATATCCTTGTAAGTTCCGAGATGTTGATTATAAATGGAGTATTCCGATAAGTTTTGTGGTGAAGATATATGTTCAATTCGTGTTTCAAATGCTCTTATCATATTGCATTATAAATTGAGGATGTGTCCCAAACTATGGATTATGTATCCACATGTTATAATTTCTAGTCGTGATTTATGTGAAAGTTATTATGCCAAGTTGTGTAGAGATTGTGATTGTGATACACCTCCACCCACATACATTGGGGTGAGGTGGCATGACTGCTTTGTGTGGGGATTATGGTATAGAGATTGTGATTGTGATACACCTCCACCCACATATATATATTGGGGTGAGGCGGTATGATCGATTTGTGTAGGGATTATGATATTGTGGGACTGCACCTTCACCCGCTTAAATTGGGGTGAGGCGGTACGACCGCTTTGTGTATGGTTTTGGTATTGTTGTGGCACCACTACCCGCATACATTGGGGTGAGGCGGCATAGCCGCTTTGTGTTGGTATTGGTATCGTTGATGCATTTCCACCCGCATACATTGGGGTGAGGCGGCATAGCCTCTTTGTGTAGGTTCTTGGTACTATGGTTATACATCCACCCGCATACATTGAGGTGAGGCGGCAAGGCCGCTTGATTTGAGTTGGGGTATTTTACGTATACCTCCACCTGCCTACATCGGGTAAGGCGGCGGAGCCGCTTTGTGTGAAGATGGTTATAGAGGATCTTATCTTAAATCCTATAAATGTTGTTGATAGCTTTTAATAAGCTTGCTATGGTTGAGACGGTTATCTATATTATTCTATTGCCGCACTGGTTCATCATAATTATCTTGTATTTCTAAATTCTTAAATTGGTGTTTAGTTTTCATACTAGTACTATTTGACGGTACTAACGTCCCTTTTGCCGGAGGCGCTGCATCTTTAAATGGATGCAGGTGGTTCCACAGCAGGAGACATTGATCAGTGATAGCAGTACACCTTCTTCCCAGCTGACTTGGTGAGACCATGTATCTTTTGTTCTTTATGTATTATGGTTGAGGTATAGCCGGGGCCTTGTTGCCGGCATTATCATTGTACTCTTCTTTATCTATAGAGGCTCCGTAGATATAGTGTGGGTTGTGTATTGGTACTGGGAAAGACAAACTATGCTATGTTGTGGTTGTCTTCCTTGTCCATTTGAGACTTTAAAAATGGTGAAACTTATGGTAAGAAATTGGTAATTGCAGACACGACCACTTTATTGTTTAATTAATGAAAACATAGATTCTCTTTATTCATGAATGAGTTTGGGTAGAAGAAATCTAACAGGCTTGCTCGGTCGGGTTTACTCGGCTGAGTGCCGATCGTGCTCCACAGTTTTGGGGCGTGACACATATATCCAAGAATAATAGATAAAAGTTTCCCAACAACCTAATAATAATCATTCGGATATGTGCTTATTGAATTTCTATATGACTACTGATGATTCAAGCAATTCAACATATCAGGAATAAGCTTCCGTGCCTTCATAAATATCATAAACCTAGGCATGGTCTCTAACATGTATAAGAGAGAAACGTAGTCATATAAGCCAAACAAATCATGAATCAAGATGAGAACATAATCAAAACAAAGCATAAAGTAACTCAAATCTACCCCGGACACAATATAAACTTGGTAAGAGCATATTTACTCGCCACCCCGAATATACACCACCCCTAATACCTTAAACACATAGCAATCAAGGTAAATTCAAGGGGTTTCCCTCTTAACTAGGTTAGCAAAATATCCACCTCCAAACAGCTCAAATCTAGTTAAATACAACCCAATAACGTCAAACAAATCCAAACAAATCAATCCCAAACAATAAGGTTCGAATCTTTAATCAAATAGACAAAGTCAACCAAAAGGTTAACCCGCGCCCGCTTTCCGGAACCTGACCAAACTCAAAAATCCCGGATACCTATTCAAATACAAGTCCAAATATCCAATTTTCATCCAAAACCGACTCCAAATCGGGATTCAAATCTCAATTATTCACTTTCCAAAATTGTAGTAAAAAACCTCCAAAATTCTCTTTAAAATTCAAGCCTTTATGCATAGAAATCCATGGAAAAACATAATATAAAGTCAAATCTAAGTGAAAATTACTTGCCTCCAATGATATAGTGAATTTTCTCTTCAAATTCTCCCACTCTCGAAGTCTAGGACTCAAAATATGAAAAAGTGGGTAAAAATCTCAAAATCACAACTTAAATTTTCTACCCAGTGATGTTCATTGTGATCGCAAAAGTTAAAAATCCACCCAGCCGCTGCTCCTCTTTGCAAATGCGAAGACCCCATCGCGAATGTGATGCTGCCCAGCTAAGCCAATGCGAACGCGGTCCCTCACCCATAAACGTACAGGTAGTCCACTTGACTGACACCAAGCTTCTTTGAACGTGGCCTTGCACGTGAACGCAAAGCACTAGACCTCAGCCCTATGCGAACGCGACCCCACTCCCGCAAACGTGAAGAGTAAATCTTCGCCTGTCAACTCCTCTACTCTGCGATTTCGAGCCTCGCTCCGCTATCACGAAGAAGTAACCTGCACCAGAAGACCAATACTCCAAAAATAAGGGGAAATGGTCCCAAACCACCACGAATCATACCGAGCCCCCGAGACCCCGTCAAATTATGCCAACAATTTCCAATTCCTAATCCAAACTTGTCCAAGGGCTTGAAACACCACGAATAACATCAACACAGAGAATCCACGATCAAAACTAGTGTCTTAGTTCAAGAACATCCAACTTGCAACTAAATGTCCGATTCAAGCCTAACCAATCCGGATTCCAACCAAACTTTGCACACAAGTTTCAAATGATATAACAAACCTATACCAAGTTCTGAAACAACAATCTTGCTCTGGTATCATCAAAGTCACCCCCAGTCAAACTTATGAACTCTCCAATCCAACAAATTGCCAACTTTCGGGAAATAAAGCCAAAAATATCCTGGGAACCCCCAAATCCAAATCCAAATCCAAATATACACCTTCTAAAATCATCATACAAACCTATTGGAACTATCAAAACATCAATCTAAGGTCATTTACATAAAAGTCAAACCTTGGCCAACTCTTACAACTTAAGCTTCCAAAAATGACACTAAGTGTTCCAATTCACTTTCTAACCTTCCTGAAGCCAAACCTAACAACCCCGTAAGTAAAAAAAAACATCAAACAAACATATAGGAAGTATCAAATAGGGGAAATAGGGGAACATGTCTCAAATATACAAAACGGCCAGTCGGGTCGTTGCACTATCTCTACGGCCTAATGGAAAGTAATCCCAATCTCTGACTCTCGAGCCACAGTAACCCTGATGTCATAAGTCAAACCCTCAATAAACCGCCTCACCTTCTCTGCCTCGGTGGGGATCAAGAAGCAACTTGACAAGAAAACTCTATAAACCTCGTCTCGTACTCAACCACTAACATACGATCCTATTGAAGATGCTCAAACTGGCCTCTCAACTCATCCCTCATGGCTAGTGGGATGTCTCTCTGAAGGAACAAATGCAAAAACTAAGTCCAAATAAGAGGAGATGAACATGTTGGCCTGCCCAGCTTATAAGTCTACCACCATCTCCTAGCAACCCCTCTTAGCTGAAATGTAGTGAAGTCCACCCCATTGAAATCTACCAAACCCAAATTGCGAAGCATTTGATGACATCTGTCTAGAAAATCCCGTTCATGTAGCCTCTAAAACCTTTCCATCCTTTTCTACTCCTCAGTAGACATAGCATGCATAACCTCTAGTCTAACTGCTATAATGGGCTACTTGCCACCAATTGGCAATACTCCTAACATCTGAAACATTGTCGCTGCCTGCTCCAAAGTACGAGCAGTAGGGATCTGAGCTCCCTCTCTAGCCTGAGATATAGGTGGGGCCCCTGGAACCACTCTAGCCTGCGTCAAGGCATGTATGAAACTAACCATCTTGGACATAGTCTCTTAGAATATCGGTGCAATAACAAAACCCTCTAGATGCTGAGTGGGTACTAGATCCTCAACATGCTCATCTATGATCTGATCCTCCACCGGATCCGCAGGTGGGTCCGCTGAAATTGCCTTGACGTGGCCATGAGCTCCGGTGGACAGTCTACCTCTATTTGTGATTGTGTGGCCCTCGGTAGGAGCCTTGGCCCTACCTCTCCCGGCTACAGTTGGTGGTGCTACCTCTCACTTACCAGCTGCTATTGAAGCGCGTATTCTCACCATTTGTGAGAGAGTAGAAGAGAAATATTTAGACTTAGACATTAATTTCATGAGGAATCAAAAAAGGGAAATTTCATATGCTTTATAGCCTCTCACAGATAGATACTGACGTCTCTTTATCTATACACAAGACTCTACTAGGCCTGCTCATGACTGGTGAGACCCTTAGAACCCAGAGCTCTGATACCAAATTGTCACGATCCAAAATCCCGCCAAAGGCTGTAACTGTAACGGCACCTAACCCACTTTCTAGACAAGACAACACTCAACAACAATTACAAAATAATGTTATTAAGTCTTTAACAGTGTCATAATATATATATATATATATATAATAGCACAGAATAAGTCTCAAAACAATATCATAGATACACAAGTATAAGACAGGGTCTAAACACGACCATGACTGTCTAAAAAATTCCACCCAGTGTCACATCATCATGAGCATCTAGTAAGATTAAATAGTCTTAATTGAGCAACAACATATGTTTGGAAATAGAATAAACAGACAGGGATAGATAAGTAGGGAAGGGGGCCTCCATGTGTTGCAGACCAATCAAGTAAATCATCTCACCACGAAGTTTCCATATAAACTCCAACTCAACTAGATGCATACCACTAGTATCCGCCTCAGAAAATACACAAAAATGTGCAAAAGCTTAGTATGAGTACAAAACCACAGTACTCAGTAAGTGCCAAGACTAGACTCGAAGAAGTAGTGGCGAGGCGTCAATATTTACACTTACTAACAGTCCAATAATCAGGTGAAAGCATACATTAGATACGAAATAAGGCATGATATCATCATTGGGTACAAAAGCTAGAAATACCGAACATATGGAATTTAGGCATGCTTTACAGATAAAGAGATCGAATCAGATATCAAATACTTCAATATTCACATATAGACATGGTGTAAATCAACAAAAGTTTATATAAAATTCATCATGAGTTTCAGATATATAAATACGCATGCTCAGGATCCCTCTCAAGACCTCACATCATAATTCCATGTGTCTGACACAGGTCACGTGTCCAGACCAAGCACCAAATCTGAGTGCCTAAGCTCAAAGGGCCTAAAGTAACATGGGTAATCACCTGACTTCGGAGGGACAGATCCATATCCAAGCGTTGATCATTTTACAATCAATAATCAAAATCAATAATCAATATCTGATCATAGAGTCCTTAATGCCAAAATCCTCAACTTTCCTTAATATCCAACACACCAAACCCATGCATGTGTGTATGAAATAATATAATTAAGAAGCACCAGGATATAACAATAGAGATGCGAATAAAAGCTCGCGTGACTAAAAGATGGCATGGATAATTAGGTGATTTGATTTATCATTACAATTCTATGAGCAATTTTGACTTATAAAAGTCTAATCATGATATTTAACATGAGTAAATTAAAACATGTAACCACTAAATCATGAAGCAATAAGACAAGTGTATGACTACCGCTCAATAAGAAGCTCAACATGGAAAAATAATATTTTATGCCGAATTTAAAAAGTCCTAACCTTAAGCATGCTTCTAAATCATAATTATGAGTCATCACGTAATCATAGAATCAATGAGACATGGATAATAGATTCATGTTGTCCAAACAAGGCATATAGTAAACCTAACTCTATCTGGATATTGCCAAAACCTAGCTATGCATATATAATCATCACCTAGCATATATGTGGCACCTAAATCAAGCAACAAGTAGCAAATAGATAACCTATGGGGAGAATTTTATCTTACAAAGGTAGACAAGAGACTTACGTCTTCCCGGCAAGCTTTAATCAACAACAACCGCCTTATTAAATCCAAATCCAGCCCACTCGAATCTAGTAAACTTTTACTTAATAACGTCAAATAAAGCTATAGGAATCATTCCAAACAATAAGGCTTCAATCTTTAATCAAATCTAAAAAGCCAACCTATGCCCATATGGTCAAACCCAGAGTCTAGGGTAGATCGCGACTACTCAAAATCCAATGAGTCCAAATATATGATTAAATTCCAAAACTGATTCCAAATTGGTACTCAAATCCTCAAATTATACTCTCATAGGTAGTATACAAAAACCACAAATTTCACTATAAAATTCTAGGTTTAAGTATAAAAATCTATGGGGAATCAAGATATATAATCAAATCCAAGTAGAAATTACGTACCCTCAAAATTGTATTGAAGATCTCATCCAAAATCGCTTCCTTTCAAGCTCCAAAACTCAAAAATAGTAAAAATGAGACAAAACTAGAAATATATCCTCCTATCAGGCATTCTCGCATCTATAGAGACTTAGTTGTAAGTGCGAACTCACTTCTGCAACAAAAATAGCACTTCTGCGCATCTCCAACCCAAGGACTAACATTGCATCTGCAACCAGAGCTCCGCAGATGCGGACTCGTAGGTGCGACCTTCATCTTGTATTTATGCCCTCTACCGATTTGACCAAATCTCGTATCTGCGACCCATCTACTGTAGATGCGGAATCTACTGTAGATGCGAAATCGCGAATGAGTCAAAATTCTTCGCAGGTGCGACCATCCGCATCCCGACCTCCCATCACACCCGTTCATAATGTACTGTAGGTGCGACCATCGCACCTGGACACCTACCATCGTAGGTGTAGTGCATTAGATACCAACAAATTTTCAGTAACACCAAAAAGGGTATAAAACCATCCTAAAAGATACCCGAGCCCCTGGGCTCCGACCCAATCATACCAACTAGTCTAAATATCTTATCCAAACTTATTCCAATGCTTAAAACACAAAAAACAACAATAAAAACTCTCACACCCTAACCTTGGGAGGTGCGAACCAAGGTTTGTTCTTACACTCTTTTTATTCATAAAACTAGGCGATTGAGGCCTCCATGTAATAGCGCCATAATTAAAGTGTGAATAACTAATTAGAAAAAGAAATATTTGGCTTTTAGACATTACCATCACTGTCACTAGCATAGCCATACCCAGCCATTATATGCAATCAAATACTAACACTAGTCTACAAGCCTCTAAGAGTACCAAAAGATGATACACATATTACATAACTTGGTCGGGACAGGGCTCCACCGTACCCAAAAGGTTTATGACATCTACATCAATACCTATTGACTTCTGAATAGCTACTCCACCTCAACGGAGGGCTTCCTTCCTCATAGGAGTCCTCCCACATTTCAAACCAAGAATAGGCCACCCCTTTCAGGCGTTAGGAGGCCAACTCTGCTCCCTCTGTCTCAGTAGAATGCATAACTCGGAGAGTTTTATGCATCTCATCAAAGAAGTCCTGAGGGTCCTGCTCAGGATCAGTACCTATGAACACTGGAGGATCCAATTGGAGAAATCTGCTCACCCTGGAACTAGTGGAATCCCCTGGCTGACTAGAAGAGCTAGGTGCAACATTTGATCTCTAGGCCTGAGAAGCCACAATCTGAGCCAACATCTGTATGGCTCCCCTAAGATCCCTATCAGATACATCGGAACCGGAAGCTGGGGCTGGAGGTGGAACTGGAATATCAGTTGGAGGGATCGTTGCACCCTCAATAGGTGCAGGAACTGGTGTGGTCTGATCAGGTGTAGTGGAATCGGGTAGTGTAGTAGTCGGGGGAATGTTCTCACCCCTCGGGTGCTCACCCGAATCATCGAGTATCGAATCAATTGCCACTCCTGGGGTGACATTGGCTTCTTGGCCAGTTCTTGCCTTCTTTCTAGGCGCCATGTACTGAAAGTTAGAGCAAAGCATGAGTTAAAGGAGGAACAATCTTACAATCAGCTTTATCGCAAGATCTAGAACATCAAAAAAGGGTATTATTCCTAAATGCCCAAGTAGCCTCCTAATTATAGATTTGGTCGACAACACACCGATAAGAAAGACTCTACAAGACACGGCTCCGATACATCCTAGGACACTTTAAAACCTTAGGATCTGATACCAAGTTTGTCACGCCCCAACCTAGGGGAGTGCGACTGGTGCTCAATCGAGATACCCCGGTCAAGCAAGCCTTTAAAATACCTTCTACCCAACTCACCCAAGAATAAAGAGAAGGATACATTTCATTAATTAGACAGTAAGAGGTCATGTGAATAACACCAATTCATTTCCATTAGTTACGTCACTAACAAGTCTTTGAGATAGAACATAGTAGAATCATAGTTTAAGTGGAACAAATGATACGATTACAGTATTTTTAGTCAACCTTTCCAAAAACAGGTACCACCCACACTATGTCTACGAAGCCTCTAACAGGAACAAAAGAGTGCTAAAGACATTGCCTGCAACAAGGCCCCGGCTATACCTCAAAACGCTATGTACAAAGGATAAGAGATACATGACCCTGAAATGAAGTGGGGCTCACCAAATCAGCTGAGAAGAGGGTGTGTTGCTATCACTGATCAATACCATCTGCTATGGAACCACCTGCGTCCATTAAAGATGCAGCGCCCCCGGCAAAAGGGATGTTAGTACATATGGAATAGTACTAGTATGTAAAACTAAATACCCTCTCATTGGAATGAGTAATAGTAAACGGAGAATAAAACAAGAAATCAATAATAAACTCAGACAGTAAAAAGGTGTCAAGTTAGGGGAAAGGTAAATTTCAAGTAAATATTTAGTAATTTAAGTTGGGAGATCTTTAGCACCGATACACCACCGTATTTTAGTACAGAGTCCGATCTCTGCCCGACCGGCTAAGCCGTCTCACCCAAAGACATACACTCATAATACCACCACGTGCACGGCATGGCGTCCGATCTTAGCCCGATCGGCTAAGCCATCTCACAACAATGTCATGTGAGTCGACATCACATCACATCTCGCTAGCAATAATCTCATCCCATTTAAGGGGAAACATCTCAACACACCAATCTCATCCCATATAAGGGGAAACAGTCCCATCACATTAACACGGGGATTTATCCCTCAATCACTCCTACACCGGCACGTGTAGTTTCGGGGTTAGGTTGTTTTGACCTACCCTTCCTCGGTGGCTAAACGACACTCCCAACACATTTATTATTAAAAGGATTACCACTCATTTTATATCCTATTACATGTCATTCATTTTATTGGCACCATTGGCCATAACGCAATATCATTCTTGGCACGTTGGCCGTACTTCATAGTTCATGCTCACTATTTCACTTTCATACATCATCATGGATAATCAACAATAAGGCTTTTCAATTTAAGACTTTAAACACATACTTGAGCAACTTAGGGTGTTAGGCACATGTAATTTCTTACACAATTTGACATGATAGCTTTCATTAGAATCACGTTTTTAAATCATAACATAATAACACACAGCCCATACTTAAACCACATTCTCAATGGTGACTCAACATAACAAGAATCTTTGGAATACATATTGAATGCATATTTATTTTGACACAAGGCTTATTTGGAATAATCAATTTATAATAAGCATCACGGGACTTATAAGGATATTACGGGTTTCAATTATAAGAGAAGAGTTTAGCCAACATACCTCACCTCGAGCTTTTTAAATTACTACAATATTCCAAAATTCTTTGCCTCGTCGATCTATTTAGAAATATAGCAAAATTGAACACAAATTAGGAGAGAGTTCACAGTTCCAGCTCACTTGAGCATTTTATCAAACACTAGGTGTGCATTAAGGTTTCAAGGTCCTCCCATGGTGGATTCTTTCATCCTACTACCCAAAGTTTACCCAAAAGATCTCAACAATCTTCCCACTAACTTTGATGGTACATGCATGTAAAATAAACAATCTCATACCCAAGAATCATATTCCCAATTATCCATCTCCTACCTAAACTCGAAATTGAAGACTAGGGTTAGAACCTTACCTCTTGGATGAAGAACTTGTGAGTTTTTCTTGTGAATTCTCCAAGTCTTGAGCAAGAATTGATGAGCAATTAGCCTAGGGTCTCTTCCTCTCTCTCTCTCTCTCTATAACACTCTCCCTTCTTTCTAAAATATCAGATTTTTCTCTCAAAATGAGCCCCAAGGGCTTTTAATCAAAATAGGGTCGGGTAAAAACAATTAGAAAACTGAAGCCCTGACACAGATCTGCAGTTGCATATGCGACAGTATAAAGCTTCTACGGTCCACAAAATAGACCGCATAATGGCCCTCCAGAACTGGGCAATTCTGCCTCATTCTGCTGCCAGACTGCGGTCCGCAGACCAATTCTGCGGTCGCATAATGCACCGCAGAACTCCCCCTCCAGAAAATTTCATGTTGGATCTGCGATGGGTTATGTGGCCCGCATAATGATTATGCGGCCGCATAATGGACCGCATAAGGCTCCAACAATTTTACCAAGTCTTTACTTAAATTTGCGGCGGATCTGCGGTCCGCATATCAATTATGCGACCGCAGAATGGACCGCAGAAATGCCCTGCACTTCCATCGCTATTCAAAAAGTCCGAACTGTGGCGAGCCCCCATGTTTTAGGTAAAATTTTACGAGGCCTTACATCCTCCCCTGCTTAATATCATTCGTCCTCGAATGAGGATCAAAATTCACCATTAGCACTCAATGTGACTCAGCTGCTATAACACACACCAGCAGTTCCAAATTTTTGACTAGCTCCCTAAATTTCCAAAATATTCGCTAGAGTCTCCCCTGTAATTGGGTCCTATCCACCTGCCATAGAATCCCAAAACTAGTCCTAACAACATAACCACAACACAACGATGTAAAACAACAGGGAAACAACACCGGCTGTAATGCGATTAAACATTACATTACCAAGGAGGAGCAACCTCAACATAAGTCGTACAGGGAAAACATAATTTATAGAAAGTTAGCTCTCAACATCATGGACACAATTACATTGCTATTCAAATAAATTCGGATACTTCTTCTTCATCTCTTCCTCGGCCTCCCAGGTGGCCTCTTCGACTTGTTGGTTTTGCCATAACAATTTCACCGAGGCAATTTCTTTGTTCCTCAACTTTCGAACTTGCCTATCAAGAATGGAAACTGGAATTTCTTCATACGTCAATTCTTCGTTAACCTCAATAGTCTCAACTGGAACAATAAGCGACGGATCTCCAACCACCTTCTTCAACATGGATACATGAAACACCGGGTGAACTAAGGACATATCTGGAGGTAGTTCTAGCATGTAAGCCACCTGACCAATCCTTTGAATGATTATATACTGTCCGACATACCTCGGACTCAATTTCCCTTTCTTACAGAACTGCATTATACCCTTCATAAGGGAAACCTTCAAGAATACCCAATCATCTTCTTTGAACTCCAAATCCCTATGAAAAATATTTGAATAGGACTTTTGACGACTTTGAGTAGTTTTCAACCGTTCTGTAATGATCTTAATCTTTTCCATAGCCTAATGCACGAGGTCTGGCCCTATCAACTCTGCTTCGCCAATCTCGAACCACCCAATAGGAGACCTACATCTCCTACCATATAAAGCCTCGAACAGTGCCATCTGAATGCTAGCATGATAATTGTTGTTGTAGGCAAACTCTATGAGCAGAAAATGATCATCTCAGCTACCCCTGAAGTCAAGAACACAAGCGCACAACATATCCTCGAGCGTCTGAATAGTCTGCTCTGCCTGCCCGTCAATCTGCGGGTGAAAGGTTGTACTAAGATTCACTTGAGTACCCAAACCTTGCTGAAACTTCTTCCAAAAATTAGCAGTGAAATGTGCCCCTCGATCTGAGATAATAGAAATTGGAGTGCCATGCAACCTGACTATTTCCTTGATATACAACTGAGCATACTGTTCTATTGTGTCGGTAGCCTTAACGGGTAAGAAATGTGTTGATTTCGTAAGTCGGTCCACAATTACCCAAATCGAGTCGAACTTGTGAGGAGTGCGAGGTAGTCCTACCACAAAGTCCATATTAATCATCTCCCATTTCCACATCAAAATTTCTATATTTTGTGCCAACCCACCAGGCCTTTAGTGTTCAGCCTTCACTTGTTGACAATTTGGACATCTTGCCACAAAGTCTGCTACATTCCTCTTCATATCATTCCATCAGTAGACTTCCCTAAGATCATCATACATCTTTGTAGAGCCCGGGTGCACAGAATACCCAGAAGTGTGAGCCTCGGTCATGATTCTTTCCCGGAGACCGTCCATATTTGGAACACATAGCCGCCCTTGGTACCTTAGTGAACCATCATCCACGCCAAGAGAAAAGGCCATGGTCTTATGTTTATGAATTCCCTCCTTCAATTGTACCAACTATGGATCATTGTATTGCTTCTCCTTGACTTCAACCACAAGCAACGATTCAGCCCTATTTTGCACAATCACCCCTCCTTCACTAGAGTCCGCAAGATGAACTCCCAAACTAGCCACCTGATGAACCTCCTTGGCCAACGGCCTTTAATATTCCTCCAAATGAGCCAAACTACCCATAGATTTCCGGCTAAGAGCATCTGCCACAACATTAGCCTTCCCCGGATGATACAAAATATCGATGTCGTAATCCTTGAGTAATTCAAGCCACCTTATTTGCCTCAAATTCAATTATTTCTATTTGAAAATATATTGAAGACTCTTACGGTCCGTGAATATATCCATATGGACCCCATACAGTTAATGACACCAAATCATCAATGCAAATACCACCGCCGCAAGCTCTACGTCATATGTTGGATAGTTATTTTCATGATTCTTGAGTTGCCTAGAAGCATAAGCTATCACCTTGCCATGTTGCATTAATACGCACCCAAATTCGATCCTTGAAGCATCACAATATACGACAAACCCATTTGTACCCTATGATAGGGTCAACACTTGTGTCGTAGTCAATCTTGATTTCAACTCCTGGAAGCTTCTTTCTTAAGCATCTAACCATTGGAACTTAACCGCCTTCTGCGTCAATTTAGTCAATGAAGAGGCAAGAGTAGAGAACCCTCCACAAACTTCCTGTAGTATCCAGCTAAGCCCAAGAAACTGTGAATCTCTGCTGGGGTAGTAGGTCTAGGCCAATTCTTCACAGCTGCAATCTTCTGAGGATCCACCTCTATTCCTTCTCTGGAGACGACATGACCCAAAACGTGACACATTCGAGCCAAAATTCACATTTCAAAAACTTTCGCATACAACTTGTGCTGATATAAGGTCTGTAGAACCGCCCTGAGATGACTAGCATGGTCCTCTCGACTTCTCGAATATACAAGGATATCATCAATAAACACTATCACGAATGAGTCAAGAAAAGGCTTGAAAACTCGATTCATAAGATCTATAAAAGTTTTCGGAGCATTTGTTAGCCCAAAAGACAATACCTTCAAAGTGCACATACCGGGTCCTGAAATCTGCTTTCAGAATGTCCTGCTCCCTGATCTTCAATTGGTGATACCCGGATCTTAAATCGATCTTGGAGAAGTACTTAGCACCCTGCAATTGATCAAACAAGTCATCTATCCTTGGCAGTGGGTACTTATTTTTTATTGCAACCTTGTTGAGCTGCCGATAGTAGATGCACATTCTTAGTGACCCATCACTCTTTCTTACAAATAGAACTAGTGCGCCCCAAGGTGACACACTCGGCCGGATAAAGCCCTTCTCTAACAAATCTTTCAATTGTTCCTTTAGCTCTTTCAATTATATCGGTGCCATTCTGTAAAGTGGAATAGATATAGGTTCCGTGCCTGGCATCACATCAATCCCAAAATCAATCTCCCTGTATGGCGGGATCCAAGGGAGCTCATCCGGAAAGACCTCCGGAAATTCATTCACAACAGGCACAGAATCGAGTGTAGGTGCCTCAGTATCGGTGTCCATAACCTGGACCAAATTATAGATACACCCTTTTTTAATTATCTTCATGGCCTTAAGGTAAGAAATAAACCTACCCTTCGGCACCACATCATCCCCATTCCATTCAATCACTGACTCATTTGGAAATTCAAACCTAACAGTTCTGGTTCGATAGTCAAGTTTGGGAAAATATGAATAAAGACAATTCATTCCCATAATCATATCAAAATCAACCATTCCCAATTCAATGAGATAGGCCATGGCGTCCCGACCATGCACCGTGACAACACAATTCCTATAAACCTGCACGGCCATAATAGACTCACACACTGGAGTAGATACAGAGAACAACTCATGGAGCTGTTGCGATTCTATCCCAAATCCCATAGCAACATAGGGAGTAACATAAGACAAAGTGGAACCGGGATCAATAAAAGCATACACATCATGATATTGGACAGTCAATATACCTGTGACAACATCTAGAGAAGCCTCTGAACTTGGCAACCCCTCATAGCATAGAAACAGTTGGGTCCTCCCAAACTCTGTGTGCCACCCCTAGCAGCACCACGCCCTGCGGTTGGTGGGGTGTCTCGAGCTGGAGGAGGTGTTGCGGATGTAGTAGCTGCAGAAGTAGCTGGTTGTATTGTACCCTTGTCCATGCTTTGGTGAGATGGACGACAATCCCTCTAAATATGACCCCTCATTCCACACCCGTAGCATATGGGCTGGTCCATGTAGCAGGCCCCAAAGTGCATCTTCCCGCAGCTAGGTAGGATCCCTTGTTTCCCTAACTGACCTAAAATGGCTCCCCTGCTGCTGACTAGGCCCCGATGGCAGTGCACTGACTGAAGACTGAGCAAAAGACTAGGATGTCCCTAATGACCCTCCCCTAAATGCATCATACCACCACCACCACCACCAGAAAAACCACCGAAATTGCCCGCGGACCGGGCCTTGTTGCTGCTCTCATGCTCCATTATATTCTTCAGTTTGTGGGTCTCTGTGGCTTGAGTGAATGCCACCATCTTACCATAGTTCATATTAGAATTCAAGGCAGTTGTAGCAGCTTCATTAATAACTAAGGGGCTAAGGCCCTGCACAAACCGGTGCACTCTAGCCTCCATAGTGGGCAACATGTAGATGGCATATTTGAACAGGTGCGCAAATCTCATATGATACTCCCACACACTCATGCTACCTTGTTTTAGGCTCTCAAACTCGGCGGCACGGGCAGCCTTAGTCTCGGCAAGCAAGAAATGATCAACGAAAGCATCGGCAAACTCACTCCACCTCACCGGAGGGCTTCCCTACTCACGGGAGTCCTACTACATTTCAAACCAAGAATAGGCCACCCCTTTCAGGTGGTAGGAGGCCAACTTTGTTCCCTCCGTCTCAGTAGCACGCATAACCCGGAGAGTCTTGTGCATCTCATCAATGAAGTCCTGAGGGTCCTCCTCAGGATCAGTACATGTGAACACTAGAGGATCCAATTGGAGAAATCTTTTCACCCTGGAACTAGCAGAATCCCCTGGTTCACTAGAAGAGCTGGGTGCAACATTTGATCTTTGGGCCTGAGAAGCCACAAACTGAGCCAACATCTATATGGCTCCCCTAAGATCCCCATCAGATACATCAGAACCAGAAGCTGGGACTGGAGGAGGAACTGGAATATCAGTTGGAGTGATCGTTGCACCCTCAGTAGGTGCAGGAACTGGTGCGATCTGATCAGGTGTAGTGGAATCAGGTAGTGTAGTAGTCGGGGGAATGTTCTCACCCCTTGATTTCTCACCCACATCATCAAGTATCGAATCAATTGCCACTACTGGGGTGACATTGGCTCCTTGGCCAGTTCTTGCCTTCTTTCTAGGCGCTATGTACTGAAAATTAGAGCAAAGCACGAGTTAAAGGAGGAACAATCTTACAATCAGCTTTATCGCACGATCCAGAACATCAAAGAAGGGTATTATTCCTACATGCCTAAGTAGCCTCCTAATTATAGATGTGGTCGACAACACACCGATAAGAAGGACTCTACTAGACACGGCTCTGAGACATCCTAGGACACTTTAAAACCTTAGGCTCTGATACCAAGTTTGTCACGCCCTGACCTCAGGGAGCGCGACCGGCGCTCAACCGAGATACCCCGGTCAAGCAAGCCTTTACAATACCTTCTACTCAACTCACCAATGAATAAAGAGAAGGATACATTTCATTAATTAGATAGTAAGAGGTTATATTAATAACACCAATCCATTTCCATTAGTTACGTCATTAACAAGTCTTTGACACAGAACATAGTACAATCATATTTAAGTGGAACAAATGATACGATTACAGTATTTAATCAACCTTTCCAAAAACAGGTACCACCCACACTATGTCTACGGAGCCTCTAACAGGAACAAAAGATTGCTAAGACATTGCCAGCAATAAGGCCCCTGCTATACCTCAAAATGCTATGTACAGGACCCCGAATTAAAGTGGGGCTCACCAAATCAGCTGAGGAGAGGGTGTGTTGCTATCACTGAACAATACCACCTGCTATGGAACCACCTGCGTCCAATAAAGATGCAGCGCCCCCAGCAAAAGGGATGTTAGTACATATGGAATAGTACTAGTATGTAAAACTAAACACCCTCTCATTAGAATGAAAACGGAGATTTACCCCTCAATCACTCCTACACCAGCACGTGTAGTTTCGGGGTTAGGTTGTTCCGACCTACACTTCCTAGGTGGCTAAACGACACTCCCAAGACATTTATTATTAAAAGGATTACCACTCATTTCATATCCTCTTACATGTCATTCATTTTATTGGCACCATTGGCCATGACGCAATATCATTCTTGGCACGTTGGCCGTACTTTATAGTTCATGCTCACAATTTCACTTTCATACATCATCATGGATAATCAACAACAAGGCTTTTCAATTTAAGACTTTAAACACATACTGGAGCAATTTAGGGTCTTAGGCACATGTAATTTCTTACACAATTTGACATGATAGCTTTTATTAGAATCACATTTTTAAATCATATCATAATAACACACAGCCCACACTTAAATCACATTCTCAACGGTGACTCGACATAACAAGAATCTTTGGAATACATATTGAACGCATATTTATTTTGACACAAGGCTTATTTGGAATAATCAATTTATAATAAGCATCACGGGACTTACAAGGATATTGTGTAGTTCAATTCTAAGAGAAGAGTTTAGCCAACATACCTCGCCTCGAGCTTTTTAAATTACTACAATATTCCGGAATTCTTTGCCTCGTCGATCTATTTAGAAATATAGCAAAATTGAATACAAATTAGGAGAGAGTTCATAGTTCCATCTCACTTGAGCATTTTATCAAACACTAGGTGTGCATTAAGGTTTCAAGTTCCTCCCATGGTGGATTCTTTCATGCCACTACCTAACGTGTACCCAAAAGATCTCAACAATCTTCCCACTACCCTTGATGGTACATGTAAAATAAATAATTCTCATACCCAAGAATCATACTCCCAATTACCCATCTACTACATAAACTCAAAATTGAAGACTAGGGTTAGAACCTTACATCTTGGATGAAGAACTTGTGAGTTTTCCTTGTGAATTCTCCAAGTCTTGAGCAAGAATTGATGAGCAATTAGCCTAGGGTCTCCTTCTCTCTCTCTATAACACTCTCCCTTCTTTCTAAAACATCAGAGTTTTCTCTCAAAATGAGCCCCAAGGGCTTTTAATCAAAATTGGGTCGGGTAAAAACAATTAGAAAACTGAAGCCCCGACACAGATCTGCAGCCGCATATGCGATCGTATAACGCTTCTATGGTCCACAAAATGGACCGCACAATGGCCCTCCGGAACTGGGCAATTCTGCCTCGTTCTGCGGCCAGTCTGCGGTCCGCAGACCAATTCTACGGTCCCATAATGCGTCGCAGAACTCCCCCTCCGGAAAATTTCATGTTGGGTCTTCGATGGGTTATGCGGCCCGCATAAGGGTCCAACATCTTTCCCAAGTCTCTACTTAAATCTGCGGCGGATCTGTGGTTGGGATATCGATTCTACGACTGCAGAATGGATTGCAGAAATGCCCTGCACTTCCAAAATATTTCTTCAACTCCCCAATGCACTGTTCAACCAAAAACGTCCAAGCTCACCGTGAAGAAACTCTACAATCATCAATACATAAGTCTACTTCGGCACTAGAGATCTCGGTCGTACCTAGCCTCGGGAGGGCTCAATAACATTTCTCGTCATATTCAACTGATTTGTGGTTAAACAATAGGTGTCGTACCCAGCCGTATATAGAGCGGCTCGGTAAGATAAAATAGTCACATATACATATAAGTCAAATAGAGAATCAACTTCAAAATATATTGGTCTTGGTCTTAGAACGAATCATACTTTCCGACCTCAGGATACCAACTGGAACTTTTTAGACTCCACAAGAAATGATACCAGCAAGACAGTACAAGAACAGAGCAACATTATTGAAAGGAGCTTAGAACTACAAGACTGTATAGTACAAGATTTATTCAAAAGGAAGGAGAGACTTATAGTAGCCCATGCCAAGAAGAAATTTACCCTACATACCTTATGGAAGAAATAACTATGATTATGATGGTTAACTTTGCCTCTAATGGATCTTCACAATTATCACCACAGATGACAGATGTTACAACAATCGATTCTCAATTTCTTTAGACTAAATCTTAATAGAGTCGTCTTCTGAATCAATTTAAGCTATTTTGGAACTTCAAAGGTGATGTGAGAACATTTTTGGTGAATTATAGTGAGTGACACTATTGGGAAAAATGAAGGAGAGTGAGCCTTGCTACCTTTATATACAGGTACCAACCATAGAAATCTCTGCCAGATCCACGTGCAAAATGGGTCGCCCCGCTTTTGCTGTCGTGCCCGGTGAGACAATTGGCAAAATCTGGTCGCATGTAGTTGCCTTCTCTGCTTGGTAACGCATCGCCATCTGATTGGATGTGTGTAAACATCATAGATCCTCCAACTTCACATGTGGGGTGTTACATCATCCCCTCCCTTCGGAATATTCATCCTCGATTGTTAAATCACAACCCATTAGGATGGCCTTATTGTTGTCTCCCATAGTGTGGAATAAATGGGGGTACCTAGATATCATATATTCTTTTGCTTCCCACATCATTTATTCCTTACTTTTGTTCATCCAAAGTACCTTAACCGAAACCACATCTTTAGTTCGCAGCTTCCGAACCTGTCAGTCTAAAATAGCCACTGAAACTTCTTCGTAGGACAGATCTTTTGTGACTTGAGCATCTTCAACATGGGTGATGCGTGATGGAACACCGGATGCACCGCCTCCAACTCCGGGGCAACTCAAGCTTATAAGCTACTTGGCCAACCTTCTGAACAATTCTGCATAGCCTAATATACCGAGGGCTTAGTTTGCCCTTTTTGCCAAATCTCATTACACCTTTCATTGGTGACACTTTCAAGAACACCCAGTCTCCTACTGTGAATCCCAAATCTCATCGCCGGTTATCCGAGTAAGATTTTTGCCTGCTTTAAGCGGTCAACAATCGGCTTCGAATTAGCTTCACCTTTTCCACAACCTGTTGCACAAATTCTGGCCCCAATAACTTTGTTTCTCCCACTTCAAACTAGCCGATAGGAGATCTGCCATTTCATCCATATAGGGCCTCATATGGTACCATTCGAATACTAGCATGGTAGCTGTTGTTGTAAGCAAATTTGATGAGTGGTAGATAATCTTCCCAATTTCCCTTGAAATCCAAAACACAAGCTCGTAACATTTCCTCGAGCGTAAGAATAGGGCGCTCGGCCTGACCATCTATTTAGGGATGAAAGGTTGTGCTAAGTTTGATCCTCATCCCCAATACCTTTTGGAATGATCTTTAGAAGTTAGCCATAGACTGAGCACCTCAGTATGATATGATGGAAACCGGAATCCCATGGAGTCGACCTATTTCCTTAATATACAACTTAGGGTAATCTTTAGCCAAGAAAGTAGTCTTTACAGGTAGGAAATGAGCTAACTTGGTGAGTCGATCAACGATGAACCATATGGAATCAAATCTTTCGCGTGCCGTGGTAACCCAATAACGAAATCCGTATTGATTACTTCCCATTTCCAGGTTGGAACTTTCATGTTTTGCATCAACCCTCCCCGTTTCTAATGTTCAACCTTAACCTATTGGCAATTTGGATACTGAGCGACATATCTAGCAATGTCCCTCTTCATGCCATTCCACCAATATAGATGTCGAATATCATGGTACATTTTGGTTAACCTCGGATAAACAAAATATAGGGACCAATGAATCTCTGCCATGATCTTCTCTTGGAGTCCCCCGACATCAGGTACACATAGCCGGTCCTTGTATCTAAGGACCCCATCCTTGGATAGCTCGAACACTTGTTTCTTTTGAAAGGGTTTCCTCCTCTTATTTTCACCAACCATCACCGGTATCAAGTAATCATACACTTAGGTTCGCCAACCGGTACAAGTCGTTAGTCATCTCTAACTTTTGTTCCTCTACGTGCCGCAAGCTGCCCATAGACTTCCGACTCAATGTATCAACCACAACGTTTGCTTTTTTGGGTGGTATAAAATATCTATATCATAGTCTTTTAACAATTCGAGCCACCTCCGTTGCCTCAAATTCAACTCTTTTTGCTTGAATATGTACTGCAAGCTTTATGATCAGTGAATATGTCAACATAAACCCTGTACAAATAGTGACACCATATATTTAGAGCAAAAATGACAGTTGCTAGCTCCAGATCATGGGTCGGATAATTTTGCTCATGTTTCTTGAAGCATATGCAATGACTCTCCCACGTTGCATTAAGGCGCTTCCCAATCCCACTCTAGAAGCCTCACAATATATGGCATACCCCTCGAGTCCCTCAAGTAGAGTTAACACTGGCACCGAGGTTAGCCTGTCCTTTAACTCTTGGAAGATCTTCTCACAACCATCGGTCTACCGGAATTTAGCTGTCTTGTGCGTCAGCTTCGTTAATGGAGCATCTATAGATGAGAAATTTTCTACAAATCATTTATAGTAATCGGCCAAGCCCAAGAAGTTGCGTACCTCGGTAAGAGTTGTGGGCCTTGGCCAGTTCTTAACTGCTTCATCCTTTTGACAATCAGCCATGATACCATCGCTGGATAATATGTGTCCAAGAAAGGCCACGGAGTTTAACCAGAACTCGCACTTGGAAAACTTGGCGTATAACTTGTGATCCCAAGGTGTGTGTAGAACCTTTCGCAAATGCTCTGCATGATCTACCTCTGATCAAGAGTATACCAAAATGTCGTCAATGAACACGATCACAAAGATATCCAAGAATGACCTAAATACTCGATTCATCAGATCCATGAAGGTCGCTGGTGCATTGGTTAGGCCAAAGGACATAACAAGGATCTCATAATTGCCATATCTGGTCCAAAAGACTGTCTTCAAAACATCTTCTTCCTTGATATTTTATTGATGATACCAAGACCTGAGATCGATCTTCGAGAATTACTTAGCACAATGCAATTGATCGAACAAATCATCGATCCTTGGAAGCGGATATTTGTTCTTGATAGTTACTTTATTGAGTTGGTGGTAATCAATACATATCCTCAGTAAGCCATCTTTCTTTCGAACAAACAATACTATGTCTCCCCACGGAGAAGCGATGGGTGGAATGAAGCCTTTATCAAGGAGGTCCCTCAAATGATCCTTTAGTTCCTTCAACTCGGCAGGAGCCATTCTATATGGAGGAATAGATATCGGCTACGTGTCGGGTGGCACTTCAATAGCATACTCAATCTCTCTCTCGGGTGGGACACTCGAGAGCTCGTTGGGGAACACATCGGGAAATTCATTAATGATCGGAACCGACTAAAGGGTAGGAGGCTTTGCTTCCACATCTTGCACCCGCACTAAATGATAGAAACATCCCTTCGTGATCATCCCTCGGGCCTTAACGTAAGAAATAAACTTCCCCTTTGGCGCTGCAACATCACCCTTCCATTCAAGAACGGGCTCTTCCAAAAAGTTGAAACAAACAACCTTCTTCCAGCAATCCACCGTAGCATAATAAGAGGCTAGCCAATCCATGCCCATAATAACATCAAATTCTATCATTTCTAACTCATTCAAATTAGCCAAAGTATGGAGATCATGAATCATCACATCACAACCTCGATACACCTGCGTAACTACCACGAATTAGCCTACAAGCATGGACACTTTGAAGGGTTGACATAACAATTCAGGTACTTTACCATATTTACCAGCAACAAATGGAGTAATATACGATAGGGTAGAACCTAGATCTATCAAAGCATACACATTAATGGAAGACACGGATAGTATACTTGTGACCACGTATGGTGAAGACTCCAAATTTTGATGACCTGACAATGCATAGATGCAATTCTGTTGTTGCCCACCAGGGCTAGACATGGGCATTCCACCTCTACTTCTACCTCTCCCCATCGACGGTCGTATACCTTGTTCACGAGGGTGTGTTGTCGATGAAGAAGCTGTTGTATATCCTGTTGGAGGTACCATGCTACCCATATTTCTCACTAGGCAAAAGCTCATGATGTGACCGGACTGCCCACAAGAATAACATAAATTCGAGCCCTGGTGGAAATGCCAAAAATGATCCCTACCAAATCGACCACAACATGGCATCGGGGGTCTCATCCTACTAGTATCCCCACTATTCTGCGGACCCTACCCTCAAACTCTCCGGCCCTACCTAGAATAAGTGGTTCGTTCTCTATATTGACCTTGTGATTTTGATGGCATGTTAGCCACCGAGTTAGGTGACTGCCGGGGAAATGGCGACCTAAAGCCGCCTCGAAACTCCCCTTTATCTCCCGTGGACCCGGCCCTTTAGTGTGACCTTGGTCGGGTTCTTGAGCAACTTGATGTAGCCTCTTGCGATCCTCCAAGTTCTGTGCATAGGTCTGAATACGGTCAATATCAATGATCGAATTCAGGGAAGTTGTGTTACACTCATTTATCAGATACAACCCTAAACCAATCACAAATCGGTGTACCCGGTCACTCATCTCGGCCACCACTGATGGAGTATACCTAGCCAGGGAGTTAAATTGCATGTTGTATTCCTGGACACTCATATTACCTTGCTCCAACCAAAAGAACCTATCCTGCCTAGCTCGACGAAGTTCAAGGGGCATATAATGCTGCAAGAATTCTACATAAAATTCCCCCCATCATGTTGCTGGGGCAGGAGGTCACCTACACTATTCCTAAGTCTCATACCACACTATGACTATATCTATCGACCTATAAGATGCAAGCTCCTCGGACTCAGTATCAGTGACATGCATCAGTCGGAAGGTCCACTGTATTTGATCCAAAAAATTCTGAGGATCTTCGTCCGGATCTGTTCCTGTGAATAGGTCCAAATTTATGAAATCTTGAACTCTCGTACTAACCGCTTTATATGAAGTTGCAAGAGCCTGGCCCTGGTCCTGAGAGGCTACCAACTGAGTTAACAATTGTACTACACATATCATATCTAGATCATATTCATGCTCAATTGGGGGAGGAATAGGAGGTGCATTAACTTCTCTATGCTGTTTCGGGAGTGGTTGTATTGTCCCAGAAGCCTGAGTTCCAGCCTCATCATGAAATCCGTATTGACCTATAGGGGCAGGTGGCACCTAACAGTTACCTTCTTGTGCTTCTTCATTCACCCTGTATAATTGCCTAATGTCTCGTGTTAGGCATCGCTATAAATATACACAAGATGAAAATTAGAAGCGAATAATTATGACTTCAGCTCTATCGCACGATCTAGATCAGAAAGAAGGGTATTCATCCTAGATATCCGATAGGCTCCTGTTTATAAGTATGGTGCACAACATACCCATAAATAAGACTCTACTAGATACGGCGTGCAGACTTTCTACGACACGACCTGCTCTGCTACCGCGTTTGTCACACCCCAACCTTGGGAGCTCCGATCGGCACACGATGCCCGAAGGCCCGTGCGAACCAACATCTGTTATTACACTCTTTTTATTCATAAAATTGGGTCATTTAGGTTTCCAAGTAATAGCACCAGAATTAACATGTGAATAACTAATTAGGAAAAGAAATAATAAGCCATCGGTGCGTGAACCAAACAATGGAGACTATGGACCCAACTTTTATGAATCCAAGACACCCGTTGGGGACATGCATTAGTTTATACTATACATATTTACACATATCTTTAGCCCTTCTTTAGGGCATATTTTATCACTCCATACCCGACCTCATAGAGGACCCGGTCGTACCCGGCCATGGGAGGGCTCAGTAACCTCACTTCACACATCATCGTACACGACCACATGAGGGTTCGGTCGTATCCAGCCATACAAGGGCTCGATAATGCCTCACAACCCAACATTTCGTACCCGGCCTCATAAAGAGCTCGTTCGTACCGGCCTCGGGAGGGCTCGGTAACATTTTTAATCATACCCAATTGATCAGTGGTTGCACGATAGGTGCCGTACCCGGCCGTCTATAGCGTGGCTTGGTAAGGTAAAATAGTCACATATACATATAAGTGAAATGTAGAATCAACTTCAAATGATATTGGGCTTGGACTTAGAACGAATCATAATTTCTGACCTCAAGATACCAACTGGAACATTTTAGACTCTACAAGTAATGCTACCGACGGGACAGTACAAGAACAGAGCAACATTATTGAAAGGATCTTAGAACTACAAGACCGTATAGTGTAGGATTCATTTAAAAGAAAGGAGAGACTTACAGCAGCCCATGCCAAGAAGAAAGTTGCCCTACATACCTTGTGGAAGAACTAACTATGCTTACTATGATAACGTTGCCTCTAACGGATCTTCACAATTATCACTACAGATGACAGATATTACAAAAATTGATTTTCAGCTTCTTTAGGCTAAATCTTAACAGAACCATCTTTAAATTCAATTTAAGCTATTTTGGAACTTCAAAGGGGATGTGAGAACGTTTTTGGCGAATTATAGTAAGTGATACTCCTAGGAAAAATGAAGGAGAGATAACTGGCAAAATATGGGTCCACATGCAAAATGGCTCGCCCCGCTTTGGCTATCGTGCCTGGTGAGATAACTGGCAAAATATGGTCGCATGCAGCTGCCTCCTATACCCGGTATCGCGTCTCCATCTGATTGGATGCGTGTAAATCTCATAGATCCTCCAACTTCACTAGTGGAGTGTAACAAAAACCATGAATCGAATATCAAATCCATATCTTAATGTCCAAACTTCCAAATTGGCAAAAGCATTTGAATCAAACTTAGACATTCTGCATTACAATCAAACTTCACACACAAGTTTCATTCAAACAAATGAACCTCTACAAAGTCTCAGGACACCAATGGGATCCAGATAATATCAAAGTCAACTATTAGTCAAATCTATGAACTCTCCAATTTTTCAAATAGAAAACTTTCGGCAAATAAAGTCAAAATCTTCTAAGAACATCCAACATAAAATCCGAACATATGCGCAAGTACAAAATAACCATACGAACCTATTGGAACCATAAAATTCTAATTCCGAGATTGTTTACTAAAAAGTCAAACATTGGTCAACTCTTACAACTTAAGCTTACAAAAATAGAACTAAGTATTCCAATTTACTCTCAAACCTTCCCGAAAAAAAAACAACCATCCCTGCAATTTGTAAAACATCAAACAAATATACGTAAAGCATCAAATCGGTAAACAGGGCTCTAATACTCAAAATGACTAACGGGATGATTACAGGGACAATAATCCTGGTCCTGATGTGGTTATCCAGATATCCAAGGATGCCTTAGAAGAAGGTAAAAAGAGATTCTTGAGAATGTATGTATGCTTTTAGGCGCTCAATAATGGCTTCAAAGAAAGTTTGAGACCTTTTATAGGACTTGATGGTACATTTTTAAAAGAAAGATATCAAGGCATGTTGTTGGTGGTTGTGGATCAAGATTCTGCTAAATATTTTTATCCATTAGCTTGGGTTGTGGTAGATAAGAAAAATACTAGAACTTGGCATAGGTTTATGGAGAACATGAAGAGTTCTTTATACTTGAAAGAAGGTGAAAGGATAACCTTCATGTCAGATATGCAAAAGGTACTTCAACTTTATTTTTCACTTATTTTTTCCTTAAAATGGTAACTACTTTAATCTAAAAAATTTTACATGCAAGGACTCTTGGATGATGTTATAAAAGTATGACCAGAAGACCATCATAGATATTGCATGAGGCACATTGAAGCAAATTGGAGTAGGATTTGGCATATAGATAAAATGAAAAAAATTACTTTTATGGTGTATCTGGAGCACATATGATGAAGCATTTAATGATATATTGAGATAATTGAGTGAAGTATCTGAGAATTGTGTGAAAGACTTGCCGAAATATCCATCCACTAGCTGGTGTAGAGCATATTTAGATACCCAATGCTAGAACGCAATATGGACAATAACTTCACAGAGTCATTAAACTTGAGGATTATTGAAGCCAAACAAAAGCCCATTGTCAATTTGCCTGAGACTATCAGAGTAAAGGTGAAGTTGACTGTCTTTAGACTATTTTATTATACTTTTGTTTTTAAATCTATCATTTATGTGACTGTTTTAATGTGAGTGTTTGTTATATTAAGGTAATGATTATGTAAAGGACCATTAAAATCAAGTGAGCAGTTGGAAAGATGACCATAGTCCATTTTCAATGGAGCTATATAATAATTACAGAGAGACAGAACAAGATTGTACTTCATACTTCAATGGAGAGATGGGTTTTGAAGTGACACAAGGTTCAGACAAACACACTTTTATTCTTGACTAGTAGAAGTGCACATATAGGATATGGACTTGTTTGGCATCACATGCCCGCATGCTATCAATGACTTCAATTACAAGAAGCTTGATCCAAAAACTGGATTAACTGGTGGTATTCAAAAGAGGCGTTCTAGTTGGTGTATTAACAAAATCTCCAACCTATGTGAGGTAAATAATTCTGAAAGGTAGAGCCACGCCATGCCATGGAGCCACCACCCATAGCAAAGATGGTGAGTAGATCAAAAGTAAAAAGGCCAAGAGAGAAAGACGAGGGTATTAATAGGCAAGGCTTGTGGATAGCTTCAAGGAAAGGCCTTCAAAATAATTGTGGTTAATGTGGCAACCACAATCAAAGAAAAATTCAATGAAGGTAAAGACCTTTAACACTAGTTATTTTATTCTTTCTAGTTGTTTAAGCATACTAGCAAGTTTATTTCAATTCATGCAGCTAAAAGGAATATGTGAACCAATTGAATTTGTTAGCTTAAAGCCCTTAATCCAATCAGTAAGCAACTCAGCTTTTCACTAATGCTACTAAGTCCAGTCAACTTCCCACTCAGAAATTCATTAATATTTCTTAGTCCAGTCAGCTTTCCACTCAGCAAGCCAGTAATGTTTCTCAGTCCAGTTAGCTTCCCACTCTACAAACCACTGAATCTACTCAATATCTATGTCAAAAAAGAACTAAGTACACTCCAAGAAAACTACTTGATTCAGACTTTGGGATAGAACCTGACCCAGTATTGAGTCCTAAAGTTGTCTCTGAGATTATGATAATGTTTTAATAGAAGAATCAACAACAAAATACATGGACAAGGATGATACAGTTCATAGAAGATCACACTGGTAGCTCACAACTAAAATATATGCCATATTCCCCAATAAAGACTACTTGGAAAGGCAAGCAAGCAATGATCAGAATTCAGTTACTGGGTGTGAAGGAGAAAAAAATTCAAAAGCTTTAAACTAGAAAGGGCAAGGGAAAGTAAAGTAATAAGTTAGTAGGATAACTGTAATAGACAATTTATTTTTGTGATGACTGTAATAGACATCTAATTATGTAGTAACTCAGTTCTATATTTTTAGACAAGTAAATATTATGAGATTGGTATAAGTTGTTGGTTTTCATATTTATTTGTCTAATAGCTATGTTTGTTGGGTAAATATTCTAAAAAAAAATGTATGTTTGCAACTTTAATTAAGCTCCATAATCGAGCCTTCTTTTGTGCCAACTTTATTAAAATTTCTCTTGTTAAGATGAATCTTACTTTTAAAATATGTACATTTTTCTTCTAAGCACATTTAAAGTACATTTCAACTTGCACAAAATAACTTCAATTTATTAAAAACACAAGAAACTGAAACAACATAGAGATCATCATAGAACCAAAAGGACCATTGCATTACTCTTGACAACAATAATAATCAAACTACACTAAATCCTAGCCACAAAAATAAAAGCAAAGACAACCCAAGAAATAACAACAAACATCTTCATCTTTCGCAATTTATTCTCTATCTTAGATACTATCGCTAAATTGGCTGAATAAATGCCCTCAATTTTAGTTACAATGTTCTTTAGTTTTTGCTTTTCTAGATAAACAACATCCTCCAAGTCAGCCACCACCTTCTTAATTCCTTTCTACTTCTACACACTTTAGTAAGGTATTCAAGTTGATTATCACCATTGTCACATGTGGTGTCATATTTTGGCCGCCTCATTCCCAAAGACTACATGAAGATTCTTCATCAAAATGATAGAACTTGTAGAATCTACATCCAGAATTTGCAGGATTCTTAGCCACAAAATGATTAGCAATCAATCCGCAACCACATCGACGCGGCGGATTAGAAGAAACTGAATTCTCAGACATGGTGGACTTGTATTTTAACAAAAAGCAATAACTTTTACAAGCAAAATCAAGTTTGGAACAAAAAAGCTATGAACTGAAAGGAGGAAAACATTTTGAAGATGAAGAAAATTGGAATTGTCCTAATTTGATAAAAAAAAAAAGAGGAAATAAAATTAAACGGTGGGAATATATTTTTTTATAGTGTTGGCAGAATAAGCTAGGGCGGATCTCAATCTGGAGCGGGTAAAAATTGATCCGGATCAGGGATCCACATGTCCCAATGACATGCTGACAACACATTAAAAATGGGACCACAAAAAATTATGTTAGTCGCGGGGTAGTTTTAGACCAAAAGATAACATTGTATGCAATGTTAGACTGTAATGACCCGATCGGTCATTTTGAGTATTAGTATTTTATTCGGTGGTTTGAGGTCTTGAATAGCTTCATATGATGTATTACGAATTGTGTACATGGTTGGTTTAGTTTCGGAAAGATTTTAGAGTGATTTGGAATACTTAGCTCCTAACCAGAAAGTTTAAGTTGGAAGTACTGACCAAGTTTGACTTTTATGTATTTAACTTCGGATTGGAGTTTCGATAGTTCCGTTAGATCCGGATGGTAATTTTGAACTTCGGTGTATGCCCGGATTTGAGTTCCGGTGTTATAGATGATTTTGAGGCTAATTGCCGAAAGTTGAAAGTTTGAAGGTTTTAAGAGTTGATAGGTTTGACCCATACTTGACAATATTGTTTTTAATGTCCATTTGGGATTTCGAGCCTTGAAATAGGTTCGTATGGTGATTTATAACTTGTGTACAAAACTTAGGATCATTTCGAGTTGTTTAGACGTGTTCGGCGTAAGGTTGGAATTTAAAATTTTAAAATAGCTCATTATACTTGAATTGAGATGTGATTCATAGTTTTGATGTTATTTTGTATTATTTGAGGCATCGAATAAGTCCGTATTATGTTTTGGGACTTGTTGGTATGTTAGGACATGGTCCCAAAGGGCTTAGGTGTGTTTCAGGGTGGTTTCGGACCATTGCTCCCTTGTTTTTGATTGCTGGCTTTTGGTGCTGAGAGTGTTCTTCACGATCACGTGAGGAGGATTGCGATCATGAAGTGTTCTAGGAGATGGGCTAGGAATTCTTCTTCTTGTTCGTGACATAGCAGTGGCGTTCGCGGTCGTTGAGGTTTTAAGCCTTCGTGTTCGCGTATAGGCCCACGCGTTCGTGTAGTATTGAGTTAGGCTAGGAATATTATTTAGTTGACCTTCGCGTTTGCGAGAAGACGCCAGGTTCGCGTAGCTCTGTGAAGCCATGTATCACAATCGCATGCCTGGGGCCACATTCGCATAGGGTCTTTGAGGCAGTTAAAGTTTTGTGCTTTGCGATCGTGAAGTTGGTCCCGTGATCACGAAGGGTTTACCTGGAGCAGTTGTATAAGGTTCTATTTTTGGACTTGGAACTCATTTTACCATATTTTAAGATTGGGAGCTCAGATTGAGGCAATTTCACCCACTTGGATTAGGTAAGTATTTTTTATTCGGATTTAATTATTCCATCTTCGATTTTGCAATTTGATTAGTGGATCTAAAGGAGAAATTAGGAGGTTTTTGAAAAACTTTTCTAAAGTGAATAATTGAGATTTGAAAATCGTTTCGGAGACGTATTTGGGTGAATTTTATATGATTGGACTCATATTCGATGGGTATTTGGGATTTGTGAGTTCTGTTGGGTTCTGGTGTGTGAGCCCATGTTGACTTTTTGGTTGACTTTGAGTATTTGATTAAATATTCGACCTTTATCATTTGGGTTTTATTCCTATGGCATTATTTGATGTTATTGGGTTATTTTTGTCTAGATTCGAGCCGTTCAGAGGTCGATTCGAGCAGGAAGGTATTTTACAGTATTGATTTGGCTTGTTTGAGGTAAGTATCTTACCTAATCTTGTTGAGGGAATAACCCTTAGGATATGACCTTGTTTGTCTAATTGAAATGTGTGAGAAAAGACGCATATGTGAGGTGACGAGCGTATATGCAAGTGCTATGTATGATTCATATCCGGAGTAGTCTTTAGGCCATATTATGCCTTGATTTTGATACTGTGCTTCTTACTATCATGTTTTATATGTTTGTATGACTATGTGAACTCTGTGAATCATACTAGAGATCATGTGTAGGTGTTGATTTTCTGTTAGCATGATATTTGTTGTTGTATGGCATATTTGCTAGATTTGAGTTGTAGTTGTACACTCGCACATGCATACACCTTAGCATGCTCGCTTCTTCAGTCCATGAGCATGTGAATTGATATCCATTGTTTGCGTACATGAATTTTTGTATATGCTTTATGTGTGATATGGACTGAATTACTAGTACGTGAGTGGTCCGTGCGGATGTTATATATGGCATGTGAGTTGTCCGTGTAACACGTGAGTTGTCCGTACAGTGTGTGGATAAGGATCCATCCCCCTAGGGTCACCCTCTCATGTTTTTCTCTTGATGGTGTATACGCAGGTTGTGAGAAACCAATAGGTTTCCAGTTTATGTGGATCTTGGTAAAGTTAATCATTGGTTGGACTTTGCATCTCTTCTCTATTAACAAACTCTTTGGATGTATACATGATTTTTCTTCATACCTTCTCGATATGCTAGCTTCGAAATGTATACATGCCCTTACTTCTCTATATGTCACCTTACTTGATGAGAGGAGACAGGTATATATCTTCTCTATATGTGAACCCTTGTGTCACAACCCCCATTTTCCTCTGTAGGATATCGTGATGGTACTTAGTCTCTAAGACTAGGTAAGCCTAACACTTACCGAATTAATAACTGATTTTAACCAATTAACTATTAAGCATGAAACAAAAATTTCTATAATAAGCCAACAATCTCAAGTACAATACAATATCCCAAAACTGATAGTACAAGTTATAAGCTCTACCGAGTTCACTAGAAAATCTCTAAGTACAACTGTTTCGGAATAGAAATAAACAGTACAAAATAAACTTTAGAAGGTGACTCCTAGGCCCGCGAATGTGACGGTAGGTATACCTTGTGTCTCCATAGCAATGCCCGATCAGCTAACTAATGATCAACAAACTGCGAAGTACCTGGATCTACACAAAAATGTGTAGAAAGCGTAGCATGAGTACACCACGGCGGTACCCAATAAGTATCCAGGCTAACCTCAGTGGAGTAGTGACAAGGAACAGTCAAGACACCCTACCAGACCTAATAACTTGTACCAGTATAAATGTAAAACTAACAGGGAACAATATCAATATAAAACTAAGCATGGTAAAAATAACAACAATACTTGCAATAGAAAACTAGAAGCAACAATTAGCAACAAGGAACAAATATGTAATAACGTCGTAGAGTAAGCTGAATACAGTCAAGTTCCGGTGAAACCAAGGAAAAACAGGTAACAACCCAATAAACAACCGCTTTCACACAATATTTATACAAGAACTTTCCCGAGGTACAACACCTCATTACCACAATTCGTGGGTCCCAAGTCACGAACCCTAATCACTTGGAATCTTGTGCCCACATTATAATTCACAACCGCACGGACAACTCATGTGCTATACGGATAACTCACGTGTCAATATCATTAGTACCCCATATCTCCACGGATGACTCATGTGCTAAGAGAGTAACAAAACCCCACATCCGCACAGACAACGCACATGCTAGCAATAACAATATCTCATAACCGCACGGACAACTCACGTGCCAATAGTACAACTCACGCACAGAAGGTAGGTATAAAAGAACACATGTAAATGATCAATAACCATTAAGGTTCATCTTCTTGGATTGGTATGAGTGACTAATTACGGTGTATACTTGTGCAAGTATTCCATCACAACTCGAGTCAACAAGTAAAATCAGAGAACGAAGGGTACATAGGAAACAACACAACAAAATGTAAAATGTATGACTCATACAAAGTAGGCACATCACTATACAAATATTATCAAAAACAATGCCCCCATGCCATCACAAGTCATCACAAATCATCTCCGACATAGCCCCCCTTGTCTCGCCGCGTGCGCAATAATAAAGTAAATGCCCGCCTTGTCTCGCCATATGCGCATATTAATATTTTTGCCTTGTCTCGCCATATGTGCAAACCACACACACACACACACACACACACACACACACACATATATATATATATATATATATATATATATATATATATATATATATATATATATATATATATATATAGTCCACCTTATCACACCGTATGTGCAAATATCAATAATAATAATAGCACGGACAACTCACGTGAGAATACTTCGACAATCCTCTCAATAATATCACATGTGCCAAAACATAACAAACACAATATAATAACTCGCACCACATATGCTTGTATGCCACAACATTTCATCAAAACAATTCCAACACTACAACCACACATAGCCCTCGGCTCAATAATACTAAGTACAACAATAACAACAACAACAACAATAACAACAACAACAACAACAACAACAATAACAACAACAATAACACGAGAGTACGACAAGTTAATCATCACAAGAATTATAAAACACAAAGAAACGGAAGAACGGGCTCACAAGGAAAGACATGACAAGTAATAATGGTTTCCACAAGAATAACTCAACAATGAGGGAGATAGTGTGTAACAACGATATCAACTAGGAGTAACTCAAAAATAGGAGAGATAACATATAGTAATGATTCCAAATAAGAATGACCCAACGATAAGATAGATAACATGTAACAATGATTCCAAATAAGTATAACTCAACGATAAGAGAGATACATGTAACAATGATTTCAAATAAGGATAAGTCAACAATGGAAGAGATAACAATAACTTCAATTAAGGACAATCAACTACGGAAGAGATTCATGGCAATAAAAGAGGTAACAACTTCAATTAAGGCACATAAGAATATATTTGGCAATAAAGGTAGAACATGAATCTATCAACTTCAAATAAGACATGTAAGAGTAAATCTAGTGATGGAGGATATAACATGATAAGACAACTTCATTTTTAATATACATGAGAACCTAAGAATCTAAGTCGGTCAAATTTCCACATATGAGCCGTGTACACACTCGTCATCTCGTATACGCGTCTTTCATGTAGTTTAAATAGCGCAAACAAACCAATCCCTACGAGGTAGTTTCCCCCACACAATGTTAGGCTAGATACTTACCTCAAAAACCCTCAATCAATACCCAACTATAGCTTCTCCTTTATAATTCACCTCCGCTCGACACAAATCTAACCAAAATCGACTTAATAACATCAAATAATGCAAGAGAAATCAACTCCAATAAATAAAGTTATGATCTTTACACAATTCTTCAAAAGTCAACAAAATTCAACTCGGGGCTCGCACCATCAAAACTCGGTTCCAATGGTAGATTCCGACTTCTCATGGCCCACAAGTTCATATAAGTGATTAGTTTCAAAATCTTGAGTCCAAATCGACTCTCAAAACTCATATTCTTATTTTTTAAAAACTTGACAAAATTTCACTTTGATTCACATGATTTTGATGTTAAAATCTAAGATATATTGATGGAATATGATTAGAAATAGATTAGAATCACGATGAAAATTCCTCTTCCAAATCGTGTCCTGCCGAGTCTAGGGTTCAAAAATATAAAAATGAGGCTAAATATCCCGTCCCTTAACTTTTTGTCCAGTCGGAGGTGTCGCAAATGCGACCTGGGGTTCACAAATGCGAACCCAGTGTAAAGCCCCGTAAGATTTTACCTAGAATCCGAGGTTTCGTGGTGCCGAGGTAGGCTAATGTGTTTGAGGATTATAGCCGTGGTACGGACTTTTTGGATTGTACAGTGCGTCGGGGAGTTGGAAGAATAATTTGCATAACATGTCATTTCTGCAGTCCACTATGCGACAGCAGAGTCACTTCGCGGACCGTAGATCGGCAGCATAATACAACAGAACCAGAGCCAAATTTTGAAGGACAATTTGAGGCCAACTATGCGACCGCACAACCATTTTGCGAGCCCCACAATTCGTCGCAGATTTAGCATAAAAAATTCCGGAGGGGACTTTTGCGGTGCATTATGCAACCGCATAACTGGTTTGCGGACCGCAAACCTGACCCGAGAAGCCTAGTTTTGGAGGGTGATTTCGTGGTCCCTTATGTGGACCGCATATCTATTCTGCGATCCACTCTGCGACTGCAGAGTTGAGTTCGGAGGGTCCATTTTTCTATTTTTGTAACCCGACCTATTTTAATAAATAGACTTAAGGGACCGTTTTTGAAGGAAAATTTTGATATTTTAAGAGAGAATGGAGGAACAAGAGAGAGAAAGAGGATCTCCAACACCTTTCACTTCAATCCCTTGCTCAAGCCTTGGAGAATTCACAAGGAAAGCTTGCAAAAGTTTCTACTAAAGAGGTAAGGTTCTAGCCCTAGCCTTCAATTTCGAAATTTGGGTTGGGGATAGGTAATGGGGGAAATGGCTCTTGAGAATAAGGATTGGTTAATGATGCATGCATGTGCTAATAAAGATGGTGGGGAGGCCATTGAGCTAGTAAGGGTAAACTCTTGGTGTAGGATGGGTTGTGGGGGTGAGAGAGATCCTATAAAGGACCCTTGTGATCAAATTGCACGCCTAGTGCTCGATTAAATACCTAGATGGTCTAAACCCATAAAACTCTCCCTAATTATGATTCAATTTTGTCACGTCTTTAATTAGATTGAAGTCGCTAGGAGTTTCGAAATGTTGTAGTAAATTAATGGAAGCTCAAGCGAAGTATGTTGGCTAAACTTCTCCCTTAGAATCGAATCCCGCAATGTTCTCGTATGTTTCAAGTATAATGGCCTGAGCTCTTACTTCTCATGTTTCCGAGTTATTCCTTAAAAATTTGACTATTTCGAATAAGCTTGTGCTGAAAGATATATGCTAAAAATGTGTACCAAATGCGCATATCATATTGTGTTCTCCTTCGGAAATGTATTCAAATGTGACCAATGTGTCGGTATATTATGATTTCAATCATGTTTCAATTGCAACTTATTATGTTAAATTGTGAAATAAAACTCAATGTGCTTAAGACTCTTATTGCTCACATGTGTACTTAAAGTGTTGATTAGAAATGCCTTATTGTTGATAATCCATGATGAAGTCTGAAAGTGAAAGGAGTGTGTATGAAATATGAGATACGACCGACGTGCCAAGAACGAAATTACACTTGTGACCACTAGTGCCAATGAGATAAAAAGATGTGTGAAAGATTATGAAATGAACTGTAACTCCTTTTTATAATAAATGTTTTGGGAGTATCGTTTAGTCACCGAGGAAGTGTAGGTTGAAATAACCTAACCCCGAAACTACACGTGCCGGTGTAGAAGTGATTGAGGTGTAAATCCTCGTATTGATATGTTGAGATTATTCCCCTTAAATAGGATGATATTGATATATTGAGATTGTTTCCCCTTAATTGGGATGAGATGATTGCTAGCGTAAAGTGATGTCGATCCACATGGCATTGTGGTGAGACGGCTTAGCTGATTGGGCTGAAATCGGATGCCATGTCGCGCACATGGTGGTGTTGTGATTGGATGCCTCGGGGTGAGATGGCTTAGCCGATCGGGCCGAGATCAGACTCCGTGCTAACAACACGGTAGTATATTGGTGCTAAAGATCTCCCAACTTAGAAATATTGGAATTTACTTGAAATTTATCTTTCTTTTAACTTGACACTTTAATGTTGTTTGAGGCTCTCATTGATTCCATGTTTCTTTCTCATTTTAGTGTTGCTCGTCCTATTGAGAGGGTGTTTATTCTTACATACTAGTACTATTCCATATGTACTAACGTCCCTTTTGTCGGGGGCGCTGCATCTTTAATGGATGCAGGTGGTTCCACAGCAGGCGACATTGATCAATGATAGCAGTACACCCTCTCCTCAGCTGACTTGGTGAGCCCCACTTCCTATCGAGGTCTTGTACCTTTTGTACTTTATGTATAATGTTTTGAGGTATAGTCGGGGCATTGTTGCCGACACTATCATAGAACTCTTTTGTGTCTGTTAGAGGCTCCGTAGACATAGTGTGGGTTGTATATTGATGTTGAGAGAGTCACAACAGAAACATTGTATTTGTATCACATGTTCCACTTCAAACTATGAATGTGTAATGTATTTTTGGAATTATAAATGAAGTAACTAATGGTAATGAAATTGTGTTGTTCACGTGATTTTCTTATTGTCTAATTAATGGAAATGCACCTTTATTTTATTCTTAGGTAAGTTCGGGTAGAAGGCCTTCAATAAGCTTGCTTGACTAGGTATCTCAGTTGAGTGCCTGTCGCGCTCCCCGAGGTTGGGACGTGACACCCCGAAAATGCGAAGTAAATTATCGCAAAAGCGAAACTCTTCCCATCCCTGCTGTCATCACAAATGCAAACTTTGGACCTTTGCAAAAGCAATCAAGATGATCGCAAATGCTAACCAGCTCCCCCAGGCCATCCATCGTAAATGCGAACACTTGGTTCACAAATGCGAATACTTGGTTCGCAAATGCGAACCGACTACATCCTATTATCGCAAATGGGATCCATATCTCACAATTGTGAGACCTGAGACATTTGTGCAAAACCAACAGAACTTAAACTTTATCAAACACTCTGCAACGCATCCGAAACTCACCTGAGCCCTCGGGGCTCCAAACCAAATATCAACACAAGTCTAAAAATATAACATGGACTCGCTCACACAATCAAATCATTAAAATAATATCCAATATCATGAATCAGACCTCAAAACATATAAATTCAACATGAAACTCAAGAACTTCTAAAAACACAACCACGCGTCTGATTCCTATCAAATCAACTCGGAATGACGCCAAACTTTGCAGAAAAGTTCCAAATGCCAAAATGGACCTATTCCAAGTCCCGAAATAGAAATGCAAACATGATAGGTATGAAGTCAACCTGGTCAAACTTATAAAAATTCTAAGTCTTCAATTTGCCAACTTTCAGTAGAACAACACAAATCAACTTACGGACCTCCGAATTCGATTTCGGGCATACGCCCAAGTCCAAAATCATGATACGAACCTATCGGAGCCATAAAAATACCATTCCGGGGTCATTTTCACAAAAGTCAAATCTCGGTCAATATTTTCAACTTAAGTTTCCAAAGTGAAAATCAATCATCCAAATTTATCCCAAAACATCTGAAATTCGAATCCAACCATGCACACAAGTCATAATACATAATATGAAGTTATTCAAGACCCCGAATTACTGAACGGATTACTAAAGCCCAAAACGACTGATCGGATCGTTACACTATGTGACTTGACTTGTTTAACCATGCATATCTTCTCTATATGCAATTGATGAAGGATTTATTGAGTAATTATGCACATCATCTCTATATGAACTTGTTGAAGGATTAATTGCTATTTCATGCATATCTTCTCTATATGCTCCAATGAAGGATTATTTGGTATTTCACACATATTTTCTCTATATGCAACTGTGCAAGGATTAGTTTATACTTTACGCATATCTTCTCTATATGTAATCTTGATGATTTAATGATATTGGACGCATTTCTTCTCTATATGTTGGGTTGTTGAACTAGAATAGTATCTAGGCATATCTTCTTTATATGCAATTGTTGATGTGTTGTTTGTTATCCGAATCATACCTTCTGTACATGTGGAGCTATTAAGAGACTTGCGCACATCTTCTCTACGTGCACTATGTGGTACCTGTATTTTCCTGTTTAGCTGCTGGGTATATATATATATATATGTGTGTGTGTGTGTGTGTGTGTGTGTGTGTATGTGTGTGTGTGTGTGTGTAATGCATACAGTTATGATTCATAGTTTATAGTTTCCACAGTTTGGTTCACGCCTCTGGTGGCTTATCCTCGGTATTCAGGTTGGAATCACGTACTCACATCTCTTATGATATGACTATGATTTACTTGTTTTTCTTAGTCTTACATACTCAGTACATTATCCATACTGACACCCTTTTCTTTTAGGCATTGTGTTCATGCCCTCACAGGTACAGATAGACCCGGTGACGTCCCTCCCCAGTAGGGTGCTTGCTCCAGTTGATTGGTCGCTGCTCCACTACTTCGGAGTAGCTGTTCAGAAGTCATTAGGTATTGAGGCACATGTTCTAGTCTTCTTAGATAAGATGGGACCCTGTCCCGACCTAGTTGTGTGTATGTATACTTCCTTTGATACTCTTAGAGGCTTGCAGACTAGAGTTTGGTTGTATATAAAAGAATGGGTTGTTACCTTTTTGGGTACAGTTATGAAAATGTATAACATGCACATGTTATTTTGCAAGTCAGTTGTACACATTTTTATTTTGACTATGGCAGTAGTACTTGGAGGCCTCATTGGCCTAGATTTTATGACTAGGAAAGGAATTGAATGAACGTCGATTCACATGGGGCTTCGGGCATCGTGTGCCATTCGCACCTCCCAAGGTTGGGGTATGACATCCGAAATGTCTATGTTTGATTCGAAAGCTTTTGGTGAAGTTGGAAGTTTGGAAGTTAATAGATGGATTTGATCTTCGATTTGTGGTTTTTGTTGTTGCTTTTGATGTTTTGGCACTTAGAATAAGTTCGGACTTGTTAGTATAATTATACGTAATCCCAGAGGGCTCGGGATGGTTTCGGACCATTTTTAGTGTTGTTGGAAATTTGCTGGTGTCTGATGCACCGCACCTGCGATAGTTAGTGCATAGGTGCGATGGTCGCACATACAATGCATTGTGGGCAGATGCGATGAGAGGTCAGGCTGGGGATGGTTGCACCTGCGGAAGATTTTTTCGCACTAGCGATTCCGCATCTGCAGTAGATGGGTCAAAGATACGAGGTTTGGTCGAGTCGAGGGAGGTCGCAGATGCGAGGTAAAGGTCAGACTTGCGAGTTCGGATCTGCGAAGCTCTGGTCGTAGATGCGATGTTGGTCCTTAGGCTGGAGATGCGTAGTAGCCCTATTATTGTCGCAGAAGCGAGCTCACACTTACGGCTAAGTGCCTGCAGATGCGAGAATGTTTGACATGAGGATAAATTTCGAGTTTGAGCTAAAAAAATAGGCGATTCTGGAAGAGATTTTCACTATAAGGGTAAGTAATTTCTACTTGGATTTGATTACATATATTGATCCCTATGGATTTCTACACTTAAACATAGAATTTTAAAGTGAAATTTAGATTTTTGTCTACAACATAAGAGTGTATAATTTGGGGATTTGAATACCGATTTGGACTCAATTTTGGAATCTAATTATATATTTGGATTAGTGAGATTATGGGTAGTCGTGATCTACCCATAAGACTTGAGTTTTGATCATGTGAACATGGGTTGACTTTTGTTTACTTTTTTAGGATTTGATTAAAAATTAAAGCTTTATTGTTTGTAATTGATTTTTATTGGTTTATTTTAACATTATTGAGTAATATTTGATTAGATTCGAGTCATTTGGAGTTGGATTTAAAAGGAAAGGCAATTGTTGTTGATTAAAGCTAGCCGGGAAGAGGTAAGTCTCTTGTCTATCCTTGTAAGAGGAAATTTTTTCTATAGGTGATCTATTTGCTACTCGCTGCTTGATTTAGGTGCCAGGTATTACGAAGTGATGAGCGTATATGCATAGCTAGGTTTTGACCATAGAGTTAGGCTTATTATATGCCTTGTTTGGACAACGTGAATCTATTATCCATATTTCGTTGAGTCTATGATTACGTGATGGCTCATAATTATAATTTAGAAGATGCTTAAGGTTATGACTTGTTAAATTGGGCATAAAGATTATTTTGCCATGTTGAGCTTCTTCTTGAACCGTAATCATGCACTTGTCTTATTGATTTATGATTTGGCGGTTACATGGCTTAATTTACTAATGTTAAATATTATGATTAGACTTTTAAATGTTAAAACTGCTCATATTATGATAAATTGAATCACATAATTAGATATAGTCATCTTTTAGCCATGTGAGCTTTTATCCGCATCTCTATTGTTATATCTCGGTATTTTTTAATTATATTTTTCCATACACATATGCATGAGTTTGGTGAGTTGGATATTAAAACAAATTGAGGATTTTGGCACTAAGGACACTATGAGCGGATATTGATTATTGTTTTTGATCATTGATTATAAATGGTCAACGTTTGGATATGGATTCGTTCCTCCGGAGTCAGGTGATTCCCCATATTATTTTGGTCCATGTGAGCTTAGGCACTCATATTTGGTGCTTGGTTTGGACACATGGCATGTGTCAGGCACATGGATTTATATTGTGAGATATTGAGAAGGAACCTTGAGCATGCATATTTATATATCTGAAACTCATGCAATGGCTTTTATATAAATTTTGGTTGATTTACACCATGTTTATATGCGAGGATTGAAGTATTTGATATCTGACTCGATTTCTTTATCTGTAAAGCATGCCTAAATTCCATAGGTACGGTATTTCTTACTTTCGTACCTAATGATGTTATTGGATTGTTAATAAGTATCGATGTCGACCCCTCGCTACTACTTCTTCGAGGCTAGACTTGACACTTTCTGAGTACCGTGATTATGTGCTCATACTATACTTCTGCATATTTTGTACAGGTTCTAAGGTAAGTGCTAGTAGTACCCATCCAACTGAGTAGGAGTTTAATTGGAGACTTCGTGGCGAGCTGCTTTACTTGATCCGATCTGCAGCACATGAAGTCCCCCTTTCTTACTTCTATCTTTGTCTGCTTATTTCCTTTTCGAACAAATGTTATTGCTCAGTTGAGACTATTTACTCTTGTTAGATGTTTGTGATGATGTGATACCACAAAAATAATTATGGAATTGAGTTAAAATTATATATTTGAGTTTGTGAGGTTATGAGTAACAATTATCTTCAAAAAATTTTGAAATCCGGGCACATGAGCCCGAGGATGAATTTTAAGAATCTTCCAATTTGGGTTGGGTAATTACTCTAATAGCTAAACTACGAACTTGTGAGTGCATATTGATTGATTTATATAATATTTGGCTAGCTTCGGATTGTTCGGCACCAAGTTGAGACTTTAGAGTAAATTCGTGGGCTGGAAAGCGAGCTTTGAGACGAGGTAAGTCTCTTTCCTAACATTGTAAGAGGAAACTCATTCCCCTAGGTCTACCTTGTTGTGTATTACTTGTGTGGGGAGCTACGTGCGCACTAGGTGACAAGAGTCCGTGCGTAGCTATATTCCATGATATATCCGGGTAGTCTTAGATCCACGTCATGCCTTAATTGTACTATTGTGTTTATTATGCATATTAATTATTTTGAATAGAGATGGCTAGGGATTTTAAAGTTGCAAATTTTATATTTAGATTTCTTATTTTTGGGAAGAATTGAGGAAATACATAATAACTCTGAGAAATCCATGTCCTCTCGCGTCGCAAGTACTTCCGCGAGGGAGGTATACTTCTCTACTCTCATGTGAACGGGTTGTTCGCCTCGGCAGTATAATAGATGCATCTATGGTTCGTGTCGTTCGACCCTCGGTATTGCACACCGTATTTTGGATCAGGCCGTACGACCTCGACATAAATCGTGCGTGATAATACTCGGAGCCCGATTACCCTTGATATTATTTTATGGCTTGAGAGGTTATAATTTATTTAATGATCGAAATTGATTTGGAACTAGTAAGTGTTAGTTGGAGACTTTGGAATTTACTATCAGTTAAAGAATCATTTATTCACTGCTTACTATTGTGTTGTTGTTGTTGTTATTATTATTATTATTATTATTATTATTATTATTATTATTATTATTATTATTCACATATTCCATGCCTATTTAGAATTTCTATATTTGATTTGATGGCCCATAGTAAGTGTCGATGTCGACCCCTCGTCACTACTTCTTCGAGGTTAGACTGGATACTTAATGCGTACATGTTGTTTATGTACTCACGCTACACTTCTGCACTAATCGTGCAGGATCTGAGGCAGGTGCATCTGGTATCCATTCAGGCGCACACCCCCATTATCCGGAGGCTTAGTGGTGAGCAGCTCTTTGAGTCCGTTCTGCAGCACCCGCAATCTCTCTCTTTTGTATTTACTTTCTGTCTATCTCACTTTCAGACGGTAGCTTAGGTATTTTGTATATTCTACTAGTGCTCATATACTTGTGACACCGGGTCTTGGAAACATGATAGTAGACACTTTATGACTTTTGAGTATTTATTTTATCATATTTGCTCTTTTATTAGTTTACGCTTTACTTTATTAAATTTTCCACTTTTTATTTACTTAATAAATAAAAATCAACTACTTTGAAATTATTAAAAGGAATAAATATATGGTTAGTTCACTGTTGGCTTGCCTAGCGACGAGGTTAGGTGCCATTACGATCTATAAGAGGAATTGGGTCGTGACATCGTGCAAAGTCTTATTTTGGTTTAATTCAGAAGGGTTTTTTTTGTTGAAGTTTGGTCGTAGATAAGGGGTGGCAAATAGGTAGGCTGATATGAATTTGGAGAGGTTAAAATGGGTTGAATCAACAGATGGGTCATTGTCCAACCCTACCCAAAGGTTGCTTGGGCTAAGATGTGTTGAGTCAAAATGAGCTAAACAACGGGTCATAGCACAACCTGCCCAACTTAATTGGTATTTTTTTTTATTTTTGAGAGACATCAATATATATTTTCAACCAATCTCATTATACAAAACAAACTTGTGGTTACAATTTTTAAGCTATTCATTTAACTTTTTGTGGTAATTTTTGCATATTTGTGGCAAGCATTTCAGTCACAACATATAAATAATTCATACATTATAAAAACTTCTTTAACCTTGCAGGTTTCACCATGAAATATTAAGAATGAACTCTTTTGAAAAATATAAAACGGAGAAAATATGATGTGGCTCGACAAAATGTTAAAAAATTAATATGTTATAGTTCACAAAAAAAAAGGAAGAAAAGAAGAAGAAGAAAGAAGACTATTTGTTTTTTGTTAAAAGTGTGATTTAAAAATCTATATGTACTTGCACGTCAATTTTTACTATTTGCCTCAAGGGTTTGTGACATTATATAATTTTAACTCATAAAGTGAGTGGAGCAATTTTTCCTTTTCTGATTAAAAAAATCATCAATTTTACAAGTAAATTTGTAGTCTTTCTGTGTTAGCAGTTCAATTGATTTAAAAAAAGAATTGTAGTCTGTCTTAATGAAATTAGAATAGAGATAAAAGGAAATGATCTATTCATGGAAAACTTTTTTAATGGCCAAGAATTCTGGAACCTAGAAAAGAAAGGCATAATGGACTGATCACTCATCCAACTGGAGTAGACACACACTGATTTTCGATTTGAGTGAGTTTCACGGGTCGTATTGGTGCAATTCAACAAGTCAGCATGGGCTATCAAAAAATGATGGATTAAGTTGGGGTAACCCAAATAGACGTATAAGCAAAATAACGTCTTGCCCAATCCGTTAAACCTTGGGCAGGTTGGGGCGCTTACTTGGGCTGACTTTGACACCCCTAGTCATAGGCAACAGAAGAGATGGTTTCTCAAAGGAATTTTTACACAAATAGCCGGTCATATTAATTATTTATTTTTTCTAGTCATATACATAAACTATATATTGATTATACATGATTATACACATTTAATACATAAATTATGCATATAATATACATTCGCTGGCTATTTTTAGTTTAAGTTCTAGGGTGAGCGGCTATTTGGATTAATTCTTCTTTCTCAAATACGGTCAGCTATAGTTAAAGCCTTTTTATAAAAGATTTTGTTTGCACATAGGATTCTCATTGTCATGGAATTTAGATAGATTAATTTGTTATTTTCTATAGGTAATTCTAATTTCTAAGGGTGTTAATGGAATTTAGATAGATTAATGGTTCGATTCGGACGGTTATTTTTAAAAATTTATACCATACTAATTTTTTGGTTATTCTATTACGCATAACCAAATTAGACTTTTCGAAACCGTCCCAATCATGTCGGTTTCTCTTCGGTATCGGTATCGGTATGGTTATGTTAATTTTCGGTATTTTTTTAAAATGTCATGTAAAACTCACTACTAGAAGTAGAATGCAATAACATACGTACTTTTATAGGACTTGGCAAACTCTCTGGATATTCTTACTCTTTAAAGGGCGATGAATTAAGAAAATATTAAAGATGGTCAGAGTATAGATCCATCAACTATTTTACAACAGCGTAAAAGAAACTAAACAAAGATATTAACCGAGTGAAAATATATTAACGAAGCTGGAACTCAAGAATAAAGTCTGTCAAAGATTAAATATTCAAAAAGATAAATCTAAATCATATGAAAGGAAACATATTCAATACATTGTAGTTTATTACTAATCGCTAGAATAACTTGGATCTTGCTAGTGAATATGTTGAAAATAATTTAGCTTCAATAGGAGTAGCATTATAGGTTTGGGAATTAAGATTTTGAGTTTAATTAATTGTTTGCTTGTAACCGTTTTCACAATTCCACGCGCCAAGGAAAATTTTAATACATTATTATTCTTAAACTTAATATATAAATATATTTTTCACATGTAAATTTATTCAGTACGATTCGGTATTTTTTCGGTTTATTTTTATAAAATAAAAAGCCTACCCTAATTATCGGTACGGTTATAGATTTATATAAAAAGCTACGGTTTTATTAAAATAAACCTAAAAATCGGTTCGGTCGGTTTAGTCGGTTTTTAAATATCCATTGAAACCCCTAGGTAATTCTTTTTTAGTCTTTGAGTTGTAATAATTGGGCAGATTGGAGCTTTATATTTTCTTTTTACATGAAGTTTTATAATTTTATTCAATTTGTCGGAAATACAAAATAAGTTGATTTATAATTCCATCGTGCCTCTCAACCTGACTAGTCCATATTAATTCGGGTGCAAAGAACAAATTATGCTTTTGTTGCACGAACAAGCCAATAGTAGGCCCACACTTAGTTTTTCCTCTATGAATTATAACTATTTCCCAAATCTTTCTATAGATTTGAATGTAAAAGTTTCTATACTTTTCATGCTTTTAACTTCAATACTCAAACTAATTCTCTATTTTTAACCTCTATTAGAGGTATCCCTTTAACATGTTTTTTGAGCTTCTTCTTGTTTTTTTAATGCGCTTTCTACCTGAATGAACAACAATAATGGTGTCTTTTAGTTTCTAAATTGTATATGAGATTTTCAATTCTAGAGATCCTTTTTTTTGTTATATTTATACGTTAAATAAATAATATTTTTTTAATTGTACTACCTTTTTATGTTACTCTAAAAAGTTGAGTTCGAGTCACTCTAAAATATAAAATTATGGTAATACTTTTGTTGTCCATTCTTATATAAGACAAAGCTCAGATTAATCTTATATTTATAATGTTTGGTCTTGCTTTAATTTTATTAAATTTGTTGTAATTTTAATTTTATAGTTATTGATATGTATATATTATTTTTTGTTTAAAATTTTATTAATGATGTTGCAAGGATACTAAGCAAGTAATATTTTATTTCATATAATCAAATTAGATTTCAAATACTTTTTTTCCTATTTTTACTTTAAATTATGACAGAAAATCTTATGTCAGTATTAACTTTCTTTCCTCCTCCAAAAAAGTTCAACAAAGGAAGAATGAAAGGCCATTTGCAACATTTAACTAATAACACAACCTATAAGAACTAGAATTTGCACTTTTTGTAAGTTTGACTTTTATTTATAAGTTATGCGTTATATTAAAGGATTATCTTTTTTAAAATATGAATTTTAGAACAATTGCTAAACTACACGTGCGTGGAACATAATGAAAATTAATAAGTAAATAATAATTGTATACATACCCACATCAATTTAGAAAATATTATGCATTTCTGCATTGATTAATTTTTTTTTTCAATACTAAGCTAAGGTAGACATCATCAGTTTTTGTTAAATTAACATTGGCGGTACCAAAACAAACAATATTATTGTTTCTAAGTTAATCTGTTGAATCGATTTAATTTCGTTTCTCTTCAAGGTAGTCACTAAGAGAGTTCAATCCATTTTTGAAATCTCTTTACAAAGTTACTCTAAAATTAAAACAAGGTAAAAAAATATTTGATTCTCCTTTTTGCCTCACCGCTTAAGCAAATTATTTTTATATTATATTATATTTTTTCATCGAAAACACTTTTATTTGTCTCACAAGAAAAATAATGAAGTTTGACATGTGAAAAATAAATATTCAGTTCTTAAAAAAATAAATAAATTATATTTACATATATAAAATACTAGTCTAAGTTATTATTAAGTTTATAATTATAAAAAATAATTGTAATTAATTAAAAATGATTTTTGCTACTATTTTATTATAGGTCGAGAATTAAAAAAGGCAAAGAGCTATTATATTGTTATCCCTAAGCCCAGATGGGTCACGTCGGCTACCCAAAAATCTCAACAGAAATTTCTCGTCTCTTCCTCTTTCCTCACCAATGAATTTCCCCTATTATCCCATCTTCTCTTCTTAGAAACCCTAGAACTTATTATTGACAAAAAAAGGGTTTCCACTTTCTTCTTCCCCCTCCCCCCCCTCTCTCACTAGATTTTAGCTTTGACTTTTCCAGATTTAATTTCTATTTTCCTTTTTCTTTTTCACCAACTCTTGAATGAAATAGATCAAATACCCGTAATAGTTTTCCTTTTTAATTAACATTTTTTCGAGGTTTTTGTGTGCTTTCGAAGGGAGATACCAGTTTTTCCTCTCTTTTTTGCATCGTTAAGTTACTACAGAAAATTCCCAAATTTTTGTTTGTTTTATATATTGAAGGCGGAGGCAGTATTAAATCATAGGAATCTTATGGAATTTGATGACAACCGCCCTGCAGGTTATTGTATAATTCTTGAGCTTCAAAATTCTGTTTAGATCCTTGTTTATTTGTAAGCTTTGCTTCTTCAGTTTACTCCAGATTTATTTTCATCAATAATAGAAGCCATAATTCCATATTATGGATTTGAAATAAAAGAAGTTAAAAGTAAACCTACCCTGCCCTTCTTAAAATGGTTAAATTGTTTTTTGTGAAAATGGTAGTATTGGGCCACCTTGAATGCACCTCGACTATTCCCTAAAAGATATAATTGAAAATATATTGTTAGAGTGTTTTTGTTACTAAAATTGATTTATTGTGATAGTTTGTGTGGGATTTATGCTTCACTCTTCTCTCTTGGTGTTCAAATGGCTTTTTCACATTAATCCATTGTTGTCAGTCCTTTTTTTGTTCATTCCTAGTATAAGGGAATGCTGGTGTAAGACTTGTATGCAATCTTGTGATGCAGATAGTATGAGGTCCATGGCTTTTTTTGAGAAAGTGTATGAGGTCATGGCTTGCTTGGTCACTTTGCATTAATTCTGTGTCTGAGGAATTTATTTTATGGTGGATTTGTTTGCTAGTGTTCATGGTTGATTTCTAAATTTTGTCTTTCCTTTTTGGTGTTACAGGAGAGGAAGTATTTGATGCATCACAATATGCATTCTTTGGTAATGATGTAGTCGAAGAAGTTGAACTGGGTGGGTTGGAAGATGAAGAGGATGGTCTTCCTCCGGTTGGGTTTGATGATGAAGAGTATCAATTAGGCCAAGAAGAGGTTGCTTTTTAGCTTTGGCTATGCATTCATGTTTTTAGAATCATTTTTTAATCGTATTTCCATTATGGACAGGCAGTGAACTAAATATCAAAATAACATTCTGTACATATCTTCAATTTTTTCCTGATTTGGTTTAATAGTTTGTTTCTAGATGCTGCTTTATTTTGTATTAGTGTTATTCAGAATGTTTAATTTGTGTAAGCTTCTAATATGATAGACAGACTCTTAGGTTTTCCTCCCTCTCACCTGTGCTTTCGTTGGTGGGAGTTGTCTAGGAGTTTCTTTGGCTTGCTTATGCACTTGATCTTTAAATTGATGCTCGGATCCTCTTATGCTAAGAAGTTTGATTATCTTTGAAGCTAATTGCCTGTTCTGAGGTCATTTAGATAAGCATTGATTGTTTAGCTACCAAACTAGAGGGAGGACTCTAAGATTTGCATGCTTTGTTTATATGGGGTTTCATGGTTTTGCATCACGTTTTCAATCATGTTTACACCCTCCTTCAGGAAATCTGGTTTAGCATTTTTTTTCTTTTAAATAGTTCAGCTGAGATCTTTATATATATGAAAAAAGTTTAGTTGAGGCATTTTGCAGTTCTACTCCCAACTAGTTTGGGATTGAGGTATAGGTGTTGGTGTTTTTGACGTTGCTGCCATTTTTTCTGTTTAACGGGACAAAGTCTTTAGAGTCTTGGGGATATTAGGGCATAGTTACTGGGATATTATTCACTCATTTGATTGTGGTAGTTGTCTTTTTATGGACTAAGTTGTTTTCAATTTTAGCATATCCTTATAGGAAATTACTATAGGAATAACAACTATAGGGGTATCAAATTACTGAGCCATGCCATGAAAGCTTGGGAGAGGGTGGTTGAAGCAAGGGTGAGGAGGTCGGTGTCTATATCCGACAACCAGTTTGGGTTCATGCCGGGTCGTTCTACTACGGAAGCTATACACCTTATTAGGAGACTGGTGGAACAGTATAGGGAGAGGAAGAAGGATCTGCACATGGTGTTTATTGATCTGGAGAAAGCGTATGACAAGGTTCCTAGAGAAGTTCTCTGGAGATGCTTGGAGGCTAAAGGTGTGCCGCTTGCCCACATTAGGGCGATTAAGGACATGTATGGTGGGGCTAAGACTCAGGTTAGGACAGTAGGAGGCGACTCTGAGCATTTCCCGGTTGTCATGGGATTGCACCAAGGTTCTGCGCTCAGCCCGCTCTCATTTGCCCTGATGATGGACGCGTTAACACATCATATTCAAGGGGAGGTGCCATGGTGTATGTTATTCGCTGATGACATGGTTCTGATTGATGAGTCGCGAGCCGGTGTTAACGAGAGGCTGGAGGTCTGGAGACAGGCTCTTGAGTCTAAGGGTTTCAAGTTGAGCAGGACAAAGACGGAATACCTGGAGCACTGAACAGTGCAAGTTCAGCGCTGAGTCGAGGGAAGTGGACGTGGATGTGAGGCTTGAATCACAGGTCATCCCGAGTAGAGGCAGTTTCAAGTACCTTGGGTCGGTTATCCAAGGGGTAGGGGAGATCGACGAGGATGTCACACACCGTATTGGAGTGGGGTGGATGAAGTGGAGGTTAGCATCTGGAGTCCTGTGTGACAAGAGAGTGCCACCGATACTCAAAGCTAAATTTTATAGGGCGGTGGTTAGACCGACCATGATATATGGGGCTGAGTGTTGGCCTGTTAAGAACTCACATATCCAGAAGATGAAAGTAGCAGAGATAGGATGCTGAGGTGGATGTGCGGGCACACTAGGATGGATAAGATTAGGAATGATGATATTCGGGAGAAGGTGGGCGTGGCTCCCATTGATAACAAGATGCGGGAAGCGAGGCTTAGATGGTTTGGGTACGTTCAGAGGAGAAGCCCAGACGCTCCGGTAAGGAGGTGTGAACGGCTGGCCTTGGAAGGCTCGAGAAGAGGTAGAGGGCGGCCTAAGAAGTATTGGGGAGAGGTAATCAGGTAGGACATGGCGAGGCTTCAGATTTCCGAGGACATGGCCCTTGATAGGGAGTTGTGGAGGTCGAGTATTAGGGTTGTAGGTTAGGAGGTAGTTGAGTCTTTCCTTAGTTCGTACATTTGTGAGGCTAGTTTGGTAGGGTTTTTGTCTGAGACAACTAGTGGCAATGTTGTGTCTTACTACTCTTTCATTTCATAGAGCCGACTCTATTTAATGGTTACCGCTTTTGCTCTGCACCTATTTTCTTGCTTTCATGATGTTGTTAATTTTTTTCTTATGGTATCTGTTGGCGGTGCTGATATTGTCTCTCCTCTTTTCTTTTCTTTTCGTCTTCTTGAGCCGAGGGTCTTTCGGAAACAACCTCTCTACTTCTCGGGGTAGGGGTAAGGTCTGCGTACACACTACCCTCCCCAGACCCCACTAGTGGTATTTTACTGGGTCGTTGTTGTTGTTGTTGTTCTTGTTGTTATAGGAAATAAGGTCATTATGGACTTTGAAATGGTCGAAAACTTGTTTGATGAGAAATGGAAGTGGATAACCATGTTTCAGTCTTGTGTATTTGCAACCTTTCCTTTATGTGTTAAATGAGTGTGTACTTCGGTGAAACTTTTAGTTCTTAGTAGTTGGGTGCTGAATTGGTGAACATTTGCATCTAAACAATTTCTCACTTGTAGGGTGAAGCTATTGGATCTTTGTCAGAGATTGATGACCTTAGTAGCAAATTTTCCAAGGTAATTCTTTCTAAAGTTGCTTGAATCATTGTTTTTATTAATCTTGTGTTATATCTTTGTGAGGAATGACTGAAATGACTTAGTTTCCATGGTTTCCATGATTGTTCCAAGCTCAAAAATTTGTGAACTAGAGGTCCACAGTTCCTCTTTAATTTTTGGACCCTGTTCTCTAGAATGTTCAAGCTTCACTAGAATGTTCAAGCTTCACTAGAATGTTCAAGCTTCACTGGATTGTTAGTGCTTCATTTGGTCTACATTGCCATCTGACTAGGAAGTAGGACCTAACAATCTTCTGCCATGTAGCAATGATATCTGCAAATCTGTAGTGCTGGATGCCTGAGTTCACTGCAAACTTGGTAAAGAACAAGATCATTTTTTTAAATTTGAGATAGTTAAGAAGGATAAAATTTCGGACTTGTCTTGCCCATATGAGACCAACTTATGTTAGATTTCCCCCCTCAAAATGTTAAACTCCAGTTCACCCTTGCCCTTTCCTAGGGGAAACTGCTTTTGAGCTCCTTTGACTTTGGAACATCAATTTCCAGCATGGGATGTGCCCATGTGATCAATTCCTTAACAACAATTCATTCAGTTTGGTGTTTGAAAAGTAATGTTTTTAAGCGTTGGTAGTGTGCAACATTTGGTCTTTGTCTCATTTCCTTACTAGAAATGCTGTTGAAGTTAGAAAATTCCCCCAGAGGTTTGTGCTGACCTTCAATAAGTGATACAATGCTACAACAGCTTCTTGTAGTGCACTTTACTTGATCAAAAAGGGAAATTGCATCTTATAGTGGAGTTCAGCTGTTGTGACTCCCTTATTGATCTGATTCTGGAAAAACAAGAGTGAGAGGGCTTTCACGAAAGTACTTTGCTGTACATGGTGACTGTATTGACTGTTTAATGTTTTCTTGACATCTACCGGATTCATATTTCATAACGTTATGTTAGCTTGTCATCTCAATTCCTACAAGCTGTAGTGCTGCTAATATTTAATATCTTACTTGACCACCTTCTTTCGCAGTTGAACAAGGATGATGGTGGCGCCATAAATCCAGGATTTATTGGTGACAGGGAATACAGAGAGAGTGAGTATAGCGTATGGATATCTTTTGGGATTACTTCTGGCTTATATTCAATTTTCTTGTTATAAAAGCTTTATAAATTTGAAAGCAATGCCCACACAGGTCATACTATTCCTATTTCTTTCTGGACAAGTGTTTGGTTGGTTCTTTACTCATGGGAGCCTTTACATAGGAAATAGATGCGCTAAATAGTCAGAAAGTGTGATGCATAAGAATACTCATATTGATTCGACTTAAGCTTAACTTGCCAGATGCTTTTCTTTAAGAGGTTCTCGGACATTACCTTGGTTTGTTAATTATTGATACTCCTTTTAAGCATTGTGGGATTTTGCTTTGTGATGTTAAGGATTGCTGCTTTTCAGTTCCATTAAGCAGCATATGCTGAGAACTTTGACTGGGAACTAGAGTTTTTTGTTTGGTGATGTGTTTAGAAAGAGTGACTTCTCTAATTCACAACATTATTTGGCAATCACTTGTAAGTCACATATGAGTTTTTGCTTTTACCTTTCTCAGTAGAGGTCGAATCTGTATTTCTCTTACCAATATGAAGTTTGCCCTTGAGATCATCTTTCCTGATTTAATTCATTTTTGGTTAATTAGTTAAGTGAAGGTATATTTTTGTAACACGATGAATTTTTCAGGCTCATCTGCTGTTGAGTGGGCACAAGATGCAGATTTTCATAATTGGATTGGTCGGAAAGCTCTTGATGGTGAAAGCAATGACAGCAAAAGATGGCCATCGCAGCCGTACTCTTCTGCTGCTCGCTTTTTGGAACCAAATCCTTTGTACAGAACTTCCTCATACCCTGAGCAACAACAGCAACATGAATATCAACAGCAAACCCCAAACCACCACTACTCCAGTGAACCAATACTCATCCCAAAATTACCTTTCACTTCATTTCCTCCTCCTAGTGTGAGGCATCCACAAGCTTCCCCAAATAACCAGTCACAGCATCCGAATGGTCCAAATCAACCTGGTGGACAGCAAATGCCGCTTTCCTCTCCTAACTTACCTCCCTTTTTAAACCCTGCAAATCACTCAACTGCCTCACATCATGGCCCGCAGTATGGTGGAAAGTTTGCTCAAGGAACACCTCCTGGGCTTGCCCTTCATACTCAAATTCCAAGCCAATGGTTGAAGCAATCTACTTTGTATCCTGGAGAGCAATCAAGCCTGACCAGTAATATGATCCCGCAGCAGTTGCATCGCCAAAATGGTTTCGCACCACCACATGGGGGCCCGCAGCAACCCCAGCAGCCTGGACAACACCATCCCTTGCATTCACCCTATGGTCATATGCCGGGGTTGCAATCCCAACTGTTTAATCACCATATGTCTCCACCCTCGCAGGTGCTGAATAATTTTGATATGCTTGGGTTGGCTGATTTAAGAGATCAAAAGGCAAAACTAATGCTGAGAGGTAGACAGGGCCTGCACTACTCCCAACAAGGCTTTGACGTTGGTAGCCAGAGAAATAATAGTGCATGGCCAAGATTTAAATCCAAGTACATGACAGCAGATGAATTAGAGAATATTCTTAGAACGCAGCTGGCTGCTACCCATAGCAACGATCCTTATGTTGATGATTATTATCACCAAGCTTGTCTGGCAAAGAAGTCCGCTGGTGCAAAGTTGAAGCACCATTTCTGCCCAAATAATTTGAGGGATGGTAGTGCTCGAACTCACGCTAATTCTGAGCCACATCCTTTTCTCCAGGTTGATGCTCTTGGAAGGGTTGCTTTCTCTTCTATTCGCAGGCCCCGCCCGCTTCTTGAAGTTGATCCGCCAAAATCATCACCTACTGGATGCATTGAACAGAAAATATCTGAGAAACCCCTGGAGCAAGAGCCAATGCTAGCAGCTAGGGTGACTATTGAGGATGGTCTCTGTCTTCTTCTTGATGTTGATGATATTGACCGGTTCCTACAATTTAATCAACTTCCAGATGGAGGAGACCAGTTGAAACGCAGGCGGCAGGTTCTGCTTGAGGGTTTGGCATCATCACTTCAATTAGTTGACCCCCTAGGAAAAAATGGCCACTCTGTGAATTTGGCTGCTAAAGATGATGATGTCTTCTTGAGGATCGTCTCCCTTCCCAAGGGCCGGAAGCTGCTAGTTCGATACCTGCAGCTTCTTTTCCCTGGAAGTGAACTGACCAGGATGGTTTGCATGGCTATTTTCCGGCATCTAAGGTTCTTGTTTGGCGGGCTTCCGAGTGACCCTGGGGCAACTGAGACTACTGTGAGCCTTGGAAGGACTGTGTCACTGTGTATTTGTGAGATGGAGCTCAAAGCACTTGCTGCCTGTCTTGCATCAGTGGTTTGTTCAGCAGAGCCTCCTCCGCTCCGTCCTGTTGGAAGCCCTGCTGGAGATGGGGCATCTATTGTTCTAAAATCTCTTCTTGAGAGGGCAACTGAGATCTTAAGAGATCCCCATGCTGCTGCCCAGTGCAGCATACCTAATAGGTCATTCTGGCAGGCCTCGTTTGATGCATTTTTTGGGTTACTCACGAAATACTGTTTCAACAAATACGACACCGTAATGCAATGTTTCTTCACACAAGCCCCACCAGGTGTGGCTGTTAGTGGATCTGATGCAGCCAAAGCCATTAGTAGGGAGATGCCTGTTGAACTTTTGCGTGCGAGTCTTCCTCACACTAGTGAACAACAGAAAAAGGTCCTATTAGATTTTGCACACAGGTCCATGCCTGTGCTGGGTGTTGGTAGCCAAAGTGGTGGCACATGATTACCGTTGAAGATTGATCTCGTGTATTAGGCGTCTACTTGAAAATTGTCCGGAAATACGTCAAAACGTGTAATGATGGTTTACGAATTACAGTCCTTGGCACATATGGCGTTTATGACTAAAAATTGCTGAAGTTGCAAGAGGAGGAGCCTGATCATCTGCAGTATTCTTTTGCCTGAGATCAAGGAACTTCATTCTTCTCTAGCCATGGATGTGGTCGTCCTTGTTGGTACTGTGCTGCTTCAGAGAAAGGTGTGAAGTAGGTTGTTGCTGTAACATGTTTTAGTTTTCTTTTTGACTTTGAAGTTTATTTGATGCTATTTTCTCATCTGTGATAGTTCTGTCATCCTGGGAAGTTTTTAGTGTTAAGATGTACAGTGTTCAACTAGAGAAAGCATTCAGCTTCTAGCTTTGGATGATATGGGGAGGAACTTGTTATAAGTTGCGAATGTCTGATAATTATGTGAGTCAACGTTGAAGCTTCGGAACAGTTGATGGTGGTACCCTGTTCCGACTCCTCCTATAAGAAAATATTCAAGAAGTTTAAAGCTCTTTCAATCTTATTGTCTTTTTGTGTGTTTCAGAAATCCCTAGTAATCGGTACCTCAATGCCTCGAGCTTCCCATCGCTAGGGCTTCAAGTTACCTTTCTGGCCTTGAGCCCGAAATATGACTAGAGAATTTGTGACTAATATTAAATATAGCCAATACAAATGGAATAGAATTATCAGGCATACGACACCGAATCTTATGTCATCAGTTTGATTATTAATCCTCTTTCTCTTAATCTTTTCTTTATTTATATCGTCTCCCATATAGGCATTACTGGCTTGAGCAATGAGGCGGATTATGAGACACAAGGCTTCGTGGGTAAATTTCACAAATGATCATGAATTTTTTTTACCAAAGTCATATAACTTTATTCTCAAACACAAATCATAAAAATTTATTAACTCACACAAAAATCATAATGATTGGAAAATACAACTTTTCAGTAGTATTTTCTTATTTCGTAATTTTTAAAATTTATTTTTAGATCCACACACACACACACACACACACACACACACATATATATATATTCAAATTGATAGCATTTTTGTTTCAAGTGCTATCTAATTATACTTTTTTTTGGTGAGAACATCATGCATTCCGAATTAAATTTTTTTGGGGGGAAGGATTCACTTTTAATATTATTTTAATTTATGTATATGGGTATTAGATCGATTGTGTTGGGTCATCCCTATTTTAAGGGAAAAATATAAAATTGGCCGCTCGGCCGAAACTAATTGCAAACAAATATAAAATATGTATATTATATGTATATAATACACATATATATATAAATATATATTTTATCGGTAATTATTTTTGGGAGCTGCTAAAAAATATGTATTTCTCCTATTTTAAATGGGTTACTATTTATTAGACTGAAAATAAAAAATAAAAAATGTGGGACAAGAAAATACTACAAGAAAATTGTGTTTTTCGGTTACTATGATTTTTGTATGAGTTAGTGTAAGTTTTACGATTTTTGTGTGAGAAAAGAAAGTTATATAGCTTTGGTGAAAAAAATCATAGTTATATGACCATTTGTGAAATTTACCCTAGACCTGACACTAACACTTAATTTTGGTGATTTCCTAATCTAAAGCGGCACTGGATTTGAATAGCTAGGAACCGTAGCATAGGGAACATCAAACCCTTTTGCCGCCGCAAGACCGGCTAATCGTATGCAACATGCTTGAATACCCATGATTCTGGAAGGCACATGAATCCGAACATTATTTTGAATGTGCGACTAAGATCACATTACATAGGTACCTGTAGCGGCGAAGGTGGAGTATTTGCCATTCGGACGAACCCGATAGCTTTTGCTAGGTTGTGTATATTTATTAGGAAATTCATTAAATATCTATAAATATGTAATAGCGAACCTGTAACTAAGACCTGCCATGAGTTTGATGACATAACTCAAAAACTTTAAATCCTGACTCTACTACCTCTGGAACTTGTGCAAATGAGGTGTCGGTCGATCCCAAAAGAGAATGCTGGATCAATCTGCTGGAGTCGAAGGGTCGACGAAGTTAAGGAACAGAGGAGTTTTCGAGCAGGAGATGAGCGCCACGTTACAATGATATATTTACTTGAGAAATATCTATCGTCGGTCGACTCCTTGAGGCAGAGCATCCGGAAATCTTATGGATTATTCAACACCAGTCGGAAGTACATCCTAGCTGAGGATACATTTTTCATAGCGTCCACAATCTAGGGTAACAACAATTAGAAACCAACACAGATCTTTTTATTTTTTTTTATGGTATTATCCACACTATCTTGTGCACAACTTCACTATCTTGTGTAATTATACACAGATCTTCATCGTTGCAGTATCGCGAGGTTTGGATCAGGACTTATGCGCGTTATGAGGCATACTACGTGCATCGGGTTAGTAAATTTGCAGCTTCTATGGTTGGAGGATGTTATTGTGGGCATCCGAATCATGCGGTGCATTGTGTGGGTTCAACATGGGTGCATGATCATGTTTGGTCTAGTGTGTTGAGATTGATACGATGCTCGTATGTTAGAATCAGGTGTTGCAGAGAATTCTGGATGTTGGAATTTAGTTCCAAGGCTTGTGGGCTAAGGTAGTAGGAGGAACCTTCAGTCTGGTTTGAGCTAATATGCTCATATGGGTTGTGGTGGCACGGGCAAGTACACGAGGTGTTAAACGGTGATTTTGGGCAGCTCTGGAATGGTTCTCGGCACGTTCGAGGACGAACGTGTGTTTAAGTGAGGGAGAATGTAACGACCCGACCGACCATTTTGAGCTCTAGCGTGTCGTTCGGCGGTTTGAGGCCATGAGTAGTTTCACTTCATATTTTATGACTTGTACACGTAGTCGAAATTGAATTTTGGGAAGTTCAGAGTAGATTCAGATGGAAAATTCTCAATCGGAAGCTTTAAGTTGGAAGAGTTGACCAAGGTTTGACATTTGAGTAAACGACCTCGAAATCGGGATTTGAAGGTTCCAATATGTTCGTATGATGATTTTGGACTTGGGCGTATGCTCGGATTAAGTATCAGATAGTCCGGGAGCATTTCGACGCTTATTATGGAAACTTGGCATTTTGAAGGTTTTAGAATTTCCTAAGTTTGATTTGAAGTAGACTTTGGTGTTATCGATGTCTGTTTGGGATTCCGTGCCTTGAAATAGGTTCGTACTGTGATTTGTGACTTGTACGTAAAATTTGGCGTCATTTCGGAATGTTTAAGTGTAATTTGGATGCGTTCAGCGAAATATGAAAGTTTGAAAGTTGAAAGAAGGTTTTTGATCATCGATTCGTAGTTTGGATGTTGTTTGGTATGATTTGAGGCCTCGAGCAAGTCTGCATCATGTTTTGGGAATGGATGGTATGATTGGACGGGGTCCCGGGGGCCTCGGGTGTGTTTCGGATGGGCTACGGGTCATTTCGCCATGTATGAGTTGCTGTTTCTGAGATCCGGTGCATCCTTCTTTGCGATCGCAAAAAAAGGGCCGCGATCGCGAAGAGCAAAGTGCTGTTCTAGGCCTTGTGAATCGCGATTAGGGAAGGAAGGCCGTGATCGCGTATAAGGAGTTTTCTGTTGTCAGTGGTTTGACTTCGAGAGATTATATCTTGCAATCTATAAGGAATTTAGGAATGATCCAAAAATGAAAGTTGTAGCCCTTTGAATCTAGGTTTCAGAAAATCAAACCATTTATCATTTGGAATTTACGTTATGGCCATTATACCGAAGGGTGTCTGTGAAGAGGAAACAAAATTTGTAGATCGCGATCACGAGATTTTGGCCGCAATCACGATGAAGGAAACGATGTTGGAACTTTTGTTAATCGCGATCGCATGGATAATGACCGCGATCGCGAAAAAGGAGGCCTAACAGGTGTATTAAACATCTAATTTCGGGATTTTGAGCTCATTTCATCACTTTTAAGTTCTTAGAGCTCATGTGGAGCGATTTGGGGGTGATTCTTGAAGATCGTTTTCACCATATATCATAAGGTAAGTTATTCCTAATTGTTTCAAGTTAAACACATGGGTTATATATGGATTTTAACATAGAAATTTTGATAGAAATTATGGAATTTTTGGAAGAAAACCTAGAAATGGTATTTTTAGATTTTGACCACGAAATTGGATATAGAATTAGGAATAAACTATATATTTGAGTTCGTGGTATTATGGGTAATGTTTATCTTCAAAAAATTCTGAAATCCGGGTACGTGCGCCTGGGGGTTGACTTGGTTGGCTTTTTGAGCAGAGTTAAAAATTATTATAAATTGATTAATTATGACTATGAGAGTATATTTTTATTGGTTTGCACGTTGTTTGACTAGTTTCAGATCGATTGGCATCGGTTTAGGGCGTTAGAGAGGTGTTTGAGCTAGTTATGGAACTTTAGAGTGAGGTAAGTCTCATGTCTAACCTTGTGAGAGGGTATTTACCCCGTAGATGTTATAATTATTACATGCTACATGTTATGGTAGCTGCACACGTATGAGGTGACGAGTGTCTGTGCGTATGCTAGAGTTCCTGATTATGTTCGGGTAGACTTAGATTCACGCCATTCTTTAATTGTACTAATTGATTTATTCTTGCCTATTTAATTACTTTAATTCGCATTACGACGTGAGACTAGACTCTATCTTATATATTTGACGAGCTACTTGATTACCCGTAAGAATTGTACTTCTCTTTCGGATTTCGCCCGCGTTGTGCGTATTCATCGAAAAGTTTCTCTTGAATTCCATAACTCACACGTATATTCGTGAGTGGGGTCATAAAATTGTAAAAGCTTCACACTCTTATGGGATCATGCCGTTCTCCTCGGCAGGATATTGTAACACACTCTTATGGGATCCGACCGTTTGCCTCGGCAATATCACATATCATATTTTTATGGGATTGGGCCGTTCGCCTCGGCAGAATTATGTATCACACTCTTATGGGATCAAGCCGTTCGCCTCGACAGAATTATGTATCACACTCTTATGGGATTGGGCTGTTCGCCTCGATAGTTCTATGAAACACTCTTGTGGGATCGGGCCGCTCGCCTCGGTAGAATCGTGCGAAATGCTTGATAAGTAGTTCCCGTACTCATGAGTTTCCTAACCGTTGATTTGGTATTGACCATTTGAGGAGGTATCCGATAATTGAGGACTTTTGTGTTTATTGTTCAGCTGTAGACCGTATTATTTGCCTATATCTATACTCATTGCTTACTTACCAAATTTCATACTTGTCTACTTTGTTATATTTGATTTACTGGACCACTAGTAAGTGTTAATGTCGACCCCTCGTCACTACCTCTTCTGGGTTAGGCTAGATACTTACTGGGTATGCGTTGATTTACGTACTCATGTTGCACTTCTGCACAAAATGTGCAGGATCTAATAGGTTCATTTGGTGGTCATTTGGGCGCGTAGGTGCAACTATTGAGGGGACTTTATGGTGAGTTGCATTCCATACTACGATTCGCAGCACACAAAGTTTCCATCATAATTGTTTACTTTATCATGTCTATCTTGTATTCCAGACAGATGTTGTATTGTTATTGTACTTCCTAGTAGATACTCATGCACTTGTGACAACGAGATTTGAGGTGTTCTAGAATTTGTTTATGGTTTTCTTTACATTGACACATTATTACTTTATATTGTAATTAAATTGTACGTATCTACGATTATTTAATGCATTGATCTCTTTGTCTAATAAGATTCATGATTTCAAAAATAATAAAATGAATAATTAAGTTGGTAGTTCACTGTTGGCTTGCCTAATGGCGACATTGGGCGCCATCACGACCTATATTGAGATTTGGTTCGTGACAGCTTGGTATCATAGCACCAGGTTCACTTAGGTCTCACGAGTCATGAGCAAGTCTAGTAGAGTCTTGCGGATCGGTACAGAGACGTCTGTACTTATTTTCGAGAGGCTACAAGGCTGTTAGGAGCACTTCCCTTCTTGATTTCTCGCCACACAAGTTGATTCCATTGAAGCTTATGCCTTCATTTCCTTCCTACTCATTCTTATACGGTGTTGAACACTTGTTATCAATTGGGAATTGAGAAGTTGTAATGGTACTGCAGATGTGGTGCACGATGTTTCTCCTTGCATATTCAAGTGGGCTATTATCGTCACCTTGTAGAGGGGTGTTATGTCATTTTAGCCCAGTGTTGGTGTTGCCTACGGTCAAGATTTGATATATTCTAAATTTTGTGGAATTCTTGTTAATATTGTGGTGTCACCATCCTTGATTGAATGCATTGAGGCTCATCGGCATGTTGGTCTTCATTTGTTTGCCTCTGGGCACGGTGTTGTGAGATGGAACCTAAAAGGAAGCTATCAGAGATGGTTGTGTGTTGCGACTTCAGGATTGAATCGGCGTTTCCAGTGTTGATGGTTCGATGGAGATGATCTCTGAGGTGGTTTCTATGCTTAGGAATTTTGAATATGACGAGAAGGGATTGATTGGAATGTAGGAAAAAGTGAAGTATTTGATCATTTTCTTGGATGCAATACGGCTTCGAGTTTCAAACACGTTGTTGGACCTTCGGGTGATGCTAATGAATGAAGGGATTCTTACGGCTGGTGGATCAGTGTGGACCCATGGAGGTTAGTTGATTTCATGATGGACGTAACTATAGAAATGACGTTGGAGGAGGTCGATGTGAGGTTACACAGGTGGGCTATCTCTTGTGAGCAGGTTAGCGGCTGTGTGGTTTTGATGAGATTTCTACGAAGAGTTCTACTTTAGGCCCAACATGGGATGCATGTACTGCGATGTGAGCTTGGATCGCTTGAAGAAGATGGTACGACTATTAGAAGGTCGAGTGTGCGATTGTGGCTGATAATTCGGGATGTGTTATGATTAGTCCAATAAGAACTTATGAGAAATTTGGCTGAGTAACGATGTGAGATCATGGTAACTGGGAAGAAGGAGTCGTTGTGGGGTCTGGATCTATGTGATTGTAGCGTAAAGCTAAGTGGGGGAGCCCATTGTCTATGATTAGGTCACATGGTTGTGTGCTTGTGTGATCATCGGTACATAAGTGGATCAGTTATGACTAAGGGAAGAGAACATCAAGAGTAATTCAAGCAAGGGATTTTATGGGTGTGTGCATACGTTTTCCTTATCGGTCTATGTGAAGGTTGGGAAATGACTCAGAATTGTTATTTCTTTATGAGATGTACAAGGGAAATGATTCTTTAGGTTGCATCTTGGGACCGTTCATGTTCTAGTAGAGCACTAGTTGTCTGGTTATATGTAATCGGGACTGGATTAGAGTGGGCGACTCTCGATAATGGTACTAGTGGATTCAAGATTTAAGGCGTGGTGCTTATGGCTTTTCGGGCTCGTTACGTGGATGCGGATTTGGGTTTTGCAGCAGAGTGTGAAGGGTACTTGGAAAATTTCTATGTTATCATCGGGTTTGCAGTGCGGTGTTAGGAAGATGTAAAGGAAACAACTTCGGATTCGCAGAAGGTTTTTCAGAATATGTGTGTCAATTGGAGATACTATTGAGTGAATGAGGAGGGTATGAGATGGCTTATGTGTATTGAGATGACGTGGTCTCGTGATTTGTGTCACTCGGGATGAGTGTTGATTAGGATCCGTTATGTGATTGAATAGAGGTATTGATTTTGAAGGCAAGTCAAGAAGAAATTGGAAGAAGGTGAGTCAGCCTAGTAGTGGATTGGTGACAAGCGCAAAACACACACTTAAATATGCTCACTAGTCGAATATAGTATAATATAATATCGTATCCACATGGATTAGAGTTAAACAATATTTTCGTAGTTTATAACTTGATTGCTATCCAAGATGATCAACAATTGAGATTTATGTGATTAAAACTAAAATTAACTAAGTGTCTAACTTATTGATGAATGACACTCGAACAAAAGTAAGCAAGGAAGATATCAATGGGATAAAATAGGGATTGATTGGATAGGTGCAAGATAAATGTCTGAGATTTAACTCTAGTTAATTCACTTCTAATGTTCAAGTGAGTCTCTCGAATTCACTCAATTAGTAGTTCAAATGTTTAGTAGAAACTCCTCTCTCGATTAAGTCTCAACCTCACAATATGAACCAATTTAAGCACAGTGAAGATATGCAAGAATTCGTAGTGGATTGGTCTTTAGGAGAACCTCTCTCGATTATCCTCCTAACTAGGGTCAAACAATAATTCAACTAGCCTCTTTCGATTACTAAGAAGAATTAATGAACTCAACCAACAAGATAATGCAATGATATCATAAGTTATGCCTCTCTTGATTACATGAACATGTGAATATATATGCAATAATTAAATCATCCAAAATGATTCACTACATAAAAACTAGAGTTATAATCCACAAACAAATATCAATACACCAAATCCATCAAACCCTAAAGAGAACTACTCCATAGATATGGAGTAATTCATCACAAATAAGTTTAAGTTAAAGGAAAGCATAAACGATCCAAACTCTTGTCTTGAGTGAGGATTGAATGATGAAATCTTTGTGCTCTTGCTTCTCCTACTTCTCCTTAGCTTCCTTAGGTCTTAGATGTGTCAAAAGTCCCAAAAATACCATTTTCCCATGTATATATACCAAGTAGGGTCGGGCCCAAACGAACACACCTTCTCCTACACGAAATAGGACTCTTTCCGGAATAGGACATGGGTAGCCGCGCACCTGGGAGTGTGCTCGCGCATATGGCCGTGCACTTTGGAAGGTATTCTGCCTCACATGCGCGTCCAGTGCACGCTCGCGCACCTGGGTGGCGTCCTGCTCGATTCTCCGTTTCTTTCGTTAAGTGCATGATTGTCCGTTGATCCCCGAACACAATCCCAACTTAATCCTTGAGCTTTTACTCAGACTTCAAAGCTCTAGAATAGCTTGAATTCATTCCATAACATCTACATAGCTCGGGATCACTCCTACAAGGCATAAAACACACAATTAGTGCAAAATACTAGCGATTAACGCTCAAACTCAATTAAAGTGCAGTAAATTAGAGTGCGATAAACAACTAAAACACGAAATTATAGCCTACCATCAACACCCTACACTTAAACCATTGCTCGTCCTCGAGCAAACAAACTACACTTTATAATGATACGACCGTTTTTTAAACAACTCACATATCTCATCACACCAAGAATATTTAAAATCGATTAAGCACAATAGTGTAACATCCTAGCCTCAAGATTTGACTCAAAAGCACCTTGCATTATTTATAACCTGCTCACTTTCTCCAATATAGAGGTCAAGCATTACCTTTCCTTTATGAATCAAGTGCTCTCACAACAAAAGAGAGTAGTTCCATACACAATAAACATTAAGAACAACTCGGAACTCAAGATAAACAGAATTAACTCACTCTCAGAAATAACAATCATATGCCACAAATGATGAACCATAGGCTTGCCGCCGTGTACTACTATATTAATTGAGATCATTCAGTCAAGGATCAAGTAGGACTTTAATTGGTTGTAATATAAGCTGAGGGACGGGTAGGATACATTAAGATATAAGAGTGACTACACCTCCCTAAGTACTTTAATACATACATCTCATTGTTAAAACCCACACTTATGTTAAACCAATACCCCACCTTCACATCAATTTACATTAACTCCCAACTTCTTTAAGTACAAATACATTAAGAGTTACCACTTATCAATGAATAATTTTCACAATAATACACTATGTATTTTTTTTTCTTTTTCAATTCAAGTGGCTCTTACTTTTTCAAAACAGTGCACCTTTCTCCTTATTTCAATAGTTCCACTCAAAAGCCAAATCAACCACCCCACACTTCAACTTTTACAAAGTTCATAACAAATTCAAGTGCTCACAAAAAGGTAAATGGTTCAAATAGAAGGTTAATTTAAACAACTGGGTAAGGCTTGTAATATGGTTACCAAAGAAATAGGATGACAGGCTCGACGAGGTTAACTACGATACATAACAATTTGGTGGGTAAACGCATATCATCGGCTCAACAAAAAATGCCTATATCACTTCCAAGACTGAATAAAACTACTATTTCACTTTGCAAACACAAATGGCAAGTTCTAGACATCAAATGTAATACACAGAATAACACAAAATCTCACACACACCTGGCACATAACTCAGTCAAGATTGGATTATCAAGACACTCTAGCCAAATTAGTTAAGCAAAGTTAAGATTATACAATTTAAGGTACTTATGCAAGAGTAAAAAACTGAGCCTAAGAGTCACAACTAAAGTACTCACTATTCTCAAAGCATAATAAAGTCAAGAGACATTGTTTTCAATTCAAACCATAGCACAAGGGTTCCTACTTCTAAAAATAAAACTAACTACACCCGGTTCAAACAAAACCCTCGGAAAAGAACCGCTACACAAAGAAAAACCAAGGGGGAATTAATACACTACCTAACAAAATAAAGTCTTTTTGTCCTTTTCTTTCGACTTTAATCCCTCAAGAAACCCGTCGAATGATATCCATCGTCGGGAAAAATTAAAAAATTTAAATTTTTTATGGTTTTCCAATTTTTTTCTATCAAACTACTACAACTATTTTTTAATACACATATAACATACATACAAATATATCCCCCACATCACACTTTAAGTTGTGGCATGTCCCTATGACACACAATTAAAAAGCATAAGGTAGAGGAACTTCCCTGAATCTCTAGTCGGGTTCTGAGTCAAAGTCGGGCTGCATTCTTCATGCCCAAACTAGTGCACACATCCACGCGGACAACAGAGGATCGAGTCATACACCAATCTAACCTGTAGCCTGCGCACAATCAAGTAACACCAAACGTAAAAAGAGAAAATAAAATAAAATAAAAAGAAAAATTCCTAAATTAGCACCATAAACTATTTCAAACACTATTAATTGCCAATCCCCGACAACATCGCCAAAATTGACGAGCGCAAAAAACATATTTAAATATGCTCGCTAGTCGAATATAGTATAATATAATATTGTATCCACAGGGATTGGAGTTAAATAATATTTTCGTAGTTTATAGCTTGATTGCTATCCAAGATGAACAACAATTGAGATTTATGTGATTAAACCTAAAATTAACTAAGAGTCTAACTTATTGACGAATGACACTCGAACAAAAGTAAGTAAGGAAGATATCAATGGGAGAAAATAGGGATTGATTGGATAGGTGCAAGATAAATGTCTAGGATTTAACTCTAGTTAATTCACTTCTAGTGTTCAAGTGAGTCTCTCAAATTCACTCAATTAGTAGTTCAAATGTTTAGTAGAAACTCCTCTCTCGGTTGCGTATTGCAATTGTTCTTATGAAATAAGTATAGTGAGAGGGTTCTAGCCAATGAAGTGTTCATTCTATTGGTAGTTTAGGGGCTATGATAGAATTCTTGTACTCTTGTGTAGAGGCATGATAGGTACAATGAGCAGTATAGAAATTGGACGTCGAGGATCAAGGTTGCAGTTCAGTATTGATAAGAATATCATGAGCTTAGTGGATTTCAGATGTTCAGAGTATGCTGGCACTATTTTTGGGCAGCCTGAGGATGGTCTATTTTGTGGTAGAAGTGTTGGGTATTGAAACATGGATGCTTGACTAGTACTATGGAATAGCACGATCGATGTCCATTAATGTTCAGATTTTACTTCCTGGTGTGGAAGGTTGTGGGAGTATATCCCACGGGAAGATCGTACAGGTGTGACGTATTAGTCATTCGATTATTAGAGATTGAAAATAGGTATGGAGATTTTGGTACTGTCGCCTATGGGAGAGGTTATGACTGAGAGGTGCTCTATCCCTTTAGTTGTGGACTGTGGGAGTTTGTTTCGGATTTGACGGCTACTCTTATGTGTCATTAATAGGGTTATTGTGGATCCGTGAAAGGTTATTGGCCAAGTATGGGATGATCGGAATCGGCTTGAGGTTCACTAGTAGATCTAATGTGAATGTGTGCTCTATATCAGGTCAGATGTGTTCATTCAGCATAACATTTCTTATGGAGGAGTCTTTGGGTGTTGGATATTATTCCTGTCATCATCTATTCTCTGTAATACTCTATTATGCCATGTGGGTTGTGAGACGACTAGATTATTCGCACCTGTGTTGTGATCCCGTGTATCTTATGGTGTTATATGAGCAAGATGGTTCTCTAGATGCAGGTCATTTATTACACCTTAGTCATGCTTGAGCTTTTTAGCGTGTGGCGCTATCCGTCTCCCCAAGGCTGTATTTATGCACTTGGCGTGCTTGTGGTCGATATTCAGGCATTTCGTAGGTATGAGCATTATGGCTCGATGGGTATTTCCTTATTGATTGTTATGTATGGATCAGGTGGCACACCGCCACAGGTATCATGTTTGGATCGGGTTGCACGCCGCAACAGTATCATGTGTGGATCAGGTTGCACACCACAACAGTGAGATATTGAGTACGATTCCCTATATTTATTTTTATGTGTCTTGTTTGTCATCTCTAAGAGAGGTTCATAGCATATGTTGGCTGTTTTATTCGTTACGCGAGCTTGGTAGTTCTTTGTCAAAGTTTGTTCTTCCTTATGGGTCATATTCGAGTTGTAGCTTGTTGGCGCATTGGTGGTGTCATATGAGATTTTAGATGCTATTTGAGGTGACTTATTGCTCGAGCATCTTGTACTGGGTGAGGCAAGGTTATTGGACCTGAAATCGGTGCAATCCAATTTATGTAAGGTATATTAAAGAGAAAGAGAAAGTATCACAATTCAGTTTAGAATGAGGTAATGGTACTTGTCAAGCGGAGAGACTCTATGATTTATTGATTGGCAGGTGGTTATGAGCTTCTACGTGTCGCTTTCATCATTGCAGTATCGCGAGGTTTGGATCAGGTCTTATGCGCGTTATGAGGTATACTACGGGCATCGGGTTAGTGAATTTGCAGCTTCTATGGCTGGAGGATGTTATTGTGGGCATCCGAATTATGCGGTGAATTGTATGGGTTCAGCATGGGTGCATGATCATGTTTGGTCTAGCGTGTTGTGATTGATATGGTGCTCGTACGTTAGAATCAGGTCTTGCAGAGAATTCTGGATGTTGTAATTTAGTTCCAAGGCTTGTAGCAGGAGGAATCTTCAGTCTGGTTTGAGCTAATATGCTCATATAGGTTGTGGTGGCACGGGTAGGTGCACGAGGTGTTAAACAGTGATTTTGGGCAGCTTTGGAGCAGTTCTTGGCACGTTTGAGGGCGAACGTGTGTTTAAGTGGGGGAGAATGTAATGACCTGACCGGGCATTTTGAGTTATAGCATGTTGTTCGTCAGTTTGAGGCCATGAGTAGCTTCACTTCATGTTTTATGACTTGTACGCATAGTCAGAATTGTATTTTGGGAAGTTTAGAGTTGATTCAGATGGAAAATTCTCAATTCGGAAGCTTTAAGTTGGAAGAGTTGACCAAGATTTTCCTTTTGATTAAACGACCTAGGAATCGGGATTTGAAAGTTCCAATAGGTTCGTTTGATGATTCTGGACTTGGGCGTATGCTCGGATTAAGTATCGGATGGTCTGGGAGCATTTTAGCACTTATTGTGGAAAGTTGGCATTTTGAAGGTTTTAAAATTTCCTAAGTTTGATTTGAAGTGGACTTGGGTGTTATCGTTGTTCGTTTGGGATTCCGAGCCTTGAAATAGGTTCGTATTGTGATTTGTGACTTGTACATAACATTTGGCGTCATTCCGGAATGTTTAAGTGTAATTCGGACGCGTTCGGCAAAGTTTGAAAGTTGAAATTAGAAACCAACACAGATCTTTTTATTATTTTCTTATGGTATTATCCACACTATCTTGTGCACAACTTCACTATCTTGTGTAATTATACGCAGATCTTCATCGTTGCAGTATCGCGAGGTTTGGATTAGGACTTATGCGCGTTATGAGGCATACTACGTGCATCAGGTTAGTAAATTTGCAGCTTCTATGGTCGGAGGATGTTATTGTGGGCATCCGAATCATGTGGTGCATTTTGTGGGTTCAACATGGGTGCATGATCATGTTTGGTCTAGTGTGTTGAGATTGATACGATGCTCGTATGTTAGAATCAGGTGTTGCATAGAATTTTGGATGTTGGAATTTAGTTCCAAGGCTTGTGGGCTAAGGTAGCAGGAGGAACCTTCAGTCTGGTTTGAGCTAATGTGCTCATATGGGTTGTGGTGGCACGAGCAAGTGCACGAGGTGTTAAATGGTGATTTTGGGCTGCTCTGGAACGGTTCTCAGCACGTTCGAGGATGAACGTGTGTTTAAGTGAGGGAGAATGTAACGACCTGACCAGTCATTTTGAGCTCTAGCGTGTTGTTCGGCGGTTTGAGGCCATGAGTAGTTTCACTTCATATTTTATGACTTGTACGCGTAGTCGAAATTGAATTTTGGGAAGTTCAGATGGAAAATTCTCAATCGATAGCTTTAAGTTGGAAGAGTTGACCAAGGTTTGACATTTGAGTAAACGACCTCGGAATCGGGATTTGAAGGTCCCAATATGTTCTATGATAATTTTGGACTTGGGCGTATGCTCGGGTTAAGTATCAGATGGTCTGGGAGCATTTCGACGCTTATTGTGGAAACTTGACATTTTGAAGGTTTTAGAATCTCCTAAGTTTGATTTGAAGTGGACTTTGGTGTTATCGATGTCTGTTTGGGATTCCGAGCCTTGAAATAGGTTTGTACTGTGATTTGTGACTTGTACGTAAAATTTGGTGTCATTCCGGAATGTTTAAGTGTAATTCGGATGCATTCAGCGAAATATGAAAGTTTGAAAGTTGAAAGAAGGGTTTTGATCGTCGATTCGTAGTTTGGATGTTGTTTGGAGTGATTTGAGGCCTCGAGCAAGTTTGCATCATGTTTTGGGAATGGTTGGTATAATTGGACGGGGTCCTGGGGGCCTCTGGTGTGTTTCAGATGGGCTACGAGTCATTTCGCCATGTTTGAGAAGTTGTTTCTGAGATCTGGTGCATTATTCTTCGCGATCGCTAACAAAGGGCCGCAAACACGAAGAGAAAAGTGTTGTTCTAGGCCTTGTAAATCGCGATCGCGGAAGGAAGGTCGCGATCGATTAGAAAATCAAACCGTTTGGCAGAAAATGAAAGTTGGTGTGACTTCGAGATCTTATATCTTGCAGTCTATAAGGAATTTGGAGATGATCCAAAAATGAAAGTTGTAGCCCTTTGAATCTAGTATTCAGAAAATTAAAATTATACCGAAGAGTGTCTGTGAAGAGGAAACAAAATTTGTACATCGCGATCGCGAGGTTTTGGCCGCGATCACGATGAAGGAAACGATACTGGAACTTTTGTTAATCACGATCGCATAGATAATGACCGCAATCGCGAAGAAGGAGGCCTGTCAGGTGTATTAAATATCTAATTTCGGGATTTTGAGCTCATTTCATCAATTTTTAGTTCTTGTAGCTCATGTGGAGCGATTTGGGATGATTCTTGAAGATCATTTTTGCCATATATCATAAGGTAGGTTATTCCTACTTGTTTTGAGTAATATATGTTGATATTTAATTTTTTCCTCATATTTTAAAATAGTATATATACTTTCAAAATATTATTTTGCATCATTACTTAATTTACAAGAGTTATACAAGTATTTTCTATAATTGTTATAATTTTTAAAGCTTTAAAATTGATTTTTCTTGCATTTTAATTACTTGAATATACATTAATTACCCATTTAAATTATTTTGTGATGACTTAATCGTCCAAATTATTATTTGCACCCATATATATGTTTTATTATATTTTACTTCATTTGCATATAATCATATTTGTATATTTTTTGAGCTATTTGCATAATTTTGCAATAATAGCCTATATTCTATGCATAATTATATTTTATTACATTATTTGTGCCAAAATAGAATTTTATATTTTTAATGTTAAGCTATTATTTTTATTCATTTTACTACACAAGTAATATTTTTTATTATTTATAAATTACTTTTTATAAATTATTTCAAATAAATTTTGCATTTACTTTACAGCCCAATACAAGGCTAATTTCGGACCAAATTACAGTCCCAAACACTTAGCCCATTCATTTTTATCTTCAGCAACCCAATCAAACGACCCCTTTTAAAACCCGGTCGCGACCCGTTTATTTAACCCGCCCCACCTTGGGATCAACGGCCCGAAATAAAACCCCCACTCTCCTTATATCCCCACCCCAAACCCTAGAGACCATTTTCTTTTCCCAGCCGCCCTCACACGCTCTCATCTTCTACGAACCCTAGCTGTCTTACCCCCCAAAAATCTCTCCGAATCTGGTTATACTCCGGTTATACTGTGGAGTCCTACGATCTACTTACTTTATTTACACTACCCTGCTAATACTCACACGTTCTTGATATTACATAGTACTCGCCTATTCTTGGCAAATACTAGGACCTGAGTTATGAACAATCGTCCTCAATCTTCGAGACTTAGACGATATTTCGTCTATATACACTCACCACCAGACTCTATGGGTTTGATTCAGTGAGATTTGGATTACCATTTTTGTTCTTCGTTTTAAATTAGGGTTTGACTGTTTCTTCTTAAATTGATTCTAATTGATTTTGCATGCTATATTTTCCTTATTTGTGTTTAATCGACTGTCTTTCCTTGTTTTGATAGTTAATTTTGATGCTATATAAACCCCTCCCCAATTTCCTCTTAAAAAGAGACTCCAATCACTAAATATTACTACTGTCATTCTTATTCTTTCTTGTCTTACACTATTCTGAGGCTCAATTTTTTGGCCGGCTGAAAGCCAAGGCCACCGTATTTTTTTAAATCTTCTTTCAGTGCAAGCATTTCTCGGGGTCCATTTCGAGACTCTTGTGAACTCTGAAGCACTTGAGGTTTGGGATTTTTCATCACTCTTCTGCAATTGCTGCTATTCTTGAGATTTTGAGTTTTTCATTCTTTATTCGTTTGTTTGCAACTGGTTAGTGCCCTGTACCCTCGTAATTCTACTTCTTTCTGTTTGTGATTATGTTATGTGCATTAGTGTTATCTGGATTTTTCTGAGTTAATTTCGATATTATATACAATTCTGCTTATTTCAGCATTACTTTGTAATTCCATTAGCTTCAATTTTATGCAAGTCTTGATGTTAACTCATATGTGTAAAGCTAAATTGATTCATGACGCCTGCCTGATTCGTAATTGAAACCTAATTGATCATTGTTGAATTTCGTTTGATTTCTTGCATTGAAACCCCTTTGTGAGACTATGTTCTTGCTCGAAATTTCTCTCTTTATGTTGAATCCTTTATACCTAATTTGCTATTTTTCTGCAAGTCATGCCTAAATGCTTAGCCTAATATGCTAACCTTAATTGTGTCTAACCTGAATGATTATTATGTTACTCATACCTGTTGCTTATTCTGAGTTTGGCTTTTTGCTTTGTTCTGTACTACCGTGATAACTAACTTATGCTCAGAATGTGTTCTAATTCATGTTGAGACATTCATGCCCAACCTGTTATCTTTATGGAATTCTCATGTTAGCTATGATCCTTTTTCAGGCTATTTGTAACTCCACTGAGTTCCTGACTTGTTCAATCTTGTGTTCCTCAGTACCAATTGAGACCTTTAGAGTAGATACCATAACCAACACTTTTCCCATATATGTGACCAATTAGCATAAAGTTTGATGCTTGTATGGTATGAAGGTGACATATTTAGGTCTTTATAAGTCTTCTGCTATTGTAATTGATACTCAGCATGTTAAAATTTTCTCATTCTCGACTAAGTGATTGTTCGAACCTGTTCTGTTATGTTGTCTTCATTAAGCCTTCATATTGAAACTTTTCAGAGAAGGCTACGCTCTATTTGTTCTTGTCTATAACTCTATTAGACTCTTATGCTTAAATTTTGTGTCTAAGGTCTTTTTTAGGCTAATTCTGAATCAGTTTACTCTTGAAACCCTTTTTGGAATAGCTCACTATCCTATGATGATCAATTCTGTTACTTTAACTTTGTTTCTTAAAATACAAGCATGAATCTGTCTTGTGAACTTGTCTGTATTCTTGTCTATGTGTTTGGGCTAGAATTGTTGTTAGCCTTAGGAGTTAAGTATGAAAATTGTTAATCAATTCCATGAGTATTTAGTCACCGGTAAGGCTGAATTGAGCATCCTTTGGTTAAGTAAGTTATTCATTTGGGCCTAGTATGTTGGGCCTGCTGTGACTCTTACGCTTAGACTCTTACAAAGCTCCGGACCAATTACAAATATAGAATAACCCAGAAAGACATTTGGGCCTTCCAATATGCTCAGAACTTCACACGGACAACATGCCTAAACTTCAAATGCGAACATTACATTTCAGACTTCCAGTACCACAGCAGGCCCAACATACTAGGCCCAAATGAATAACTTACTTAACCGAGTACCAACATAACGTATCTTTCTTATTACATCATTATATACACATGACATACAAGCCTAATAGGCCAACATCATCATTTATACACTCAAAATATAGGCCGACAAGGCCGTACAATCTTTCACGTACACGACATATATCTACAAGCCTCTAAGAGTACATAATTATCATAAAGGCTGGGACAGAGCCCCGCCATACAAAACCATACACATCTAAATCATACTGACCAAACAAGCAACTCCGGAGCAAATGGAGTGCACCAATATCTTCTGCTGAGCTGATCGCCTACTTGGAGGACTCTCGACCTATCTATCGAGACCTGCGGGCATGAAACGCAGCGTCCCCAGGCAAAAGGGATGCCAGTACAAATAATGTACCGAGTATGTAAGGAATGAAAATCCATAAATAATAGACATGAGAGAAACACAGAGTAAAAGACTCGACATGTATGTCTGCATAACTCTGTGAATCATTTCATTTTTATAATGTCATGCATATGCATATAAATGTCATACCATACATAGGTATATGTGTTCATAACATCATCAAGCCTCTGAGGGCATCCCATCATATCATTTCGGCCATTATGGGCAAATCATCAACGTATACCAGCTGATCAGGTGGTTTTGCATATATAACGCCATAACCCTTTCCCATATCCCATATACATATAATATACGCATATATAATGCCATCTGCTCATGGGTCAATGTACATGTATAAATGCATGAAATGCATAAGAATACGTTAATAAGATTTTCTCGGAATGTCATAAAAATAATATGCCTGTCGGATAAATTTTATCAAATACGTATTTTTCTGAGACCCATGAATAGAAGATATAATAATAATTCACATGGTTAATCGATAATATAGACACCCCTAATATTTCTATGAATAGAGTCATTTATGAAAATTGTGCATTTGCTCGTTTTGTTTGTATCATATTGATCATGCCAAAAAGAAAGAATGGATAGACTTAACATACCTAAGTCGATTCTCTTGACAATCCCTCTAACACACGTCAATTGTGACAACACGTAACAGCAAGATCGGAGTAAAAAAAAATCCGTATGATATTCTTGAGAAAGATTACACCGTACTCCATTATAATTGCCCAATCTCACGTTCTGATATATGACTCTCATATTCTTAAGAATGAATATGTGACTTTCATGTTCTTAAGACTTAAAATGGCCCTCCTTTATTAAAAGGATATGTGACTAACTTCTAGCCTTACCATGCATGTTGTATTTGATAGAAGAATAATGATCTATAACCATGGTATATAGAGTCTACCAGTAATTATTGCAAGAGCACGCCCTATTCTTAAAATGGTGGAAACGGTTTGAATCTCTCACAATAATTTCCTTTTCTATTAGCTTTGATGATAACTTCATAAAGTTGTGGCAATCCAAACAAATACGGATGTTCTTTATAATCTTAATGGCACTGCAGCTAACGTTCTTTGCCAACTCCCACATCTCAATTTTTGCCACATAATCTAATGACTTAAAGAGTCACAATTCTAGGGGGTGGCTTGCTGCCACGTGGGGAGGGTCTAACTTATCCAACTCTTTACTAATCTTCCACTAAAATTAATAATTACCCGATTATTCACATAATTAAGAATTATCTCAAATTACTTATAATACTACTCACTTTTAACATACCTTATACACCTTACTATCATGGCCATGTGGTACCTTGTATGGTACTAGTCCATAAATACCGGGTATTTTAGTTTGGGCCGTATTTTATCCCAAAATGTCAAACTTCGACAAAATTCACTTTCTTCGATTTGCTTACTCTCTCACCTTCACAAATTTACTCATTACTTATTTGAAATAGCATAAAATGCTTATAATCTTAAAATAATCTCATTCCCAAACTTACGTCAATTAACTTACGATGAAACTTTAACGTACGAAAAATGCGGGATGTAACATCTCATTTCCGAGCTTTCATTAATTTACTTATGGAGCACTTTCACGTACGAAAACATGGGGTGTAACATCATTCCCTCCTTTGGAACATTCGTCCTTGAATGTTGACTGATGCACTTATCACTCTCATAACCCATAGCTCTTGCGAATACATTAATATTCTCTTTTCCATTTAGACAACTGTTCTTTGAATAAATCTAAAGGCCAGGGCATTCCCCCCTTTAAACCTCTTTCTCACACCACGACTTGTAGTCGGAATCCTTCTAATCTAGTAACTGTTGCTACCTTCTATCATGCAGCCTGTACGACTCTAACTTTGTATGTGCGCCTATGCGACGCTTCTCTCCTCTTTCCTCCAGCTCTTAGCCAATATCTAGGCCTCACTTTGCAAACATATACAGAGCTTTATAAGATGTGCCTCTGGGCATCTATAGGTATATTGAAGTTCTTCGCTCCGTACTTTGTCGAACTTACGAATATTGTAATATCTTATTTCATAGACCCGATTATCCATTCGTATGACTTTACTGCATCTAGGTAAGTCATACTATACCATAACTCTTACTTCGATTTATTGTTACTAGGGTCTGCTACCGAACTCCAGGTTACTTTCGTTGCTTATACCATATGTATAAATCTAAGTCCTTTAATGCTTCCTCATTACTGTTCATATTAAGAATGATGGCCTAATCTCATCTCATACTTTGTGATTTTTGTCCATCCATTATTGATTCACCTCAATATTGATCTACAATATACCACTCATAACTTTAAACTTCTTACGTAATACATTGCCACTAGGGCTTATGCTGCATCGAGGAATACTTGAAGTGATTTTTCTGATCCACTTAGGGGCGATACTGTACTTCAATAATCGTATTTTATAACATCCCAATGTGATTCACCTTAAAATTCCGTACAATCCATGAAATCCTCTTCAAATCATTACTCAGTCAAAGGCCCAAACGTCATCCTTTATCTATCACAATCACACCCTCATTGCACTACCAGGGCAGCATTCCATTTTTTTCTAGATATTATTAGTCTTAGACTCCTTTGAGTTCATTCAGGCTATACTGAACTTTCTATAATTTAGAGAAACCATTAGCTGTCTTATTTTCATGGTTTAATCCCGAGGGCTTATCCATTCTAGTCACCTTCTCACTTGCCCTTTCTCATTCTTATTCCTGTCATAAAACTTTGTAGCTTTACTATACTTTAGCTTGTGACCTATACATATCTATTTATACTATTCTCAGCCTTCCTTCAACTTGCTTGCATCATAGAATTCCTTGTGTTATTCTGGAACATCAAGCGAGACATCACATTATCTCTAACTCTTCTTTATTCTCTTGACTAGATCTCTCGGTACTTAGAAACCATAGGATGGAAGGTAAGCTACTGACGACGCTGCTATCATTCCTGGATATTGAATCCCAGTGCTTCTAGCCTTCTACCTGAAGCATGGACTATTCACGATCTTCTACCTTTGAGTATCTTGTACATTGTTCACCTTTACCTTACTTACCTTAAAATCTCGCATCACATCTTCTATCTCTTTCGTGACCTCCCTTTCATATAGGTATAATTCACGTCCATAACTTGAAGCTCTATTATAATACTTGCACCTCTGGTGCATACACAATCCGGTGGGAGCTTCGTACTGACTTCTTATGAGGATGGTACTTTTCTAACCGGCTTTATCGTAGGGCCGTTATAGAATATGGTTGTTGTACTATCCCCCTAGTACCTCTAATATTAAGAGTGATCTTGTAACGTTCTCAATCACGATTTTTATAATTTTTTGGGTCCAATAATCAGATTCCTGATTTACTTCGTTGATGTAACTCTTCACTTTCCTCCTTCTTCTGATCAGCCTTTATGTAGGCTTAAGCTACCTCCCGATCTGCGGTTCATGGTATTAGTTATTACGTTTAGCCTTTCACGAGCGCTAAGGAATATCCATGATATAATCCTTTAATAATTCAATCCTTCGTCTATGACCTGGGCTCAATTCTTTCTTTTAACTTTTACCGGAACCTCCTACGGCTGTATATGCTGCATGTATAAAACTCCAAACTCGTAAGTGCGTTTATAACGTAACTAACTCTGGATCATGAATCGAATAATTCTTTTTGTTCCATCTCAGCTTTTTTCAAACATAAGCAATTACTTTTCTTGGTCTTTCTGCCCCCTTTTGCGTGCATATTTAGCTTATCTTGGTGCCCATGCATATTGGAATTCCATATAACTCATATGATCTTGAATATCACTTCTAATTTTACTTCCCGTTCATTAGCCACGATAGGTGCCATTTTCTTATGGAGTGCATACAATGTTGATGTGAGACTTTTGTTATAAGACCATTTCCTCCTTAGGTCAAGCTGGGAGCTAATTACACCGAATACTTGATGTCCTTTCTCGCCTATAATTATCCGTAGTTTACGCTCGTGTGCTTGTAGGGTTGCTTCTGAACTTGATAGTTTGACTGTCTTCCCAGTGGCTTTCTCTGTTATTTCAGTAGCACTCATATGGTATCTTTAACTACCCGAACTCCTATCTGAATATTTCTCAAGGATCATAATGTCATATCTGCGAGACTGAATTCGCCATATTGGGTTCTACTATGTTTATCTTGCACGATCTTCTAACTCGTCTGTAACCTCCTATTTAGTCATAACTAGGCTCTTCCTGAATCAATTACTGACTACTCGTTGGCCCATTCTCATATTAATATTTCCCGAAATCTTTCTTGGGTTATTTCCTTTGTCTTAACTTACGTCTCGCATTGACTCTTTATCTATCATTAATGTCTTGGGCCGGGACCCTTACTTCCTTTCCTTGACGCCGTGTTTGCATAATGTTCTGGAATTGTAGCATGTCTGTAGGATTTGGATATATGCCATCTCATTCCTTTTTCATTTTTATCGCATTTTTCCTTTACCATTCCATAGTCACTAGAACTACTTAATTCTGACCTAATGCCATATCACTCCATATTCCCCCCTTTAGGGGAGTACTAAGAGCTAAAGCCACGAGGATCTACCTATAGATGTTTTACCTCTTCATCTTTTGCGTCGTTTCACAACATCATTGACCCTTACTCGCCTTGCGGCAATCCTTCTGTACCAAGGATATCAAATTCCCTTACTCGCGATGGTGACACTTAGTGCAACTGGCACATACAATCCCTTAAGCTTAACTTTGCTCATATTGCTTGCTTTAGGGAAGCATCTTCCTGAATGACCATTCTCTGAATTTCTCATGAATCGTCTTCTGTTGTCCATTCTATTATCGCCGGAATGCAAATCTAAAATTCTCATGATGCTGACTATTATCAAGTCACTCAGTGTTACAACCCAAATTCGCATACCATAGATCACGCCGTAAGTTAGTCGACGTAAATCCAAGAAGAGATTATCTTTGAGATGATAAGAAGTTAATCCTATTGGTCTTAAACGATACAAGGGTGTATAAGAGTGGTTAACAAGTATTTGAAGTTAAACGAATCAAGGATGTTGTAACCCGTATTTTCGGGTAACACTAGAGGTGATTAATTGTCCCAAGAGGTCTTGTTTTAATGTATTTGAATCATATAATATCCGCATCATAAGTCTTGAAGTCAAGCGAGTTATGAAACAAAAGTCGGTAAAAGTTATCGCAACTTAGGTTTATAATTTTACTTAAACTTTAGGTCAAATGTTACTGAATTTTTCTCCCAATGTGCTTGGAATTATGGGGTGATCTACCTATCAAATTGAATATCTATGAGTCTAGTTTCCAACGCATTAAACCGTTCGTCGATACGATCTCGGAATAGAGAGATATTCGCGTTTTCGCGAGAGTGCGCCAAGCTGCTCTCTATGGGGCCCACAAAGGCGGTTTAAGACATATGGACATATATAAGATACCTCAACCACGTTTTAAGTCATTATCTTTCAGTATATTCAGACCTTATAACCCTAAAAATAGTCTCTCAAGGTTCTCTCATGATCCAAGACCCAAACAAAGGGCAAACAACACAAATCAAATGTCGGGAATCCCGTGGCGCTAGTAAGTTTCTTGTTCTTCTTGTTGTTGCTGATTTTTGTGTTGTTCCAGCTCGTGTGGGAGGTTTTTTTAAGTGTTTTATGTCCTGTAAATACACCTTCAAGTTTTTAATATCAACCCTAGGTGATTTCAAGTCTTCTAAAGTAATTCTAGTGCCGAAAAACCCGAATTAATTGCTAGTTTCGCTTCCTTGTTCTTGTGGCAGAATTGAAGGGATATTTCGTGGAAAATTAAGGTCAAATTGGAGTTGTTCTTTCTGTTTAAAGGTAAGGAACCTCTTACTCTATATATATTTAAGATTATCCAAGTTGCAGCTAAGTCGTTGAAGCTAGAACTTGTGAAATATATATCGAAAGGCTTGGTAGTAATGTTGTTGGTTGGTGGACTATTTTGGAGGCTCAATATGATTATTAATGATGTTGTTTGGGCTGTTTGGTGATTGTATTGACTTGTGGGAAGTCATATAAATAGGGGAGGTGCTGTCCGTTTCATCGTAAAATAGGTTGTGGTCGATACATAATAGTTACGACGCTTAAACGATAGTGATAGTGTCATTTGTCTTATTGTAGACTAAGGAGTCGTGACATTTGCATAGCTTGAGGTTGGGCAGTATATACAAGGTGTGTGAGGCTATCCCCTTCATTCTTTTGCACGACTCCGATTGTACATAATGTAATAAACGAGCTCCCAAAGATACTCTACTCTTAGAAGCTAGCAGTACTTACATTGCTGCCCTTCTTATGAAACGATTGATATTGATATTACTTCTCTTATTCTTATATTATCAATGTTGTTGGTAGTTCCTGATTCTTATAAGATTCTTGATGAAGAGTTAATCCTAATAACGTGTACGAAGGATACCGACCTTACGTCACTCCAAAAGGTTCAAAATGTGATTCCAATGAGTCCAGCATGCATCATATATATGTATCTATTTTACTCTACCGAGCCGCACTATAGTCAGCCAGGTATGGCACCTATTGCGCTACCACTGATCAGTTGGGTTTTACCGAGCTCCACGTGGCCGGGTACGATTCTACCGAGCCCTATGATGGCCGGGTACGTTTTACCGAGCCTATTATGGCCGGGTACGATATGATGATGGTGATGCCCACAAAGGCGTATGTTTTAAAAGTTTATGTATATATATGTATGTATCATGTATTTCATGTCAGTAGCCCTCAGAGGTACCCAGATGTCACAGGTTGTATATTCTCTATCCCTGTTTACATTACTGTTCTTACTTATGCTTTCTTGCCTCACATACTCAGTACTTTATTCGTACTGACGTCCTTTTTATTTGTGGACGCTGCATGTCGTGCTGCAGGTCCTGATAGACAGGTAGACGTAGCTCCCCCACCACAGTAGGCTGTCCAGTTCAGCGGTTATTGGCGAGATCCCTTCTCCGGACTTGCCGTGGTCTTGGTATGCATTTTTGTTATAGACATTATGGGTATGTCGGGGCCCTGTTCCGGCAATGTTGTAGCACTTATGTTCCTTTAGAGGCTCATAGACAGGTGTCGACTTATGTATGGTTTAGAATGCCTTTTCGGCTGATTTTTGTTGTATAGTCTTTCATGGCATCATGATAGCTCGTACCTTATATATAGTTTCTTGACAGTCTTGTCGTCCCATGTTATGTATGTTCATGACATTATATTTCATTGTTGGATGTTCATGATCCATGTCTACTATTTATATTGATCTTGTCGGCCCTTAAAGATAATAAGGAAGGTTAGATAAAATGTACATTGGTGCTCGGCAAGTATGGCCCGGGTGCTAGTCATGACCCTCCAGTTGGGTCGTGACAAACTTGGTATCAGAGCAAGTCTGTCCTAGGGGATGTCTATGAGCCGTGTCTAGTAGAGTTTTGATTATGGATGTGTAGCACGCCACATTTATAATCAGGAGGCTACGTGACATCTAGGGTTGTTACCTTCTTCCTGAATCTAGATCGTGCGTAGAGTTGAGTAGTAAGTGTTCATATCTAATATTCACCTTGTTTTCTTTCAGTGATGCCTTCGACTAGGAAGCAAGCAATTAGTAAATGGCTTGATACAGCTGTGGGAGAGGGTAACATTCAGGTGCCTCCAGCCAGAGTAGGCCAAAGTGAGGCTCAGAGTGAGATGCCGTCTCATACCTCTCCGTCTCCTCCAGAGGATATTAGGAGGCACCCAGTACATCCAGTTCCTCCGTCTAGCACTACAGACCACGATATGCGCAGTGCGGTGCAATTGTTGACTTGCTTGGTAGCTGCTCAGGCTCAGATGCAGAATACCGGTGCTGCTGATAAATCGGTTAGTGCGAGAGTTCGTGATTTTATTAATCTAGACCCTCCAGTGTTTACCGTATCAAACCCCAAGGAGGACCCACAAACATTTATTGATCAGATTCATCGTACATTGCGGGTTATGCATGCTAGTGATACGGAGGCAGTAGAGTTGGCTTCTTATCGGTTACGGGATTTAGCAGTTTTCTGGTATGATAGTTGGGAGAGATCTAGGGGTCCGAACGCTCCTCCAGCCGTGTGGAAGGAATTTTCTGAGGCCTTTCTTCGTCACTACTTGCCAGTTGAGATACGACGAGCTAGAGCTGATAAGTTCTTGAACCTTCGATAGGGTAATATGAGTGTACGAGAGTATAGTATACAGTTTGATTCTTTAGCAAGGTATGCTCCCCATATGGTGGCCGAGATGAGTGATAGGGTGCATCTGTTCGTGAACGGGTTGGGACCACATCTGATAAATGAGTGCACAACAGCGTCCTTGGTAGAGGGCATGGATATTTCCCGTATTCAGGCTTATGCCCAGACCCTAGAGGATCGTAAGCGCCAGCAAAGGGAAGATAGGGAGCAGGATAGGGGCCAGCATACGAGGACGAGATTTGAAGGGTATTCTGATGAGTTCAGAGGTAGTATCAGGCCCCAATCTTTGAGGAGTTCGGCGCCACCTGTAGCTAGTGCTCCTCCAAAGTTTCAGAGGCCTCAGTATGATCGATTTACCTATTCTGGTTCAGGTCAGAGTTTGAGGGCATCATGCTCACAATTTCATAGAGATACTAGTCAGACGAGACCCCCAACACCTCGTTGTGATCAGTGCGGCAAGGCCCACTTTGGACTGTGCCGTCGAGGTTCCGATGCGTGCTATTCTTGCGGACAGCGTGGCCATATGATGCGGGATTGTCCTAACAGAGGAGGTGGTGGTATGGCTCAACCGACTGGATCTGTGTCTGGTTCTTCCTCATCAGTTCGACCTCCAGCACAAGGTTTTCAACAGTCGACAGGTCGTGGTAGAGGTAGAGGTTCAGTGCCGAGTTCGAGTGGTGCTCAAAATCGAACCTATGCTCTAATAGGTCGACAAGATCTCGAGTCATCTCCGGATGTTGTTACAGGTATATTGTCTGTGTTTTCTTATGATGTATATGCACTAATTGATCCAGGATCTACCTTATCATATGTTACACCCTTTGTGGCTAATAAGTTTGGCATTGAACCTGAATTGATAAGTAAACCACTTGCGGTATCCACTCCGATAGGAGATTCTGTGATTGCTAGAAGGGTATATAAAGGTTGCACTGTGATGATTTGTAGTCGTCAAACCTCGGCAAATTTATTTGAGTTAGAAATGGTTGATTTCGATGTGATAATGGGAATGGACTGGTTGGCCTCATGCTATGCAAATGTTGACTGTCGTATGAAGATGGTTAGGTTTCAGTTTCCTTGTGAACCCGCTATTGAATGGAAGGGGAACATTGCTACACCGAAAGGTAGGTTTATTTCCTATCTTAAGGCAAGGAAGATGATCTCAAAAGGTTACATTTATCATCTTGTTCGCGTTAGGGATGCGGAGGCGAAGCCGCCTACTCTACAATTAATCCCCGTGGTCAATGAATTTCCAGATGTTTTCCCAGATGAACTCCCAGGCCTTCCTCCTGAAAGGGAGATTGAGTTTAGCATTGATGCATTGCCTGACACTCAACCGATCTCTATCCCTCCATACAGGATGGCCCCGGCAGAGTTGCGAGAGTTGAAGGCACAGTTGAAGGACTTGCTGGATAAGGGTTTCATTAGGCCTAGCACTTCACCTTGGGGTGCGCCAGTCTTGTTCGTGCGGAAGAAAGATGGGTCGTTAAGGATGTGTATCGATTATCGACAGTTGAATAAGTTTACAATAAAGAACAAGTATCCACTTCCAAGAATTGATGACCTGTTTGACCAACTCCAGGGTGCCAAGTATTTCTCCAAGATTGACTTGTGTTCAGGGTATCATCAGGTGAGGGTTAAGGAGAAGGATATTCCAAAGACGGCCTTCCGGACAAGATATGGGCATTTTGAGTTCTTGGTGATGTCGTTTGGGCTAACAAATGCCCCAGCAGCTTTTATGGATCTCATGAATAGTGTATTCAGGCCCTATCTTGATGTGTTCGTGATCGTATTCATTGATGACATTCTGGTGTATTCTCGTTCGGAGGCGGAACATGCAGGCCACTTGCGGATAGTATTACAGACCCTTCAGGATCATAAGTTATATGCTAAGCTCTCTAAATGTGAATTCTGGCTGAACTCAGTAGCATTCCTTGGCCATGTGATATCTGATGAGGGTATTAGTATCGACACTCAGAAGATCGATGCAGTGAAGAATTGGCCGAGACCTACAACACCGTCAGAAGTCCGCAGCTTCCTGGGGCTAGCAGGATATTATAGGCGGTTTGTAGAAGGATTTTCCTCTATATCAGCACCATTGACTAAGTTAACACAGAAAGCTACCAAGTTCCAGTGGTCTGATGCTTGTGAACATAGTTTTCAGGAGCTAAAGAATCGATTGACATCCGCGCCAGTGCTCACTCTCCCAGAAGGAACAGAAGGTTATGTGGTATATTGTGATGACTCAGGTATAGGTTTGGGGTGCGTATTGATGCAACGTGGGAAGGTGATTGCTTATGCATCAAGACAATTGAAGAAGCATGAAAAGAATTACCCGACTCATGATTTGGAATTGGCTGCAGTAATATATGCTTTGAAGATATGGCGGCACTACTTATACGGCGTCCATGTTGACATCTACACAGATCACAAGAGTTTACAATACATCTTCAAGCAGAAGGAGTTGAATTTGAGGCAGCGTAGGTGGCTTGAATTACTGAAAGACTACGATGTCGAGATATTGTACCATCCCGGTAAAGCTAATGTTGTGGCAGACGCTCTCAGCCGTAAGTCAATGGGAAGCTTAATACATATTGAGGCAGGTAGACAAGGGTTGACCAAAGAGCTTCACCAGCTGGCCAATATGAGAATCAGATTGTTGGACTCTGATGACGGAGGTGTTACTGTACAGAATACAGCAGAATCATCTTTGGTAGCCGAGGTAAAAGCACGGCAATATGAAGATCCTACCTTAGTAAGATTGAGAGAGGGAATTCAGCAGTGTAAGATTACAGCTTTCAAGATCGGAGGAGATGGGACACTGAGATACCAGGGCCGATTATGTGTACCTAGTGTGGCAGGGTTGCGAGAGAAGATTATGATTGAGATTCACCAGTCCCGATATTCTATCCATCCTGGCTCGACAAAGATGTATCATGACGTTAAGGAGCAGTATTGGTGGGATAACATGAAGAAGTCTATTGCAGAATTTGTAGCCCAGTGTCCTAATTGTCAACAAGTAAAGATCGAGCATCAGAAACCTAGTGGATTGATTCAGAATATAGAGATTCCGACCTGGAAATGGGAGGTGATTAATATGGACTTCATTATTGGATTACCTCGCTCTTATCATAAGTTTGACTCCATCTGGGTGATAGTTGATCGACTTACAAAATCTGCCCATTTTCTGCTAGTTAAGACAACTTACACGGCTGAAGATTATGCGAAGTTGTATATCAAGGAGATTGTTAGGCTTCATGGTGTGCCGGTATCTATTATATCAGACCGAGGAGCTCAATTTACGGCTAACTTTTGGAGGTCTTTTCAGAAGGGTTTAGGCACACAAGTAAATCTTAGCACTGCATTCCATCCGCAGACTGACGGACAGGCTGAACGTACCATCCAGACGCTTGAAGATATGCTACGAGCATGTGTTCTAGATTTCAAGGTGAATTGGGATGACCATCTGGCACTTATAGAATTTGCCTACAATAATAGCTACCATTCCAGTATTAAAATGGCCCCGTATGAGGCACTGTACGGGAGGAGATGTAGATCACTAGTTGGATGGTTCGAAGTCGGTGAGACAGAATTATATGGGCCAGATTTGATTCACCAAGCCATTGAGAAGGTGAAAGTGATACAAGAGCGACTGAGGACGGCACAAAGCAGGCAAAAGTCTTATTCCGACGTCCGACGTCGTGATCTGGAATTTGAGGTTGGTGATTGGGTTTTCCTGAAGATCTCGCCGATGAAGGGTGTTATGCGTTTTGGGAAGAAGGGTAAGTTGAGTCCGCGGTATATTGGGCCGTACAAAATTCTTCGACGAATTGGACAGGTTGCTTACGAGTTAGAATTGCCATCTGAATTGGAATTTGTCCACCCGGTATTCCATGTATCTATGTTGAGGAAATGTATTGGAGACCCTTCTCGGGTCGTCCCTATCAAAGATGTACAAGTTACAAAGGATCTATCATATGATGAAGTGCCAGTGGCTATATTAGATCGACAAGTCCGCAAGCTGAGAACAAAGGATGTAGCTTCCGTGAAAGTATTATGGAGGAACAAGAATATAGAAGAAATGACATGGGAAGCAGAAGAGGAGATGAAGTCTAAATACCCTTACCTATTCCAGAGTGAAGATAACGAGGATGCCGGGGGAAAGAAGGATGCATTATAAGGTGAAACGGCTCTATGAGGTAAGCAATAGCTTGTGAATACTCTTTTTTTAAATACAAAATGGTAATATGCAGATAATGTACATATCCATAATGCTTTGTATAGTCTTGTAAGGCCATAGGTTAGGTTTAACTGCTTGCAAGTTTGGCTAGTGTCCATTTTATAGGGGAAACTCAGCCGGAAATCTCCGTCGGAATCCACAATGAGTTAGACACCCCATAAACCCTTACATTCGAGGACGAATGTTCCTAAGGGGGAGAGGGTGTTACAACCCAAATTCGCATACCATAGATCACGCCGTAAGTTAGTCGATGTAAATCCAAGAAGAGATTATCTTTGAGATGATAAGAAGTTAATCCTATTGGTCTTAAACGATACAAGGGTGTATAAGAGTGGTTAACAAGTATTTGAAGTTAAACGAATCAAGGATGTTGTAACCCATATTTTTGGGTAACACTAGAGGTAATTAATTGTCCCAAGAGGTCTTGTTTTAATGTATTTGAATCATATAATATCCGCATCATTAGTCTTGAAGTCAAGCGAGTTATGAAACAAAAGTCGATAAAAGTTGTCGCAACTTAGGTTTATAATTTTACTTAAACTTTAGGTCAAATGTTACTGAATTTTTCTCCCAATGTGCTTGGAATTATGGGGTGATCTACCTATCAAATTTAATATCTATGAGTCTAGTTTCCAACGCATTAAACCGTTCGTCGATACGATCTCGGAATAGAGAGATATTCGCGTTTTCGCGAGAGTGCGCCAAGCTGCTCTCTATGGGGCCCACAAAGGCGGTTTAAGACATATGGACATATATAAGATACCTCAACCACGTTTTAAGTCATTATCTTTCAGTATATTCAGACCTTATAACCCTAAAAACAGTCTCTCAAGGTTCTCTCATGATCCAAGACCCAAACAAAGGGCAAACAACACAAATCAAATGTCGGGAATCCCGTGGCGCTAGTAAGTTTCTTGTTCTTCTTGTTGTTGCTGATTTTTGTGTTGTTCCAGCTCGTGTGGGAGGTTTTTTTAAGTGTTTTATGTCCTGTAAATACACCTTCAAGTTTTTAATATCAACCCTAGGTGATTTCAAGTCTTCTAAAGTAATTCTAGTGCCGAAAAACCCGAATTAATTGCTAGTTTCGCTTCCTTGTTCTTGTGGCAGAATTGAAGGGATATTTCGTGGAAAATTAAGGTCAAATTGGAGTTGTTCTTTCTGTTTAAAGGTAAGGAACCTCTTACTCTATATATATTTAAGATTATCCAAGTTGCAGCTAAGTCGTTGAAGCTAGAACTTGTGAAATATATATCGAAAGGCTTGGTAGTAATGTTGTTGGTTGGTGGACTATTTTGGAGGCTCAATATGATTATTAATGATGTTGTTTGGGCTGTTTGGTGATTGTATTGACTTGTGGGAAGTCATATAAATAGGGGAGGTGCTGTCCGTTTCATCGTAAAATAGGTTGTGGTCGATACATAATAGTTACGACGCTTAAACGATAGTGATAGTGTCATTTGTCTTATTGTAGACTAAGGAGTCGTGACATTTGCATAGCTTGAGGTTGGGCAGTATATACAAGGTGTGTGAGGCTATCCCCTTCATTCTTTTGCACGACTCCGATTGTACATAATGTAATAAACGAGCTCCCAAAGATACTCTACTCTTAGAAGCTAGCAGTACTTACATTGCTGCCCTTCTTATGAAACGATTGATATTGATATTACTTCTCTTATTCTTATATTATCAATGTTGTTGGTAGTTCCTGATTCTTATAAGATTCTTGATGAAGAGTTAATCCTAATAACGTGTACGAAGGATACCGACCTTACGTCACTCCAAAAGGTTCAAAATGTGATTCCAATGAGTCCAGCATGCATCATATATATGTATCTATTTTACTCTACCGAGCCGCACTATAGTCAGCCAGGTATGGCACCTATTGCGCAACCACTGATCAGTTGGGTTTTACCGAGCTCCACGTGGCCGGGTACGATTCTACCGAGCCCTATGATGGCCGGGTACGTTTTACCGAGCCTATTATGGCCGGGTACGATATGATGATGGTGATGCCCACAAAGGCGTATGTTTTAAAAGTTTATGTATATATATGTATGTATCATGTATTTCATGTCAGTAGCCCTCAGAGGTACCCAGATGTCACAGGTTGTATATTCTCTATCCCTGTTTACATTACTGTTCTTACTTATGCTTTCTTGCCTCACATACTCAGTACTTTATTCGTACTGACGTCCTTTTTATTTGTGGACGCTGCATGTCGTGCTGCAGGTCCTGATAGACAGGTAGACGTAGCTCCCCCACCACAGTAGGCTGTCCAGTTCAGCGGTTATTGGCGAGATCCCTTCTCCGGACTTGCCGTGGTCTTGGTATGCATTTTTGTTATAGACATTATGGGTATGTCGGGGCCCTGTTCCGGCAATGTTGTAGCACTTATGTTCCTTTAGAGGCTCATAGACAGGTGTCGACTTATGTATGGTTTAGAATGCCTTTTCGGCTGATTTTTGTTGTATAGTCTTTCATGGCATCATGATAGCTCGTACCTTATATATAGTTTCTTGACAGTCTTGTCGTCCCATGTTATGTATGTTCATGACATTATCTTTCATTGTTGGATGTTCATGATCCATGTCTACTATTTATATTGATCTTGTCGGCCCTTAAAGATAATAAGGAAGGTTAGATAAAATATATGTTGGTGCTTGGCAAGTATGGCCCGGGTGCTAGTCATGACCCTCCAGTTGGGTCGTGACACTCAGTCCCTAATTCATGTTTAGTTTATCTTTTTCACCAGCCCATACTGATTTCTATTATTCTGGGGTCTAACTTTTCCTTCCGGTAGTTGCGTTGGAGTCACGAACCTATTTTTCGAAATGAGGATATGACTTTATGGCCTATACTCTTTTGCTGTCTCAAGGACTGTCACCTCTTGTCTTTCCCTTCATTTGACTATAGACTCTGTAATACTATCATTTTTTGATCTACCGTTGTCATCCATGCATCACATCTTACTCATAACGCTTCATTAACTCTCTTCTCATTTCCCGCTAACATTTCTGTCTAACACTTTATTTTAAAATTTTCAACAGGACATTCCTTTGCTTTTAGCTCCCCTTTCTCCATCTACTGGCTCTTCGAGTTGCCTAACATTCTTTCTCTACTAGGGACGGGAGCCATACTAAGGTAATATTTATCCCTTCAAGGCTTCTAGTGCCTATCTTTGTAGTACTCATATCTAGCTGTACTATTTTAGAGTGCACCATCTAGGTGTCTCACAAGGAGATCTATTAGCACATTTTCAATATCCTTTGGAAATGTCAACTAATGCAAACAATCCATCCACCATTTTGGGTCACTCAAACCCCAGCCGGATCCTGATATCCCATCTTTCTCTTAAACCATATCTGTTAGCTCCCATATGGCATAACTAAGATCGATATAGCCAATTGTACGTGCCTCTGTTACTGTTGAAGGTAACTCATAAGGCTTATATTCCTCTGCCTAAATTGTAAATACTGTTAACCTTCATTAACTGGGCACCTCGTACCCTTCTTCACCTTGCTCCTTTTACTTGCTGAAACTTGTGTCTCCCTCCTTATTCCTTTTTACCGTAAGAGTGGATAGGCATTCTTGCCTTAGGGATTCTTATTAAGAAACTTACACATCTTAGTATACACATGATTTGCAGAATACCTCATATTTATCCACCATAAGCATGATGCAAAAATTGAGTTCCTCTGACTCAACTCTTCCACAGCTATATCTCATACCAACCGTCTTTCTAGATGTAGGTATGGTCGTATTATGAATAAGATAGAGTTAGGAAATTGAGTTCCTATAACTGAGCTCTACCACACGATCTAGAGTAAAAAGAATGAGTGACAGTCCTAAATGCCTTGTAGCCTCCTGCTTATAAGTGTGGTGCATAACACACCCATAAACAAGACTCTACTAGACACGGCTTGTAGACTCCCTAGGACAGAACTACTCTGATACCACTTTTGTCACGACCGAAATGGATGGGCCGCGACGGGCACCCGGTACCTTACTCAACCGAGTACCAACGTAACATATCTTTCTTATTACATCATTATATACACGTGACGTACGAGCCTAATAGGCCAACATCATCATTTATACACTCAAAATATAGGCCGACAAGGCCGTACAATCTTTCACGTACACGACATATGTCTACAAGCCTCTAAGAGTACATAATTATCATAAAGGCCGGGACAGAGCCCCGCCATACAAAACCATACACATCTAAATCATACTGACCAAACAAGCAACTCCGGAGCAAATGGAGTGCACCAATATCTTCTGCTGAGCTGATCGCCTACTTGGAGGACTCTCGACCTATCTATCGAGACCTGCGGGCATGAAACGCAGCATCCCCAGGCAAAAGGGATGCCAGTACAAATAATGTACCGAGTATGTAAGGAATGAAAATCTGTAAATAATAGACATGAGAAAAATACGGAGTAAAAGACTCGACATGTATGTCTGCAAAGCTCTGTGAATAATTTCATTTTTATAATGTCATGCATATGCGTATAAATGTCATACCATACATAGGTATATGTGTTCATAACATCATCAAGCCTCTGAGGGCATCCTATCATATCATTTCGACCATTATAGGCAAATCATCAACGTATACCAGCTGATAAGGTGGTTTTGCATATATAACGCTATAACCCTTTCCCATATCCCATATACATATAATATACGCATATATAACGCCATCTAGTCATGGGTCAATGTATATGTATAAATGCATGAAATGCATAAGAATACGTTAATAAGATTTTCTCGGAATGTCATAAAAATAATATGCCTGTCGGATAAATTTTATCAAATACGTATTTTTCTGAGACCCATGAATAGAAGATATAATAATAATTCACATGGGGAATCAATAATATAGACACCCCTAATATTTCTATGAATAGAGTCATTTATGAAAATTGTGCATTTGCTCGTTTCGTTTGTATCATATTGATCATGCCAAAAAGAAAGAAGGGATAGACTTAACATACCTAAGTCGATTCTCTTGACAATCCCTCTAACACACGTCAATTGTGACAACACGTAACGACAAGATCGGAGTAGAAAAAAATCCGTATGATATTCTTGAGAAAGATTACACCGTACTCCATTATAATTGCCCAATCTCACTTCTGATATATGACTCTCATATTCTTAAGAATGAATATGTGACTTTCATGTTCTTAAGACTTAAAATGGCCCTCCTTTATTAAAAGGATATGTGACTAACTTCTAGCCTTACCATGCATGTTGTATTTGATAGAAGAATAATGATCTATAACCATGGTATTTGATAATAAGATTCACGTGGTTTTCACATGATGGCATGATAGATGCGGCACGTCCTGTGGGATTGAGATTTGCATGTACAATGTGGCGGTTCAGTTTTAGAGGGAAGGTCATGAATTTTGGACAGCATGGACGGTTTCCGATGTTTAGATGAATGCTGTAAATACTTGGTATTGCCTAAGATGGGTGCACATTTCAAAAGGCACACTATTTTCTGACTTCGGATGCTTTATTTGTATTTAGGTACTCACCTGGTTGATCGATAATTGATATTCAGATTTTTGCCATATGGCACAAAGGAATAATAGAAGTATTTCTCATGGGATGATTGTGTATGAGAGATGTGTTAGTCATTCGAGTGGTGGAGTTGGGATTGACTATGGTGATTCATGTGTTCTGTAGATTTGGAGACTATGAGTTCTCAGAAGCATATTGTTTCGGGGTTGTGGACTGTGAAGATATGTCCAAAGTTAGATAGATGGTGCTACGTGTTATGGTTAGGTCGTTGTAGACTTTTGGAGGGCTACTTGTCCATTCGGGGATGAGCGGAGTTGATTTGGGGGCCCATTGGTAAACCCAATGAGGATATGTATTCTACACTGGGTCAGATATGTTCTATGTGTTACTCTTCCATGCTATGAGGGGTTGTGATTCATTGGTTATATGCACACAGGGTGCAGTTTCGTTTGGGCCTTATAGCAAAATTCGAGCGAGATGTTGATTGGGGTGTGGAATAGTTGATTGCGCCTTGGTTATGGTCTTTTTGGGTTGTGGTATATTGTGTTATTTTCTTCTCCATAGTTATGGTCATGCACTTCGTGTACTTGATGTCAAATTGGTTGTTGATTTTGAGCATTGTGGCTTAAGGAATTTCATATGGACCAGTGTTTGGATAGGGTCATGCATTGCAGTTGGGTTATGTTCGGATATGATCCTTTTGTGATAGATTCGTGTGTCTTGGGTCTACTATGTGTGATGGGTTCGTAGCATTGCGTTTGTGGTGGCACTTGTTGACCTTGTGTGACGGTTCTCTCATTTAAGGCATTTTTCATGTTTGAGTACATTTAAATTGTTACTTGTTGGTGCACAGATTGCACAATTGTGACTTTAGGTTGTATTGGTGTGGCATGTCAATAGAATAGTTGTGTTTCATGAGATAAGGTCATTGGACCTAGAATGGATACTATCATATTTGATTACGGTATGCTTGGAAGAATAATATCGAAGTCGGCTAAGAATTTGGCTTTGGTTTTTGTCGGACGAGTGAGAGAGATCCATGACTTGTCGATATGATGAGTGGTTATGAGTTTTTGTGATTTTCTTTCATCATTGACGGTGTACGAAGGTTTTGAACAAGGTTTTATTTGATATGAGGTTTACTATCGGTATCGGGTTTGTTTTGAGCAGCAACTCTGATCGAGAATTATTGATATGAGTATGCGAGTTGTGTGGTATATCATGTGATTATATCTTGGGTTATGGTTATGGCTTGATACAGCCTGTTCAGACTCATACAGTGTGTAGATGTGAGATTCGAGTCTTATAAGGAATACCGAATGTTGGAAATTGGGTTCTAAGGCTTATAGACTAAGGTTAAAGTAATGATCTTCAGTTATGATGTGTTGTCAGGCTTACATGGATTGGGGTGACGTGGGATCACCCTGGATATGTGTCTAGTAAGGTTACACGGCAATTTGATGGCTTTGGAACGACTCTTGGCATGTTCGAGGACAAACGTATATTTTTAGTGGGGGAGAATGTAACGACCCGGCCGGTCATTCTGAGCATTTGCATTCCATTCACCTATTTGAAGTCTTGAGCAGCATCGTTTGATGTATTATGACTTGTGTGAATCGTCAGTTTTGGTTTTCAGGTTATTCGGAATTGATTTGGAAGAATGATTCTCAACTAGGAAGCTTTAAGTTGGTAGAGTTGGCCAAGTTTGACTTCTTAGTACTTGACCTCGCAGCAGAGTTTTGATGGTTTCGTTGGGTCTGGATGTGATTTTGGACTTGGTCATATGCCCGGATTTGCATTTGGATATTTCTAGAAGGTACCGACACTATTTGGCGAAAGTTGGAAATTTGAAGATTTGGAATGTTCATAAGTTTGACCGGGAGTTGACTTAGATGATATCGGATTCGGATTGTGGTTCTGGAAATCAGAATAGCTTCATTATGAAATTTGGGACTTTTGTGCAAAATTGAGTATTTCGAGTTGATTTGATAAGGTTCAACACGAGTTTTGAAAGTTGAAAGATTCAAAGTTCATTAAGTTCGATTTGAGGTGTGATTCGTGGTTTTGATGTTGTTATGCGTGATTTGAGGCCTCAAGTAAGTCCGTGTTATGTTATGGGACTTGTTTGTATGATCTGACGAGGTCCCGAAGGGCTCGGTTAAGTTTCGGATATGTTTGTATTGTGTTGTGTTGTGCTCGTTTTTATGTTTCGACGTCGTTTCTTCAAGCATAAATGGTACCACATCGAGAAAATTAGCTTCAATTTCTGTTTTGATTGAGGCATTACATCCGTATCATAATTTTGGAATCATAGCAATTGGAATCATCAAGTTTCGACATCGTATCAGGAATTTATGGTTGTTTTACTAAGAATTGGGTTGCCAGATTTCTTTTCAGTTTAATTACGGAATTGCCACTTCGTATTTAAAAATCTGCATTATTTCCATTATTGAAACTAACATATCTCCTTCATTATAAGGTCAAATGGAGTGATTCAAAAGCCTAACTTGACTGAAAATTCATAAGGAATCTATTGGAGGCATCAAAAGTGTGATTTCGAATCATTGGCACAAGAAACGAGGCATAATAGATGGACATAAATATATAATATTGAGGTTTGTTCATTTGGTCATATTTTTAGTTGGGGAGCTCAGATTTGGGAAAGTTTGGAGGCAATTTTCACCACATGAATTAGGCAAGTGTTCTATACTCGGTTCTGGTTATATTTCATGAATCCATCTTTGTTTTTGGCATTTGATTAATGATTTCAATGTGAAATTTGGGGGGTTTTTTCTAAAATTTTATAAAGTAAATTTTTGAGTTTTGAACATTAATTCGGAGTCGGATTTGAGTGAAACTAGTATGGTTGGATTCATAATTGAATGAGTTGTTAGATGTTTTGAGTTTTTTAGGGTTCCGATATGCAGGCCCAGGTTTGACATTTTGGTTGACTTTGGGCTTTTGATTAAATATTCAATCTTTATTGATTGGGTTTGTTTCCTTTGGCATTATTTTATGTTCTTGAGTTGTTTTTGGCTAGTTTTGAGCCGTTCGTAGGTTGGTACGCGCGAGATGGAATTTCTAGAGTATTGTTTGGCTTGCTCGGTATTGGATTTGGCTTGTTCGAGGTATGTAACACTTCTAAACTTGGGGTTGAGGGTATGAACCCCTGAATGTATGTGTTATATGTTTGGTGTTGAGGTGACGCACATGTTAGGTGACGGGTGTGTGGGCGTGCACCATGAGAATTATTACTAGGTTGATTCTGTGGTATTGTATAGTTACCTAATCTTGTTTCTATCCATGAAATTTCTACGTGTTAGAGTAATTGAACTGTGATCCGTGTTAGAAAACATGTTTAGGCTATATGATCATCCCGTTGGGACCCATTGGGGTCATTTCTACTATCGCGTTATTTGCTCAAATTGAAATTACACACTCAGTCATATTTATTCATTTGCATATCATATCTCAGTCTCTGTTATCATTTATTGTCACATCATGTTATCATTGTTTGGGCTGATTGACATGAGATTTTTGAGTCGAGAGACTAGAGAGATTGATGACTAAGTAAGGTCGAGGGCCTGATTTTGAGTGTTATTTATGGGATCGAGCTGCGCGCAATTGCAGGTTTTATTGATTCATGCCATAAGTGGCTTATATTAGCGCTTGGGAAGGATCCGCCCCTCCGGAGTCTAAGATACCAGCAGTGAGAGCATGTACCTACTGAGTGCGAGTGACGAGTTGTAAGGCCCCATTAAAAAATTTCTAATGATTTAAGATTTTAAAGTGCGTCAACGGTATTTGGGAATAACGTGTCCGAGTATTAAAGTATACCCATGGGATAGAATCACATTATTTTGAAATGAAAAATATATGGGTCATGCCTCAAACTCGGGGAGCGCGACCGGCACTCGACCGAGAGAACCCGGCCGAGCAAGCATGTTAGATTTCCTTCTGCCCAAACTCATCCATGAATAAAGAGGAGATGTACTCTATTAATCAATCACTGAAAATATTTTATTAACAACTTCCATTTCATTCCCATTTGCACCTTCATTCATAATTTCTAAAATATTACGAGTTTATAAAATTAATGAAAAACATGATTTCCAAATACCAATATTTTTAGTTCAATTTCCAACATCAACCACAACCCATAACCTGTCTACGGAGTCTAGGTACAATAGAAGAGTAATATGTGAATGCCGGCAACAAGGCCCCCGCTATACCTCAAAATACAGTACATGAGAAACAAAAGATACATGACCCCGAAATAAAGTAGGGCTCACCAAATTAGCTGAAAAGAGTGTACTGCTATCACTCATCAATGTCGCCTGCTGTAGAATCACATGCATCCATTAAAGATGCAGCGCCCCTGGCAAAAGGGACGTTAGTACTGTCGAATAGCACTAGTATGTATAGCTAAAAGTCCTCTTTCAAAATAGAATTCCCATATAAGAAAAGGCAACACATAGAAACAGCACGTCACAATCAACAATATCCAAATGAACAGTTAAAACATAATTATTTTTCAAAATACGAACTTCATACACAATTTTGGTTGGGAGATCATTAGCACCGATATACCACCGTCTTTGTTAGCACGGAGTTCGATCACGCCCGATCGGCTAGGCCATCTCCCCACGAACAATGTGGTTTGACATTGATGCGAAAGAAAGTTGTTACCAAGAGTAGTACCACCATGTGCGCAACATGGCGTCCGATCTCCACCCGATCAGCTAGGCCGCCTTCCCACATATGCCATGTGGGTTGATTTTTCCAATCCATAATTGTTACCAGTTTCATCCCAGTTAATGGGAATAATATCACAATTTCTCCAATATTTCAATTTTATCCCAAATAAGGGGAATAATCACAATCCACCCCTACACCGGCACGTGTAGTTTCAGGTGTGGGCCTTATGACCCACCCTTCCTCGGTTTTGCTAATTTTCTCCCAAAAACATTTTTGATTTGATTTTCACATAGAGATAACATAGATACAATTGTACTCACCTCAACATATTTCACATTATATAAATTCTCATTAGTATTTCCAATCATTCACAAGGACAATATTTCTTTGGCTCATTTGGCCATTCACAAGATTCATTATTCCTGGCACGATGTTCGTATTTGATATTCCACACTTTCACCTCTTTCAATTTCAAAGATCACCATCAAATACGAACATATAGAATATTTCAGAAATCATATACTTCAAATCCATTTGTAAGGGTCACGCATTACAGTTGGGTTATGTTCGGATATGATCCTTATGTGATAGATTCGTGTGTCTTGGGTCTACTATGTATGATGGGTTCGTAGCATTGCATTTGTGGTGGCACTTGTTGACCTTGTGTGATGGTTCTCTCATTTGAGTCATTTTCCATGTTTGAATACATTTGAATTGTTGCTTGTTGGTGCACAGATTGCACAATTATGACTTTAGGTTGAATTGGTGTGGCATGTCAATAGAATAGTTGTGTTTGATGAGATAAGGTCATTGGACCTAGAATGGATACTATCAGATTTGATTTCAGTATGCTTGGAAGAATATTATCGGAAGTCGGCTAAGAATTTGGCTTTGGTTTTTGTCGGATGAGTGAGAGAGCTCCATGACTTGTCAATATGATGAGTGTTTATGAGATTTTGTGATTTTATTTCATCATTGACGGTGTACGAAGGTTTTGAACAAGGTTTTATTTGATATGAGGTTTACTACCGGTATCGGGTTTGTTTTGAGCAGCAACTCTGATCGAGAATTATTGATACGAGTATGCGAGTTGTGTGGTATATCATGTGATTACATCTTGGGTTATGGCTATGTCTTGATACAACATGTTTAGACTCATACAGTGTGTAGATGCGTGATTCGGGTCTTGTAAGGAATATCGAATGTTGGAAATTGGGTTCTAAGGCTTATAGACTAAGGTTAAAGTAATGATCTTCAGTTATGATGTGTTGTCAGGCTTACATGGATTGGGGTGACGTGGGATCACCCCCGGGTATGTGCCTGGTAAGGTTACACGGCAATTTGATGGCTTTGGAACGACTCTTGGCACGTTCGAGGACAAACGTATGTTTTTAGTGGGGGAGAATGTAACGACTCGACCGGTCGTTCTGAGCATTTGCATTCCATTCACCTATTTGAAGTTTTGAGAAGTATCGTATGATGTATTATGACTTGTGTGAATCGTCGGTTTTGGTTTTCAGGTTATTCGCAATTGATTTGGAAGAATGATTCTCAACTAGGAAGCTTTAAGTTGGAGGAGTTGGCCAAGTTTGACTTTTTAGTACTTGACCTCGGATCGGAATTTTGATGGTTTCGTTGGGTCTGGATGTGATTTTAGACTTGGTCATATGCCCGGATTTGCATTTGGATATTTCTAGAAGGTACCGACACCATTTGGCGAAAGTTGGAAATTTGAAGGTTTGGAATGTTCATAAGTTTGACCGGGAGTTGACTTAGATCATATCGGGTTCGGATTGTGGTTCTGGAAATAGGAATAGCTTCGTTATGACATTTGGGACTTTTGTGCAAAATTTGAGTATTCCGAGTTGATTTGATAAGGTTCGACATGAGTTTTGGAAGTTGAAAGATTCAAAGTTGATTAAGTTCTATTTGAGGTGCGATTCGTGGTTTTGATGTTGTTATGCGTGATTTGAGGCCTCGAATAAGTCCGTGTTATGTTATGGGACTTGTTTGTATGATCTGACGAGGTCCCGAAGGGCTCAGTTAAGTTTCTGATAGGTTTGTGTTGTGTTGTGTTATGATCGTTTTTATGTTTCGACGTCGTTTCTTCAAGCATAAATGGTACCACATCAAGAAAATGAGCTTTAATTTCTGTTTTGATTGAGGCATTAGATCCGTATCATAATTTTGGAATCATAGCAATTGGAATCATCAAGTTTCAACATCGCATGAGGAATTTATGGTTGTTTTACTAAGAATTGGGTTGCCAAATTTTGTTTCAGATTAATTACGGAATTGCCACTTCGTATTTAAAAATTTGCACTATTTCCATTATTAAAACCAACATATCTCCTTCATTATAAGGTCAAATGGAGTGATTCAAAAGCCTAACTTGAATAAAGATTCACAAAGAATCTATTGGAGGCATCAAAAGTGTGATTTGGAATTATTGGCACAAGAAACGAGGCATAATAGATGGATATAAATATTTAATATTGATGGTTTGTTCATTTGGTCATATTTTTAGTTGGGGAGCTCAGATTTGGGAAACTTTGGAGGCAATTTTCACCACATGAATTGGGAAAGTCTTCTATACTCGGTTCTGGTTATATTTCATGAATCCATCTTTGTTTTTGGCATTTGATTAATGATTTAAATGTGAAATTTGGGGTTTTTTGTCTAAAATTTTATAAAGTAAAATTTTGAGTTTTGAACATTAATTCGGAGTCGGATTTGAGTGAAACTAGTATGGTTGGACTCATAATTCAATGAGTTGTTAGATTTCTTGAGTTTTTTAGGGTTCCGATATGTAGATATAGGTTTGACATTTTGGTTGACTTTGGGCTTCTAATTAAAGATTCAATCTTTATTGATTGGGTTTGTTTCCTTTGGCATTATTTGATGTTCTTGAGTTGTTTTTCGCTAGTTTTGAGCCGTTCGTAGGTTGGTACGCGCGAGATGGAATTTCTAGAGTATTGTTTGGCTTGCTCGGTATTGGATTTGGCTTGTTCGAGGTATGTAACACTTCTAAACTTGGAGTTGAGGGTATGAACCCCTGAATGTATGTGTTATATGTTTGGTGTTGAGGTGACGCACATGTTAGGTGATGAGCGTGTGGGCGTGCACCATGAGAATTATTACTAGGTTGATTCTGTGGTATTGTATAGTTACCTAATCTTTTTTCTATCCATGAAATTTCTACGTGTTAGAGTAATTGTACTGTGATCCCTGTTAGAAAACATGTTTAGGCTATATGACCATCCCGTTGGGACCCACTGGGGTCATTTCTACTGTCGCGTTATTTGCTCAAATTGAAATTACACACTCAGTCATATTCATTCATTTGCATATCATATCTCAGTCTCTGTTATCATTTATTGTCACATCATGTTATCATTGTTTGGGCTGATTGACATGAGATTTTTGAGTCGAGAGATTAGAGAGATTGATTCATTTATTGATTTATTGTCACATCATGTTATCATTTATTGTCACATCATGTTATCATTTTATTGATTCATGCCATAAGTGGCTTATATTAGCGCTTGGGCAGGATCCGCCCCTCCGGAGTCTTAGATACCAGGAGTGAGAGCAGGTACCTACTGAGTGCGAGTGACGAGTTGTAAGGCCCCATTAAAAATTTTCTAATGACTTAAGATTTTAAAGTGCGTCAACGGTATTTGGGAATAACGTGTCTGAGTATTAAAGTAGACCCATGGGATAGAATCATATTATTTTGAAATGAAAAATATATTTATCACGCCCCAAACTCGGGGAGCGCAACCGGCACTCAACCGAGAGAACCCGACCAAGCAAGCATGTTAGATTTCCTTTTACCCAAACTCATACATGAATAAAGAGGAGATGTACTCTATTAATCAATCACTGAAAAGATTTTATTAACAACTTCCATTTCATTCCCATTTGCACCTTTATTCATAATTTCTAAAATATTACGAGTTTATAGAATTAATGAAAAACATGATTTCCAAATACCAACATTTCTAGTTCAATTCCCAACATCAACCACAACCCACAACCTGTCTACGGAGCCTCTAGGTACAATAGAAGAGTAATATGTGAATGCCGGCAACAAGGCCCCGGCTATACCGCAAAATACAGTACATGAGAAACAAAAGATACATGACCCCGAAATGAAGTGGGGCTCACCAAATTAGCTGAAAAGAGTGTACTGCTATCACTCATCAATGTCGCCTGCTGTAGAATCACATGCATCCATTAAAGATGCAGCGCCCCTGGCAAAAGGGACGTTAGTACTGTCGAATAGCACTAGTATGTATAGCTAAAAGTCCTCTTTCAAAATAGAATTCCCATATAAGAAAAGGCAACACATAGAAACAGCAAGTCACAATCAACAATATCCAAATGACCAGTTAAAACATAATTATTTTTCAAAATACGAACTTCATACACAATTTTGGTTGGGAGATCATTAGCACTGATATACCACCGTCTTTGTTAGTAAGGAGTTCGATCACGCCCGATCGGCTAGGCCATCTCCCCACGAACAATGTGGTTTGACATTGATGCGAAAGAAAGTTGTTACCAAGAGTAGTACCACCATGTGCGCAACATGGCGTCCGATCTCCACCCGATCAGCTAGGCCGCCCTCCCACATATGCCATGTGGGTTGATTTTTCCAATCCATAATTGTTACCAGTTTCATCCTAATTAAGGGGAATAATATCACAATTTCTCCAATATTTCAATTTTATCCCAAATAAGGGGAATAATCACAATTCACCCCTACACCGGCACGTGTAGTTTCAGGTGTGGGCCTTATGACCCACCCTTCCTCGGTTTTGCTAATGTTTCTCCCAAAAATATTTTTGATTTGATATTCACACAGAGATAACATAGATACAATTGTACTCACCTCAACATCTTTTACATTGTATAAATTCTCATTAGTATTTCCAGTCATTCACAAGGACAATATTTCTTTGGCTAATTTGGCCATTCACAAGATTCTTTATTCCTGGCACGATGTCCGTATTTGATATTCCACACTTTCACCTCTTTCAATTTCAAAGATCACCATCAAATACGAACATATAGAATATTTCAGAAATCATATACTTCAAATCCATTTGTAAGGGTCACGCATTGCAGTTGGGTTATGTTCGGATATGATCCTTTTGTGATAGATTCGTGTGTCTTGGGTCTACTATGTGTGATGGGTTCGTAGAATTGCGTTTGAGGTGGCACTTGTTGACCTTGTGTGACGGTTCTCTTATTTGAGTCATTTTCCATGTTTGAATACATTTGAATTGTTGCTTGTTGGTGCACAGATTGCACAATTGTGACTTTAGGTTGTATTGGTATGGCATGTCAATAGAATAGTTATGTTTGATGAGATAAGGTTATTGGACTTAGAATGGATACTCTCAGATTTGATTTCAGTATGCTTGGAAGAATAATATCGGAAGTCGGCTAAGAACTTTGCTTTGGTTTTTGTCGGACGAGTGAGAGATCTCCATGACTTGTCGATATGATGAGTGGTTATGAGTTTTTGTGATTTTATTTCATAATTGACGGTGTACGAAGGTTTTGAACAAGGTTTTATTTGATATGAGGTTTACTACCGGTATCGGGTTTGTTTTGAGCAGCAACTCTGATCGAGAATTATTGATACGAGTATGCGAGTTGTGTGGTATATCATGTGATTACATCTTGGGTTATGGTTATGGCTTGATACAACATGTTCAGATTTATACAGTGTGTAGATGCGTGATTCGGGTCTTGTAAGGAATACCGAATGTTGGAAATTGGGTTCTAAGGCTTATAGACTAAGGTTAAAGTAATGATCTTCAGTTATGATGTGTTGTCAGGCTTACATGGATTGGGGTGACGTGGGATCACCCCCAGGTATGTGCCTGGTAAGGTTAAATGTCAATTTGATGGCTTTGGAACGACTCTTGGCACGTTCGAGGACAAACGTATGTTTTTAGTAGGGGAGAATGTAACGACTCGGCCGGTCGTTCTGAGCATTTGCATTCCATTCACCTATTTGAAGTCTTGAGCAGCATCGTATGATGTATTATGACTTGTGTGAATCGTCGGTTTTGGTTTTCAGGTTTTTCGGAATTGATTTGGAAGAATGATTCTCAACTAGGAAGCTTTAAGTTGGAAGAGTTGGCCAAGTTTGACATTTTAGTACTTGACCTCGGATCGGAATTTTGATGGTTTCGTTGGGTCTGGATGTGATTTTGGACTTGGTCATATGCCCGGATTTGCATTTGGATATTTCTAGAAGGCACCGACACTATTTGGCGAAAGTTGAAAATTTGAAGGGTTGGAATGTTCATAAGTTTGACCGGGAGTTGACTTAGATGATATCGGGTTCGGATTGTGGTTCTGGAAATAGGAATAGCTTATTTATGACATTTGGGACTTTTGTGCAAAATTTGAGTATTCCGAGTTGATTTGATAAGGTTCGACACGAGTTTTGGAAGTTGAAAGATTCAAAGTTCATTAAGTTCGATTTGAGGTGCGATTCGTCGTTTTGATGTTGTTATGCGTGATTTGAGGACTCGAATAAGTCCGTATTATGTTATGGGACTTTTTTGTATGATCTGACGAGGTCCCGAAGAGCTCAGTTAAGTTTCGGATAGGTTTGTGTTGTGCTCGTTTTTAAGTTTCGACGTCATTTCTTCAAGCATAAATGGTACCACATCAAGAAAATGAGCTTCAATTTCTATTTTGATCAAGGCATTTGATCCGTATCATAATTTTGGAATCATAGCAATTGGAATCATCAAGTTTCAACATCGCATGAGGAATTTATGGTTGTTTTACTAAGAATTGGGTTGCCAGATTTTTTTTCAGATTAATTACGGAATTGCCACTTCGTATTTAAAAAATCTGCACTATTTCCATTATTGAAACCAACATATCTCCTTCATTATAAGGTCAAATGGAGTGATTCAAAAGCCTAACTTGAATGAAAATTCACAAAGAATCTATTGGAGGCATCAAAAGTGTGATTTGGAATTATTGGCACAAGAAACGAGGCATAATAGATTGATATAAATATTTAATATTGATGGTTTGTTCATTTGGTCATATTTTTAGTTGGGGAGCTCAGATTTGGGAAACTTTGGAGGCAATTTTCACCACATGAGTTGGGCAAGTCTTCTATACTCGGTTCTGGTTATATTTCATGAATCCATCTTTTTTTTTTTGGCATTTGATTAATGATTTAAATGTGAAATTTGGGGTTTTTTGTCTAAAATTTTATAAAGTAAATTTTTGAGTTTTGAACATTAATTCGGAGTCGGATTTGAGTGAAACTAGTATGGTTGGACTCATAATTGAATGAGTTGTTAGATTTCTTGAGTTTTTTAAGGGTTCCGATATGTGGGCCTAGGTTTGACATTTTAGTTGACTTTGGGCTTCTGATTAAAGATTCAATCTTTATTGATTGGGTTTGTTTCCTTTGGCATTATTTGATGTTCTTGAGTTGTTTTTGGCTAGTTTTGAGCCGCTCGTACGTTGGTACGCTCGAGATGAATTTTCTAGAGTATTGTTTGGCTTGCTCGGTATTGGATTTGGCTTGTTCGAGGTATGTAACACTTCTAAACTTTGTGTTGAGGGTATGAACCCCTGAATATATGTGTTATATGTTTGGTGTTGAGGTGACGCACATGTTAGGTGACGGGCGTGTGGGCGTGCACCATGAGAATTATTACTAGGTTGATTCTGTGGTATTGTATAGTTACCTAATCTTGTTTCTATCCATGAAATTTCTACGTGTTAGAGTAATTGGACTGTGATCCGTGTTAGAAAACATGTTTAGGCTATATGATCATCCTGTTGGTACCTACTGGGGTCATTTCTACTGTCGCGTTATTTGCTCAAATTGAAATTACACACTCAGTCATATTCATTCATTTGCATATCATATCTCAGTCTCTGTTATCATTTATTGTCACATCATGTTATCATTGTTTGGGCTGATTGACATGAGATTTTTGAGTCGAGAGACTAGAGAGATTGATGACTAAGTTTGGTCGAGCGCCTGATTCTGAGTGTTATTTATGGGATCGAGTTGCGCGCAATAGCAGGTTTTATTGATTCATGCCATAAGTGGCTTATATTAGCGCTTGGGCAGGATCCGCCCCTCCGGAGTCTTAGATACCAGCAGTGAGAGAAGGTACCTACTGAGTGCGAGTGATGAGTTGTAAGGCCCCATTAAAAATTTTCTAATGACTTAAGATTTTAAAGTGCGTCAGCGGTATTTGGGAATAACGTGTCTGAGTATTAAAGTAGACCCATGGGATAGAATCACATTATTTTGAAATGAAAAATATATGTGTCACACCCCAAAGTCGGGGAGCGCGACCGGCACTCAACTGAGAGGACCCGGGCGAGCAAGCATGTTAGATTTCCTTCTACCCAAACTCATCCATGAATAAAGAGGAGATGTACTCTATTAATCAACCACTGAAATGATTTTATTAACAACTTCCATTTCATTCCCATTAGCAACTTCATTCATAATTTCTAAAATATTACGAGTTTATAGAATTAATGAAAAATATGATTTCCAAATACCAACATTTCTAGTTCAATTCCCAATATCAACCACTACCCACAACCTGTCTACGGAGCCTCTAGGTACAATAGAAGAATAATATGTGAATGCCGGCAACAAGGCCCCGGTTATACCTCAAAATACAGTACATGAGAAACAAAAGATACATGACCCCGAAATGAAGTAGGGCTCACCAAATTAGCTGAAAAGAGTGTACTGCTATCACTCATTAATGCGCCTGCTGTAGAACCACCTGCATCCATTAAAGATGCGGCGCCTCCGGCAAAAGGGACGTTAGTACTGTCGAATAGCACTAGTATGTATAGCTAAAAGTCCTCTTTCAAAATAGAATTCCCATATAAGAAAAGGCAACACATAGAAAAAGAAAGTCACAATCAACAATATCCAAATGTCCAGTTAAAACATAATAACTTTTCAAAATACGAACTTCATACACAATTTTGGTTGGGAGATCATTAGCACCGATATACCACCGTCTTTGCTAGCATAGAGTTCGATCACGCCCAATAGGTTAGGCCATCTCCCCACGAACAATGTGGTTTAACATTGATGCAGAAGAAAGTTGTTACCAAGAGTAGTACCACCATGTCCGCAACATGGCGTCCGATCTCTACCCGATCAGTTAGGCCGCCTTCCCACATATGCCATGTGGGTTGAATTTTCCAATCCACAATTGTTACCAGTTTCATCCCAATTAAGGGGAATAATATCACAATTTCTCCAATATTTCAATTTTATCCCAAATAAGGGGAATAATCACAATCCACCCCTACACCGGCACGTATAGTTTCAGGTGTGGGCGTTATGACCCACCCTTCCTCGGTTTTGCTAATGGGTCTCCCAAAAACATTTTTGATTTGATTTTCACACAGAGATAACATAGATACAATTGTACTCACCTCAACATCTTTCACATTGTATAAATTCTCATTAGTATTTCCAATTATTCACAAGGACAATATTTCTTTAGCTCATTTGGCCATTCACAAGATTCTTTATTCCTGGAACGATGGCCGTATTTGATATTCCACACTTTCACCTCTTTCAATTTCAAAGATCACCATCAAATACCAACATATAGAATATTTCAGAAATCATATACTTCAAATCCATTTGTAATGGGAACTTTAAACACAAATGGTTTCTTCCCAAAGAATGGGGCATACCAACCAGCAATAGAAACACTCATAAAAATCAAAAACAATCAATACACCATTTATTATTGCAATACTCTTCCCCAGAGATGACAATGTACAATTTCAACACACTAGTATGTTAGAACTCGAATCACACTGGATATATTTATAAAGCAAAGCATTAGTTAAAGCAGCCACTTATGGGCATGAATTGAGTACAAAAGCTCTTAGGTAATTCTATTTTCGAAGTCATTTTTAAACAATTGAGTCAAAGTTCATTTCATTATTCTTTATCGCATCCTCGCAAATCATTTGCACTACTTTCCCCAATCATAACTTAAATTCTTGGCACGTTGGCCATACTCTATAACCCGAATTCACTTATTTCACTTCCAACCATCTCTATAGATTATCAACAATAAGACATTTTCAATCAAGACTTTAGGTACACATATGAGCAATTAAGAGTTTTAAGATCATTGATATTTTCTCACATAATTTGGCATCATAACCTTTATTTGGAAACGACTGAAAGACAACATTTTAATACACATGTCATTCTTGAACAGATTCCCAAAGGATAACATAATGTGATGGGAACATTCAGAACAAGTTATGATTACACAATTCTCATCACTCTGCTTATTCGGGACAATTGAATTTATTGGGCACAACTCGGAACATAGAATAAGGAACTTGAGATAACCATACTTGGAACTTACGGAAACATCATGGAATTCAATTCTAAGAGAGAAAGTTTAGCCAACATACCTTGCTTTGAGCTTTCCTTAAATTACTACAACGTTCCGAAAATTCTAGCAATCTCAGTCTATTTTGAGACATAACAAAATTGAACCATTATTAGGAAGATATTCATGGTCTCAGCTCATTTGAGTATTTTATTAGACATTAGGTGTGCAAATTTAACTACAAGATTTCCTTCACTCCACAACCCAATCTTTACTTATTTGAGCTCAAAAATCTTCTCACAAACCTTATTAGTACAAGCATGTATAAATAATACTCTTATACCCATGAATCATACTCCAAATCAACCTTCTTTTACCTAAATTCGAAATTGAAAACTAGGGTAAGGAACCTTACCTCTTAGATGAAGATCTTGTGAGATTTCCTTGTTGGATTTTAAAGCTTGGGCAAGATCTTGATGAACAAAACACTTCATCTACTTTCTCTCTCTAGAACACTCTCACTTCTCTCTAAAAAACCTTAGATAATTGCCCCAAAATAAGCTCTAAAGCCTATTTATCAAAATGGGGTCGGGGTTATGAAAATAGAAAAACTAACCCTCTGAAAGTAGGTATGCGGTCGCATAATGGACCGCATAATGGCTATGCGGGTCGCAAAATGCACCGCAGAATCAATGCCCAGAACTGGGCTGCGCTGGACAGGTCTGCGACAATTTTGTGGTCGCATAACCACTTCTGCGGCCCGCAGAATGGTTCTGCGGTAGCAGAATTGGTCGCAGAATTGCATTCTGCCAGCCTTTGGTAATTTGGTCATAACTTCTTGTAGGAGTGTCCAAATGACGAACGGTTTGAAGAGTTAGAAACTAGACTCAAAGATATTTCATGTGATAGGTAGATAATCACATAACTCTGTACATATATGTATATAATCTCATCCAAAGTTTGGTCTTATGCATACTCATTTGGAACTTTAGTCTATCATGAAATTTCAAACTTGACTTGGACTTAGGGCTCTCCTTACACCCCACAACACTTATAATATGCCTCGTACACTTATTTTCATATCTAATTGATATCCATCATATTAATAGTCCTCGTCTGCACAGAAAATAATATAATTAGCGTACATCAACTTTCTTAATAGCGCCTAATTACTTTGAACTTTTCCGGGGTGTTACATTCTCCTCCACTTAAGAAAATTCATCCTCGAATCTTTTAAATGTCACTTCTAATAATAGAGTTACCATCATTTTACCTCCAACCATTATGCATAAGCACTTATGACTACATGGGTCTTATACTTCCTTTCCAAAATCTCAACTTACTTATGGCCCTTAAAATTGGCTATCTTCACAAATTTTTAAAACTTTCGATAGAGTTTCCCCTGTAAATGGGCCTATCCACCTGCTAGATAATTACCAAAATCACCCTATCAACACATCCACAACTCTACAAAGCATCATAATGTATATCAACAACACTAGTCTCAACATTACATGCATTATATTATCAAGAGTGATATCTGGACATGAACTACACATTTTTAAATCATAACACCTAGAAACTACCTTTCAAATCAAAACCAATTGCTATACAATCAAGCGAAAATATTTTCTTTCCACAACACTTTCGGCCCTCAAGGTGACCTTTTCGACTTACAGACTTCGTCATAACACATTAACGTAGGCAATCCCAACTTCCGGACATATCTAACAAGGATGACAATTAGGTACCTTTCATAAGCTAACTATCCATTAACTTCACCTTCAATAACCTCCACTGGAACGATATACAAAGGATTTCCAATTACCTCTTTAGACATAGACACATGAAACACCGGGTACATAGAGGAAAATAATAGGGAAACATCATACTCATAGTTTGGCCTATTTCCTTCAAGATTTCATAATGCCTAATGTGACTACACATACTTTACCTTCCTTAACAATTCACCCACTATTTTCATAGAGAAAATCCTGAGAATAACCCGTTCACTTTCTTCAACTCTAAATCCCTTTCTTCAACTCTAAATCCCTATGCCGAACACCCAAACTAAACCTTTTGCAACCTCCACACAATTACCTTAAGATGTGCTAGCTTTAATATTACCATAAAACTTCATATCCAATATGTTTGTTCACTGGATGACACTTCTTCTTTGATATGTTTGAACCTTCAATCCCCATAGGTTACTATAAATATGAACAATAAGGTTCGAGATTGGCTAGAATTATTCAAAAATCCATCAATGTGTTGAGCACGACATTTCAGAAGGTTATATCCTAAGGGACATGAAGGTTACTAACATGGTTAAGAATTGTGATGACATCATTGATTCGACAGATGAGGCATAGAGTTGCCTAGTAGGCATTGATAATGTAGGGATCATGTTCATGATTTTGAGACACAAAAAATAACTTATAAGGCTGTTCCGGCTCTATCCTAAATTCCATAGCAATACAGGGATTTGACATATGACAAAGTGGAACTAGGATCAACAAAAGCATGTACATCATGAGATTGGACAGTCAATATACCTGTAACCACATCTGAAGAAGCCTCCAACTTTTGACGCCTTCTTAGAGCATAAAACCCGATAGGTCCTCCCGAGCTCTGAATACCACCCCTAGTTGCTCCAAGCCCTGCGGGCGTTATAGTGCCTTTATCTAGGGGAGGCATTGTGGATGTAGTAGCTACAGAACTGGCGGATTGGGCCATACCCCTGCCCATGCTCTGGCGAGAAAAATAACAATCTTTTTAAATGTGACCCGTCATACGACACTTGTAGTATACATTGGTACCATAGTGTCATACTCCCGGATGCCATCTCCCACACTTCACACAGCGGGGATGAGGTCCGCTAAGGCGACTCATCCCACTGACTTGATATTTACCCTTTTTGCATACATCATAAGCATACCCCTTATCCTTCCTCCAAGCTTCTAATACTGGATTAACAATTCCAGTACTAGATTGCTGTGTGGGCCTTTGGAATTGCCCAAAGCTACCACCCCTAACGCGCTGCTGAGCATACTGACAACACGATGCCAAATGTTCCTTCCCATTGTCCGACATGCGGGAAGTAAAATTTGGCGTCGTGTTGTGAGTATGCTCAACAACGCGTTAGGGGTGGTAGCTTTGGGCAATTCCAAAGGCCCACACAGCAACCTGGTGCTGGAATTGTTACTCCAGTATTAGAAGCTTGGAGGAAGGATAAGGGGTATGCTTATGATGTATGCAAAAAGGTAAATCCCAGTGTTAATGTGATGATACTGTTTTCCCTTATATGGGATGAGATTGGTGTGTTGAGATGTTTTCCCCTTAAATAAGATGAGATTATTGCTAGTTAGATGTGATGTAATGTCCACCCATACGTCATTATGGTGAGATGACTTTGCTGATCGTGCTTAGATCGGATGCCATATCCCGCACATGATGGTATTGTGAGTGTATGTCTCAGGGTGAGATGGCTTAGCCGGTCGGTCTAGAATCGGACTCCTTGCTAAACCACGGTGGCATATCAGTAATAAATATCTCCCAACTTAAATTACCGAAACCTACTTGAAATTTATGTTTCCCTTAATGTGCCACTTTGATACTGTTTGAGTCTCTTACTAATATTATGTTTTATTTTCTGTTCACTGTTGCTCATTCTATTGAGAGGTGCTTAGTTTTGCATACTAGTACTATTCCATATGTACTAACGTCCCTTTTGCTAGGGGCGCTGTATCTTTAATGGATGGAGGTGGATCTATAGCAGGTGGTATTGATCAATGATAGCAGCACACCCTCTCCTCAGCTGATTTGGTGAGCCCCACTTTATTTCGTGGTCTTGTATCTTCTATCATTTGTACATAGCATTTTGAGGTATAGCCGAGGCCTTATTACCGGCATTGTCATAGCACTCTTTTGTTCCTATTAGAGGCTCGGTAGACATAGTGTGGGTCGTATTTATTTTTGGGAAAGTAAAACTATAAATGTTATAATGGTATCATCTGTTCCACTTTAACTATGATTGTACAACATACTGATTTGAAGACTTGTTAATGACGTAACTAATGAAAATGAACCGGTGTTGTTTGCATGAATCTGATTGACTTATTAATGAAATGTATTTTTCTCTTTATGTATGGGTGAGTTCATTAGATGGCACTGTGCAGGCTTGCTCGACCGAGGTATCTCTGTTGAGCACTGGTCGCTCTCCTAGAGGTCGGGGCATGACAAACTTGATATCATAGCCTAAGGTTTTAAAATGTCCTATGATGTCTCGGAACCGTGTCTAGTAGAGTCCTTCTTATCGGTGTGTTATCGATCACTTCTATAATTAGGAGGCTACTTGGGCATTTAGAAATTATACCCTTCTTTGATATTCTAGATCATGCGATAAAGTTGATTGTAAGATTGTTCCTCCTTTAACTCATGCATTGCTCTAATATTTAGTATATGGCACCTAAGAATAAAGCAAGAACTGGCCAAGGAGCCAATGCTACCCAGGAGTGGCAGTTGACCCTTTACTTGATGATGCGGGTGAACACCCGAGGTGTGAGAATATTCCCCCGACTACTATACTACCTGATTCCACTACACCTAGTCACACCGCACTAGTTACTGCACCTATTGATGGCGCAACGATCCCTTCAACTGATATTCCAAATCTGCCTTTAGCCCTAGCTTCTAGTCCTGGTATATCTGATGGGGATCTTAAGGGAGCCATACATATGTTGGCTCAGATAGTGGCTTCCCAGAGATCAGATGTTGCACCCACTTCTTCTAGTCAGCCAAGGGATTCCACTAGTTCCAGAGTGAACATATTTCTCCAATTGGACCCTCCAGTATTCACAGGTACTGACCCTGAGGAGGACCTCCAAGATTTTATTGACGAGAAGCACAAGACCTTCCTGGTTATGCATGCTAGTGAGATAGAAGGAGCGGAGTTGGCCTCTTACAACCTGAAAGGGGTGGCCTATTCTTGGTTTGAGATGTGGGAGGATTTCCGTGAGGAGGGGAGCCCTCCGACGAGATGGAGTGAGTTTGCCGATGCTTTTATTGATCATTTTTTGCTTGCCGAGACTAAGGAAGCCTCTGCTACCGAGTTTGAGAATCTGAAATAGGGGAGCATGAGTGTGTGGGAGTATCATATGAGATTCGCATGCCTGTCCAAATATGCCATCTACATGTTGCCTACTATGGAGGCAAGAGTGCACCGGTTTGTATAGGGCCTTAGCCCCTTGATTTTTAATGAGGCCGCTACAGCTGCCTTAAATTTTGATATGAATTATGGTAAGATGGTGGCATTTTCTCAAGCCACAGAGATATGCAAAGTGAAGAATATAATGGAGCGAGAGAGTAGCAACATGGCTCGGTCAGCGGGCAACTTCAGTGGTACTTCTAGTGGTGGTGGTGGTGGTAGGACAGCTTTCAGGGGAGGGTCATCAGGGCCTTCCCAGTATTTTGCTCAGTCTTCAATCACTGCACCGCCATCGAGGCCCAGTCAGCAGCAGGGGAATCATTTTTGGCCCAGTCAGGGCAACAGAGGACCCTACCAGCAGGGTCGGTCACGTGGGAGATTTTAGTAGCAATGGAGGCCCCCATGACCTAGGTGCGGGAAGATGCACTTTGGGACCTGCTACATGGACCACCCCGTATGCTACAGTTGTGGTATGAGAGGTCACATTCATAGGGATTGTCGTTCATCTCACCAGAGCATGGGCAGAAATACAGCACAGCTAGCCAGTTCTACAACTACTACATCCGCAGCAACTCCTCTAGCTCGAGGCACCCCAATACCCGTAGGGTGTGGTGCAGCTAGGGGTGACGCATAGAGTTCGGGAGGACCCAGCCATTTCACTGCTATGATGGGTCGCTAGAGTTCAGAGGCTTCTCCAAATATCGCCACAGGTATTTGACTGTCCAATCTCATGATGTGTATGAACTTATTGATCCCGGTTCCACCTTGTCTTGTGTCACTCCCTATGTCGCTATGGAATTTGGGATAGAACAGGAATAACTCCATGAGTCATTCTCTGTATCTACTCCGGTTGGTGAGTTTATTGTGGCTGTGCAAGTTTATAGAAATTGTGTTGTTACGGTGTGTGGTCGAGACACTATGGTCGATCTCATTGAATTAGGGATGGTCGATTTTGATGTAATAATGGGGATGGATTGGCTTTACTTATGTTTAGCTAAGCTTGACTGTCGAACTAGAACCGTTAGGTTTGAATTTCCAACTGAGTCAGTGATGGAATGGAAGGGGGATAATGTGGTGCCGAAGGGTAGGCTTATTTCTTACCTTAAGGACACAAAAATGATTAACAAGGGGTGTATATACCATTTAGTCTGAGTAACGGGCACCGATGCTGAGGCACCTACACTTGAGTCTGTGCTAGTTGTGAATGAATTTCTGGGAGTCTTTCCGGATGAACTCCTTGGGATCCCACCAGACAGGGAGATTGATTTTGGGATTGATGTGATGCCAAACAAGTAGCCTATATCTATTCCACCCTACGGAATGGCACCGGCAGAATTGAAGAAGCTAAAAGAACAATTGCAAGATTTGTTAGAGAAGGGTTTCATCCGGCCGAGTGTGTCGCCTTGGGGCGCACCAGTTCTATCGGCAGCTCAACAAGGTTATAATTAAAAATAAGTATCCACTACCAAGGATAGATGACTTGTTTGATCAATTGCAGGGTGCTAAGTATTTCTCCAAGATCGATTTAAGACCCGGGTATCACCAATTGAAGATCAAGGAGCATGATATTCCAAAAACAACTTTCAGGACCCGGTATGGGCACTTTGAATTTCTGGTAATGTCTTTCGGGCTAACAAATGCCCTTATGAATCGGGTCTTCAAAGCTTTCCTCGACTCCTTCGTGATAATGTTCACTGATGATATTCTTGTTTATTTGCGAAGTCGGGAGGACCATGCCGATCATCTCAAGGCAGTTTGCATACTTTGTATCAGCACTAGTTGTATACGAAGTTTTTGAAATGTGAATTTTGGCTTGAATCTGTTACATTCTTGGGTCATGTCGTCTCTAGAGAAGGAATTGAGGGTTGATCCTTAGAAGATTGCAACTGTGAAAAATTGGCCTAGATCTACTACCCCAATAAAGATTCGCAGTTTTCTGGGCTTAGCTGGATATTACAAGAAGCTTGTGGAGGGGTTTTCTACTCTTGCCTCTCGGTTGACTAAATTGACGCAGAAGGCAATTAAGTTCCATTGGTCAGATGCTTGTGAAAGGAGCTTCCAAGAGTTGAAATCAAGATTAACTACGACACCGGTGTTAATCCTACCGGAGGGTACAGATGGATTTATGGTGTATTGTGATGCTTCAAGAATCGGGCTTGGGTGTGTATTAATGCAACATGGCAAGGTGATAGCTTATGCTTCTAGGCAACTCAAAAATAATGAAAAGAACTATCCAACACATGACTTAGAACTTGCAGAAGTGGTTTTTGCATTGAACATTTGGCGTCATTATTTATATGGGGTCCATGTGGATATATTCATGGACCATAAGAGCCTTCAATATATTTTCATGCAGAAGGAATTGAATCTGAGGCAGAGAAGATGGCTTGAGTTACTCAAGGACTACGATATTGAAATTCTCTATCATCCGGGGAAGGCTAATGTTGTGGCGGATGCTCTTAGCCGGAAATTTATGGGTAGTTTAGCACACTTGGAGGCATATCAAAGTCCATTGGCCAAGGAAGTTCACCGATTGACTAGTTTGGGAATTCGTCTTGCGGACTCTAGTGAAGGAGGAGTGATTGTGCAAAATGTGAAAGTCAAGGAGAAGCAATTCAACGATCCATTGTTGGTACAATTGAAGGAGGGGATTCAAAAACATAAGACCATGGCATTTTCTCTTGGCGTGTATGATGGTACCCTAAGGTACCAAGGGTGACCATGTGTTTCAAATGTGGATGGTCTCCGAAAACGAATCATGACCGAGGCTCATACTGCTAGGTATTCCGTGCACCCGGGCTCTACAAAAATGTATCTTGATCTTAAGGAAGTCTATTGGTGGAATGATATGAAGAGAAATGTAGCAGACTTTGTGGCGAGATGTCCAAATTGTCAGCAAGTGAAGGCCGAACACCAAAGGCCTAGTGGGTTGGTACAGAACATAGAGATTCCAATGTGGAAGTGGAAAATGATTAATATGGACATTGTGGTAGGACTACCTCGCATTCCTTATAAGTTTGACTCGATTTGGGTGATTGTGGATCGACTCACGAAATCAGCCCACTTTTTGCCGGTTAAGGCTACCGATACAGCGGAACAGTATGCTTAGCTGTATATCAAAGAAATAGTCAGGTTGCATGGCACTCCAGTTTCTATCATTTTTGATCGGGGAGCATAGTTCACAACTAATTTTTGGAAGCGAATTCAGCAAGGTTTGGGTACTCAGGTGAATCTCAGTATAGCCTTTCACCCGCAGGCTGACGGGCAGGAAGAGCGGGCTATTCAAACGCTTGAGGATATGTTGCGCACTTGTGTTCTAAACTTCAAAGGTAGTTGGGATGATCATTTGCCGCTCATAGAATTTGCCTACAACAATAGTTATCATGCTAGCATTCAGATGGCACCGTTCGAGGCCTTATATGGAAGGAGATGTAGATCTCCCATTGGGTGATTCGAGATTCGGGAAGTAGAGTTGATAGGGCTAGACCTCGTGCATTAGGCTATGGAAAAAGTTAAGATCATTGAGTGGTTGAAGACCGCTCAGAGTCGTCAGAAGTCCTATTTGGATATTCTTCATAAGAATTTGGAGTTCAAAGAAGATGATTGGGTATTCTTGAATGTTTCCCCCATAAAAGGTGTAATGCGATTTGATAAGAAAGGAAAATTGAGTCCGAGGTATATCGGACCGTACAGAATCATTCAGAGGATCGGTGAGGTGACGTACAAGCTTGAGCTACCACCTGAGATGTCATTAGTGCACCCGATGTTTCATGTGTCTATGTTGAAGAAAATAGTCAGAGAGCCGACAGTCATTGTTCCGATTGAGACTATTGAGATTAATAAGGAATTGACTTATGAAGAGATTCCAGTTTCTATTATTGATTGGCAAGTTCGAAAGTTGAGAAATAAAGAATTGCCTCTGTGAAATTGTTATGGCGAAACCAATAGGTTGAAGAGGCTACTTGGGAGACCGAGGAAGAAATGAAGAAGAAGTATCCTTATTTGTTTGAATAGCCATGTATTTATAAAGTTGCGTTCTATGAAAATGCTAAGAGTTACCTTCTATGAATTATGTATCATTTGTACAGTTGATGTTAAGGGTGTTCCTTTTCTGGTAATATATTACTTATGAGGCCACAATTGGTGTTGTTTTTATATTATATTGCGTTATCAGATTAAGTATAAGTTGTTAGGATTGGTTTCTGGGATTCTATGACAGGTGCATAGGCCCAGATATAGGGGATACTCTGGTAAAGTTTTTGGAAATTTAAGGAGTTAGCCAAATTTTGAAACTACTAGTGGTGTAAATTAATAGTTGGGCTATATTTGATGCTAATATCGGATTTTGACCCTCATTCGAGGACGAATGATCCTAAGTGAGGGAGAATGTAAGGCCCCGTAAAATTCCGCAAGGTAATTTAAGGTTTCATAGTGTCGAAGTAGGCTTACGAACTTTATGGGTTGAACAGTGCGCTCATGAGTTAAAGAAAAAATTTTGGCAGAAAAAGGCATTTCTGCGGTCCATTATTCGGCCGCAGAATCACTCTGAGGGCCACAGAATGGCCGCAGAGTGAGGTAGGACTAGGCAGGTTTGGGTGCCATTCTGCGGTCGCATAATGAACCGCAGAATAGTTCTGCGGTTCATTATGCGACCGCAGAACAGGTCTGCGGGCAGGCATAGTGACCGTAAACCCAGCCAGAGTTGCCTAGTTCCGAAGGTTCTTTTCGCGGTCCGTTTTGCGGATCGCGGATCCTGCCCCGGAGCTTCATTTTTTGGATTTTAATAACCCGATCCTACTTCGTTAAATAGACAATATGTACCATATTTTGAGCAAAAAGCTGATATTTTGAGAGAAAGAATGTGCTCTAGATAGGGAGAAAGTTCCTCAACCAATTGTTCCTCAATTCTTACTCAAATCATGAAAGTTTATCAAGGAAAACACACTAGGTCTTCATCCTAGAGGTAACATTTTACACCCTAAACCTCAATTTTGAAATTTAACTAGGAATGGGTAATTGGTAAGATAATTTTTGGGTATGGGAGTTGTTTATTTTGCATGCATGTGTTATCAAGGGATGTAGGGAGATTGTTAAGCTAAAATGGTAAAGAATGGGTTGTGGGATGAGGGGATCCTCCATGAAAGGGCCTTGAAAACTTAATGCACACCTAGTATTTAATAAAATGCTCAAAGGAGCTAGAACCATGAGTATCTTCCTAATTTTGGTTAGCTTTTTTACATTTCGACAATAGATTGAAGTTACTAAGATTTCCGAAATATTTTAAAGTTTAAGGGAGCTCAAGTGAGGTATGTTGGCTAAACTCATCTCTTAGAATTGAACCCCGCAATGTCCTTGTAAGTCATGCCCCTTTTAAATTGAATTTTTTGTAAAATAAGACTTGTGTCGAAATAATTATGTGTACAAAAGATTCTTGTTATGATAAGTTAATGTTAGAGTGTGTGGTATAAGTATGGGTTGTGTGTTACTATGTCATGATTTGAAAACATGAATTCTTATGAAAGCTACCATGTCAATTGTGTAAGAAGTCATATGTGCTTAAGACCCTAATTTGCTCAAGTATGTGATTAAAGTCTTAATGTTGAAAGGCCTAGTTGTTGATTATTTATGATAACAATTGAAAATGGGATAATGAGCTGAATTATGAAGTACAACCAATGAGCCAAGAATGATATTGTGTTATGGCCAATGATGTAAATAAAATGAATGACATGTTAAAGAATATGAATTGAGAGGTAAATACTTTTAATAACAAATGCTTTGGGAGTATCCATTAGCCACCGAGGAAGGGTAGGTCGGAACAACCTAACCCCGAAACTACACGTACCGGTGTACTAGTGATTGAGGGGTAAATCCCAGTGTTAATGTGATGATACTGTTTTCCCTTATATGGGATGAGATTGGTGTGTTGAGATGTTTTTCCCTTAAATAAGATGAGATTATTGCTAGTTAGATGTGATGTAATGTCCACCCATACGTCATTGTGGTGAGATGACTTTGCTGATCGTGCTTAGATCGGATGCCATGTCCCGCACATGGTGGTATTGTGAGTGTATGTCTCAGGATGAGACAGCTTAGCCGGTCGGGCTGAGATCGTACTCCATGCTAAACCACGATGGTATATCGGTTCTAAAGATCTTCCAACTTAAATTACCGAAACCTACTTGAAATTTATGTTTCCCTTAATGTGACACTATGATACCGTTTGAGTCTCTTACTAATAGCATGTTTTATTTTCCGTTTACTGTTTCTCATTCTATTGAGAGGGTGCTTAGTTTTGCATACTAGTACTATTCCATTTGTAATAATATCCCTTTTTGCCGGGGGCGCTGCATCTTTAATGGATGGAGGTGGATCCATAGCAGGTGGTATTGATCAGTGATAGCAGCACACCCTCTCCTCTGCTGATTTGGTGAGCCCCACTTCATTTTGTGGTCCTGTATCTTCTATCCTCTGTACATAGCATTTTGAGGTATAGCCGGGGCCTTGTTGCCGGCATTGTCATAGCACTCTTCTGTTCCTATTAGAGGCTTGGTAGACATAGTGTAGGTCGTATCTGTTTTTGGAAAATTTAAACTATAAATATTGTAATGGTATCATATGTTCCACTTTAACTATAATTGTACAACGTACTATTTTGAAGATTTGTTAATGACGTAACTAATGGAAATTAATCGGTGTTGTTCGCATGAATCTTATTGACTTATTAATGAAATGTATTCTTCTCTTTATGTATGGGTGAGTTGGGTAGACGACACTGTGCAGGCTTGCTCGACCGAGGTAACTCCGTTGAGCGTCGGTCACGCTCCCCGAGGTCAGGGCGTGACATGACTATTATTTCTCAGGTCATTTTTATGGGCCGATAATATTTTAGGTGATCCGGGTCCGGCCACCCGAGCCCATGCAGAAGGCGGGGGATTTAGCATAGGAAGGTTTGAAAATTAGGCGGAATTCCAGTTTTATGACCCTAAAATACCAAAAAATAAGTAAAGGACATGGCGAGGCAGTGACTATTGTTCCATAGGTTATTTATAATTAGCCGAAAAAAATATAGACGATTCGGATCCGGTCTCCCGGGCCCATGCAGAAGTCGTGGGCAATAGCACACGGATATCTAGGAATCGGGCAAAATTTTAATTTTATGGACCTAAGGGCCAAAAAATGAGTAAGGGTTATGGCGAGGCAGAAACTATTGTTCCTTAGTTCATTTTTGATAGGCCGACAAAATTTTAGGCGATCCGAGTTCAGTCGCTTGGGCCCATATAGAAGGCGTGGGCTATAGCACACGAAAATTTGGGAATCAGGAGGAATTCCAGTGGTGAGGTAGTGAATATTGTTCCTTAGGTCGTTTTTGATGGGACGGCTAAATTTTAGGCGAGTTGGGTCCTGTTGCTCGGGCCCATGCAGAAGGCGTGGGATATAGCATACGAAAATTTAGGAATCGGGCGAAATTATGATTTTATGGCCCTAAAACGCAAAAACATAAGTAACTATCATAGAGAGGCGATGACTATTGTTACTCAGGTCATTTTTGATGGGCTGGCAAAATTATAGGCAGTTCATGTCCGATTGCCCAGGCCCATGTAGAAGGCGTGGGCTATAAGTACACAAAATATGAGAATCGGGCGTAATTCCAGTTTTATGTCCCTAAAATGCAGAAAATCGATTAACGGTCATGACGAGGATTGACTAATATTCCTTAGGTCATCTATGATGGGCCGAAAAAATTTTAGGCGATCCGGATTTGGTCGTCCGGGCCCATGCAGAAGGCGTGAGATTATACATACAAAAAACTGAGATTTGAGGGGAATTCCATATTTAGGTCCCTAAAACACCAAAAAGAGTTATAATCATAGCGAGGCAGTGACTATTGTTCCTTTTTATATTTTTGATAGGCCGAAAAAAATTTAGGCGATGTGGGTCTGGTTGCCAAGGCCCATGCAAAGGGCGTGTGCTATAGCACATGAAAATCTAAAAATCGGGCAGAATTCCAGTTTTATGGCCCTAAAATACTAAAAAATAAGTAACGGTCATGGCGAGGCAGTGACTATTGTTCTTTAGTCGGTTTTGATGGGTCGGCTAAATTTTAGGTGATCCGGGCTCGGTCGCACGGGCCCATGCAGATGGCGTTGGCTATAGTACACGAAAATTTGGAAATCAGGAAAAATTCAAATTTTATGGCCCTAAAACGCAGAAAAACGCATAAAACTGAAATTCCACCCGATTCTCAGATTTTCGTGTACTATAGCCCACGCCTTCTGCATGAGCCCGGGCGACCGGACCCAGATCGCCTAAAATTTTGTCGTCCATAAAAAATACCTAAGGAACAATAGTCACCACCTCGCCATGACAGTTACTCATTTTTTGGCATTTTAGGGTCATAAAACTGAAATTTTGGCTGATTCCCAGATTTTCGTGTGCTATAGCTCACGCCTTCTGCATAGGCCCAGACGACCGGACCAGGGTCAGCTAAAATTTTGTCGGCCCATAAAAATGACCTAAGGAACAATAGTCATCGCCTCGCCATGACCGTTACTCTTTTTGTAGCGTTTTAGGGCCATAAAACCTGAATTCCGCCCGATTTTCAGATTTTCATGTGCTTTAGTCCACGCCTTCTGCATAGGCCCGGGCGACCGGACCCGGATCGCCTAAAATTTTGTCAGCCTATTCAAAATGACCTAAGGAACAATAATCACCGCCTCATCATGATCGTTACTCATTTGTTTTGCAATTCCAGCTCCGAAGAGGCCTTCTATGAATCTGAATAAGTCTCACCATGACTATTGAGGGCGGTCGATGAGGCTTACTGAGTACCATACTCACCCCTCCCTCCTATTCCAATATTTTAGTTTGATCGTGGTTTAAATTTACATTGTTCCAATGTTGAGTCAACCACTTTGTGCTATGGTGGATGATTTTTTTCTTTTTCTTACTTATTTCTTCATTTCGATTTCTCAAAATGTATTCTAGTCGACTCCTAGATGTTTTTAACTCAGTATGTGGGCCTAGACCTATTTATTCAGTGATGTTTTCTGGATACTACTTTGGATAATTTGTTTTATCCTGTTTAGTTAGAATTTAAGCTTTATTTTAGCTTATTTTTCTGTTGATTTAAATGAATAATACTTTGTTAAGGCTGATTTACTCGATAAGGGATAGCAGAATATCAGTCGCGGGTCCCAAGGATTTTAGATTGTGATAGTCTTGACATGTGCTGATGCCCCATAGCATTAGGCGCAAGGCGTTCAAATCGTGACGAGGCATTGACCCCTTCAATGAGTAGTTGTTTTGCTAATTATGGAGTTGTTGATGACATTTGAATGTTTCTTGGAGAAGTTGGTTCTCTCATCATATATTGGGATACTCTTATGAGTCACATTTGTTTAGCTTGCTCCACACTTGTGTAATTACATCAGCAGATTGGGTCATTAATTTTGGCTAGTTCATGAAAACGTGTGTGTTATTCAATTGACAACTTGAAATGTGTATTAGCATTAAACTCACCATAATTCTCTGATCTAGCTGCCAAGTTTCAAAATGTAAGTAAATTTTAAACTGAAAAAAAAGCAAACCTGAGAAATTCACAAGAAGTAGCCGATAGGGCTCACGGTGGGTGCCAAACTATTGACGTGAATATATAAAGTATATGTAGGAATAACAGACAATGTATAATATAAAGAAATAACTAGTTATTATTCAATGGTGCCTTCGAGAGTTTATAGCTTACAAAGGTGTGAAGCAATCACTACAAAATAAGAACTTAATGGGTTAAAAGATATGCCATGACAAAGAGAACTAATATTTTGAGGGATTAAAAGAGATTTTTAGTAGGTAGACTTCTTGTATTGATCAATCTATGTGCTAGAAAGAACATTAGTGTCCCTTTTATAGTGGATTGATGTGTCCAACGACCTGGCTAATAGGAGAGAATGATAAGAGTCGGGAGGATCCATGTCCTAAGATTTTAGGGGTTACAAATATATAGTGTCATTAACGTGAAGGATTGACCTTGTCTTGACATGGAGACGTGCTAAAGGCCTGCTCTACTCGCGAAAGAATGTTATACCCTCCAAATAGTGGAAAAATCATGTTAGCCAAGTTGGGCTTGCTTGGATTGGCTTAGTTCCTGTCACAACCCAAAATCCATCTAGTCGTGATGGCACCTAACTCAACCCGTCAGGTAAGGTCATTAACAACTAACCAATTTAAATGAGATTTATTAAGAAAAAAAATGAAAATACAATTGTTTTTATACAAAAAATTCCCAAGGATTGGTAATACAAATCATGAGTTTCTAAGATTAGAATTTACAAAGCTAGTATGAAATAAATACATTATCTGTCCGACATGTACATAAACAGATTTTTATAAATCTAAGGCTACCATGAACAAGAGGCAGCTACAACAGGAACGCAGGTATGCCTTCAAATCCAGCTCCCGTCGATCACAGCAACCTCAGCATCCAACATCTACACGCAAAGTGCAGAAGTGTAGTATGAGTACAATCAACCCCATATACTCAATAAGTAACAAACCTAACCTTAGGTTGAAAGTAGTGACGAGTTGGGACACAAGTCGGCGTCCAACACCAATAGCCAACAACAGTTCATAACAACATAATGGAAGTAATAAAATATATAGCTTAGAGATAAAATGCTCAGCTCGTTTATACTTCCAGAAAAAACAGGCCTGCTTTTTTAAGTATATCAATGAAAACCCAAATCCTTTATCGAAATCACCAAATTTATGAGTAAGTTTGAAAACTCTGATTTTTTCCAAAAACTTTTCAACAACAGATAAGATGTTTCATTATCAATGGCACGAGGAAAACACATCTTCATGCCTACATGTCTATATGCAGGTGAAATCATGAATGACACCAAAACCGGAGTGGTAGAAAGAAATGCATCTCTATGCATGTATCTCAAGTATGCATGTCAAATGCAATGTATCTTAGTGATGAGCTCATGTACTCACACTCTCAGAGTACTCAATCTCATTGTCTCAAACTTTTCACTCTTCATGCTCAATCACTCGACATGCTCAGTCACTCAGTATTGTATATTGACAATTCAGCCTAGGGAAGATCCATCCCAAATATATATATATCAACTGGTAGTCAGTCGCTCAGTACTATATAGGGCCAGTCCAGTCCGGGGAAGATCCATCCCTAAATATAAATGCTTCGGGCAAGATCCATGCCTAGGGAAGATCCATCCCTCAATATAATCAACTGCGCTCACTAGGGGTGTGTACAGACTCCGGAGGGGCTCCTTCAGCCCAAGCAGTATAATAAGCCAGATCCAGGCATAAATTAATATAACATGATGTGGCGTGTAGCCCGATCCCATAATATCACTCACAGTCAAGCCCTCGGCCCCACTCAGTCATCAATCTCTCCAGTCTCTCAGACTCACAATGCCATAAAACTAGCCCAAAATAATGATATGATGTGTCAATATATAGCAACAAAGACTGAGATATGATATTAAATGAATGAACATGACTGAGTATGAAATTGCAATGTAAGCAAATAACTCAATACCAGGAATGACCTCAGTGGGTCCCAACAGAATAAGCATGTAGCCTAGAGATGGTTTCTAACATGGATCATAGCTCAATAGCTCTAGTACATAGAGATTTCATGGTTACAGATAAGATCAGGTAACTACATAGTACCACATAAATAACGGAGTCACAATTCCCACGGTGCACGCCCACACACTTGTAATCTAGCATGTGCGTCACCTCCACACCAAACACATACATGTAATTCGGGATTTCATACCCTCAGCACCAAGTTTAGAAGTGCTACTTACCTCGAATAAGCCAATTCCAATACCGAGCAAGCCAAGCGATGCTCCAAAAATGCCATCCCGCGCGTACCGACCTCTGAACGACTCGAAAATAGCCAAAAGAAACTCAAATACATCAAATAATGCCAAAGGAAACAAACCCAATCGATAAAAATTGAATCTATAATCAAAGCCCAAAACCAACCCAAAAGCTCAACATGGGCCCGTGCCTCGGAACTCGACGAAACTTATAAAATCTGACAACCCATTTAATTATGAGTCCAACCATACTAGTTTCACTCAAATCCGACTCTGAATCAATGTTCAAAACTCAAAAAAAAACTCACTCTATGAAGCTTTAGGCTAAAATCCTCAATTTTCTCTTTAAAACTCATAATCTAATTATCAAAAATGAAGATAAAATCACGAAATATAATCAAATCCGATTGTAGAACACTTACCCCAATCCTTGTGATGAAATTTTCTTCAAACATCGTCTCAATCCGAGTCCCACATCTTAAAATATGATAAAAGGACCAAAAACCTCGATTTATAGCATTCTGCCCAGCATCTTCGCACCTGTGACACATGAGCCGCTTCTGCGGCCAATTGTCCGCAGATGCAGCCACACCAGAACCAGCATCCTTAGCCAAATGCAACATGCAACGAAATGGTCCGAACCTCGTCTGAAACTCACCTGATCCCCTTGGGACCCCGTCCGAATATACCAACAAGTCCCATAACATAATACGGACCTAATCGAGCCCTCAAATCCCACATAACAACATCAAAACGACGAATCGCACCTCAATTTGAACTAGATTGAACTTTAAACTTTGAACTTTCAAAACTCGCACCGAAACATATCAAATCAACCCGGAATGAGCCCAAATTTTGCACACAAGTCCCAAATGACATAACGAAACTATTCAAATTACCGGAACCACAATCCGAATCCGATTATCCAAAAATTCAACTCCCGGTCAAACTTATGAACTTTTCAAACCTTCAAATTTTTAACTTCCGCCAATTAGTGCCGAATCCTTCTAGGAACATCCAAATGCAAATCCAAGCATACTCCGAGTCCAAAATCACCATCCGAACCTAACGGAACCGTCAAAACTCCAATCCGGGGTCAAATACTAAATAGTCAAACTTGGTCAACTCTTCCAACTGAAAGCTTCAACAATGAAATTTATTCTTCCAAATCGATTCCGAATAACCTAAAGACCAAAACCGACGATTCACATATGTCCTAATACATCATACGTAGCTACTCAAGAATTCAAATAGCTGAACGGAATGCAAATGCTCAAAATGACCGGTCAGGTCGTTACATCCTCCCCACTTAAACATATGTTCGTCCTCGAACGTGCCAAGAATTGTTCCAAAGCCGCCAAACCTCTATGTTACCTTACCATGCTCATACCCGGGGGTGATCCCATTTTACCTTATTCCATATATGCCCGACAACACAACATACTAAATATCATTACTTCAACCTTAGCCCGTAAACCACAGAATCCAATTTCAACATCCGGCATTTTTTATAAGACCTGAATCCCGCATCTACATACTGTATAAGTCTAAACAAGTTGTATCAATCCATAACCATAACCCAAGATGTAATCACATGATACACCCCATAACTCGCGTATTTGTAGCAATAACTTCTGACCAAAATAACTGCCCAACAAGCCCGGTACCAGTAATAAGCCTCATATCAAATAAAACCTCATTCAAAATCTTAGTACACTTCCGATGATGAAAGAAACATGTAGAAACTCATAACCACTTATCAGGCCAACAAGTCATGGAACTCTCCCTCCTTCGACAAGAACTATAGCCAATTTCTAAGTTGACTTCCAATATTATCCTCCATACATGCTTCAAACAAATCTGATAGTATCCATTCCAGGTCCAATGACCTCATCTCATCCAACATAACAACTCTAGTGACATGCCACATCAATACAATCTAAATCCATAACCCATGCAATCCTTGTACCAATAAGCAATAATCCAAATGTACTCAATCATGGAAAATGACTCAAACGAGGGAACCATTCCCCAAGTTCAACAATTACCACCACAACTGCAATGCTACAAAGTCATATTACATAGTAGTACCAAGACGCACGAATCTAACACAAAGGATCATATCTCAACATAACTCTGTTGCAATGCGTGACCCCATCCAAACACTGGTCCGTATGAAATACCTCAAGCCACCATGCTCAAAATCAACAACCATGCGCAATTTAACACCTAGTACCAAAAGTGCATGACCGTAATCACCGAGAAGCAAACAACACCATACATCATAACCGGACAAAGGCCATAAACAAGGTGCCATCAACCATTCCGAACCCCAATAACCATTCTGCTCGAATTCTGCTATAAGGCCCCAAACAGAACTGCACCATGTGTGCTTATAACCAACACATCATAACCCCTCGTAGAATAGAGGAGTAACACATAGATCATATAAGAGCATGAATAAGACCCACTCTAACCGAATGGCACATCCCCCAATAATAGTTGTATGGAGTCGATCAATCTGACCCGGTGTAGAATACACATCCTCGTTGGGCCCTAAATCAACTCTTGTCATCCAAAAATAGATAAATAATCCTCTGAAAGTTCACAATGACCTAACCATAACATATACCATCATTCATCTAGCTTTGGCCACATTTTCACAGTCTACAATCACGAAATAATCTATTTTTGAGAACTTTTGGTCTCCAAATTCGTAGAACACACAAATCACCATATCTGATCCCAACTCCACCGCCCGAATGTCTAACACATCTCTCATACGCAATCATCCCATGAGGAATACTTTTATAATTCTTCTGTGCCACATAGAAAAATCTGAATATCAGCATTCGATCAACCAGGCGAGTACCGCAATACCAATGAAGCATCTGTAAGTCAACACACAATGCACCTTCTAAAATGCGCACCCTTCTCAGGCATTACCAAGCAGTTATAACATCCATCTAAACATCGGAAATTGTCCATGCCGTCTAAGAATTTATGATCTTCCCTTCAAAACTGACAGTGACCTTGCACATGCAAACCTCAATCCCACACAACACATCACTATTATCATGCCATCATATGAAAAGTGCGAGAATCTCATAATCAACTCTGAGTCCAGCAGAAATACATACTCAATTAGCTAGGAATCTTCTTTTTTATCTCATCCAGGATAAAATCACAACACGCAACATGCTCCCCACGCTAGCAGGAAATGTACACCTCGAATTGTGGTAGAAACCATTGAGAACACTTTGAAATCCATTTGCCCATAACCAAACCATCAGAACTGAGTCTCTCTAACTCAATCAAGCCACGCAGGTTGCCAAACCCAAGAGTATTAACACCAAAACACCTGCAGAGCCTCACCACATCATAAGTACCCAAAGAACCAATCATATCTATTACCGTATAGATCCAACCTACTACCACGCAGTCCTATTTCTCCGAGTTCCTTCTGAATCGCCCTCAAGCTGACATTTCTCCTTGTTAGAACACCACGATCCTCACCCAAATCTCACCACAAGAGATCCTAGCATAAAACCACACCGCCCTAAGGCCCATAAGCCATTGTATTCCCTCTTAAGCACCCTAAAAGTACCACAGTCGAGACACTCACTCTAAGAGACCTTCTGTAATCTAAAGCCATTTCCTTTACCTTCCTGACACTAAAATGTAGAATCCATAATTATATAGAAATGCCACAAGACTCGACACCATCCAACTTACATCTAAGATTCTAGCCATATACAAATCCCCAAAATTCTCAATTACCACATATAAGTCTTGAATCCATTAGAACCTTCTCGAGAGTCATCCACTCTGCTCAAATCCTAATTGCACCGGCCAAACGGGCCGAACGACCTGTGCCCCATTAACACAAAAACACCCAAAGAAGTAATCCATACCTTTAAGCAGCCGAGCAATTTCCTACTCTACGTGCACTACATCCTTCATTAGTAACAACTCAATCATCCCATGATTCACATATTGCCATAAAGTATAACATACCCCGTATCTAGAAATTCCTTTACTCGACTCATCCTCGACCTCAACCTATGCAAGTCATAACTGATCCATAAGTATGCCTCAGACCGAAACCAATACAACACGCAACCGTGCAATCAAATCGTCGATAACAAACTCCCCACTTATCTCAATGCCATAGAATAGAACATCTGATAACTCACCATACTCATACTCTATTACTACCATAATACCACAGGGAGATTCAACTAAATCCTTCATAAGCTCACATAACACAAACTATATAATACCTCAAATCCTCTACTAAGCTCGCATACATCCACATGAAGGTCAGGTCGACTTTCTCAACCAAATTCAAATTCAAATCTCAACACATATACCTCACTGGTAGAAAGGAAACTCTCCTCATAATATTATAAGGATCACACCTCCATAGATTACTTCGTAGGAGATAACCCACCTGCTTAGCCTCAAATTGACATCTTGATATACCCCTTTTGCAGCCGCGACTACGCAATTACTTAATTTTTCAGAGTCTAAACTCACCAACAACACATGAAAATCTACTTCGTTCCACAGTTGAACAACATGAAAATCTTTCAACACACTCATAACTCGAGACTATACGTCATATCAAGACAGAAATCAGGCACCCAATAGTCCCTTTCACATCCCAAGGAAATGCTTCTCGTCATATTCAACTCATCTGAACACATCTCACAGTCACATCATACTCATCATATAGCCATCTAACTACTCATCGAGCCATAAATTCCACTAATAGGGACACTACCGGACATATAAGTCCAAATTCACGTGCTCACGCAACCGAAATCACCGTGCTCAAGCTACAGTCAAAACCCGGCCCCAAGTACTCCAGACAGGCCCATCATCGGCACACAGAAATCACATCTCACACCTCATCCATAGAATCACAAGCCGACAATGTACAGTTGATACCGAGCTCTCACATGCGCACACGAATGCGCGGAGGGAATTCAAAGATTTATGTTTCAAGCTAAATCAATTCCGCACGATAAGGAAAGAAAGATGGGAAATTATCCTTAATGTCATGTAGCCTCTAGAAGATAGGTGTGGACATCATCATACCGATCCACAAGACTCTAGTAGACACTTTCTCATGACTTGTAGAACCTATGAACCTAGAGCTCTAATACCACCTTGTCATGACCCAAAATCCAACTAGTCGTGATGGCACCTAACCCAACTTGTCAGGTAAGCCCATTAACAACTAACCAATTTAAATGAGATTTATAAAGAAAAGAAATAAAAATACAACTACTTTTATACAAGAATTTTCCAAGGATTGGTAGTATAAATCATGAGCTTCTAATATTAGAATTTACAAAGCTAGTATGAAATAAATACATCATCTGTCCGAAATATACATAAACAGATTTTTATAAATCTAAGGCTACCATAAACAAGTGGTAGCTATAAGTCCCATAACATAATACAGACCTACTCGAGGCCTCAAATTACACATAACAATATCGAAACGATGAATCACACCTCAATTCAAACTAGAATGAACTTTGAACTTTCAACTTCCAAAACTCGCGCCGAAACATATCAAATCAACCCGGAATGAATCCAAATTTTGTACACAAGTCCCAAATGACATAACGAAACTATTCAAATTCCCGAAACCACAATCTGAATCTGATTATCCAAAAAGTCAACTCCCGATCAAACTTATGAACTTTCCAAACCTTCAAATTTCCAACTTCCGCTAATTAGTGTTGAATCCTTCTAGGAACATTCAAATGCAAATCCGGGCATACGCCCGAGTCTAAAATCGATATCTGGACCTAAAGGAACCGTCAAAACTCCAATCTGAGGTCAAATACTAAATAGTCAAACTTGGTCAACTCTTCCAACTTAAAGCTTCAACAATGAAATTCATTCTTCCAAATCAATTCCAAATAACCTGAAGATCAAAACTGACAATTCACATAAGTCATAATACATCATACGGAGCTACTCAAGACTTTAAATAGTTGAACGGGATGCAAATGATCAAAACGACCGGTCGGATCGTTACAGTGCCAATGCTATTGGAGTCAGTTATGACCACTATATTAACTACTCAATGAATCAGTAGACTCGCCCTACTTTTATAATATTTAGATACATAAATGAAATAGTGTTATAAAGTTAAGTTGCTGAGATCAGGAATAATATTTTATGAGCCTCAAAAGTTGTTCATGAGAGATCATCTTATCTTATGTTGTGATTAGATATTTTTATATGCTGAGAACTATCTAGAGTTTCTCCATGCCTTCACTAATAGTCGAGCCTTGATATAATGTTATATTGCTTTATTGAGATTAAGAGATGCTATATGTTCTATTACACTAACTAGTTAAAGTTGTGATATCATTTTGCGTGTTCAGATGTATATGTTGTTTGCAGATTAAATGGATGATAGTTCAGGTAATGGAGTAAACTATCAGTTTAGGTCAATATTAAATTTCATATGGGGTAGTAAGCAAATAACCACAATTATTATTGTTTAATAGGTAAATAGTTATACTTGCAAAAAGTTTAGTTCTCTAATCCTCAACTTCATAAATTTTCATTTAGACACCTAAACATGTTTAAAATTATTATTTTAATGGACCTTGACCCTCGTGTCCTTCAATCGTATTAATTTGGATAAATATCCATATTAGATAAGAATATGCATTCATCATCAGTTCATGTCCTATATATCACGGCTATATATTACGAGATCACGAGTTTGAGATGTGGAATTGCCATTGATGCTTGCGTTAGTAAATAGTTCTTATTTAATGGTGTGTCCGAGAGCTTGATAGACTACAAATATTTGAAGTGGTCTATAGAATATAAGAAATTAACATGCTAAGAGATATGTTACGACAAAGAAAACTAATATTTTGAGGTATTCAAACACATTTTAAGCAAGTAATCTTCTTGTATTGATCAATCTATGTGCTTGAAAGAAGATTAGTGTCTCTTTTATAGTAGATTGGCGTGCCCAATTGTCACGATCCAAAAATTCCACCGGAGTCGTAAAGTCACCCAACACTGTTTGCTAGGACAACCACCAATCATTAAGCAGAAACAAACTTAAATAACAGTATTGAATAGTCTCATTAACAGAAAAATCATAAATAACTAAAGCCAATAACAATAATACAACTAAAACCATCCCATGATCTGGTGTCATCGAGTACATGAGTTCTATAGAATAAGTAAATACAAGGTCTGAATCAATTACAATATTGTCTGAATGACTAAACAGTGTTAACATGAAATAAGAAAATAGACTTCAAGGCCTGCGAACGGAACAGAAATGCTACCTCAAGATCTTCAACTAATCCAGATCCGGCTCACGGCACCTACCACAATCAGCAACACCTAGATTTGCACATGAAGTGCAGAGTATAGTATGAGTACAACTGACCTCATGTACTCAATAAGTAGGAAGCCTAACCTCGGGCTAAAAGCAGTAACAAGTTTAGCAAGACCTAATTCTCGCTTTCCACTACGAATAATAGCAATAACAACAGAATAATAGAATATGAAGGAATACAACTAAAAAAATAATAGGCTCAGCTTAACACAATAGGAGAAAAAATAGACATGCTTCTCAAATATAACAGTTATGGCATCAACTTACATAGAATTCACTTACACGGGTATTTACAAGATAAAAATTATAATATCAATCTCTAAACATCAAGTAGAGTCATCAAATACCAATTAGCATGAGGGATAATATGGCTTTATGCCTGCATGTCAGTTATACATGCCAAATCAACTAAGAATAAAATTTTAAATATCAAGTATACATAATCTCAACACATTGATAGTGTCTGGCACAAAGTGCCTTTCAATCATACTCTAGGCATGCTCATGGTGCTTGGCTTAAAGCCCATAGAGCATGTTTCTCTCTCTCTCTCTGTCTCTCTCTCTCTCTCTCTCTCTCTCTCTCTCTCTCTCTCTCTCTCTCTCTCACACACACACACACACACACACACACACATATATATATATATATATATATATACACTCAGCATTGTATGGGTGCATGACACAAGTCCCTCACCAAGCATATATATGACCTTGTGCATGCGTCTACGGTTAATACCTGACTCCGGAGGGACAGTCCTTGCCCAAGCACTGATCGGATCTAAGTCAATGATCAATATCACTTAGCCTAACATGGGACTTGACGCACGTGCCACCTTAATATCAATACCACTCAGCCGAACATAGGGTCTAGCATATGCGTCACCAAAGTATCAATACCAACACGGCTCAATGGCCCAAGATCAATCATCAGTCCACACAAGTCTCCGTATGCCAACATCTCACTGAAATATAATTCAATATACCACATGGAATTTGACAACATACTATAACTCAGCTCAAACTTGTATCACGTACAAGGACACCAAGAACATCTGAGATAACATATCAAAAGTCTATAAAGACAGAGATATAACATGTGAATATAATATCATGACTAAAAGGTATGACTACGACTAAGGCAAATAGCTCAATATAGAAAAAATAGCCTTATCATGCCTTAACAAGTAAGCAAATAGCCCATACATGATTTCTAGCATGAAATATAGCTCATGTAATCATACAAATGGAGAAAACATGATATCAAAGAAGCATGATAGCAAGACAAAGTATATTGTAACGACCCGACCGGTCGTTTTGAGCTTTAGCATTCCATTCGGCAGTTTGAAGTCTTGAGTAGCTTCATATGATGTATTATGACTTGTGTGAATCGTCAATTTTGGTTTTCAGGTGATTCGGGATTGATTTAGAAGAATGATTCTCAACTAGGAAGCTTTAAGTTGGAAGAGTTGATCAAATTTGAATTTTGTGTATTTGACCTCGGATCGGAGATTTAATGATTTGGTTAGGTCCATATGCTAACTTTTGACTTGGGCGTATGCCCTGATTTTCTTTCGGATGTTTCTAGAAGGTTTCGATACTAATTGCTAAAAGCTGGCAATTTGAAGGTTTGGAATGTTCATAAGTTTAACCGGAAGTTGACTTTGATAATACCAGGTTCAGATTATGGTTGTGGGAATTGGAATAGCTTTTTTATTTCATTTGGGAATTGTGTTCAAAATTTGAGGTCATTCTGAGTTGATATGATATGGTTCGGCACGAGTTTTAGAAAGTTGAAAGTTCAAAAGTTCATTAAGTTCGATTTGAAGTGTGATTCATAGTTTTGATGTTGTTATGCGTGATTTGAGGCCTCGATTAAGTTTGTGTTATGTTATGGGACTTTTTGGTATGTTCGGATGGGGTCCCGAGGGGCTTGGGTGAGTTTCGGATAGGTTTGGGTTGTGTTGCGCTTGTTTTTTATGTTTCGACGTCATTTCTTCAAGCATAAATCGTACCACATTAAGTAAATGAGCTCCAATTTATATTTTGATTGAAGCATTAGCTCCCTGTCATAATTTTGGAACCATAAAAACTGAAATCATCAAGTTTCGACATTGTATGAGAAATTTATAGTCATTTTACTAAGAATTGGATTGCCAGATTTTTCAAATTAATTACGGAATTGCCACTGAATTCGTATTTAAAAATCTAGACTATTTTCAAATATTGAAACCAGCATATCTCCTTCATTATAAGGTCAAATAGAGTGATTCAAAAGCCTACCTACTGGAGTTTCACGAAGAATCCATTGGAGGCATCAAAAGCGAGTTTCGAGATTGTTTGGCACAATAAATAATGCGGAACAGCTGGGCAAAAACATATAATATTCGGGTTTGTTCATTTGACAATTTTGAGTTGGGGAGCTCGAATTTGGGCAATTTTGGAGGTGTTTTTCACCGCATAGATTGGGATAAGTGTTCTATTCTCAGTTTTGGTTATATTTCATAAATCCATCTTCATTTTTGGCATTTGATTGATTATTTCAAAGTGAAATTTGGGGCTTTTGTCTAAAATTTTATAAAGTTATTTTTGAGTTTTGAACATCGATTCGGAGTCGGATTTGAATGAAACTAGTATGGTTGGACTCGTAATTGAATGGGTTATCGGATTTTGTGAGTATCATCAGATTTCGAGGTGCGGGCCCTGATTTTACTTTTTGGTTGACTTTGGACTTTTGATTAAAGATTTCACCTTTATCGATTGGGTTTGTTCCCTTTGGTATTATTGATGTTCTTCAGTTGCTTTTGGCTAGTTTTGAGCAGATCGGAGGTCAGTACGCGCAGGATGGTGTTTATGGAGTATTGTTTGGCTTGCTCGGTATTCGATTTGGCATGTTCGATATAAGTTACACTTCTAAACTTGGTGCTGAGGGTATGAACCCATGAATGTATGTGTTATGTGTTTGGTGTTGAGGTGACTCACATGCTAGGTAATGGGCGTGCACCATGTGAATTATGACTTGGTTGATTCTGTGGTAATGTGTAGTTACTTTATCTTGTTTCTATCCATGAAATTTCTACGTGCTAGAGAAATTGAACTGTGATCCATGTTAGAAATCATGTTTAGGCTATATGTTTATCTTTTTGGGACCCGCTGAGGTCATTTCTGCTGTTGAGTTATTTGCTTAAATTGTAATTATGTACTAAATCACATTCATCATTTGCATATCATATCTTAGTCTCTATTATCATTTATTGTCACATCATGCATCATTGTTTATGCTGATTGGCATGAGATTTGTGAGCCCGAGAGACTGCAGAGATTGATGACTGAGTGAGGCCGAGGGCCTGATTGTGAGTGATATTTATGGGTTCGAGCTGCACGTCGCAGCAGGCCATGCTGTCTTATATTAGCGCTTGGGTAGGATCCGTCCCCTCGGAGTCTGATATACCAGCAGTGAGCGCATGTACCGAGTGCTGAGTGTGAGTGCCGAGTGATTGAGAGTATTGTGTGAGGGAGAGGTACTGAGAGATTGAGAGTGTTGAGTGATTGGGAGGTGCTGAGTGATTGAGCGTGCTGAGTGAGGCTGATTACTTCGAGAGCATGAGCACATGAGTTTATCACTATGGTGCATTACATTTGACATACATACTTGGCATGTAGGCATAGAGATGCATTTCCTTATGCTATACGGTATTGTGACATTTATGACTTCTCATACACATTGGCATGTAGGCGTAGAGATGTATTTTCCTCATGCTATCTGATAATGGAGCATCTTATCTGTTGTTGAATGTTTTTGGAAAAAACCACAGCTTTTCTAACATACTCACATTTTGGTGAGTTCGGTTAATGATTTGGGTTTTACTGTTATACTTGAAAAGCATGCCTATTTTTCGTAACTATGAACGAGCTGGGCATCATATCTTTGAGTATTACTTGAATTGTTTTCATTATATTGTTACGAGTTGTTCTTGGCTGTTGGTGTTGCACTCTGACCATTGTCCAAGTTCATCACTGCTTTCAATTTAAAATTAGGCTTGTTACTTATTGAGTACATGGGGTCGGTTGTACTCATACTCCACTTTTGCACTTTACGTGCAGATTTTGGAGCTGATGTTGTTGTGTGTACCTGCGTTCCGGATGTAGCTGTCTCTTGTTCATGGTAGCTTTAGATTTATAAAAATCTATTTATGTACATTTTGAACAGATGATGTATTTATTTCATACCAGCTTTGTTAACTCTAAGTCTTAGAAGCTCATGATCCGTACAACCAGTCCCTGAAATTTTGTATACAATCTCAGTTATTTCATCATTTATTTTCTCAGTTAATCTCATTTGAGTTGGATTGTAGCTAATTGTCTTACCTAGTGGGTTAGGTTATATGCCATCACGACTAGTTGGATTTTAGGTCATGACAAGTTGGTATCAGAGCTCTAGGTTCATAGGTTCTACGAGTCATGAGCAAGTGTCTAGTAGAGTCTTGCGGATTAGTATGATGACGTCCATACCTATCTTGGAGAGGCTACAGGGCATTTAGGATAAACTTCCTATCTTTCTTTATTTATCATGCGGCATTGATTCAGCTTGAAGAGTATCTCTTTGAATTTCCTTCCACTCACTCGTATGCGTATGTGAGCGCTCGATATCAGCTATGCATTGACGGCTTATGATTCTATGGATGAGGTACAAAATGTATTTTCTATGTTTTGGTGATGGGCCAGTCTGGAGGACTTGAGGCCCAGTTTGGACCGCAACTTAGGCTCAGTTGTTTTAGTTGTGTGAGCATGTGCTTTTAGACTTCTATGTCCAGTGGTGTCCCTATGAGTGGGACTTGTGGCTCGGTGAGTGGTTAGATGGCTATATGATGAGTAAGATGTGACTGTGGGATGTGTTCAGATGGTTTAAATATGACGGGAAGAGTTTGCTTGAGATGTGAAAAGGACTACTGGATGCTCGATTTCTATGGATGTGTCATACAGTCTTGAGTTCTGAAGGTTTTTGAGAGATTCCTCCATGTTATTTCACTTATGAAATGAAGTAGATTTTCATGTCTTGTTTATGAGTTCAGACTCAGGAAGAATAAGTGATTGTGTAGTAGTTGTGGCCGTGAAAGGTATATAGAGATGTCAGTTTGAGGCTAAGCAGGTAGGTTATCACCTACGGGATAATCTACAGATGTGTGATCCTTGTGATGTTGTGTGGAGGGTTTATTTTCTACCAGTGGGTTATAGGCATTGCGATTTGAGCTTGGATTGGTTGAGAATGTTGAACTGACTGTCACGAGGATGAATGCGAGCTTAGCGGATGATTTGAGGTATTTTATGGGTTGTGTTGCATGAGCTTATGAAGGATTTAGTTGAATCTCACTACGGGATTATGGCAGTGATAGAGTATGGGTATTGTGAGTTATCAGGTGTTTTGTTCAATGTCTTTGAGTCAAATGGGGGAGTTTGCCATCTGCAATTTGATTGCATGATTATGTGTTGTATTGATTTCGGTCTGAGGCATACTTGTGGGTCAATTATGACTCGTAGAGGTTGGTTTTGAGGATGACTTGAGTAAGGAATTCATGTATGCATGATGCATTACCCCTTATGGATATATGGGAGACATGGAAATGGTTTAGGGTTATTGTTCGTGATGGATGTAATGTACCAAGAAAAGGATTCACTCGGTTACTTAGAAATGTAGATTACTTCTTGGGGTGTTGTCGTGCTAATGGGGCACAAGTCAATCGGCCCATTTGATCTGTGAGATTTGAGCAGAGTGGATGACTCTCGAGGAGGTTCTAATGGATTCAAGATTTATATGTGGCAACTGAGAATTTTCTGAACTTGTATATGGTTAGAATATGAGATTTGCATCAAATGGTGTCGGTACTTGCAGTATTGCTATACCACTATAGATTCTACATTTCGGTATCAAGAAGGTCAAGGGAACAATTGTAGATTCACATAAGGTCTCTTCAGAGTGGGGGACTCGATTGTGGTACTTTTGGGGTGTTATGAGGGAATGCAACGGCTTATGGACCTTAGGGTGGTGTGGTTTTACACTAAGGTCTCTTGTAGTGAGATTTGGGTAAGGATCGTGGTGTTCTGGCAAGGAGAAGTGTAAACTTGAGGGTAATTTGGAAGGAACTCAGAGATATAAGATAACTTGGTAGTAGGTTTGATCAGTACAGTAATGGTTATGATCGGTTCTTTAGGTACTTATGATGTGGTGAGTCTCTACAGGTGTTTTTTGGAAATACTCTGGGTATTGACGACCTGCGTGGCTTAGTTGAGTTAGAGGGATTCAATTCTAATGGCTTGGTTATATGCAAATGGGTTTCGAAATGTTCTCGACAATTTCTGCCATAACTTGAGATGGATTTATTTACAGGTATGAGGGGTATGTATCGTGTTATGATTTTCTCCTGGATGGGATCAAGTGGAAGGTTTCTAACTAATCGGGTATGTATTCTGTTTGTGACTCATAGTTGATTATGAGATTCTCGTGCTTTTCATATGATGGCATGATAGATGTGGTGCATCTTGTGGGATTGAGACTTGTATGTACAAGGTGGTGGTTCAGGTTTGGAGGGAAGGTCGTGAATTTTGCACAACATAGACGATTTTCGATGTTTAGATGAATATTATAACTACTTGTTATTGCCTGAGAAGGGTGCGTATTTCATAAGGCACACTGTGTTCTGACTTCGGATGCTTCATTGGTATTGCGGTACTCGCATGGTTGATCGACAACTGATATTCAAATTTTTGCCACGTGGCGTGGGGGAATAATATAGAAGTATTTCTCATGGGATGATTTTGTATAAGAAATGTGCTAGTCGTTCGAGTGGTGGAGTTGGGATTGACTATGGTGATTCATGTGTTCTGTAGATTTGGAGACTGGGAGTTCTCAAAAGCATATTGTTTTGGAGTTACAGACTATGAAGATGTGGCCAAAGTTATACAGATGGTGCTACAGGCTATGGTTAGGTCGTTATGGACTTATGGAGGGCTATTTGTGTATTCGGGGAAGACCGGAGCTTATTTGGTGGCCATTGGTAGGACAAATAAGGATATGTATTCTACACCAGGTCGAATTTGTTGACTCGGAACTGTTTGTGTTGAGGGGTGTGTCATTCGGTTAGAGTTGAGCTTGTTCATGTTCTGAGATGTTCTATGTGTTCCTCTTTTATGCTACGAGGGGTTGTGATTTGTTTGTTATATGCACACCCGATGCGGTTCTGTTTAGGACTTGTAGTGGAATTCGAGCGAATAGTTATTAGGGTGTTGAATGGTTGATTGCGCCTTGGTTATTATCTTTTCGGGTTGTGGTATATTGTGTTATTCGCTTCTCCATAGTTATGGTCATGCACTTTGTGTACTTGATGTCGAATTGAATATGGTTGTTGATTTTGAGCATTGTGGCTTGAGGTATTTCATATGGACCGGTGTTTAGATTGGGTCATGCATCGCAACGACGTTATGCTAGGATATGATCCTTTGTGATTATTTTGTGTGTTATGTTTCCTCTTGTGTGATGGATTGATAGCATTATGCTTCGTAGTGGTACCTGTTAAGCTGGCGGGATGGTTTCTTCATTTCCATCATTGGGTATAAATGAGTTATTGTTTCGTTAGTGCACGGACTGCATGGTATGTGGCTCTAAGTAGGATTTGTATGACAGGTCGACCGAGTAGCTTGTACTGGATGAGGTGAGGTTATTGGGGCTGAAATGAGTGCCATCGGATTTGATTAAGGTATGTTTGCATGAACTATGTCACTAGTCATCTTAGATTTTGGCTATGGTTCTTATCGGGCAAGAGATCCCTATGACTTGTTAATCTGATGGGTGGTTATGAGTTTATGCATGTTTTTTTCATCATTGGCGGTGTACGAAGGTTCAGAACAAGATCTTAGTTGATATGAGGTTTGTTACCGATGTCAGGTTATTTATCGAGCATCTATTGCGGTCGGAAGTTATTGCTATGAGTATTTGAGTTATGTGGTATATCATGTGATTATGTCTTGAGATTTGGTTATGGATTGATACAGCTTGTTCAGAGTTATACGGTGCATAGATGCAAGAATTGGGTCATATAATGAGTTTCGGATATTGGGAATTTGGGTTTTAAGGTGTATGGACTAAGGTTAAAGTAAGGATCCTTTATTACGTTGAGTTGATGGACTTATACGGATTGGGGTGACATGGGATCACCCCCGGGCATGTGCATGGTAAGGTTACAGAGTGAATCAATGGCTTTGGAACAACTCTTGGCACGTTTGAGGACAAGCGTATGTTTAAGTAGGGGAGAATATAACGATCCGACTGGTCATTTTGAGCTTTAGCATTTCATTAGGTGGTTTGAAGTCTTGAGTAGCTTCATATTATGTATTAAGACTTGTGTGAATCGTCGATTTTGATTTTCAGGTGATTCGGGATTGATTTGGAAGAATGACTCTCAACTAAGAAGTTTTAAGTTGGAAGAGTTGACCAAGTTTGACTTTTGTGTATTTGACCTCGGATCGGAGTTTTAATGATTCTGTTAGGTTCGAATGGTGATTTTGGACTTGGGCGTATACCCGAATTTGCTTTCGGATGTTTCTAGAAGGTTTCGTCAACTAATTGGTGAAAGCTGGCAATTTGAAGGTTTGGAATGTTCATAAGTTTGACCGGAAGTTGACTTTGATGATATCGGATTAGGATTGTGAATACGAGAATTGGAATAGTTGTGTTATGTCATTTAGGACTTGTGTGCAAAATTTTAGGTCATTCCGAGTTGATTTGATATGGTTCGGCATGAGTTTTAGAAGTTGAAAGTTCAAAAGTTCATTAAGTTCGATTTGAGGTGCGATTCGTAGTTTTGATGTTGTTATGCGTGATTTGAGGCCTCGAATAAGTCCGTCTTATGGTATGGGACTTGTTGGTATGTTCGGACGGGGTCTCGAGGGGCTCGGGTGAGTTTAAGATATGTTTGGGTTGTGTTGCGCTCGTTTTTAATGTTTCGACATCGTTTCATCAAGCATAAATCGTACCATATTAAGCAAATGAGCTCCAATTTTTGTTTTGATTGAAGCATTAGCTCTGTATTATAATTTTGGAACCATATCAACTGAAATCATCAAGTTTTTACATCGTATGAGAAATTTATGGTCATTTTACTAAGAATTGGGTTGCTAGATTTTTCAGATTAATTACGCAATTGCCACTGAATTCGTATTAAAAAATCTGCACTATTTTCAAATATTAAAATCAACATATCTCATTCATTATAAGGTCAAATCAAGTGATTCAAAAGCCTAACTTGACTAGAATTTCATGAGGGATCCATTGGAGGCATCAAAAGTGAGTTTTGAGATTGTTTGGCACAAGAAACAAGATAAAACAACTGGGCTAAAACATATAATATCGAGGGTTTGTTGACTTGGTTATATTTTGAGTTGGGGAGCTCGGATTTGGGCGATTTTGGAGGCAATTTTAATCACATAGATTGGTGTAATGTTCTACTTTTTGTTTTGGTTATATTTCATGAATTCATCTTCATTTTTGGCATTTGATTGATGATTTCAAAGTAAAATTTGGGGAGTTTTGTAAAAAAATTCATAAAGTGAATTTTTGAGTTTTGAACATCGATTCAGAGTCGGATTTGAATGAAACTAGTATGGTTGGACTCATAATTAATTGGGTTATCGAATCTTGTGAGTATTGTCAGATTCCGAGGTACAATCTCGGGTTTGACTTTTGGTTGACTTTGGGCTTTTGATTAAAGATTCCACCTTTATCGATTGGGTTTGTTCCCTTTGGAATTATTGATGTTCTTTAGTTTCTTTTGGCTAGTTTCGAGCAGTTCGGAGGTCGGTACATGCGGAATGGTGTTTATGGAGTATTATTTGGCTTGCTCGGTATTGGATTCGGCTTATTCGAGGTAAGTAACACTTCTAAACTTGGTGCTGAGGGTATGAACCCATAAATGTATGTGTTATGTGTTTGGTGTTGAGGTGACGCACATGCTAGGTGACGGGCGTGTGGGCGTGCACCATATTAATTATGACTCGGTTGATTCTATGGTACTGTGTAGTTACCTAATCTTATTTATATCCATGAAATTTCTACGTGCTAGAGTAATTGAACTGTGATCCATGTTAGAAACCATGTTTAGGCTATATGCTTATCTTTTTGGGACCCACTGAGGTCATTTCTGCTATTGAGTTATTTTCTTAAATTGCAATTATGTACTGAGTCACATTCATCATTTGCATATCATATCTTACTCTCTATTATCATTTATTGTCACATCATGCATCATTGTTTGGGCTGATTGGCATGAGATTTGTGAGCCCGTGAGAATGGAGAGATTGATGACTGAGTGAGGCCGAGGGCCTGATTGTGAGTGATATTTATGGGATAGAGCTGCACGCGGCATCAGACTTTATTGATTCATGATGGAATTGGGCTGCATGCCGCAGCAGGCCATGTTGGCTTATATTAGTGCTTGGGTAGGATCCGCCCCTCCAGAGTCTGACATACCAGCAGTGAGCGCATGTACCGAGTGCTGAGTGTGAGTGCCGAGTGATTGAAAGTGTTGGGTGAAGGGGAGGTGCTGAGTGATTGAGAGTGTTGAGTGATTGGGAGGTGCTGAGTGATTGAGCATGCTGAGTGAGGCTAAATACTTCGAGAGCATGAGCACATGAGTTTAGTTTATCACTATGGTGCATTACATTTGACATGCATACTTAGCATGTAGGCATAGAGATGCATTTCCTCATGCTATATGGTATTGTGATATTTATGACTTCTCATACACATTGACATGTAGGTGTAGAGATGTACTTTCCTCATGTTATCTGATAATGGAGCATCTTATTTGTTGTTGAAAGTTTTTGCGAAAAATCACATTTTTTTCTAACATATTCACATTTTGGTGACTCCGGTGAAAGATTTGGGTTTTACTGTTATACCTGAAAAGCATGCCTATTTTTTGTAACTATGAACGAGCTGAGCATCATATCTTTGAGTATTACTTGTACTGTTTTCATTATATTGTTATGAGTTGTTCTTCTCTGTTGGTGTTGGACTCTGACCATTGTCCAAGCTCGTCACTGCTTTCAATCTAAGGTTAGGTTTGTTACTTATTGAATACATGGGGTCGGTTGTACTCATACTAAACTTCTGTACCTTGTGTGCAGATTTTGGAGCTGATGTTGATGTGTATAGTGGAAGCTGGCATTGAAGATGTACCTACGTTCTGGTTGTAGCTGCCTCTTATTTATGGTAGCTTTAGATTTATAAAAATCTGTTTATGTACATTACGAACAGATGATGTATTTATTTTATACTAGCTTTATAAACTCTAAGTCTTAGAAGCTCATGATCTGTACTACCAGTCCTTGGAATTTTGTATAAAAGCTCAGTTATTTCATCATTTATTTTCTCAGTTAATCTCATTTGAGTTGGAATGTTGCTAATTGGCTTACCTAGCGGGTTGGGTTAGGTGCCATCATTACTAGTTAGATTTTGGGTCGTGACATATATAAGCCTAAGATGTATCTGAATCATAAATAACCACGGTGCACGTATATACGCTCTTCACCTCGCATATACGTCACCTCTGACACATAATAAATATCACAACCCATGGGAAAAATACCCTCAAACTAAGCTAAGGCAATATACTTACCTCATCCAGGCTACGCGTGAAATCCTCGATCTAGCTCTCCAATTGCACAAATCTACGCAAAACATTATCCAAAGAAGTCAACAATGCCAAAGGAAGCGAACCCAATCAATAAATCTTCGATCTTTGAATAAATTCTCAAAAAGCCAACAAAATCAACATGGGCCCTTGTGCCCGAAATCTGAAAACCAATACCAAATGTAGATGACCTATGACCTACCGAGTCCAAATATATAATTAGTTTCCAAATCCAACTTCAATTTCATGTTCAATAACCCAAAATTCATACACTTAAGTTCAAGTCAAAAAACCCCAATTCCTCTCTTGAAATTCTTGATTTAGGTGTCATAATCCATTGAAAAATAATATATATATAATCAAAACAAATGTAAAATTACTTACCCCCATAATTTGGGTGTTTATCTCCTCCAAAATTGCCTTGTACTCAAAAAATTCAAAAAGTAAAGAAAATAAACACAAAATCTAGAAATTGGATGTTTTAAAGCCCTACCAGTCGTCCTTCTTCGCAACCGCGGTCACCAACCTTACGAACGCGGTTCACAAAATGTCAAGCATGAATTCACCCTTCACGATCGCGATGAATGAACCTGAATAAACTTGCTCAACTCTCTCCAAACAGCCTCTAGTATAATAGCCATAATTTTCTATACAAAGCTCCAAATGACAAACGCTTTAATTTTCTAAAAATTAGACACAAAGGGCTACAACGTTCGTGTTTAGATCATCTCTAAATTCCTTATGGATTGCAAGATAAGCTCCCGAAGTCATCCAAGTGATAGCAAAAATATTTTCTACGTGATCGCGAACAAAACCTGCGCGATTGCGATTCACAAGACCAAAACTACAATGCACTCTTTGCGAAGGCGGCCCAAATCTCCACGATCATGGTTCATACACTTATAGCCAAAAACCAACAACTGAAAAAAGGCCTAGAAATGGTCAAGAAACTATCCTGAAACTCACCCGAGCCCCTCGGGATCCCGTCCAATCATATCAACAAGTCCAAATTCATCGTCAAAACTTATGCAAGGCTCAAAATACCACAATTAACATTAAAATCGAGAATAGAAGATCAAAATTATTCTCTTAACTAACAAACCTTAAACTTCACCAAACGCGTCAGAACCATACTTAAACATCCCGGATTATAACCAAACTAGGCCCACAAGTTCCAATCAACAAAACGAACCTATTTCAATTCCCGGAAGAATAATATGATCCCGAAAGCCTCAAAGTCAACTCCCAGTTAAACTTATGATCTTTTCAAACCTTTAAATTGTCAACTTTCGATAAATAGAGCCAAAACCTTCTAATAACATCCAAATTCAAATTCAAACATACGCCCAAGTCCAAAATTACCATACGAACCTGTTGAAACCATCAAATCAGTTTACTCAAAAGTCAAACCTTGGTCAACTCTTCCAACTTAGAACTTCCAAATTGAGAATTACTCTCCCAAATCAACTCTGAACCTCTCAAAAATCGAAACCAACCCTACATGCAAGTCATAATGCATAATATAAAGCTACTCAAAGTCTCAAACTCTCGAACGAAGTGCTAAATCTCAACACGACCGGTCGAGTCATTACATTCCCCCTACTAAAATATATATTGGTCCTCGAGCATGCCAAGAGTCATTCTAAAAATGCCAAATTACTGTATAACTCATCATACATATGCCAATGGGAAATCTCATGTCACCTCAATCCATATGATCCTATTAATACCATCGTGACTGAAAATTCTTCCTTCAACCTTAGCTTGCAATCCTTAGAACCAAATTCTAACTTTCTGAGCTCTCTCTCCGATCTGATTATTATATATATACACTGTATCAATCTCAATAAGTTGTATCAAAGAATAAGTATACTCCCAAGATGTTACCACATGATGTATCGCATAACTCATATGCCCATAGTAATAATTTCTTACCATAATAGTTGCTCAATATCAAACCTGGTACCGGTAATTTACCTCATGACACATAAAACCTTATTCCAACTCTCACAATAAGGCAAATAATGAAAGAAACATGTAAAAACTCATAACTACCCATCAAATCAATAAGTCATGGAATTCTCTCACTTGACAAGAACCATTACCAAATTCTGAGGTGATTAGTGACATTCTTTCTCTATACATACATTATGCAAATCCGATTGCACTAAATTCCAGGTCAAATAACCTTGTCTCACCCAGTACAAGTTGCTAGACTGATAGGCCACATCAAACACCATCAAGAACCTCATATGACGTGATATGTGTGCCAACAAGTAACTGCTCGAATATGATCAGTAATGCAAAATGAACCAAAAGGGACTATCCAACAAGTTCTACAGATACAATATTAAGAGCATAATGTTATGAATCCATCCCACAAGGGAGAAACCAAAGCACACAAAATGAGCACAAGGAATCATATCCAACATAACCTAGTTGCAGCGTGCAACCCAATCTATACATAATATCGTTGCGGCATGCAACCCGATCCTCATATATCAATCCACATGGGAATACCTACCCAGCCATACTGCCCATACTCACTAAACATATGTGTAACCACAACAAGCATGTATAGTGCATAAACATAACCATGGGGAGACAAAAAACATAATGCACTACAGAAAATGCCAAGCACTGCTAAGGTGTAATAAGCAGATCAATATCCTAAGAGCCATATTGCTAACTATCGCTACAAAGCCTAAGAAAAACCACAACACAATAATAGAGTCGTCTCAAACCCCATAATAGCAGAAAGAAGTAACACGTGAAACAAATTAAGGCAAGAATAACATCCATTCCGCCCGATGACACACCCATAGAAAATGCTGCGATAAGTGAGTGAATCCAATCCAATGTAGAATACACATGCTCATCAGGCCTACTAATGGGCCTCTAAACCTACTCGGGCCATTCCAAAATAGGTCAATAGCCTTCTACATGTCCATGTTGACCTCATCCACGACACATATAATTAGCTGTCAAATCCTGAATACACTTCCCCTAGTCCGCAACCAGAGGGATAATCCACCTCTCCAAAATAAGATCTCTAAACTTTGAGAGTACCAAGATCTCCATACATGATCCCTAACTCTTCCCCTCAAGTGACTGACACGTCACGCATATACAATCATCCCTTGGGAGATACTCCCATAACCTTTCACACCAAGTAGCAATACATGGACATCAATGTCTACCAAATATGTGATTTATGTAGTACAAGCCAAGAATTGACAATCAATACATAATGCACCTTCCACAAAACACACCCTTTCCAGTCGATTCTGAAAACAGTGCTACCATTCTCTTAGCATCATATGTTTCCCATGCTGTCTAGAACTCATAATATTCCTTTCAAAACTGAATTATAACCTTGTCCATGCAAATCCTAATTCCACATAACACACCTCTTAAATCATGCTAATATGCGAAAATATGAGAATCCCATTATCAGCTCTAAATCACGAATTAGATACACATTCCATCAAATAGAAACCTTCCACTAAGCTCAATTCAAGAAAAAATCACAACACACAACCAAAATTTTATGCTTGTAGAAGACATGAACCGCAAGTCGTGGTCAAAACCATCGCAAACTCTTTGGAAAGAACATACGCATAACCAAGCCAGCCGGACTGCATTCCTCTAAATCACCAAATCACACAGACTACCAAACCCGACTATATTGCCAAAAGACACATGTAAAGCCTTATAATATAAAAGAAACTGATCGTCTCTATTACCATGCTGACCTAAGCCACTACTAGACGGATCCAACTTCTTCCGATTACTCTTTCCCCCCTTCATGCAACACTACTGTTGCTAGTGCGTTAAAAACCTCAATCGAAAATCATCCCAAGTGATCCCAACATAAAATCTCGTTGTACTAAGACTTGTGAGCCACTTTATTCCATCTTATACATCTAATAGTACCTCAAAACTGAAATACCTACTCTGAAGAGATCTTTTATGAATCTGAAGCCATTTCTTCCATCTCTCAAACATTGCTTCACATAACCGATAATTATATAGAAAGGCTCCAAGTCTCTTCCATAATCCAACGCAAATCTTAAATCTTCAGTTACACATAAATCTAGACATCCTTAGATGTTAAATATTGAATCTTGGATTCATCAGAACTTTCTCAAGAGTCACCCACCACTCAGTCCTGGTCTCGAGTACATAACCAATCATGTCGAACATTTAGTTCTCTATTAGCACAAGAATACTCCAAAAAAGAAACAACTAACTGAATCTTTCCCTTGCACACTATCTCAATAGAAAGATATTGAACATGAGTCCTTCCACGATCTCCACATATCACTAAGATAAAATACAACATGCACCTAACAAATTCTTTGCTCAAATCATCCTCCGAATATCATATCTAATCCCCAAGAGTCCCTAAGTCCAGAATCTATCACAACACACGACTAAGTGACCCAATCTCCACTGGTAGACTCCCCCACTTAGCTTCAAGCCACAATCACATAATTCAAGAACCGACAATGACTACTCATCCTTAACTTCCATGATCCCACACTGTTACACAGATGAATTCCTCATAGGCTCATGCCGCACCAGCCATAATACATCCCAAAGCATCAACCCAAGTGCATACTCAACCTCGAGACAGTCGTGCCAATTTCCTCAAGCGATCCGAACCCATATAGTAGCACACACACTCCTCTATATGGAAGGTAAAACTCTTTATAGGATCCTCATAAGAAATCATGCAACCCCTAATTTCCTCACATGAGATATCCCACCTGCGTAACCTCATATAAACATCTTTCTAGGACCTATCATGGTATAATTCTATGTAATCAATGATTCCTTTCGGGTCAACACTCATCCATAAACTGCAAAAATCTATTTTATTCCATCAATGAACAACTAGAAGACCCTTCAACACATCTTAACTCAAGGAGATTGCACACCAAGATGATAATCAAGCATTCACAATCCCTTAGTAGCCCAAGCAAACCCCTTCTCGTCAAATTCGAACTCTCAAAATATAAGAAGTCATCACCAATATAAAATGCCCTCAACTATCCATAATGACCCCAATAGTATCAAACATACTCGAAATCCATGGCAGTCCTAGCACAAAATCCACGATGTTACGCTCTCGCTTCATAACCATCTTCCGAAGTAACCACTCGGTCTCTAAGGCTTTTTCTCGACCTGCTGACAATCAAACACCATGATACATGCCTAATAATGCTGCATCAAATTATGATACCTCTTTGTAACTCCTGAACGAATAGAATACCATAACTATGAGCCTCCTCAAGGATCATCTCCCTCGAATCATCAACACCGGGAATACAAATCTGACCCGGACATACTGTCCACACTAAGCACCACCTCCTTAGCACTAACTTGCATACCATGTCCCTGAGGATGATCAAATAGAAACCATCACACTAAGGATCCTTAATGGGATCAAACAAAGATGACTGCATGACAACATAAGAAAGAACTCTACAAAGCTTAGAAGTACCCAATGTCGCAAATCTATAACCTAAAGCCTGAACATCCATAGTCTAATACCTCGCCTCCTTAGAAATAAATGCCAAACTCCAAATTGCAAACCGAATAATCCTCATCATGGGGTTGCGACTGCAGCAAGCATAAGTGATCACCCAACCATTCAGCACCAACACTGCGCCAAGACCAACATGTGAATCATCACAACACATTGTATATAGCCTCAAACCCGTAGACAACACCAACACTAGGCTGTAATAGATGGCAACTCATCTGCAAAGCAACAATAGTAGTCTAATCTCCCATACAAGAGAAAAACATCTTGCACCACGTCTATATAATCTTTAAAGCTCGCTGGTGCCCAACCGATATTGAGTACTCCAAATCGCGTAAAAATAAGTAGGAAAGAACTGAAGATATAGGCTTCGAGCCGGGATAAAGTCTCATGATAAGTAATCAAAAAAGATACCGTTTTCCTAAAGCCACATACCTCTCGAAGATAAGTACAGACATCTCCGTATCGATTTGCACGACTCTACTAGTTCTGCTCATGACGCATGAGACCTATACAATCTAATGTTGTGATACCATTTTGTCATGACCCAAAAATTCCACCAGAGCCATGAAGGCACCTAGCATTGCTTGCTAAGAAAGCCACCAATCATTAAGCAGAAACAAACTTAAATAATAGTGTTGAATAGTCTCATCATCAAAAAATCATAAATGACTGAAGTCAATAACAATAATATAACTCAAACCATCACATGATCTGGTGTCATCGAATACATGATCTCTATAGAATAAGTAAATACTAGGTCTGAAACAATTACAATACTGTCTAAATGACTAAACAGTGTTAACATGAAATAAGAAAAGGGACTTCAAGGCATGAGAACGGAACAACAATGCTACCTCGAAATCTTTAACTAATCTGGATTCGGTTCATGGCAACTACCACGATCAGCAATACCTTGATCTGCACACGAAGTACAGAGTGTAGCATGAGTACAACTAACCCCATGTACTCAAGAAGTAGCAAGCCTAACCTTAGGCTAGAAATAGTGACTAGTTTGACAAGACTCAATGCTCGCTTTTAATAGCCAACAATAGTAATAACATTGGAATAATAGCATATGAAGGAATATAGCTCAAATAATAACAGGCTCAGCTAAACACAATAGGAGGAGAAATAAACATGCTTCTCAAATATAACAGTTATGGCATCAACTACCACATAATTCACTTAGACAAGTATTTACAAAATAAAAACTGTAATATCAAGCTCTAAACATCAAGTAGAGTCATCAAATACCAATTAGCATGTGGGATAATATGGCTTTATGACTACATGTCAGTTATACATGCCAAATCAACAAAGAATCACAATTTAAATATAAAATATACATAATCTTAGCGCATTCATAGTGCTTAGAACAAAGTACCCCTCAATCATACTCTAGGCACGCTCATGGTGCCTGGCTCAAAGCCTATAGACCCTCTCTCTCTCACACACATGCATATACACACTCAATACTGTACAGGTTCGTGACACAAGTCTCTCACCAAGCACATATATGACCTTGTGCCTACGCCCACTGTTAATACCCGACTCTGGAGGGGTGGTCTTTGCCTAAGCGCTGATCGGATCTAAGTCAACGATCAATATTACTTAGCCCAACATGGGGCCTGAAGCATGTGTCACCTCAATATCAATACCACTCAGCCCAACATAGGGACTGGCATACGCAACACCTTACTATTAATATCAACACGACTCTATGACCCAAGAACAATCATCAATCTAAAAAGTCTCCATATGCCAACATCTCACAGAAACACAATTCAATATACCACATAGAATATTCCAACGTACTACAAATCAGCTCAAACTCGTGATACGTACAAGGACACCAACAACATGAGAGATAAAATATCAAAAGTATATAGAGACAGAGATAACATGTAGATATAATATTATGACTGAAAGGTATGACTACGACTAAGGCAAATAGCTTAACATGTGTCCATATTCCTTATGCATTACAAGATATATGCTCCCGAAGTCAACCTTGTGACAACACAAATTTCTTTTGCGCGGTCGCTAACAAGACCTATGTGATCGAGATTCACAAGACCAAAACTGCAATTTACTCTTTGTGTACACGGCTCAAAGCTCTACGATCACGATTTATACACCCATAGGAAAAAAACAACAACTAAAAAGGGCCTAGAAATAGTCCGAAACCACCTCGAAACTCACGTGAGCCCCTCAGGACCCCATCAAATCATACCAACAAGTTCAAATACATTGTCAAAACTTATCCAAGACTTGAAACACCACAATTAACATCAAAATCGAGAATTAAAGGTCAAAATCATTCTCTTAACTTACAAACCTTCAAACTTCATCAAACGCATCAGAATCGTACTTAAATATCCCAAATCAACCAAACTATGTGCACAAGTTTCATTCAACAAAACAGACCTATTCTAATTCTCGGAACAACAATTCGACTCCTAAAGTTTCAAAGTCAACTCCCGGTCAAGCATATGAACTTTTCAAACCTTCAAATTGCCAACTTTCGACAAATAAAGCCAAAACCTTCTAAGAACATACAAATTAAAATCCGAACATATGCCTAAGTCCAAAATTACCATACGAACCTATTGAACTCATCAAATCTTAATTCCAAGGTCATTTACTCAAAAATAAAACCTTGGTCAACTCTTCCAATTTAGAGCTTCTGAATTAAGAATTACTCTCCCAAATCAACTCTAAACCTCTCAAAAATCGAAACCAACTATACACGCAAGTCATAATACATGATATGAAGCTACTAAAAGTATCAAACCCCTTAACAAAATGCTAAAATTTAAAACAACTAGTCAAGTCATTACGCTAATGACCTGGATAAAAGAAAAAAATGATTGAGAGGCGGGAGGAGCCATGTCTCTAGATCTAAGTGGTCACGAACATCTTGTGTCATCAAATTTGAAGGATTGACCTAGTCTTGATGTAGTCATAAGACGTACTAAAGGCATGCGCTACTCGTGAAAGAATATTATATCGTCCAATAGTGGAATATCATGTTATCCAAATTGGGATTGCTTGTATTAGCTTGGTGTCAATGCTATTGGAGTCACGTTATAACCACTATGTTAACTACTCAATGAGTCGTTAGTATCACCCTTCTTTTATAATGTTTTAGATGCATAACTAAAATAATGCAATAAAATTAAGTTGCTGAGATTAGGGACAACATTCGATGATCCTCAGAGTTGTTCGCGAGAGCTCATCTTATCTAATATTGTGATTAGTTCATTATTTTGTAATGACCTAATAAATTATTTTGAGTTTTAGCATTTCGTTCTGTGATTTGAGACATCGAGTGGCTTCATATGGTGTATTACAACTTGAGTGCATGGTTTGTTTTTATTTTTGGATGGTTCGGGATGGATTTGACAAAATGATTTTCAATATGGAAGCCTTAAGTTGGAAGAATTGACCAAGGTTTGCCTTTTGAGTAAATGACTTTGGATTGGAGATTTGATGACTCCAATAGGTTCGTATGGTTATTTTGAGACTTGGTCATATGTTTGGATTTGAATTTTGATGTTCCTAGATCGTTTTGGCTCTATTTGTCGAAAGTTGGCAATTTGAAGAATTGGAGGATTCGTAGGTTTGACCGGGAGTTAACTTCATTGCTATTAGACTCCTATTATAGTTTTGAGATCTTATATACGTGTTTTTTTATTAGAACTTATGTGCAAAGATTGATTGTAATCCGAAGTATCTAAGTATGATGGAGATGCTTTCGGCGAAGGTTTGAAAGTTAAGAGGATGATTTTGATCTCCAATTATTAGTTTAGATGTTAATTGTAGTGTTTTGAGCCTTTAAATAAGTGTAGTTAATATATTTGGACTCGTTGGTATGTTTGGACTGGGTCCGGGGGGGCCTCGAGTGTGATTCTGTGTGGTTTTGGATCATTTCAGATGATTTTTGTATTGTTGATGTTCTGGTGTTCTGATGATCTTCGCGATCGTGGAATGATCATCATGATCGCGTAGAGTATTTTTTGGTGTAAATATTTTCATCGTGTTCGTGGATGGTGGACCACGTTCGCATAGTGTTGGGCAAGCTGCTTGACTGTGTTCGCATGTGGTGATCGCGTTCGTGAAGCTGAGCAGGTGGGCAGGACATTGGACTTCTGTGTTTGCGTTGTTTGGATCACGTTCGCGCTGCATTGGAGCTATTGGGCATTGTGCTAGCAGCTGTGTCTTTGTGTTCGTGTAGAAGGGGTCAAATAGACTAGTCGAATTTGTGCTTCGCGATCGCGGGTGCCCTGTCGTGATCGCAAAGGGTACTTCTTGGCAAACCTTTTAATTTGTATATTTTGGGACTTTGAGCTCATTTCTTATATTTTGAACCCTATATTTGGAGATGAGCGATTTCTTATGGAGATTTTCACACAAGACCTTGGGGTAAGTGAATTCTACTCATTATTTTGGTATTATTTCAAGAATCTACATGAATTGGTAAGACCCAAAACATAGAACTTTGAGATGGAATTTGGGGTTTTGCTTACACTTTAAGATAGCATTTTTTGAGGATTTGAGTACCGATTTGGACTCGGTTTTGGAATCTAGTCATACATTTGGACTTAGCATGTTATGGGTCATCAGATTTTGGTATTGGTTCTAGGTTTCAGGCACACATGCTTGGGAATTACTTTTGTTAACTTTTTGAAAATCCTTCAAAGATCGAGGCTTTATTGATTGAGATTACTTCATATGACATTGGTTGAGTTCCTTGGTTGATGTTTGGACCTGTTCTATAGGCTCGTACCACTGTATCCTTGAGTTCTAAGGAGACACGAAACAAAGTCTGGTTGACGAGACATAAAAAAGAAAAAAAAAGAGGTGATTTCTCAAGAGAATGCGATTTTGGAGCTTTGGACTAGCCTAGTCGAGGTAAGTATTTTGCCTATCTTTGGTAGAGGGAATTTTTTCTACTAATTGATGTTGTTTGCTACATGCGGGGATGATGTACATATGAGGTAACGAGCATATATACATGTGCCATTGATATTCATGCTCGGGTTAGATTCTAGATTACTTTATGGCTTGATTGGTTGTGTGTTCTACTTGATTCTATGTGTTATTCAATTAATTGACTATGTGAGCACAATAAACCATGCTAGAGCTAATGTTAAGGCTATTGGTGCTTTATTTTGAACACGATGAACTAATCTTGAGATTGATGCTATACTTGCCTGGACGTAGTCACATATATGTTATGAACACACACCCATACTTGTTGTTCTTGTATTGTGCCTTGATTTGAACGTGCGCTCTCTGTGATACATGTGCGATACTTTGTATGACTACGTGATCTTATCCTTTCATACTAGAGATCATGTTTCGGGATTTTTATCTCCTAATTAGCCAAAGTGGGCATCTGTGAAATTATTGTTAGATTGATTTAGCCGTAATCATATCCTTTATCTTGAGCACACATTCGTACATTACTATTTCCATGTACTTGTGCACCTTATTGAAAAAATGTGATATTATATCTCTTGATGATACGTTGTTATCTTGAATCTTCATGATTATGGCACATATGGATATGTTGGGCGGATATTATTATTGTGATGGTGTATAGGAATAAGGGTTGCATTCTTGTTGATGAAATGTGGAGCATAAATATAGCATTCTTGTTGATAAAATGTGGAGCATAAGGATGTCATTCTTGTTAATGAAATGTGGAGCATAAGGGTGACATTCTTGTCGATGAAATATGGACAATTATTGATTATGCAAGTGAATTCTTTATGCTTTGTCATGCATTTTATATGTTTTTATGTTGCATCTAACATCCTATCATATGCCTCTTTTATTATTTAATGATTTGGTTGTCAAGATGGATTTACCTATGTTGGATTGATATCTCATGATTTGTTGAGTTATCGGTAACGTATCGAATTGATGTAAAAAAAAGTTATCAATTGCATTGATGAATTAGATTCTTGTAAAGGTCCTCTGAACATGTTATTTGACAATTAATATGTAACTGGATTATGTTGGGCACATGCTTATAGTCATGTATGAGTAATTGAGCACGCACATTATTTGGTGCATGGGGTTAGTGAAAGTTGTATTTGCTTGATTTGTTTAATTGGGAGAATTTTTTTTAATTACCCATACCCCAGTTGTGCACTTTACTGGTGATATTCTTTATTCAGTAACTATCTTTTCTGGAATATTTCTGTGTATTATACATGTTATTGAGTTGTAAATGTTATACAAAGTGAGTATCTTTTAACTTAAAATCTTATTACTACTTTACCGAGGTTAGTCAAGATACTTACTGAGCACAAAGGTCGGTTGTACTCATACTACACTTCTGCACCTTGCGTGCATATCTTTGAGTTGAGCTGTTGTGGATGAAGAAGGTTGGCACTGAAGTTGTAGCTGCGTTCCAGATTCAAGCTACCATTTGTTCATGGTAGTTTAGGACTTCATTTCTGTTGTAAACTTCAAATAGATATTGTATTTATTCTCCTTTTCAGCTTTGTATATCTAAATCATTGTGGTTCATGACTTGTACAATCAGTCCTTGGGATAGTGTATTGAACTATTTTGCAGTCTTTATTATGAATACTAATGATTCTCATTATAGTTGTAATTTATACTGTTTGGCTTACCTAGTGGGTTAGATTAAGTGCCATCACGACTTGGTGAGATTTTGGATTGTGACAAGTTGGTATCAAAGCTCTAGGTTCATAGGTTCTATGAGTCATGAGCAAGTGTCTAGTAGAGTCTTGAGGATCAGTATGATTATGTCCATACTTATCTTCGAAAGACTACAGGACATCTAGGAAACTTTCTATTTTTCTTTCCTTATCATGCGACCTTATTTCAGCTTGAATCCTAAATCTCCAGTTCCTTTCTCTTTGATTCGTGTGCGATGTTGAGTACTCAGACTCAGATGTGTGCACTGATGGCTTGTGATATTGCGGATGGACTACGAGGGGCTATGAATACTTGATTATTGTCTCGGTGTGTTGTCTAGTCTTGGGTGCGAATGTGTTTGTGGATCTTTTGGTTGTTCATTTGTGGGATGAAGCGAATTTTTATATTTGGTTGACGAGTATGGACTCGAAAGGATTAATTGATTGCATAGTGATTGTGACCATGCTGGGGTCTTAAAGAGATGTCAGTTGGAGGCTAAGCAAGTGGGTTATCTCTTACAAGAATGTACGATGTTGTGTGATCCTTATGAGGTTTTTATGAAGAGTTTTCCATCTATCTAGTGGGATGTATGTGCTACAATTAGAGTTTAGATCACTTGAGGAGGTTTGCACGATTGTCACGAAGATAAGTATGCACTTAGCGGATGATTTGGAAGGCGTGATGACTAGTGTTGCATGAGCCTATGAGGAAATTCAGCTGGATGGCAGTGCAAGATCATGACAGTTATGAAGGAAGAGTATAGTGGATTAGCAGATGAAGTGTTTTGTGGCTTCGAGCCAAGTGGGGGAGTTTACCTTTGATGATTAGGTCATATGGGCATGTGTTGTTATAGTTGGACTAGGATGTGCTTGTGGATTAGTTATGACTTGAACATGATGACTTCGAGGATAATTTGAGCAAGAGATTTATTGGTTGCACGATGTACTACACTTTAGGGGTATATGAAAATCTTGAGATGATTCAGGTTTGCTATTCCTTTATGGATGTAGTGTGCAGGAGGAAGGAATTTCTCGGTTGCCTTTTTCGTAGTATGCCTATGCTAGCCAAGAGCTAGTTGTTCAGCATATTGGCTATGTATTCAGGACTTGGCCGGAATGACTGACTCTTGAGGATGGTTGTAGTGTGTTCAAGATTTATATATGCTATCTCGAGGATTTGTTGAATTTCGTTATATTGCTAAGAATTTGAGATTTGTCATGGATGGTGCCGAGACTTGCAGTATTTATATATCATCATTGATTCTACGTTGCAGTATTAGAGAGATAAAAGAAATAGTTGTGGATCCGCAGAAGGTCTCTTCAGTACATTTTTTAGTTGAGTTACTTTTGGGATTAACAGTATACATTACTTGGTTGATTTAGATAGATCCGGTTCTGATGGCTTGGTTGTGCACTAATGGGGTTCGAAGAACTCACGATGGTTTTGACAACAGCTTCAGGTTGATGTCTTCTACGATCGTGGGAGGTTTGTTGCGTGTTACGATGTTCTCCTGGATTGAGTTAAATAAAAAGTTTCTGGTTGATGGAGTGTTTATCCTACTCATGATTCAGAGTTGATGATGAGGTTCCCATACTTTCGTAGATGTAGTGATTCATGAGGCACTGGGATTATATGGCTAAGTTTGAGGTTCAGTTAAGAAGAAATGTTAGGAGTTTTAGACATCATGGGAGATTTCAGATGTTTAAGAGGATACTAGCACTGTGTATCGCTTGAGAAGAGTATGTGTTGTGGAAGACACATTGTGTATTGATTTGAAGATGATTGACTAGCATTTCAGTAATCGCCTAGTTGTTAACTAGATACCTAAATATGTTTCACTATATCAATGGCACTTGACCCTGTGTGTCCCTCAATCGCATTAATTTGGATAACTATCCACATTAGATAAGAATATGCATCCATCATCACGAAGCTACTTTTTTAAAATTTCAAATACACTCCATTTTCTCTTTTCATAATTTTTTGACTAGACAACCACTACTCAAATATGCCCCATATCACTAGAAAACATATACTAGTTCCTTTTATTTTTCATCTCTGAACAAATAATGAGCTTCACTATTTTTTACCTCTCCCAAAATCCCTCTAGTCCCCTTTCTATGGAACTTCCATAGCTGTCAAACTTCTTTTTTCACTTTATTTAAAATCTCTCCAATTTCTTTTTCATCAGCACTTCGCCCTCAATATAGTGCTTGTACTTCTCTTTTATTATTGGAAATCATTGTGCACCTCACTTAGAAAGAACCATCTTCTACATTTTTGATGATAGTGGTTTCTTGTATTGAATTAAATAGAAGAAAAATAATGTCCACTTGTGGACTTGAATCTAAAGAGTTGGGAGTTTTCTAATTAGGTATTGGAAAAAAAAGTTATCTATTTCTTGTAGCTTTTTTGGGTTTTGGTATTCTGTCATATGCTTTATGTTTGGAATTTTTATCTTTAAAGTTTTTCTAGTCCAACAATTGTGCCAGTATCTTCTTTTTTAGCATAGAAAATACAAGTGAGAGTTTGCACGATGTTCGCACTAAAAGTTAACCCTTTGTTCTTGTCACGACCCAACCCGATGGACCGCGACGAGCACCCAATGCTTTACCCAATCGAGCACCAACGTAATATATTTTTCTTATCATACCATCATGGGTAAATGGGACAGAAGGGCCGTCATGATATACCAGAATAAAACATAAGGGAATACTCTATATAGGACGACCCAACATGTAATACAAACTTATACATGTGACATACGGGCCTATAAGACTAAAATGATCGCTTGTACACTGGACATAGGCCGATAAGGACATACAATCTTTCATATAAATGATATCTGTCTACCAGCCTCTAAGAGTACATAAACGTCATAAAAGTTGGGACAGGGCCCCGCCATACCAATAAATACATTTTCAAAGCATACTGACCAAATAGGCAACTCCGAAGCAAGTGGAGTGTACCAACACCTTCCGCTAAGCTGATAGCCTACTAGGAGGACTGTCAACCTGTCTATCGGGACCTGCGGGCATGAAACACAATACCCCCAGGCAAAAGGGACATCAGTACAAATAAAGTATCGAGTATATAAGGCATTAAAAGCAGTATATAAAAGACATGAAAGAAACATGGAGTAAAGGACTCAACATGTAAGTCTGAATAGCTCTATGAATCATGAAATATTTATAATGTCATGCATATGCATATAAATATTATATCATGCATATGTATATGTGTACATAACATCATCAAGACTCTAAGGCCATCCCATCATATCATCTCGGCCTTTGTGGGCGAAACCATTAACGTATACCAGCTGATCAGGTGGTGGTGCGTATATAACGCCATAACCTTTCCCCATACCCCATATACATATAATATATGTATATATAATGCCATCCGGTCATGGGTCAATGTACATGTATAAATGAATACAATGCATAAGAAGTAAGTCAATAATATTTCTCGGGATGTCATAAGATCAATATGCCTTTGGTTAATATCATGAAATAAACTTTATCAACTTACGTTTTTTCTGAGACTCATGAACAGACGATATAATAATAGGACACATGGGGAATCAAGAACATAGGCACCCCTAGTACTTCTAAGAATAGAGTCATTTGTGAAAGTTCCGTATTTGCTCGTTTTATTTGTATCATATGAATCATGCCAAAATGAAAGAAGGGTTAGCCCTAATATACCTTATCACAATCTTTCTGATAAACACTTTGAACTCCTCTCGTCTCACTTCAATCTACAGTAACGATAATAATGCTATCGTTAAGCTACGAAAGATGCAACTATCGTACAACGAACGACAAGCTTATTTATATATTAAAATGGGCAGCATCTCCCCTATTTTCCTTACTTTACCAATTCCATCAACCAACACGAACCCATACAAACTTCACTTATATACTTTCACAACCACAACATAAATCAAGTTACACAACAACAAGTGCATAAACATCATCAACGAAACTACTATTTAACACGACAAACGGCAAGCTCAGATTGAATTCCTTTTGAACCCTTTAACCCCAAAGTCATTCATTCATTAACTTAACAACATACCCAGCATGATATTAAGTACAATGGTAGGACTTCTAACCTCCTATTCATCTCCTAATTCACCCTCAAACAACCCAACAATCTAACAACAACAACAAGTACAACTTTCCATTGTTATGTTGTCCTTTCTCTTCATACTCACAGTACCAACAACAAGTTCGATATGTAGATAATACTTTATAATAACAACATAATAAGAGAGTCATTTTCAAGTGTTTATAACCATTTACAGTTCATGGAAACAACATTTCCAAAACAGCCCATTAAAAACAATAACATCTCAAACTATTTCAAGTCTCCTCTTGTCGTATTTTGCTCAAATAATGCAATCAACACACAAAAAATTTCAAGCACATGTAGTAGGATATTATACTCACCTTAACCAGTATAAAAAACATGAAATTTTATCCAAGCACAGACCATAACTATCCTCAATGACACTACAACACTATTGATGTTGTATTCTCTTCTTGAATCAATTTTTGGTGTTCAAGTTGGTATGTAAACACTTATAGTTCGCATTGAAAATCTAATATATATGAAGGAGGGACTGATTATTATCTTAATAAACAAGAACAACACGAAATTTGAGGTTACTTACCTTTGAAGAACCCTCCAAAACATCCACAAGATGAAGAACTACGATCTAGCAAGTACCACGGGATTTCTAGCATTAGATTCATATTTTTATCTTAGGTTTTCACCCTAGAATTATGGAGAAAAACTTGGAGAGCATTTAGGAGGGTTTAGAAACTGTTTTGGATGAGAAAAATGAGTTAAAACGACTTAGAATTGACTTAAATACAAGCTGGAGTTTTACACCGACTTTGTGGGTCCCATGGGAGTTGCTTGCGTAGTCTCGCAAAAATGAAAATATCTCTACTCCGATATCGTATCGATGAACGGTTAAATGCGTTAGAAACTAGACTCATAGATCTTTAATTTGATAGGTAGGTCACCCCGTAATTCTAAGTATATTGGGAGAAAAGCTCAGCTATATTTGACCTAATGTTCAACACATTTATGAATGTAACTTGTGATGACATTTGGAAACTTTTGTTCCACAACTCGCTTGACTTCAAAACGTAATACACAACTATCATACGACTAAAATAACTCATAACATAATCTCCTTATCATATTAAGAATTCTAGTATCACCCCAAAAGTACATGTTATAGCATTCCCAACTTGTCGACATTCGACGAAACTTATTTTCTTCAAGTCGTTTAGCTTCTAAGCCTTTCAACCCTCTTGGTACTTACAGTTCATGATCTTAATGATTTGTAACCTCCAAGGTAACATGATTAACTTTTTTATGTACTTTCAAATATAATCTCATTTCTCAGCTTACATCAATTGACTTACGACGTACTCTCACGTATAAAAATATGGGGTGTAACAGTTCTTCACTCATTTTGCCCGTTTCAAACTCTTGCTTCTATAATTGTTTCCCTCTTCCAAACTACATTGCATTAGCAGCCAGGGAAGGGATAATGGGAAGAGAGAATTTGAAGACGGGAATAGAGGTGTTATCCTTTTACTTTAATTTTTTTTCTTTTTTTCTTTTCATTTTCTTATTTTAGTCACTTTTCTAATCAAAGATAAGGGGTCATATTTGCCCGTCCAGAATTCCAAATTGAGCAACTTTGTCCTTCTTTAGACTTTTGGTCTCATATTACCTATGTCGCTACAAAAAGATCTCCTTTTTCTCCCTTGATCACTAATGAAACTCCAACTTGAGCATAATCTTAAAACAAATTTAAAAGTAAAGGAGTAAATTTAGATATTTTTTCTTGAAAAATTTGGATACATGGAACTCACCAATTTGTTAGTACTCCATGAATGACAAGGAAAGGTACGAGACAATTTGTTAACGACAATAGATATGAATGGACAAAAAAGTGTAATGGGAAAAAAAATTGAGAAATTCAGATAGTTTAAGACAACTTTGACCTTGTTCTCTTATCAAAATCACTCTCTATTCATGCTTTTTATGTGCTATGTACCCCTCCAACTTAGCCATATTAATACGACACGAGCTTGGTCAATCGTTAAATGTGTTTAAAAGAATACATCAAAAACCCATGAAATAGAAGGACGAAGAATAGAAATCAGTTTCAAGTAGGTATAGTTGCCTATTACGCCTTATTTATAAATATTACTCCCTTTGTCTTAATTTATGTGACATTGTTTAGATTTTGAGGAAAAAAAAAATTATTCTTGATTTTATATGTCTTTTAAATTATTAACTATTATAATTTATATTTTTAAATATTTAAATTTTATTTCGAAAAATAAAAAAAATTATGTTGGAATTTATAATTAAAAAAATAAAAAATTTGACTTTCGAAATTTATACATGTAGAGAATATCTTTTTGCCGATAGAGGAGCGAAATTTTGAATAACCCACAAAAGCGAACCTAATCTGAAAAATTTACCCTTTCTGAGAGGCTGAAAATGCAGTTAGGTAGCTACAAACAAACAAACAAACAGTTTTCTTGTTTTGTAGTAGTAGTAGGCTGTAACAAGATTGGCGGTGGTATGCTAAGTGAGGCACGTTTTCCATCTCTTGGCTCTCTTTTCTCTCGAATCCTCCGTTCTTCCCTCCAGCACCACCAACTAAGTTCAATATCAAACCCACCATTTTCTCTTTCCCCTTATCTGATGTCGATTTCCACCAAAATCCCGCACCCTCTCCTCCACCACCCTAATTCACCATCCCTTAATAAAGCCCTAAAATCCTTTTCTTCTTCTATACATTCAACACCCACTAAATTAACCTTCTTTAGATCCATTACCATTGAAAAAATCTCCACAAAATCAATTTTTGCTTCTTCTCAACCCTCATCATCTCTCCAACCCATTGAAGAGCTCCCACCGAAACTCCAAGAAATCGTCAAACTCTTTCAAGCAGTCGAACAACCAAAGGCTAAATACGAGCAACTCTTATTTTACGGTAAAAATTTAAACCCACTTGACGCACAATACAAGACCAATGAAAATAAAGTTCAGGGTTGTGTTTCACAGGTTTGGGTTAGGGCTTATTTTGATTCGGAGAAAAATGTGATCTTTGAGGCTGATTCTGATTCGGTACTCACTAAAGGGCTTGCTGCTTTGTTGGTTCTGGGCCTATCTGGACGGCCCGTTGAAGAGATTATAAAAGTTTCACCTGATTTTGTTGTCCTTTTAGGGTTGCAACAAAGCTTAACTCCTTCTAGGAATAATGGCTTTTTGAATATGTTGAAGTTGATGCAGAAAAAAGCCCTCCAGTTGTATGTTGAAGCTGAAAGGGCTGCTGATTTAGGCCCGAGCGGGTCGTCTAATGACTCTGTGGAGTCTTTGTGGGATGGTGTTAATGTTAATGGAAATGTTGAGTCTGAAGAGAGTACTGATGTTAGTGGGAATAATGTGAGTGTTAGTGGTGGTGATGATGGTGTTTTGAGGAGTAGAGGGATGAGAATTAAAGAGAGATTAGAGAAGGAGCTTAGGCCCGTGGAATTGGAAGTTGAAGATATATCTTATCAGCACGCGGGACACGCTGGGGTTAGAGGCAGTGATGGAGAGACGCATTTTAATCTAAGAGTGGTTTCTAAGGAATTTGAAAGGAAGAGTTTGGTTAAGAGGCATAGGATGATTTATGATTTGCTGCAAGATGAGTTGCAGAACGGATTACACGCGTTGTCAATCGTGGCGAAGACGCCGTCTGAAGTTGGTAGTAGTTGAATTTAACTGCCGGCATCAAGAGATCTGGTTTGTTCTGCCCTGTAAACTTTTTGTCCTTGTAGAATTTATTGAAATTTATACCTCATAGTAACTAATAGCATGACACCCTGAGAAGTACTGGATTGTTTCTTTTGTCACGAGAATCTTAATAAAGTAGTTAATGAAGTATTTAAAACTAAGTTTTTCTTTCCCTCCCAAGATTTAGATCAATAAAGTGCTTCATTGTCTTATCTACTGCAGTAATTTGGTTGCTTCAATCTTATCCAAATTTCTCTGTAACATACTTAGGCTTAGGTTTGACATGCTAACCAAATTCAGGAATGGTAAAATCAATATTTGGAGCGCCGGAATTGTGCAAATTATTATCCTGCTAGCAATCAAATGTTTATCCATTTATTCTGCAACGACGTGGTAATTTTTTTCTAATTTCAGCTCAACTTAGTGAAATGCAATTACAATTATCTTCTGTTAGTAGTTTTACAATGTTAAGCCTTTCATGTTTATGATAACTTTAGAACGACAGCAGTTATCAAAAAACTTAAGAACAACAACAACATCTATACCACTGGGGATGATATATCTAAAGAAGTGTATCTCTGGGGAACTATGATTAAGGTCTCAATGAACCAAAGTTATCCTCAAATTCTGCTGAAGTACTGCAGGAAGTGATAATTTGAGTTGCATTAATTTTGTTATCTGAAGGTTCTTGCACGTATTTATGTATGCTATAGAAAGATTTGTTATATGCCACTCTTTGCTCTTGTTGCTTTCTTTAATTTTGGCCAAATACATCAACGACCGCCCCCCCCCAAAAAAAAAAAAAAACTTGTCAAAGTTTTTAATTTAGATACCTTATATAAGGGTATGACCTACTGAACACCCGATATTAGCTGAAAATATACCTATTAAACACTCCATTAACAATAGTTTTAAAGAACACGACACGTGATGGTTAAACGCGCTGACGTGGCAAAATGTCAAACGAAAACAGGAGACATGGCCGACTATTTTGACTTTTGGTCCTTCTTCTTTTATTTCTTCTCTCTCGCTCGCTCGTGTTTTACACCAAAACCTATCTACTACGGTACATACTTGGGCGGAGTTCTAGCGCTTGAAGCCTTGAACAGGGGTGTATTGATGCTGGCACTTGCACCCAAAGAGAGAGATGAAAATAAAGGAAGATCTAGCCCCCCTTTGAGTTACAAATGACCGGAGGGTGGATTCATAATGTTCACTGTTGGCTTTGTTGCCTTCTTCTGGATGTCACCATTCAAGTCCATGGGGACACTTCTAATTTATAGTTCGCTATACAATTCAACCTCCATCACAAGCAAGATTCCACAGCCCTGTTATCTTTTCTTGACTTAAATTCCTCAGATATTCAAACCCCATTTGATTCCATTTGCAATCCGTCTTCATACACGAATACTGCCATTTCTATCCTTGAAGGCAAAGATCAAGAACACAATTGGACCCTTCACAAGTAAGAGGTAGTGATAATGGTGAAAGAGACACCATTATAACGAGGCTGAGAGTGGAGTTTTATCTCTCGTTTTAAGAAGCATAAGATATTCTTTCAACTTCTTTAGGGACGAATGGCCGAATATATATCTTCTCTTTCTCTATATATGTGTGTGTGTGTGTATCTAGCAATGTTATCAAAGGCGAAAAGCGCAAAAAAGCTCTAAGGCCTGTTGGGACTTTAAGTGCAAAGCGCAAATAAAGCGTGGGCTTTAATGAAGAAAGGCGCAAATGGAGAAAAACTACAAATATGTATGTATAGTCCAAGACTAATATCGATAAGCATGAATACAGAATACCAAATATATGGACAAATAAATTAAAGAAAATTTACGATAAAGTAAAATATCAACTATTTAGTGTCGCGTCTTCCGGATTACGCTCGTTAACAAGGAAAAGTATGCCTTAGAGCCTTGATGACAACGCTGAAGCGCCCGTTAAGCGAGGCGAAGCGCTCAACATGTTTTGAGCCTCGTTTCAGGGCTTAAGCGCGTTTAAAGCGTGCCTTTGATAACACTGGTATCTAGCGTTTTGAGGTATGGTTTTCAAGGATGATTTAAGGTACATCAGGGTGCTGGTCATCTAGAGGGAGAGATTTGTTGGGTCTGTCTGATGGGGTGTTAGTGCTGCTATGGTGACTTCATGCTAGGTCTTCTCCTCAGCTACAATCTGATGGTGAGCACCATGAGGTAACTGTAGAGTATTGTGCTCGAGTGTCTGTGTCTGTTTGTGCTGATGGCCTTGGGAAGAAGCTTGGTATTTGATGGAGTCAAGTGCCATGCTCTAAAGATGAAGAAAATTAGGAGAAAGGAAAAACAAAATGAAAATTGTCTTTTTTTCTTCTTCTATTGACACGTGGTTTTGGACTTATGTCAACTTAAAATAAACTCATCTCACGCTCTCAAAAGGTGTGTAATACACATATTGTGCCATGTCAGTGCATGTTTAATAGGTAAATTTTCAACTAATATTGGGTGTTCAATAGGTCTGACCCTTATAAGGTATTTAAATGAAAAATTTTATCAAGCTCAAGGGGCTGTCAATGTACTTGACCATTTAATTTTTGGGAAAAATGTAATATACAGAAATAATTACTGGTTTTGTTTGTGGGAGGGGGGGGAGGGTGCATGGGGATGGTGAAGAAGTTAGATATTGCTGCATTCTTGGGCTTTTGAGAAAGTGCCTACATACTAGAATTTGTGGTTCTACTTGATTGTTTCCATATTTTAATTCCCTTTTGTTTTTTTCAATTTGTTTACTTCACCAACTAAGGGTCAAATTGATTGATAATTTTATAAGAAAAAAATAATAAAATGGACAAAGACCTGCTGATTCTTTATTTTTTTTTGAAAATTTTTGGAGCCCGGACACGTGTTAGTGCTTCTTCCGCTATATTTTCCTCAATTAAACTAATCCTGACTATATATTATCTATGAGGTTTGATAGTTTTAAAAGCTTCTTAGCAACTCATTGAGTTCTGTATCCCTCCACTATTTCGGAACAATTTGTTTTTGTTAGCTGCATTTATTGTAGAAGAAAACCAACTCTGAAAATGATGTCTTGCCGACGTATGATTTATTTGCATGTCAAATGTGTGGCAACCTATGCCTTTTTACTAGAGTACAATGCCGCAATGCATGAGAAGTGTTTACCTAGCTAATTCATATACTGGGGATTAACCTTGTATTTTTTTGTTGCTGAAGTTGACTTGGGCCTCATTTGTGTTTTCAAGATTAAGACGTCTGAATCTTAATGCATATCTGAATATCAAAATGTGTATTAAGATTAAGACATCTGAATTTGAATACACATCTGAATATTAAGATGTGTTTTAAGATTTGAATACTAAATGATTAAGACTGTTTGTTTTTTAAACATCTAAATATATAGAATTTATCTTTATTTGAAAATTAATAAACATAAATTCAAATAAAATACTAATTAATTTAATATTCTAGGTATTAGTTAGTTGTGATTGGTAGCGATAACGATTATGGTTGAGGATGGTGGTGGTGGGTGGTGGTGGTTGTGATTGAGCAAGATGATGGTGGGTGGTAGTAGTTTATAATGGTGAGCGGTGCCAACTATGGTTATTATTGGTGATGCGGTGGTTGGTGGTGGTTGTTGAGGTTGGTGAGTGTGGTTATGGTTGAGGATGATGGTGGCGGGGGTGGTGGGTGATGGTAGTGGTGGTGGTGGTTGTGATTGAGGAAGGTGATTGTATGTGGTAGTAGTTTATAATGGTGGGCGGTGCCGGCTATGGTTATTGATGGTGATGCGGTGGTTGGTAGTGGTAATTGAGGTGGGTGAGTGTGTGGTTATGGTTGAATGATTAAGATTCAGTTTTTAAAAGCAAACGCACTTAATGTCTGAGATCTGAATGATTAAGATTCAGACCTCCATTAAGTGCAAGCAAATGAGGCATGAACCAACCCTTATAAGGTGTTTAAATGAAATTTTTTACCAAGCTTAAGGGGCTGTCGATATACTTGACCATTTAATTTTGGGAAAAATGCAATATACAGAAATAATTACTCGTTTTGGGGGCATGGGGATGGTGAAGAAATTAGATATTGCTGCATTCTTGGGCTTTTGAGAAAGTTGCCTTCAGACTAGAATTTGTGGTTCTACTTGATTGTTTACAGATTTCCCGTTTTTTTTAATTTTATTAGTGCTTCTTCCGCTATATTTCCCTCGATTAAACTAATCTTGACTACGTATTATCTATGATGTTTGATAGTTTTAAAAGCTTCTTAGCAACTCATTGAGTTCCGTATCCCTCCCACTATTTCGGAACAATTTGTTTTTGTTAGCTGCATTTATTGTAGAAGAAAACCAACTTTGAAAATGATGTCTTGCCGTCGTATGATTTATTTGCATGTCAAATGTGTGGCAACCTATGATTTTTTACTGGAGTACAATGCTGCAATGCATGAGAAGTGTTTAGCTAGCTAATTCCTATGGATAGGTGTGGAACTCTGGGGATTAACCTTGTATTTTTCAGTGGCTGAAGTTGATTTAACCGACGTGGTCTTACTAAAGATTCATGCTTTCTACGTTTTTGTTTTCTTCCTTTTTTGACATTACATCCTTTTCTCCTGTTGATAATAATGGCTGAAGTTCCTCCCAAGGTTGGGTATATATCCACCGTTAGCAATTCTACTGGTGTAGTTGATTATATGAGGCACATAATTTGTTGGTTTGCGACCTACACACTTTTTACTTTTGTTGGTCGTGCAATATTTTGTGATGAGTCTTTGATTATCACGTAGTACCTGTGCAGGATTAAGACCTACCTTTACATTTCAAATCATGTAGTCTAATTTTTCTTGCTACGTCAGTTTGCACTTTGCCCATCTTGTGGGCATCGATATGATGGAGTATATACTAAAGGTCTCCTGGTATTGCTGCTATTTTCAAGTTTCAGGCTGACCAAACCACTTTATATGCAGATGTTTTGCCTGAGCTTTCCCAGTTGGGGGAAGTTCAGAGAAATTTATGCGTGTGTTATGTGTTAGTTACCTTGAATGGAGCATATTTTCATGTCTTTTATTCAAATAGCAACTTGGCATAAGACACTGGGTTCAGTAGACTCGACTGAGTATGAAATACTATGCTGTTATTTAAAGAAATTAATACAAAGAAGAAAGAAAGATTGCATATTGTACCGCAACTTTGCTGCTTTACGAATATTTTGGGACTGAAGTCTGGTGCTTCTTTGGATACTTGGGATTGTACATTACCATAAGTTAAGCATGATTCTCTTGTACTGAAGGTAAAACATATAGCTTAGGTGTAGGGAAATGGTGGTGTTGGGATTTTATGGTTTGAAAATAAGGGAAGCTTTTAAGAATTTATCAGGTGGAGCAGCGCATTTTGCTCTTGAAGTAGTGAACGATACTGTTGTGTGATCTATTACTGTGAAAGAATTAAAGGTGTTAATCGGGCCGTCCCACTAACAGCCCTATTTGATCGGGTTCAGCCCGGTCCAGTAAGGGGTGGGACGGGTTGGCTAGGGTAGGGGGTTATTCCGGACGGGAGCAAGCTTTTTTTGGTACCGGTGCATCGGAACCTTGCTAGCCCGGTAACCTGTTCACGGTTTTTAATCGGGTTTCAGCTCGGTCCAACCCAGTTACCATTGCAATTTTTTTTTAATTTAAATTTTGACCTTTGCCAACGGTTAAAATAAAAAATGACCGTTGGACAACGTTCATTTTTTGCACTTTTAGCCATTTCGGTCTAAAATTGTCTCTCATCCCTAATAATTGATAAATTATATTCTTAGCCTTTTAAAAACTATAAATAGCCCCTATTTTCTTCATTTTTTCTCAAAACTTGATCTTTTGTTCTACTGTAATTCTTTCTCAATTCCCTCTTGATCATTGAATTGCTTATTGCTTGCAAGTTCTCAATTAATTATTATTTCAAGTTTTATCAATTATTTACGGTAGTCACAATAAAATTACAATTATCAAATGAAGTGTGGTGTCATCAAATATCAATTGAAGTGTGATATCAAATTTAGTGCGTCATCCGGACTCCCGGTACGCTCCTTCCATCTCTTTCTCTTCTTTGGTGTTTATTTTTATTTTATTATTTAGAATTATTAATTTAGTTTTTAAATTTTAATTTACATAATGGATATATTTAGAGCAGCCAAAAAAATGTTTACTAGTAGGAGTGATAATAGTAAGAGTAAAAATACTAAAAGATCAATAGGTGGTGCTGGTTCTTCTAGTAACTTTTGCACATATTTCTGAAAGTTTAAAATATAAATCTAGATTATGAGCAACTTCAAGAAGATTATGGTATAGATGATAATTTAAATGATATTGAGTCACATGATAATCTTGAAACACCACACCTACACCTGGTACTTCTAGTCAAAATACTAGGGGTGATGGTTGTGGTAATATAAGAAGGCGTCCTCTCCCTATTAAGAAGAATCGAAGATTAAGAAGTAAGTGTTGGCCATTTTTTGAAAGACCAGAAGAAGATAAAAATTGTGTAAGATGTACTATTTATCAGGAAATTTATAAACAGGAGACCTGAGGTAAGCAAGGGGAAACGGTTCAACTTTGTAGGCACATGTTAGATAACTACCCTATTGTATGGGTTGCTGATGAACAATCTGGCCAAAAAAAAAAACTTAATCCGGGTACTGGCGGTATATTGGGTAAATACGATATATTGAAAGATCGGAAAGAATTAGCTAAAATGATTGTTTTAGGTTATTTACCTTTTAGCTTTGCTGCTTCACCATATCTTGTTACTTATATTCAAAGAATTTATAACCTTTTATTTAAAGATATTCCTAGAAGTATTTGTAGAGCTGATATCTTTAGGCTTTTTGGACAATATCAAACATATATCTGTTATAGTCTTCCTTGTAGAGTTTCTCTTACTTCTGATATTGGTCATACTATTAATGGAAATGATTATTTGACTGTTACACGCTATTGGATAGATAATTTTTGTATGCAAAAACGTATTATTGCTTTTAAATATGATGAAAATCAAAGTCATACCGGTATATTTGTAAGTAATATTATCCATGAAGTTGCTATATTTTACAATCGTGAAGGAAAAGTTTTGTGTATGTCATTCGATAATGCTTGTAACAACAATGTTGCTATTTCACTATTAATATCAAATCTACTCCCACCACTTTCTGAAGTATTTCATGTGAGGTGTTCATGTCATATTTATAATTTAATTGTTAAGAGTGACCTTGAATTATTTAGAAATGAGATCACTTTAGTTAGAAGAGTTGTTGGCGTAATCCAAGGAAATAATAGAAGTGTTAGATTAAATGCATTTAAGGATACATGTGAACATTATGGACTAAGACCAAGATTTATGTCTGAAGAAATAGTTACTAGGTGGAATTATACTTATTTATTCTTAAGATGTTATAAATATTGAATGCCTATAACTGAAGTTGCTAATTCTCATTGTACCGATCCTAACCATTTGTTAACAGCTAGTACTTGGAACGTCATTAAAGATGTTGTAAAAATTTTACAAAGATTTTATTTTGCTACACTTGAGTTTTCTGGAGCTTATTATCCTACTATTGCAAATAATTTTGTACATATAGCTGAAATTTCTCTTTTATTCCATAATTTCAAGAAGAAAAGAAGGATATAGTTCTGTTGTTGAATCTATGCTACATAAATTTGAGAAATATTTCTATCATATTCCCCTTATTTATTTAATTGGTGCTATTTTAAACCCTTCTATTAAAATGGCTACTTGTGGCCAATTAATCATTGCTTTATATGATTATATGGTTATTGGATCAACTGAAACACCTCATATTGACACTTGCATTTCTGATCTACACAAATATTTACAAGTTTTTACATTGTTGATGCTTCTTCTGCTATAGATGCAAATGCAAATAATCCTTCAAGTTCAGTTTTTACATCCGTATCCGGTACTATGGAGGTTAATGATGGTGTTGAAGATTATTTAATTTGGTCTACACTAGGAGAGCATCAGCAATCCAGTAGCAGGAATATTGATGAACTCCAATTCTACATGCAAAAGGCAACAGAGCCCCGTACAAAGGAATTTCTACCGCTGGCTTGGTGGAAGACCAACTCAAACCATTTTCCTGGTCTTTCGGCCATGGCTCGAGACGTGCTAAATGTGTCAATTTCAACAGCTGCATCAGAAAACATATTTAGCCAAGCAAGGCAATAACTAGGAGATACCCATCACTCATTGGGTAGCAACGCTTTGGAAGTTCTAGTGTGCTTTAGAGATTGGATAAGATCAAAAAATCGAAATCAAGGGCGTGAAGAGGTAGATAAACCAGAGGACCAAGAAATTGGAGATATAATGATTTATGGTTCCAATTCAAGCAATGCCGGAAATCAAGAACCTCATATTGACATAGAATAATTTACAAAAATAATGCAAAGCATGTGATGTACTCTTTTTTATTTTATATAATTGTTGTATACTTTTAATTTGCAAGTTCAAAAATAAAAAAATAAAAAATAAAACTTGCAAATTAATTTGAAGTATTATTATGCAATGAAAATATGAAATGAAAGTTTTTCCAGTTTGATCCTTGCATATTGGTTTTATTAAATAATTTTATGTAGCCACTTAATTTAAATTTTAAAATTTTAAAATTTAAATTTCAAATTTATCACTTTATACTTTATAAGTTTAATTTTATGTTTTAAAATACTTATTTTATTATTAAAAAGTTTGCAAATACTTAAGTATCAATTACATTGAACAAGAAAATATATTACATTAAAAAAATATATAAACCCGGTCTGGTTCGAACCGGATAGGCTAGAATCGGACGGGCTCACTAGAACCCGAAATTGCCCAGCCCACTATCACGATCCCAATTTCCCACATTAGGATATCGTGATGGCACCTAGTCTCTAATACTAGATAAGCCTAACATTTAATAATAGCTTAACAGAAAGAACAAAACTAAGATACTAAAATAAAAACCGATAAGCTCATATTAATTCCCAAAATAGAACATCAACAATATAATTCTCAAAATCGGTGGAACTGAGTCATAAGCTCTACGGAATATTCTAAAACCTCCACTACAACAATGTCTGATAAAGGAAATAACGGTAATGAGAATATAACGGAAGGTGACTCCGAGGCCTGCAAACGTCGAGAAAGTATACCTTGAAGTCTCTGGAGAGCAGCTAATCAATCAATCACTAGCGTCCAGCACGGGCAGACGTACCTGAATCTGCACAAAAATATGCGAAAGTGTAGTATGAGTACACCATAACGATACCCAGTTAGTATCAAGCCTAACCTCGGTAGAGTAGTGACGAGGCCAAGTCAAGACACCTACTAGGATAAAAGAGAACTAACAGAGTATAGCGCAGTCTAAATATGAAAAGCGAGGAAGTAAATGACAAGTAAACAGTTCAATAATGTAAGCTAACAACGGAAGTTTAAGCGGTAAAGGCAACAAAGAGTAAACACATGATGAAACAACAAAGAAATAAGTACAGGAAGTTTCAAGTAAAAACAATGAAGAAACAACAAGAACTATTCAACCAACAAGTCTTTTTAACATGGAGTGCACAACAAAAAATCACAACCGAGGTACCGTCTCGTTTTCATATTTCACAATTTAAATCAAAATCTTTCCTTATATCACTGCGTGAGCCTTGCATTTAATTTTTGAAAATCATTTTTCCGAAATAGCTACACGCATTTTAGCCCACCTTATCTCATCGCGTGGCTTCAAGTAGTTTTCCTACTAGTAACTCGCGTATCCAGCTCACCTTATCTCACCGCATGCGTATCAACCCCTTACCTTATACCACCGCATGCATATCAATATTACAAAACAATCACAACTTGCACCACAAGTTTCCATATGCCACAACTTGCCAAAAGATCAACAATACTAATATTTTCACAACAAATATCACATGGCTAAGTCTAACAAAGCATGACTTATTATCATCAAACAATGCAAGTGAATCTGTTGTGCATCGTGTTCGTGAGATCTATGCCGTGCACGTGGCTGCGGCTTCGGGAACGCGAAGACATTTCCTCCAGCTCCCTAGATTCTCAACTCAACTCTATTCGAACGCGAGCTGACGAACGCGAACGCGATGCTCAGGCCTCACAAAGGTACGCAAATGCGAGAACACAATCGCAAACGCGATGAAGGAAAAGTCCAGCTCCAATAATACACTACATGATCGCGACCCAACCTTCGCGATCACGAAGAAGGTCTGATGCACTAGAAATCAGTAGTGCCAAAGAACATGGAAATGATCCAAAACTCATCCGAAACTCACCCCGAGCCCCTCGGGACCCCGTTCGAACATACCAACAAGTCCAATAACATAACACGGACCTACTCAAGGCCTCAAATCATGCATAACAACATTAAAACCACAAATTACGCATCAAATCGAACTTAATAAACTTTTGAACTTTTAACTTCCAAAACTCGTGTCGAACCATCTCAAACCAACTCGGAATGAACTCAAATTTTACACACAAGTCCCAAATTACATAACAAAACTATTTCAATTCCCGGCACCACAATACGAACCCTATATCATCAAAGTCAACTCCTGGTCAAACTTATGAACATTCTAAATCTTCAAATTTCTAACTTTCGCTAAATAGTGCTGAAACCTTATAGAAATATTCAAATGCAACTCCGGGCATACGTCCAAGTCCAAAATCACCATCCGGACCTAACGGAACCATCAAAACTCCGATCCGAGGTCAAATACTCAAAAGTCAAACCTGGTCAATTCTTCCAACTTAAAGTTTCAAACATGAAATTCATTCTTCCAAACTAATTCCGAATCACCCGAAAATCGAAACCGGCGATACACATAAGTAATAATACATCATACAAAGTTACTCATTCCACCAAACCACCGAGCGAAGAGAAAATGTTCAAAACGACCGGTTGGGTCGTTACATTTTCCCCACTTAAATATGCGTTCGTCCTCGAACATTTCAAAAGTCGTTCCAAAGCCATCAAATCACTGTGTAACCTTACCATGTACATACCCGGGGGTGATCCCACATCACCCAAATTCATGTAAGCTTGACAACACAACATAACGGAAGATCATTGCTTCCACCTTAGCCCATAAACTTTGAAACCCAATTTCCAACATCCGAAATTCCTTACAGGACCCATATCTCGCATCTACACACCGTATAAGTCTGTACAAGCTGTATCAAGACATAACCATAACCCAAGATGTAATCACATGAGACACCACATAACTCGCATACTCGTATCAATAATTTCCGATCAGAGTAGCTACTCAAAAACAAACCTGGTACCGGTAACAGACCTTTTATCCATTAAAATCCTGTTCTAAATCTTCGCACACTACCGATGATAAAAGAAACACGTAGAAACTCATAACCACTCATCAGATCAACAAGTCATGGAGCTCTCCCTCGTTCGACAAGAACCATAGCCAATTTATAAGTCGATTAGTGACATTATCTTTCCAAATATACCATAATCAAATCCGATAGCACCCATTCTAGGTCCAATGACCTCATCTCATCAAATAAAGCCACTCTACTGACATGCCATACCAATACAACTTCATACCACAAACCGTGCAATCCGTGCACTAATAAGCAATAATTCAAATGCACCCAAAATGGAGAAATGACTCAAATGGAAGAATCGTCCCGCAAGTTAAACAGATACCACCACAAGCGCAATGCTAAGAACCCATCACACATAGTATAACCAAGACACACGGATCTCACACAAAGGATCATATTCCAACATAACTCTGCTGCAATGCGCGACCCTATCCAAGCACCGGCCTATATGAAATACCTCAAGCCCCAACGTACCAAAATCAATAACTACACCTAATTCGACATCAAGTACACGAAGTGTATGACTATAACCATGGAGGAACAGATAACATCATATACCACAAACAGGAAAGACCATAATCAAGGCTCAATCAACCACTCAACACCCCAATAACCATCTCGCTCGAATTCCGCTACAAGGCTCAAACAGAACCACATCATATGTGCATATGACCAACAAATCACAACCCCTCGTAGCATATAAGAGTAACACATAGAACATCTCAGAACACGAATGAGCTCAACTCTAACCGAATGACACACCCCTCAACACTAACAGTTCTGAGCCAATAAATTCGACCCCGTGTAGAATACATGTCCTCATTGGGCCTACCAATGGACCCCTAAATCAACTCCGGTCATCCCCAAATGGATAAATAGCCCTCCAAAAGTCCAAAATGATCTAACCATAACACGTACCACCATCTAGCTAACTTTGGCGACATCTTCACAGTCCGCAACCACGAAATAATTTGCTTCTGAGAACTCCAGTCTCCAAATCCCTAGAACACACGAATCACCATAGCTGATCACAACACTACCACCGAATGTCTAACACATCTCTCAGACATAATCATCCCACGAGGAATACTTCCATAATTCTTCTGTACCACATAGCAAAAATCTGAACATCAACAATCGATCAACCAGGCGAGTACCGCAATGCCAATGAAGCATCCGTAAGTCAAAATACAGTACGCCTTCTGAAATGCACCCTCTTCTCAGGCAATACCAAGTAGTAATAGCATTCACCTAAACATCTGAAATCATGCATATTGTTTAAAATTCATGACCTTCCCTCCAAAACTGAACTGTCACCTTGTACATGCAAATCTCAATCTCACAGGACGCACCGCATCTATCATGCCATCATATGAAACCTTTCACTTGATCCCACCCAGGAGAAAATCACAACACGCCACATACCTCTCATACTTATAGATAATATCCATCTCAAGTTGTGGCATGAATCATCGAAAACACTTCAAAGCCCATTTGCACATAACCAAGTCATTAGGTCTGAATCCCTCTTATCGACCAAGTCAAACAGGTCACCAAACCCAAGAGTATTTCCACAAACACCTGTAGAGACTCACCACATCATAAGTACCCAAAGAACCGATTATGTCCATTACCGTGCTGATCCAACTTACTACCAAGTTGTCTAATTTCTCCGAGTTCCTTCCGAATTACCCTCAAGTTGACACTTCCCTTTTCCAGAACACCACGATCCTTACCCAAAGCTCACCACAAGAGATCCTAGCATAAAACCACACCGCCCTAAGGCCCATAAGCCGTTGTATTCTCTCTTAGCACCCTAAAAGTACCACAATCGAGACACCCACTCTGAAGAGACCTTATGTGAATCTAAAACTATTTCCTTTACCTTTCTGATACTGAAATGTAGAATCCATAATGATATAGAAATACCACGAGTCTTGACACCATCAAATACAAATCTCGGATTCTAGCCATATACAAATCCTCAAAAATCCTCAAATGCCACATATGAATATTAAACTCCTTAGAACTTCCTCGAGAGTCATCCACCCTATTCAAATCTCAATTGCACCGCCAAAACGGGTCGAACAACCTGTGTCCCATTAGCACAATAACACCCCAAAAAAGTAATCCAAACCTTTAAGCAACCGAGCGAATCCCTTTACTTAGTACATTACACCTCTAAGCAACCGAGCGAATCCCTTTACTTAGTACGTTACATCCGTCATGAACAACAACCCTAAACCACTCCCAACACTTCCACATATCCATAAGGTGTAATACGTTATGCATCTTGAAATTCCTTACTCTAGTCATCCTCAAAGCCAACTTCTCAAGTAATAACCGATCCACAAGTATGCCTCAGACCGAAACCAATAAAAAACATAACCATGCAATCAAATCTTCAATAAGAGACTCCCTCACTTGGCCCAAAGCCATAGTACAAAATATCTGATAACTCACAATACCCATACTTTATTACTGCCATAATCCCGCCTTGAAATTCAACTAATTCCTTCATAAGCTCATGCAACACAACTCATAAAATACCTCAAATCACCTTCTAGGCTCGCACTCACTCTCTTGACAGTCAAGTCAACTTTCTCAACCGATCCAAACTCAAATCGCAGCACACATAACCCACTGGTAGAAAGAAGCCCTCCACACAACATCATAAGAGTCGCATATCCGTAGATTACCCCGCAGGTGATAACCCACCTGCTTAGCCTCAAACTGACATCTCTCTATGCCCTTTCACGGCCACAACTGCTACACAATCACTTAACCTTCCTGAGTCTAAACTCGTCAACAAAACATGAAAATCTACTTCGTTCCACAAATGAAATAACATGAAAGAATCTCTCAAAATTCTCATAACTCAAGACTGTATAACACATCCACATAAATCGAGCATCCAATAGTCCTTTCCACATCTCAAGCAAATTCTTCTAGTCATATTCAAACCATCTGAACACATCTCACACTTACATCATACTCGTCATATAGCCATATGATCATGCCCAACTATGCCTTATAAAAAAGATTAAGCGGTCGTTGCAAAAATAATCCGGTTCAAGAGTCTAGAATCGAATCCCACAGGGAACTAACCTATTTGCTACAACTTTTCAGTATCACTAATGATAAGCTCAGATAATTTTCAGAGTTCAAGAATTGACTTGCGAATTAACAAAATTACTTAACTAAGGAAAAATGACAATAAAAACTACCAATTAGCAAGAATGAGGTTGAATCAAGGATAAAAGAATCTAGAGTTTACGATTTTCCCAATTGTCGGATTAATTCCTGACACGTTAGCTATAATCTCGCCGTAACACTCTCTAAAGATGATGAGTTCTTTCTTACCTCAATTATCTCTCGATCAATTACGATAATTTACTAGAAGTATTCTCTCGAACTACTCTAGTTGACAATTCATACAACTCATAAATATCCCGCCAAAGTTTTGTTATCTCTAATCCCGCTTATAAATTCGAATAATTAATTTCTTAACTTACTCGAAAGTGGCGTTGTTCAAAAACAATCTAATCAAGTATTCTTTCTCAAGCAACACAAGATAACTAGATACGATTAATCAAGGGCCCTTCAATTAAGCACAAGAAATACATAGTTGAACAATTAAAGAGTAATAACGGCTCAATTATATCAAAACACAATCAAGATTTCATCCAACAATTGGTTCCATCAATCCTAGATGACAGGTTTAGCTACTCATAACTGTGTAAATAATCATAGTAATATATAAAAGCATTAAACTATAAAATAAAGGAAAAAGGAGAGAAAAACTCGAGTAATGCGTTCTTCCAAAGTATTCCGTGGGCTCTTGCCTCTCTAATGATATCTAACCCTTCAAAAACTAACTTTAAGAGGTATTTATAGGGCAGGGGCCAAATTCTACATGTCCAAAACTAGTGAGGAATTAAAATTTGCTCGGGTGGCATCGTCCGCGTGAGGCACTATCTGTGGCATCAATATTTCTGCGCGAGGCACTGTCTATGGCGCCATTGTTTCTGCGCGAGGCGCTGTCTGGGGTGCCAATAACAGTGCCCTGGACAATGCCTTGCACTGTCTATAGCCATTACTTTTCATTACCTTGCACGTCTTCTTTTATTGCTCTATTTTGTAAATCTGAGGTACCATTTCGTGTAACCTTTCTCCAATTCATGTCCAAGCATTCTTACACGTGAAATAAGCTCTATTAAGCACAATTGTCGCACAAATTAGCATCCAAACAACAAGCAAGTAGGGTAAATAACGTCAAAATATATGAAATTATCGCACGACTAAACACTTAAATGTTGTTCGCCCTCGAGTCAACCAACTAAACACTTCCTCTTCAAGGACCCAACAAGCCACACATTTACAACGCACTACACCTATGACCATGGTTGATCGCAACAATTAAGCTCTAGCATATACTGTCATAATACACTTCCCATACTTATGCCCAATTTCAGATCATCCAATACATGAATAACATATTATAACAATTCTAGCCTCGAAAACTAACTCAATATCACAATGCACCCGAGGCTTGAATACTTAATATAACAGAGAGGTCTAATAACGTTACCTATCCTTTGTGAAATCATGTGCCCTCACACCAAAACAAAAGAGTAAGCAATCCACACATCCAAATCACATGATCGAATATAATTTAAGGACTCAGACATATGAAGAAACATCACTCACTCTCTCAAAGAAGTCACATGCACGCAAAAGGTACCATAGGCTTGCCCATTATGTAAACCTCTACTAATGTAGGCCCGCTCGGTCTGAAATCAACTAGAACTTATTATGGTTGTAACGTGGGCTAAGGGATGGGTATGATATATTTGGAATATAGTGGCTAACCCTCCTACGCACTTTAACACATCACATATTCAATTTTTAAGCGCAATTCCTTCAATCAACTTCAATCATCACAAGATAGTTCACCCCAAAATAGTTTTCCTTCTTTTTTACATATTACTTCATATCACATCTACTAGCAAAAATACGAAACCTTTATTTATTCAATTATTCTTCTCTTTTTTCTTTCTTTCTTTTTTTTTTTTTTGTATTTTTTGCCTTGCCGCTAGTGGATTTTATTTAAAGTACAAGTGCACATTTCTTCCTTCTATTGGTTTCACTCAAAATCTGCCCCAAGTTTTTTCATTACTTTCTTTTAGTGCTCTCTTTGCAATTCATGTGTTTTAATAGGTCTAAGGATCAAAATGATTCAATTAAGAATAAAAAGGGATAGGCTTATAATGCGGGTGCCAAAAGAAAGGCTTATAGGCTCAAAAGGGTAACTACGGATGATTTTATTTGTGATAGACAACAGACTCAAAAAGATCAAAGAAAGCCTAACATCACTTTTCAAACCGAGCAACACCTAGGATTTCGATTCAATTCATATTCCGGGCAAGTTCTAGATTCAAATGCAATAACATGGACTATGCAAAGAACTCACTTAAAACATGGCACATGATTCACTAAGGACAGTTTCATTCGGACTCTCAATCAAATTAGTATTCACAAAGCCAAGAGATATATTAAGCATAAAGTATAAAGTGAACACAAGTCAAGTAAACGAGACATAAGAGTCATAACACACGCTATTCATTTTTACCAAGGCATCATCATATATTTAAAATCCAAGGAAGATGAAACGCATACCAGAACCTAAGTATGCAACCATCAAACAAGTCAAAATCAGGGGTATCCAAGAATCTACATAGTGCACTAGCCGAGATATCAATCAACCTCCCGCGAATAGGTACCAATTTCTCCTTGACCTCAATGTTCCACCTGGCATAAAACTCACGCAATAAGCCAAAGTTAGCCTCTCCCAGATTTTTAAATACAAAACCCAGTCCTAGTTCATGTATTCTTTCCCAAATCTGAGGATAATGAGACATCAATTTGTGCTCATCAACTGCAAAATCAGGGAAATATGAGTTGGGGCGACACTTCCTGTAAAATGCTCTCCCAGACGGGGGCACACTCTTGATTCCATACTCATGAGTCACTCTCTCTTGAGGTTGTGCCCCGGTAGAAGCAGAAGCCACTTGCTTTCCTTTACCACTATGACTACCATACGTAGCCTCAACTCTGGTCCTTTTCTTTGGTGGTGGGCCTGACGAAGTAGCCTTTTCCTTTGGTGGTGCCTTGGCCTTAGCCGGTGCCTTAGAACTAGCTGTTGGATGACCCATATTGCACGTACCTATTGCGTGAGAGAGAGACGAGGCAGTGGGATGGGATGGTAACTTGAGAAACTTGGATTTTCTTCTCTCTTTGGAAACGGGACAGTAGAGTTGGGGGAACTTGGATTCTACTGTGTGCTGTTTTGTTTTGGGGGTGAGGTCGTGTGAATGGGGGTAATTAATTAAGGAGGGAGGGGTGGTGTTGTGGTGTTAATTAATAAAAGAAGGGTAAAGAAATAATAACAAAACAAGGGACGTACCTGGGCCTTGGCGCGACATGTGGCGCAAGGAAGTGTGAGGGGCGACAACTGCACTCCGCGAGGCACCCTCAGGCACGCTAGACTTAGCGCATTAAACAGCGTGATGCGACGTGGGAAGCACTGAAAACCTAGCGCGGGGCGGGGTCTGGGGCATTGTATGGACACTGCCTCGCTAGGCAACATGAGGTATGCAAAACTTACCTTTTGGACTTCACCTCGCGATGGCTCAATGTTTTCTTGTTTGTTTTGCACCTTTTAACTTGTTTAGGACACTCGAGCACATCTTCCTTCCACGTAGCTCCACAACCTATAACTTCACACAAACCTCACTTGTTATTCTGCCTCAATATCAAACAAATAATCTCAATCTCGAGTTGTATAACAACACTAGATCTCCGGGTTTGAAGTTCCTATCTAGAATGTGCTTATCATGCATCATCTTCATCTTTTCCTTATACAATTTTGTATTCTCAAACGCCTGGAACCGGAACTCCTCTAGTTCATGTAACTTTGTAACTCTACTTGTACCTGCAGTTTCCATATCCAAATTCAAGTGCCGCAGTGCCCATAAGGCTTTATGCTCAAGCTCCACCGGAAGATGGCATGCTTTTCCAAACACCAACTTGTACAGAGACATACCAATTGGAGTTTTAAATGTTGTGCGGTAAGCCCATAACACATCATCCAACCTCCTTGCCCAATCAGTCCGAGTTGCATTCACTATCTTGGTCAGGACACTTTTGATTTCCCTGTTGGACACTTCCACTTGCCCGCTCGTTTGTGGGTGGTAAGGTGTGGCAACCTTATGGAGAACTCCATACTTTTCAAATAGCCTTGCGAACGCTCTATTGCATAAATGAGTTCCACAATCACTAATTATAGCTCTCGGAGTGCCAAACTGTGTGAAAATATTTTTCCTTAGAAATCCTATCACTCCCTTGGCATCATTTGTTGGAAGAGACACTACTTCAACCCATTTGGAGACATAGTCAACTGCTACCAATATGTACTTGTTACCATACGAGCTGACAAATTGTCCCATAAAATCAATCCCCCACAGGTCAAACACTTCCACCTCTTGAATTGTAGTCATCGGCATCTCGTGACGGCGAGATATGTTATTGGTCCTTTGGCACTCATCACAACTTTTCACCCAGGCATGGGCATTCTTGAATAAAGTCAGCCAATACAAACCCGATTCCAACACCTTCACAACTGTCTGAATTCCTCCATAGTACCCACCATATGGTGAAGCGTGGCAAGCCTGCAAAACAGAAGATTGATCTTTCTCGAGGATACACCTCCGAATCATGTTATCCACACATTTTAAAAATTAAAGGTTCATTCCAGTAATAAGCTCGACAATCACGAAAGAACTTTTTCTTTTGAATCAAAGAGAGTTCATAAGGTACAATACCGCTAGCCAAATAGTTAGCAATATCAGCATACCAATGTGTCTCCTCTATTGCCACTGCTAGTAATTGTTCATCTGGAAATGTCTCTATTATATCTTCAACCTCTACTTTTTTTTCAGCTCCCTCCAACCGTGAAAGGTGGTCTGCCACTTGGTTCTCCGTTCCTTTCTTATCGTAGATCTCCAAATTGAATTCTTGTAGCAAAATAACCCAACGGATCAAGTGTGGCTTTGACTCTTTCTTGGTTATCAAGTACCTAAGTGGTGAATAGTCAGTATAAACTATCACTTTTGAACCTATTAAATAAGACCTGAATTTGTCGAATGCAAACACCACAACCAACATCTCTTTCTTAGTCACGGTATAATTGAGTTGTGCACCGCTTAGCGTTCTACTTGCATAGTACATTTGGTGCACTATTTTATCCTTTCGCTGTCCCAAAATTGCTCCTATAGCATAGTCAATCGCATCACACATGATCTCAAACGGCTGCTCCCAGTCGGGTGCAACGATGATTGGTGCAGTCACCAGTCTCTTCTTCAGATCCTCAAATACTAACCTACAATCATCAGAAAACACAAAGGGGTGATCCTTTTCAAGCAGTTTACATAAGGGATTAGCAATTTTAGAGAAATCCTTTATAAATTGTCTGTAGAAACCTTCGTGCCCAAGGAAACTTCTTACTGCCTTGACCGAAGTGGGCAGTGGCAACTTCTCAATCACGTCAACCTTAGCATGTTCGACCTCAATACCCTTACATGACACTCGATGTGCCAAAACTATGCCTTCTTGTACCATAAAATGGAACTTCTCCTAGTTCAACACCAGGTTTGTCTCCACACACCTTTTCAACACTCTTCTCAAATTGTGAAGACAGTCATCGAATGAATTCCCCACCACTAAGAAATTATCCATAAAGATTTTCATAATATCTTAAACCATTAAGTGAAAATGGCTAACATACACCTATGGAAAGTGGCCGGTGCATTGCATAGGCCAAACGACATTCTCCGAAAAGCAAAGATGACATACGGACAAGTAAATGGCGGTTTCTCTCTATCCTTAGGGGCTATTGTGATTTGATTGTACCCCAAATATCCATCCAGAAAGAAGAAGTAAGGCCTTCCTGCCAATCTATCCAACATTTGGTCAATGAATGGTAGGGGAAAGTGGTATTTCCGAATGACAGTGTTTAGTTTTCTGTAATCCATGCAAATTCGCCAGCCCGTGACTGTACGAGTAGAGATCAACTCATTATTCTCATTTTGTACAACAGGCATACCACATTTCTTTGGAATACATTGGACTGGCCTCACCCAGATGCTATCCGAGATCGGGAAGATGTTGCCCGCATCCAACCACTCAATCACTTCGTTCTTTACCACTTCCTTCATATTCGGGTTCAACTTTCTTTGATGTTCCCTGGAAGGTTTGTGCCCCTCTTCCAAGAGATTCTTGTGCATGCAAAAGGCCGGATTGATAACCTTTATGTCTGCCATGGTCCAACCAATAACAGTCTTACATTCCTGTAACACCTGTAGGAGTTGTTCTACCTGTACAACTAACAAACTAGATGAGATAATAACAAGTAAAGTAGAGTTAGGCCCTAAGAACGCATACCTGAGGTGAGCTGGAAATGGTTTCAGGTCCAACTGTGGTGGCTCCTCTATTGAGGGCTTCACAGGTGGTGTTTCTCTTTTTTCTAAGTGTAGTGGCTCGAACTGGGGTCCCCTTTTCTAGAACCCTTGACCTTCGAGAGCCATAACTTACTCTGCCAACTCTTCACCATCCACATACTCCAAATTCATCAAGCAAGCTTCTAATGGGTCTCTGACATTAAGGGTCTCATCCTCCTCTTGTAGTATTACATTAACAGCCTCCATTAGCGAATAATTTGCAAATTCACTGGGCCTCCTCATAGATTGTTGAACATTGAATATTATTTCTTCATTATTCAACCTCATTTTCAGCTCTCCAGTCTCACAGTCAATCAATTCTCTCCCAGTGGCTAAGAATGGCCTTCCCAAAATTATGGGTATTTCTTCGTCAACTTGACAGTCAAGAATAATGAAATCAACAGGAAATACAAACTTCCCCACTTGGACGAGCACATCATCAAGAATTCCTATTGGCCTTTTCATTGTGCGATCAGCAAGTTGCAACAACATTGAGGTTGGTCTAGCTCTGCCAATGCCTGATTTTGTGTAGATTTCCAAGGGCATCAAGTTGATACTGGCTCCCAAGTCACACAATGCTTTAGCAACAGCATTACTTCCAATTGTGCATGGGATAGTGAAACTACCGGGATCAGACGATTTTTGAGCCATAGGTCTTGTTACTACCGCACTACAAGTTTGAGCCAAAGTTACAGTAGACACGTCCTGGAAGTCAAACTTTCACGACATCAAATCCTTCATCATTTTAACATAACCTGGCATTTCCCTCAAGGCATCCATTAGTGGAATATTCAATTGAATCTGTCTGAGCATTTCCATGAATTTCTTGTATTGATCATCTTTCTTTTGATTTGCCAACCTTTGAGGGAATGGTGTTGGAATTAGCTTCTGCCCACTGCCCTGTGTCTTTTCCTAATTAGAAGCCTTTTACAATACATGTTCTGGGAGCAGTTCAATTTCCTTGGGCCTTTGTCAACTTGTGCTTGTTTAATTACAACCTCTGTGAGCTCCATCGACTCATCGATCTCGAATGGAACTGGAGTAAGTGGCACGACATCTCTATTAGATTGAGCAACTTCTTGCTATTTGTCCAAATCCCTTCCATTCCCGAGATTTACTGCTATTAACTGATTCAGGTTTTGTTCTTTTGGATTGATGTTTGTGTCTGCAGGCAATGTTCCTTATGGACGATTGTTCAAAGCCATGGACAACTGGCCTAACTGAGTTTCAATGCCTTTAATAGCCAACTCATGTGTATCTAACTTTTCTTGCATCCTTCCATTTGTACCAATGATTTGTTGCAGCATACCCTTGATTTTTATTATATTACTATCGTCATGTCTGGTCACCTGCTGTTGATGAGGGTGTTGGTAAGCCAACTGTTGTTAGTACTGCTGATTGTAACTCTGCTGCCTTTGATATGGCATAACTTGGCTTTGTGGTCGTGCTCCCCCAGGATTGGTATTGTATTGTTCTTGGGTTGGTCTGTACTGCTGATTTTGAGGTCCCCATTGCTGTCCACCTTGCCTCTGACGTCCAAAATTATTTACGTAATTCGTGTCTTCTTTGAAGCCATGGTTATCATTTTCTCCACTCCAAGAGAAAACATACGATTGATTGATGTAGGGAGTGCATAGGCCTCCATTTGTTGTGTCAACAATATGAACCTGTTTCGTGCCCATCTCATCAATTTTCTTTGTCAACAAGCTCATCTAGGTCATGAGAGTGGCTATGTATTCTGCATTTGTATTGTTTGGGTCAAAAGCAACATAATGCACTATTGGAGTGAGTGTTGTATCCCTCACCATCTAGCCTGAATTTTGAGCCATCTTGTCAAGAAGAATCTTACACTCTATGAATGATTTGCTCAAGAATGCATCTTCGGCTGAAGCATCTACATTGGCCTTCAGACTGTCTGCCAAAACCATATAGAATCTCCGTCCTAGTATTTGATCCGGGATGACATGGTCTGGGCACTTCACCAACATACACTTAAACCTCTCCTAGGTTTCTTGCAAAGTTTCAGTTGGTTTCTGCCTGAACTGCAATATCTTATCAATTTCCCTTGCAGTTTTGTTAGGTGGCTAGAACTTGTTTAAAAACTATTTGACTAGTTCCTCCCATGTAGCAATGGAGTTTATTGGGAGCAAATTAAGCCTAGTTTGAGCCTCCCCAGTCACTAAGAAAGGAAATATTAACAATCTGATTGCTTTGGGTGTCACGTTCGACTGTCTTTGAGTGACACAAATTGATAGAAAATTCTTCAGATGTTGCTGTGGGTCTTCGATGTAAGACCCAGAGAACAACCCTTTGTTCTGCAGCAAGTGCAACATGTTGTTTGTAATGTTAAAAGTCTCAGCTTGTATCGGAGGGACTGCAATTGTAGTTGCCAGATTGTGAGCAGTTGGTTACGCCCAATCATATAGAGCAGCCTCCGGCACCAGGGGCGGTACAACTCTGATGTTTGGGTCAACTTGATTATTTATATTGTTCTCGTTGACGTTCTCGACGTCACCCATTTCAATTTCGATTTGTTCGTTCTGTTTTAGCTGTTTGCCCTTCTTGTTAGCCCGATTCAATGTCCTGAATGCTTTCTCGGGATCTGATAGACCTTCAAATAGTTCACAGGTTCTCAACGAGCTTCTAGGCATGCACATGAGACACAGAAGAATTCAAACGTGAGAATTTCAATGGAAATATTTTTAGCACCATAGAAAATTGATCTAAACTAAAAATCTTAGCAATTCTTCTAAGTTGTAATGAATAACACCACTAGTTCCCCGAAAACGGCGCCAAAAGTTGATCACTTCCAACAATGCCCTATCAAAAAGACTAAGCGGTCGATGCAAAAATAATCTGGTTCAAGAGTCCGGAATCGAATCCCACAGGGAACTAACCTATTTGCTACAACTTTTCAGTATCACTAATGATAAGCTCAGACAACTTTCATAGTTCAAGAATTGATTTGTGAATTAACAAAATTACTTAACTAAGGAAAAATGACAATAAAAACTATCAATTAGCAAGAATGAGGTTGAATCAAGGATAAAAGAATCTAGGGTTTATGATTTCCCCAATCGTCAGATTAATTCTTGACACGTTAGCTATAATCTCGCCGTAACACTCTCTAAAGATGATGAGTTCTTGTTTACCACAATTATCTCTCGATCAATTACGATAATTTACTAGAAGTATTCTCTCGAACTACTCTAGTTGTCAATTCATACAACTCATAAATATCGTGCCAAAGCTTTGTTATCTCTAATCCCGCTTTTAAATTCGAATAATTAATCTCTTAACTTACTCGAAAGTGGCATTGTTCAACAACAATATAATCAAGTGATCTTTCTCAAGTAACACAAGATAACTAGACACGATTAATCAAGGGCCCTTCAATTAAGCACAAGAAATACATAGTTAAACAATTAAAGAGTAATAACGGCTCAATTATATAAAAACACAATCAAGACTTCGTCCAACAATTGGTTCCATCAACCCTAGATGACGGGTTTAGCTACTCCTAACTGTGTAAGTATTCATAGTAATAACTAAAAGCATTAAAATACAAAATAAAGGAAAGCGGAGAGAAAACCTCGAGTCATGCATGCTTCCAAAGTATTCCGTAGCCTTTTGCCTCTCTAATGATGTCTAACCCTTCAAAAACTAACTTTAAGAGGTATTTATAGGATAGGGGCCAGATTCTACATGTCCAAAACTAGTGAGGAATTAATATTTGCTCGGATGGCATCGTCGGCGCGAGGCACTATCTGTGGTACCAATATTTCTGCATGAGGCACTGTCTATGGCACCATTGTTTCTTTGCGAGGCATTGTCTGGGGCGCCAATAACAGTGCCATGGACAATGCCTTGCACTGTCTATAGCCATTACTTTTCATTACCTTGCACGTCTTCTTTTATTGCTCCATTTTGTAGCTCTGAGGTACCATTTCGTGCAACTTTTCTCCAATTCATGTCCAAACATTCCTACATGTAAAATAAGCTTTATTAAACACAATTGTCACACAAATTTTCATCCAAACAACAAGCAAATAGGGTAAATAACGTCAAAATATATGGAATTATCGCACGACATCACTATCCAATCACTCACCGAGCCATAAACTCCACTTATACGGACACTACGAGACATATAAGTCCAAAAGTACATGCTCACACAACTGAAACTAATGAGCCTAAGCTGCGGTCTAAATCTGGTCTAAAGTACTCCAGACTGGCCCAACTCCAAAACATAGCAACACATCTCGCACTTCATCCATGGGACCACAAGCTGGCGATGCATGACTGATATCGAGCGCTCACATATGCATACAAGTGAGTGGAAGGAATTCAAAGAGATATGCTTCAAGCTGAATCAATGTTGCACGATAAGGAAAGAAAGACGGAAAGTTTATCCTAGATGCCCTGTAGCCTCTCGAAGATAGGTATGGACATCATCATACCGATCCGTAAGACTCTGCTGGACACTTGCTCATGACTCGTAAAACCTATGAACCTAGATCTCTGATACCAACTTGTCCCGACCCAAATTCCAACTAGTCGTGATGACACCTAACCCAACCCACTAGGTAAGCCAATTAACAATAAACCACAATATAATGATAATGATAAGAGTCAAAAATGAAATAACTGAATTTTATACAACTCCCCAAGGGCCGGTAGTACAAATCATGAGCTTCTAAGACTTAGAGTTTACAAAGCTGGTATGAAATAAATACATCATTTGTTCGAAACGTACATAAACAGATTTATAAATCTAAAGCTACCAAGAACAAAAGGAAGCAATAACCAAAACGCAGGTACATCTTCAATGCCAGCTCCTGCCATACACAGCAACATCAGCTCCAAAATCTACACGCAAGGTGTAGAAGTGTAGTATGAGCAACAATCGACCCCATGTACTCAATAAGTAACAAACCTAACCTTAGGTTGAAAGTAGAGACGAACTTGAATAACGGTCAGAGTCCAACACCAATAGCCAAGAACAACTCGTAACAATATAACAAAAGCAGTACAAGTAATAACTCAAAGATATGATGCTCAGCTCGTTAACAGTTATGGAAAATAGGCATGCTTTTCAGGTATATCAGTAAAACACAAATCTTTCACCGGAATCACCAAAATATGAGTAAATCATAAAGCTATGATTTTTCCCAAACAATTTCAACAACAGATAAGATATTTCATTCTTAGTTAGCATGAGGAAAGTACATCTCTATTCCTACATGTCAATATGCATGTGAAGTCATGAATGTCACAAAACCGTGTAGCATGAGGAAATGCATCTCTATGACTGTATGTCAAGTATGCATGTCAAATGCAATGCATCACAATGATGAACTCATGTACTCACATTCCTAGAGTACTCAATCTCACTATCTCACACTCCCACTCAACACACTCAGTCACTCAGCACTATACGACACCTACACTCACAGCTGGTATGTCAGACTCCGGAGGGGCGAATTCTGCCCAAGCGCTAATATAAGCCAACATGGCCTGCTACAGCGTGCAGCCCGATCTCATCATGAATCAATAAAACCTGCTGCGACGTGCAACCCAATCCCATCAATAATAATAAATCCTATAAGGCAAGTTGCGACATGCATCCCGATCCATAATATCTCTCAAAACATGGCCCTCAGGCCCCAACTAAGTCATCAATATCTCCAGTCTCTCGGGCTCACAAATCTCAGGCCAATAGGCCGAAACAACAATAACATGATGTGACAACAAATGATAATACATACTGAGATATGATATGCAAATGAATGAATATGACTGAGTATGTAATTGCAATTTAAGCAAATAACTCAATAGCATAGATGACCTCAGTGGATCTAAATCGAATAAGCATATAGTCTAAACATGATTTCTAACAAGATGTACAACTCATACAATCAAACAAGTAGGGAGAACATGGATGTAACAAGGTATAACAGCAAAATAAGTCCGGTAATAATTTAATAGTTGACTAAAATCATGATTCCCTCGGTGTACGCACACACGCTCGTCACCTAGCATGTGCTTCACCTCAATACATATTATATAACACAGTTCCCAAGGTTAAATACCCTCAAATCCAAGTTTAGATATGTTACTTACCTCGAACAAGCCACATCCAATATCGAGCAAGCCAAACAATACTCTAGAAATGCCATCCCGCGCGTACCGACCTTAGAAAAACTTGAAACTAGCAAAAAGCAATTCAAGAACATCAAATAATGCTAAAGGAAACAAACTCAATCGATAAAGGTTGAATCTTTAATCAAAAGCCCAAAGTCAACCAAAAAGTCAACCTCGGACCCGCACCTCGAAACTCGACAAAACTTACAAAATTCGACAACCCATTCAATTATGAGTTCAACCATACAAGTTTTACTCAACAAAACTCAAAAATTCACTTTATGAAATTTTAGACAAACCCCCCAAAATTTCAATTTAAAATCATCAATCAAATGCCAAAATCGAAGATGGATTCATGAAATATAATTAAAACTGAGTAAAAAATACTTACCCTAATTCATGTGGTGAAAATGGCCTCAATCCGAGCTCCACAGCTCAAAATATGATAAAATGCCTGAAACCTTCAAAATAGAGTACTTAAAGGTTTGCTCCAAATATACTCTTCGCAAACGCGGAATGACCATCACATTCGTGATGCACAAAAACACACCGCCACAAAAAGACCCTACGCATTTGCGGCATAGACCTCGCGAACACAATGCACAACAGATCCAAACCTTCGCGAACGGAAAGACATTTCATCCAGCCCCCAGCTTCTCAACTCAACTCTATGCGAACGCGAGCTGATGAACGCGAACGCGATGCTCAAGCCTCATAAAGATACGCGAACGCGAGAACAAAGTCGTGAACGCGATGAAGGAAAAAGTCCAGCTCCAATAATACACTACGTGATCGCAACCCAACCTTTGCGATCACGAAGAAGGTCTAAAACACCAAAAATCAGCAGTGCCAAAGAACACAGAAATGATCTGAAACTCATCTGAAACTCACCCGAGCCCCTCGGGATCCCGTCCGAATATACCAACAAGTCCCATAATATAATACGGACCTAATCGAGGCCTCAAATCACGTATAAAAATATCAAAACCATGAATCGCGCCTCAAATCGAGCTTAATGAACTTTTGAACTTTCAACTTCCAAAACTCGTGCTGAACCATCTCAAACCAACTAGGAATGAACTCAAATTTTGCACACAAGTCCAATATTACATAACAACACTATTCCGATTCCCGAAACCATAATCTGAACCCGATATCATCAAAGTCAACTCCCGCTCAAACTTATGAACATTCCCAACCTTCAAATTTCCAACTTTCGCCAAATAGTGCCAAAATCTTCTAGAAATATTCAAATGCAACTCCAGGCATACGTCTAAGTCCAAAATCACCATCCGGTCCTAACAGAACCATCAAAACTCCGATCCGAGGTGAAATACTCAAAAGTCAAACTTGGTCAACTCTTCCAACTTAAAGCTTCAAACATGAAATTCATTCTTCCAAACTAATTCCGAATCACTCGAAAACCGAGCTACTTATGCCTTCAAACCACCGAGCGAAGTGCAAATGCTCAAAATGGCTGGTTGGGTGGTTATAATTTTGCTCTTTAATTATCATGAATTTGATGTTAGATCTAATATATAATCATGAAATATAGTTTGAAATTGATTAGAATCACTTACCCGATGTTTATAGATGAAAATACCCTACCCAAATTGCCTCCTACTGAGTCTAGGGTTCTAAAATGAGAGTATATGATAAAAACTCTCGATTCCCAGCACTTTTGTTCAGTTGCAGATATCGCATTTGTGACACTGGATGCGAACCCTCGCAATTGCGAATCAGGGATCACAATTGCGAACCCTGACAGCCTCAACAAAAGTCGCAACTGCGACAAAGGCTTCGCTATTGCGAAGCTTACTCCCATCACAAAAACGACCAAGTGGTCGCAAATCGACCCCAACCTAGGACTGCTGACTTCGCAAATGCGAAGGGGAAAGTCGCAATTGCAACATCAGACCACCCCCTGTCCACTTCGAAAATTGTGAGGATGGTGCTTGCAATTGTGGCATCAGAGCTCCAACGCCCCCATAAAATTCCAATTTTAGTCCAATTCATTCTGAATCATGTCTGAAACACATCCGAGCCCTCGGGGCTCTAAACCAAATATCCACACAAGTCTAAAAATATCATACGAACTCGCTCATGCTATCGAAATACAAAAATAACATCTAGAACTACTAATCGGACATCAAAACGCATGAATTTCAAAGACAAGTTCAAGAACTTCTAAAACTGCTACTAAGCGTCCGAATCATATCAAATCAACTCCAAATGACACCAAATTTTGCAGACAAGTTCTAAATAGCATAATGGACCTATTCCAAGTCGCAAAATCAAAATCTGAACTCGATAATCACAATTCAATCTGCGGTCAAACTTCTAAACCTGAAATTGCCAATATTCGGCGAAATAACACAAATCAACCTATGGACCTCCAAATACGATTTCGGGCATACGCCCAAGTTCAAAATTATGATACAACCTATCAGAGTCATCAAAACACCGTTCTAGGGTTGTTTTCACAAAAGTCAAAGTTTGGTCAATATTTCTAACTTGGGCTTCTAAAGCCAAGAACCAAAGGGTCTCAATCAACTTGAAACCTTCCCGAAATGAAACTAACCCTGCTAGTCATAAAATCATAAATGTATATGTGTGAAACATCAAAAGGGAAAATATGGTGCAAATACACAAAATAACCGGTCAGGTCGTTACACCCACTAACAACCTTGTATACCAGCCTACTAACCAGACGGGTTGTTTTTTCCCATGACCATCCCGTCCGATAAATACCTCTAGAAAGAATATCCTTGTACATTTCCATCTTAGCAAGAACAAATAAAACTCAACTAGAATTGTTGTATACCACTATTTATCGTACATAAGAAGTCATCTATCTGCTTTTTCACCTACAACTATATATATGCACTAAAGGCACCCGGCTATGGGCTTGTCATCTCTTGCTAGTATCTTCTATGCAATCAGTAAAGTGTTAACACTATTTTTATTCTCATTTTGTAAGGTTCTCTCATCAACAGTTTTGTTCTTGCTTTTGAAGTTCGAGAGATAGATTTGGTGCATATAAACTAAGCTAAACATTAGGTGAACAATTACCAACTGTCTTTCTCCTTCCTTTTCACTTAAAAATTGTAGAAGTTCATTTGCTATTAGACGCGAGTCTGGAACCAAAGTGTGATCTTTTTGGACTCAAAGCACAAAAATAGGCGAAAAACCCAACTGATGATCAATTTATATATAACACATGGGTTGAATGCGCTATACCTTAGCGGCATGTTTGCCCGTTAAGGTATAGCGCATGCAACCCATGCACTATATTTTAATTTTACTGACCCGCCAATAATTGAGGCTATAGTGCATGTATTTATAGCGCTACATACATAGCGCGTATAATGAGTGCACTATACCATCAATTATTGTACCCCCACATTGGGTTTTTGCTTATTTAAGGAGTTTTATTGTTTTGTTAAAAATCCATTCAGGATCCTCCAGGTCTTCTGCATCCTTTTTTATTTTCTTTTACTCATTCCAAAATATTTGTTTGCTTAACATTTTTTGCATTTTGTCATAATGTCCGAAGAGCGAAAAAATAGGGTTGCATTATATTGGGGGGTTGAAGTTGTCATGGAGAATAACTCAGTACGCTATAGTTCTTCTCCACAGTATATTGTTAAGTTTTCACTTACAATGGAGTACGATTGATTAGTTTCGTTGTTATGTAAAAAATAAGTGTGAGGAAACGTTCAATTAATATTAAAGTAACTGGAAGATATTCGTATTCTATTACTCCGCAAGGGGTTGCTTGTTATGCTGAGTTTAACATCGAAGACGATGAAACTCTGACAGATTTTTTGAGGACTCCGGATGAACACCGGGAACTTCTTGTGATAAAAATATTGGAAATGTACGTCAAGTCTGAAGACGTTCACAATATTGAGGTTTCGCAAAATAGGGATAACCCCCAATCATCTGGTGATTTTTTGGAGCAGTTTTATTCGAACAAGTTCCGTTTGAAAGAGTTTGGCCAGATCTAAACTTATCTCCACGGGCGAATGAGGAGCGATGACATAATTTCTCCCCAAGTTTACATAATCTACAAGCCGAGTGGTAAATTTCAATTTTTCTTTGTATTACTATATTTTTTTTGTGTATTATATTTGTATTGACACTCATATATTCCAAATGGGAGAACCTTCCAGACGGACAACTGGAATATGCCCAGTTTTGGTGTGTTGGATCATGGTGGTCCATTTTGGAGTCATCAGTAATAGGATATTGTGCATCATGGGATATCAATAGATTATGATTTATAAGTTAAGTGATAAAGTTTATATATAATGTTTGGATGAATTTGAGAAACTCATTATTTTATTGGTTCTGCAGTGAAAACAAGCAATTGAAGGTCATGTCCTTACTCAATTTCCCGAAGACGATATATTTAATCAGGATCTGGCAGATCAACAGAGTCAGGAAAATGATAGTGATTATGACAACAATGTTGATGAGTCTGGACATGACACACCCTTCCCTGATGAGGGTGATGATGATGAGAATGAGACTGATCAACCTGATTTGCTGAGGGAGCATGATGCCACCAATGAGCATGCTCCATATATGCAGACTCCACCTCCCGTTAGACCCAGAGTATACGAGTCACATGTGTCGTTTCATTCAAGGGGGAATTTCGTACCTTGATCAGTTTCCAGTATGCCGGATGTGGATGCCCTCACAAGGGATCTTGATGACATTCGGATAGCAATGTGGGATGAATCTAGACCAACTGTGTTGTCAAAGAATAAGCTTTTTGCTGATAAAGCGCGCCTAAGTAGGGCAGTGCGAATGTACAGTATAAAAGAGTATTGTGAGATCGATGTTCATGAGTCATCTACGGAAGTATACAAGGTTATTTGTCATAGATGGTTTCAAGGTTATAAATGGATGTTGCGTGCGAGAAATTTGAAAACAAATATGTGGATTTTGGGGAAATACTTTGGCACCCACACTTGTGATATGGACACATTCAGTGGGAATTATTTTAACTTGAATATTGACTTGATTGTACAAGATTAAAGAGTGTATAACATTTGTTTTCCAGGTATATGGATGTACCATTATCAAAAGAAAGGTATTTTTCGGGCATAAACGTGTATTTGAGATTATTTATGGTAACTGAGATAAGTCCTTTGCCGCTCTACCCAGGTACGTGGTTGCATTACAACACTTTAACCCCGGGACTATTGTTGAATGGAAGCTTGAGCGGAGTTCGGGAACACAAGAATTCATATTTAGATAAGTGCTCTGGCATTTAAACCAGCTATTGATGGTTTTGTGCATTGCCGGCCGGTAATATTCATAAACGACACTCATGTCTATGGAAAGTATGATATTAAGTTGTTGATTGCCATTGCAGTAGATTCTAATGGAAGCATATTTCCCCTCATATTTGCTATTTGTGCCAATAAAATCCAATAGACTTGGACATTGTTTTTGACCCACTTGAAGGAGCACGTTGTCAAACAACGTTCAGGTATTTGTCTAATATCTTATCGGCATGGTGGTATTTTAAGTTCTGTACAGAATTTGTTTACATGGCAGGAACCGTATGCCTACCACCGTTACTATGTTAGGCACTTGAAGGCCAACTTCCATAGGGCTCATTCGAACAAGAACTTACATGATTTAATATGGATGGCGACAATAGATCACCAAGAGTATAAATTCAGGAGGCGAATGGAATTGATTAGGCAAGAAGACCTAGAAGCCTATCCTTGGTTGATGCGACATAAGCTTGAAAAGTGGACTTTTCATAAGGATAGTGGTAGAAGATGGGGAATTTTGACAACAAATGTGTCAGAGTCTTTCAACGGGTTGTTGAAGTCTGCACGTAGATTGCCTGTCACTGCCATGGTGTGGATGTCATTCAAGCAGATGACAGAGAGACTTGTTGAAAGATCCAGAAGTGCATCGCCATTGATGGAAAAGGGTGTTGAATTTATGCCACAACTGATGAAACGATTTGAGAAATATAGGAAGCGAGCATAGTGAATTATATTTTTGCAGTATTGCAGCGACCGAAATATTTTTGAAGTTCGCACTGGTCTGCCTCAAAACCACGATAATAATACTCACACCATCAAAGGATCTAGAAGATTAAGTTCGTGTTGGAAATGACCGATCTATCACTTGCCATGCTCACATGCCATGAAGTGCTTTCAACATACATGTTTTGCGGAGATGAGGTACGATAATAAGGAATATAGTGTTGCTGCATACATAAACACCTATAGTGACCACCTCCAACCAGTGGGTGCTGAGCATTATTGGCTGCTGGAACCATTTAAAATGGTGTGTAACAAGGATTATGTGCGTCAATGACAAGTGCAAAAAAGAACACGGATACAGAACTAAATGGATGTTGGTGATACCGTTTATGCACATAAATGTGGCATATGTTCCAAAATAAGACATGATCACTGTAAATGTCCTTCAATTGGTTTGGGAAGCGGTGGTAATTCAGCTCCCGATGGAAGTTCATCCAATGTGCCCAATTATCAAGGATAAACTTAGTATTTTGTTGTAGTATTTTTGTTGTACTAAATGTCTATAAATGTTCAGTTCGCAATATTTCTAATATAAAATTATGTTTCCAATAGGGTTAAATCTAATTGACATTTAGCATTTAAGATTCAATACAACAATTTAAAATATTCTCCAAGAAATAAATAACAATTTTCATTCGATGTTATCGTCACTGTCTGACACTATTTTATTATCATTGTCTTAATCTTATTCGTCAACATCTTGTACGCATCCATCCGGACCAAGGGTATCGTAATCTAGGCCCCAGTTGACACACATTTCTTGTATTTCATCGCTATCATCAATAAGACCACTTGCTTTTTTTCTACAATAATATGGGACTTCTACGTCCAACGTCTGCGATAGAAACTTAGGTAGTCCCTCCCACTCGACAACTGTTGGAAAAATGAGATAATCAATGTCTCTATGCAATTTTTTATTTTCTAATAAATCCCAATACTGATCCTCTGTTCCTTGCTGGTAGTTAAGATCATCCAGTGCATGATGAACGGCTAGTGCCTTTTCCATCTCTAAAATCTCCTTCATCAAATGCTGAATCATTTCTGGCTCATCTTTTTGTGTGTTTGTTTGGAGGGTTACAGACAGTGCTTGAGGTACAACTAGCCCATGCCACTGGCATAGTACTTCGTAATCACACCTTTTTGAGTAAAGGGGAACCCATTGTATTTTTTCGCCCCAAATTCGCATACCTTGAGGCTTTATAGAATGTGTTTCGCCCTCAATAATGTGCCCTGTAACTTTGAGATCAGTGTGTATATTGATATGCTTATTTTTCAAGGGATGTAGAACACCATACCACTTGTCATCAACCAAATCAATATAGCAACCTAACATATTTTTTTCAAGGTAGGGATCGATTGTGTTATGATGTATTCCATATGGATATGTTGAACTACCTTCACCTTTTAGCCTCTTCTTAAACTACATATTAAATGTTAGTGGTATTTCTGAAAAAGATGTTGTAATGGGTCTTGAAATGGTTTTTAAATACTGGAATGTTGATTCAACTTAAGAAGAACTAAACTGCACGAACTTGTATGTTAAACGTAGCGCATCACCAATATGCGTTATGTGTATTGTCATGTCGACCTGAAAAAGAAGTCGACCTGAAAAAGTTGTCGACCTGAAAAGATGCACCCACTTATACCCTAAAGAATCATTAGTACGCGAAACGTAGCGCATCACCAATATGCATTATGTGTATTATCATGTCGACCTGAAAAAGTTGTCGACTTGAAAAGCTGCACCCACTTGTAAGCTAAAGAATCTTTAACACGCAAAATGTAGCGCATCACCAATATGCATTATGTGTATTGTCATGTCAACATGAAAAAGCTGTCAACCTAAAAAGCTGCACCCACTTGTACCCTAAAGAATCATTAGCACGCGATACATAGCGCATAACCAATATGTGTTATGTCACCTAAAATCACACTTAGCTGCCTATAAAAATCCCACGCATTTTGCATTATTATTTGCATTGTAACCAAACGAAGAAAACAAATTTCCATTAATTTTTCATTATCGAGCAGTACGACATGTCTGGACGCAGTGACAAACCAAGGTGTTACTGTAGCAAACATGAGATTTTGAAGCCATGTTGGTCAAATTGCAATATAGGGCGCAGACGTTGGATATGTAAACAAGTTGTAAATTATTATTATTGAAAGTTATGTTTGTTAAAAGTTTTTATACAACATGTTAATTAATAGTCTTTTATTATCATCCCCATTGGCAGGACAAAAATCAATGTGATTTTGAAGAATGGTATGATGAACCCATTAACCAGGAATATTACAAATCATGTTTGCTAAATATTTGGAATCTGACCTGTGAGTACGAATACCAGATCTTGAAACTACAAGAACAACTTGTGACAGTGAAGGAGAAACTGAAAGAGGCAGAAGAAGAGAATAATCAGTTGGAGGAACAATTTAAGTGGTTGAAGCATAGAATAAGGGGCGATAGTGACTAAACAAACACATGGATGCGTTAAGTGTAGTTTTTTACTTTTATGTCGTACGTGTCATGTATTATCTTTAACTTTTAACGAATTTAAATTTATGTTAAGCTGTCTTATTTTTTTGTGTTGTAGTGTTAAACTAATAAATAACCCGAAAAATAAAAACACATGCGCAAAATATGTAAAACATTAAGAATTTTACTATTATATATTTAATGTCATATATATATATATACAATTCAGAATACATATCAATGAGTCCCACAACCTGTATGCTTTAAAGCATTGGCTGGCTTGAGGCACATCCCATTCCGCCCGGCAACACTATCAGGATCATCCTCATCACGTCGCCTTTTTATCAGATGCGATGCAGCATGATCGTCAGTAAGGATAGCAGGCTCGGTAGAAGCAGTCGTTGGGCCATCAGTAACCTACAAAATAATAAGATATTTTAGTATATGAAATATAGAATACTAACGTACGTGTTAGCAAAAATATTTAATGGTCATACCATGGTCTCAGCGGGCTGTTGAATAAGATCATCCGTCTCCGACAAGCGAGTATCGCATAATGTGGTCTCCGTGATGGGTGATGACAAAATCTTTAAAAAAAAATAAACACTTTAGATATTACTGACTAATCCATAAGGTAAAAACAAATTGAAATAATAGTAAGACAAACAAACCTGCGCCTGAGTAGCCACACAATGCTCTTTCGGAACATCGAGGTGCACTGGAGTAGATGATGGCTATGACATCTCGCTCCGATGTGATGTATCCCAATCTATGCCTGAAAGATCTTCAGCAGCCCTCGGTGATGAGCCATAACTCAGTCGTCACCCACTATGCACCTTTCGTATCGGACAATCAGCACCAACCTTTGATGGCTCTGGACGATCAGGAAAATACTGATCCCGATCATGCAACGTAATGGTCGTGCCAGCGATCAATACTGGAGCTGACGGGGTCAACTGTAAAGTCCCTGGTGACAGCTGAAGGCTGAACGACGGCATATCATGAGGAGCATCGTGTGGCTCAGGGTAGTCACCCGGCTGATCATCTCTAATATCTTCCACGGCTGCCTCAACACCCCTTGCTTGGGACCCCGTCCTCGCTGACCACCACGACTACATGGGCCACTCTTCATATCTGGCCACGCCTGCCACATCTACCACGTTCAGGGGCCACTTGTGGCCTATGAAGGTACTCCTCGGGCGGCACATAAGCAGCCTTGTATCTTAAGCGCCCATTCTCTCGAGCACGTATCAATATTTCAACAGCAAGATCAGTAACCCGACGGCGAAGGCCGTGCACAACTGTCGCTCCCTCGCTTGTATGTTGTAGAATCTCCAGCCCCAACTAGTAGAACTGGTGTAAGCCAATAGCCTGCATAGCATATAAAATATTAATTAAGGAAGGATGTTAAAGTAATGTAACATTATCAGTAAGTATAACAAATAACATCCCTGTGCCTCATGCCTCCCGGCGTATGGAACGTACCGACCACTAGTGCGATGAACGGGATTCCCGATAAGTCGGGTAACATTGCAATACCAACCCATGTACTCATGCTCCCCGTCCAAACGGTCAGGTGGAGGGTGTGGCGGAATCAGGCCAAGTATGTCTGGTCGACCTTGAGGTGATCATCCCGCTGGTAATGTGTGGAATGCCAAGTGGGTAAAATAGGTACAAGCTGGGGTCGACCAACCTATCAAAGGACTAGCTCGGTGGCATGATGCTTGACTATATCGAGACATATAAGTGGGACCGAAGAGCTCCACATAGCTCGACCGCGGGAGCAATAATCTTGCAATCCATCTATGAGTGTGTTGTTATATGGCCTCCATATGAACTATTTATGAAACACAAGAATCGTGAGTAAACGCAACACATATCAAGCCAGGCCAAGTAAACTTAAGTATATATGTACCTGAGCGCCTTCAAGTAAATCCAACAAATCCCTGTAATAAGGGAGATGATGTCGAGCCTCGACCTCGCGGGTGTGGCCTCGCCTATCTACCCACCTCCTAGCTAGTGGGAGAAACGATGGAGGTGGTGCATCCGGAGCTATCGGTGGAAGAGGTGGCTAGAACTGTAGGAACCGCTCCTGAGCCCAACCCTAATATAGATTATGGACGTAAAATTTAAGGCATTTTATACTATCTGTGTTATAATCATGAAAAGAATTGACTATATTTTCACCTACAGCAGCGGTATAAAATCGGCAATGTCTTTCATGGTGCCCATGCACGCCCTACATATCTGCCTATAAAGGTAAGCTAGAACAACTCCACCCCAGCAGTAACCGGGTAAATCATCTAGTTGCTCCAGATGATGTAGAAATTGCAAGCTAACTAGGTTTCCCGAAGTGTTCGGGAATAGTATATCACCAAACATCATCACCAGCAACAGCCTCGTCTACTGGTCGATATCCTCTAGCGGTAAATCATCAGTAATCTCCGTGTGCAGCGCCACCAGATGCTGCCTAACGGGCGTCAGCTGCAATCGACTTGTAATGACCCGACTTGTTATTTTGAGAATTAATATTCCGTTCAGTGACTTAAGGTCATGATCAACTTTGTAATATGTATTACGACTCGCGTGTGTGGTCGAGTTTGAATTTCGGAAGATTTGGAATTTAATTGAAAGAACAATTCTTATTTTTGAAACTTAAATGAAAAGAGTTGAGCGGAGTTTGACTTTTGAGTAAACGACCCCGGAATGGAATTTTGATGATGTAAATAGTTTTATATGGTGATTTGGGACTTAAGCGTATGTCGGGATTTGGATTTGGAAGTCCGTAGGACAATTCGACACATTTCGGCGAAAAGTTGGAAAATAAAGTTCTTAAAATATTCATAAATTCGACCGTAAGTCGATTGGTTGATAACGAGGTCAGATTTCGATTACGGAAGTTGGAACAACTCCATTATCACATTTATGACTCGTGTGCAAAATTTGAAGTCATTCCGGATTTATTTGATACGTTTCGGCGCAAATTATAGAAATTGGAAGATTTGAAAACTCATAATTCGATTCGAGGCGCGATTCATAAATTCGGCATTGTTTGATGTGGTTTGAAGCCTCGACTAAGTTCGTATTGTATTTTGGGGTGTGTTGGTATATTTGGTTAAGGTCCTGAGGGCCTCGGGTGAATTCCGGATGGTTAACGGGTTGATTTTTGGACTTGAAGAAGCTGCTGGGAATCTGCTGCTGGTGTTCTCACTTTTGAGGATGCTTCATCGCAGAAGCGACGTTGGACAGACTGGGCAGAGGTCGCAGGTGCGATGCATTTTACGCACCTACGAGACCGCAGAAGCGCAAGAGGGAACGCAGAAGCGACTCGTCCGCAGGTGCGCGTATGGCCATCGTAGAAGCGCCTGCGCAAAAGCGAAAATTCGTCCGCAGATGAGAGGCCTCAGCTGGGCAGTGCATTCCGTAGATGTGCATTTTGGCTCGTAAAGGCGAGGCCGCAGATGCGCAAATATGTCCGCAGAATCGGAAACTGGCATAATATTAAGGACCCAAAAATGGTCATTTCTTCATTTTTGATTGGGATTTTTGGAGCTCGGTCCCTGGGCGATTTTGAGGATTTCTTCACGACTTCGACCGGGGTAAGTGTTCTACATCCGAAAGTGACTATATTTCATAAATCCATGATTATATTCATCGTTTAATTCGAGTTTTAATGGAGGAAATCAGGATTTTTGTAAAACTCTTCAAAAAACGTGAATTTAAGATTTGGAAGACGATTTGTCATTGGAGTTCGATAAAATCGGTATGGTTGAAATCGTATCGTAATGGGTGTTCGGATTACATGAAAATTCTATCAGGTTCCGAGAGGCGGCCCCGCGTTGACTTTTGGTTGACTTTTTAATGTAAAATTTTAAGTCAACGCTTTATTATCCGAAATTATTTTTGATATATTTTAATGAAGTTATACAATTAATTTGGATATATTTGAGCTTTCCGGAGGTCAATTCAAGCAAGAAGGCTATTTTGGAATATCGGCATAACTTCAAAAAGATAAGTATCTTGCCAAACCTTGAGTGAGAGAATTACCCCTTAGGCATTGAGTCGTATTTGCCATTTGTATAATGTGAAAGCCATGTATGCGAGGTGACGAGTACGTACTCGGGCTTATACATGCAAATTTTGTTGGTTTAAAGTCGTGGCATTTTTTAAGTATTAAGTTAGAAATTGCTGACACTTATTAAATCCTTATTTGCCATGCCCCGTTCTTTGTTTGTCGAATTTATTTTATATGATAATTTGGTATGATTGCTACTTTGAATTGTATGTGAATTTCGTGTGCTTGTTGAGTTGACAATTCCTGAAAATAATGATATTATGGATTTTCCATCTGTAAATAACTAATTAAATAAGTTTAAATGGAGACGTTAATATATTTATCAGAAAATTGGATTTAAGAAGAGGTTGTTCTTGCTAAGTTATTTTTCCATCTCCCACGTCGTGCATTTACTTTTGGGATTATGAGTCGGTACCTCGGGAGATCCCCTGTTGCATATTTACTTTTGAGACTACGAGGCGGTACCTCAGGAGATCCCTCTGTCGTGCATTTACTTTTGGCACTATGAGGCGGTACCTTGGAAGATCCCCTGTTGCATATTTACTTTTGGGACTACGAGGCGGTACCTCGGGAGATCCCTTGTTTCATATTTACTTTTGGGACTACGAGGCGGTACCGCGGGAGATCCCTCTGTCGTGTATTTACTTTTGGGACTACGAGGCGGTACCTTGGGAGATCCCCTGTTGCATATTTACTTTTGAGACTACAAGGCGGTACCTCGGGAGATCCCCATGTTGCATATTTACTTTTGGTACTATGAGGCGGTATGTAACAACCCGACCGATCGTTTTGAGAGTTATAGCCTCGATCCCCTATTAACTGCTTCTCCCATATCTTTTTCTGCTATTGTGACTTGCCGGGAGGTTTCGTTTTGGTTTTTGGAGTGTCTTGGGATACTTAGTCCCTAAATGGAGATTTAAGCCTTAAAATTTGGACCGTAGTCGGAACTATGTAAAGATGACTCCGGAATGGAGTTATGTCGGTTCCGTTAGATCCTTTAGGTGATTTTGGACTTAGGTGCGTGTCCGAATAGTGTTTTGGAGGTTTGTAGCTTATTTAGGGTTGAAATGGCGAAAATCGAAGTTTTGGAGATTTGGACCGGTAGTGGAATTTTGATACCGAGGTCAGATTCCAATTTTGAAAGTTGGAATAGGTCCGTAGGGTTGAATATGACCTGTGTGCAAAATTTGTGGTCAATCAGACGTGGTTTGATAGATTTCGGCATCGGTTGTCGAATTTGAAAGTTTCAAGTTCTTTAAGTTTGAATCGGAGGATGATTCGTGATTTTAGCGTTGTTTGATGTCGTTTGAGGGATCGACTAAGTTCGTATGGTATTTTAGGACTTATTGGTATGTTTGGTTGAGGTTCCGGGGGCCTCGGGTTGATTTCGGATGGTTAACGGACCTTTTGAACTTAAGAGAAGATAGCAGATTTCTAGTTTTTTTGTTGCCGACATTTCTTCATCGCGTTCGCGAGAGAAGTCTCGCGATTGCATAGGGCATCTAGAAGGCCAGCTCAAGTTTGTTCTTCACGTTCGTGCAAAGGAGCCCGCGTTCGCGAAGGTATGGTCAGTGGAAGCATCGCGAACGCGAAGAGTGGAACGAGTTCGCGTAGAGGAAGTGAGGCAGTTGGGGGACCCCAGTCATTTGGTCTATGCGTTCGCATAATTTATATCGCATTCGCGAAGGATCAGGAAGTGAAAGGTACTCGTTCGCGAGAGGTCCCTCGCGTTCGCGAAGGAGGAAATTTGATCAGTGGAATTTTTGTTATACGCGAACGCGAGATAGTGGCCGCGTTCGCAAAGAAGGGAACACATGGGCAGATTTAAAAGTTCAAAATCGAGGGTTTATGTCATTTTTCACCATTTGGACTTGAGAGCTCGGAATTAGGCTATTTTTGGAGGGACTTTCACGTGGGTGTTTGGGGTAAGTGATTCTTACCTAGTTTTGGTTAATTCCCATGATTATGTCTTTAATTGCATCATTTAATTAGTGATTTGGGGTGGAAAATGGAAAAAATTTGAGAAAAGTTCTTAGGTCGAACTTTGGGATTTTGATCAAGATTTTGGTATCAGATTTGAGTAATTTTGATATGAGTGAACTCATGAGTGAATGAGTGTTCATATTTTATGATTTTTACCCGATTCCGATAAGGGGGCCTGGGGAAACCTTTAGGGGCGATTTTCTAATTTCTTGCTTTAGCTTTGATTTCAGTAGCTAGATTTGTTCCTTGTAGTTATATTTATGATATGTAATTGAGTTTTGGCTAGATTTGGGCCATTCAGAGTCGGATTTTCGTGGAAAGAGCATTATTACGGATTGATTGAGCTTGGTTTGAGGTAAGTGGCTTGCCTAACCTTTTGTGGGGGAAATCCCCTTAGGATTTGGTACAGAGTTTACTATGTGGGCGCCGTGTACACGAGGTGACGAGTGCGTATACGGGCTATTTATTAAAAAACCTGATTTTACTGAGAAATTCCATGTTTTCACCTTAATTGAATATACTAGCATGCGTAGTTACCCTGTTAGCTTAGAATAACATGTCTACGTGCCTTATTTGCTTAATTGAACTCTTTGCAACATGCCTATTGAATTCCTGCTTCTTTCCCAACTTGTCCTTAGTCTAGACTATAGATTCTCTTACTGTACTTGTCGGTTGTAATTTATTGCACTGTGTATTTATCTTTGGGACTACGGGACGTTATCCCGGGAGATCTCCCTGCATATTTACTTTTGGGACTATGGGACGGTATCCCGGAAAATCCACCTGCATATTTACTTTTGGGACTACGGGACAGTATCCTGGGAGATCCCCCTGCACATTTACTTGGAGACTACGAGGCGGTACCTCATGAGTTCTATCTGCATATTTACTTTTGGGACTACGAGACGGTATCTCGGGAGATCCCATGTCGCTTAATTCGGTGCACTGTTATGTTATTTCACTGTGTTTTCCTTTGTTGAACTTTAGTCTCTTATTATATTGTTACACTTTCCTGCTTATTTATTATTTACCAATAGGGCCTTGACCTGACCTCGTCATTACTCGGTCGAGGTTAGGCTTGGTACTTACTGGGTACCGCTGTGGTGTACTCACGCCCTATCCTGCACATATTTTTTGTGTGCAGATCCAGGTTCCTTTTACCAGTCTCGTTCTTAGTTGCAGTCGCTGCTGTTTTTGGATAACTTCAAGGTACATCTGCCGGCACCCGCAGATCCTCGGTGTCCCTCCTCTATCCCCTATGTTGATTCTTCTCTTATTTCTATAGACTCTAAAGTATAGAACAGATAGAACTTCGTAGAAGCTTGTGAGTTACGGTGTTCCGGGTCTTGGGAGTGTTTTCCTTTGTTGAACTTTAGTCTTTTATTATATTGTTACACTCTCCTGCTTATTTATTATTTACCAGTAGGGCCTTGACCTGACCTCGTCACTACTCGGCCGAGGTTAGGCTCGGCACTTACTGGGTACCGCTGTTGTGTACTCACGCCCTTTCCTGCACATATTTTTCGTGTGCAGATCTAGGTTCCTTTTACCAGCCTCGTCCTTAGTTGCAGTCGCTGCTGTTTTTGGAGAACTTCAAGGTACATCTACCCGCGCCCGCAGGTCCTCGGTGTCCCTCCTCTATCCCCTATGTTGATTCTTCTCTTATTTCTATAGACTCTGATGTATAGAACAGATAGAACTTCGCAGAAGCTTATGAGTTACGGTGTTTCGGGTCTTGGGAGTATTTTGTATATTTCAAGAGTTGATTATTATATATGCCGAGCGGCATCTCAATTTCTTATTAAAAATATATGTTACTGCTAGTTTTTAAATTTTCATGTTTTTTATTTCTTTTTCGCAAGTGTTAGGCTTACCTAGTCGTAGAGGCTAGGTATCGTCACGACGATTCACGGATGGAGAGTTTGGGTCGTGACAAGTTGGTATCAGAGCTCTAGGTTCATAGGTATCGTGAGTCACAAGCTGGTTTATTAGAGTCTCGCGGATCGGTACGGAGACGTCTGTACTTATCTTCGGGAGGCTATGGAACTGTTAGGAGCAATCATACTTTTTTCTTATTTCTTGTCGTGCGAGTTATTGGCATCAAATTCTAAAACATTCTCTATTCTATTCTTTCTCACAGATGGTGAGGACCCGTACCGGAGGATTTGATGACCAGGCACCCGCGCCCCCTGCTATAGCCGCCAGAGGCCAGGGTCGGGGTATAGTACGGCCATGCGGTGCAGCCAGAGCACCCGCGCGAGCTGCGACAGAGGAACCCCAGCTGTTCCAGCTGGAGGGTAGGCACCGGAGATTCCTATTGCTGCACCAACTCTCCAGGAGACTTTAGCCTAGTTTTTGAGCATGTTCAGCACCTTAGCTCAGGCTGGATTGATTCCATTAGCTCCTGCCGCATCTCTGGCCGGGGGAGGGTCACAGACTTCCGCAGACCACACTTCTAAGTAGAGTTTCTAGGTTGATCAGGTCCTAGAGTTCATTCCTATGCTGCCGGTAGCCCCAGTTCAGCATGAGACTAGGACACCCCCGCTTCTGAGGCGGAGCAACTCAGACTTGAGAGGTACAAGAAGTACCACCCACCTACCTTCAGTGGATTGGCTACAGATGATGCTCAAGGTTTTCTGGAGGAGTGCCATCGTATTCTCCGTACTATAGGCATAGCAGAGACGATTGGGGTTTCTGTTACCACTTTCCAGCTTAGAGGAGCAGCCTATAAGTGGTGGCGTGCTTATGAGTTAAGTAGTCCGGATGAGGCAGCATCACTTACATGGACTCAGTTCTCGGACATATTTTTGAAAGAGTATGTCCCTCAGAGCCTCAGGGACTCATGGCGCGCAGAGTTTGAGCAGCTATGCCAAGGTGCTATGACTGTGTCAGAGTATGCATTCTACTTCAGTGATTTGGCCCGACATGCACCGACCTTGGTTGCCATAGTTAGAGAGAGGGTTCGACGGTTTATTGAGGGACTCCACACCAGTATTAGGATTAGTATAGTCAGGGAGCTGGAGATGGATATTCCTTACCAGCGGGTGGTGAGTATTGCTAGGAGATTGGAAGTCATGCTTGCCCGGGATCGAGAGGAGAGAGAGGCCAAGAGGTCTCGAGAGACTAGTTCTTATTCTGGAGCTCGTGCCCTAGCAGCTCGCCATGGTAGGGGTTATGTGATTCGCCCCATTCATTCAGCTCTTCCAACTGCCAGTGGTGTTCCAGCCCCTTCAAGGCCCCAGGAGCCTTATTATGCACCGCCAGTATCTAGTGTGCCTCCTACTCGGGGTGCTTTTAGCGGTCAGTCCAGCAGACCTGGCCCGAGTCAGTCGCGGCAGCCACACCCTCTAAAGGGTTGTTTTGAGTGTGGTGACACCCGCCATATGGTGAAGGATTGCTCCAGACTTAGGAGGGTTGCACCTCCATAGACTTCTTAGCCACCACGTGCTCCACCGGGTCCTCAGGCTATGATTCCAGCACCAGCTACCGCTCTGCCTGCTCAGCCAGCTCGAGGTAGAGGTCAGGGAGGTTGAGGTCGCCCTAGAAGGGGAGTCCAGGCCAGGTATTATGCTCTTCCGGCTCGTGCAAAGGAAGATGCTTCTAACTCTATCATTACAGGTATTGTTCCAGTCTGTCATAGAGATGCGTCAGTATTATTTGACCCAGGCTCTACGTATTCATATGTGTCCTCTTATTTTGCGCCACATTTGGGCGTATCTCGAGATTCTTTGAGTTCCCCTGTTTATGTGTCTACTCCTGTGGCAGATTCTCTTGTTGTGGACCACGTGTATCGGTCGTGTTTGATTTCTCTTAGTATTTTTGAGACCATAGCTGATTTATTATTACTCAACATGGTAGACTTTGATGTTATCTTGGGTATGGACTGGTTGTCACCTCATTATGCTATTCTTGATTGTCACGCTAAGACCGTGACGCTGGCTATGCCAGGCTTACCGCGATTAGAGTGGAGAGGTACCTTAAAGTATACTCCCAACCGAGTCATTTCATTTCTTAAAGCTCAACGAATGGTTGAGAAGGGTTGTGACGCATATCTAGCTTATGTGAGAGATGTCAGTATTGATACCCCTACAGTTGAGTCAGTTCCAGTAGTGAGGGACTATCCAAATATGTTCCCAGTTGATCTTTCGGGCATGCCGCCTGACAGAGATATTAATTTTGGCATTGATTTGTTGTTGGGCACTCAGCCCATTTCTATTCCTCCATATCGTATGGATTCTCCTAAATTGAAGGAGTCGAAGGAGTAGTTGCAGGAGTTGCTTGATAAGGGCTTCATTTGGCCTAGTGTGCCACCTTGGGGTGCTCCGGTCTTGTTTGTAAAGAAGAAGGATGATTCTATGCGTATGTATATTGATTATCGCCAGCTGAACAAAGTTACAGTGAAGAACAGGTATCCATTGCCTCGTATTGATGACTTATTTGATCAGTTATAGGGTGCCAGAGTGTTCTCCAAGATTGACTTATGTTCAGGCTATCATCAATTAAAGATTCGGGAGCCAGATATCCCGAAGACTGCTTTCAGGACCCGATATGGTCGCTATGAGTTTCTTATTATGTCTTTTGGGCTGACCAATGCCCCAGGAGCCTTTATGCATTTGATGCACAGTGTGTTCTAAACTTATCTTGACTCCTTCGTCATTGTGTTTATTGACAACATTCTTGTGTACTCTCGGACTCGGGAGGATCACTAGCAGCACCTGAGGATTGTGCTTCAGACATTGAGAGAAAAGAAGTTGTATGCAAAGTTTTCTAAGTGTGAGTTTTGGCTAGACTCAGTGGCATTCTTGGGCTATGTAGTATCGAGTGATGGGATCAAGGTGGATCCGAAGAAGGTGGAAGCAGTGCAGAGTTAGCCCAGACTGTCATCGGCTACGTAGATCCGTAGTTTTCTTGGTTTGGCGGGGTATTACCGTCACTTTGTAGAGAGATTCTCATCTATTGCAGTGCTTATGACCAGGCTGACCCAGAAGGGTGCTCCGTTCAGGTGGATAGAGGAGTGTGAGGAGAGCTTTCAGAAGCTCAAGACGGCATTGACCGCAGCCCCTGTATTAGTATTGCCTACAAGTTCGGGGTCTTACACTGTATATTGTGATGCGTCACGGATTGGTCTTGGCATGGTGTTGATGCAGGACGATAGGGTGATTGCCTATGCATCCAGACAGTTAAAGGTGCATGAGTAGAACGATCCTGTCCACGACCTTGAGTTAGCAGCTATTGTTCATGCCCTGAAGATTTGGTGCCACTATTTGTATGGTGTTCCTTGTAAGATTTACACCGATCATCGAAGTTTGCAGCATCTATTCAAGCAAAAGGATCTTAACTTGCATCAGCGGAGGTGGTTGGAGCTACTTAAGGACTATGATATCACCATTTTGTACCACCCGGGGAAGGCCAATGTGGTGGCCGATGCTTTGAGTCGCCGGGCGGAGAGTTTGGGGAGTTTAGCATACCTTCTAGCAGCCGAGAGACCCTTAGCATTGGATGTTCAGGCCTTAGCCAGCTAGTTTGTGAGATTGGATATTTCTAAGATGAGTCGAGTGTTGGCTTGTGTGGTCTCTCGATCTTCTCTTTATGATCGTATAAGGGAGCGTCAGTATGATAACCCCAACCTATTTGTCCTTAAGGACACGGTTCAGCACAGTGATACTAAGGAGGTAACTATTGGGGATGATGGCATATTGAGGATGCAGGACAGGCTATGTGTGCCTAATGTAGATGGTTTGCATGAGTTGATTGTTCAGGAGGCTCATAGCTCGCGGTACTCTATTCATCCGGGTGCCGCGAAGATGTATCAGGACATGAGGTAGCATTACTGGTGGAGGAGGATGAAGAAGGACATAGTGGAGTATGTGGTTCGGTGCCTAAATTTCCAGCGAATGAAGTATGAGCATCAGCGGCCGGGTGGGTTGCTTAAGAAGTTAGAGATTCCGGAGTGGAAATGGGAGCGGATCACTATGGATTTCATTGTTGGACTCCCACATACTCAGTAGGGGTTTGATGCAGTTTGGGTGATTGTGGATAGGCTGACCAAGTCAGCTCATTTCATTCTTATGATGACTACTTATTCTTCCGAGCAGCTGGCTCGAATTTACATCTGTGAGATCGTCAGGCTTCATGGCGTACCGGTATCTATAATCTCTTACCGGGGTACGCAGCTTACATCACGGTTCTGTAGGGCTGTACAGCAGGAGTTGGGTACTCGGGTTGAGTTGAGCACAACATGAAACCCTCAGACGGACGGACAGTCTGAGAGCACTATTCAGATACTGGAGGATATGCTCCGCGCTTGAGTGATAGATTTTGGGGGTTTTTGGGATCCGTTCTTTCCACTTGCGGAGTTTGCCTACAATAACAGTTATCAGTCGAGCATCCAGATGGTACTATATGAGGCTCTTTATGGTAGGTGGTGTCGGTCTCTAGTGGGTTGGTTCGAGCCGGGCGAGGCTAGATTATTGGGTACGGACTGGGTTCAGGATGCCATGGATAAGGTGAAGGTGATTCAAGATCGACTTCGCACAGCCTAGTCCAGACAGAAGAGCTATGCAGACCGGATGGTTCGCGATGTTGCATTCATGGTTGGAGAGCGGGTCTTGCTCCGGGTTTTGCCTATGAAGGGCGTTATGAGGTTCGGAAAGAAGGGAAAGCTAAGCCCACGGTTTATTGACCTATTTAAGGTGTTGTGACGTGTTGGGAGGTTGCTTATGAGCTTGTCTTCCCTCCCAGCCTTGCAGGGGTCCATCTAGTATTCCATGTTTCTATGCTACAGAAGTATCACGGTGATCCGGCTCATGTATTGGATTTCAGCTCAGTCCAGTTGGATTAGGATCTATCTTATGTTGAGGAGCCAGTAGCTAGTTGGGACAGGCAGGTCATAAAGCTAAGGTCAAAAAATATTGCTTCAGTAAAGGTTCAGTGGAGGGGTCAGCCGGTCGAGGAGGATACTTAGGAGACCGAGCATGTTATGCGCAGCCGTTATCCTCATCTTTTCACCACTTCAGGTATGTCTTTATGCTCGTTCGAGGATGAATGATTGTTTTAAGAGGGGAAGGATGTAACGACCCGGCCGGTCATTTTGAGATTTATAGCCCTGATCCCCTATTAAATGCTTCTCCCATATCTTTTTATGCTATTGTGACTTGCCGGGAGGTTTCGTTTTAGTTTTTGGAGTGTTTTGGGACACTTAGTCCCTAAATAGAGATTTAAGCCTTAGGATTTAGACCGTAGTCAAAACTGTGTAAAGATAACTCCGGAATGGAGTTTCGACGGTTCCGTTAGCTCCGTTAGGTGATTTTGGACTTAGGGGCGTGTTCGGATAGTTTTTGGAGTTTTGTAGCTCATTTAGGCTTGAAATGGCGAAAGTCGAAGTTTTGGAGCTTTGGACTGGTAGTGGAATTTTGATACCGGGGTCGGATTGCGATTCTGGAAGTTAGAATAGGTCTGTAGGGTTGAATATGACCTGTGTGCAAAATTTGGGGTCAATCGAACATGGTTTGATAGGTTTCGGCATCGGTTGTCGAATTTGGAAGTTTCAAGTTCTTTAAGTTTGAATCGGAGGATGATTCGTGATTTTAGCATTGTTTGATGTGGTTTGAGGGATCAACTAAGTTCGTATGGTATTTTAGGACTTGTTGGTATGTTTGGTTGAGTTCCCGGGGGCCTCGGGTTAATTTCGGATGATTAACGAACCTTTTGAACTTAAGAGAAGATAGCAGATTTCTAGTGTTTTTGTTGCAAGCATTTCTTCATCGCGTTCGCGAGAGAGGTCTCGCGATCGCGTAGGGCATCTGGGAGGCCAGCTCAAGTTTGTTCTTCGTGTTCGCGCAAAGGATCTCGTGTTTGCGAAAGTATGGTCAGTGGAAGCATCGCGAACGCGAAGAGTGGAACGCGTTCACGTAAAGGAAGTGAGGCAGCTGGGGTACCCCAGTCATTTGGTCTACGCGTTCGCGTAGTGGGTTTCGCGTTCGCGAAGGACCAGGAAGTGAAAGGTACGCGTTCGCGAGAGGTCCCTCGTGTTTGCGAAGGAGGAAATTTGGTCAGTGGAATTTTTGTTATACACGAACGCGAGATGGTGGCCGTGTTCACGAAGAAGGGAGCACCTGGGCAGATTTAAAAGTTCAAAATCGAGGGTTTATGTCATTTTTTACCATTTGGACTTGAGAGCTCGGAATTAGGCGATTTTTGGACGGATTTTCACGTGGGTGTTTGGGGTAAGTGATTTTTACCTAGTTTTGGTTAATTCCCATGATTATGTCTTTAATTTCATCATTTAATTAGTGATTTGGGGTGAAAAATTGGGGAAAATTTGAGAAAAGTTCTTAGGCCGAACTTTGGGATTTTGATCGAGATTTTCGTATCGGATTTGAGTAATTTTAGTATGAGTGAACTCATGAGTGAATGGGTGTTCATATTTTATGACTTTTACTTGTTTCCGAGACATGGGCCCGGGGAGACCTTTTGGGGCGATTTTCTAATTTCTTGCTTTAGCTTTAATTTCAGTAGCTAGATTAGTTCCTTGTAGTTATATTTATGATATGTAATTGATTTTTGGCTAGATTTGGGCCATTCAGAGTCGGAGTTTCGTGGAAATAGTATTGTTACGGATTGATTGAGCTTGGTTTGAGGTAAGTGGCTTGCCTAAACTTGTGGGGGGGGGGGATCCCCTTAGGATTTGGTACAGATTTTACTATGTGAGCGTCGTGTATGCGAGGTGACGAGTGCGTACACGGGCTATACTACGGGACGGTATCCCGGGAGATCCCCCTGCATATTTACTTTTGGGACTACGGGACCGTATCCCGGAAGATCCCCCTGCACATTTACTTTGAGACTACGAGGCGGTACCTCGGGAGTTCTCCCTACATATTTACTTTTGGGACTACGAGACGGTATCTCGGGAGATCCCCTGTCGCTTAATTCCGTGCACTGTTATGTTATCTCACTGTGCTTTCCTTTGTTGAATTTTAGTCACTTATTATATTGTTACACTCTCTTGCTTATTTATTATTTACCAGTAGGGCCTTGACCTGACCTCGTCACTACTCGGCCGAGGTTAGGCTTGGCACTTACTAGGTACCGCTGTGGTGTACTCACGCCATTTCCTGCATATGTTTTTCGTGTGCAGATCTAGGTTCCTTTTACCAGCCTCGTCCTTAGTTGCAGTCGCTGCTGTTTTTGGAGAACTTCAAAGGTACATCTGCCCGCGCTTGCAGATCCTCGGAGTCCTCCCTCTATCCCCTATGTTGATTCTTCTCTTATTTCTATAGACATTGATGCAGATCCTCGGTGTTCTGGGTCTTGGGAGTGTTTTGTATATTTTGAGAGTTGATTATTGTATATGCCGAGCGGCATCTCAATTGCTTATTAAAAATATCTGTTAATGTTAGTTGTTTAATTTTCATGTTTTTCATTTATTTGCCGTAAGTGTTAGGCTTACCTAGTCATAGAGACTAGGTGTCGTCATGACGATTCACGGAGGGAGAGTTTGGGTCGTGACAAGGTACCTCGGGAGATTCCTTGTTGCCTATTTACTTTTGGGACTACGATGCGGTATCTCGGGAGATCCCCATGTTGTGTATTTACTTTTGGGACTATGGGGCGGTACCTCCGGAGCGCCCATGTTGTTTAACTCTATTTGTTGTGTTGTTGTCTTTCTGTAATTTTTCATTGTTCACTTCTCAGTCATTTCATTACATTATTATGTCTCCTGCCTTGTGAATTGTTCGTGCGGTTATGAAAGAAATATGGGTACGAGGTACAGGAGAAATATGATAATTTTATTATTGACACGTGAGTTGTCCGTGCAATTTTGATAAAAATATAGACACTGGGTGTCGTAAAAATATGAAAGTGGGATGAGACCCGTAATTTTTATGATTATGAAGTAAGGTGTCATACGGTGACTTTTACTTGAAAGAAAGCATATTCGAAAGATGTTTACTTGAAAGAAATCATATTCGAAAGATTTTACTTGAAAGGAATTATATTCGAGGGATTTTACTTGAAAGAAATTATATTCGAAAGAGATTTATTTGAAAGAATTATATTCGAAAGATATTTATTTGAAAGAATTATATTGGAAGATATTTATTTGAAAGATTTATATTCGTAAGATATTTATTTGGAGGAAGTATATTCGAGATATATTTAATTGAAAGGATTACATTCTAAAGATTTTTATTTGAAAAACTTATAGATAAAAAATGTATATTTTGAAGGACTTGATTAATTGATTGTACTTGTCTTCATTAATTGTTTGAGCAATATTTATGGTGTTCTTGTTGCCTTGCTGTTTATATCACTAGTTGATTATTGTTGCTATCACTCCTATCTATTTTCTATAATTTTTGTATGCTATGTTGCACAGGTTATTAGACTAGTGAGTGTCTTGAATGTACCTCGTCACTACTCCACCGAGGTTAGTCTTGATACTTACTGGGTATCGACTGTGGTATACTCATACTACACTTCTGCATATTTTTGTGCAGAGCCAGGTATTGGTGATATCGGACTCGAGTAGAGTTAGTGTGTTGATCGCAATGATTCAAGGTAGAGCTGCTTGGCCGTCACAATCCCTTAGAGTCTTTCTATTTTTTTTTTACCGTCAACTCTTATTCGAACAGTATTGTATATTCGATCCTTGAGATCATTGTATGTATTCAGTTAGAGTTCGTGACTCAGTATTACTAGTCTTGGGAGGCTGTTTGAATATTTTCGCTATTGGTTTTGACACTTGTATTGAATAAAAAATGGCTTGAATTGTTATTATGATCGGCTTACTTAGTCTTAGAGATGGGTGTCATTTACGATGCATGTGGTGGGATTTTGGGTCATGACACGACTGACCCCACTCAACGCAGTCGGCTCCGTAGGCTGGAAATGAGTGAGCCACTACAACATACGAAGGTAGTCCTCTCCCGTATAGTCCCTAAGAGTATGCGGGTAAGCTACAGGTATACCATCAACGGGCAACCCGAAAAGAACCTACATGTCCTCTAGCGTGATGGTAGCCTCGCCGATAGGTAGATGAAACGTATGCGTCTCCTGTCGCCACCGCTTTATCATAGCCGTGATCAGCGCCCAGTCGAAATGCAATGGCGATCTCTATAATACTGTAAAAACCTGTCCGCTGAAGGTGTCTAACTATACGGGGATACAGTAGGTGGTCCCTAATGAACTCCCATATATCGTTTATACGTCTGGGGTGGAAGGTCTGGGACAGACACTGCCAAACCCAGATGTGTGAAGACCTATAGTTGGCCTGGAGCAACAGTAGCTCTCGAGATGCAAGTCCGGGATGCACAAGGGGGATGTAACGACCCGACCGGTCATTTTGAGAATTTGGACTTTGCTTGGTAGTTTACGGGTGTGAATAGCTCCGTATGATGTATTTTGACTTATGTGAATCGTCGATTTTGATTTTCAAGTTATTCGGAATCGAATTGGAAGAATGGATTTCATTGTTGAAGCTTTAAATTAGGAGAGTTGACCAAGTTTGACTTTTTAGCATTTGACCTCGGATTGGAATTTTGATGGTTCCGTTAGCTCTGTTGGGTGATTTTAGACTTAGGAGCGCGTCCGGATTGTGATTTGGAGGTCCGTGGTTGAATTTGGCTCGAAATGGCGAAAGTTGAAATTTTGGAAAGTTTGACCGGGAGTGGACTTTTTGATATCGGGGTCAGATTCTGATTCCGGAAGTTGGCACAGGTCCATAATATCGAATGTGACTTGTGTACAAAATTTGAGGACAATCGGACGTGATTTGATAGGTTTCGGCATCGGTTATGGAAGTTTGAAGTTTTAAAGTTCATTGAATTCGAATTGAGGTTTAATTCATCGTTCCGATGTTGTTTTGTGTGTTTTGAGGCCTCGAGTAGGTCCATGTTATATTATGGGACTTTTTGGTATGTTTGGACCGGGTCCCGAGGGGCTCGGGCGTAGTTCGGATTGATTTTGGGCTTTTTTCCTTTATGTTTTCAGTGTTGGTGTATTCTGGTGTCTGGTGTCACATTTCTTCATCGCGTTCGCGTGGCAAGTGTCGTGAACGCGTAGTGTATTTGGATGGAAGTAGCATTTCTTCATCGCGTTCGCGACTAATTATCCGCGTTCGCGTAGTGTTGGGGCAAGTCTTCTTCGCGTTCGCGTATGATGGATCGCGGACGCATAGGGTTGAGCTGGGAGCCGGAGCCGAAGGCCTTCTTCATCGCGTTCACGTAGTTGGAGCCGCATTCGCAAAGGTCTGAGCCAGTTGTGAGTTGCGTTCACGAGGTTTATACCGCAAACGCGAAGTGTATTATGGTGGCAGAATATTTTGTTCATAGCGAACGCGATGGTGTGAACGCATTCGCATAAGAGGATGCCTCGATAGAAGTATAAATACTCTATTTAGAAGGTTTCAGACATTTTTACATTTTGGGAGCTATGGAGCTCGGATTGAGGTGATTCTTGGAGCAATTTTCATCACAAGGATTGGGGTAATTGTTCTCTATTCGGTTGTGGTTATATTTCATGAATCTTCCTTCGTTTTTTGTAATTGGATTGTTAATTTTATAGAGGAAATTGGCGGTTTTGGCCTAAAGTTTCATAATATGAATTTTTGAGTTTTGAACATCGAATTGGAGTCGGATTTGAGTGAAACTAGTATGGTTGGACTCGTAATTGAATGGGTTGTTGAATTTTGTAAATTTTGTCAGGTTCCGAGGTACGGTTCCGGGTTGGGTTTTTGGTCGGTTTTGGGCTTTAGATTCAAGATTTGATCTTTTTCGATCTGGATTGATTCCTTTAGTATTGTTTGATGTATTTGAGTTATTTTTGGTTAGTTTCGAGCCGTTCGGAGGTCGGAACGCGTGGGATGGCATTTTGGAACATCGCTTGCCTTGTTTGGTGTTGGAATTGGCTTGTTCGAGGTAAGTAACTCTTCTAATCTTAGTGTTGAGGGTATGAAACCCCGAAATACGTGTTATGTGATTGGTATTGAGGTGACGGGCATGCTAGGTGACGGGCGTGTGGGCGTGCACCATGTGAATTGAGACTTTGTTGTTCCCATGGCACTGTATAGTGGTCCTACTTTGTTGATATCTGTGTTTTCACTATGTGATAAAGTAGTTAAGTTGTCAATCATGCTAAATATCATGTTTAGGCTTTATGCTGATATTGTTAGGACCCATAGTGGTCGTTTCTTGCTGTCATCTCACTGATTTCATTGATATATTATACTCAGTCATATTACTGCATTCATATCATATCTCAGTCTCAAGTGTTGTTTATTGATACATCATATCATTGTTATCGGGCTAATTTCATGGCATTGTGAGTCAGTGAGTGAGACTGGAGAAATTGATGACTGAGTGAGGCCGAGGGCCTGAGTGAGAGTGACATTTATATGTATCGGGTTGCACGCCATAACGAGCCTTATGGCTATTTATATATTATGGGATCGGGCTGCACACCGCAACGATATAGTGATTGGGCTGAAGGAGCCCCTCCAGATTCTGCACACCCCCAGTGAGCGCAATTGTTATTATTGAGGTATGGATCTTCCCTAGACATGGATCTTATCCGAAGCATTATATACCTGGAGATGGATCTTCTCCACATGCTGGATTGGCCCTACTCAGTACTGAGTGACTGATGAACAATTGATGTGTATATTCCAGGATGGATCTTCCCTGAGCCGGATTGTCCAAATACGGTACCGAGTGGTTGAGCATGGTGAGTGGAAAGTGTGAGACAGTGAGATTGAGTACTCTGAGAGTGTGAGTACGTGATTCATCTCTTAGATACATGGCATTGGCATGCACATATGACATACAGGCATAGAGATGCATTTTTCCTCATGTTGTACGGTATCACGTCATCCATGACTTTTTACACACATTGATATGTGGACATAGAGAGGTATTTCACACTTGTTATCTGGAAAGAAAATGAAACATCTTATTTATTATCGAAAGAATTTTGGGAAAAATTATTGTTTTAAAACTTATTCATATTTTTGGCAACTTTGGTAAACGATTTGGGTTTTCACTGATGTACTTGAAAGGCAGAACCATTTTTAGAAATCATGATTTTGCTGAGCATTTTTATCTCTGAGTTACTTCTTGTATTATTTGCCTTATGTTGTTATGAACTGTTGTTGGTAATTGGTGGTGGACCCGACCTTAGTACAAGCTCGTCACTACTTTCAACCTAAGGTTAGGTTTATTACTTATTGAGTACATGGGGTCGGTTGTACTCATACTATACTTCTGCACCTTGCGTGTTGATGTTGGTTGTTGATGTTGATGTGTCCGATGGGAGCTGGATCAAAGATGTACCTGCGTCCCGGTTGTAGCTGCCTCTTGTTCGTGGTAGCCTTAGATCTATAAAACTCTGTTTATGTACTTTTCAAACAGACTATGTATGTATTTCATTTTCGCTTTGTAAATTCTATTCTTAGAAGCTCATGATTTGTACTACCAGTTCTTGGCCAATGTATTAGATTCAGATATCTCTTCACTTAATTGCTTTATTAATTGTTATTGGAATTAGTTAGTGGTTAATTGGCTTACCTAGCGGGTTGGGTTAGGTGTCATCACGGCTAGTCGAAATTTGGGTCGTGACAAGGTGGTATCAGAGCTCTAGGTTCATAGGTTCTATAAGTCATGAGCAAGTGTCTAGTAGAGTCTTGTGGATTGGTATGATGGCGTCCATACCTATCTTCGAGAGGCTACATAACATTTAGGATATATTTCCCATCTTTCTTTCCTTATCGTGCGGCATTAATTCAACTTGAAGCGTAACTCTTTGAATTCCTTCCACGCATTCGTATGCGCATGCGAGCGCTCGGTATCAGTTGTGTATTCGCCGGCTTGTGATTCCATGGTTGAGGTACGAGATGTAATTTTTTGCGTGCTGATGATGGTCCAGTCTAGAGGACTTGAGGCCGGGTTTTAACTGTGACTTGAGCGCAGAGATGTTGATTGTGTGAGCACGTGCTTTTGGATATATATGTTCGGTAGTATCCCTATTAGTGGAACTTGTGGCTGGATGGCACGTGATGAGTATGATGTGACTGTGAGGTATGTTCATGTGGTTTGAATGTGACGAGAAGAGTTTACTTGAGATGTAGCAAGAACTATTGGGTGTTTGATTTCTGTCTTGATTTAGCGTATGGCCTCGAGTTATGGGTGTGTTAAAGAACCTCTCATGTTGTTTAGTTGTGGAGTGCAGTAGATTTCAAATCGTGTTATGAGTTCAGACTCAGGAAGATTAAGTGATTGCGTAACAGTTATGACTGTGGAAGAGTATAGAGAGATGTCAGCTTGAGGCAGAGCAGGTAGGTTAATATACGTACAATACTAAAATCATATATAACACTAATTATTCAATAAAATAACAATATATATTTTTAATAATTTTTTAGCGAATAAATAAACTAATCCGGATTAAAAATAAAAACAATAATTATATCACAAAACGATCACAAAAAGCATACAACATAGTAAAAATAACTAATAAGCACTTTATATACATGAGTTTTACCAAAAAGTAAGTCGGAATACCTCGATTTATAATTTTTTAATTGTGAAAAATTGATGATTTGGTAGTCGAAACGAACAATAGACGAGATCCATTACATGATAACGCCTTGGATCCGGTGTTAGCTCGCTAAAATACGGAGGTGACACGATTTTTGGGGGACGGGTGGGCTCCAATATAGCTTTTAAGCTTTAAAAATGGGGTGTGTGTGTGGGGGGGGGGGGGTTTTGTTGGTTATGTCGCAAGGAAGAAGACTGGTCGGATATTTATATAGGTATAGCGCAGATATGGGGTGCGCTATACCTACCTGTTTTTTCAACTTCAGGTATAGCGCATCCGGTATATGCGCTATCTTTATATTTTGACCGCCATTTTAAAATTCAAATATAGCACATAGGTTGCATGCGCTATACCTTAACAGACAAATGTGCCGTTAAGGTATAGGGCATTCAACCCATGCGTTATATATAAATTGGTCATCAGTTGATTTTTTTTACTTATTTTTGTGCTTTGAGTCCAAAAGTATCATACTTTGGTTCCGGACTCCCGAAAGTATAGCTCATTACAATAGTGAAGTATCACAGAGCTTCCAATTTTGGTTGGTGATATTAGCAATAAATGTAAAATCTCGATTCGTGGGCCTTGGAGAATCCAAGTGGGTGAGATCCTGGCTAGTTTAGAAGCAGCAAACTCTATGTTTCTGCATTTTAACAATTACTTTGCCGCAGTATATCCTTGATACTTTTTCTTTTAATAAAATCTTACCTTATCAAAAGAAGACGTTTGGAATTTTACGAGGTACTACTACTAGGCTGCTGTAATCGCATCACTGAAGGTTTTAAATTTATGAAGTTTATGACCCAGTCTTTTAAGGTTATAATCACAAGTACTCTTTAATCCTTCCTGAACCGCGCAAAACTCCTTAGTGTTGCGATTGTAGCAAGTGAGGCTATGATCACAACACTAAGGTAATGTGATCTCTTCATTCCTTTCTCAATCCTAACTCATTCCAAATGCCTCCAACTAAACCCCAATCACATACTTATCATTCTTCAACTGATTCAACTTCAATCACAAATTTATCATTCCAATTCCTCCAACAGATGTATTTACCAATCCTCAACTACTTAAAACTTGTTAACTTTGTAAGCATCAAAATACGTAACAAAGTATCGAAAGAGTTATAGGGCATCACATTCTCCACAAGTGGCCTTTATTCCTCCAAAATACTTTGATAGAAGGGCTAAGGACACAAATGCCCTATTCGGAAAAATTAATCACCTGTGTCTACTCCCAAACTACAAAGTACCAGCTTTGCTCCTTGCGCCTAAAGCTTAATATTTTCCCGGTACCCTATCTACAATAGCTTCACAGCGGGTTAATTTCAATGAAGGTCATCCAACTTATCATTTATTTCACAAAAATCACTTATCTATTTTTCATCACTTAAAAGTCACTCAACTTTACTTTTGTAACTTAAAAGTCATTCTAGTTCAAAACCTATAAAATATCCAATAAAAAATATGACATGGCATTACATTTAATTAAAAAATCTAACAATAATGTCACATGAGCTTAAATAGACCATATCTAAGTTAGACTCATTTCTTTCTCATCCCAATTTCGGTCGATTTTTTGAATATTAGTTTTAATTTATTTTATATGAAAAATCGATTTCTTAAAAAATTCTAAAATAGTTTCCCGCATTTTTGTGCCAAAAAAAACTGATCAAAGTCGGTCGGTTTCGTAAAAAAAATTAAAAATTAAAATATTTTGAAAAACTGACCGACTTCAATCTCACATAACATATAAATGTACCACTAACAGACAAGAAATTACATAGTAGAAGTTCACTACTAAAAATTCGGCCAAAACCGGCCGCGGCCAATCGACCAACTTCGGTTGGTCGAAAAACCGAATGAAGTAGGTCGGTTTTTCAAAATATTTTAATTTTTAATTTTTTTTACGAAACCGACCGACTTCGGTCGGTTTTTTTTGGACACAAAAATGCGGGAAACTATTTTAGAATTTTTTAAGAAATTAATTTTTCATATAAAATAAATTAAAACTAATATTCAAAAAACCGACCGAAATCGGGATGAGAAAGAAATGAGTCTAACTTAGATATGGTCTATTTAAGCTTATATGGCATTATTGTTAGATTTCTTAATTAAATGTAATGCCATGTCATATTTTTTATTGGATATTTTATAGATTTTGAACTAGAATGACTTTTAAGTTACAAAAGTAAAGTTGAGTGACTTTTAAGTGATGAAAAATAGATAAGTGACTTTTGTGAAATAAATGATAAGTTGGATGACCAAAGAAAATTAACCCCTTCATACCTGGCTTGGCTTAACTATCAAGCAAAATAGTCACTGATAGTTAAAGTATTGTCATGATTGCTCTTTTCGTTCTTTTGTGTCAACCTTAATATTGTGTCAAATTTGCTTTTCTTATTAATTGTATTAAGATAGTCTTTAAATAGAAAGTTTTGAATTTGCGTACTTTAAGAATTTGCATTTGTTTTCCTTTTTTTTTTCTTCTATTCACTTCTTTACTTTTTATGTAAAATAGTAGTAATATCTTAAATCTAAAAATATATTGACGAAATGTATTAATGTATTAATACCCTGCCTCCCACACACAGAGGCGCGCGCGCGCGCACACACACACTATATATATATATATGGTATGAGAAGTTGGTTATGTAGGCTGACAACCTTTCCTAGGTTATCCTCGGTTGTTTCTCAGGCCAAATAATCGATTAGTAGTATGCCTAAGATTGCCAGAAGAACTTTTCCTTTTTGAAAACTGACTAATCTCCATAGCCACTTCGCTGATTTGGTTGAAGCCTCCTCACGTCCACGACCGATTGAGGTCATGGCAATGCCCTCATGGTCACTTGCCATGATGTCTCGCCCAAGCATATTACCCTCCTCATAACCGTGTTCTGATAGAAGGCTCGTGTGTGTGTGTTATATAAAATTTACTTTTGTGGAACTCAAAATTTGAAATGGGAAAGACTGTACTACAAGACCCAAAATGTTAAATATATAATTTTATTTATTTAACATATGAAATTAAATATACATAAGATTACATGGTAATATTAACAAATATATATATATATATATATATATATATTTGTTAATATATATAATATAAAAATTTATAGGAAAATGTCCAAATTTAACAAATAATTATTAATATATCAATATACTTTTGTTTAATCTCCATCGTATATTTTATCTGAGTACGTAAAATGTATTCTCAATATAGTGTGTAGTATATCATGATAACTGTTGAATCATATTATAAGTTTGAACATGTTATGTGGTAATCCTATTTTTCTTGGTAATATGGGTAATAAATAATGGTAAAATTTATTTGAATATGTTAAATGGTATTCCCAATAATTTCTTGTATACTACATCACCATGATTGCTATTGAATTATAGTATACTTTATTTGCATATATTAAATGGCATTCCTAATATTCTTGGTATACTACACATTGGTATACCATGATTACTGTTAAATCATGGAATTCTCAATATTTATGGTATACTACTTTTTGGTATACCATAATTACTACTGAATCATGATAAACTTTATTTGATTGTGTCAAATGGTATTCTCAATATTTTTGATATAGTATACCTTCAACAAGTGTACTTTGTTTATGTTAAATGGTATTCCCCCCATTTTTGGTATAATACATATTTGTGTATCATAACTAGTGCTGAATCATGGTATACTTTGTTTGAATATGTTAAATGGTATACCTAATATTCTTGGTATACTACACATTGTATATCTTTTTATTATACTTGGACCTTTTTATTATACGTTGTTTCTTTCTTACTGATAGTATTAGTAATATTTTCTTATCTCTAGATATTTGTTAGTATAAGTGAGTCCTTGTTTTCTTTCTTTTCTTGTTATTGCATGGTTGGTTGCTTCCTTGTCACTGTTTCTTGAGTCGAGGGTCTATTGGAAACAACTTCTCTACCTTCACAAGGTAGGGGTAAGGTCTGCGTACACACTACCCTCCCCAGACACACTTGTAGGATTATACCGGGTTTGTTATTATTATTGTTGTATTGTTAAATTATAGTATTCTCAATATTCTTGGTGTATTACACATTGGTATGTTGTGATTACTAGAATGCTAAAAATAATCATAATTGCAGATGGTATACCATGATGTACTATAATTATCGGTATATTAAATAGTATTCACAATATTTCTGGTATACCATGACTATGGTTGAATCATGGTATACCACTTTTTGGTATAATAATTACTATTGAATCTTGGTATACTTTGTTTGAGTATGTTAAATGGCATTTTAATATTCTTGATATACAACAAATTGGTATATCATAATTACTGTTGAATCATGGTATACTTTATTTGAATATGTTAAATAGTATGCCAAATATTTTAGTATACCACATAAATTTGCGTCAAGAAAATAATCGAGACCGAAAAATATTGCAACAATCGTAGTATTTTATTTCAAATGATTTGAGTATTACAATCTCTATAATTCCTCTAATTCTTCTTTCTAACAATAAATAAATTCAAGGGCCTTTGAGCTTGATCTTAAATTTGGATTTAAATTTGATTTGCCTGTCACGATCACCTTAATAGTCACCACGAACATTGATTTTATCACAAACAAGTAGCCTTGATCTTGAACGCCTTATATTTGATTTGACTTTGTTCTTGATCTTAAATACTTGAAACTTTCTTGGTACCCTACGTCAAATACCTTACTCAAGCTGGTTGGGGAACTATCAATATCTCTTTGGGACTTACATATCATTGGTGGTTTACCTATTGGAGGTTCTCCCTATGAAGAAGTTATGCCTGAAGCTATGGAACTCATGGGTGCCAATGAGAGAAATTAAATATTTACTCTACGAGCTTGTGAATACTTGTTTGCCGCCTTTAACCATCTTCAAGAAGGAGAGAGTCATGATCCCAAGGTATCATTTTGCAAGTAGATCAAATTTTGGTGAAAAAGAGATCCAAAATACATACATGTTCCCGTGAGGAAAGAAAATAAGTCTACTCATTTGAAATCAATGCACAATCCAAGTGGAGATATACTTGAAGCAGCTAAATAGTCTAGTGCAGATGAGGCGATGTTTGCTAAGATTGAGGTGGGGTTCGACATGAAAAGAGAGACAATACGTATCTGGCGGTGTTCTTATCTTTTTGGTTGTGTGCATTTGTATTTTCCTCTCAAGAAGGTGACTTCATTCGACCTGAGACCTTTAAAAGGGAGAGTTGATGGCAAATGGATGGAAATTCTGCCTTGCAATCCTAATTTTGACGAGCATCTACCATGGTTTGAACAAGATCTCCAAGTCCTCACAGCTTGAGCATATCAAAATTTCCTTTCCCATTCATTAGGTATACGTCTGGCTTACTCACTACTTCAAGACACATTATGTACTTCCAAAAGCGTCATATGTTCCGTCAATGGTAGTATATTCCGGAGAAGGCGCTGCAAGGTATTTGGATAATACAAATGCAAGGAAACACATCCATCAAGTAGATAACGCAACTTGGACTTCTACCATGCCAGATGAGTCCGAACATTACTATTTTGAGGACAACGATACAGCTAAGGAATCGAAGGTTAATTATTTTACGAGTATCCATTTTGGTTATCTCCCTTTGAGATGCGGTAGCTCCTTCATTATTGAGTCGTACATCCCATATCGATTCAGTAGCCAATTTGGATTTTATCAGATTTGTCCTGGTATTTTGGAAAATGACTTTTGCAACGCCTCATTGGAAAATGTCCTGGAGAATTTGTGTGTCATATAATTCCATCACTACGAGGGCAATCTTTTCCCCAACCATATCCAACGAAAAAAACTATTTTCGTCAGAATACGAATCGTGGTGGACAAAAGTGCATGGGAGCTTTCTCGAAGACCATTTGGTATTATTGGTAAATGTTGCTAGGCCAATGCTACCGTGCCTTTAGATATCATGCCTCTCAACTAGAAAGATAAACCTCCTACTTTAAAATCTAAAGTATTCGCATCAGAAATATCATGGGACCTTTGCATAAAAATATTCAAAAAGAGAAGGTGTATGCTCAGGCTCATCAAGTTAATGAGGTTTACTTTTTATTAGGTGTTGTTGTTCCTACTTCCAAGAAACGATCATCCCAAAATAAGAGTGATAGCAGTCATGAGGATCAAAACTTTGAGCGGGTAAAGCCATATTCAAACAATCAAGGAGGCAATGATTTAGGTATAGTTGAGATTATTGACAGCATTGGCAATCCTTCAAGGACTTTGACGGCCAATAATCAGGTAATGATTAAAACATTCTTGTTATCTTGCTATACTTAAGTAACTTTACTAATTGTTTATATTTTTCATGCAGCCGAACAGTGTCGATATTTCGATAACATCACACCAAAGCAAGCCACAAGTTAGTAGTGAATCTGTGGCGGCGCCAGACTCAAGGAAATCACTTCCAACATCTAAGTCAGAGCTAGAGTAAACTTTCATTCCTAATTGCGTAGCAAAATCGGGGCCTAATTTTAACAAACAATCAACACCAACAATGTCTATGAAAGTGTCACGACCCGATTTCTAACCAAGTCGCAACAGGCACTCTATGCCTTAACTTGATGGAGCGGACCATCTTGGCTTTTATTGTTCTATTCTATTTCTACTATGCAATGCATCTCAATACAATCTAAGATAATTTTAAGTAAATTCTTTTCTGAAACTTTCTCCTTCGGGTGCTTTTGTAGAAGATCTTGCTCCTTTTGAGGATGAAGATTCAAAAATAGGGGTTGATAGAGACGCACTTGGATTGTTGTCGTAAAGAGCATGCTTTGCTCTTTTTAATTGGTCCAAAGCTTACAAAGGTAACATCGAGAATACTTTCTGCATCAGCGCAAAACCTGGAATTAGCAGCCTTGGTGGAAGTTGATCTGAAGTTAACTTTCTTGGAAGCCATTGTGACGTTCTTGAACTTTGGTGATTGAAAAGTTGAGATAAAAGGTAGAGATCGTCCCACTGGGCGTGCCGGAATTTGTAGGCAATACATTTACGTCAAGAAAATAATCGAGATCGAAAAATATTACAATAACGTAGTATTTTATTTCAAATGATTTGAGTATTATAATCTGTATGATTTTTCTAATTCTTCTTTCCAATAATAAATAAATTCAAGGGCCTTTGAGCTTGATCTTGAATTTGGATTTGAATTTGATTTGCCCGTCATGATCGCCTTGATGGTCGCCAAGAACAATGATTTTGTCACAAATAAGTAGCCTTGATCTTGAACGCCTTGTATTTGATTTGACTTTGTTCTTGATCTTAAATACTTGAAACTTGCGTTGATGTGTTTGAATGCTTGAACATTTTCCGTTTGTAGAAAATTGTGGTCTCTGATCCACAAGCTCACTTGTGTCTTGTTGTTAGTCCTTCCTTTTTCTCCTCTTAAAATGAGAGAAATGACCCCTTTATATAGGCTTGGATGGAGTAGTCTCCAAGAAAGGCCTATGGATCATGGGCTTAGTCTTCATGGATCGACCCAGTTAGTAGAAAACCATCTAAATGGGCTAGCCCAATAGCATTGAATATTTATTTAAATCAATTTGGTAGATTTAAATAATAAATTCAATATATATTAGCCCATAATATTATTTGGGCCAAAGTATATTTAATTGGGGGATTAAATCCAAATTTCTTATAGATTTAAATTTTAATAAAATTTTAATTACCTACAACAACTACAAAAAAAATATTAATAAATAAATAAATAAATAAGAGTGCATAATTTTATTAGAACGAAAAAATGGAAAAAATAACAACAAAATATGAAAAAAATAAAAAAGACAAAAGACAAAAGACAAAAAAAATGTGATTAAAAAAACAAAGAAAAGAAGGAGAATGACCTTTTGGTGAAGTCTAGACATGGAAAAGAGGGTAGCCTGGTCTTAAAATCTTCAAAAGAAGCATATTTTATCTTTTTTTTTTAAAATGGAAGCATTTTGGTCATTATGTTTTTAAAAGGGGCTCTAAGTGTCATGTTTTCTTGATAGAAGGGATAATTACGGCCTAATGTTCATAAGGTAAACTAGTTTAACAGATTTAGCCAAATTTCTCCTTTATTACCTGTGTAGCCCAATACAACACTTTAGCTTCTTTTAAGACCCTGGTCCCACCTCTCTTTTCTATCTCTCTTCCCCACGTGAATTATACTCAAAAGTGACATTCCTATTTCCTTCTTTCCTTCCTCATATTTTTCTCACATTCCCAAAATACTTTTCTCTTCTTCTCACCTGCCCCTTCCTTTTGCCTTCTTCCTACATCCTTTCCCCTTCATATTTTTCATTTTCTCTTCTGTTGCAATTCACTATTTTTCCTTCATTTTTTGGAGAATGTTGAGCATTTCGAGGAAACTTCTACAGGTGGGTGGGGATTAGATTAGTGGATCTGATTAATCCTTTTACACTCAAAGATAAACAAGATCTTTTAATACTTCACTCAAATAGTAAATTTGCGTCAGACAGAAGAAAATAAATAACAATAGGAGTTTTGATTTTTTAATCTGGTTTAGATTTTTTTGTAATCTTTTTATATGAAATTTAATTTAGTGCATAAACAAGGAACTTGTAGAAACAGTGTGAATACATTATTGATACATAGTTATACACTATGTATACATGTTTATACAGAGGAAATATATTATTTATATATTATATATATAATATATTAGTATATAAAAAGCATATACATCATCTTTTAGATTTTTTAAAAATAAAAAATAAAGATTGTTCTACGGTAGCTCGGTGAAAACGGTAAAAAAATAACATCGAAAGACATTTGGCTCTATGAAATTCAAGGTAACCATATATTGGCTAATCCAGATGTAAGAAGTTAATGAGCTATGCTCGCTCTAAACTGTTTATTTGGGCTGCACATATAAGTATCCCTCGATAGAAATGAGTAAAAATAGCACGAGCTAGCCAGTTTTCGGACTGATAATTGAAAAATAGTGAATGTTTGCAAAATCATTGAAAAATAGTTATTATTTTGCTGCAACACGGAAAGTTCCAGCATAATATACTGGAGATTGGTGCACTTGTGTATGAACTTCCAGCATATTATGCTGGACTCCAGCACACAGAAAGTTCCAGCATAATATACTGGAGATTGGAGTACATGTATTATGGAGCAAAGACCCGAGTGTGGACAGTGGGTGGGGAATCGGACCATTTTTCGGCTATGATGGGGTTGCATCAGGGATCGACACTTAGCCTTTTTTTGTTTGCCCTGGCGATGGACGTACTGACGCGCCACATCCAAGGGGAGGTGCCGTGGTGCATGCTATTTGCAGATGATATTGTATTGATTGACGAGACACAAGAGAGTGTGAACATGCTGTTAGAGGTATGAAGGCGGACCCTGGGGTCTAAAGGTTTCAAGTTGAGCAGGACAAAGACAGAATACTTGGAGTGTAAGTTTAGTGGTGAGACTCAAGGGGAGGAAGGAAGGTGAGGCTAGAATCGCAGGTCATCCCTATGAGAGGAAGTTTTAAGTACCTTGAGTCTGTTATTCAGGGGGATGAGGAGATTGATGAAGATGTCACACATCGTATTGGGGCGAGATGGATGAAATGGAGACTCGCTTCTGGTATTTTTTATGACAAGAAGGTGCCACCGAAACTTAAAGGTAAGTTCTACAGAATGGTGGTCAGACTGACGATGTTGTATGGGGCTGAGTGTTGGCCAGTCAAGATCGCTCATGTCCAGAAGATGAAGATAGCAGAAATGAGGATGTTGAGATGGATGTACGGGCACACCAGGTTAGATAGGATTAGAAATGAGGTTATTCACGACAAGGTGGGTGTGGCCCCTATTGAGGACAAGATGCGGGAAACGCGACTTAGGTGGTTTGGTCATGTAAGGAGGAACACAGACGCCCCGGTGATGAAGTGTAAGAGGTTGACATTGGAGGGCCTACGGAGAGGTAGAGGTAGGCCAAAGAAGAGGTGAGCAAAGGTGATTAGGCAAGACATGGCGCGGCTTCAGCTGACCAAGGACATGACCCTTGATAGGAAGATATGAAGGTCGAGGATTATGGTAGTAGAGTAGGTAGTCTAGAGTGTTCATAACAGTAGTATTTGCACGCAGTCTCGCCTTCTGTTGATAGTAGATTTTTATGACTAATCGTTATTTTCTTTCATTGCTGATTACCTTACTATCTTGTTTTTTTTTATTCTGCTTTTAAATGACTTTTTGACAAGATTGGGTTGCTCTAGTGGTGAGCACCCTCCACTTCCAACCAAGAGGTTGTGAGTTCGAGTCACCCCAAGAGAAAGGTGGGGAGTTCTTGGAGGGAAGGAGCCGAGGGTCTATCGGAAACAGCCTCTCTACCCCAGGGTAGGGGTAAGGTCTGCGTACACACTACCCTCTCTAGACCCCACTAGTGGGATTATACTAGGTTGTTGTTGTTATATGACTTTTTGGTGCTGTCCCTTCTTGTCTATATTTTTATTAATGTGGTGCTTATACTTTCCTGAGCCGAGGGGCTATTGAAAACAACCTCTCTATCCTCACAAGGTAGGGGTAAGGTCTGCGTACACACTACCCTCCCCAGACCCCAATGGTGTGGGATAATACTGGGTATGTTATTGTTATTGTTGTTGTTGTTGTTATTGGAGCAGATGTGTATGAACTTCCAGCATATTATGTTGGACCAATATATTATGCTGGAACTCTAGTATATTATGATGGAAATCCAGTATATTATGCTGGAAGTTCATGTGTAAAAAATTCGAACTCCGGTATATTATGCTGGAATATTTTTCGGATTTTGAACAGTGTTTTCGTTCAGATTTATCTTCACATGAAAAATGGCTAAAATTCGATTACTTTTGAAATTGTGCCTATTTTTCAATTACCACTTATAAATCTGACTATTTTTGAATTTCACTCTAGAAATGACGTACTTGGACCTTAAGTCGCAAACTTGTCGGTCCAATATGGGTATTGGATCACTTTGTAGAAAAGCTTGTAGCTAACTGCATATGTGTTGGTCCAATATGGCTGTTGAGAAAATAATTCCTTTTAGTTCCATATGTGTTGCATTGTTCTTCTTCATCAAGAACACCATAGTTTTCAATTTTAGAAACTTGAAATTCTATCCACATGAAGAGTAGGTATTCATATCTTTTTATCAGTTTAGGTACATTTCTACATTTGTTCGAGGATGAACGTTTTTTAGAGGTGGAGAATGTAACGATCTGATAGGTCATTTTGAGTTTTAGCTTTCCATTTCATAATTTGAGACTTTCAATAGCCTAATTTGACATTTTATGACTTACGTGTGTGGTCTATTTTGATTTCTGAAAAATTTAAATGTGATTTTTTAAAAGAAACTTGATTTTAAGACGTAAAAGTTGTTGGAATTGACTAGAGTCAACATTGTTGGTAAACAACCTCGGATCGATATTTTGATGATTCCAATAGGTTCCTATAATAATTTTGGACTTGTACGCATGTTTGCTTGGGATCCTAGGTGATCCGAGACCGTTTCAGCGAAGTTAGAAAAATAAGTTTATGAACTTTGAAATCTTTAAGTTTTTAAGGTTGAATCTTGATTGTAGATATTATTTTTGATGTTTTGAGCTTACGAGAAAGTTCATATGAGATTTATATACTTATGTGGATATTTGGGTGGGGTCCGAGGAGTTGAGGGTGCGTTTCGGGGAAGTTTTCGCCTATTCTTTTACAAGTTGCAACAACTGAACTGCTACTGGTATAGTATGCATCGCGAATGCGAGCTTGTTTTGGGTTTGCGAAGGGTTACTTGGGCTGGGGAGGTTTTACTCTATGCGATCAAGAATCTGAGCTCATGAACGCGACGCCCTGGGGGGATTTGGCCTTCGTGAACACGACTGCTGATTTGCGAACGTGTAGACTTGGATGCTTGGGGACTGTTGGACGTTTCTTCATCGCTAACGCGACATCAGGGTCGCAAACTCGGAGGCTTGGGGGTGACATCCTTCGCGAACGCGAAGAACACCTGATGCCCATGTATATAAAAGGCTGAAAATCGTGATTTAGCCACGCTTGACCATTTTTGAGACCTAGATCATGGATTGAGGAGATTTTTCAGAGAATTTTCATCCCAACTTCTAAGGTTAGTAATTTTTACTTAGTTTTGATTTATTTTCATGAATTCCCATAAATTTTTATTTCTAAATCTAGTATTTTCTAGTGTAGAAATTGGAATTTTGGGAAAATATTTATGGGGATTAATTTTGGAGATTTGGACCTCGATTTGAGGTCCAATCTTAATGCAAATCATATATTTGGAATCGGGAGAGAATGGATAAATAGAAATTGATCTTAATTTCGGATTTCGGCCATGTGCTCGTATTGAATTTTTGTTGTTTTTTCCAAATATGATAAATATCAAAAAATATTTATACTAAGGTAGTTTCTAAAGCTTGTTTTGACTTATTTGTGCATTATTTGACTAAATTAGTGTGATTTGAAGGCTTGTTCTAAAGGAAAAATCGTGGTGGATTGTTGATTTAGTTCCGAAAAGAGGTAAGTTGCGTGGTTAACTTTGATTTTGAGGGAATTCAAATATAATTGGACTATTTGCTACGTGTTCTACGTGTTGGGGACGACGTTTATGCAAGGTAACGAGTGCATATGCGTTGTTATGGGTTAAAATATGCGGGTAGAACTAGCTTATTCTAGTCATTACCTACTTTATTCTTTTATTTATTAAATGATTTTAGTTATTTCCTGCTTTTACTTGATATATGCCTTTATTTGATACATGCTCTTACTTTTGATATATGTATTTATTCAATTTTTACTTGTCACATGCTTTTACTTGTTCATGATTTTACTTAATAAATGTCTTTACTAGAACATGTCTATACTTGTTTCATACCATACTTGCTTCTTGCCATTTTTACCTATGCTATGTTGGGATTGTGTGATCATTTGATCGTTTGCGTGAATAACTTTGTTTGGATACTTATTGAGTTACATGAGTGAGATTAGCCCTAGGATATGAGATTGCCATTACTCTTTGTTCGTGCTCATCTTTTCCTTAGTAAATTATACTTATCTATTCTCCTCGATAGTTTATTATGAATTTTACCATGTGGATGGTGTTGTTGGACGTTTCTATGTGAATTAATGTTTGGGTGTGTTGGATCGGTTGTGTGCCACAACGTATGTGTTATGAAATATTGGTATTGTTTGTGATATAGCCTTCTTTGTGGACTTTGGGTATGTTGATTATGGATATTATTCTTCTCTGTTGATTTGAGCTGCTGAATAGGGTGTTGATTGTATTGTTCGAAAAACTTGGTTATTACTTTTGTCTTCGAAATCTTTTATCATTCTTGCCTTTTATTCTGTTATTATTACTGTTATCTCTATTATTCTGGTAAGTGTCTTGTCATAACCTCGTCACTACCTCGTCGAAGTTAGGCTCGATACTTATTGAGTATAACGGATCGGTTGTATTCATACTATACTTTTGCACTTCTTGTGCAGATTCGGACATTGGTACCAGTAGAATCCCAAGAGGTTCTTAGCCGTTACCAGTTAGATGACTCGAGGTAGAGCTGCACAAACGTCCGCTGGCCCTAGATTTTTCTTCCCATTTTCCCTATTCCTATTTATTTGGCCAGACATTATTATATTCGTTGCAGATATTGTATATAGTATTCTTAGTAGCTCATGTACGCCACGATATCAAATCTTCGGAGGTTGTGTAGAGCGTTTGATTTTGGACTTATTTATGTATTTAAGATTTTTACTCTTGTTCTATACTATTATGCCGTTTTCTGTTAGTCTCATTTCTTTATTTATTGTTAAGTGGTGGCTTGCCTAGCAAGCGGTGTTAGGCGCCATCACGACCCCATTAGTTGGAATTTTGGGTCATGACATATAATTTAATATATTTTGGGTCACATAACTTGGGTATCTACCATAACAACTTATTATAACTCCTTGTGGATACGATCTCAATTCTTTGGGTCACTATTTTTGCTACAGTCGCTTTATACTCTAAACAAGGGTGTAATTTAGGCGTATCAAATGGATCGCCCTGGCATGAATCCGAATTGATTCTCAAAAAAATAATCTAAATATACTAAGTCGTGCTAAAATAAGTACAACTAATAAGTACTATAAATTATATGACTAAACACTAAAGAAAAAAATAAAATTAAGTTATGTATTTTTACTGTTTAATCCAATGCAAAACTAAAAAAAATAGATATTATTCAACACCATTGCTATCCCTAATGTTAGATTGATTTTTTTTGTTAGCATTAGTATTGATTTTGTTATGTTTTGGACTTATATAAGTTACTAACATTTATGGGTTATAAAACTTATTGGATCATTCAAAAATTCTAATTCCAAGCCTGAAATAATACATAAAAGATAAAAATTATGAAAAGTTTAAAAAATATTTATAAATTATATTATAACAAATATTATGTACAAAATATTTTTAAAATTATATATATATTATATCGGGTTAGTTTGGTTTCGATTTGACTATTTAGCTAAAACCAAGCCAAACAAATTATGGTCAAATTGTTTTTAATACCAAACTAAATCAAATCGATTCACTAGTTCTAATTATTTTTGTTTAATTCGAATTATTAGTTTGATGTCAATTTTCTTGTACACCCCTCGGTATGCTACTTGCGTTGTCATATCTTTGTCAAGTATGTGACATGAACCACTTCATTGTCAACAAATTAATATATTAATTGAGAAGACTTTGGAGTTACTAGGTCTTTAATTAAATAAACAGAAGGTCGAGTTTTCTCTTTATGGTTAGTTGGTAAAGAATCATTCCCTTATATATATATTTTATATATATATATATATATATATATAAGGTACATATTTGAGATGAATAAGCTTCACATCAATTTTTTTTTCTCTTTCTTTATGTGCTAACAAATTAATATGTTGAGTATCTAAATTTGCATCTGTACACGCATTTGGTACTTTCTTGTAAATATCTCTTAATAAAAAGTGGTATGAGATACTTCATTCGTTCCATTGTATGTGACACATTTACAATTTGGAGAGTCAAAGAGATTCTCTTTGACCATATTTTTTGTAAATACTTGAATATTTTGAATTGTTAACTATTGTGACTTGCAATACTTTTTATATAATTTTTGAATATATAAATTTATTTTTAAAATTCAAAAAATCCTATATCTGAATTCACAAAAATATTAGTCAGCTTGACCTTCGCGCTAGGAACTGCATCACGCCAATTGGAATGAAGTAGTTGTTTTAGCGTATAGGCTTCTCGGGTTATGATTAGTACATTAGTTTATTTGTGTATATTGTGTTTGTATTGAATCGAGTTAGAGTTGAGTTGGTCAAAATAAGACACACAGCCATGTCTTAAATTTCTGTATCATAAGCATCTTTTATATAGGCGTACCCCTGCCCCTCCCAGTTTCCCTTCATCAGCATGTAACGTTTGACTCCTAGAAATTGCTGCACATATAGCTTTGAGCATGAAGGTAAGTTGAAACAAGACTGATCTCGAATTGCTTTCTTTGTCGTTTGTTCTGTCCTTGGCTAATCTAATGTCAATTTGTTATACAGCAAAAGGTCGTGATTGATCTCCCACTGAGCACTGACAAGAGCAGATCAAAGGCAATGCAGATTGCTGTAAATATTCGAGGTATGTGTGTGATTTTTCTAATTCTTTGCTTTTCATCTCCTATATATGAACATTGATATTCGAGGAAGGAGCTCTTGACACTTTTTATTCTTCTAATATAATGTTATTGAGGCGGGTGGATCTTATATTCTATAGTTTTAATTTAACCGATCAGTAATTTCTGAATGAACATAGATGGTTATAAGTTATGAATCATCAAATTCACCGAATAATAAATTCTAAACTCATAATTTTAAAAGAATAATGCGTTCCATCTAAATTCTAAATAAATGAATCAATTAATTTTGTATAGAAAAAAGCATGAGAGCTGAGTGGATTGACTCATTGCAGGGGTTACATCGGTAAATATAGACAAGGAAAAAAGTCATTTGGTGGTGATAGGAGAAGGAATTGATTCTTTTGAACTAATGAAGTGCCTAAAGAGGAAATTCAGGTGCGCTAGCATTGTGAGTGTGGAAGAAGTGAAACCTCCTAACAAAGAGGCCGAAGAAAAGAAGAAGAAGGAAGAAGAAGAAAAGAAGAAGAAGAAGGAAGAAGAAGAAAAGTGCAAATTACAATGTTGCCCACCAATTAACCCTCCATGCGTACAGTATTATCCAGTATGTCAGCCTGTTTATGACAATTACAACCAAAGTTGCTCTATTTTGTGATGCAACTTTCGGAATTCCCAACAAATTCTTGATGCTCTATTTTTACTTTCTATGATTACGAGACATACCACAGTGATTTGTATTTTCCAGTTATACAAATTAATGCTTCAATAATGGACACTCAAGTAATTTTTTAAAAGGAACTTTTGCCAATAGAACTGGCTTACGAACTAACTAGAGGAGTATAAGAAAAAAACTAACTAATAATAAGGGTCCTCTTGAATCAACAAACTTTTTCCTTTTTTTATTTTTGTATTTTTTATTTGAGCAGCGCTAACAATTTAAAAAATGTCACATGATATAAAAATATGAAACAATATATATTGTTTCAATTCTATACTAGTTGGATTGAATGTATAAATTATTTATATCAAATTTCATTACTAACAAAAATGTCAACCTACTTACATCTCTACTTTCATATATTTCTGATTTTACAATTGAAAGAAGAAATACGAAATGGTCATCCTAATTACTTCTCTTTCTTCTTCGTTGTTTACCCTAAAAAATGAGTAACAATTAAATTTATACACGGTTTAAAGAATATGTGATTTAATTCAATATGAATGATCTAAGAACAACAAGTAATTAAGTTAAAGAAAAAATAAACGATCAAACCAATTGTAATGTAATGATAAAGCCTGATCTTAAGTTGAACACTGAAATTCGGCCTCGATCGAACCGTCGATATAAGCTCGGTTGTGATTAAAGAAGGAGAGAATAAATGAAGAACGCTTTGAATAATAGCTAGAAGACAAAAATAAACTTTTATTACTTTGTTTTGCGTGTCAACAATGTGTCAAAATAAAAAAAACTCTTCCCTTTATATAATAGGGGAATTTCAATTCTAATACAAGTCTAAATAAGGTAAAAATCTTCTTTTTATGGTACATGCCGATCCGCAGTTGATATCGGACGAGATTCGCTGTAAAATCCGGTTGATGGCGAACGTTACGGCTCCCTACTTGTCATGCCTAACCGTTCCTCCTTTTCTCGTGGTCTCGAAACTTTACTTAGTTCGGGTTCATTATTTCACCATGCCCGATCCCAGATACATCGTTTACTCCTTCCGAGTTCCGATACGAGGGGTCATTCGGCCTTGTTTGTAGTTGTGTCGAACCGTGCTTCCCTCTTGTTTCCTTATCGGGGAATCGGGGAAAACTTTACCTCCGATTTTACCCGTACACAAATAGTCCCCTCGCTTTTTGGAGTGATTTATCAAAGCGACGAGAAGCGATTAATTGACCCCGGTTCCTTCTTCCTTACGCTATAACCGAGTGAGCGGGTCAATGAAACATCCCATCAATCATGTCGTTATGAATTCGGACATGTGTCAGCCGCCGGTTGACCGTCCTCGAATGCGAAACGTCACGCATTGATTACCCTTTCTTTATAAAATCTTCGGTCCTTTTTTTACTTTTTTATTTCAGATTCCAGAGCTCCTTAATTTACCCCCGAACTTTTCACTTGTTCTTAACCTCTTCAAATCTTCATACATTATTCTATATAACTTCATATCTTCATCTTCTCCTGTTCAAATTTTCATACTCCATCTTCAAACCTTGATGCTTGACCTTCAAACCTTCATCCTCATCTTCAAATCTTCATCCTCTCCTTTAAATATTCATATTTCTCAGAAATCGATGGCAAAGACTTCAAAATCTGTGCCTCAACAGACCGTACCTTCAACTTCTAACCCGGATACTGATGCTGAGGTGGCCGTTCCTGAAGTGGCCCCGGAACCTCCCCTGAAGAACTTCATCCCCGTAGGTTACTCTATTGAAAATGACTTCAAGGTCGAAAATACCTCCAGTCAACAGGATCGAGGTGAGGAGGTATGAAGGTACATATGCTCCATTACCGAGGATACGCTCCCTACAGTCCGAGAGGACTATAAATGGAAGGGCAAGGAGGCGGTCGTCCCCGGTCCTGATGAGGACATCACCACACATGTGGAGGGGTACCTAAGTGTTTACACATACCCCTTCACACTTTTCCCCGTAGACCCATAGTCCTCGACTTTTGCAGAAGGTACAAGGTCTGCCTCGGGCAGATTCATCCGTCCTTCTGGAGGATCATGATCCTTCTCCGCCATTATTTTTAATAACACTGAAGCACCCCGGTTTACCCTCGACTATCTCCTTTGTCTCTACAGTCCCTGAATCTTCCGAGAGGGACTAATCAAGCTCGTTCATCGTGCGAGGAATGCTCTATTCTTGAGCATCGATGAGGATAGGGATCGAGGCTGGAAGGGAAGATTCATTTGGGTGAAAACCGAGGATCTCATTCTCTCCAAGTTCCTACCGTTGCTTGAAAAGTGGAACCTAACCCGTAAGTCCTTATTCCTTTTTAGTACTTGGAATTATTTTGGATTTTTTGTTGTTGTTCTTCTTCTTCATTTCTTGGTTCTACCATCGTGCAGCGGTTACCCAAGTCCCCAACGTAGTTCCTCACTTCAAAGAGTGGGTCGAAGGGATCTATATGCAGATGTCGTATTTTGAGCGTGAATGGCGCAAGCTCTCGAAGGGCAAGTAGGAGGCCCATTCCCATGGTAAGTGCTTTTCCGGATCAAAGTTATTCATATATTCAAATGTTTTTCTCTAAATCCTTTTCTCCTATCATAGGTTTGCCCAAGACTACCGAGCTTTGGGAATTGGACGAGGATAAAGCCTCGTCCTCACCCGATAAACCCTCGGCTTAGGGACGACCTGAGGCTGCTGCGAAGAAAGAAGATAAGAAGAGAAATAAAAGAAAGTCTTCGGGTTCCCCGGACGCCGAAGCCAAGAAGAAGAGGGCAGCGGTCCGGGCCCAAAAAAGCAACAAGCAGAGTACCTGGGCCAGGGTACTGGACTCTGACTCCCTCTACCGGCTCAGGGATTACCCTGAAGATGACGAACTAAAGTTCGTCTCCCATAGGCCGGCCATTGATGAAGAAGAGTAGGCGACAACCGAAGGAAGTGGCCGAGAGGCTGACCCCTCTTTAGCTTTGGAGCCAAAAGGAAAATCAGAGGCTACGGTCTCTCGAGAAACCATCCCTGCTTAGAGGGAAGCTACCAGTGTTACTGACATTGCGTAATCACCATCCCATACAGAGTCATTATTCGACGAGGCCCAGGCCGTCAAGGAGAAGCCAAATGAGACGGTACGGTCCACAGACGAGGCCCTCAACCTTTTCTTTAATGGTGTGGACATCGGTACGTTGGAGGATTACTCGGGGTTTGGTCACCTGGAGATCCCAAAACAAAGTCGTGTCATCGGAAGCAGGCGAGCCGAGCTCTAGCCCGAAGTTAGTGAAGCAGTTCCCTGCTCCGTGCATGGATTCCAACCGTGAAAGAATGGTTGTGTTTACTATCCCGGTGGACACCCGGGTGCTGTTCGAACCGGTGGGTGTGGCGAGCCATCTTCACTGCCTGGTGACCAAAAGGGACCAGGCTAAGATGAATGAGGTGAGCACACCATGCCTCTTCATCGAGGCACAACAAGTACTGAACCGGGTAAGATTCCCTTTCCTTGTGCCCTTCGTGCATCTTATTTAACTTCAGTGTATCCTCACAATCTTATCAATTTGTTTTTCAGGTCTTCCGTGCTCTACTATGAAAGCTTTCATCAGTCTCGGATGGAAGTAAGCTAGCTTGAATTCGAGCTCAAGGAGCAAGTCTGGAAGAAGGACATGCACAGGGTTCTCATTGAGCAAAAAGACGAGGCCCTTAAGGATCTCCCTATTCTTCGAGCTAAGCTGAAAAAAGCTCAAAGAGAGGCTTTGTCCGTGAAATGGGAGTATGCTGAAATGGTCGAGAAGGTAAGGATATTTGAGATTAAAAATGATAGGTTATGCGTAGTGACTAACGACGCAACCTCGCAGGTCCAAGAGAATATAGACCTAATTGACCATCTCCGGGCTGAGATGAACGAGCTTAAAACTTCAACCGAGACGCTGAGGAGCAGGATGGACCTTCTAGCCTCAGAAAATGAGGCTACCAAGGAGGAGTTGGCATCGGTCAAGGACCAGCTCCAGGTGACGAAGGATATGGTTGACAAGTGGTCTCGGCTAAATGATGAGCTTCGGGAACAACTAGATTCAACCATCTCGAAATGGGATGACCTCGACCGGGAATATACTGCACTGAATTCCAAGTTAGAGGAAGCCTCGATCGATTCCTCCGAGTTTGAGGAGATGCTGGCCCAATACAAAACCGGCGTGGAAATAGACGAGGCCCACTTAATAACAAAGGCCGAGTATGTAAAATGACTTTCCTGGAGGGAGACCCTCGAGGAGATTCATGCCCAGGGGTTTGATCTGCCGGTCGATATTGAAGAGGCCAAGAGGCTTGAGGACGAGGCAAAAGAGCTATATGAGCCCGAGGGTTCCGGTGTTGAGTCGGGCTACGGTGAAGATTAGGCGGAGATGCCTTAGCTTCTATTTTTTTTCTTTTGTGTATTTTTATTTAATTATTTCGAGGCTGTTTTATCATGCCTTTGTAAATATTTTTGGAATATATGAAATTTTTCCTTCGGCTACACTGTGTCTTTTATTTTTTAGTATCTGTTTGCAATTTTTTATTTGAAGACCGTCATTAATGCCTTAGCATAGAATTGGACATAATATAGAGTACTCGTTCTCTGAAAGCCCGAATGAGGCCCGGTTTCAAAAATAACTTCGAGTTGTTTAGGCTTCGAAATCTTGATACAAGACGAAGACCTTAAAGATACTTGAGTGTTTTAGTCGTACATGATGGTGTTTTGCCAAGGGTAACCTTTTAATAGGTTTTAATTATATGTACGGGCCTTACTTTTTGAGTACGGACATGGACGTCTCTGAGCCATTTTAAGTTGGACGTAGCCTCATGTTCGGGACCTGCCTAATAGGCTCGGTGCCTCCAGGATTCGATAGCCCGAGCTATCCGATCTTTTTATCGGGCGATAGTCCCCGAGTCGGGGTGGCCCGTAGGCTCAAGGATTTTGGATCCGTTATTTTTTTTAGTAACTCAACGAATATATCAACGGTATAAATGCAATGCGATAAAGTATAAAGGGAAAAATTCTTTCATTGCTTTGAATGTAGAGTACTTAATCGGAGGCACATAAGCTTTTTTCTATGGAAAGAATGAGCTACATAGGTACGGTGCGTTTGACCGTTTGACCTTTACAACGGATCCTAATCATCAAGCCTTGGATTTTAATAAAATCTTCTAAGGATCCTAACTTAGGGGGTAATGACCCCCCAATATTGGAGACCGAACTTGTGAGGGCTCAAATACTGTTGGTCCGATATAGGTGATCAGCAGCTCCGACTTTAAGCCGGCCTTCGAAACGAAGGTAGCACATTTTACTGTTACCTCGTTAAAAACCTTGTTGTAAAACCCACTTCGGGAAAAATCGGTTCAAGGAAAAAAGAGTACAATAGGTGCTTTCTGACCTAATTGTCAAATTTTCCCTCGGGCAAGTACCTGCATAAGTTTGTCCACAGCATAACAAATTTCAAAGGGAATTGTGTTCATACCTTAGCAGTAGTATCGCCTTAAGTGAGCCACGTTCCAGTTGTTCGGTAGTTGTACACCATTTCCAGACTCGAGTTTATACGAACCTTTCCCGGTTATTCCGACAACTCTATACAGACCTTCCCAGTTCGAACCCAATTTCCCGTCGTTTGGGTTCTTAGTGTGTAGCGTTACTTTCCTTAACACCAAGTCCCCAACTTGGAAATATCGAAGGTTAGTTCTTCGGTTGTAGTATCTCTCCACTCGCTACTTTTGGGTAGCCAACCAGACCAGGGCATCTTCTCGCCTTTTGTCCAATAAATCCAAACTCATGGTCATGGCCTCGTTGTTTGACATCTCGGTAGCATACTGGAACCTCAGGCTCAATTCCCCCACCTCGACCGGGATTAGGGATTCTGCACTGTAGACTAGAGAGAACGGGGTCGCACAGGTACTTGACCTCGAGGTCGTTCAGTATGCCCACAAGATTTCGGGTAAGATTTCTTTCCACTTTCCCTTCGAATCGGTCAATCTCTTTTTCATGTTTTGGAGTATAGTTTTATTTGTTGACTCGCTTGTACGTTACCACTAGGGTGGTAAGGTATTGATAATATCTTTTTGATTTTGTGGTCTTCGAGAAACTTACTTACCTTGCTGCCGATGAACTGCTTTTCGTTGTCGCAAACGATCTCGGTTGGTATTCCGAATCAACATATTATGCGGTTCCAGATGAAGTCAATGACCTCTTTCTCCCGAACCTTCTCGAATGCCTGAGCTTCAACCCACTTGGAGAAATAATCGGTCATGAGTAGTATGCATTGGGATTTATAAGGCGCCCATGGTAGGGGGCCAACAATGTCCATCCCTCGTTTCATAAACGGCCATGATGATAAGACTGGATGAAGCATATCTCCCGGTTGATAAATCATCGGGGCGTGTCTTTGACACTTGTTGCATTTTCGTACGAAGTCTTTCGCATCTTTCTCCATCTCATTCCAGTAGTAACCGACTCTGATTAATTTATGAACCAGGGATTTTGCTCCTGAGTGATTCCTACAAATGCCCTCGTGGACCTCTCTCAGGCGTAGCCAGTCTCCCCAAACCAAGCACCTAACTAGTGGGCCGAAAAAGGATCTTCTGAATAATTTTCCCTCGACCAAGATGAACTGGCAGCTTTGGTGCATGGGGCCCTCGATTCCTTTGTATCCAATGGCAATTTTCATGTCTTTAGGTAGTATATGTATTTGTTTCTCCAATCCTAAGTCAATCTTGTTGAGTTTGCCTCCACGTGACCAGTTGGCCACAAAGTCCGCCAAAATCTGAGATTTTATGGCAGTCTGGGGTTTATACTCGATATCGTACCTGCTAATTTCTACTGCCCATATGGCCAACCGGCCCTAGAGCTCGAGTTTATGCATGATATTCCTCAGCAGGTAGGGGGTCACGACACATATGGGGTGGCATTGAAAGTATGATTTCAATTTCCTAGAAGCGCTTACTAAGGCGAGCGCTAATTTTTCTAAGTTCAGATACTTTGTTTAGGCATCGCCTAGGGTTCTACTAACAAAATAAATAGGAAATTATGTACCATCTTCTTCCCGAACCAGGATACCACTTACCGCCGCCTCAGAAACCGCCAAGTAGAGGTATAACTGTTCATCCGCCTTCAAAGTGTGCAGCAAGTGAGGGCTCGATAGGTATCGATTGAGTTCTTCTAAAGCTTTCTGGCATTCCGGGGGTCTAATAGAAGTTGTTCTTCTTTTTTAATAGTGAGAAAAACCGATGTCTCTTCTCCGACGATCTTGAATGAATCGGCCCAATGCGCATATACTCCCAGTTAGCCTTTGTACTGCCTTAATGTTATCAACTATGGTGATGTCTTCTATGGCCTTTATTTTGTATGGGTTGATCTCTATTCCCCGGTTAGATACCATGAACCCCAAAAACTTGCCTGAGCTAACCCCGAATGCACACTTCTCCGGGTTTAGCTTCATGCTGTACTTCCTCAATATATCGAAGGTTTCCTGCAAATATTTCAAAATGGTCTTCTGCTCGCAGGGACTTAACCAACATATCATCAATATAAACTTTCATTGATTTCCCTATTTGTTCTTCGAATATCCGGTTAACTAGGCGTTGGTATGTGGCACCTGTGTTCTTTAGAACGACAGTACATTGTAACAGTAGGTGCTGAATTTTGTTATGAAAGAAGTGTTTTATTGATTGCCATGGTCCATCCGAATTTGTTTGTACCCGGAATAAGCACCGAGAAAACTCAGTATCTCATGTTCGGCCGTCGCGTCGATCATTCGATCGATGTTAGGCAAAGGGAAAGAGTCCTTTGGACATGCCTTGTTTAGATCCTTATAATCTACATACATCCTAAGTTTATTTCCTTTTTTAGGTATGACTACTATGTTAGCTAACCAATCCGGGTATTTAACTTCCCGAATGGATCCTATTTTCATAAGTTTAGATACCTCGTCTTTGATGAATGCATGTTCAATCTCGGACTATGGCCTTCTCTTCTACTTAACCGGATGGAACTTTGGATCCAAGCTCAATTTGTGAGTTTTTACCTCCGGTGGGATCCTTGTCATGTCTAGATGGGACCAGGCGAAATAATCGGCAAGGTATACCTTTCGATCCGGTAGGTGCTCGATCAATATAACATGCTCCGTCTCCTCGATCATCGATTTGGTGGCGTCGGTATCATCGAGCGCTATAAAAGATCTTGGGACGCCGTAATCATCCTCATCGTCCGCTCCGTGCTCCTTCTGTTTTTCCAGCTTAGTTGAGGCCGATATCAATGATTGCTATTTAGTTTCTTTTTCTTTGGTCGGTTCCCTGCTTTTTGATGTTGAAACTACGGGAAACAAGATTACTTCATCGACAACGAACATTTCCTTTGCGGTAGGCAGTTTCCCGTAGACTGTTTTGACTCCTCTTGGAGTGTGAAATTTCAGTGCCTAATGTAAGGTCGAATGCACCTCTCTCATGTTGTGAAACCATGGCCTTCCGAACAAGGCATTGTACCTCATATCCCTTTTGATCACGTAGAACTTTGTTTCTTGGGTGGTCCCAGTAGTGTTTACCGGTAAAGTTATCTCACCTTTCGTGGTCTCGCACGCCATGTTGAATCCGTTCAACACCCAGACCGCCGGTACGATTTGGTCCTGCAACCCAGTTGTTCTACGACCCTCGATCAAATGATATTGGCTGAGCTACCTGGATCGATCAACACACATTTATCCCGAGATTTATTGATAAGTACGGATATTACCAGTGTATCATTATGAGACTGGACGATGCCCTTGTCGTCTTTGTCACTGAACGGGATGGCTCCTTCTGGGACGTAATTCGGGGTGCATTTTTCCCTTGTGATAGAAACTTTGGTGCGTTTTATCATTGGCCCTTGGGGGATATCCACTCCATCAATGATCAGGTTGATCACGAGTTGGGGATCCTCTTCTTCAACCTGTTTGTTGGCGTCCCTATTTCTGAAGTGGTTTTTGGCTCGCTCGCTTAGGAATTCCCGAAGGTGTGCATTGTAAAATAATCGAGCTACTTCTTCTCTTAACCGTCGACAATATTCGGTCATGTGACTGTGAGTACCGTGGTATTTACACACCAAGCTATGATCTCTCCGGGCGGGATCGGACTGCAGTGGTCGGCCACGTACTCTCTTTGATGCATCCTATGGTCGACACTATACTTGCAGCATCTATGTTTAAATTATACTCTAATAATCTCGGTGCTTCCCTACTCCCGAGCGACCTTTCAAACCCATTCTTGCTCATCAGGACACGGTTCCTCGGTCCTCGATAATTTCTCGTGTATTTCCTTTTCGGGCGGCGCTCAGATCAATTTTCCCTCCGATCTGCACCGTACAGTTGGTATCGAGCTCGGATCAGCCTCGACTCCTGATCGATGATTCTCTTATACCTGTCATCAGTTCTATTGGGGTAAACAGACCCCAAAGGGGCCCCGAGTTGGTCGTCCTCAACTTTGATCTTCGATTGATACCGGGTGTGGACGTCGGCCCAGGTGACCACCGGGTACTTCACAATGTTTTGCTTTACCTGCTGAGAAGCCACAGAACTTTAAGGGTTGCGCCCTCGAGTAAATGCCTTAACGACCTAATCATCCGCGATTTATGGCATATCCATCCGTTCCATCTTGAACCTCGACACAAACTCTCTAAGCATCTTGTTATCCCTTTTCTTGACTTGAAAAGGTCTGACTTCCTCGTCTCGACCTTGATGGCGCCAGCATGGGCCTTTACGAAAGCATCTGCAAGCATTGCAAATGAGTCAATAGAATTTGGAGGCAAGTTGTGATACCATATCATTGCTCCCTTGGACAAGGTTTCCCCAAAACGTTTCAGCAATACCGACTCTATTTCACCGTCTTCCAGGTCATTCCCTTTAATTACGCGTATATAGGAGGTTACATGCTCATTTGGATCCGTGGTCCCATTATACTTGGGAATGTCGGGCATTCGAAGCCTCTTAGGGATCGACATCGGTGTCGCACTCGGGGGAAAGGCTTATGAATGAACTTTTTGGAGTCCGACCCCTTCAATATCGGCGGTGCTCCCGGGATTTGATCGACCCTGGATTTATAAGTTTCTACCTTATTGTTGTTGGCCTCTATCTTTTTCTCGCCAGACTCCATTAGTTTTGTCAATGCTTCGAGCATCTTCATCACCTCAGAAGTTTCCCGGAGCTCGAATTCACACGGTTCCACGATAACTTATTCATCCCTTCGAGTATTTTCCTGGGATTGCTCGGGCTTGACCCTATTAAGGGTGTGGCTCTGGTTCTGTAACTGTGTTATCGCCGATTGGTGAGCTTGTAACATTTTAAAAATCAACTGCAGGCTCACCACATCACCTTCACCTTCGGGCGCCTCTCAAGCCTTTGGTCGGGGTCCCCCGCACCTTCAAGCGCCTCTCAGTCGGTAGATTGATGTTGGTAGCAACCTGTGAGTTAGCATCGACCAGGTTGGCAGTTGGGACACAATTGGGGTCAACAGGGGGCACATCATTGCTAGGTATCATGTTATTGTTCTCGCCGTGATGATCTGATTCAGCGTCAACGTTCAAGTGAGCAGACTGAGAATAACATCCTTAGGCTAACCTAGAATCAAAACTTCAAAGAACAAGCATAAAACATGTTGTGTTATGCGGATGCGTATCAAATCACAAGTATTATCCTTAGCCCCCACGGTGGGCGCCAAACTGTTTACCCTAAAAAATGAGTAACAATTAAATATGTATAGAGTTTAAAGGATATGTGATTTAATTAAATACGAATGATATAAGAATAACAAGTAATTAAGTTAAAGAAACAATGAACGATCAAACCAATTGTAATGTGATGATCAAGCCCGATCTTAAGTTGAACACTAAAGCTCGGCCTCGATCGGACCCTCAATATACGCTTGGTTGTGATTAAAGAAGAAGAGAATAGCTGAAGAACGCTTTGAATAGCAGCTAGAAGACAAAAATGCTTTTATTGCTTTGGTTTGCGTGTCAAGAATGTGTCAAAATAAAAGAAACTCTCCCCTTTATATAGTAGGGGAATTTGAGTCCTAATACAAGTATAAATAAGAAAAAATCTTCTTTTTACGGTAAATGTCGATCCACAATTGATATCGGATGAGATTCGCACCGTAATATCCGGTTGAGGGCGAACATTACGGCTCCTTACTTGTCAAGCCTAACTGTTCCTCCTTTTTTGGTGGTCTTGAAACTTTATTTGGTCCGAGTCCATTATTTCGCCGTGCCCGATCCCAGATACATCATTCACTCCTCCCTGGTTCCGATACGAGGGGTCCTTCGGCCTTGTCTGTAGTTGTGTCGAACCGTGCTTCCCTCTTGTCTCCGTTGGCTCGCTACTCTTTCCTTTATCCGTGACTCTCACTAACTAAGGTTTTGTGTCAACATCATGGTTGTTGATATCCGTTGAAACTCAAGAATGTGGACCCATTATTTAGCAAATCAGAATTTCCAAAATTTCAAATTTGTTTCCAAAATTCCACAGCTGAATATTCAACAAATTTAGGAAACAAGGGACTAGGGAAGGGTGGCTCAGTTGTGCCTTCTTTTCCAATTTTCTATTTCTTAGGCTTCCAATTTGTTTACTGAATCTCCTATATGAATATTTAACAATTTCAAAAGGACAACGGAGGGCCAGTTGTACCTTTTTTTTTTTTTTAATTTTTAATTTCTACGATTTCCAATTTATTCACTGAATTCCCCGTCTGACCTAACAATTTCAAAAGGACAACGGAGGGCCAGTTGTACCTTTTTTTTTTTAATTTCTAATTTCTACGATTTCCAATTTATTCACTGAATTCCCCGTCTGACCCGGCTGTGCCTTCTTTTTTTTTTTAATTTTTTTTTTAATTTTTTTTTTTAATCTTTAAATATGTAGACTTTCAATGATTGGAGGGAGCTCCATTAATTATCGCCTCAAAAGAAGTATATTAGTAGTATAATTCTTTTAATTCATCCTATCGCATGCAGCATGCTTGCCAATAAGTATTCCTTTTCAAAATTCCACTCTGCCGAATATATGTATATCATGCTTCCATTTGTTTTCTTCTAATCTTTGTAACTACTAACTACTGTATACTAACTATCATCAGAGGCTTCCCTCAAGTTATGCTTTGTCATATTAATATTCTTTGCGGTTTAATATTTTTTTGGTAACATTAGTTAACCTGTTTATGATTAAATCGAAAAGTACAATTTAAATAATTTAACCTTTTTGAATACTCTTTTATTTAATTAATTTTGTAAAATAAAATTCCTTTAAGAAATTGAATATATATATATATATATATATATATTAATAAAAATTAATTTATGTTAGGTTAAGGTAACTAAAATAATGATTTCATCATGCGAAACATATTTGAGAAAACTATTTATGCGATATCAAAATTTATCCAAGTAATTGCGTCCATTTCTTTTTATTCATATTTTCCTAATTTCCAAACAATAGAAAAGGAGTCCGTTGCTTTATCTTCCTTAGCAAAATTCAGGTTAAAAATAGAAGAAAAGTAACATTTTACTTCTATTCTACTCTTTTGTCTGATTTAAAATCAGAGCATTTAAAATTTGGAGGCTTTGAGATGAATTGCTTATGTCCACTCTATAAACACAGAATTTAAAATTTGGTTGTCAGCTTTCTTACCGAAATATCGTGAGTAGTAATAAATCATTTCCAGTTTGATCATGGACAGTTATTTACCTAAGCATTTATGTTCTGTTGGGCTAAAATGTATTACGTTTTTCTAAAATAAATTCTTAGATAAAGATATTTACTAAATTAATGAAAGAAAAGAGTATATTAAAAAGGGTAAAATTGGTCAAAATTTAATTTTTTTTCATTAATGATAAATAAATTAAAAATAATTGTGACAAAAAATCAAAATAAAAAAGGTTAGCTTAGTGTTATAGACCACAAGGAGAATTGGTATTACAAAGCAAAATCTGGAGGAGAGTCTTTAAAGTTATCCCTTTCTTAGTCCATCGCTTAGTTATTCTTTGTTCTTTATTAGAGTTTCTGCTGTGAACATTAGAGGAGATTAAGGTTAATACAATCATTTAAGTAATATACACTTATATTGTAAAATATTTAAACAATATTAGCACAATTTAATCAGCTTTAGCAGGTTATTGTCTTATTTTTCAGTTAGATATATTATTAATAATTACCTATTATTAGAGGTTAATTAATTTACCTAAGTCTAAAAAATATATACATTGTCAATATACAAAACTTAAACTCTCATAAAACATTTCATTAACTGAAAATAAAATTACATTTACTAGACATGCTATCAAATATAACGGTACCTCGTCAATTTACAACAACAACAATAACATACCCAGTATAATTCCATAAGTGGAGTTTGGAAGGATAGTATGTACGCAGACCTCTCGTCAATTTAAATTTCTTAAAATGGAGAACACCAGATGCCATTAGGACATACAGAATGGAAATGGTATCTCTACTCGGGTCAAGATAGAACTTTTACATGTTCAGATAACAATGAAGGTGAAGAAGGTTCAGAAACGACAAATCTTTTTATGATAAACATATTCATTTTCAAATTCTTTATTCGAGAATCGGACTAATGACGTATATAATATATAAATTCTCGATAAAGATGCTATTACTTAATTTTCTTCCTTCAGAAACTACGAGTGTAATAAAAACATCTGTCCAAAGGATCATTCTATGATGATCATCTCATAGCTATTGCGAACGAATCAAATCAAATAGTTTTATTTTTCAATCTTTCTGACTTGCTTACAAACGGTCAAAAAAATTGAAAACAATCTCTAATGAAAGATTCCAATGAAATACCTGTAATACCCCGAAAATTTTTGAAGTACTTAAGTGTAAAGCCCCGTAAAATTTTGCAAATGAATTCAAGGTTTCATGGTACCGGAGTAGGCTTACGTGTTTGAGGATTGTTCGCGGCTTGGACTTTTTGGGTTGAATAATGCACTGAGGGATAAAGAAAAATTTTTGGCAGAGAAATGCGTTTCTGCGGTCCATTATGCGACCGCAGAATCATTTTGTGGACTGCATAATGATCGCAGAGTAAGGCAGGAAAAGGGGCAGTTTTTGATGCCATTCTGCGGTCGACTATGAGACTGCAGAACTGTTTTGCGGTTCATTATGTGACCGCAGAATAGGTCTGCGGGCCGCATAGTGACCGCGAACCCAAGCAGATTTTTCCTAGTTCCGAAGGCCAAATTATGCGGCCTATATACGGACCGCATATCAATTATGTGACCGCATATGCGATTGCAGACCCTGTTCCGGAGCTTTATTTTTGAGTTTTTATAACCCGACCCTACTTCATTAAATAGACGCAATGGACTATTTTTGAGCAAAAATCTGATGTTTTAGAGAAAAATGAGAGTGTTTTAGAGAGAGAGAAAACCCTAGGGTAATTATTCATCAAGTCTTGCTCAAATCTTGGAAGATTAACAAGGAAAACCCACAAGGTTTTCATCCTAAAGGTAAGATTCTACACCTTAACCCTCAATTTCGAATTTTGTCTAGAATTGGGTAATTAGTAAGATAAGTTTTGGGCACGGGAGCTGTCCATCTTGCATGCATGTGTTATCAAGGGGTGTATGATGATTGTTGAGCTAAAAATGATAAAGAATGGGTTGTGGGATGATAAAATCCTCCATAAAAGGACCTTGAAACCTTAATGCACACCTGGTGTTTGATAAAATGCTGAAATGAGCTAGAACCATGATCATCTTCCTAATTTTGGTTCAATTTGTTATATTTCTCAAATAGATTGAAGTTACTAAGAATTTCGAAATATTTTAGAGTTTAAGGAAGCTCCATTAAGGTATATTGGCTAAACCTTTCTCCTAGAATTGAATCCCATGGTATCCATGTAATCTATGTAAGTCCGAATTGTTCATTATGAAAGTGGCTATTCCGAATAAACTTGTGTTGAAAGATATATGTTCAATAGGTATCCCAAAATTCCTTTATCGTGTTATGTTTTCATTTGAGATTACGTTCAAAGTATGGGCTGTGCGTTAATAATATTGCGACTTCAAGTCAAGTTCAAACGAAGGATATTATGCCAATTTTGTTTTTGAAAAACCTCTATATGCCTAATACTCTTAATTGCTCACATATGTACTAAAAATATTGATTTATAATGCCTTGTTGTTGTTGTTGTTAATGATGATGATGATGTTTGAAAGTGAAAAGGGTGAGTATGGAATACTAAATGTGGCCATCGTGCCCAGAATGAGAGTTACATATATGGCCAATAGTGCCAATGAAATGAAAGAATGTGTGAACATTATGAGATGCGTTTTAGCTCCTTTACATAATAATGTCATTAATGTCCTATTATCACCCGTGGCTAGTACAAGTAAGCGATAGTATGAATATAAATTGTGGTCGCTTGCCAAAACAGTAATAATGAATGAACCCTATGGACGGTCTATGAAACGCATAGGAATATTGTGTTATGAACCCTATGGACAGCCTATGAAACGCATAAGAATATTGTGTTATGAACCCTATGGACGGTCTATAAAATGCATAGGAATATGGTGTTATGAACCCTATGGACGGTCTATAAAACGCATAGGAATATTGTGTTATGAACCCTATGGACGGTCTATGAAATGCATAGGTATATTGTGTTATAAAATCGTGTGGATGGTCTATGAAATACTAGGTATATTGTGTTATGAAATCCTGTGGACGGTCTATGAAACGCATAAGTATATTGTATTATGAAATCCTATGGACGGTCTATGAAACACATAGGTATATTGTGTTATAAAATCCTGTGGACGGTCTATAAAACACATGTATATTATGTTATGACATCCTGTGGACGGTCTATGAAATACATATGTATATTGTGTATGAGATATATAGGTGTACTGTATGAATAAACACTATGGACGGTCTATGAAACGCATAATTAATGTAGACAATAGGTGCCACTTTCGTTGTCCTCGTTTGTACATGTTGTTTCAATTACATTATATTATGTGTTCCACGTATAGATCATATGGCTCGGTCGAACCTAAAAGACGTTTAGAATGATACAAGTATAATAAGGCTTAATATTTGAACCTACGCGATGTTTTGTAGTCTTTTGATGTACTTTAAATGCCTTTTATTAGAGTTATCGTATTTTTAAATGTTGTTCTGTCTGCCTTTCATACGAGTACTATTCCACATGTACTCACGTCTCTTTTGCCAGAGGCGCTGCATCTTTTAATGGATGGAGGTGGTTCCATAGCAGGTGGCACTGATCAGTGATAGCGGTACACTCTCTTCCCAGCAGACTTGGTGAGCCCCACTTCACTTCGGGTCATGTATATTTTATTCCTTGTGTATTGTGTTTGAGGTATAGTCGGGGCCTTATTTCCGGCATTATCATAATACTCTTTTATATCTATTAGAGGCTCCGTAGACATAGTGTGGGTTTTATATTGGTGCTGAGGAAGTCAAACTAGTTATGTTGTGTTTGAATTACTTATTCCACTTTAGACCATGAAAATGTGTGTGAAATTTGAGACTCTAAAATGAAGTAACAAATGGTAAGAACTGGTATTGCAGACTTGATCACTTTATTATTTGATTAACGAAAATATGTATTCTCTTTATTCATGGATGAGTTTGGGTAGAAGGAAATCTAACAGGCTTGCTCGGCCGGGTTCACTCGGTTGAGCGCCGGTCGCGCTTCCCGAGTTTTGGGACGTGACAAACTTGGTATCAGAGCCAGGTTTTAAAGTATCCTAGGATGTCTCAGAGCTGTGTCTAGTAGATTCCTTCTTATCGGTGTGTTGTCGACCACATTTATAATTAGGATGCTACTTGGGCATTTAGGAATAATACCCTTCTTTCATGTCCTTGATCGTGCGATAAAGCTGATTGTATGATTGTTCCTCCATTAACTCATGCTTTGCTCTAACTTTCAGTATATGGTACCTAAGAAGAAGGCAAGAACTGGCCAAAGAGCCAATGTCACCCAGGAGTGGCAGCTGATTCTATATTTAATGATGCGGGTGAACACCCAAGGAGTAAGAATATTCCTCCAGTTACTACACTCCCTGATTCTACCACAACCAATCAGACTGCACTTGTCCCTACACCTACTGAGGGTGCAACGGTACCTCCAACTGATATTCCAGTTCCACCTCCAGCTCCAGCTTCCGATTCTGGTGTTTCTGATGTTGATCTTAGGGGAGCCATACAAATGTTGGCACAGATAGTGGCTTCTCAGGCCCAGAGATCGAGCCTACTCCTTCCAGTCAGCTAGGGGAATCTGTTAGTTCCAGGGTGAACAAGTTTCTTCAGTTAGATCCTCCAGTGTTTACGGGTACTAATCCTGAGGAGGACCCCCAGGACTTCATTGATGATATGCACAAAACTCTACAGGTTATTCATGCTACAGAGACAGAGGGAGTGGAGTTGGCTTCCTACCGTATGAAAGAGGTGGCATATTCTTGGTTTGAGCTATGGGAGGAGTCCTATGAGGAGGGAAGTCCTCCGGCAAGGTGGAGTAAGTTTACCGATGCTTTCATTGACCATTTCTTGCCTGTTGAGACTAAGGCAGACCGTGCCACTGCGTTTGAGAGCCTGAGGCAAGGTAGCCAGAGTGTGTGGGAGTACCGTTTGAAATTCACGCACCTGTCCAAGTATGCTATTTATATGTTGCCTACTATGGAGGCTAGAGTGCGCCGGTTTGTGCAAGGACTTAGTCCCTTGGTAATTAATGAGGCTGTTACGGTTGCCTTGAATTCTGATATGAATTATGGAAAAATAGTGGCGTTCGCTCAAGCTACAGAGGATCGAAAGTTAAAAAGAAAGACAGAGCAAGATAATAATAAAAAACCCGATCCGCGGGCAATCTTAGTGGCTCCTACAGTGGGGGTAATGGTGGAAAGGCATTACATAGGAGAGCGTCATCCGGACCTATGCAGTCAGTTGCTCAGTCTTTAGCTAGAGTACTACCATCAGGGCCTGATCAGCAGTGGTGGGGCCATAGTAACCAAGGCAACAAGGGATCTAATCAGTAGGTCCAGTCAAGTGGGGATTATCAGCTGCAACAGAGGCCCCCCATGTCCCAAGTGTAGGAGGCGTCATTTGGGGGTGTACCGACGTGGCACAGATGAATGTTTTAGGTGCGGAGTCAAGGGACATCAGCTAAGGCACTGCCCCAATAGCCAAAGGACATCAAGTAAGTCCCTCAACCCCCTTTCCCCTTGTTTCATGATGTGTGACCATAGAGTTTCGTGCTATGTATGCTTGATCATGAGATGGTACTTCCTTATATATTTGGACCTCCAACCATGGTAAGTTTAACTCATATGGTAATGATGATGTGTGGCTATAGGTTTTGGTAGAGGGGGGATTAGAGGTGTTAACCCAAGGTTATAATGCAACTTAAGTGATTAGAAAGGATGTCTAACGGGAGTGTTCATATAAGAGAAAGATGTGGGTGAAGGTGTATGCCCTTAGTCACTCTATAGGCGTATGTGCATAAGCTTTCACATATAAGAAAATGTGATTTGCTTGTCATATTTCAATATCCAATTATGGGTAGACGTGTTCAGAATGATGCACGAATGTTGTATGAGGCTAAAGGTTGATGCTAGAAATTTGAAGATCATGTTTCGTATTGTCCCTTAAAAGTAGAGATTCAGGAAGAGCAAGAAAAGTTGTGAGGTTCCCACAAATATATACTCTATTATGTCGAACCATGACTGGGTCAAGGAGTGGCTACAGGAATGTATTTTTAGTAGTATAGGGCAAAGGAAGGCCGTGATTATCGTGTATTGGGTTATTATTCCACTGGGTGGTGTGTCGTGTGGTGGGAGATGAAAGTTGCCATGGATGGTCCAAAGGTTGGTGTGTTAGAGTTGATAGGGGCCTGAATCCGTTCGCTAATTTATGAAGAAAGTCAACATCATCACAAAATTGTTGTGTTAAAAGAATGCTAGGCGTTTACTTTCTACGAGTGATGTCCAAACTTGTACAGTGTATGCAAATGCTCCAACTGATAATATAATGCCTAAGATGTCATGATTGGTGTTGTTTTCAAGTCCGTGGTACAATGTGGTGTTATCTATATCTATATCTATATGTGTTATTTAAGAATTTGTAAAGATAGCCAAATCTTAAGGTCCATAAGTAAGTTGAAATTTTGGAAAGGATGTATAAGACCGATGTAGTCATAAGTGCCTATGCATAATGGTTGGAGGTAAAATGATGGTAACTCTATTCTTAGAAGGGACTTATAAAACATTCGAGGACGAATGTTCTTAAGTGGGGGAGAATGTAACACCCCGAAATTTTTTGAAGTATTTAAGTGTAAAACCCCGTAAAATTTTGCAAATGAATTCAAAGTTTTGTGGTGCCGAAGTAGGCTTACGTGTTTGAGGATTATTCGCGGCTCGGACTTTTTGTGTTGAACAATGCACTGAGGGATAAAGAAAATTTTTTGGCAGAGAAATGCATTTCTGCGGTCCATTATGCGACCGCAGAATCACTCTGCGGACCGCATAATGGCCCCAGAGTGAGGCAGGAAAAAGGGCAGTTTTGGATGCCATTCTGCGGTCGACTATGCGACCACAGAAATGTTCTGTGGTTCATTATGCGATCGCAGAATAGGTCTGCGGGCCGCATAGTGACCGCGAACCCAAGCAGATTTTCCCAATTCCGAAGGCCAAATTATGCGGTCTATATGCGGACCGCATATCAATTATGCGATCGCAGACCTTGTTCCAGAGCTTCATTTTTGGGTTTTTATAACCCGACCCTACTTCATTAAATAGATGCAGTAGACCATTTTTGAGCAAAAATCTGATGTTTTAGAGAGAAGTGAGAGTGTTTTAAAGAGAGAGGAAACCCTAGGGTAATTATTCATCAAGTCTTGCTCAAATCTTGGAAGATTAACAAGGAAAACCCACAAGATCTTCATCCTAAAGGTAAGATTCTACACCCTAACCCTCAATTTTGAATTTTGTCTAGAATTGGATAATTAGTAAGATAATATTTGGGCATGAGAGTTGTCTTTCTTGCATGCATGTGTTATCAAGGGGTGTAGGATGATTGTTGAGCTAAAAATGGTAAAGAATGGGTTGTGGGATGATGGAATCCTCCATAAAAGGACCTTGAAATCTTAATACACACCTAGTGTTTGATAAAATGCTCAAATGAGATAGTACCATGATCATCTTCCTAATTTTGGTTCAATTTGTTATATTTCTCAAATAGATTGAAGTTGCTAAGAATTCCAAAATATTTTAGAGTTTAAGGAAGCTCCATTGAAGTATGTTGGCTAAACCTTTCTCCTAGAATTGAATCCCATGGTATCCATGTAATCTATGTAAGTCCGAATTGTTCATTATGAAAGTGGCTATTCCGAATAAGCTTGTGTTGAAAGGTATATGTTCAATAGGTATCCCCAAATGACTTTATTGTGTTATGTTTTCATTTGAGATTACGTTCAAAGTATGGGCTGTGCGTTAATAATATTGCGACTTCAAGTCAAGTTCAAACGAAGGATATTATGCCAATTTTGTTTTTGAAAAACCTCTATGTGCCTAATACTCTTAATTGCTCACATATGTACTAAAAATATTGATTTATAATGCCTTGTTGTTGTTGTTAATGATGATGATGATGTTTGAAAGTGAAAAGGGTGAGTATGGAATACTAAATGTGGCCATCGTGCCCAGAATGAGAGTTACATATGTGGCCAATAGTGCCAATGAAATGAAAGAATGTGTGAACATTATGAGATGCGTTTTAGCTCCTTTACATAATAATGTCATTAATGTCCTATTATCACCCGTGGCTAGTACAAGTAAGCGATAGTATGAATATAAATTGTGATCGCTTGCCAAAACAGTAATAATGAATGAACCCTATGGACGGTCTATGAAACGCATAGGAATATTGTGTTATGAACCCTATGGACGGTCTATGAAATGCATAAGAATATTGTGTTATGAACCCTATGGACGGTCTATGAAACGCATAGGAATATGGTGTTATGAACCCTATGGACGGTCTATAAAACGCATAGGAATATTGTGTTATGAACCCTATGGACGGTCTATGAAATGCATAGGTATATTGTGTTATAAAATCGTGTGGATGGTCTATGAAACACTAGGTATATTGTGTTATGAAATCCTGTGGACGGTCTATAAAACGCATAAGTATATTGTGTTATGAAATCCTATGGACGGTCTATGAAACACATAGGTATATTGTGTTATAAAATCCTGTGGACGGTCTATAAAACACATGTATATTATGTTATGAAATCCCGTGGACGGTCTATGAAACACATATGTATATTGTGTATGAGATTTATAGGTGTACTGTATGAATAAACACTATGGACGGTCTATAAAACGCATAATTAATGCAGACAATAGGTGCCACTTTCGTTATCCTCGTTTGTACATGTTGTTTTAATTACATTAATGCCAATGAAATGAAAGAATGTGTGAAAATTATGAGATGAGTTTTAGCTCCTTTACATAATAATATCATTAATGTCCTATGATCACCCGTGACTAGTACAAGTAAGTGATAGTATGAACATAAATTGTGGTCGTTTGCCAAAACGGGAATAATGAATGAACCCTCGGGACGGTCTATGAAATGCATAGGAATATTGTGTTATGAACCCTATGGACGGTCTATGAAAGGTATAGGAATATTGTGTTATCAACCCTATGGAAGGTCTATGAAATGCATAGGAATATTGTGTTATAAACCCTATGGACAGTCTATGAAACGCATAGGAATATTGTGTTATGAAATCCTGTCGACGGTCTATGAAACACATAGGTATATTGTGTTATGAAATCTTGTGGACAGTCTATGAAACACATAGGTATATTGTGTTATGAAATCCTGTGGATGGTCTATGAAACACATAGCAATATTGTGTTATGAAATCCTGTGGACGGTCTATGAAATGCATAGGTATATTGTGTATGAGATGTATAGGTGTACGGTATGAATAAACACTATGGACGGTCTATGAAACACATAATTAATGCAGACAATAGGTGCCACTTTCGTTATCCTCGTTTGTACATGTTGTTTTAATTACATTATATTATGTGTTCCACATATAGATCAGATTGCTCGTTGACCCTAAAAGAAGTTTAGAATGATGCAAGTATAATAAGGCTTGATATTTGAACCTACGCGATGTTTTGTAGTCTTCTGATGTACTTTAAATGCCTCTTATTTGAGTTACCGTATTTTTAAATGTTGTTCTGTCTGCCTTTCATACGAGTACTATTCCACATATACTCACGTCCCTTTTGCCGAGGGTGCTGCATCTTTTAATGGATGCAGGTGGTTCCATAGCAGGCAGCACTGATCAGTGATAGCGGTATGCTCTCTTCCCAGCAGACTTGGTGAGCCCCACTTCACTTCGAGGTCATGTATCTTTTGTTCCTTGTGTATTGTGTTTGAGGTATAGCCAGGGCCTTGTTTCACTTCGGAGTCATGTATCTTTTGTTCCTTGTGTATTGTGTTTGAGGTATAGCCAGAACCTTATTGCCAGCATTATCATAATACTCTTTTGTATCTATTAGAGGCACCATAGACATTGTGTGGGTTTTTTATTAGTGCTGGGGAAGTCAAACTAGTTATGTTGTGTTTGAATTACTTGTTGCACTTTAGACCATGAAAATGTGTGTGAAATTTGAGACTTTAAAATGAAGTAACAAATGGTAAGAACTGGTATTGCAGACCTGATCACTTTATTGTTTGATTAACGAAAATATGTATTCTCTTTATTCATGGATGAGTTTGGGTAGAAGGAAATCTAACAGGCTTGCTCGGGCGGGTTCACTCGGTTGAGCGCCGGTCGCGCTTCCCGAGTTTTGGGGCATGACAATACCTATGTTTGATACAAAATGAATTCTCTATTATTTTTTATTTTTTATTTTAAAAAAAGATATCAAGTATGATAATTTATCTACTATATTCCTTCTGTACAAATAATTATAGAAAATATTCACATTAAAATATCAAGTTTGAATTCCATTGCATTTGAAACTGTCACGACCCAAAATCTAACTAGTCGTGATGGCACCTAACCCAACCCGCTAGGTACGCCAATTAGCAACAATAATCCAATTCATTGAGATTTACAGAAAAATGTAATGATAATATAACTTAAACTATACAAAGAATTCCCAAGGACTGGCAGTACAAATCATGATCTTCTAAGATTTAGAGTTTACAAAGCTGGTATGAAATAAATACATCATCTGTTTGAAATATACATGAACATATTGATAATTCTAAAGCTACCAAGAACAAAAGGCAGCGATGACCGGAACGCATGTACGTCTTCAATGCCAGCTCCCGCCATACACAACAACATCATCATCAAAAATCTACACGCAAGGTGCAGAAGTGTAGTATGAGTACAACCGACCCCATGTACTCAATAAGTAACAAACCTAACATTAGATTGAAAGTAGTGACGAGCTGGTACAAAGGTCAGAGTCTAACACCAATAGCCAACAATAACTCATAATAATATAATAAAAGTGGTACAAGAAATAACTCAGAGATATAATGCTCAACTCGTTCACAGTTCCGGAAAATAGGCATACTTTTCAAGTATATCAATGAAAACCCAAATCTTTTACTGAAATCACCAAAATATGAGTAAATCTGAAAATAAAGCTGTGATTTTCCCCAAAAGCTTTCACCAACAGGTAAGATGTTTCATTATCAAATGGCATGAGGAAAGTACATCTCTATGCCTACATGTCAATGTGTATGTGAAGTCATGAATGACGCAATACGGTACAACATGAGGAAAATGTATCTCTATGCCTGTATGTCAAGTGTGCATGTCGAATGCAATGCAACTCAGTGATAAAATCATATGCATACTCTCAGAGTATCAATTCACTCAGTCCTCACAGTCACTCAGTCCTCACAGTCACTCAGTCCTCCCGAACACTCGGCAGTCGCACTCGGCACTCGCACTCAGTAGGTACCTGCGTTCACTGTGGGTGTGCAGACTCCGGAAGGGCGGATCCTTCCCAAGCTCTAATATAAGCCAATCATGGCATAAATCAATAAAGCTTACTGCGGCGTGCAGTCCGATCCCATAAACATCCTCACAATCAGGCCCTCGGTCTCACTTAGTTATCAATCTCTCCAGTCTCTCGGCCTTACAAATCTCATGCCAATCGACCCAAACAATGATAATATGATGTGAGACAAATGATAACAGAGACTGAGATATGATATGCAATGAATGAGTATGTAATTGCAATTTAAGAAAATAATTCAATAGCAGAAATGACCTCAGTAGGTCCCAACATGATAAGCATATAGCCTAAACATGGTTTCTAACATGGATCACAACTAAATTACACTAGCACGTAGAAATCTCATGGATAAAGACAAGATTAGGTAACTACACAGTACCACATAAACAACCGAGTCATGATTCACACGGTGCACGCCCATCACCTAGCATGTGCGTCACCTTAACACCAAACACATAACACGTATATTCGGGGTTCATATTCTCAGCACCAAGTTTAGAAGTGTTACTTACCTCGAACAAGACAAATCCAATACCGAGCAAGCCACACAATACTCTATAAATGCCATCCCGCATGCATCAACCTTCGAACGACTCGAAACTAGCCAAAAGCAACTCAAGAACATCAAATAATGCCAAAGGAAACAAACCCAATTGATAAAGGTCGAATCTTTAATCAAAAGTCCAAAGTCAACCAAAAGGTCAAACCCGGGCTCGCACCTCGGAACCCGACAAAACTTGTAAAATCCGATAACCCATTCAATTACGAGTCCAATCATACTAGCTTCACTCAAATCCGACTCCGAATCGACGTTCAAAACTCAAATATTCACTCTATGAAACTTTAGACAAAAACCCCCAACCCCCCCCCCCCAAATTTCACTTTTGAATTCATCAACCAAATGCCAAAAATGAGAATAGATTCATGAAATAAAATCAAAACCGAGTAGAGAAGGCTTACCTCAATCCATATGGTGAAAATCGCTTCAAAAGTCGTCTCAATCCGAGCTCCATAGCTCCAAATATGTAAAAATGGCCGAAACCTCCGAAATTAGAGTACTTATAATCACTGGGCTAATCAATGAATCGCGATCGCGGAAGTACCATCGCAATCGCGAAGAAGAAAAAGCACTGCTCTTGAAAATGCACTACGCGATCGCAGCAATAGACTCGCGAATGCGATACACAAGATTGACAGAACTATGCGTCCGCGGAAACAACCTCGCGAACGCGAAGAGATAACCAGCATTCTGTCCAGCTCAACCCCAAACACTACGCGAACGCGTATAAGCAGACGCGAACGCGAACGCGATGAAGACCATCCCAACTCTACGTGGACGCGGCTATCCAATCGCGACCGTGATGAAGATAATGCCCAGCTCCATATTTCCTCTACGCAATCGCATACCAATCTTTGCGATCGCGAAGGATAGTCGAGGCATCAGAAACTAGCAACAATCAACAATGAAAACATGAAGAAAAATAGTCCGAAATCAATCCGAAACACGCCCGAGACTCTCGGGACCCCGTACTAATATACCAACAAGTCCTATAACCTAATACGAACCTACTCGAGGCCTTAAATCATGCATAACAACATCAAAACGACGAATCGTACCTCAAATCAAATTTAATGAACTTTTGAACTTTCAACTTCCAAAACTCGTGCCGAAACATATCAAATCAACTCGGAATGAACTCAAATTTTGCACACAAGTCTCAAATGAGATAACGAAGATATTTCAATTCCAGGAACTACAATCCGAACCCGATTTCATCAAAGTCAACTCCCGGTCAAACTTATGAACTTTCCAAACTTTCAAATTTTTAACTTTTGCCAATTAGCACCGAAACCTTCTAGAAATATCCAAATGCAAATCCGGGTATACGCCCGAGTCCAAAATCACCACCCAGACCTAACGGAACCATCAAAATTCAGAACTGAGGTCAAATTCTAAAAAAGTCAAACTTGGTCAACTCTTCCTACTTAAAGCTTTAATCTTGAAATTCATTCTTCCAAATCACTTCCGAATCACTTAAAAACCAAAACTGACGATTCACACAAGTTATAATATATCATACGATGCTACTCAAACTTCCAATAGCTGAACGGGATGTAAATGCTCAAAATGACCGGTCGGGTCGTTACATTCTCCCCCACTTAAACATACATTCGTCCTCGAACATGCCAAGAATTGTTCCTAAGCAGTCAAATCACTGTGTAACCTTACCACACACATACCTAGGGGTGATCTCACATCACCCTATTCCATATAGGCCAGAAAACGCAACATAACTGAAGATCATTACTTCAACTTTAGCCCGTAAACCTCAAAATCCAATTTTCCACGTCCAAAATTCCTTACAAGACCCGAATCTCGCACCTACACACTGTATAAGTCTGAACAAGCCGTATCAAGTCATATCCATAACCCAAGTTATAATCACATAATAAACCACACAACTGGCATACCAGTATCAATAATTCCCAATCACAGTAACTGCTCAAAACAAACCCGATACCTGTAGTAAACCTCATATCAAATAAAACCTCGTTCAAAACCTTCGTACATTGACGATGATGAAAGAAACATTCAGAAACTCATAACCACTTGTCAGATCAACAAGTCATGGAGATCCCCCTCATTTGACAAGAACTATAGCCAATTTCTAAGTCGATTTCTGACATTATCATCCCCAACATACCGTAATCAAATTCAATAGTAGTCACTTCAGGCCCAAAGACTTCATCTCATCATATACAAGTTACTCTACTGACATGCCACACCAATACTACCTAGAGCCACAAACCGTTCAATCCGTGCACCAATACACAACAATTCAAATGCACTCAAAAATGAAATATGACTTAAATGAGAGAACCGTCCCGCAAGCTCAACGAGTACCGCCACAACACAATGCTAAGAACCCATCACACACCGTAGAACCAAAATACACGAATCTATCACAAAGGATTGTTGCGCCCTGTTTTCTCGCGAAAGCGGGTTTTGACATGTGACAACTCTTTTAAATGGGTATTAAAAGAGAAGAGTCGCCACCTAATGATTTTGAGGTGTGTTAGGGTACCTATTTGCAAATAACTCTATTTAACTAGTCCGTGTCACCAAAGATCGGGTAAGGGCTGAAATTAGCTCAAAGAGAAGGTGTTAGACACTCTTCGAGGTTCACAACTGTGGGTCCCGATCGGACATTAAATTATGTGGATTATGCAATTAGGCTAGGTGATCAAATAAATAAAGGAAAATTTAGAAGTCGAAGAGTGGAAATATGAGAATCGGCATAAAATCATTATGAATACAAGGATACAACTACATTGATCTATGTTAGATGACTGAGTGTAAAATACATAAAAAGGAGGGGGGGGTCCTAAGTTTTTTAGCCTGAAGGATCACCCCGCACAACATAAATAATACTTCGCAACTCCCTTAAGGTAGGGGTTACTCATGTTATTCAGCGGGCACAGACTATCACCTCCTTCTACCCAATTACTATGTTGAAGTTGTTTACTTAAAGGCGCTCTGATTCAATTCTATATCATACCCTATGCGTGTACTACCCGTCCCATGCCTATGGTCTAGGAGGCTTTGGACATCTATTAGGTGGTTCTAGACTCAACTTAGGTTGCTCAAAATGATAAAAACTAGGCGGCAATCAAAACAGATAGGACTTCACGTAAAGACAATTAAAGGCTCAAATTAGCTTCCACACATAAATAACAAATGCACGTAGGCAGTTTAGGCAGTACATATTTTAGGGAATTAAGACGCATTAGAGTTGTCAAATCCTATAGGCATAATTTTTAGGCGATTCTGATCTCCAGCATCACAGAAACATCATTTTTATTTTCGACTAATGAAATCGCAGATTAAAGGTGTTGAAGAGCTCATATTGGTATGATCTCTAAATTGTTTAGGCAATGGGGCAGTAAAACTGTTGAAAGCTCAGAATTAAAGACATTTGATTTTATAAACATGCTTTCTAGACTAGTGATAATATCCCATAGGCATGATTGATAATTGAACTTGATTTTATAATACTTCATCCCTATATGCATGTCATCTAGGCGGTGCAGTGTAAAGAAAGTAACGGAAGTAGTCGATTGATTGATTAAGATCCTATAGTCATGATGTCTAAAGGAGCAACATGCTAAGAACAATAGAAGCAGTTGATTGATTAATTAATTGAAACCCTATAGACATAGTATCTAGGTGGACATTAGCAAAACATGTGTTATTGTATCCTATAGGCATGCTATCTAGAAGCGCTAGTAGTACATATAAAAACAAATATAGCAATTACTTGAGCCAATATGTTTTGACAAGTTAAGTGAAGTGTGTGCGTGATTCCTATAGGCATGCTTTCTATTAGTGTACAACACACTAAACTAAATAACATATAAGGCATGCTGAACGAAATAAGAAATAGAACACAAACCCTATAGGAATGTTTTCTACCCTTTTATGCATTAGAATACTCCAGCCCTTTTCACTAATCTCCCCCCATCGTTTGCATACAAATTATTACATGACCAAAGATAAAAAAAGGAAAGGAAAGAAACAGACTTCGAATATTACAGAACCAAGATGATTACATGCCCAACAAGTAGGACAGACTTAAGAAGAGTTAACCCCAGCACTGCCTGGGCCTTCAGTAGACTCTTTCATTCGGATAGCAGGCCCGAATCCAAACACTTCCCAAAAACATGAGAGTATGCCCATTTGCACAGCCCAAAGCCACACATGGACTCATATCCATCCTAACATTGACCAATTTACCAAATAAATTTATAGACCATATATGGAAACCAACCAAACAGTTCTAAAGCAACACCTCATAGAGATGGGGTTATATGACATTTAGCAGGATTCATAAACACATTGGCATTTCTAAAGCAAGAGTGACAACATTGATCAAACAAAGAATATGAAATTAGGAGAGTCAATAAACTCGATTTGAAACATGGTAAATGCAACATAGGTTACATCATTAAGCAGGTGACAGCATGCTAAAGATAGACTTAACACTAGGAGAGTTAAGGAGACATGCCATTTTAGATTAACAGGGCAAACACACTAGGCACATACGAGGTGGACATGCTAATTTTTTCAGAATGAGTTTAGAATAGAGCATTGGCCTAAAAGGATTTTAAAACCTAGGAGTCTAATTCAAGAATGGTCAGACAGAGTCATAGTAAGGAAATGACAATTACACACAAAAAACAGGCAAGCAAGCAATTGATGAGAAGCCTAATCATGCTGAGTATAACACAAAGATCTCAAAGTCCAAAGATGTCATGGCAGGAAGACATATTATCTTAAAGTTAAATAGAACAGGCAAACTCAGAACTTAAGCTAGTCGACTATGCATGATCATGGAAACTAAATGTTTTGGGATTCAACTAGAAGCATAAGCAATACACAAGAATGCAGGATTGACCAAGCACCGGAAAAAAGCAACAAGTTTGGTTAAAACATTGGGACAACAAATATGGTTCATGTAAGCAGGTAAAAAATAGAGTTCACATTAAGGATTTATCAATAGAAGTTCATTAAGGCAAATTCTGGGTAAGAGATGATTCCCTAGGAATTTCAGTGCGAGAATCCAAAACAAGGCATGAGACAAACTCACAATAAATAGCAGAACAACAAAGCAAACTTAAAGATACAAACTCATTCAAGCTGAACACATAAAAGTTTAAAGAATTAGGCAGGTTGTGACACTAGGAGATTCAGAATTGCAAAATAGCTACAATGCAAGTAAAATTGCCAACGATTACAACACAATATTGGAGTCATATTGGTTCGAACAACATGGATATGTGAAGCACTGGAAACAAGTCAAAGAAGATAAAATTGGAAAAGTCAAGACACTCACCAGTTGGAAGATTCAACAAACAACATAGAAGAGAAGGCTAAGTGTCAGAAATAGCTCGAATATCACTAGCAAAGAGAACAACCAAAAGATCCAAATCCTAGTGTGTCAGAGTTTACATGAGCCTCAAATGAGCAACGAGCTAGGGGAGGGGCTTATATAGTAGTAAAATTGAACGAACAAACAAGGAAATATAATTAATCAAACACAAAAATAAGGAAGGAAAAGCATGCAAAATCAATTCAAAATAAATTTAGGAGAAAAATCAGGTAAACCCTATTTCAAGAAGGAGAACACAAATAGTAAGAGATCTCACTGAATCGGACCCATACAGCCTGGTAATGAGTGTATACAGACGAAATATCGTCTGGATTTAAACAAAATAGATCTTGATTCCCTCGATTCGGAGCCTGGCACTTGCCAAAAATAGGCGAGTACTATGTGATACCAAAATCATGTAAGAAACAATGAGATAGAGCATAAATGGAAATGTAATCATGGAGTGATTCCATGTTGAGGTCAGAATTGGACATAATCAGGGAGGCGGCTGCTAGGGTTTGAAAGGAGAGGAGAAGAGAGGATTTAAAGGCGGTGGTATTAGAGAAATGGTAGGTTTCGGGTGGGTTTGGTTAGTTTAAAGCAGAAGGGTGATTGTGGGTCGTTGATATTGAGAGATCAACGACTAGGATCAGAAGAAACAGAGCGGGTCATTGTAACGGGTCCCGATCGGGTTTGGGAGAGGGGTCATTTTGTTTGGGCCAAATGAGGTTGAACTAAGGATTAGGGATCTCTAGGCCAGTGATTTGGGTTCGTTTGGTCCGAAATTAGCCCCAAATTTGGTCTACAAATTAAATAGACGAAAAAATATAAAAAATATAAAAAATATTTATAAAAAGTAATTAACAAATAATAAAAATATTGTTTGTGTAGTAAGATGCGTGAAAATAATAATATAACATTGTAAAAATATAAAATACTATTTGGGTACAAATAATGTAATAAAAATGTAATTATGCACAACATATAGGCTATTATTGCAAAATTGTGTAAATAGCTTAAAAATACAAATATACTTATATAAAATAGAGTAAAATATCCTGAAACATATATGTTGATGCAAATAATAACGTTAGATAATTAAGTCATCACAAAATAATTTAAGGGGTAATTAATAAATATTCAAGTAATTTAAATGCAAGATAATCAATTTTAAAGCTTTATTTAAAAAGAAAATTTTAAAACTATAGAAAATACTTGTAACCCTTGTAAATTAAGTAATGTTGCAAAATGATATTTTGAAAGTATATATACCATTTGAAAAAAATATGAGGGCAAAATTGGGTATCAACAAGGATCATATCTCAATATAACTCCGCTGCAATGCGTGACCCCATCCAAACATTGGTCCACATGAAATACCTCAAGTCACAATGCTCAAAATCAACAACCACGCGCAATTTGACGTCTAGTACCCAAAGTACATGACCATAACTACGGGGAAGCAAACAACACAATATAACACAACCGGAAAAAGGCCATAACCAAGGCGCAATCACCCATTCCACACCCCAATCACCATCTCGCTCGGATTCCGCTTCAAGGCACAAACAGAACCGCACCATATGTGCATATGACCAACAAATCACAACCCCTCGTAGCATAGGATAGTAATACATAGAACATACCAGACACGAATGAGGTCAATTCTAGCCGAATGGCATATCCCTCAACAATAGCAGTATGGAGTCAACTAATCTGACTCTGTGTAGAATACACATCCTCATTGGGCCTACCAATGAGCCCCAAATCAACTATGGTCATCCACAAAAAGATAAATAACCCTCCGAAAGCCCACAATGACCTAACCATGACATATACTATCATCTGGCTAGCTTTGGCCACATTTTCACAGTCCACAACCACGAGACAATCTGTTTCTGAGAACTCCTAGTCTCCAAATCCATTGAACACACGCATCACCATATCTGATCCTAACTCCACCGCCTGAATGTCTAACATACCTCTCATACACGATCATCCCACGAGGAACACTTCTATAATTCTTCCATGCCATATAGCAAAATCTGAACATCAGTAGTCGATCAATCAGCCTAGTACCGCAATACCAATGAAGCATCCGCAAGTCGAAACTCTGTGCGCCCTTCTGAAATGCGCACCCTTCTCAAGCAATACCAAGTAGTAATAGAATCCATCTAGTCATTTGAAACGTTCGTGTTGTCTAAGAATTCATGACATTCCTTTCAAAACTGAACTGTAACCTTGCACATACCAATCTCAATCCCACAGGACACACCGTATCTATCATGCCATCTTATGTAAAGTACGAGAATCTCATAATCAACTATGAGTCACCAGCAGAATACATACCCGATCAGTCAAAAACCTTCCATTTGATCGCATCAAGGAGAAAATCATAACACGCAACATACCCCTTACGCTGGTAGGAAATATCCATCTCAAACCGTGGTAGAAACTCTCAAGAACTCTTCGTAACCCATTTGCACATAACCAGGCCATCATAGCTGAACCTCTCTGTCTCAACCAAGTCATGCAGGTCGCCAAACCTAAGAGTATTGCCACCAAAACACTTGTAGAGCCTCACTACATCATAAGTGCCCAAGGAACCGATCATATCCATTATCGTGCTGATCCAACCTGCTACCAAGCTGTTCTATTTCTCTGAGCTCCTTTTGAATTACCCTCAAGTTAACACTTTTTTTTGTCAAAACACCACGATCCTTACCCAAAGCTCACCACAAGAGATCCTAGCATAAAATCACACCGTCTTAAGGCCCATAAGCCATTGTATTCCCTCTTAAGCACCCCAAAAGTATCACAACTGAGACACCCACTCTGAAGAGACCCTCTGCAAATTTAAAGTTGTTCCTTTTACCCTTATGATACTGAAATATAGAATCCATCATAATACAGAAATACTGCAAGTCCCGACATAATCCAATGTAAATCTCAGATTCTAGCCATATATAAATCCTGAAATTTCCCAATTGCTACATATAACTCCTAAAGCCAGTAGAACCTTCTCGAGAGTCATCCACTCTGCTCAAATCTCAATTGCACTGCCCAAATGGGCCGAACGACCTGTGCCCTATTAGCACGGCGACACCAAAAGAAGTAATCCACACCTCTAAGCAACCGAGCAAATTCCTACTGCATGCGCACTACATCCTTCACGAATAACAACTCAATCATTCCATGATTCCCATAAAGTGCAATACATCATGCATCCAAAAATTTCCTTGATTAAGTCATCCTCAAAACCAACTTCTGCAAGTCATAACCGATCCACAGGTATGCCTCAAACCGAAATTGATACAACACATAACCATGCAATCAAATTATCGATAGTAGACTCCTCCACTTGGATCAAAGCCATAGAACAAATACTCGATAACTCATAATACCCATACTCTATTACTGCCATAATCCCGCACTGAAATTCAACTAAATCCTTCATAAGCTCATGTAACGCAAATTATTTAATACCTCAAATTATCTGCTAAGCTCTCATCCATCCTCGTGATAGTCAGGTCAACATTCTTAACCAATCCAACTCAAATCGTAACACCTATAACCCACTGGTAGAAAAGAAAGCCTCCACACAACATCATAAAGATCACACATCTGCAGATTACCCCGCAGGTGATAACCCGCCTACTTAGCCTCAACTGATATCTCTCTATACCCTTTTATAGCCACAATCACTACGCCATCACTTAATTTTCCTAAGTCTGAACTCACAACAAGACATGAAAATCTACTGTGTTCCACAATTAATCAACCTGAAAGATCCTTCAACCCGCCCATAACTCGAGACTATACATCAAATCGAGATAGAAATCAAGCACCCAATAGTCCTTTTTATATCTCAAGCAACATCTTCTCGTCACATTCAAACCATCTGAACACCTCCCGCAGAAACATCATACTTTATCATATAGCCATCCAATCACTCATCGAGCCACAAATTCCACTCATAGGGACACCACTGTACATAGAAGTCCAAAAGTACATGGTCACACAACTGTAACTACTGAGCCTAAGCTGCGGTCCAAACCCAGCCTCAAGTCCTTTAGACTGGCCCATCATCAGCACACAAAAAACACATCTCGCACCTCATCCATATAATCACAAGCCGTCGATGCACAGCTGATACCGAGCACTCACGTACGTATACGAGTGAGTGGAAGGAATTCAAAGAGATACGCTTCCAACTGAATCAATGTCGCATGATAAGGAAGGAAAGATAGGAAGTTTATCCTAAATGCCCTGTAGCCTCTCGAAGATAGCTATTGACGTTATCATAACGATCCGCTACACTATACTAGACACTTACTCATGACTCGAAAAACCTATGAACCTAGAGCTCTGATACCAACTTGTCACGATCCAAAATCCAACTAGTCATGATGGCACCTAACCCAACCCGCTAGGTAAGCCAATTAGCAACAATAATCTAATTCATTGAGGTTTACTGAGAAATGTATTGATAATATAGCTGAAATTCTATACTAAGAATTCCTGAGGACTGGTAGTACAAATCATAAGCTTTTAAGATTTAGAGTTTACAAAGCTGGTATGATATAAATACATCATCTGTTTGAAATATACATGAACAAATTGATAATTCTAAAGCTACCAAGAACAAAAGGCAGCAATGACCGGAAGGTAGGTACGTCTTCAATGCCAGCTCCCGCCATACACAGTAAAATCAACATCAAAAATCTGCATGCAAGGTGCAGAAATATAGTATGAGTACAACCGACCCCATATACTTAGTAAGTAACACATCTAAAATTGGTATTGAGGGAATGAACCCCGAATATACGTGTTATGTATTTGGTGTTAAGGTGACGTACATGCTGGGTGACGGGCGTGTGGGTGTGCACCGTGTGAATCATGACTCAATTGTTTCTGTGGTAATTTGTAGTTACCTAATCTTGTCTTCATCCATGAGATATCTACGTGCTAGTGTAATTGAGCTATGATCCATGTTCGAAACCATGTTTAGGTTATATGCTTATCCTGTTGGGATCCACTGAGGTCATTTCTGTTGTTGAGTTATTTGCTTAAATTGTAATTACATACTAAGTCATGCTCAATCATTGCATATCATATCTCAGTCTCTGTTATCATTTGTCTCACATCATATTATCATTATTTGGGTCGATTGGCATGAGATTTGTGAGGCTGAGAGACTGGAGAGATTGTTGACTGAATAAGGCCGAGGGCTTGATTGTGAGGATGTTTATGGGATCGGGCTACACACCGCAACATGCTCTATTGAGTTTTGCCATGATTGGCTTATATTAGCGCTTGGACAGGATCCGCCCCTCCAGAGTCTGCACACCCACAGTGAGTGCAGGTACCTACTGAGTGCAAGTGCCAAGTGATTGGGGGGACTGAGTGACTGTGAGGACTGAGTGACTGTGAGGACTGAGTGACTAGGAGGACTGAGTGAATTGATACTCTGAGAGTATGCATATGGTTTTATCACTGAGTTGCATTACATTCGACATGCACACTTGACATATAGGCATGGAGATGCATTGTCCTCATGCTGTACGGTATTGCGTCATTCATGACTTTACATACACATTGACATGTAGGCATAAAGATGTACTTTTCTCATGCCATTTGATAATGAAACATCTTACTTGTTGTTGAAAGTTTTTGGGAAAAATCACAGTTTTTTCTTCAGATTTACTCATATTTTGATGATTTTAGTAAAAGATTTGGATTTTTACTGATATATTAGAAAGCATGCCTATTCTTTGGAACTGTGAATGAGCTAAACATTATATCTCTGAGTTATTTCTTGTAACACTTTTATTATATTGTTATGAGCTGTGGTTAGCTATTGGTGTTGGTCTCTGACCTTTGTCCCAACTCGTCACTACTTTCAATCTAAGATTAGGTTTGTTACTTATTGAGTACATGCTATCGGTTATACTCATACTACACTTCTGCACCTTGTGCGCAGATTTTTGATGCTGATGTTGCTGTGTATGGCGAGAGCTGGGATTGAAGACGTACCTATGTTCCGTTTATTGCTGCCTTTTGTTCTTGGTAGCTTTAAAATTATCAATCTGTTCATGTATATTTCAAATAGATGATGTATTTATTTTATACTAGTTTTGTAAACTCTAAATCTTAGAAGCTCATGATTTGTACTACCAGTCCTTAGAAATTCTTTGTATAGAAGTTGAATTATATTATCATTACATTTTTCAGAAAAATCTCAATGAATTGGATTATTATTGCTAATTGGCTTACCTAGTGGGTTGGGGTAGGTGCCATCACAACTAGTTGAATTTTGGGTCGTGACAGAAACACACCTATAAATCTCATCAGAAAAAAAGAAGCTTGAATTCTATTTGATTTGAAAAAAAGAACAAATTTTGGACCCCATTTAGCTATTTCTCGCTGGGATGTTACACAGGTGACCACTCCGACAATTATATTTATATTCGCTAGCCATATATATATATATATATATATATATATATATATATATATATATATATATATATATATATATATACACAACTATTTTTTAGGTAGGAGCTATACAATAGAGAAATTCCTTCCCCGTTTCCTGCAGAGGGACCAATTATTTGATAGAGGAATTTTCAGAAACCACTATAGTTTAATGGCTATTAACACGACGCAACTACAATTTCAATATTTACTGTCCGTATATAAACTTACTTTGCTAGTGTCCCGTATTTTATGTATTCGTGCGCATGTATCAATGAATACAGTGTTGGTAAAAACGCTAAAATTGCGGGAGGAGATCTTTTTGAAAATGAAAAACGCAATAAATCACCGTGTATCCGTTTGAAAGATCTCAACCTACAAAATTGGAATACGACTCTTTATTCTTCTATAATTAGAAGATTTTGGTCAAATTTTCAAAAAATAGAGCACATACATTGTGAAAATTGAATTTGAAGTTCGCAAATACGCATTCAAATTTACAGATGAAGCTTCATTGATATAGCATATAGATGTTTTGAGTGCATTTGAGGTTGTTTTCCAACTGATTTGATTATTTTCCATCCGCCATTGATACATCAAGTTACTTAGTTTGCAGTGAGCGTTGAAAGTGTTACATGTATTAACAACAGAAATAGTAATTGAATATATGAATTCATTGTATTTTGATTAGTTATAAATATGAAAATCGGCATTGAATTATCTCCTGTTTTAGTTCTGAATTCAAATACAATAATACAAGCATAACAATGTCAATTTGACATTTTGGGAATTGGAACAATGAAAATGTTATATCGATTACACAATAGAGGGGATTGTGATAAAAGAGTATGCTTCATACGGAGATTTTGTTGCTGCAATTTCAAAGCAACTTGGTTGTGAGTTTGAAGTCTATTAAAATCGATTACAAGGTAGAAAGTAATTGTACGTCTATGAAAATACACAACAATATGGGTTTCAGGGTGTATGTAGAGTTGAAAAAGGATAACAGAAAATTCGGGAAGTATCCATTGTGTATAACTACAAAAGAGAAAGAAATGGAAAATACTGCAGCATGAGGAAGTGCTATGCAAGGTGACCTAATATAAATTGAATACACATATGGTATACATACAGTAGATAAAGGTGATACACTATCACTAGCGTCGTTAAAATCCGATGAACCAATTGATATTTTCGAGCCGGAAAAAGATTTGATTATTTCGAACCATAATCAAAAAGAGGTAATAGAAAGACATGTATACAAAGATAAGGCAACAATAAAGGTTGTAATGGAGTAATATGCAATTGCTGCAAGGTTTCAATTTCGGATTGAGAGATCAAATGCTATCAAGTTAGTGTATTTATATAATTGTGTATCTACTAGAATAAATTTATTGTTTGACTGTCTTTTCATATTAAAACAACATAGTGTATTGTGTATTTGACTTGTAAACAGAACTGATTATATGTTCATTTAATGTTTTTACATTCATAACTGATCGCATGTATATTCAAATTGTATTTGCAGCGATACCCTGCTATGCATAAAAGAGCAATCAAAAAATACTTACTCTTAATTAGTGACTCTCTCCTAAACCCTCCCAATCTTCAGTTTTCTGAATTGCCGTCCTTGCTGTTAAATCTCGCCAGCGACGATGCAGACAAGGAACCCACCTTTCTCATCTCTCTCTCCGCTCTTCCCCTTCTCCACTCTTCATACTTCTCTTCTCCATTCTTTCTCTTCCTCTCTCCCTTCCTCCACTCCTGCTCTCTATGTAGGTGTGTGCGTGGGTGTTGTTATTTATGAACATGCCCTGAAATGATTTGCCAGCGCGAACTAGCCACAAACCGGAGCGTGGACATTCGGGCAGACAGCTTTCCGATGATTTCTTCCACCCTAGTGGTTGCCGCTGCAGACCGGACGATTCCTGCCTGTTTCTCGAGGTCCAGCCCATCTGGTCAGTCTTCCGGCGAGCCCCGTGATTTTTGGCGCCCTCCAACCAGGTTCTTCTATATCAATTTTGCTCCCCCAGAAGTGACAACTTTCGGTTTAGCAGCCCGTCTACAATCCAAGTTCCTTCATTTCTTGATTTACTATACTCTGTTGCTTTAATTTGTATGCTATTTGTCGATTTTTGGAAAGCATTCCTGTTGGTGTATTCTTTCTAAGTAGTTTATATTCTTGCTATATCATTATCGCTTATTGTTCATCGTTGGAATTAATTTGCGTTGATTTGATTTATTATACTTTGTTGCTCTAATTCGTCTGCTACTTGCTAAGTAGTTTACGTTCTTGATATGCTTTTGAGACTGAGTAGTAGTATTTCCTTACTGTAGTTCTTTGCTGGTCTAGTGACTGGGGTGAGTGATGATAGAGTAAGGTCATGTCCTCGAACGGGGTGGAGGGTGGGGGGCAAGGGTAGTAAAGAGGATAGGGGAACCTCTGGTCTAAGAATTAGATCCTCGAACATAGGGATATTGACAGGGTAGTCTATTGAATTGGCGAAGAATCTCTAGAAGAGGAGGATCAACATAGCATGTATCTAGGAGACTAGATGGGTGGGTAGTAAGGCTCAAGATGCAGACATGTATAACTTGTGGTACTCAGGAGGGGTGAGGGGGAAGAATGGGGTAGGCATCTTAGTTGATAGAAATCTCAGAGTGCTAGCGGTAGAGGGTTGGAAGGTGAATGACATACTGATAGATATTAAGATAGTTGCGGGGGGGGGGGGGGGTTTACTTTGAACATAACTAGTGCTTATGCGCCTCAAGTGGTTTTGGACGAGGAGGTCAAAAGGCACTTCTGGAGGACTTAGATGGGTTGGTGGGGGAAATTTTGCACACCAAGAATCTTATTATAGGAGGAGATTTTAATGGTCACAATGGGGCATTGTCTGAGGTTTATGACGGTATGCATGTCGGCTTTGATTTTAGAGACAGAAACGGAGAAGGAACTTCGTTGTTGGATTGTGCTAAAGACTTTTACTTGGTGGTCGTTAAATCGTGTTTTCCAGAGAAGGAGGAGCACTTGGACACCTTCTAGAGTATAGTGGCCAATACCCAAATTGATTATCTACTTCTCAGAAAGTATGATAGAGGTTTATGCATAGACTGTAAGGTCATTTTGAAGGAGAATCTCACAACTGAACATAGGCTATTGGTTATGGACCTGACAATCACGTGGACAAGGAAAAAAAAGGGTTGTGTTTGGTCTGCCTAGGATCAGGTGGGATTCCTTGACTAAGGACAGAGCTCAGGTATTGGGGGAGAAGTTACTATTTATGGCGGTACTAGAGGAGTAGTGGGGACTCGAGTTGTGTGTGGACCATGATAGTAAACTGTATTAGAGAAGTTGCGAGAGAGGTGTTAGGGGTCTCTAAGGGTTTTTCTACTGATTACAAAGGGGACTGGTGGTTGAATGAAGAGGTCCAAGGTGACGTGGAAGCTAAGTAAACGGTATATTTGAAGCTAGTAGAGATCATAGATAAGGTGGAGAAGAGGGTCAACATGGAGTGATAAATAAGAAGGCTAAAAAGGAGGCAAAGTTAGCGGTCACTGCGGCTAAGACTGCGACTTTTGGACATTTGTATGAAGAGCCTGGGGAGAGAGAATGTAACGACTCTTCAGGTCGTTTTGAGAATTAGAGTCTCGTTCGGTGGCTTAAGGTCTTGAGAAGCTTTGTATTATTTGTTACAACTTGCGTGTGTGGTCGAGTTTGATTTTTGGATGATTCGGGATCAATTTGGAAGAATAATTCTTATTTAAGAAGCTTAAGCGGTAAGAGTTGACCGGAGTTTGACTTTTGTGTAGACAACTCCATAATGGCATTTTGATAATTCCAATAGCTTCGTATGGTGATTTTGGACTTAGGCGTGCGTCCGAATTAGGATTTGGAGGTCTGTAGTGTAAATTGAAGTATTTCGGCAAAAACTGGAAAGTTGAAGTTTTGGAAGGTTGAAAGGTTTGACCGGGAGTTGACTTTGTTGATATTGAGATCAAATTGTGATTTCGAGAGTTGGATTAGCTCCGTTATGTCATTTGGGACTTGCATGCAAAATATGACGTCATTCCGGGTTGATTTGATATGTTTCGGCACGAGTTTTGGAAGTTGGAAGATTTGAAAATTCATAAGTTTGATTCGTGGTGCAATTCATAGTTTTGATGATGTTTGATGTAATTTGAGGCCTCGAGTAGGTCTGTGTTATGCTATGAAACTTGTTGGAATATTACGACGGGGCCCAGGGGCCTCGGGTTAGTTTCAGATGGGCTTCGTGCCATTTTGTCAAGTTTTATAGTTGCTGGTTTTCTGATGCTCCAGGTACTCTATGCGATAGAGTGTATGCTGTCATGATCGCGATGTGTTGTGGGAGCTAGGCGTGGTTCTTTTTCGCATTCGCATTGATGTTTCCGCGTTTGCGTAGCATGTTCTTGTGGTTGGCAGATTTCCTTCTTCGCGTTCGTAGGAAGTGAGTCACGATCGTGTACGTGTGAGTTGTCATTCATCGCGTTCCCATCCCTTGTTCCACGTTCGCATAGCACATCCTGGGCACTGATATTTTTTTCTTCTTCGCGATCGCACAAGTTAGTTCACGATCGCGTAGTACATATTTGGGGTAGTTTTGTTACTTCTTAGCGATCGCATGTTTAATTCCGCGATCGCGATGTGCAAATCATTTGGCAACAAAATATTATTTGGCAACATAATTGATATTGGAATTTGATAATTTTGGTATGGTTGAACTCGTATCGGAATGCGTGTTCGGATTTCGTAAATTTTATCGGGTTTCGAGGTGCAGGCTCGGGGGTTGACTTTTGGGTTGACTTTTTAGTTTTCATTAAAGATCGAAGCTTTATTATCCCGAAGTATTTCCTATGAGTGTTTTTTAATTGAAGTAATTTTCGCTAGATTTGAGCTGTCCGGAGGTTGTTTCACTCGAGAAAGTCATTTTAGAGTATCGGTCTAGCTTCTTTGAGGTAAGTATCTTGCCTAACTTTGTGTGGGGGAACTACCCCTTAGGACTTGGGTCGTTTGTGCTATTTATCTCTTTTGAAAGCCGTGTACATGAGGTGATGAGTACGTACTCGAGCTTATATGTGAAAATTGACCTGTCTAGACTCTTAAGCATCTTTTATGTACTTAATTGGAATTGTTAGTACATGTCATATCTTTCATTCGTCATGTCTACTATCACATGATTTAATTGCAGTTGTCGTTACATGTCACATTCTTTACTTGTCGACTTTGATTCTATATGCTTTATTTGGAGTTGTTATCACTTTGTGTCAGTATGTGATTTCTTTAGTTGAAATTGTCGTCATATGATATCTTTTGTAGCCGGGTTGTCTCCATGCATTTAGACGTAGTACTAGTTCGTGCCATCTCTCTCATTGTCTGCCTAATTCATACCTTAGAGTTCGAAGTTTGCCATTCCATGGAAGTACTATCACTATCGAGGTTATCCTTCAACAATTAATTGGAATTGAAGTTATCGAGAGTTATTTTATCTATTCTAATCGAAGTTGTGTTTAAAAATGGCTGTTGTTCTTTGTTGAGTTACTGTTCCATTCATTTTGTTGTTATTAAGATTCTATATACATTGTGTTGAGTCGTGGGCTATTTGTTGTGAAGATATTGATATCGTTGAATCCTTGGAAAGGTTGTGGCCAACGGACAATTGTGATACGAGTTGTTATATTGTGTTGTTGTAATGATAGCACATGTGAGTTGTTGTGTGGTTTGGTTGTTGTGCGGAGTATAAGGGTGGTATTTCACCATTGTTGTTATGTGGAGTATAACGGTGGAATTTCACTGTTGTTGTTATCATGCGGGGCATAAGGGTAGCACCTCTCTGTTGTTGAATGTGTGGAGTGATACGAGTAGCTATTGTGTTATTATCCGGATAGAGCGATAAGGGTGACTATTATACGGAGTGATACACGTGGCTATAGGAGAGATGAGGGTGGCTAATGATATTGTCTGGCGGAATGATACGGGTGGCTATCAGAGAGATAAGGGTGGCAATTTCAGGGATGATGTGTGATGGTTTGGAGACATTGTGTTGGAAATTTTAGTGTGATGGTGTGCCTTTCCTTGTGTTTGTCATACACCTTGCGTGACTTGTGTTGTTGCTTCGATGAGCTTTTCGATGTCTTTGATATCATTTGTTGACTTGGGCTACAGTAGTACACTCGCACAAGCATAAACTGTAACATGCCACTTATACTAGTTCAAGAGTATGAAACTTGTCATTTATTGATCTTGCCCATGTGTTCTTGCATTATCCATTTCCATGTTGCTATTGGGCCTGTGACTATGTTGGGCGGATTGGGATTATGAGCCTGTGACTATGCTGGGCGGATTGTGATTTTGGCACGTGAATTGTCCGTGCGGTTGTGATTCGAGATATGGGAACGTGGTGCCGTGAGTATATGATGGTGGGTTGTGGCCCGAGATTTATGACTGTGATATGAGGTAACATATAGTGATTTCGTTGTTAGGATTGTGTTAGATCGGCTTGATTAATTGATTGTCCTTTGTGCTTCCTTATTTGATTTTAATGATACTTCACGGTGTTCTTATTGTTTTACTGTTTATGTCACTTGTTGGGTTTTGTTGCCATTTACTGATTTTCGCTTTCCATTATTAGCATTATACTACTAAACTGCACTGGTTATTTTGTCTAGTGAGTGTCTTGACTTGTACCTCGTCACTACTCCACCGAGGTTAGTCTTGATACTTACTGGGTGCCGACCGTGGTGTACTAATACTATACTTCTGCACATTTTTGTGCAGATCCAGGTACTTCAGCACGTGTTTTGGAAGCTGGAAGATTTGGAAATTTATAAGTTCGATTCATGGTATGATTCGTAGTTTCGACGTTGTTTGATGTAATTTGAGGCTTCGAGTAGGTCCGTGTTATGTTATGGAACTTGTTGGTATGTTTCGACGGGGGCCTCGGATGTGTTTCGGATGGGCTTCGTGCCATATCGTCATGTTTTAGAGTTGCTGGTTTTCTGATGCTCCAGGTACTCTATGCGATCGCGTGTGTAGTGCCGCGATCGCGATATGTTTTGGGAGCTAGACATGGTTCTTCGCGAATGCATTGATGTTTCCGCGTTCGCGTAGTATGATCTTGTGGCTAGCAGATTTTCTTCTTCGCGTTCGCAGGAAATGTTTCGCGATCACGTACGTATGAGTTGTCCTTCATCGCGTTCACGCCCCTTGTTCCGCGTTCGCATAGCACATCCTGTGCACTGATATGTTTTTCTTCCTCAAGATCGCACAAGTTAGTTCGCGATCGCGTAGTACATGTTTTGGGGAGTTTTGTTTCTTGTTAGCGATCGCATGTTTAATTCCGCGATCGCGATGTGAACATCACTAGGCAACAAAATATATTCTCCAAAATCGAGGGTTTGGCCATTTTTATTATATCTTGAGTTGTAGACCTCGGATTTGAGCGATGTTTCGTGGGGTTTTCAAGAAAATGATTGGGGTAAGTGTTCTTCACCCGGAATTTATTATATTTCATGATTCCATCTTTATTTTAATCATTAAATTTGTGGTTTGAGTTGAGAAAAATGGGGGGATTTGAGGGACGAATTGATATCTGAATTTGATAATTTTGGTATGGTTGAACTCGTATCGGAATAGGTGTTCGGATTTGATAAATTTTATCGGGTTCCGAGGTGCGGGCTCGGGGGTTCACTTTTAAGTTTTTAATAAAGATCGAAGCTTTATTATCCTAAATTATTTCCTATGAGTTTTGTTTTTTATGATTTGCAGTTATTTTGGCTAGATTTGAGTCGTTCGGAGGTTGTTTCACTCGAGAAGGTCATTTTAGAGTATCGGTCTAGCTTCTTTGAGGTAAGTATCTTGCCTAACTTTGTGTGGGGGAACTACCCCTTAGGACTTGGATCGTTTGTGCTATTTATCTCTTGTGAAAGTCGTGTATGCGAGGTGACGAGTATGTACTCAAGTTTATATGTGGAAATTGACCTGTCTAGACTCTTAAGCATCTGTTATATACTTAATTGGAATTATTAGCACATGTTATATCTTTTATTCGTCATGTCTACTATCACATGCTTTATTTGAAGTTGTCGTTACATGTCGCATTCTTTTCTTGTCGAGTTTGATTCTATATGCTTTATTTGGAGCTACTATCACTTTGTGTCAGTATGTGATTTTTTTTTATTGTGGAGCTACTCTTAGTTGAAATTGTCGTCACATGATTTCTTTTGTTGGCGGGTTGTTCCGTGTATTTAGACGTAGTACTAGTTCGTGCCATCTCTCTCATTGTCAGCCTAATTCATACATTGCAGTCCGAAGTTTGCCATTCCACAGAAGTACTATCACTATCGAGGTTATCCTTAAATAATTAATTGGAATTGAAGTTATCGAGAGTTATTAATCTATTCTAATCGAAGTTGTGTTTAAAAAGGGGTTTTGTTCCTTGTTAAGTTAGTGTTCCATTCATTTTGTTGTTATTTAGATTCTATATACATTGTGTTGAGCCATGGGCTATTTGTTGTGAAAATATTGATATCGTTGAATCCTTGTAAAGGTTGTGGCCTACAGTCAATTGTGATACGAGTTGTTATGTTGTGTTGTTGTAATGATAGCACATGTAAGTTATTGTGTGGTTTGGTTGTTGTTGTGCGAAGTATAAGGGTGGCATTTCACCGTTGTTGTTATGCGGAGTATAAGTATGGAATTTCACCATTGTTGTTATCATGCGGGGCCTAAGGGTGGCATCTCACTATTGTTGAATGTATGGAGTGATACGGGTGGCAATTGTGTTATTGTCCGGATGGAGCGATAAATGTGGCTATTATACGGAGTGATACGGGTGGCTATAGGAGAGATAATGGTGGCTAATGATATTGTCAGGGCGGAATGATACGGGTGGCTATTAGAAAGATAAGGGTGGCAATGTCAGGGATGATGTGTGATGGTTTGGAGACATTGTGTTTGAAATTTTAGTGTGATGATGTATTTTTCCTTGTGTTTGTCATACACCTTACGTGACTTGTCTTGTTGCTTCGATGAGTTGTTCGATGTATTTGATATCATTTGTTGACTTGGGCTGTAGTAGTACACTCGTACAAGCATACACTATAACATGCCAATTATACTAGTTCAGGAGTATGAAACTTGGCATTTATTGATCATGCCCATGTGTTCTTGTATTATCTACTTCCATGTTGCTATTGGGCCTGTGACTATGTCGGGCGGATTGGGATTGTGAGCCTGTGACTATGCTGGGCGTATTGTGATTTCGGCATGTCAATTGTCCGTGCGGTTGTGATTCGAGATGTGGGCACAAGGTGCCATGATATATGATGGCGGGTTCAAGCCCGAGATTTGTGACTGTGATATGAGAAACTACAGAGTGATTTCGTTGCGAGGCTTATGTTAGATCGGCTTGATTAATTGATTGTCATTTGTGCTTCCTTATTTGGTTTGAATGATACTTCACGGTGTTCTTATTGTTTTACCGTTTATGTCACTTGTTGGGCCTTGTTGCCATTTACTGATTTTCGCTTTCCGTTATTAGCATTATACTACTAAACTGCACAGGTTATTTTGTCTAGTGAGTCTCTTGACTTGTACCTCGTCACTACTCCGCCGAGGTTAGTCTTGATACTTAGTGGGTGCCGACCGTGGTGTACTCATACTATACTTCTGCACATTTGTGTGTAGATCCAGGTACTTTGGAGTTCGTTGGTTGTTAGATAGTGAATCAAATACTGTTGTGGAGACTTCAAGGTATACCTGCCGTGGCGTTCACAGGACTCAGAGTCACCTTCGGAAGATATTTTTGTACATTTTATTTCTTTTTCGGAACAATTGTACTTGATTTTCTAGTGAACTCAGTAGCGCTTATGACTTGCACTACTGGTTTTAGGATTGTAAGGTTTTTTATAGAGATTTCTATTTCATGTTTAACAGTTGTTGGTTGAATTTTTCTATTAATTCAGTAAGTGTTAGGCTTACCTAGTCTTAGAGACTAGGTGCCGTCAAGGCATCCTATGGAGGAAAATTTAGGTCTTGAGAAGTTGGTATCATAGCTCTAGGTTCATAGTCGTACGAGTCATAAGCAAGTTTAGTAGAGTCTTGCGGATCGGTACAGAGATGTCTGTACTTATATTCTAGAGGCTAGGGAACTATTAGGAAAAATCTCCACTTCTTTCATTCCTGTCTAGCGGATTTGTTGATTTTGAAGTTTAAGCCTTTGTTATTCTATTCTCTCACAGATGGTGAGGATACGAGCTGCAGTTACTGATGACGCTGCCCCTAGAGCCGGTGTTGGCTGGGGCAGAGGCGGAGGCAGAGGCCGAGGAGGAGCACGTGCCGCTGCTAGAGCACCTATCAGAGCAGTAGTTGAGGAGCCGCCAACAGCTCCGATTGGGGGACAGGTACCGGAGGCACCTATTGTTACCCCCGGACTTCAGGAAACTTTAGCGCAGTTTCTGAGCATGTTTGGTACATTAGCTCAGGCGGGATTGATCTCCGTTGCACCAGCTACTTCGTAGGTTGGGGGAGGAGCTCAGACTCTCACCGCCCGTACTCCTGAGCAGCGGGCTCACATTGGTCAGGTTTCGGGTGTGGTGTCGGTACAACCTGTTATTCCGGTTTTGCCTGAGTTCAGGCTAGGGGCATCAAAGGAGGAGCAGTTTAGACTTGCGAGGTTCAAGAAGTATATCCCTCCTACTTTCAGTGGTTTGGCTTTAGAGGATGCATATGGTTTTCTAGAAGAGTGCCATCGTATTCTCCGCACCATGGGTAATTTAGAGGCGAGTAGGGTTGCTTTTACTACATTCAAGCTGTCAGGAGCAGCGTATCCGTGGTGGCAGGTTTACGAGGAGGGTAGCCCAATCGATGCAGCTTCACTTTCATGGGCTCAGTTTTCAGAGATGTTCTTGAGAGAGTTTGTTCCCCAGACTCTTCAAGATGCATGGCATGTTGAGTTTAAGTAGCTGCGTCAGGGCACCATGACGGTGTCATAGTATGCCATCAGCTTCAATGAGTTATCCCGTCATGCACCTACTTTGTTTCCTACGGTCAAAGAGCGAGTCCACAGATTCATTGAGGGGCTCAATTATGATCTTAGATTCTACATGGCTTGGGAGTTGCAGACTGATACTCCATTTTAGCAGGTGGTACAGATTGCCAGGATGTTAGAGCATTTTCGGGGTAAGGAGAATGAGGCTAAGGAGACCAAGAGGTCTTGAGGTTCTGGAGGGTTTAGTGGATTCTACTCTTCAGCTATAACCCATCATGGCGGAGGCTCGGGCAGTCGACCAGTACAGTCCGCACTTCATACTACTCGTATTACTCCAGTTAGTCAGGGTACTCATGTGGGGCAGTCATCTTTTAGTATGCCACCGGCACGAGGTTCCTATAGCGGTTATTCCAGCTATCTGGCACAGACTCAGTACGAGAAGCCACGCCCGCAGAGGGGTTATTATGGGTGTGGTGATACTAGGCAGATCATGAAAGATTGTCCCAGACTTAGGAGAGGCGGATTTCATCAAGGCACGCAGGCTACGGGCTCCGTTCTAATTGCTACTCCACCTACACAGCCAGCTAGGGGTGGAGGATAGGCGGGTAGAGGGCGCCCTAGAGGGGGAGGCCCGGCTCGGCCTATTGATATGGTTTCTATGATAGGGCTGAGGCCGCTGCACCAGATGTTGTCGTTGCAGGTATGGTTTTGATTGTTATAGGGGAGCAACATTCTTATCTTGATTTGGTTATGCTTATCGGGGTGAGTCCTCTTATCTTGCTTCACATATTTGTGAGTTTCGTAATTTTGTACTTGGCTTATGTGTTTACCCCTGTTGGGAGATTTTGTAGTGGTAGCCCGTGTCTATCATTTTGTTTTGTTCACTATTGAGAGATTTGAGGCTAGAAGTGACTTTCTGTTACTCATCACGGTAGGTTTTGATGTGATTTTTTATTGTTTGATTACAATTTTGGGATTTAGATGCTCTACTGGTATGGGGGTTCAATATGTGTCGTGATTTTGTTTAGCAGAATTGAATTGGTGGAAAGATTTTGGTTGGTACAATGTGTATACTACTTGTGATTCAGAGCTGAGGATCAGGTCCTCGCATTTTCATATGGTTCGATATGTTGAACCGGGCAACGTGTCACGATGGAAGTTAAATTAGGATGAGATCCATGTGATTAGTTCATGTGTTTGATTCTCCCTTGTGAAATTGATTCGTAGTATGGTACTGATAGGGAGTTGTGCCTGTCGGGCTTGTTTGATAGTTCTCTTATGTGTTTCTCTTTGCATATTTAGTCGTATTCGCGTTGTGCTTATTGGATTTTAGCTTACCCAGGTGGCGTTAGATGTGACTTGTCGATTTGAGTGTATAGTCATGGCATCTTCATGTTTCTTGCATCGTTGTCGGTATTGTGGAGTTTTGGAACAGAGTTCTAACTAATATGAGGTTGATTACCGGTGCTGGGTTTGATTATGGGCAGCTATTGTGATCAGAGATGTGGTTATGGGCATAAGTGTGATGTGTCACGTTGTGTGGTTGTACCTTGTGGGTATAGGCATAAGTTGTTGCAACTGGTTGAGGCTGATACCATGTGTTGATGTAGGAATTGGGTCTTTTGGTAATGATTGGATGGTGGAAAATTTGGATCTAAGGCTTATTGGTATTGGGGGAAGGAATAAATTCTCAGTTGAGGTGGTGTTGTCGGGACTATATGGATTGGGGTTACGCGGGGTCACCCGCGAGTATGAGTATGGTAAGTTCATTCAGTGATTTGAGGACTTCGAAACGGATCTTGGCACGTTTGAGGATGAACGTTTGTTTAAGAGGGGGAGAATGTAACGATCTGACCGGTCGTTTTGACAGTAGCGCCCCGTTCGGTAGCTTAAGGTCTCGAACAACTTCGTATTATGTGTAATGACTTGCGTGTGTGGCCGAGTTCGGTTTCCGGATGATTCAAGATCGATTTGGAAGAAGCATTCTTGTTTTAGAAGCTTAAGCGGTAAGAGTTGACCGGAGTTTGACTTTTGTGTAGACGACTACGAAATTGAATTTCGATGATTCCAATAGCTTCGTATGGTGATTTTTGACTTAGGCGTGCGTCCAGATTTGGATTTGGAGGTCCATAGAGTAGATTGAAGCATTTTGGCAAAAATTGGAAAGTTGAAGTTTTGGAAGGTTGAGAGGTTTGACTGGGAGTTGACTTTGTTGTTATCCGGATCGAATTGCAATTCAGAGAGTTGGATTAGCTCTGTTATGTCATCTGGGACTTGCATGCAAAATTTGACGTCATTCTGGGTTGATTTGATATGTTTCGGCATACATTTTGGAAGTTGGAAGATTTGGAAGTTCATAAGTTCGATTCATGGTGCGATTCATAGTTTCAACATTGTTTGATGTAATTTGAGGCTTCGAGTAGGTCCGTGTTATGCTATGGAACTTGTTGGTATGTTTCGACGGGGTCCCGGGGGCCTCGGGTGTGTTTCGGATGGGCTTTGTGCCATTTTGTCATGTTTTAGAGTTGTTGGTTTTCTGATGCTCCAGATACTCTATGCGATTGGATGTATGGTGCAACGATCACGATGTGTTCTGGGAGCTAGGCGTGGTTCTTCTTCGCGATTGCATTGATGTTTCCGCGTTCGCGTAGCATGTTCTTGTGGCTAGCAGATTTCCTTCTTTGCGTTCGCAGGAAGTGTTTCGCGATCACGTACGTGTGAGTTGTCCTTCATCGCGTTCGCATCCCTTGTTCCTCGTTCGCGTAGCACATCCTGTGCACTGATATGTTTTTCTTCTTCGCGATCGTACAAGTTAGTTCGCGATCGCGTAGTACATGTTTTTGGAAGTTTTGTTTCTTCTTCGCGATCGCATGTTTAACTCCACGATCATGATGTGCAAATCACTAGGCAACTAAATATATTTTCCAAAATCGAGGGTTTGGCCATTTTTATCATATCTTGAGTTGTAGACCTCGGATTTGAGCGATGTTTAATGGGGTTTACAAGTAAATTATTGGGGTAAGTGTTCTTCACCCGTAATTTATTATATTTCATGATTCCATCTTTATTTTAATCATTATATTAGTGGTTTGAGTTGAGAAAAATGGGGAATTTTGAGGGACATTTTGAGGGACGAATTGATATCAGAATTTGATAATTTTGGTATGGTTGAACTCGTATCGGAATGGGTGTTCATATTTCATAAATTTTATCGGGTTCCGAGGTGCGGGATCGGGGGTTGACTTTTTAGTTTTAATTAAAGATTGAAGCTTTATTATCCGGAATTATTTCCTATGAGTTTTATTTATGATTTGAAGTTAGATTTGAGCCGTCCGGAGGTTGTTTCACTCGAGAAGGCCATTTTAGAGTATCGGTCTAGCTTCTTTGAGATAAGTATCTTGCCTAACTTTGTGTGGGGGAACTACCCTTAGGACTTGGGTCGTTTGTGATATTTGTGTCTTATGAAAGCCGTGTACGCGAGGTGACAAGTACGTACTCGAACTTATATGTGGAAATTGACCTGTCTAGACTCTTAAGCATCTTTTATGTGCTTAATTGAAATTTTTAACACATGTTATATCTTTTATTCGTCATGTCTACTATCACATGCTTTATTTGAAGTTGTCATTACATGTCGCATTCTTTACTTTTCGATTTTGATTCTATATGCTTTATTTGGAGTTGTTATCACTTTATGTCAGTATGTGATTTCTTTTATTGTGGAGCTACTCTTAGTTGAAATTGTCGTCACATGATTTCTTTTGTTAGCGGGTTGTCTCCATGCATTTAGACGTAGTACTAGTTCGTGCCATCTCTCTGACATTAGACTCCGAAGTTTTCCATTCCATGGAAGTACTATCACTATCGAGGTTATCCTTAAATAATTAATTGGAATTGAAGTTCTCGAGAGTTATTAATCTATTCTAATCGAAGTTCTGTTTAAAAGGGGGTGTTGTTCCTTGTTGAGTTACTGTTCCATTCATTTTGTTGTTATTAAGATTCTATATACATTGTGTTGATCTATGGGCTATTTGTTGTGAAAATATTGATATCGTTGAATCCTTGGAAAGGTTGTGGCCTACGGGCAATTGTGATACGAGTTGTTATGATGTGTTGCTGTAATAATAGCACATGTGAATTGTTGTGTGGTTTGGTTGTTGTTGTGCGGATTATAAGGGTGGCATTTCACCGTTGTTGTTATGCGGAGTATAAGGATGGAATTTCACTGTTGTTGTTATCATGCGGGCATATGGGTGGCATCTCACTATTGTTGAATGTATGGAGTGATAAGGGTGGCTATTATATTATTGTCTGGGTGGACAATAAAGTTGTCTATTATACGGAGTGATACAAGTGGCTATAGGAGAGATAATGGTGGCTAGTGATATTGTCAGGGCGGAATGATAAGGGTGGCAATGTCACATATGATGTGTGATGGTTTGGAGACATTGTGTTGGAAAATTTAGTGTGATGGTATGTTTTTTCTTGTGTTTATCATACACCTTACGTGACTTGTCTTGTTGCTTCGATCAGCTGTTCGATGTCTTTGATATCATTTGTTGACTTGGGCTGCAGTAGTACACTCGAACAAGCATACACCATAACATGCTACTTATACTAGTTCAGGAGTATGAAACTTGTCATTTATTGATCATGCCCATGTGTTCTTATATTATCCGTTTCCATGTTGCTATTGGGCCTGTGACTATGTCGGGCGGATTGGGATTGTGAGCCTATGACTATGCTGGGCGTGTTGTGATTTTGGCACGTGAATTGTCCGTGCGGTTATGATTCGAGATGTGGGTACCAGGTGCCGTGAGTATATTATGGTTGGTTGAAGCCCGATATTTGTGACAATGATATGAGATCCCACAGAGTGATTTCATTGTGAGGCTTGTGTTAGATCGGCTTGATTAATTGATTGTCCTTTGTGCTTCCTTATTTGGTTTGAATGATACTTCACGGTATTCTTATTGTTTTACTGTTTATGTCACTTGTTGGGTCATGTTGCCATTTACTGATTTTCGCTTTTCCGTTATTAGCATTATACTACTAAACTGCACTGGTTATTTTGTCTATTGAGTGTCTTGATTTGTACCTCTTCACTACTCCACCGAGGTTAGTCTTGATACTTACTAGGTGTCGACTGTGGTGTACTCATACTATACTTCTACACATTTGTGTGCAGATCCAGGTACTTTGGAGTCCGTTGGTTGTTAGATAGCGGATCAACTACTGCTATGGAGACTTCAAGGTATACCTGTCGTGGCGTTCGCAAGCCTCGGAGTCACTTTCGGAAGTTATTTTTGTACAGTTTATTTATTTTTCGGAAAAATTGTACTTAGAGATTTTCTAGTGAACTCAGTAGAGCTTATGACTTGTACTACCGATTTTGGGATTGTAAGTTTTGTATAGAGATTTCTATTTCATGTTTAATAGTTGTTGGTTGAATTTTGCTATTAATTCAGTAAGCGTTTGGCTTACCTAGTTTTAGAGACTAGGTGTCGTCACGACATCCTACTGAGGGAAATTGGGGTCGTGACAGAGATGGGGATAAGAAGCTGTACATGCTGGCCAAAGTGAGATAAAGGAAGGCCCGTGATCTAGATCAAGTGAAGTGCATAAAAGACGAGGATGGTAGAGTGCTGATGGATGAGGCACAAATTAGGCGGAGATGGCAGTCGTACTTCCATAAACTCTTTAATGATGGGATGGGGGATAGGGATATTGTGCTAGGTGATCTGGATCACTTAGGGAGTCATAGGGACTTTGGGTACTGTAGGCACATAAGTGTGGGGGAGGTCGAGGGGTTGATGCGTATGATGATCAGGGGTAGAGCGACCGAGCCAGATGAAATCCTGGTAGAATTTTTGAAGAGCGCGGGTAAGACAGGCTTATAATGGCTCTCTAGGTTATTCAATGTAATATTTAGGATGAAGAGGATACCTGAAGAATATAGGTGGAGTACGATGATTCCGTTGTACAAGAACAAGGGTTATATCCAGCATTGCAATAACTATAGGAGTATCAAGTTGCTAAGTCATACGACGAAAGTTTGGGAGAGGGTGGTGGAAGGGAGGGTGAGGAGGAGTGTATCTATTTTCGAGAACCAGTTCGGTTCAATGCCAGGTCGTTCAACTACAAAAGCCATTCATCTGCTAGGAGATTGATGGAGCAGTATAGGAAAATAAAGAAGGACTTGCATAAGGTGTTCATTGACCTAGAGAAAGCATACGACAAAGTCCCGAGAGAGGTTCTATAGAGGTGTGTAAAGGCTAAAGGTGTGCATGTATCCTACATTAAAGTGATTAAGGACATTTATGATAGAGCTAAGACACATGTGAGAACAACAGGGGGGGACTCATAACACCTTTCAGTTGTGATGGGGTTGCATTAGGCATTAGCCCTTAGCCCGTTTTTGTTTTCCTTGACGATGGATGCATTGACATGACACATTTAAGGTGAGGTTCCATGGTGTATGCTATTTGTGGATGATATAGTTTTGATTGGCGAGACTCAAGGAGGTGTTGATGACGGACTAGAGGTTTGGAGATAGACTCTTGAGTTTAAAGGTTTCAAGATGAGTAGGACCACTACAAAATAAATTGGAATAAGCTACGAACATCGTCGCTAATCTGTCGCTAAAATGCTCGTAGCTAGCAGAATTTCTTGATAATCCATTGCTAATCCGTCGCTAAATGAGATTAGCGACGATTTTTCTGTTTAGCTACAGAATTTGTCCGTCGCTAAAACTTGATTTTTTAGTAGTGGACCAAGAAGGAGTATTTGTAGTGCAAGTTCAACAAAGTTACCTAGGATGCAGACATGGGTGTGAGGCTTGATACACAAGTCATCTCCAGGAGAGACAGTTTCAAGTACCTTGGATCTATAATAAAAGATAACAGGGAGATTGATAAGAATGTCACGCATCGTATCAGAGCAGGATGGATGATATGGAGGCTCGCTTCCGGTGACTTGTGTGATACGAATGTGTTGCTAAAACTTAAAGGTAAGTTCTACAAGGTAGTAGTTAGACTGACTATATTGTATGGAGAAGAGTATTGGCATGTCAAGAACTCTCATGTCCAGAGATGAAAGTAGATGAGATGAGGATGTTAGGGTGGATGTGTGGGCATACCAGGTTAGATAAGATTAGTAGTGAAGTTATTCGGGATAAGATGAGAGTGGCTCCTATAGAGGATAAGATGTGGGAGGTAAGGTTGAGATGGTTCAGACATGTTAAGAAGAGAAGCATAGAAGCCCCAATTAGAAGGTGTGAGAGGTTAGTCTTGGTGGGTATTAGGAGGGGTAGAGGGCGCAACTGGAGCTAACTGAGGACATTGCCTTAGATATGAGGGTGTGGAGAGACAAGATTAGGGTAGAAATCTACTAGATAGTTGAGCGTTTCTCTTTGTCTTACTCAGTTCACTAGCATTAGTATTAGTATGATATCTTTTTATTCATAGATTGCTATTACTATCCAGAGTTTAGATATTTTCTTGGCTTCAGTTTTTTTATCCTGTTTTTGTTCCTACTTATTGTTATTACTTCTTTTTTCATCCTTTTTCTAGCCGAGGGTCTACTGAAAATAACCTCTCTGCCTTTCCAGGGTAGGGGTAAGGATGTGTATAACTTACCCTTTCCAGACTCCACTTGTGGGAAATCAATGGGTTTGTTGTTGTTGTTGTTGTATTTGCAGCTATACCCTTATATGTGTACGTGAACAATGTGAATGGAAATTTAAGGTGTCAAGTATTAACAAATCAGAAATGTTCAAAGGGAGAGAGTTCCATGACAAGCATACATGTCCATTGAAGGTTAAAATATATTAGCAACGTCAAGCAACTAGTAGGTTAATTGGGGGCATGATTAGATCCAAATTTACTAATCATAAGAGGAAACACACGCCAAGAGATATAATAGATGATGTAAAATTGACCTTGGTGTCGATGTCGGTTACATGTTGGCGTGGTGCGCTAAAGAAAAGGCTGTGAAATCGTTGAGGGGGGAACCAACTGATTCTTACAAGAAATTATTGGGGTACTTATACATCTTGGATATAACGTATCCTGCTTCACATATCAGAATGCATAAATCACCTGAAAACGAGTTCATGTATCTGTATATATCATTGTATGCTTTTATAAAAGGTTTCGATTATTGTAGACCCATCGTGGTTATATATGGTAACCACCTCAAATCAGCATACAATGGGACGTTCGTTTCAGCTAGCACGCTGGATGGGGCAGGTAAATCCATTGACTACAACTTGATTACATACATGACAACACTTACATATAAACTGATCAGGCAAGTAAGAATTACATGTGTATTGAACTTTTCTATTTGTATACAATTGTATGTGCAAGGAATATTCTACCGCTAGCATATGGCGTGGTTGATTCAGAGAATGATGCTTCTTGGATGTAGTTCTTTGAGCAGTTCAAGGAAGCTTATGGAGAATGTAAAAACATGTGCATTGTATCTAATAGGAATGAGAGCATCATCAAAGCCGTATCTAGAATATATCCTACCGTACCATATTTTTCTTGCATATGGCATCTCTGGAATAACGTATACATGAAATACAAAAAGAGTATTGAGAGGTTGAGTGAGGTATACTATTCAATGGCAAAAGCATGCACCCAAGATGAATTTGATATGCTAATGGAAAAGGTCAAGAAGGTCGATATTCAGGTGAAAGAAGAGTATCTTTTGCAAATGTCCAAAATAAGTCCAAACTTACCAACCTTTAGCCATTAATCATATACTTACCAAAACTAGCCAAGCACATACAAAATTTAAAAATCAAGATAAATAAGGATTCCTTCACTCCAGAATCACACACAAATATCTCCTTCCATATTTTTAAGCGTGATCAACAACATTAGATGCAAGGCGGAAAGAAAATTTTATGGATGAGGTAGCAAAGATAAAACGCAAAGAAATAATATACAAAATTCTAAAAAATTAAGCAAACAGGGACCTTTTTCAATGGGTATGGTTGAAATTCATTAAAAACATATAGATGAGTCAATATACGAAACTTGAGGAAGATTTGAGGTGATTTGGACTAGTTTTGAGTCAGAATTCGTAGTTAAAATCTAGTTTAAAAATTTCTTTCCCACATATGAATCAAACATGTATCTCACATACAGGTATACATGGATATACATGAGATACACAAGAGATACATAATTTATACACTAAAGTTACACAGATATACACAGTGAGATACACATTATCATCTTCTTCCATGTTCACCTTGTGTACTTCGAATTTCACTCAAATTTCAATTAAAACAACATAAAATTTCCTCCAAATTGTCCAATATTTGAGATTCACACTCTTTAAGATGTACCCAATTTTTTCATAAAACACCCACTCGAAATAAATTCTAATTTTAAAAATCCAAAATTTTGAATTCAAGCTTAAACAAGCCTCAATTGCTGTCCATGTCATTTTCAGTTTAATCCTTCGACCCAATCCAGCAAACTAACGTTTAATAGTGATTTTTAAATCGAATTCAGGTGCTCGATTTTCTGAAGCTCACTTTAGCTCACTGTATGCTTTAAAAATTGACATTAACTGAAAATTATTTGGATTAAAATGACAGTTGAGACTTTTCTGATAAATATATTATTTTTGGGCTAGTTTTGGTTAAATTATTTATGCACTGACCGTTTGAGTAGTTTTCCCTTTAAAGAATACTTGGAGTTAGTTGGATACAAATAGTAGGCTAGGTTGTATGCACCTGTTAACCGAGAATGGACTATGACATCAAATATTTTCGAGTCAATTAATTCGGCACTTGTATCAACAAGAGAATTGCCAATTGTTGACTTTCCAGAAGAATTTAGGAAAATATTTGGACTATGGAATTGCAGCAACCGAAAAAATGCTACATGCATATTCACAACGCTTGGGAACAAATACCAAGAGATGCTAACAGTCAATGAGGAAAAGTGTACATGTATGACGGTAAGTTTTGTATAGTTTGCTGTTTTTAAATTGATTCACTTAAATATGATACATGAATACGTACTATATGTATCTGTATGCACATATGAATACATACAGTTCATAGCTCTGAGATTGCAGATACAACCAGATTTTCTACTGCTGCACCTACCGAATTGGCAAGCTCACAGATTGCTTCTTCCATTGTGGAACCGGAATCATCTAGATTGCCCACTGTAACTAGTGATACTTTTATTGCCCCTATAAAATCACCACCACTTCCGATGAGTCCAAAGTTGTCCCGAAAACTATCTGATTTCAGAAGTCCATCAAACAACTTTGAGCCTGTTCCCTTTACCAGTGAGGCAGTGACAAAGGCAGGGATCAAAACGTTGACAGGCAAATGGATGCAATTCATCCAAATTTGTCTGATGTCACTTCCTTGGATGATGAGCCTAGAAATGATGAAACTAGAGTGTCATGTGATAATGAAGCCCGTAATGTGGAGGTGGAGGTTAAGGTTGTTGCTGAATCAACATTGAGTTATGAAACTTGTATTGATTCTCAAGAACTACACACTTTTATATCAGAAAAGAAGGAGAAAGCCTTCTGCTCACAAGCATATGATCAAGGAATAGAAATGAATAGAGAATCTCATGCTTTATCACCTGAAACCTACACTATTAAGGAAGCTAGGCAGTTTTATGGGGCTAGTGGAAGTGAGGGACTGCCCCGAACTTCAATTAAAGATATGGGCCATCATCACTATCACGCAATGCTTTCAATTCATCAGATTCTTCTAATGAGGCTAGTATGAGATCAAGTGTCCCTTCTATGGAAGCTGCCTTCTCACAAATGTTGTCCATGAATCAGATTTTTGCTTGATCTTAAGAGCTTACGTGTATAGATAGCTAATCTTCAATGGTCTTATCATTTGTTATAATTTTGATTTAACATGTGACAGTAGACTATAATTGCATATTTTAGTCGCTTAAAGCACTCTAATTCACTGCACTTTACTTGTGTTGAGCTTTAATTGATAGTGTTTAGCACTTATTGCGTATTTTATTCCTTGTAGGAGTGATTCCGAGCTATGTAGATGCTGTGGAATGAATTCGAGTGATTTGGAGCATTGAAGTTTGAGTAAAAGCCCAAGGGATTAAGCTGGGATCATGTTCGGGGGTCGAGGACTAAGTCTGGACGTCAAAAATCAAAGTTTGGTTCGTACTCTGAGAATTCCCCACTGCCACGGAGCGTGGGGCGCCGCGCTTGTGCAATCCTCTGCTGTCTGTCAGAAATTAGCTCTCTGGATTTCCCCACTAATGCCCCACATGGCGCGTCGCCCCATGTGGCGTGCTTGTGCAAATTTTATAGAGTGAAAATCTCATTTCGGCTAGGAGAAGGTGGTTTCGTCTGGTCCCGACCCTACTTGGTATAAATATATGGAAAAACGTCATTTTCTGGACCTTTAATGCATATTCGACCTAATAATGCTAAGGAGGAGTTGGAAGAACACGAGTACAAAGATTTCATCATTTCTTCCTCACTCAAGACCCGAGTTTGGATTGAATTTATGTTTTCCTATACTTTAACTTTATTTGTGATGAATTGCTCCATATCTATGGAGTAGTTTCCTTTTAGGGTTTGATGGATTTGGTATTTTGATGATTGTTTGTGGATTATAACTCTAGTTTTATATAGTGAATCGTTTTGGATTATTTAATTGTCGTATCTATATTCACTTGTTCATGTAATCGAGAGAGGCATAACTTGTGATATCTTTGCATTACATTGTTGGTTGAGTTCATTAATTCTTCTTAGTAATCGAAAGAGGCTAGTTGAATAATTGATTAAACCTAGTAGGAGGATAATCGAGGGAGGTTCTCCTAAAGATCAATCCACTACGCATTCTTGCATATCTTCACGAGCTTAAATTGGTTCATTTTGTGAGGTTAAGACTTAATCGAGAGAGGAGTTTTGATGAACGTTTGAACTAATAATTTAGTGAATTCAAGAGACTCACTTGAATATTTGAAGTAAATTATCTAAAGTTAGATCCCGAACAATTATCTTGCACCTATCCTATCAATCCCTATTTTCTCCCACTGATAACTTCCTTGCTTACCTTTGTTTCGATTGTCATTAGTCAATAGCTTTAGCTACTTAGTTAATTTTAGTTAGATGTCTTATAATCTCAATTGTTGATCATCTTGGATAGCAACCAAGATACAAGAACATTATTTAAGCCCTATCCTTGTGGATACGATATTATATTATACTATATTTGATTAGCGAGCATAATTTAGGTGTGTATTTCGAGCTCGTCAAATTTTGGCGCCGTAGCCAGGGATTGGCAATCAATAGTGTTTATAGTAGTTTGTAGTGCTAATTCAAGAATTTTTCTTTTTTATTTTGTTTTTATTTTTCTCTTTTTACGTTTAGGTGTTCTTCAACTGTGCGCATGTTACAGGTTTAGGTTGGTGCATGACTCGATCTTCTGCGAAAATAGTGCTACCATACGAGCCAGAGTTAGAAACAAAGCTGCGACAACCGGGGAAGGAAAAATATCTCACCGAGAAGCTAGAAAAGGTTAGGCAATCCTCAACCCAAGAAACTATGGGCTGAAACAGTGATGATAATGTAGATTTGGCTGCAAGAGAGGCAGCCCAACAACGAGAAAAAGCTGCACGGGATGCTGAGGAAGCAACTATTAGAGATGCGCATAACATCTATGAAGAAGAGAGGGGTCATAGACTTAATCAACATCAACCCTTGGCTGCAGGCCAGTTTGGAAATATAGCTCCCAGGCCTGGTAGACCACTTGGTGATTATGCTAGACCGGTCTATAATCAAGGATTATCTAGTGTTAGACCACCTCCAATTGCAGCAAACAATTTCGAGTTGAAGAAAGGATTGCTTCAAACCCTTCAGAATTGTTGTGTCTTCAGAGTGAAGCCAAACGAAAATATAAACACATATCTAATGAACTTCGAGAGGATTATGAATTCCTTTCAATATAATGGGGCGTCACAATATGCAGTGTACTTAAGGGAATTCCCCCTCTCACTTAAAGATGATGCTAAGAATTGTAACTTCCTTAGGAGGAGACGATCAAAAAATTCCTTGATAAATATTTCTCCTCAGCTAAGATGGCAAGATTAGAAGAGAAATCCATAACTTCGTCCAGAAAGAGACTGAAACTGTTTTAAAGCCTGGGAGAGTTTGAAGGATATAGTTAGAAAGTGTCAACATAGAGGAATTAAACTCTGGATTCAACTACAGGATTTTTGGAAAGGATTGACATCGGCCTCGCGTAGAACATTGAGCAATGCAGTTGGAGGCCCTTTGTTGAAGAAGACTCCAGAGGAGATAGTTACAATTCTTGATAAGTTATCTAAAGATACTAATCAATGGCCCTCTGAGAGTGCTGAAAGAAGAAGATCAACTGGTGTTCACCAAGTTGATGCTAATATTTTTGTGCAGGTACAATTTGATGCTCTGGCTAAAGAAATAAGAAAGCTGACCTTAGCTTCGATACAAAATAAGCCACACGCAACTTATGTTATGTGTGGAAGAGGACACCCTACTCATGAGTGTCAAGACTCAACCGAGGAAGTGAATGTTGTGGAAAATTATAATGCAATGGGTTAGAGGCACCCTGGTTTTCATGGAGTTCACTTAGGGGTACTGCGAATGCATGGCAACAAAACAACCCCAGACCCTAGAGACAGGGAGCTCTTGGCTTTATGCATCAGGATAGGCAGCAATTTTAGCCTCAACAGGCCATTCAGTCTGGCATAGAAGATTTCATGAAGGCCTTCATTCTGAAAACTGATGAGAGGCTGGACGTCCATAGAGCAGCTATCAAAGAACTGGGCACTAGTTTTCGAAACGTAGAGAGACAAGTGGGGACATATTGCAATAATATTATCTGAAAGGGCTCCAGGAACTCTCCTTGCTGATATTGAGAGAAATCTCAAAGAAACAGTAAATGTTGTAACCTTGAGAAGGTGCAAGTGTTGAAAGACCCCACCCCGATCCAAAAAGATGTGATACTTGAAAAAGAAAGTGGGGAGAAGCTGAAAAATGATGTTGATAAAAAGAAGAAGGCCCAGATAAAAGCTGAGAAAAAAGAAGAAGGGAGAAACTTCGACAAGGGAGGAACATGATGACAGCGAGCATATGCCTGCTTTACCTTCCCCCCAAAAGCTATATAGAGAAAAGCTAGATAAGCAGTTTGGGAGATTTCTGGATGTGCTGAAACAGGTTCATGTAAACTTATCATTTACAGAAGTTCTCTCATAAATGTCTGCTTATGCCAAATTCTTGAAGGAGATCCTTACAAAGAAGAGGAAAATAAATGATACCTCAGTGGTCAAGCTCACAGAACATTGCAATGCGATATTGCAAAATAAACTCCCACAAAAGTGTGGAGATCTAAGGAGTTTTACTATACCTTGCTAATTAGGAACTATCAATTTTGATTAATCGTTATGTGATTCTGATGCCTCAATTAACTTAATGACTCTATCTATTTACAGGTAACTGGAAAAGGAGATTGGAAAGATAAGGCCAGTGCCAATATCTTTGCAGTTGGCGGACCAAACGACTTTAATACCAGAGGGGATAGTGGAAGATGTGTTAGTTCGGGTGGATAAGTTCGTATTTCCTGTATACTTTATAGTGGCAAATATGGAGTAGAACAAGGAGGTCCCCCTCATCCTAGGAAGACCATTGTTAGCGACGGGTAGAGCAATATTGGATATACATGAGAGAAAACTCATGCTTAGAGTGGGTGAGGAGACTGTGACTTTTGAGATTAATGTAGCAAATGGGGCACAAAAAGAATAACCAGTTGTAAGTGTTGAGTGGCAAGTAAAGGTCTCGAAAGAGAAGACTGCAGTGAGCGAGAAAGATAAGTGTGGGATGTACCCCAAAAAGGCTGAGAAGAAGTTATCTCCATAGATGTGTGCATTAGTTCGAGCGCGAGGAATGGAGCCCGACTTCGACTCAGACCCCGACTAGATATCCAGGAAATTTTCCTTTATCTTATGCTTTTTAATTATGTATCATGGATACATTCCACAACTTAAAGTGTGGGGTGAGGGATAGTTATATGTTGTATATGTGTTAGTTTTGTTAGTTGTAGTAGTTTGGAAAATTGAAAATACAAAGACAAAAATATTTCCTTTTGTTAGGTAGTGTATTAATTCCCCTTAGTTTTTCTTCGTGCCGTGGTTCTTTTTCAATAGTTTTATTTGAATCGGGTGTAGTTAGTTTTTATTTTTTTTAGGAGTAGGAAACCTTGTGCAATGATTTGAATTGAAAGCAATATCTCTTGACTTTATTATGCCTTGAGAATAGTCAGTGCTTTAATTATGACGTTTAGGCTTAGTTTTTGACTCTTGCATAAGTACTTTGAATTGTATGATCTTAACTTTGCTTAACTGCTTTGACTAGAGTGTTTTGATGAGTCCGATCCCGAGTGAGTTATGTGCCATGTGTGTGTGAGGTTTTTGTTATTCTGTACATTGCATTTGATGTCTAGAACTTGCCCCGTATGTTTGCAAAGTGAAATAGTAGTTTTATTCAGTCTTGGAAGTGATATAGGCATTTCTTTGTTGAACCAGTTATAAGCTTTTGCCTACCTAATTGTTATGTATCTTAGTTAACCCCTTTGAGCTTGTAATCTTGTTTCTTTGGCAACCACATTAAAAGCCTTACCCATTTGTTTAATTGACTATTTATTTAAACTCTGTACCTCTCGTGAGCACTTGAATTCTTTATAAACTTTGTAAAAGTGAAGTGTGGGGTGGTTGGTTTGGCTTTTGAGTAGAACTATTGAACTAAGGAGAAAGGTGCACTGTTTTGAAAAAGAAAGAGTCACTTGAATTGAAAAGAAAAAAAAAATTAAGTGCATGACTGTGCAAAATATCCATTGATAATGGTGACTCTTGATGTAATTATGCTTAAAGAAGTAGGGAGTTAATGTATATTGATGTGAAGGTGGAGTTTTGGTTTGACATAAGTGTGGAGTTTTGAATGATTAATAGTATGTATTAAAGTGTTTAGGGGGATGTAGTCACTCTTATATCCAAATGTATCCTACCCATCCCGTAGCCTTCATTACAACCAAATGAAGTCCTACTTGATCCTTGACTGAATGAGTTCAATTAGTAGAGTAGTACACTACGTGCAAGCCTATGGTACGTATTTTGGTGGCATATGAATGTTATTTCTGAGAATGAGTGAATTCTTTCTATCTCGAACTCCTAATTGTTCTTAACTTTTATTGTGTGTGGAACTACTCTCTATTGTGGTGTGAGGGCACTTTATTAATGAAAGAAAGGTAAAGTGTGACCTCTGTGTTAGAGTAAGTGAGATGGTTATAAAAAGGCATGGTGTTTTTGAGTCAAATCTTGAGGCTAGGATGTTACGGTAGTGTGCTTAATATATTTTAAATATTCTTGGTGTGATGAGTTATTAAAGTTGTTGAAAAAAGGTCGTGTCTATATGAAGTGTAGTTTGATTGCTCAAGAACGGGCAATGGTTTAAGTGTGGGGTGTTGATGGTAGGCTATAATTGCGTATTTTAGTCGCTCAAAGCACTCTAATTTACTTCACTTTACTTATGTTGAGCTTTAATTGATAGAGTTTAGCACTTATTGCGTATTTTATGCCTTGTAGGAGTGATTTCGAGCTATGTAGATGTTGTGGAATGAATTCGAGTGATTTGGAGCTTTGAAGTTTGAGTAAAAGCCCAAGGGATTAAGCTGGGATCATGTTCGGGGGTCGAGGACCAAGTTTGGACGTCAAAAATCGAAGTTTGGTCTGTACACTGAGAATTCCCCACTGCGGGGGTGCGTGGGATGTTGCGCTTGTGAAATCCTCTGCTATCTGTTAGAAATTAGCTCTCTGGATTTCCCCACTAATGCCCCGCATGGCGCGTCGCCCCATGCGGTGCGCCTGTGCAAAATATACAGAGTGAAAATCCTATTTCGGCTAGGAGAAGGTGGTTTGTCTGGGCCCGGCCCTACTTGGTATAAATATATGGGAAAATATTATTTTCTGTACTTTTGACGTATATTCGACCTAAGGAGGCTAATAAGGAGTTGGAAGAATACGAGCACAAGGATTTCATCATTCCTTCCTCACTCAAGACTCGAGTTTGGATTGAATTTATGTTTTCCTATACTTTAACTTTATTTGTGATGAATTGCTCCATATCTATGGAGTAGTTTCCTTTTAGGGTTTGATGAATTTGGTATTTTGATGATTTTTTGTGGATTATAACTCTAGTTTTATGTATTGAGTCGATTTGGATGATTTAATTGTCGCATCTATATTCACTTGTTCTTGTAATCAAGAGAGGAATAACTTGTGATATCTTTGCATTGCATTGTTGGTTGAGTTCATTAATTCTTCTTAGTAATCGAAAGAGGCTAGTTGAATCATTGATTAAACCTAGTAGGAGGATAATCGAGAGAGGTTCTCCTAAAACCAATCCACTATGCATTCTTGCATATCTTCACGGGTATAAATTAGTTCATCTTGTGAGGTTAAGACTTAATCGAGAGAGGAGTGATGTTGAATATTTGAACTAATAATTGAGTGAATTTGAGAGACTTAGTTGAATATTAGAAGTGAATTATCTAGAGTTAGATCCCGAACAATTATTTTGCACCTATCCTATCACCCCCTATTTTCTCCCACTGATAACTTCCTTGTTTACCTTTGTTTCGATTGTCATTAGTCAATAGCTTTAACTTCTTAGTTAAGTTTAGTTAGACGTCCTATAATCTCAATTGTTGATCATATTGGATAGCAACCAAGTTAGAAACTACAAGAACACTGTTGAAATCTAATCCTTGTGGATACAATATTATACTATACTATATTTGATTAGCGAACATAGTTTATGTGTGTGTTTCGAGCTCGTCAACATGTCCTTTGTAATATATTTTTTTATTACAGTTTACATGTTTTTAGTTATTATTTCAATGATATCATGATAATTTGCGCGTTAGCTTTCATGTTGTTCCAATAATTGGAAGTTTCATCTTTACTTCCCTTTTCTTGTAGATGGTCCTTTTTCCTGGTACTTGATATGCCACAAGAAGATGTCTTGCCTGCTGTCTGGTGGGAGAGTTTCCTATCTATTAATTTCCATCCTTTTGGTGTGTCTTTTATGTCTGATCATTTCATGAGACTAATTTCTCAGAATTTTCTAGCGGACTATAGAATTGGTAAAATGGTGGAAGCTTAAATCTTGTATATGTTTTATGATGTGTCTATGTTGTGCAAATAACTCTTTTGCTTTTTTATTTTCACAACTGATTTATTATATCTTGCATCAATAATACGTCATAATATAAGGTAAATTAGACTTTCCTGCAGTTTTAACATTTAAATTTGGTTATCTGGAGGGGAAAAAAGCATTTTAGCAATGTATTGCGCCCAATATTGCCCCTACTATTGAGAAAACTCTATCTACTTCTATTTCATAGGCCTTCCAAGTAACAATTATAAAAATCTGAACCTTTGCTTCTTTGGATTTGTTTGTAGTACGATTGGATGTATATGACGCAGAAAGGAGAGTTGGTGACAAACCAACTGGAGAAATCAGTTTGCGGCAAACTTGAAGCTACCGTTGCAAGGCAAATCCAAGCGCAATTCTAAGCCTTTGGCAAGCTAGCTCTCCAGGTAAGCATAAAGTCCTATACAGGAGGACCCCAGACTTGGGTTTGTTGAGATGTGTAGATGTCGCTGAGGCAACCAGGTTATTAGAAGAAATACATGGAGGAACGTGTGGACCCCACATGAAAGGGTTCAAATTAGCGAAGAAAATCTTGAGAGCTGGATATTTTTGGATGACTATGAAAAGCGATAGTATCCACTACGTACATAAGTATCACCAGTGCCAGATTCACGGGGATTTTATCCGGGTTCCGACGAATGAGTTAAATGTGATGGGTTCACCCTGGTCGTTCGCTGCTTGGGGCATGGACATAATTGGACCCATAGAGCCCGCTGCATCAAATGGGCATCGCTTCATCTTGGTAGCCATCGACTACTTCACTAAATGGGTCGAAGCATCCACCTACAAGGTCGTCACAAAGAAGGTAGTAGCAGAGTTTGTCTGAAACAACATCGTCTGCTGATTTGAAATACCGGAGTCTATCATCACTGACAATGCCGCTAACTTCAATAGCGACCTCATGAGACAAATCTGCGAGAAGTTCAGAATCGTCCACCGCAACCCCACAGCCTACACACAACAAATAAATGGGACAGTCGAGGCAGCCCACAAGAATATCAAGAGGATTCTGCGAAAGATAGAGGACAATCACAGGCAATTGCACGAGAAACTATCCTTCGCCTTACTGGGTTATCAGACCACCATGAGAACATCCACTGGAGCAACGCCATACATGTTAATATATTGTGATACCCGCAGAGGTCGAGATACCATCTTTAAGTGTCATTCAAAAGGCCAAGTTGGACGATGCAGAGTGGATACGGGTCAGACAGGAGCAACTCATGATCATCGACGAGAAGAGAATTGATGCAGTATGCCATGGTCAGCTATATCAGAATAGGATGGCCAGTGCATTTAACAAAAGGGTGAAGCCTCGCTAGTTCACACTGGGACAGTTGGTCCTAAAGAAAATCTTTCCCCACTAGAAGAAGCCAAAGGAAAATTTGCACAAAATTGGCAAGGTCCTTATGTGGTTCACCGAGTATTGTCGGGCAGAGCTCTAATCTTAGTAGAAATGGATGGAAGAATAAACACGAAGCCCATCAACTCAGACATAATCAAGAGATACTATGTTCGAAGACAAATAGAGTTAGGTATTTTGTGTAATAGAATTACGTTCAACCTGACTTCCCACGGAGGGATACGTTGGCAACCCACGTAGGGTTCGGTTTCTCTCACTCTTTTCTTTTGTAATAGAAAATCCAAACATCATTTTTTGTATGTTGCTCTAGAACTACGCCGGCTTGATTTCCTCAGAAAGGAATACGTAGGCAATCCTCATCGGATTTTGTCATCTTTTGTAATTAAACTACGTTCTGGCCTGATTCCACCTAGATGCGTAGGCAGTCTGAGTCAGACTCAGCCATTTCATTCTTAATCTCATCATTTTGCATCTACTGTAATTGAACTACATCTTGACCTGATTCCATTTGGATACGTAGGCTGCCTGAGTCAGGCTTGGTCATCTTCATCATATTTTATTATCATCCACGAACTACGTTCAGACCTGATTCCGTTTTGGATATGTAGGCAACCTGAAAGGGTTCGGTCATAAAATTAGGAAAAACCTCTGTAACGTGTTAGTTCGAATTAGGACGCAGTTGCAACGGCAAGCAGCCGCGTTGTCAAGCATCACGAAGGATCGAGATCAACGTGACAGAGTTTTCAAGAAGAGATGCTTCTGTGTGGAGAACTTTTCGTAGCATGTCATCTTCAGGCATGATTACGGATTATGTCAATCACTCCCAAGCAGAGATTATTTTAGTGCAATGCTCCCCCAACAAGCATATACACACTCTACAAATCAAGCTCTCCCAACAAGCGGAGATATTTTTCCAGTGCAAAGCCCTCCCAACAAGCGGAGACGCACTCTACAAGTCAAACTCTCCCAACAAGTGGAGATACTTTTCAATTCTCCGATGGCTATGGAATGGTACACAGCCCGGCTAACAAATCGAGTCAAGTTCAAGTATCCCATCATCCCGATCCCAAATAACGGCTCGTCGGTAGTCATGCATCAGCATTCCTGCATCATTTACATCACATCATAATATATTATGCATTGCAACATATGGGTATGTGTGTATGTCATTATTGCAGGAAAAAAATATCGCAATGTGGAACTCTTTCTAAGCAGCAAATAAAACTACAACGCTATGAGGGACAACAAACTCATTAGCGGGCCAAGATCCAAGTTCATACACAAAATGTCCAGTGGAACTCCAAATCTTCAAATCCTTCAATTCAAGCCGCAAAATTCAAGCTATCGTAATCCTCCGTCTTGGCGTATCGTCATAATACGATACTGGGGCAGTTCCTGCAAGTATAGCTTCCTCAAAATCCTCACACCACAACTATATGAGGCTTGATCCTCGTTAAGCTCGAGGTATATAAGCAATTCAAAGCCAGAATTCGGCCCCAACTTCCCCTAATCTTCCCGAAATCTTCCTCAACTCTCCCTAAACTAATGCAATATGTAATCTTCCTTAAATCCATATGACATCCCTGCAACGTATGCCTAAATCGGGACAAAATTGGCTTTGGTTCAATTTCTTTGCCCGAAAACTCTTTCATTGTTTCCGGTCAAAGAGGGCCAGCTGTTGACGACCAATTTTGACTCTCCCTTTTAAAATTAATTTATTTATACTTAAATATTTACAATGAATATTTTGAAAGTATTTTTCCATCAATAAATACCTATTTTTTGTAAAAAAATAAATAAGTATTAGCTTTGAAATTAATATCCTAGTATTAGCGTTATGTAATTAGAAATATACTTACTATTTTAATATTGTTAAAATAATTTCTAAAATATACCACATAGGATTTATAATTAATTTAATGAATTACTTCCTAAATATTGATTAATTAGATTACTATGTTAACAATTCAAAATTAGTGTTATCATTTGGAAAGATAAAGTATTTTAGAAATGATTAATTACAATGAATTAGTAGTATATATGATGATTATAATTTCTACTACATTTTATTGAAAATAATTAAGTTTATTTAAATTAATTTCAAAAGGGTTAAAAAACTAAAAGTTTACAATTGCAATTCCTCAATTAAATACCAAGTGGCTATTCCCTAAATTAATTCCAGCCCAATACCAGGCCTAATTCGGAATTGACCCAGTCCAAACACGCCATCCCCTTCCAACTTGGTAATCCATGCCATTCTAATTGAACCAATGAGATCGTACCACGTCACCCTCCCTTATCACTCACAAAACAAACACACCTGCATCTGAACCATTGGTCTATGTAATCAATGACTTACATTTAATCTCCGATTTTCTTTTGATTTTTAAACACCCGTCCAAAGATCTCATCTCTACCATCCAAATCCCATGATCCAATGGCCACCAAAATTCCTTTTAAAAAACCTTAAATGTCCAAAATTTCAGGGTCATTGATCACCAGATCCAACGGCCCAGATCTTATCTCCTATCTTTAACCTTAGAGACACCTCCCAATACCCCCAAAACCCTAAATCATTGGTCACCCTGCCCAGCCGCCTATCTTTCCCCTTCCTCTCTCTCTTTTCTCTCAACCTCGGAGCCCAATCAATCACCAAACCTTGCACAAATTCGTGCAAGGTCATGAGTTTACCTAGAAAATCATCCTCTATGCCTTCTTTATCCGTGATTCTCATAGAATCCTTCCTCTCTCATCATCAAAATTCAAATCCCCCAAATATGAACCCTAACCCCCAGAGATGAAACCTCAAATCGCCATTGACCTTTCAAATCCATTGCATACAGGGTCATTTGTTTTGCTCATGTACTTCAAATCTTGTCACTCTTTCCATTTTCACCATTCGATTTCAAAGCCCTAATTGAAGAAGTCAGACCAAAAGGTAAAACTTCAACTCCCTAGATTTCTTCCTTCGCCCTTTTAAATCGAAGTAAGCCTAAGATGCTAGCTGGCTTCATCATTGATATTCGACACCTAGAGATCAAATTCAATGACCTATGGGTATTAGGGTTCTGACCTATGTTTTCTTACTCTTCAACGGTTGGTCTCTCACATATCTCATGCTCTGGTAATCGATATTGATTTTCCCTTTGTCTCTATATGATTTTCACTCGATTGTGCTTGCATCACCATCCCTTCGTTACTCTCCACTATCTATTTGAATCAGAAACCCTAATGCATTCACAACCACTATAAGTAGGAGCTTTTAATGTTCTCACCAAACAAATATCTAACATATTCAACATATAAAGCTAACATCCCTAACACACAAAAATTTTTTTACAACAAAGCTATCATGAAATCACTTAGAAAAATAGCAAACGTAGTGTTGGGTAGTAAAACCTAGTTAGAGTTCTAACTAGCTTTTAATTTCTTCTGATTCTGAGTCTTACACTGTTCGGGGAGAGTTATTGATTCTTTACTGCAAGAAAAGAGTCTTTTGTTTAGTTTGCTGTTCAAGAGGAGGTCAGTACACCTCCATCCTTTCTCTCTTAATTACTTCATTCAAAAATCATGAACGTGCTACTGTCTTCCTGTTAATTGCTTCGCATGTAATGTTTGTTATAGATTTGTAATTGTTAACTTTGGTTCACCATGACTTGTTGATGATCTGTCAGAAGCTGTTGTATTTATTTAATACTGATTAAGTAGCTGTATGACTTCAATCTCTGTATTAAACAGCCTATATGATTAAGCTGCACAACTTATCTTAATGATTTCTCACATCTACCTAGAATTCAGACTTTACTCTAATGTTCTGCTATCATCTTCATGCTTATCATGATGTATTCTCTTGAGTTCTGTTATTCTATACTTAGGTTCGGTGCTATAGTCTTCATGCTTATCATGCCATATTCTTTGAGTTCTGTTATGCTATATTTAGGGTTGTTGTTGCAGTTTTCATGCTTATCATGCCATGTTCTTTTGAGTTCTATTATTCTAAACTTGGGTTGCTGTTAAATGACTCTAGCTAGAACATACATGAAATTATATAGTGTGACCCCACTCACTTGGTCAAGGCTTTTGAGGTTTGAGTATTCAAAATGCTTTCCTTTCTTCACATAAATTCTTGCTAACCCTTAAGTGTTCTTTGAGTCTTCTTTATGAATGCTTCACATGCATGTCTAACTATTAGTTGCAAACATTCCTACTAGGATGAACTTTCCTGTGAACATCAGTGGTATTTGTTATGATCAACCTACCTCTTATGAGTCAGATTATAGTTGTGCCTGTTGTGGTAGAATGTTGACTGTTTCTATAATTTGAATACGGCTCCACCATGTTTAGTTATTCAACCTAGCATGTACAACTGATTTAAGTCTGTTTAGTATGATGTTTCCCCTATTCTTAGCCCCCTAATGATACTCATAACCTGATTCGGTAATGTTTGAGACTCATCTTGTCTTGTGAGGTTATAATCTTGATTGAAAATCTCTGTATGTGCGGGAGTTTGGTATGAACCTTGGTTTATCCCTCATGACTTCATATTTTGAACATTATTTTGAAATTATACTCAATCCTTCCTTTCCCCTGTCATTCTGGATTGAATCTGGTATATGAGAAACCTTCTATTGTTATCGATTGAGTACAACAACTTGCCTATGTTATTGTCTGAATTTTTACTCAGGATCTCAAAGGATTCAAGTAGTGTTACTGACATGTGTGTATGTTCATGATAATTTTTGGTATTAAACTAATATGTATGTTGAGGCATTAAGATCTGCATCCCAAAGGAGTTGCAACTCTAAACGGTGTGCTATTCATATTCGATTCCAATTGTATGTTTCTTTAGCATAAATAGTATGGTGTTCCTGCCTATGTGTATATTTGGAATTAGAGCTTCATGTTTGTCTAGTATGTTAATCAATCACCTCGAGCTGAAAGTATTGTCATAAGAAGTGGGGACTATTTCTATGTGTTTTTCCTGTGTTATTCCGCTAATGAAAAGTATGCTTCTGTGGGTAGGAAAATTCATAGTGGTTAGTTTGCATTGAAAGAGCCACATTAGCATTCAAACCTATAGGGAAGAATTAGTCGCTGGCGGTTAAAGGTATTTGGGAGTAGAGTTTAACTCTAGGTTGGGCTGCTCTCCCGGGCACAAGCATTGCCCTGGGCCTCGAGACCCTTGGAAACTTTGAATTGTTGGGGAATTCAAAGGGGGTATTGGCCTTGAATAGAATTCTCTCATTAGACTTCAATTCATTGGCACTTATTACTCCCTTTGGGTTTGGTGTTTAATGACAACGAAAGGTGTTCAATGTGGATCATTTACTATACATAACCTCCACATTAGTATGATTTCCCTAGTATTTAAATATATTCAGCAATCTTTTCTTTTATTCTCTGCTTGCGAATTTCTTATAAATGAATAGGTATATAGTACTGTTATTCTAATGACCTTCTCTTTTCTTTTTTTTGACATGTACAATGATTTGGGCCTGCTAAGTTCTCTAAGAACTCAGGCCCATTTCCAGCCAAGCTATGTCTCAGAAGGTTCAAAGTCAGCTTTTGCTCTTCCCGATACTGTTGGTCCTGCTTCTTTGAGGCCCAAACCCCCTAGAGTCCTTTCTTTCCCTTCGCTCCTTTATAAACTGCTTTCGTTATTTTTATAGTTTCACTATGTTGTTACTCTTTACTGTGTTCATGTTGTTCTGCCTCACATATATATGACAATTGTATATTGGATTTCATGCTTTGTATTATCTTTTGGCTCACATAAATTAACTTAGGCAAGCCTTAATCAACCTAGGTTTAAAAGAGGCATTAGTTAGCAACTAATCCTACATCCGCTAGTCATGAACTATTATCAACCTATTATGCTTTGCTAACTCTTTTCCTAATCATTTTTGAAGCCCAAAGGCACCAGTCCCTCTTTAGAAAGGAAAATCAGAACTGAGTTGCGAGATTAATTTTTTTTAAAAGGAATCAACTATTTCAAAAAGATTAAAGTATTGTTGCTCCAAAAACAAAGGCTTTCAAACAGTTTTCTATTTAAAACAGAGGTACATCTTTGGATCATTTTCATTATACTTTCGCCTTATTAGAATAATATGAACTTCCATGATTTAGGAAATAAAGTTCTTTAACTTAGCTTCCCTTTTACACATTTTTATACAAACGTTCCATCTTTCAAAGTTCTTTTCAAGTTTATATATACTATCACTATTTTCCTAAAGGCGTTTCTTCAAATCCATCCCCTTTAAACCATATTATCCCCTAATATATGGAAAGCTACACTCTTTGAACACTAGTTAAGGCATAGTACAAATAATTAGTCCTAAATCTCACCGGTAATCTCACCGGTTAGCAGACTAATAAAGAATATAACCTTTAGTAATTAAATAGGTATCCTAGTATACCTTTAAATAATAGGTGGCGACTCTCTTTCATCAACAAAAGAGAAACCACAAGTTGAATCTTGTTTTGATTAGACCAAAATATGGTGCAACACCTGCCCTATTCTTTGTTGCTATTTATTTGTTATGCTTTCTATTGTTAGTTTTATATTGATATTTTGCACGTGTTATTTAACTAGTGAGTGTCTTGACTTGATCCTCGTCACTACTCCATCGAGGTTAGACTTGGTACTTACTGTGTACCAATTGTGGTATACTCATACTACACTTCTGCACATTGTTTTGCAGATTCGAGTACCACAGAGCATGCGGGTCGTTAGTGAGTTGATCCCGAGCTGCTAGAGATTTCAAGGTATACCTATTGTCTCGCTCACAGGCCTCGGAGTCACCCTCTTTAGTTGCTTTATTACTATTTATGTATTCGAGACAGTGATGTACACTTTGAGACTCATTATGTACTTCTTGTAGAGCTTATGACTTAGTATTATCGGGTTTTTGGGATATGCGACTATTGTATTCCATTGTTGGTTATATTATGGCACTCTTCAACTTTCATTAATATTTAAGTTGGTATTTTATGTTGATCTCGTTATGTGTTAGGCTTACCTTAGGAACTAGGTGCCATTACGATCCTTAAGGTAGACTTTTGGTCATGACAAGTTGATATCAGAGCTCTAGGTTCACAGGTTCTACGAATCATAAGCAAGTTTAATAGAGTCTTATGGAACGGTAGAAAGACTTCTGTACTTATCTTCGAGAGGCTACAAAACTATTAGAAATTTTCACTTTTTTCATTCCCTATCGTGCAGATTTATTGATTTCAGACATTGAGCCTTTGACTTTCTATTCTCTCACAAATGGTGAGGATATGAGCTTTAGTTATCGATGATGCTGCCCCCGGTGTCGGTGTTGCAAGAGGCCGGGGCAAAGGCTAAGGCAGAAATGGAGCACGTTCTGTAGTGAGCGGTTGTGCTACGACCGCTATTGAGGAGCTACCGGTAGCTTCGGTTGGGGAGCAAGCGCATGTTGCTACCCCTAGACTTTAGGAGACTTTGGTGCATTTTATGGGCATGTTTGGTACCATGTTTGGTACCTTGGCTCAGAAGGGATTGATCCCGGTTACACCAGCTACTTCTCAAGCTAGGGGAGGAGCTCAAACTCCTGCCGCCCGTACTCTAGAGTAATATTTCTCATGCTGATCAGTCTCCAAGTGGTATGTCGGTGCAGCCCGTGATTGCGGTTTAGCCTTAGGTTAGGCCAGTGGCGTCAGAGGAGGAGCATAAGAGGTTAGAGAGATTCAAGAAGTATTATCTTGCTACTTTCAATGGCGCAACTTCTAAGGATGCACATAGTTTTCTAGACTAGTGACACCATATTTTGGGCATTATGAGCATAGTGGAGGTGAGCAGGGTCGACCTTACTATTTTCCAGCCAACGGGGTAAGTATATAGATAATGGTAGGCTTATGAGGAGAGTGGGACAGTTGACGCAGTGCTACTTACTTGAGCTCAGTTCACTAATCTATTTTTGAGGGAGTTCGTTCCCCAGACCCTCATGGATGCGTTACACATCGAGGTCGAGCAGTTGTTCTAGGGGAATATGACGGTGTCCGAGTATGCTATGAGGTTTATTCAGTTATCTTGTCATGCACCTGTTTGGTTTCTATTATTAGAGAGAGCCCGCAGATTTATTGAAGGACTTGGTTATGGTCTAAGATTTGGGATGGCACGGGAGCTGGAGACCGATACTTTATTTCAACAAGTTGTGGAGATCGCTAGGAGATTGGAGCGTATCCGCGGCAAGGAGAGAGGGGATAGGGAAGCCAAGAGTCCTCGAGATTTTGGAGGATTTAGTGATTCCCGCTCTGCAATTTTAGCTCATCATGGAATAGGTTTTATCAGTCGACCAGTTCATTCTGCACTTCAGGTTAGATGCAGTGCTCTAGTATTCAGGGACCTTCCCGTGCACCCTCTGCACAGGGTTCCTACAACGGTTATTCTAGTCGTTCGGGTCAAACTTAGTACTAGCAGCCACAGAGAGGTTGTTTCAAGTGTGGTCATACTAGGCACATGGTGAGGGATTATCCCAGACATAGTAGGGGTGGACCTTCACGTGGTACTCAGGCTATGGTTTCTACTCCAGTTGCTACTCCACCTGCACACCCAACTAGGGGTGGAGGACAGGCGGGTAATGGTCATCCAAGAGGGGGAGGCCAGTCCCGTTGTTATGCTTTTCCTAGTAGGACTGAGTTCGTTGCATTAGATGCTAACATCACAGGTGTTGTTCCGGTTTGTCATAGAGATGCTTCAGTTTTAATTAATCCGGGTTCAACTTATTCATATGTGTCATCTTATTTTTCTTCATATTTGGATACGTCTCGTGATTCATTGAGTACTCTTGTTTATGTGTCTACGCTGTTAGGGATTCTATTATGGTAGACCGTGTCTATCATTCTTGTTTGGTCACTATTGGGGGTTATGATACTAGGGTTGACCTTATGCTACTCAATATGGTAGATTTTGATGTGATTTTAGGCATGGATTGGTTGTCTCCCTATCATTCTATTCTGGATTGCCCCGCTAAGACAGTGACATTGGTGATGCTGAGGTTGATGAGGTTGGAGTGGAAAGGTTCAGTGGGTCATGTTCCTAGTAGGGTGGTGTCTTTCCTGAACGCACAACGGATGGTTGAGAAGGGGTGCTTGGAATACTTATCCTTTTTGAGGGATGTTAGTGATGATACTTCTACCATTGAGTCAATTTTGGTAGTGAGAGAGTTTCCAAATATGTTTCTAGTTGACCTACTGGGCATGCCACCCGATAGGGATATTAATTTTGGTATTGATTTGGTACCGGGCACTCATCCCATATCTATTCCACCATATCACATGGCACTTGTAGAGTTGAAGGAATTAAAGGAACATCCTCAGGAGTTGCTTGATAGGGGTTTCATCAGGCCGAGTGTTTTACCCTGGGGTGCTCTAGTTCTATTTCTGAAGAATAAAGACAGTTCTATAAGAATGTGTAATGACTACAGGCACCTGAAAAAGGTTAGTATCAAGAACAAGTACCCATTACCGCATATTGATGATTTATTTGACTAGCTTCAGGGTGCTAGCATATTCACGAAGATTGATTTGAGATCGGAGTACCATCAGTTGAAGATCCAGGCTTCAGATATTTTGAAGACGACTTTCAAGACTCGCTATGATCACTATGAGTTTTTTGTGATGTCTTATGGGCTGACCAATGCCCCAGCAGCCTTTATGCACTTGATGAACATCGTATCTCAGTCGTATCTTGATTTTTTCATCATCGTGTTCATTGATGATATATTGGTGTATTCTCGCAGCCGGGAGGATCATGAGCAACACTTGTGGATCGCGCTCTAGACTTTGAGGGAGAAGAAGTTATATGCTAAATTCTCCAAGTGCGAGTTTTGGCTTGATTCGGTGGCCTTATTGGGCCACATGGTGTCCAGTGAGGTGATTAAGGTGGATCCATAGAAGATTGCGGCAAATCAGAGTTGGCTTAGGCCTTCTACCACTACTGAGATCTGGAATTTTCTAGGGTTGGCTGGGTATTATCGCCATTTTGTGGAGGGTTTTTCATCTATAGTAGCCCCATTAACTAGATTGACTTAGAAGGATAACCATTTTAGGTGGTTTGATTAGTGTTAGGAGATCTTTTAGAAGCTCAAGATTGCCTTGACTACAGCTCCAGTTTTGGTTTTGCCTTCAACATCGGGTTCTTATACAGTCTATTATCATGCTTCACGGATTGGCATTGGGTATGCGTTAATGTAGGAGAGTAGAGTGATTTCTTATGCTTCGCGTCAGTTGAAGCCCCATGAGAAGAACTACCCAGTGCACGATTTGGAGTTGGCAGGCATTGTTCACATGCTGAAGATTTGGAGGCACTATCTTTACGGCGTGTCATATGAGGTGTTCACGGATCGCAGGAGTCTACAACACTTATTTGAGCAAAAGGATTTGAACCTGAGGTAACGAAGGTGGTTAGAGCTACTAAAGGACTATGATATTACCATTCTTTATCATCCCGGAAAGCCAATATGGTGGCCGATGCTTTGAGTAGGAAGGCTGAGAGCATGGGTAGTCTTGATTTTATTCCAGTTGGAGAGAGATCGTTAGCTTTGGATGTTCAGGCTTTGGCCAAAAGGTTCATGAGGTTGGATGTTTCAGAGCCTAGTGGGGTTCTTTCCTACGTGATTTCATGGTCTTCTTTGTTTGAGTGCATCAAGGCATGTCAGTATGATGACCCCTACCTACTTGTCCTTAAGGACACAATGCCTCACAGTGATGCCCAAGGAAGTGACTATTGGTGATGATGGGGTACTGAGGCTTCAGGGCCGGATTTGTGTGCCTAATGTTGATGGGTTACGAGAGCTGATTTTGAGGAGGTCCATAGTTTGTGGTATTCCATTCATCTGAGCGTCACGAAGATGTACCGTGATTTAAAGCAAAACTACCGGTGGAGAAGAATGAAGAAAGATATTGTGGAGTATGTGACTCGGTGTTTGAACTTTCAGCAGGTTAAGTATGAGTATCAGAGACCGGGTGATTTGCTTCAAAGGCTTGATATTTCGGAGTGGAAGTGGGAGCGTATAAGTATGATTTTTGTAGTTTCATTTCTATGGACCTTGAAGAGATTCGATGCAGTGTTGTTCATTATGGACAGACTGACCATGTCTGGACACGTCATTCCAGTCATGACTACCTACTCTTCAGAGCAGTTGACTCAGATTTATCTTCATAAGATTGTTCTCCTTCATGGTGTGCTGGTGTCCATTATCTTAGATCGAGGCACGTAGTTCACTCTAAAGAGCATGCAGCGTGAGTTGGTACATAAGTAGAGCTGAGTACAGTGTTTCATCCCCAGATAGATGGACAGTCCGAGCGCACTATTCAGATTTTGGAGGACATGTTGCGTGCATGAGTTATTGATTTGAGGGCTCATGGGACCAGTTTCTACCGCTAGGAGAGTTCGCCTACAACAACTATCACTCAAGCATCCAGATGGATCCGTACGAGGCCTTATATGGGAGGTGATGTCATTCTCCGGTTGGTTGGTTTGAGCTTGGGGATACTAGGTTGTTGGGCAATGATTTGGTCCATGATGCTTTAGAGAAGGTGAATTTTATTCAAGATCGGCTTCGTACAGCACAGTCCAGGCATAAGATTTATGTGGATAAGAGGGTTTGTGATGTGGCATTTATGGTGGGTGAGAGGGTCCTACTTAGAGTTTCACCCATGAAGGGTGTGATGAGGTTCGGAAAGAAGGTCAAGTTGATCCCTCTATATATTGGTACTTTTGAAGTTCTTGAGAGAGTGGGTGAGAAGGCTACAGACTTGCATTGCCACCCAGCTTATCGGGATTTCACTGGGTGTTCTATGTTTCCATGCTCCGAAAATATTATGGTGATCTGTCACATGTGTTATATTTCAATACGGTGCAGTTTGATGAGAACTTGGCTTATGAGGAGGAACTAGTGGCCATTTTGTACATGCAGGCTCAGAAGCTGAGGTCGAAGAACATTGTATCGGTGAAGGTTCAGTGGAGAGGTAAACCAGTCTAGGAGGCGACTTGGAAGATCGAGCAAGATATGTGGAGCCGATATTCTCACCTTTTTGGCACTTCGATTATGTTTCTATACTCGTTCAAGGAAAAACGTTTATTTAAGAGGGGAGAATGTAATGACCTGGCCGGTCGTTTTGAGTATTATAGACACGTTTCCCCTATTTGATGCTTTACACATGTGTAATTGTGGTTATGTGACTTGCGGGGATGGTTGGTTTGATTTTGGGGAGGTTTTGGATTGATTTTAGACACATAGTCCCATGGTTGGAGGCTTAAGTTGTAAGAGTTGATCGAAATTTGACTTTTACAGCGATGACTCCATAATGGTGTTTTGATAGTTCCAATAGCTTCCTATGGTGAGTTTGGACTTAGGCATATGTCCGGATTTGGATTTGGAGGTTCCTAGGTTGTTTTGGCTTGAATTGGCGAAAATTGAAAAGTTGAAGGTTTGGAAGGTTGATAGGTTTGACCGAGGGTTGACTTTGTTGATATCGGGGTTGGATTATGATTCTGGGGGTTGGTATAGTTCTGTTGTGTCATTTGGGACTTGCATGCAAAATTTGTGGTCATTCCGAGTTTATTTCATATGGTTCGGCATAAGTTTTGGAAGTTGAAAGCTTATTAGTTCCTTAGGCTTGAATTGAGGTGCGATGCGTGGTTTCGATGTTGTTTTGTGTTATTTGAGGCCTCGAGTAAGTTCATGTTATTTTTTGGGATTGGTTGGTGTAATTGGACGGGATCCCGGGGGCCTCACATGTGTTTTGGACTGCTGATGGCTGATATCTGGTTTCCTTCACTGCGATCGTGACTAAGCAGTCGCGTTGGGCAATTAGGTGTCAGGAAGGTTTGTTCTATGTATTCACGAAGTAGGGGCAATGCTCGCAGAGCTTTGGGAGGCAGTGCCTTCACGATCGCGAGCGAAAAGCCGCGTTCGCGTTGAAGGAAAGGCAGCAGGGTTTAGTCGAACGTAAAGCCTTCTTGTTCGCGGGAGAAAGAGCGCGTTCATGTAGGCAAAATTGAGTTGGGCATCTCGTTCATGTCTGGGATGTCGTGTTTTCGAAGAATGAGCAGTTAGTATGTTAACTTTGGTCTTCACGATCGCAAAGGTTGCTCCGCGATCGTGATTTGTATACATTGGCAGACCACTTAAGTACTCTATTTCAAGGGATTTGGTTATTTTATCACATTTTGAGTTATAAAGCTCAGATTTTGGCAATTTTGGAGGAAATTTTCACGATTTAGATTATGGTAAGTATTTTTGACTTGGATTTCTTTATTATCCACGATTCCAACCTTGATTTTTATAATTGTTTGATGAATCTAATTGGAGAAATTAGGAATTTTAGTAAAACCTTTTCTAAAGTAAAAATGGATGATTTGAAGGTCGATTTGGGCTCGAAATTGGACGAAACACATATATTTGGACTCGCATCGGAATGGGGGTTCAGAATTTGTGAGTTTTGTCGGGATCTGTGTTGTGCCCGGATTTGACGTTTTGGGTTCACTTTGCATAATTGACCCAGGATCTGAGCTTTAACATTTGGGCTTGTGTCCTATGACTTTTATTAATATTATTAAGTTGTTTTGGCTAGATTCAATCCATCAGGAGGTTGATTCATGCGGGAAGTCTTCTTAGAGAATTGACTTAGCTTGTTGGAGGTAAGTATCTTACCTAACTTTGTGTGGAAGAATTTTCCCTTAGGATTTGGCCTGATTTTCATTATTGTGCTATGTGAAATGACGTGTACATAAGGTGACAAGTGTGTCCACGGGCGTATGTATTGGTTGTGACCGGATTAGACTTTATGCTATTAATATGCCTTGATTTGGAGTTGTTTATTATACGAAACATGCTTTTATTTTGTTGTTAACTCCCTGCACCCTTATATTATTGTTATGATTCTTGTACACGTTGTTGTTGAGCCGTAGGCTATATCTTGTTGTGACATTAGTATTGTTGTTTTGGTAATATTGTGGCACATGTGTATGTGTTGTGCGGATTGATTGTTATTGTCTAGAGTATAAGGGTGGCGAGATGCGCATGTGGCGGCATAAGGGTGATGTTATTGATGCGCATGCGGAAAGATAAGGGGGCTAATGAACGTGCTGCAGGTAAGGAGAAATACTTCATTGTGATGCACACACGGTGAGATAAGGGGGCTTATGCGCGTGTAGCTATATAAGGGAAAATATCTCAATGTGAAACTCATGCGGCATCATAAGGGTGTCTTGTTGATTATGATATTTGGTGTTTTGGGGTGATATGTGGTCAACAAAAGGTCAACCTAGGTTCACATAGTCAAAACTTGATCCAACGTCAAATCTCATTGACCCATAATACCACGAGTACATATGAATCAAATAATGATAATAGTGGATCATGAAGCAATTGATTCTAATTAAGCAATTAGATGTGAATCTAGTAATTAAGATATATAATCATAACAAGAACAACTGCATATTCAATGAATACAAGGACCTGAGAACCCTAAAAGGCCAACTTTCCATAAATAAGTCTGTGCACGCACTCGTCACCTCGTGTACATGAACTACAATCAACATAAAAGACTCAAATCCTAAGGGAAGGTCCCCCACACAAGGTTAGGCAAGATACTTACCTCGAACCAAGCTCAATCAGTCAGCAAGAATGCCCTTTTATCAATTATCGGACTCCGAATGGTCCAAATCTAGCCAAACACAATTGCATATCATGAATACAACCATAATAGACTCATCTAATTAATGAAATTAGTATTTTAACAAAAATTCCGAAATTCGCCCTAAAAAGTCGACCCGGGCCCACGTCTCGGAATCGGGTAAAAATCAAAAAATATGAACATTCATTCACTCATGAGTCCAACCATATAAGAATTACTCAAATCCGACCATAAATTCCCTTTCAAAACTCAGAATCTTTATTGAAGAAGTTCTTCCAATTTTTCCCAATTTCAACCCTAAAAATTTGAAATTAAATGGAGAAAACAACTAAAGATTAATGGAATACAACCAAAAAAGAATTAGGAATCATTACCCCAAAGATTCCTCTGAAAATCCCTCGAACAATAGCCAAATTCCGAGCTCTCAAGTCCAAAAACGAAGAATGAAATAAAACCCTCGAATTTCTCTTTTCTGCCCAGGCGTGACCGCACCTGCGACATAATTAGCCGCATTTGCGCGACCGCAGGTGCGCACGTCCAAACCGCACCTGCGCTTCCTCTCGCTTCTGCGCACCAAAATTCGCTTCTGCGGAGCCGCTGATGTGCACAAATTCTCCTCACCTGCGGAGACTGTCAAGTCCAGCTCTTCTCGCACTTGCGCCTCAATCTTCGCATTTGCGGGCATCACAGATGCGGAATTTTCCTCGCACCGGCGACCCCTGGCACTCCTCCACTTTTCCGCTTCTGCACTTGCCTCTCCGCACGTGCACTCCCGCACCTGCGGTCTCTTCACCGCAGGTGCAAAAATACCAGAATTCTGAAGACTTAGCAGCAACACAAATCAAACTTTTAATTCGTTAAGCACCCGAAACTCACCCGAGGCCCTCGGGACCTCAATCAAACATACCAACCAATCCTAAAACACCATACGAACTTAGTCGAGCCCTCAAATCACATCAACTAATGCTAAAAATCACGAATCACCCTCCAATTCAAACTTAATGAACTTGAAACTTTAAATTCCTACAACCGATGCCGAAACGTATCAAATCAACCCGGAATGACGTCAATTTTTGCAAGAAAGTCCCAAATAACATAATGGAGCTGTTCCAACTCTCATAATCATATTCCGACCCCGATATCAAAAAGTCCACTTCCGGTCCAAATCTCCAAAAATTCGACTTTCACCATTTCAAGCCTAAATCAGCTACAGACCTCGGATTTACAATCCAGATACACTCCTAAGTCCAAAATCACCCAACGGAGCTAATGGAACCGATGTAACTCCATTCCGGAGTCGGCTTCATATAGTTCCGACTACTGTCAAAATCCTAAGACTTAAGCTTCCGTTTTAGGGACTAAGTGTCCCAAATCACTCTGAAATATCCGGTAACCAAATTCAACCATGCACACAAGTCAATACACATAATATGAAGCTAACCAGGCCTTATGCCATAGGACGGGACTTCAATTCTCAAAACGACCGGCCAGGTCGTTACAAAATTTGGCTCTAAGGCTTATTTGACCAGATAAAAGGGAGGATTTTTAGGTTTGCTCGAGCAAATGTGCTCAACTAGGTTGTGGTAGCACGGGTAGGTGCACGAGGTGTTAAACAATGATTGTAGACAACTCCAGAGTAGTTCTTAGCACGTTCATGGATGAATATATGTTTAAGTGGGAGAGAATGTAACAACCCGACCGGTCGTTTTGAGCTCTAGCTTGTCATTCAACAGTTTGAGACCCTGAGAAGCTTCACTTTAGGTATTATGACTTATACGCGTGGTCGGAATTTAATTTCGAAAAGTTCAGAGTTGATTTGGAAAAACAATTCTAATTTCAGAAGCTTTAACTTGGAGGAATTGACTAAAGGGTGATTTTTGATTAAACGACCTCGGAATCGGGATTTGAAGGTTCCAACATATGTGTATGATGATTTTGGACTTTAGCATATGCGCGGATCGGGTTTTGGATGACCCGGGAACGTTTCAGCTCCTATTGTGGAAGTTTGCATTTTGGAAGGATTTCATAAATTTGGGTTGGAGTGCATTTCAAAGCTATCGATGTCTGTTTAGGATTTGGAGTCTGGGAATAGATCCGTATGGTTATTCTGGTATTGGGAGCGTGTCCAGATGTGGATTTGGAGGTCCGTAGGTCATTTCGGGGTCATTTGGCAAAAGTTGGAAATTTGAAAGTTTTTGAGAAGTTTGTCCAGGAGTGGACTTTTTTATATCGGGGTCAGATTCTGATTCTGGGAGTTGGAGTAGGTCCGTAATGTGAATTATGACTTGTGTGCAAAATTTGAGGTCAATCGGACGTGATTTGATAGGTTTTGGCATCGATTATAGAAGTTTGAAATGTCAAAATTCATTAAGTTTGAATTGAAGGGTAATTCATAGTTTCGATGTTGTTTGGCGCAATTTGAGGCCTCGACTAAGTTCGTAATGTGTTTTGGGATGTGTTGATATATTTGGTTAAGGTCCGGAGGGCCTCTGGGTGGTTGCGGGTGGTCAACTGATCAATTTTCGGACTAAAGGATTGATGCGGCAGCTGGTATCTACTGTAACCTCACCTGCGAGGTTTTGGCCGCAGGTGCGGAGCCACATAAGTGGCCATGAGGGGCATAGGTGCGATTTTAGTTGGGCAGTGCTGAGACCGCAGATGTGGTTATCTCACCGCAGAAGCGAGACCGCACCTGCAGAAGCGGAAGTAGCGGCTGGGGGCATCTCCGCAGAAATGGAATAATTGCCGCACCTGCGAAACCGCAGATGCGGACAAGTGACCGCAGTTTCGAGAATTCGAGCTGGGCAATGAGGTTTCCTTTAAAATGGGATTTGGCCCATTTTTCTCCCATATTTCACTTGGTTGGGCGATTTTTGAGAGTTTCAAGTGGGGGTTTTCATCATCTATGCCAAGGTAAGTTATTCCCATCCATTGTAAGTTAAATGCATGATTTGTATAAGGATTTAAGCATAGAAATTAGTAGAAATTGGGGGGGTTTTGGTAGAAAACCTAGAAATTATATTTTTGGATTTTGACCACGAATTTGGTCATGAAATTGAGAATAAATTATATATTTGAGCTCGTAATGCTATGGGTAGTGTTTATCTTCAAAAATTTTAGAAATCCGGGCACGTGGGCCAGAGGGTGATTTTTATCAACTTTTCGAGCAGAGTTGGAAATTGTTGTAAATTGAATTATAATGAGTATTAGAGTATATATTTATGGATTTGCACATTTATTGAGTTATTTTGGAGCGATGGGCATCGGTTTGAGGTGTTAGAGAGGCTTTGGAGCCGGTTATGAAATTTCGGAGCGAGGTAAGTCTCCTGTCTAACTCTGTGAGGGAGAGATTACCCCTAGGTGATATATTTTATATGTGCTACTTGTTGTGGGGACTACGTACGCGCGAGGTGACGAGAGACCTTACGTAGCTACATTCATGTTATTGTCCGGGTAGACTTAGGTTCACACCATGTTATAGCCGTACTATTTGAGTAGTCTCTCACTTATTAATTCCCCTACTTTACATTCTATTTGAGACTAGACTTGCTATTGTAGAGACTTCACGGGTTCACGATTAGCCATCAGATAATATTCCTCCTCTTATGGCATGGCTCCGGTATATATATATATATATATATATATATATATATATATATATATATATATATATATATATATATATATATATGTGTGTGTGTGTGTGTGTGTGTGTGTGTGTGTGTGTGTGTGTGTGTATGTTTGTGTGTGTGTGTGTTTCATCGAAAGGTTTTCAATAAATAAATTACAACTCACACGTTTATCGTGAGTGGGGTCAAGGACCCATCAAAGCTTCTTATTCTAATGGGATCGGGCCGTTCGCCTCGGCAGGATTTGGTATTTCACTTCTTATGGGATCGGGCCGTTCACCTCGGCAGGAATTTTTATTTCATAAAGTTTTATGGGATCGGGCCGTTTGCCTCGGCAGGATTTATGTACCACACTCTCATGGGAGCGGGCCGTTCTCCTCGGCAGGTTAATTGATTTATCATATGGTTCGGGCCGTTCAACCCTCGGTAGTGCACATTTTTATTATTATGTTGGATCGGGCTGTACGCCTCGGCATTTCCTATATCACACTCCCACAAAATCGTGAGTAAAACTTGGCAAGAAGCCAGTCCATCTATAAAATTCCGAATTTACTTTATGGTAGCCACTTGATGAGTTTCACTATACCTATATATATATGCTCCGGTTAAGGAAGGAATTTCTAATGAAGAGCTTGAGTTCCTCGTAAAGAGAGGGGATTTGTACCACGTGATCTACATTTGTTTATTTCACTTACTTACTCTGCCTCATATTTTTTACCTCTTTACTGTACCTTATGTTGTTGGACCACTAGTGTATGTCGATGTCGACCCCTCGTCACTACTTCTATGGGGTTAGGCTAGATACTTACTGGGTACACATTGCTTACGTACTCATACTACACTTGCTGCACAGTTTTGTGCAGGTACATATATGTTTAGAGGCCATGTGAGAGCAGAGACATGTATACATGCGGGGACCTAGGTGAGCTACATTCCATTTGTCGACCCGCAGCCAACAGAGTCTCCTTCAGAGTATTTACATTTTTCCTATCCAATTTGTATTCCGGACAGCTGTTGTATTTTATTTTATATTCCTAGTAAATGCTCATATACCTGTGACACCGGATTTTGGGAAGATTATGGGTTATTCTGTATTGAATTTGTTAAAAGTATTATTATTTGCTCTATAAAACCCCATTCTTTACTATTTAAATTAAAGAAAAATATGATTTCAAAAATAATAAAATGAGAACCCAATTAAGTAATTATTGTTGGCTTGCCTGACAGTGGTGTCCGGCGCCATCACGACCCTTATGGATTTTGGGTCGTGACATATCCTAATTTCTGGAACCATAATCTGAATCCGATATCCATAAAGTCAACTCTCGGTCAAACTTATGAATTTTCTAATCCTTCAAATTTCCAATTTTTGCCAATTAGTGCCGAATCCTTCTAGAAATATCCAAATGTAAATCCGGGCATACGCCCGAGTTCAAAATCACCATCCAGACCTAACGAAACCATCAACACTTCGTTCTGGGTCAAATTCACAAAAGTCAAACTTAATCACCTCTTCCAACTTAAAGCTTCAATCATGAAATTCATTCTTCCAAATCGATTTCGAATAACCTAAAAACAAAAACCGACGATTCACATAAGTCATAATATTTAATACGAAGCTACTCATGCCCTCAAACTACCGAGCGAAGTGTAAATTCTCGAAACGACTGGTCGGGTCATTACACTATCTGGTGGGGACCATTTTCCATACATACTCCGATTGAGGAGGTAATCGATAATTGAGGGCTTGCGTTTACTGTTCAGAGGAGGATCGTACCACATGCTTAAATTTGTTTACACTCTTTTTACCATGCCTCATACTTGTTTACTTTATGTTGTACTTGTTTTATTGGACCACTAGTAAGTGTCGATGTCAACCCCCTTATCACTACTTCTCCGGGGTTGTCATGACCCAAAATCCATTAAAGGTCGTGGCGGTGCCTAACGCTGCTGTCAAGCAAGCCAACAATTAAATAATTAACTTCATTACTCATTTTAGTACTTTTGAAATCATAATTTACTTCGATTAATATGTAAGAGATGAAATTTACAAGTGAGTGGCAATATTTTTACAACTTTAATACAGAACAACTCAAAAGCATCCCCTAAACCCGGTGTCACGTGTGCATGAGCATTAACTAGGAAGTAAAATAAAATACAACATCTGCCCGAAATACAAATAGGACAGGCAAAATACAAATAACTCTGGAGGAGACTCTGCTGGCTGCGGATCGTAATCTGAAATGCAGCTCACGGCAAGTCCCCCGCATTATCCGTGCCTCCGTGCCCAAAGGACCACCGGACATAAAGGTACCTGCACAAAAATGTGCAGCAAGTGTAGTATGAGTACGTAAATCTACGTGTACCCAGTAAGTATCTAGCCTAACCCCGGAGGAGTAGTGACGAGGGGTCGACATCGACACTCACTAGTGGTCCAATAATATAAGGTACAGTAAGGAGGTGAACAAATATGAGGCAGAGTAAAAAAATGAAATAAACAAGTGTAAACATGTGGTACAATTACCCCCCTTACAATAAACTCAAGATCTTAATTAGAAAATTCCTCCTCAATATATATATATATATATATATATATATATATATATATATATATATATATAATGGACCTCACCAAATAGGTTGTTATAATTCGAATCAGGGAAAAACTTACAGATACTCGCTTCTTGCCAAATATTACGCATGATTTCATGAGGATATTTTATAGAAATGCCGAGACGTATGACCCGATCCAAGATAAGAATCTAAACGGTGCACTGCCGAGGATCGAACGACACGAACCATAGATGCATCTATTAAACTGCCGAGGCGAACGACCCGCTCCCATGAGAGTGTGGTACATAAGTCCTGCCGAGGAGAACGGCCCGATCCCATAAGAAGTGAAATACACAATCCTGTCGAGGCGAACAGACCGATCCCATTAGAATAAGAGGCTTTGATGGGTCCTTGACCCCACTCACGAATAAACGTGTGAGTTGTAATTTCTTTAACAAAAACCTTTCAATGAAACATATATATATCCCGGAAACATGCCGTAAGAGGAGTAACATTATTCGGTGACTAATCATGAACTCGTGAAGTCTCTACAAAAGCAATTCTAGTCTCAAGTAGTAATGTAAAACAGAGGAATTTAATAGGCGAGAGACTGCTCAAATAATACGTCTATAGCATGATGTGAACCTAAGTCTACCCGGATAATAACATGAATCTAACTACGTACGGACTCTCGTCACCTCATGCGTACGTAGTCCCCAAAACAAGTTGCACACATTAAATATATCACCTAGGGGTAGTTTCCCCCTCACAGATTTAGACAAGAGACTTACCTCGCTCCGAAATTCCATAACCAGCTCCAAAGCCCTCTAGCACCTCAAATCGATGCTCGCCGCTCCAACACTAGTCAAACAATGTGCAAACCAATAAAGATATACTCTAATACTCATAACAAATCAATTTAGACAAATTTTCTACATTTTTTCCATGAATTTCCATGTTAAACTCTATATAAAATCCAAGTATTTAACTTGCTATAGGTAGGAATCACTTACTTTGAAATAGATTATGAAGATGGAGCTCCAAAATCGCTCCTAGGTCTGTTCCCATGAAATGAGATGAAATGAGCCAAACCCATTTTTCCAAACTTATACACTACCCAGGAGACCCTTCTTCGCATTCGCGAGCCCCCCATCACGTTCGCGATGAACAAAATTCTCAAAAACCATTTTCAAACTCTTCTCTGACAGCCTCTAGTATAATGGTAATAACCTTTTGTACAAAACCCCAAATCACAAAAGGTTTCACTTTCTGGAAACTAGACATCAAGGGCTATAACTTTCATATGTTGATCATCTCCCAATTCATTGTAGATTGCGAGATATAAGCTTCCAAGGTTAGCCCTATGCAGCAGAGATTTCTAAACTCTTCCCGTACAGTCTGTAGTGTATCCATCATAACGTTTTGTACACAACTCCAAATAACAAATAGTTTACTTTTTTGAAAACTAGACATCAAGGGCTACAACTTTCGGTTTTGGATCATCTCCGGATTCGTTATAGATTGAGAGATATAAGATTCCGAAGTCAGATGATGCACAACAAAAATTCCTTCTTCGCGAACGCGAGAGCCTCTTTGCGAACGCGAAGAACAAAGTCCCAGCAGCAAAATCCTTCTTAATGAACGCGAGAGGCTCCTCGCGAACGCGAAGAACAACACCAGAACCAGCAACCAGTAGCATCAAAACACCCAAACTTGGTCCGGAACAACCCCGAATCACACCCGAGGCCCCCGGGACCCCGTCCAATCGTACCAACCAGTCCCAATACATAACACAAACCTGCTTGGGGCCTAAAATTATATTAAACAATATCAAAATCATGAATCGAAGCCCAATTCAAACTTTATGAACTTTAGAACTTCAAACTTCTACATTCGATGCCGAAACCTATCAAATCAAATCCGATTGACCTCGAATTTTTTACACAAGTCATAATTGACATTACGGACCTACTCCCACTTCCGAAATCGGAATCTAACCCCGATATCAAAAAGGCCACTCCTGGTCAAACTTTCCCAAAGCCTTCAATTTTTCAACTTTCGCCAAATGACCCCGAAATGACCTATGGACCTCCAAATTCACATCTGAAAGTGTCCTTAAGACCAGAATCACCATGCGGAGCTATTCTCAGGCTCGGAATCCCAAACGGACATCGATAACATCAAAATACACTTCAACCCAAAATTAGAAAATTCTTAAGCTTTTAAAAATTCCAACCTTCAGTAAGGCGCTGAAATACTCCCGGGCCACCCGATACTCGACCCGAACATACACCCAAGTCTGAAATCATCATACGGACCTATTGGAACCTTCAAATCCCGATTTTGAGGTCGTTTACTAAAACTCCAAATCTTAGTCAATTCTTCCAACTTAAAGCTTCTGAATTTAGATTTTTCTTCCCAAATCAACTCCAAACCTCCAGAAATTTGATTCCGACCACATGTATAAGTCATAATACCTGAAGTGAAGTTACTCAAGGCCTCAAATCGCCGAATGACACGCCGGTGCTCAAAACGACCGGTCAGGTCGTTATAGGGATTAGGCTAGATACTTACTAGGTACGCGTTGATTTATGTACTCATGCTACAGTTGTTGCACTTTTTGTGCAGGTGTATATATATATATATATTTCTGGTGGTCATTTAGGCGCAGAGGCGTGACTATTGTGGGGACTTTATGGTGAGCTGCATTCCATATTACGATCCGCATCATACAGAGTCTCCATCAGAGTTACTTACATTCTCCTGTCTAATTTGTATTCCAGACAGATGTTGTATTTAATTATATTTCTTAGTAGATGCTCATGCACTTGTGATACCGGATTTTAGGAGTTTCTAGTGGATGTTCATTATTGTAGCCACGCAATTATTATCATTTTATCTTGTAATTTATATCTTATACGGAAATTGGTAAAGAGGATCATGGGCTTGACCGAGTACCAGATTTTTACTTTATTAATTTAATGGGATTTATGATTTCAAAAATATTAAAATGAGTAATTACGTTTAAAATTCACCGTTGGCTTGCATGATGCGACGTTAGGTGCCATCACGGCCTATAGGGGATTTTGGGTCGTGACATGGCATAACCCGAAAAAGCCACATATAACATATTTCTTAATTAATTAATTATAAATAATTAAATAAAAATATTATAAATTTTACTATATAATATTTAAAAATATTATTAATAAATTTAAACAACTTAATAATTTCGAGATAATATATATTTATATCAACATTCAAAAATTACACATTGATCTATATTATATTAAAGGATATAAATGGATAATGATATTAAATAAAGAGGAAAGTTAATGAAGGTCACATAAAAATATGAAATAGTATATATTAGGTAACGTAATAGCAATAATTAAAAATTCAAAAATGTTTAATATTCGAAATAGTCTATATCTATATATAATAAAATGAGAAGCAAAATCACCATATTAACTCAAGTGGCATAACCATAAGATGACAAATGTAAATTTTCAGGACAAAGCTCCAAAAAAGTTGGAGTTTTAAAATTATTTTATAACAAAAAACAAATATATATATATATATATATATATATATATATATATATATATATATATATATATATATATATATATATATATATATATATATATATATATATATATATAAAACTACCCATTCAAATTGGGGAGTAGTTTCAAGTTGGAGTTTTAAAATAACAAAGAAAAAATAAGAAAAAATAAAAAACTACCTGTAACGACCCGACCGGTTGTTTTGAGCTCTAGCGCGTCATTCAGTGGTTTGAAACCCTGAGCAGCTTCACTTCAGGTATTATGACTTGTACGTATGGTTGGAATTTAATTTCGAGAAGTTCAGAGTTGATTTGGAAAGAAAATTCTAATTTCGGAAGCCTTAAGTTGGAGGAATTGAGTAAAGTGTGATTTTTGAGTAAACGACCTCGGAATCGGGATTTGAAGGTTCCAACAGGTTCATATGATGATTTTGGACTTGGGCGTATGTCCGGAGCGGGTTTTGGATGACCCGGGAGCGTTTCAGCACCTATTATGGAAGTTGGCATTTTGGAAGAATTCCCTAAATTTGAGTTGAAGTGAATTTCAATGCTATCGATGTCCGTTTGGGATTCTAAGTCTGGGAATAGCTCTGTATGATGATTTTGGTATTGGAAGCGCGTCCGGATGTGGATTTGGATGCCCATAGGTCATTTCGGGGTCATTTGGCAAAAGTTGGAAATTTGGTTAATTTTGAGAAGTTTGACCGGGAGTGGACTTTTTGATATTGGGTTCGGATTCCGATTCTGGAAGTTGGAGTAGGTCCGTAATGTCAAATGTGACTTGTATGAAAAATTTGAGGTCAATCGGTCGTGATTTGATAGGTTTCGGCACCGAATGTAGAAGTTTGAAGTTCTAAAGTTCATTAAGCTCGAATTGGGGTGTGATTCATGATTTTGATGTTGTTTGATGTGATTTGAGGCCTCGAGCAGGTCTGTGTTATGTTGTGGGACTGGTTTGTGTGATTGGACGGGGTCCCGGGGGCCTCGGGTATGTTTCGGGGTGGTTTCGGACCAAAACAGAATGATTTGCTGTTGCTGTTGCTCGTATCTGGTTTCCTTCTTCGCGAACGCGAGGGGAGTCTGGCATTCACGAAGAGGAACTTTGAGGCTGATGAGATTTGGCCTTCGCGAACGAGAAGCAGTGGACGCGAACGCAAGCCAGTAGCTGGGCAAGCTTTCGCGAACGCGGCCAAGGCGACGCGAACGCGAAGAAGAAAGGGGGAGATGGGCCTAATGCCATTTGGCCTACGCGAACGCGTAGAAGGGAATGCGAACGCGAGGGGTATGGGCAGCTGGCCTTCGTGAATGTGACCAGGATGATGTGAATGCGAATAGGAAATTTGAAGACGTGTTTCTTTGGCCTCCGCGATCGCGATGGTCTTTCCGCGATCGCGAAGAAGGGCGGACCTGGGCAGTGAAGTTTTAAAGACGGGATTTGGCCATTTTCCTCTATATTTCATTTTGGTTGGGCGATTTTTGGAGCTTTTGAAGAGCAGATTTCATCATCTATTATGAGGTAAGTAATTCTCGCACATTGTGAGTTAAATACATGGGTTGTATATGGATTTATACATGAAAAATTGTGAAAATTTGGGATTTTGAAGGAAAACCTAGAAATTTATATTTTTGGATTTTGACCACGAATTTGGGCATGGAATTGGAAATAAATTATATATTTGAGTTCCTGAGGTTATGGGTAAAGTTTATCTTAGAAAATATTCAGAATCCGGGCACGTGGGCCCGAGGGTGATTTTTATCAAGCTTTTCGAGCGGAGTTGGGAATTTGTTTAAATCGAATTGTTGTGAGTATTAAAGTATATTTTTATGGGTTTACACATTTATTGACTAGTTTTGGAGTGTTGGGCATCAGTTTGAGTTATTGGAAAGGCTTGGGAGCCGGTTATGGAACTTCGGAGCTAGGTAAGTATCCTTTCTAACCTTGTAAGAGGGAAATAACCCCATAGGTGAAATAATACGATACGTGCTTCTATTTGTGGGGGCTACGTACGCACGAGATTACGAAAGTCCGTGCGTAGCTACTATTATGCTAAGTCCGGGTAGTCTAGGACCCAAATCATGCTATACTTGCGATATTTGCAACCTTATTGTTAATTTAAATTACTTAAATCATACTGAACTTAGTAAATGAATTTTTAAAAAGTTAAACTTCATTTTCCTTGACCGTTAAATGAAAATTGACATTTCCTTGGATAATTGCTCCTTAAAGAATTCTTGATTGACTGTTGAATGTGTTTATCTTTTGTGGAGCGGGCCAAACGCCTCGACAGATTAAATAGATGCATCTATGATTCGCGCCGTTCGACCCTCGACAGTGTACTGTTTAAATATTATGTTGGAACGGGCCGTACGACCTCGGTATGATTGCACATGATTTAATTGATTGCTTTAGAGATTATAATAAATGATATTGCCTCTTTGGCCTGAGATAAATTGTTAAATAATGGAAAATAAATTTGGAGATTTCTTAATTATAAAAGAACTCCTTACTGACTTAAAAATATTGAGCTTGCAACCGTTTTATATAAAATCCATGCTTAATTATATCATTGATATTTTATTTATAGCCATAGTAAGTGTGGAAGTCGACCCCTCGTCACTACTTCTTCGGGGTTAGGCGGGATACTTACTGGGTACGCGTTGATTTACATACTCATGCTACACCTGCTACACATTTTTGTGCAGGTGCATATATGTCTAATGGGCTTGTGGGCGCAGAGGCACGGTTATGGTTGGGACTTAGGTGAGCTGCATTCTATACTACGATTCGCAGCCAGCAGAGTCTCCTTCAGAGTACTTACATTTTTCCTGTCCAATTTGTATTCCGGACAGCTGTTGTATTTTATTTAAATCTTCCTAGTTAATGCTCATGCACTTGTGACATCGGGTTCTGGGATTATTATGGGTTGTTCTGTATTGAATTTGTTAAAAATATTATTAGTATTTATTCTATAAATTCCACTTTTGCTATTTAATTGAAGGAAAATATGATTTCAAAAATATTAAAATGAGAACCCAATTAAGTATTTATTGTTGGCTTGCCTGACAGTGGTGTCCGGCGCCATCACGACCCTTTATGGATTTTGGGTCGTGATAACATGGTATTAGAGCACTAGGTTCACTTAGGTCCCACGAGTCATGAGCAAGTCTAGTAGATTCTTGCGGATCGGTACAGAGACATCCGTACTTATCTTCGGGAGGCTACAGGACTATTAGGAGCACTTTCCTTTCTTAATTTCTCATCGTGCGATTTGATTTCTTTGAGGCTTATGCCTTAATTTCCTTCCTATTCGATCTTGTGCGACGTGAAGATCCTGCTATAAATTGAGAATCGAGTAATTTTAATGGTACTACAGATGTGGTGCTGGGTGTTTCTCCCTGCGTATTTGATTGGGCTATTTTTGTCGCCTTGCGGAAGGTCGTCCAATCATTTTAGCTCGGTATTAGTAATACCTAAGGTTTTGAGATTTGGCATTGATTGTTATGACGATTCGTGCATTGCTATCACATTGTATTTGTGTAAGGGTAGGATGCTTGTCTATACGTCGAAGCAGTGAATGACTTGGAAGGAGGTTTACTCAATGCATGATTCAGAGATCCATTATTTTATTTCCGGCGACAGAAAGGCAATCAGACTATGAATGTTCATGTTTGGGTTGAGGAAGTGACAAGATTTGGTATTTTCGAGCGTGGTAGAATTTTCATCAATAATGTGGTGTCGTCGCCCTTGATTGAATGTGTTAAGTTCGTCGGTGTTATGGTCTTCATCAATTTTCCTTCAGAGCAGGGTATTGTGAAATGGTGCCGGGGAAGCGGCTGTCAGAGATCACAATGTGCGGTGGTTCAGGATCGAATCGGTGTTCCGAGTGTTGAAGGCTCAAGGAAGATGATCTTCGGGGAGGTTCAAAGTTGGTGGCGATCTATTGGTTCAAGTGCTACAGAGATAGATATTGAGTTAAGGCAACAACTAGGCAGCGAAGGATGAGGAAGGACATGTGGGAGGTGTCTCGCGATGGTTAAACTTCTAGAAGGCCAAGTGTGAGAAACATGAGTCGAGTAGTTGCTTAAAGGAGATGGTTTGACCTAAGTGGGAGAGTGGCAGAGTATCAGATGGGTTCTATAGTATGATACCTACACACCATGGGGAAAGTTTGGAGTGATTGGGATTCATGGTGGACAGTGACTAGGTCTACGGGCTTAATTTGGAATATTGGTTGCTATGTTGAGAAAGATTGGGTGTGACAGGAGGGGGTAGCTTAATATGAAAAAGGATACAACATGACTTTGGATTGGAATGTATTGTCGCATGTTTAGTTGATGCCAATGGGGAGTGAACAGGCTTGTATAGCTGGTGAATGAGCACGGGCTCAGGATGGTTTGTTGGCTTCATGGTAATTGTACTCAGTGAAGCGTGGTTGGAGGATGTCGACATGGAATTTTCACAGATGGGATATCTCCTGTGAGCAGGTTAGCGGTTGCGTGGTGTTTATAAAGCTTCTACGAAGAATTTTACTGGCTATCCGGTAAGAGGTCGAGTATGTAAATGTGGCTAGTGACTCAAAGCGTTCATGATATGGTTAACAGGAAAATTTTGAGGAATTTGGAGGGTTGATTGTGCAAGATCATGTCAGTAGGAGATAAGGAATCTTGGTGGGTTCTAGGGTTATGCAATGGTAGCTTCAGGCTAAGTGGGAAAGCCCCACCGTCTATGATTGGGTTGTGTAATTATCAACTAGTGCAGTTTCTGGTTATCAGTGTATTGATGGGTTGCCACGACTAAGGAAAGAGATCATCAGCGGTAATTTGAGAAAAGGATTGAGGAATGTGTGCTATAGTTGGCCTTATTGACTCATGTTTAGGCTTTGGGAAAATTCAGGATTTATGCTTCGTGTAGAGGTGATTTACAAGGAAAGTGATCCAATTGGGTGCTTCTTTGAAAGGGCGTTCATGTGGTAGTGGAGCCTTAGAGTTTGATTGTATTCGGGACCAAGTCAGACTGGGTGACTCTCAATAATGGTCCTAGTGGATTCAAAAGTTAAAGTGTGGTGCCTAAGGATTTCGAGTCTGTAGTATGGTTAAGTATTGAGTTGTTGTTGCGGATTATAAAAGGGGCTTAGAGTGTTCTATGATATCTTCGGTATGAGGTGTAGCAGTGGAAGAATGGGAGAAAATAACATCGGAATCATAGGGAAATTATCAGAATGAGTGTGCTCGTTGAAGATGCGAATATGCGCACAAGGAAGGTATGTGATGGTTCGTGAGTTTTGAGACAGCATGGTCTCGTGAAATAAGGTCACTCCAGATGAGTACGGATTTGGGTTTGTTATGTTTTATATGGAGCTATTATTATTCCTAAGGCAAGTCCAGAGTAAATTAGAAGAAGTCGGATTCGGTTTGCAATGGTTGAATTGGCATGATGGTGGAAAAGATCGGTTCCTTCAGCATGTTAAGTATACATGTGATTTGTAGTAGTACGTGTGAGGTTTGGCGGCCGCCGTAATTGATCTTATTTGGAGGCATTCGAGTATTATGGCCTGTTATGTGTAGATGGAGCCCGGAAGAATTATGGTGGTTTAGACTACCACTCGAGGTTTGTATTTTCTACGGTTATGGGAATTCAGTCACGTGTGGCTATGGTTCTCCTGAAATGAGTTAAGTAAAAGGTTTCTATATGATGAAATGTTTATCCTATTAGTGGGTTAGGGGTTATTATGGAATTCTAGTACTCTCACGTATTGGCATTTTAGGTATAGTGAGCGGCATGGCAAATTGGAAGCTGAGGATCAAGGATGCGGTTCGGTATTGACAAGAATATCACGAGCTCAAATGATCAGGGAAGAATTCAGATGTTTAGATGAGCTGGTATTGTCTTTAGCGTCACCTGAGATCGGTGCCCTGTGTAAGAGGCTAGGTGTACTGATTTGCGGCTTCTTGATTTGCTTTACAGCATTAGTGTGGCTGCTAGTATGGATGTACAAACTTGTTACCTAGTGCGGAAGGTCGTGGGAGCGTATCCCACGGGAAGATTGTATAAGTGTGACATGTAGTCACTTGATTGATTAAAGATTGGAACCAAGTATGGAGATTTGGTATTATCGCTAATATGAGAGTTTAGGCCTGAAAGGCGCTCTATTCAGTTGGTTGTGAATTGTGGAAGTTGTTCCGAATTTGATGGTTGTTCTTATGTGTCATGGGAAAAAGGGTTGTTGTGGATCCTTGGAAGGTTATTAGCCAGTGCGGTACGATCAGAATCGACTTGAGGTTTGTGGATGGATCTAAATGTGAATGTGGGCTCTATATCTGGCCGGATGTGTTCATTTCAGCATAGCATTGTTTTTGGAGGGGTCTTCGGGCCTTGGATGATATTTCTGTTGCCGGCCTTTCCGTGTAGTCTCTATTGTACCATGTGGGTTGCGAGGTGATTTGATTATTCACACTTGTATTGGGGTCTCGTATAGCTTGTGGTATTATATGAGCAGGATGGCTCTCGAGATGCAGGTCATTTATTGCACCTTAGTTGTGCTTGAGTTTTATAGCGTATGACGCTACCCGTCTCCCAGGATTTGTATTATGCACTTGGTGTGCTTATGGTTGATATTCGGGCGATTTCGTGAGTATGAGCGTTACGACTCGATGTGTGTTTTCCTTAGATTATTATGTGTGGATCGGGTGGCACGCCGCCAAAGGTATATGGTTAGATCGGGTGGCACGCCACCACGGATATGTTGTTTGGACTGGGTGGCACGCAGCCACGGGTATCATGGTTGGATCGGGTTGCACGCCTCAACGGTGTCATGTGTGGGTCGGGTTGCACGCCGCAATAGTGTGTTATTGAGTACAGTTTCCTATATCTGTTATTGCGTGTTTTGCTTCTCATTTCCTGAGGAAGGTTCATAACATCCTTTCGGTTGTTTAATTAGTTACGTGGGTTGAGTGGTTCTTTCTAGAGTTCGTTTTTCCTTATGTATCACATTCGAGTTTGTAGCTTGTTGGCACATTGTGGCATCATATGAGATGTTTGGCAGTGTCTGAGGTTGCTTATTTCCCTGAGCATCTTGTACTAGGTGAGATGAGATTATTGGACCTGGGATCAGTTCGATCAAATTTATATGAAGCATATTAAAGAGTAAATATTATTGTTCAGTCCAGATATGCGGTGTACCAATACATGATTGTATACCCTTATTGAATTCTTACCATGCACCGTGTTATTCACACGACCATAATAACATCCTCTGACAACAATAGCCGAAATCCCACGAATCTGATGCTCACAACACACCTCATGACTCATATAAGTCCAGTTCCAACTCATGCAATACTGCCATGACAAAGAAGATGTGTAGAACTCATAACCACCTGCCAAATCACAATGAGTCTCTCCTCTCGACAAGAGCCATTACCTCAATCGACGGTCATTTGCTTCTCCAATTCATTCAAAATATTGATCCGCCTTATTTTAACAACCTCATCTTTAAAGGCTCAATTGCAGATTATATTCACCTCGTATTGTGATCTCTTCACAATCCTTTATATCTTCATACCGTGTCACACTTACCCACTAAATTGCCCATTTTCCCATATTTTTCATCTCCTTTTCTCTTTTAAAACCTCCATAAGCAACAAACTCAAGTAAAAACCCAATCAAAATTCTAATACTCCAAGATACAACTTCTCCTGAAATTCAAATAAACAATTTAGATGTAAATCTCATGATAAAAAAGATCGCAACTATAAGAAGTTGTAGAATACGATGCAACATTATGTGGTATAATTGATTGCTTAACAATTCTATTGTAAATTGATAATTATTTATTTATAAATCAGTAGCAATTTTTCAAGCCTTCTTAACTCAACTTATTAAAGATTGATCCTATCTCTGTATATAATTTATTGATGGGTGAATAAAAGGAAGAAAGCAAACTATCATGCCACCCAAATCCATGGGTACCAAATTAGGAAAAACGAAGAATAAAAGGCACCAACTATTGTAGCGACCCTGAACAAAAGGCTAGTAACAAATGCACGCAATAACATATAAAGAGATAAGCGGATTTAGTAAAAGTACTAACTCAATGTGACAGAAATAGTGCTAGAGTTAGTAAGAGAGAAAAAGAAAAACACAAGCTAGAAGAACATGCTCACCAAAATATACATAGTTAATTGCAATTAGTCATTATGAGCGGTTAGGTAAGAAATGGTTCTTTTATTTTGTGATGACTTTTAGTTTTTTTTTATGGTCGGATGTCTCCAAAGAGACATGTCTTTTGGACTGTTAGCATAAATTGAAAATAAAAAGAATGAGTAAGGAAAATGTTTAAAAAAGGAGAAAAAAAAATAATTAGGTTCCTTGACCTATTAGAGACGCCAAGTCACCTTCTCTAGTCCCTCAATATTATTTATATATATAGAGAGAGAGAGAGAGATTTTAAGGACATTTAAGATTGTTTCACTGTTGTTCATATGTTGAAAGCAGTCCTGGTAGAGGGTTTCAGGTGTTGGAATATGGCTGTAAGGCTTATTTGACTAAATAAAGTGAAATATCTTCAGACTGGCTCGAGCTAATGTGTTCAACTGAGTTACGGTAGCACGAGTAGGTGCACGAAGTGTTAAACAGCGATTTCAGACAACTCCAGAGCAGTTCTTAGCACGTTCGCGGACGAACATATGTTTAAGTGGGAGAGAATGTAACAACCCGACCGGTCATTTTGATCTCTAGCGTGTCATTCAACGGTTTGAGACCCTGAGCAGCTTCACTTCAGGTATTATGACTTGTACGTAAGGTCGGAATTTAATTTTGGGAAGTTCGGAATTGATTTGGAAAGAAAATTCTAATTTCGGAAGCCGTAAGTTGGAGGAATTGACTAGAGTGTGATTTTTGAGTAAACGACCTCGGAATAGGGATTTGAAGGTTCCAACGGGTGCGTATGATAATTTTGAACTTGGACGTATGCCCGGAGCGGGTATTCGATGACTCGGGAGCGTTTCGGCGCCTATTATGGAAGTCGGCATTTTGGAAGAATTCCCGAAATTTGAATTGAAGTGCATTTCAATTCTATCGATGTCTGTTTGGGATTCTGAGTCTAAGAATAGCTCCGTATGGTGATTCTGGTATTAGGAGCGCGTCCGGATATGGATTTGGAGGTCCATAGGTCATTTCGGGGTCATTTGGCGAAAGTTAGAAATTTGGTATTTTGAGAAGTTTGACCGGGAGTGGACTTTTTGATATCGGGGTCAGATTCCAATTTCAGAAGTTGGAGTAGGTCCGTAATGTCAAATGTGACTTGTGTGCAAAATTTGAGGTCAATCGGGCGTGATTTGATAGGTTTCGACACTGAATGCAGAAGTTTGAAGTTCTAAAGTTCATTAAGCTTGAATTGGGGTGTGATTCATGATTTTGATGTTGTTTAATGTGATTTATGGCCTCGAGCAGGTCCGTGTTATGTTGTGGGACTAGTTTGTGTGATTCGACGGGGTCCCGGGGGCCTCGGGTGTGTTTCGGGGTGGTTTCGGACCAAAACGGAATGAATTGTTATTGCTGTTGCTGGTAGCTGGTTTCCTTCTTCGCGAATGCGAAGGGAGTCCCGCGTTCGCGAAGAGGAACTTTCAGGCTGCAGGGATTTGGCCTTCGCGAATGCGAGGCTGTATCTGGGCAAGCCTTCGCGAACACGGCCAAGGTGACGCAAACGCGAAGAAGAAATGGGGAGATGGGCCTAAGGCCATTTGGCCTACGCGAACGCGAGGGGTCTGGGCAGCTGGCCTTCGCAAACGCGACCAGGATGACGCGAATGCGAAGAGGAAATTTGGAGGCAGTGTTTCTTTGGCCTTCGCGATGGTCTTTCCGCGATCGCGAAGAAGGGTGGACCTGGGCAGTGAAGTTTTAAAGACGGAATTTGGTCATTTTCCTCCATATTTCATTTTGGTTGGGCGATATTTGGAGCTTTGGAATAGGAGATTTCATCATCTATTATGAGGTAAGTAATTTACGCACATTGTGAGTTAAATACATGGGTTGTATATGGATTTATACATGAAAATTTGTGAAAATTTGAGATTTTGAAGGAAAACCTAGAAATTTATATTTTTGGATTTTGACCACGAATTTGGGCATGGAATTAGAAATAAATTATATATTTGAGTTCCTGAGGTTATGGGTAAAGTTTATCTTAGAAAATTTTTGGAATCCGGGCACGTGGGCCTGAGGGTGATTTTTATCAACCTTTTTCGAGCGGAGTTGGAAATTTGCTTAAATCAAATTTTTGTGAGTATTAGAGTATATTTTTATGGGTTTGCACATTTATTGACTAGTTTTGGAGCGTTGGGCATCTGTTTGAGTTGTTGGAAAGGCTTGGGAGCCGGCTATGGAACTTCGGAGCGAGGTAAGTCTCATTTCTAACCTTGTAAGAGGGAAATAACCCCATAGCTGAAACAATACGATATGTGCTTCTATTTGTGGGGGCTACGTACGCACGGGGTGACGAGAGTCCGTGCGTAGCTGCTATTATGCTAAGTCCGGGTAGTCTAGGACTCAAATCATGCTATACTTGCGATATTTGCAACCTTATTGTTAATTTAAATTACTTAAATCATACTGAACTTAGTAAATGAATTTTTAAAAAGTTAAACTTCATTTTCCTTGACCGTTAAATGAGAATTGACATTTCCTTGGATAATTGCTCCTTAAAGAATTCTTGATTGACTGTTGAATGTGTTTATCTTTTGTGGAGCGGGCCGAACGCCTCGACAGATTAAATAAATGCATCTATAGTTCGCGCCATTCGACCCTCGGTAGTGCACAGTTTAAATATTATGTTGGAGCGGGCTGTACGACCTCGGTATGATTGCGCATGATTTAATTGATTGCTTTGGAAATTACAATAAATGATATTGCCTCCTTGGCCTGAGATAAATTGTTAAATAATGGAAAATAAATTTGGAGACTTCTTAATTATAAAAGAACTTCTTACTGACTTAAAATTATTGAGCTTGCAACCGTTTTATATAAAATTCATGCTTAATTATATCATTGATATTTTATTTATAGCCATAGTAAGTGTCGAAGTCGACCCCTCGCCATACTTCTTCGGGGTTAGGCGGGATACTTACTGGGTACGCGTTGATTTACGTACTCATGCTACACCTACTGCATATTTTTGTGCAGGTGCATATATGTCTAGTGGACTTGTGGGCCAGAGGCGCGGTTACGGCGGGGACTTAGCTGAGCTGCATTCTATACTACGATCCGCAGCCGACAGAGTCTCCTTTAGATTACTTATATTTTTCCTGTCCAATTTGTATTCCGGACAACTGTTGTATTTTAGTTTTATATTCCTAGTTAATGCTCATGCACTTGTGACACCGGGTTCTAGGAGGATTATGGGTTGTTCTGTATTGAATTTGTTAAAAATATTATTATTTATTCTGTAAATTCCACTTTTGCTATTTAATTGAAGGAAAATATGATTTCAAAAATATTAAAATGAGAACCCAATTAAGTATTTATTGTTGGCTTGCCTGACAGTGGTGTCCGGTGCCATCATGACCCTTTATGAATTTTGGGTCGTGACACTACCAATTCAACTTCGGGAGTATTTTCAAGTTGAAGTTTTAAAATTATTTTAAAATAAAAAAATAAAAATTGTCTATCCATATCTATCTATATATAATTGGAGAGGCAAAGACACCATAGTAAGCCAAGTGACAACATAATAAAAAGCCACTTGGCTATTTTAGGACAAAGTTAGTTAGGTAATAATTAGTTTCTTTTTTAATTTAAATTTTAAAAATATTAAATTATATATTATTTATTATTAATATTTAGTTACTCTTTTTGAATTTGAATTTAATCTTCTATCTATATATAATAGGAGATGCAAAGACACCATAGTAAGCTAAGCGACAACATAATAAAAAGCCACTTGGCAATTTTAGGATAAAGTTAGATAGGTTACGTAATAATAATTATTTTTTTAAATTTAAAAAATAAATAAATTATGTATTATTTATTATTAGTAATTAGTTATTCTTTTTGAATTTGAATTTAAATATAAAAGAAAAGTCTAATTTTAATTTGAAATATTTACAAGCAACATAGTAAAAAATATAAAAATTAAAACTTTATATTGAAAATAAAATAGAAGAAAAGTCTAGTTGCTTATTCCATATAGTGTAGAAATAAATTCTAAAAATATAGATTTTTATACAAAATAATAAAATAACATACATTTTGGATGAAGTAAAAAATATAAAAATCAAAACTTTAATTTGGAAATAAAATAGAAGAAACGTTTAATAGCTTATTCCATATAATGTAGAAAAACAATAATCAAAATATTGATACATTTTATACAAAATAATAAAATAAATAATATTTTGGACGAAGTAAGAAATCTATGTTATCATCTATCTATATATAATAGGAGAGGCAAAGACACCATAGTAAGCCAAGTAACAACATAATAAAAAGCTACTTGGCAATTTTAGGACAAAGTTAGTTTGGTTAGGTGATAATTAGTTTCTTTTTTAATTTAAATTTAAAAACAAATTAAATTATGTATTATTTATTATTAATAATTAGTTATTCTTTTTGAATTTAAATTTAATTTTCTATATATATATATATATAGTGACAACATAATAAAAAGCTACTTGGCAATTTTAGGACAAAGTTAGTTTGGTTAGGTGATAATTAGTTTCTTTTTTAATTTAAATTTAAAAACAAATTAAATTATGTATTATTTATTATTAATAATTAATTATTCTTTTTGAATTTAAATTTAATTTTCTATATATATATATATATATATATATAATAGGAGAGGCAAAGATACCATAGTAAGCCAAGCGGCAACATAATAAAAAGTCACTTGGTAATCTTAGGACAAAGTTAGTTAGGTTAGGTAATAATTAGTTTTTTTTTTAATTTAAGGTTTAAAAAAAATAAATTATGTATTATTTATTATTAAAAATTGTTTACTCTTTTTGAATTTAAATTTAAATATAGAAGAAAAGTCTAATTTGATTTTAAAATAATTACAAGCAACATATTAAGAAAATATATAAATCAAAACTTTATATTAAAAATAAAATAGAAGAAAGGTCTAATTGCTTATTCCATAGAATGTACAAAACCATTCTAATAATATTGATTTTTATACTAAATAATACAAGAACATATATTTTGGATGAAGTAAAAAAATATAAAAATCAAAACTTTATATTGGAAATAAAATAGAATAAAAGTCTAATTGCCTATCTATCTATATATAATATGAGAGGCAAAGACACCATAGTAAGCCAAGTGGCAATATAATAAAAAGCCATTTGGCCATTTTAGGACAAAGTTAGTTAGGTTAGGTAATAATTAATTTCTTTTTTAATTTAAATTTAAAAAATAAATAAATTATGTATTACTTATTATTAATAATTAGCTACTCTTTTTGAATTTGAATTTAATCTTCTATCTATATATAATAGGAGAGGCAAAGACACCATAGTAATCCAAGTGGCAACATAATAAAAAGCCACTTGACAATTTTAGGACAAAGTTAGTTAGGTTAGGTAATAATAATTTTTTTTAATTTAAATTTTTAAAAAATTAAATTATGTATTATTTATTAATAATAATTAGTTACTCTTTTTGAATTTGAATTTAAATATAGAAGAAAAGTCTAATTTGAATTTGAAATATTTACAAGCAACATAGTAAAAAATCTAAAAATCAAAACTTTATATTGAAAATAAAATAGAAGAAAAGTCCAATTGCTTATTCCATATTATGTAGAAACAAATCTAAAAATATTGATTTTTATACAAAAAAATAAAAGAACATATATTTTGGATGAAGTAAAAATATAAAAATCAAAACTTTATATTGAAAATAAAATAGAAGAAAAGTCTAATTGCTTATTCCATATAATGAAGAAAAACAATAATCAAAATATTAATACATTTTATACAAAATAATAATAAAAATATATTTTATAATGACAAGGCCGGTTGTTTTGAGCTCTAGCGCGTAGTTCGGCGGTTTGAGGCCTTGAGTAGCTTCACATCATGTTTTATGACTTGTACGTGTGGTCGGAATTGAATTTCGAGAAGTTTGGAGTTGATTCGAAAGGAAAATTCTCAATTCGGAAGCTTTAAGTTGGAAGAGTTGACCAAGATTTGACTTTTGAGTAAACGACCTCGGAATTGGGATTTGAAGGTTCCAATAGGTTCGTATGATAATTTCGGACTCGGGCGTACGTTCGAGTTGAGTATCGGTGGTCCGGGAGCATTTCAGCACTTATTGTGGACAATTGCCATTTTGAAAGTTTTAGAATTTCCTAAGTTTAGTTTGAAGTAGATTTTGATGTTATCGATGTCCGTTTGGGGGTTCCGAGCCTTGGAACAGATTCGTATCGTGATTTGTGACTTGCACGTAAAGTTTGGCGTCATTCCGGAATGTTTAAGTGTCATTCGGACGCGTTCGGCGAAGTTTGAAAGTTCAAAGAAGGATCTTGATCGTCGATTCATAGTTTGGATGTTGTTTGGCGTGATTTGAAGCCTCGAGCAAGTTTGTGTCATGTTTTGGAACTGGTTGGTATGATTGGACAGGGTCCCGGGGGTCTCGAGTGAGTTTCGGATGGGCTACCAGCCATTTCACCATGTTTGGACTGTTGTTTCTGGTGTCCAGTGCTTCCTTCTTCGCGATCGCGAAGAAAGGGTCGCGCTCGCGAAGGTCTTTTAGGTGTCAGGCAGTTTGTACTTCGCGTTCGCGAAGCTTTGGGCAGTAGTGTACTGCATTAGCAAAAGAGAGGCCGCGATCTCATAGAAGGTTAGGCAGGAAGGGGCATCGGGTGATTTATCCTACGTGTTCACGAGGGTTTGGTCGCGTTCGCGTAGGGACTAAGGAGTTGACCACTGCATTCGCGATTGATGTGTTGCATTCGTGAAGAGCGTTTTGGCAGCTGGTCGAGGTTGGTCTTCGCGATCGCGAAGAAGGGAATTGTTGGGCAGGCTTGTTTTTATTTCGGATTTTAGCTCATTTCTTCCACTTCTCACATGGTTCGGGCGATGTTTGGAGCTATTCAAGAGGAGATGTTCACCATCAATGGCAAGGTAAGTAATTCCCACACATTGTAAGTTAATTACATAGATTCTATAAGGATTTAAATATGGAAATTGTTAGAAATTGTGAGATTTTTTGAAAAAACCTAGAATTTGGTATTTTGAATTTTGACCACGAAATTGGACATGGAATTAGGAATAAATTATATATTTGAGTTCGTGGTGTTATGGGTAATGATTATCTTTAAAAATATTCGGAGTCCAGACACGTGTGCCCGAGGATTGACTTTGTTGATTTTTCGAGCGGAGTTGGAAATTGTTATAAATTAATTAATTATGAGTGTTGGAGTATATTTTGATTGATTTGCACGTTGTTTGACTAGTTTCGAATTGGTGGGCATTGGTTGAGGTGTTAGAGGGGCATTGGGGCCGGTTATGGAACTTTGGAGCGAGGTAAGTCTCTTGTCTAACCTTGAGAGGAGGAAACCACCCCATAGGTATCAAGATTGTTATGTGCTACTAGTTGTGGGTGCTACATACGCACGAGGTGACGAGAGTCCGTACGCAGCTAAAAGCATGTTTATGTCCGGGTAGACTTAGGATTTTATCATGTAAAATTAGAATTATTTGAACTCATTTTGCTAGCTTAATTAAGTGACTTTATAATTGAAATCGATTTGGGAATATATTAGGCCGAGCTTTATCGCCTTAAGTTGTTTGGCGAGATATTTGATAAACGGTAAAAGTCATGTTTACTTTATACTCATGCACTTGTGTTGTAAGCACGTGACTCACAATTCGATAAGTTTCTTCCTTTCCCATGGATCGAGTCGAATGCTGCGGCAGTATATGTATTTATATGAGATGCATCCATGGATCGGGTCGTACGACCTCGGCAGTGTATGTGCACGACTATATGAATCGGGCCGAACGACCTCGACATAATTCGTGCGTAAAATCGCCACGAGTCTGAATACCCACTGTTGACGGCCAATTTTGACTATCCCTTTTCAAATTAATTTATTCACGCTTAACAATTTACAATAAATACTTTAAAGTATTTTTCTATTAATGAATATCAATTTTATAAATTAATTAAGTATTAGTTTCAAAATTAATCACATAGTACTAATATTGTATAATTACAAATGTATTTACTATTATAAAACTAACTTGTGTATATACATTACATATGTTTTGTAATTTGACAAAATTACTCCTTAATTTCCAATGAATTAGGTTACTATATTAATATTTTTGAAATTAGTGCTATAATTCGGAATATGTATCATTTGTAAATAATTAATAATTAGCAACATATAGTAATTATAATTTTACCACATTTTTGAAATTGTTAAGTTTATTTAAATTGATTTTAAAAGGGGTTAAAAATTAAAAGGCTACAATTGCAATTCCTTTACTAAAAACAAAATGGCTATTAGTTATATCATTTTCGGCCCAAATGTGCAAGACCAAACGGAAAACAACCCAGTCCAAACACCCCATCCCTTTCCAACTAAGCAATCCTTGCCATTACCTCTCAACCAATCACGACCTGGCACGTTACCCTCTAATCCCACTCACAAAACAAACACAAGCAATCTGGGTCGTTGATTCAAATCATCAACGGTCACAAATTATCCCTATTTTCTATTTAAATCTCGACCCACTATAAGAAATTATCTCAGCCGTTGGATCATACAGATCCAACGGTCCTCGAAATTTCCCAGAATTGATTTTCCAAAATATGTAACTCCTTTATTTATCAGGGCCGTTGATCAAAGGATCTAACGGCCCATATCTCTTCCCCTCATTTTAACTAAGAGACCATTTGGTCTCACCCCAAAACCCTAAATCATTTCCTACCCACCCAGCCGCCCTTCTTTCCCATTCTTCTCTCTTTTCTCTCATCTGCCCTAATGCCATCAATCAAAAGACCCTGCACAAATTAGTGAAAGTTTATGAATTCAACCTCAAATCATCTTATTTGTCTCCTATATCCAGGATTCCCGCTGAACCATTGCCTATTTCATCACCAAAAATCAAATCTCCCAAAATCTGAACCCTAATCTCAGAGATGAAACTTCAAATCGCTATTGACCTTTCAAATCCATGGCATGCATGGTTGTTCCTTTTGTTCCTGCACTCTTAGTCCCGTCGTACTTTCCATTTTTGCCTTTCAATTTCAAAACCCTAGTCGAAAAAATCAGACCAAAAGGGTGAAACTTCAAACTCGCCTGATTTCTTCTTTCGTTCTTTCAAATTAAATCGAGCAGGAGGTGTTAATTGGCTTCATCATCAACGTTCAACGACTCACTCCACTCCAGTACTCAGGTAAAATCATTATAGATTTCCCCCTATGTCTTCTGATGTTCACTCGATTAGCTATCATCATCTACCATGCGTCACTCTCCACTACTGGTTTTGAATTCGTGAAGCCCTATAGCATTGAATTCCACTATAAAAAGGATCTTTAATGTTCTCACCAACACACAATTTAACACCAACACAACGCACAATCTAACACCAACACACCAGAACAACCTAACAATGAACGCATCACTAAGAAAATTAGGGTTTCTGATATTAGGTTTTTTACTGTTTTTTTCTCTTTTGCCGAGTTTTTTTTGCTAGTTTGAGTTTGAAAGCTCTGGGATCTTTGAGAAAAAAAGGAATTTGTTTGGTCTGTTGCCCTTAATAAGGTTAGCATCTTTCTCTCCCTCTTTCATTCGTTCATTTCTCTGAATTATTTAGATATGTTGATGTTACGTTTTATAGATTAATATTATGTTGTATGTGTTTGACATTTGATATTTATGTTTTTTTAGTTTGACAACCTTTTATGATCAACTTGTTCTATTATGATTCTCTAGAATAATAATCGATTAGGTAAATGATCATTATTGATCTTTGTTCTGAATTTTCTTACAGTCTCCATGCCGAATTTCTTATATGTTTATGTTCAATGTAAACTTCATAGCTTTCAGTGACTTACAATGAACTCATTCCTGTTTTATTGCACTTCTATAATTTTGTGAGTTTTAGAAGCTAAGTTTGCTACTTGATAGTTATTGCTAAATTGAAACATGAACTTGTTCAAGACTTGTATCCCTGTTCCTTAACCTTAAGTTTGAACTTACAATGTCTAAATACTTACTTGTCTGCCTGTGTTTGTTAAAATGCCTCTGAGTTACCACTATGGTCTTTACTCTGTTTGATTACTATCATTGATAAACCAATCATGTTCATGTTTCCCTTTCACCAGTGATACTGTTATAATGTCCACCTCTGCATATTATTTCCCTGCATTCTATTTGTTCATGATCAAGTTTATTATTTGGTAATCTTAACTGATATACCATATGTCCATATCACTTAACTAAGTTGAAAGGAATCTGAGTGTTCAGATGTTTTCATCTCTGTATCTGTACCTGTTAACTCTGAGAGTGATATGTTGGTTATCACTATAACTTTTCTCATGAACATGCTCAACTATTGTATGCATAGGAAACTATCTTATTTGCACCATGTTGTTTTCTTCTCATGAATCTTTGTTGCATATATATTCTGTTTGGACAAAGTCAACTAGTAATTGTTGTGCAACTAAGCTTATTTGTTCCATAGTTAGTTCATATCTTTATATACATGTGTAATTGCAAAACTCGTACAATACATCCATGTCCTTTATCTCTTTGAGTCACTGTTGAGTTTTTGGGAAATTTGCATGCATCTATCATTAACTTAGCCTCCATAAAAATAGGATTTACACATACTGCCATAACCAATTGATAATTTTGGGAACTAAAACATGATCACCTCATACCTATATGTTGAACTAGATCCATGTTTGAGTTTGAACTTGTTTTGATACAATGTCTTCCATATCCTTTCTTTATCAACATGTTCGTATGGTTCTGTAATGTGTTCTATAATGTGCAAAGTTCCTCTGCTTATGTGAGATCACTATTTCATTCATCCTGCCCATGTATAGTTGATTAAATGTTACTAGTGTCCCTGCTCTAACTCTGCAACACCATGTTCTACCTTGAGTTATGCTTAGCCCTCCCCTTTATTGTTAACCTGAAGCTGAACTTGACTCTCAAACCTTATTGAAGTTCATTTGTTGATATTATTTGAATATATTGACTTGTTAATATTATTAGACGCATGATCCTGTTGAGACCTTAGGGATCTCATGTTTAAATCTGTAAGTTTGTAATCATGATGAAGGTTCAGTCCCACAACCTTGATAATATCTCTATAATAATTATTGACTATAATTGTTGGCTTGAATCTGCTTTGAGGTCTTCAAGGTACCAAGTAATATTATCAACACCTGTTTGAATATGTTATGCCTTGGTAATTCATTCCTGCAATGGTGTGATTATGAAACCTCTTTGTATCTGTGTGTATTCTAAACTTGGCCCCTCTCTCTTTAGGTTTCCTTGATATGTTTCCCTATTTAGTATCATAGTAGTATGTATTCTCTTGTGTTGTATTTATTAAGAGGAAAGTATATATTTTGGGTAAGTAATACCTTAGTACTTAGTTTGCATTGGAAGGGCCTCATTGGCACTTAAACCCATAAGAAAAACATGACGTTAGTGATTAAGGGTATTTGGGAGCGGAGTTCGACTGTAGGTTGGGCTGCCCTCCCCGGCACAAGCATTGCCCTAGACCTTGAGTCCCTTGGGAACTTTGAAGTGTCGGGGAATCCAAAGGGAGCATTGACCTTGAGTGTGGTTCCCTCCTTAGCTCATAATTTATTGACACATTCAGTTCTTTAAGGGTTTAGTACTCAATGACGACGAAAGGTTTCCGATGTGAATTATTTGCTAAGTAAAGCTACCATATTAGTATATAATTTCCTCTACCATATTAATCTTATTCTTGCTGTAATTATTTGTTTATGTATTTGTTATGCATATCAAAATATGTTCTGTAGTTAGAATATGTTAAATGTATTGGTTGTATATCTAATGACCTTCTTATTTTTCACATGTACATCTGTTTGGGCCTTTGAGTTCTTGATGAACTCAGGCCCAATTCTAGCTATATTGCATCTCATTAAGGAGTCCAAAGTCAACTCGTATCCGCATCTCTTCAGTGCTGGGCCTACCTTCTTAAGGCCCAATCACAGAGCCTAGTCCTCTTTCCCTCAACTCATTTATCATTATTATTACTTCGTTAATTTAGTTTGTTGTTTCTCAAGTTTAATATTAGTTGCATTTGTTATGCTTTATTGTTGTTTATCTCTTATGTATATAACACTCATATATTATGACACATGCTTTCCTTTTTCTTTATGCTTTAGTATCATATGAACTTAGGCAAGCCTTAAACAATATAGGATTTGTTTTTAAAAAAAAGAAGAGGAATTAGTTAATAGTAGATCCTTAGTTCGCTAGTTGTAATCTGCTCGCTAATCATTATGTTTTTCACTCACCTTTCTTCCTTTTAAAGATTTTGAAAATCCAGAACTTGGTAAAACATCAGCTCTATTTCAAAAAGGGAAAATCAGATTTGAGTTTCGCTTTCGAAAGAAAATCAGAACTTCAAAGACCTGTCGCCTTTAAGGAATTTTTTTCGGTAAATAACCCCTCTAAAAAACCTTCTGAATCTAAGGTCATTCTAGATACACTTCCTCACAAAACATCCTTTTAGCATTATGTAAATAACCATCCCCCGGATCAAAGTGTTTTCATAACTCAATCTCTTTTATAAACTTATAAAACCTAGACTGCTTATGTACCAATTTCAAAAGTCTTTTAACATCTCTTATGAACCCTTTCATAAACTCATATCCCTTTAAGACCCCGCATTCTTTCTGTCAATATCATCCTTAGATGAACAGTAAGCACCCTTCCCTATTACTAATCAACGCCTTTTACAAATAATTGATCCCAAACTTAGTCTAAATTCTATGGAGCTACCTCAGGTAGAATTTAAGGGGTGCCTAACACCTCCCCCTTAAAATAACAAGAACTCTTACCCATAATATCACCGGTTAGAAGACCAATAAAGAATATGACTCAATAATGAAATAGGTACCCTAGTATACCTTTAAATATTAGGTGGCAACTCTCTTTCATCAACAATAGAAAAAACACAAGTTGAATCCTGTCTTGACTAGTGCAAAATAGGGTGCAACAACATGACAGCTCTATTGGGGAATACCACACTTAGGTTCTAATCTTAGCAGATTTAGACTAATTTGGCTTCTAGATTTATTTGTACATTTCTTTGATTATGATCAAAATTTTAATTACATGCTTACATGCCTTATTTGCTCTTTACAATTACTTGCTCTCTATGATTACTTTGTTATATTGCTGCTACACCCTTGCTTGTTATTGCTTTATATATATAATGTCATCACATCTCTTCCAATTGAGTCTTGGCTTTACACGATCATACACAATGGCACGAGAGGGTTGTCTTTTACACCCCTCCGAACCTTTTTTTTCAAAACTCTCTAGTTTAAAAGAATGGCTTTGTCAGGTCAACCGACATAACTTCTCACAGTTCTCAGTCCAATTAAAAAGTAGGAAATACTCAACTCTAGTAAAATAGGTCATACTGCATAAACCCTAGGTGAGTTAGTCCCAGACACCAACACACAATTAGGAAAGCCACCCTAATATCAACGGGTCATGTACCCCAATGACATAATTTTTGTGGAAAGACAAACAAATATGATAAGACACTTACGGATCCGAAGCAAACACTTACCCAAATATATTTTCTTCTACCCACCTCAGAAAATGGAAATCAACCAGAACATCCCTGAAATTAGCATGGTAATGGGAGCACCACATAAGCTGAAACAGTGGTGGAAGAATATTTGTCGGTAACACGGAGACGAAGTTCGGATGCACCTAGGGGAATTAATTGCATTGATGAATATCCGAGCAGACAGTGTGCTCATTACCTGTTGATAGAATTTTGGGATCCAGCTAAAGTGGTGTTTAAATTTGCCGACTATGAGCAGGTACCGCCATTGTAGGAATTCATGAGTTTTACGGAGTTTCCATTCAACGGAAGAAAGCTAGTGCTACCAATTACTATGCCCGGGTATCGGTTCTTGGATGCTTTAGGTCTTACCAATAGCAGAAGTCTCAAAAGTATCGAGGACGGGTGGGTGAGCCTCGACCAGATGTTCGACAGGTTTGGGCACCGTGAGAGCTACGAGTGGTACTCAGGGGAATTCCAATATGACCAGGCGACATGGGAGAGCCTCGGGCCTATCACTTTGGCAATGTCACTGTTAGGATTATTAGTGTCATGACCCAAAATCCATTAAAGGTCGTGATGGCGCCGGACACCGCTGTCAGGCAAGCCAAAAATAAATACTTAATTTAGTTCTCATTTTAATATTCTTGGAGTCATATTTTCCTTCAATTAAATAGTAAAAGATGGAATTCACAGTGTAAATAATAATATTTTTAATAATTTCAATACAGAACAACACATAATCACCCCAAAACCCGGTGTCACAAGTGCATGAGCATCAACTAGGAATGTAAAATAAAATACAACATATGTTCGTAATACAAATTTGGATAGGAGAAATATAAATACTCTGAAGGAGACTCTGCCGGCTGCGGGTCGTAATATGGAATGCAACTCACGTAAGTCCCTGCATGCATACAGGCCTCTACTCTCACAAGGCCACTAGTCATATATGTACTTGCACAAAAATGTGCGGCAAGTGTAGTATGAGTACGTAATCAATATGTACCCAGTAAGTATCTAGCCTAACCCCGGAGGAGTAGTGACGAGGGGTCGATATCGACACTCACTAGTGGTCCAATAACATCAGGTACAGTAAAGAGGTAAGTAAATATGAGACAGAGTAAATAAATGAGACAAACAAGTATAAATCACGTGGTACAGATCCCCCTCTTTACGAGGAACTCAAGCTCTCCACTAGAAATTCCCTCCTTAACCGGAGCATATATATAGATATAGTGGATCTCATCAGATAGATTGTCATAACTCAAATTGGAAAAACTCACAGAATCACTGGCTTCTTGCCAAATATTACGCACGATTCCATGAGGATATGATATAGGAAATACCGAGGCGTACGGCCCGATCCAACATAAATATTTAAATTGTGTACTGTCGAGGGTCGAACGGCCCGAACCATAGATACATCTATTAAAATGCTGAGGCGAACGGCCCGCTCCCATGAGAGTATGGTACATAAATCCTGCCGAGCCGATCGGCCCGATCCCATAAGAGTGAAATATATAATCCTCCCGAGGCGAACGACCCGATCCCATTAGAATAAGAAGCTTTGACAGGTCCTTGACCCCACTCACGAATAAATGTGTGAGTTGCAATTTTTTTAATACAAACCTTTTAATAAAGTATATATATATATCACGGAAAGATGTCGTAGGAGGAGTAACGTTATTCGGTGACTAATCGTGAAATCGTGAAGTCTCTCCAATAGCAAGTCTAGTCTCAAGTAGAAATGTAAAATAAGGAATTAAACAAGCATGGATAATCCCTATAGTACAAGTACAGCATGGTGTGAATCTAAGTGTACCCGGACAATAACATGAATCTAGCTACGCACAGACTCTCATCACCGCGTGCGTACGTAGTCCCTGCAACAAGTTGTACATATCAAATATACCACCTAGGGGTAGCTTCCCCCTCACAGAGTTAGACAGGAGACTTACCTCACTCCGACGTTCCACAACCGACTCCAACACTGCCCTAACACCTCAAACTGGTGACCGCCGATCCAAAACTAGTCAAATAAGATGCAACCCAATCAAAATAAACTCTAATACTCATAATTAATCAATTTATAACAATTTCCAACTCCGCTCAAAAAATCGATAAAGCAACCCTCGGGTCCACGTGCCCGGATTCCGAAAATGTTCGAAGACAAGCACTACCCATAGCACTACGAACTCAAATATATATTTATTCTCAATTTCATGTCCAAAATCGTGATCAAAATCCAAGAATACCAATTTCTAGGTTTTTCTTCAAAATCCCAAATTTCTATAAATTTCCATAAACTTTCAAGCCTAAATTCGTATATTTAACTCACAAGTGGTAGAAATCACTTACCTCATGCTTGGTGATGAAAGTGATGCTCCAAAATTGCTCCTAGGTCGGCTCCCATGGAGGAAAATGAAATGCAAATGGCCATACTCCCATTTTTAAGACCTCAGTTCCTAGGCGACCTCCTTCGCGATCGTGGAAAGACCATTGCGATCGCGAAAGCCAAATAAACACTGCCTCCAATCTCCTCTTCGCGTTCCCGTCATCATGGTCGCGTTCGCGAACATTTGAGACCACCACCCTTCGCATTCGCATCATCTTGGTTGCGTTCGCGAACATTTGAGACCGCCACCCTTCGTGTTCGCATTCGCGTTCCACCAGCCGCGTTCGCGAAGGCCAACTGCTCCAGGTCCCGCTCCCTCATCTCTTCTTCGCGTTCGCGGTTGGGCCTTCGCGTTCGCGAAGCACTGCCAGGACCACCTACGCGTTTAGAGGCCCCTCACCGCATTCGCGTAGGGCAAAAATCACCAGCCCAGGAAATCCTTCTTCGCGATCGCACCCCTTCACACGCGTTCGCGAAAGACAACACCAGCATCAGCAAACTAGCAATAGCTTTTCATCCAAATTCGATCCGAAACCACCCTGAAACACACTCGAGGCCCCCGGGACCCCATCCAATCACACCAACCTGTCCTATAAGATAACATAAATTTGCTCGAAGCCTCAAATCACATCAGACAACATCGAAATCATGAATCGCACCCCAATTCGAGCTTAATGAACTTTAAAACTTCAAACTTCTACATTCGATGCTGAAACCTATCAATTCACGTTCGATTGACTTCAAATTCTGCACACAAGTCACATTCTACATTATGGACCTACTCCAATTACCGGAATCGGAATCCGACCCCGATATCAAAAAGTTCACTCTCCGTCAAATGTCTCATAAACCTTTAAATTTCTAACTTCCGCCAAATGACCCCGAAATGACATACGGACCTCTAAATCCACTTCCGGATGCGATCCAAATTACGGAGCTATTCCCAGACTCAAAATCCCAAACGGACATCAATAACATTGAAATACACTTCAACCCAATTTCTATTAAATTCTTCCAAAATGCCAACTTCTACAATAGGCGCCGAAACGCTCCCAGGTCATCCAAAACCTGATCCGGACATATGCTCACATCCAATATCATCATACGAACCTGTTGGAACCTTCGAATCCCAGTTCCGAGCTCGTTTACTCAAAAATCACACTTTAATCAATTCCTCCAACTTAAGACTTCCGAAATTAGAATTCTCTTTCCAAATCAACTCCGAACTTCCTGAAATTCAATTCCGACCACGCGTACGAAGTGAATCTGCTCATGGCCTCAAACCGCCGAACAACGCATTAGAGCTCAAAACGACCGGTCGGGTTGTTACATTCTCTCCCACTTAAACATACGTTCGTCCTCGAACGTGCTAAGAACTGCTCTGGAGTTGTCTAAAATCACTGTTTAACACCTCGTGCACCTACCCGTGCCTCCACGACCCAGTTGAGCATATTAGCTCGAGCAAACCTGAAAATCCTCCCTTTTATCTAGTCAAATAAGCCTTAGAGCCAAATTCCAACATCTGAAATTCTCTACGAGGTCTGTTCCCAACATACGAACACTGTACCCATCACTACACGATGTACCCATACATGATTGTATATGCTTACCGAATTCACGCCATGCACCGCATTATTCACATGTCCATAATGACATCCCCTGACAACAACAGCCGAAATTCCACGAATCTGATGCCCGAAACGCACCTCATGAGGCATATAAGTCCCGTCCCAGCTCTCGCAACATTGCCACGACAGAAAGGATGTATAGAAACTCATAACTACCTGCCGAATCACAACTCATGGAGTCTCTCCTCATGACAAGAACCCTTACCTCATTCTTGACTGAATATCGATATTTACTCTTTAATGTGCCTCATATAAACCTGATCGTACTGATCCTAGGTCCAATAATCTTGTCTCACCCAGTACAAGCTACTCAGGCATTAAGGCACCTCAGACGTTTCCAAAAGTCTCATATGATGCCACAATGTGCCAACAAGCTACAAACTCGAATGTGATACATAAGGAAATGAACTCTGGAAAGAATTTCTCAACCCATGTAACTAATTTAAACAACCAAAAAGATATTATGGACCTTCCTCAGAAAAATGAGAAGCAAAACATCCAATAGGAGATATGGGATACTGTACTCAACATCACACTATTGCGGCGTGCAACCCGATCTATTCATGATACCATTGCGGTGTGCAACCCGATCCAACCATGATACCCGTGGCGGCATGCCACCCGATCCAAACAACATATCTGTGGCGGCGTGCCACCCGATCCAACCAAAATAATAATCTAAAGAAAACACACATCGAGCTGTAACGCTTATACTCATAAAATGCCCGAATATCAACCATAACCACGCCAAGTGCATAATACAAATCCTGGGGAGACGGGTAGCGCCATACGCTACGAAACTCAAGTACAACTACTATGCAATAAATGACCCGTATCTCGAGAGCCATCCTGCTCTCACAACACCACCAATTACACGGGATCTCAATACAAGTACGAATAATCAAACCACCTCACAACCCAGCTGGCATAATATAGGATACACGGAAGGGCCGACAACATAAACATCATCAAAGGCCCGAAGGCCCCTCTAAAAACAACGCTATGCTGAAATGAATACATCCGGCCTGATATAGAGCCCATATTCATATTTATATCCATCCACAGACCTCAAGCCGATTCTGATCGTACCGCACTGTGCTAATAACCCTTCAAGGACCCACAATGACCTATTCACAACTCATAAGAACAGCCATCAAATCCGAAACGAACTCACATGATCCACAACCCAAGGAATAGAATGCCTTTCAGGCATAAATTCTCGCACTTGCGATATTACCATGACCTCCACATTCGGTCTCAATCTTTAACAATCAAGTGACTGACATGTCACACTTATACAAATCTCCTCGTGGGGCATGCTCCCACGACCATTCCGCTTAGGTAGCAAGGTCCGCACATCCATACCACTAACCGTTCTAATTCTGTAGAGTGAGTCAAAAATATACAAGTCCATACACAAAGCCTCTTCCCCATGACACCGATCTCGGGTGACGCTAAAGACTGAATTCTTTCCTGCTCATCCGAGCTCTTGACATTCTTGTTGATACCAAATTGTAACCTTAATCCTCAGCTTCCAGTTCCCCTGCCGCTCACTGCACTTAACATGCCACTACACGAGAGTACGAGAATTCCATCAAGACTCTTGATCCACTAATTGACTAAACACTCCATCACATAGCAACCTTTTACTTAAAACCTTTTACTTAACTCATTTCAGGAGAACCATTGCCATACGCAACTGAATTCCTATAACCGTAGAAAATACAAACCTCAAGTTGTGGTCTAAACCACCATAACTCTTCCGGGATCCATCGATACATAACAGGCCTTAATAATCGAATTCCTCCAAATAAATCAATTACGGCAGCCGTCAAGCCTCGCGTGGACCGCCACAATTCACATGCATAACTCAACACGCTGAAGGAACTGATCATTGCCATCGTCCTGCCATTTCAACCATTGCTAACTGATCTGACTTCTTCTAATTTACTCTGTACTTGCCTTAGGAATAATAATAATAGCTCCATTTAAAATATAACAAACCCAAATCCGCACTCATTCGGAGTGACCTTATTTTACGAGACCATGTTGTCTCAAAACCCACGAACCATCACATACTTTACTTGTGCGCATATTCGCATCTTCAACGGGTACACCCATTCTGATAATTCTTCCATGAATCCGAAGTTATTTTCTTCCATTCCTCCAATGCTGCACCGCAGACTGTAGACAACATAGAACATTCCAAGTCCCCTTTTCCATAATCCGCTGCCAAAACTCGATACTTAACCATACCACGAACTCGAAATCCTTAGGCACCGCACCTTAAATTTAGAACCTACTAGGACCATTGTTGAGAGTCACCCACTCTGACTTGTCCTCGAATATAATCAAACTCCAAGGCCCTGCCAGCACATGAACACCCTCTCAAAGAAGCAACCGACTAAATTGCTCTCCTTATACATTACATCTACATGAAGCATAGACCCTAGGTCTTCCCAAAACCTGAACATGAACCGATAAGGTCCAAGATAGCACACATTCCTCAAATCCTTTGCTCAAATTACCACTGACATTTTCTTTCCTTAGTCCTTAGTCGTAATACCCCATCAATACACCGATAACCAGAAACCGCACAAGTTGACAACTACGCAATCCAATCATAGATGGTGGGGCTCTCCCACTTAGCTTGAAGTTACAATTACATAACCCTAGGACCCGCCGGGGTTTCTTCTTCCCTATTGACATTAGCTAAAAGTCTAACAACGCATTCCAAACTCGAAGTCATGTTGCATCCAAATAAAATCCATGGTCCTAGTCACTACCCATCACAATTCCCTCACGGCGTGTGGCTATCCTACCACGGAATCCATATGCTACTCTGCCACTCTCCCACTTTAGTCAAACCCTCTCCTTTAAGCAACTCCTCGAATTCTCCTAATAATTCAACCACCGCAAGACACCTCCCACGTATACTTTCTCGTCCTTTACTGCCCAATTGTTGCTCCAAACCCGAATCCATCTCTGTAATATCCGAACACATGAGTCGCCACCAACTCTAAACCTCTTAGAATATCATCTTTCTCGAGCCATCAATACTAGAAGTACCAATTAGATTCCAAACCCGCTACACTCCATTATTTCTGACAACCGCTTCTCCGGCACCATTTCGCACTACCCTGCCCCGAAGGCAAATTAATGAAGATCATAATACCGGCGAACCTTAACGTGTTAAACAAGGACGATGACACCATATCACAATTAAGAATTCCACAACGCTCGAAAATACCAAGTCTCATTACTCCATTATCCCAAACCTGAGCATTCATAGTTCGATTGCCTTTCCTCTGCTAGAAATAGAATGTTGAACCTCTGAATCATGCACTGAGAAAAACCACCTTTCAAGTCATTTACTGCCCCAACACATAAACAAACACCCTACCATTACTTTATTACTCTGCGATAACAACTTACGAACACCATGGCAACCTGCGCATAGCCTCAAAACCATCAGAAATACAGCTACTGAGCCGAAATGACAGAACACCCTTCCGCAAGAAGACAATAATAACTTGCTCGAATGCGTAGGGAGAAACATCCTGCCCACGTCTGTAGTACCACTACAACTCCTCGATGCCCAAATGACACGAGCGCTGAACATCGTATAAGAATGAGTAGGAAGGATATAAAGGCATAAGCCTCAAAGGAATCAAATCGCACGATGAGGAATCAAGAAAGGGAAGTACTCCTAACAGTCCTATAGCCTCTCGAAGATAAGTACAGACATCTCCGTACAGATCTGCAAGACTCTACTAGATTCGCCCATGACTCATGAGACCTAAGTGAACCTAGTACTCTGATACCATGTTGTCACGACTCAAAATCCATTAAAGGTCGTGATAGCGCCGGACACCGCTGTCAGGCAAGCCAAAAATAAATACTTAATTTGGTTCTCATTTTAATATTTTTGAAGTCATATTTTCCTTCAATTAAATAGTAAAAGATGGAATTCACAGTGTAAATAATAATATTTTTAATAATTTCAATACAGAACAACCCATAATCACCCCAAAACCCGGTGTCACAAGTGCATGAGCATCAACTAGGAATGTAAAATAAAATACAATATTTGTCCAGAATACAAATTTTGATAGGAGAAATATAAATACTCTAAAGGAGACTCTGCCGGCTGCGGTTCATAATATGGAATGTAGCTCACATAAGTCCCCGCATGCATACATGCCTCTGCTCTTACAAGGCCACTAGTCACATATGTACCTGCAGAAAATGTACAGCAAGTGTAGTATGAGTATGTAATCAATGTGTACCTAGTAAGTATCTAGCCTAACCCCAGAGGAGTAGTGATGAGAGGTCGACATCGACACTAACGAGTGGTCCAATAACATCAGGTACAGTAAAGAGGTAAGTAAATATGAGGCAGAGTATATAAATGAGATAAAAAAGTATAAATCACATGGTACAGATCCCCCTCTTTACGAGGAACTCAAGCTCTCTATTAGAAATTCCCTCCTTAACCGGAGCATATATATAGATATAGTGGATCTCATCAGATGGATTATCATAACTCAAATCGGGAAAACTCGCAGAATCACTGGCTTCTTGCCAAATATTATGCATGATTCCATGAGGATATGATATAGGAAATGCCGAGGCGTATGGCCCGAACCAACATAAATATTTAAATTGTGCACTGTCGAGGGTCGAACGGCCCGAACCATAGATACATTTATTAAACTGCCGAGGCGAACGGCCCGCTCCCATGAGAGTGTGGTACATAAATCCTGCCGAGGCGATCAGCCCGATCCCATAAGAGTGAAATATATAATCCTCCCGAGGCGAACGACCCGATCCCATTAGAACAAGAATCTTTGACGGGTCCATGACCGCACTCACGAATAAATGTGTGAGTTGCAATTTCTTTAATAAAAACCTTTCAATGAAGTGTATATATATATATCATGGAAACATGCCGTAGGAGGAGTAAAGTTATTTGGTGACTAATCGTGAAGTCTCTACAATAGCATGTCTAGTCTCAAGTAGAAATGTAAAATAAGGAATTAAACAAGCAAGGATAATCCCTATAGTACAAGTACAGCATGGTGTGAACCAAAGTCTACCCGGACAATAACATGAATCTAACTACGTACGGACTCTCGTCACCGCGTGCATACGTAGTCCCCGCAATAAGTTGTACACATAAAATATACCACCTAGGGGTAGTTTTCCCCTCACAGAGTTAGACAGGAGACTTACCTCACTCTGACATTCCACAACCGGCTCCAACACTGCCCTAACACCTCAAACTGGTGACCGCCGATCCAAAACTAGTCAAATAAGATGCAACCCAATCAAAATATACTCTAATACTCATAATTAATCAATTTAAAATAATTTCCAACTCCGCTCGAAAAATCGATAAAGAAACTCTTGGGTCCACGTGCTCGGATTCCAAATATTTTCGAAGACAAGAACTACCCATAGCACTACGAACTCAAATATATAATTTATTCTCAATTTCATGCCCAAATTCATGATCAAAATCCAAGAATACCAATTTTTAGGTTTTTCTTCAAAATCCCAAATTTCTATAAATTTCCATGAATTTTCAAGCCTAAATTCATATATTTAACTCTCAAGTGGTAGAAATCACTTACCTCGTGCTTGATGATGAAAGTGGTGCTCCAAAATCGCTCCTAGGTCAGCTCCCATGGAGGAAAATGAAATGAAAATGGCCAAACTCCCATTTTTAAGACCCCACTGCCCAGGCGACCTCCTTCGCGATCGCGGAAAGACCATTACGATCGCAAAGGCCAAAGAAACACTGCCTCTAATTTCCTCTTCGCGTTCACGTCATCTTGGTCGCGTTCGCAGACATTTGAGAACACCACCCTTCGCGTTCGCGTTCGCGTTCCACCAGCCGCGTTCGCGAAGGCCAACTGCTCCAGGCCCCGCCCACTCATCTCCTTTTTGCGTTCGCGGTTGGGCTTCCGTGTTCGTGAAGCACTGCCAGGCCTACCTACGCGTTCGCATGCCCCTCACCGTGTTCGGGTAGGGCAAAAATCACCAGCCCAGGAAATCTTTCTTCGCGATCGCGCCCTTTCACCCGCGTTCGCGAAAGACAACACCAGCAACAACTTTTCATCTAAATTCGATCTGAAACCACCCCGAAACACACCCGAGGCCCCCAGGACCCTGTCCAATCACACCAACCTGTCCCATAACATAACACAAACTTGCTCGAGGCCTCAAATAAACATCAAACAATGTTAAAATCATGAATCGCACCCCAATTCGAGCTTAATGAACTTTAGAACTTCAAACTTCTACATTCGATACCGAAACCTATCAAATCACATTCGATTGACTTCAAATTTTGCACACAAGTCACATTCGACATTACAGACCTACTCCAACTTCCAGAATTGGAATCCGACTCCGATATCAAAAATTCCACTCCTGGTCAAACTTCTCATAAACCTTAAGATTTCTGTCTTCCGCCAAATGACCCCGAAATGACATACGGACCTCCGAATTCACTTTCGTATGCACTCCCAATACCAGAATCACCATACGGAGCTATTCCTATACTCTGAATCCCAAACAAACATCGATAACATTGAAATACACTTCAACCCAATTTTTATGAAATTCTTCCAAAATGCCAACTTCTACAATAGGCGTCGAAACGCTCCCGGGTCATCCTAAACCCGATCCGGACATACGCCCAAGTCCAATATCATCATACGAGCCTGTTAGAACCTTCAAATCCCAGTTTCGAGGTCGTTTACTCAAAAATCACACTTTAATCAATTCCTCCAACTTAAGGCTTACGAAATTAGAATTCTCTTTTCAAAGCAACTCCAAGCTTCCCGAAATTTAATTCCGACCATGCGTACAAGTCATAATACCTGAAGTGAAGCTGCTCATGGCCTTAAATCACCAAATGATGTGTTAGAGCTCAAAACAACTGGTCGGGTCGTTACAATTGGTCTTCCCACGGTGAAGGGGTCGCATAAACATCAACCTGTTACCAGTGGTCCTGGCAACCTTCCGAGGCAATCTTCAATCCAATTTGGTACCGATGGTGTTGGCCAAGATGCTGAGAGTTTTATCCGCCTGTGCACGAGGATACAATTTCTTCAAAGGATGCAACTTGGTGCTGCAGATTTGGGCTATTGAACACTTCTTCTAGCGGGAGGCTACTATTGACTACTTCATGGGTGTCAGTAATATGATCAGCAACCATAATGAAAGAATGAGACACTGGATCTCCCCACATAGGAAAGAAGAATGAAGGGAAAGACTGACCAATCTGACAGGAGAATGGATCAACTGGAAACTCTCCTGGTTAGATGGAAGAGCAATCTTGAGGACTCCCCAAAGGTACTTCATTGAGTTGATCGGATTAGAAGACATTCAGCCGTACTCACCTCTGTGGGTCCTCAGACGGTGCTGTACGAGGATGATTACAATGGCTAGATTCCAATTCCCGGGATAAGGAAACTGCAAGAAGAATGGAATGACCTGGTAACAGTGCCTATGGGTCAAAATTCATGGTGCACCCCGAGTACTACATCTGGATTAACGAAGAATAAGAAGAACTGGCCTTCTCGAGCAGAGAGGGTATATCTTGGTTAGAGGATGTGGTGGTTGCATTGCAGATTTACCATGAGATAAGTGTATCATTCCAATGTGCCGGGGCACGATACTGAAGACTGTTTTAAATTGAAAAATGAAAATGAAACCTTGATCCAACACCGCCTAATGTGAACTGCAACCCATTACCAAATCATCGAAACCAGGGAGCCAACATGATCACATTGGAAGAAGAATATGACCTGAAGGGAACAACTATCACTATCAGAAATGCAGAAGCCTCAACGATCCCTCCTAAAAAGGCTCCCATCATTACAGTACAACTAAAGCCTACAGTGATAGTTCAAACATATCCACAGCAGCCTGTTGATGCTACTCAGAGTGAAGAAGATTGAGAATACAAAACTGTCCTATGGACCTATCAGCAAAAGGGAAAAGCCAAAATGACAGACTCTGCCGCAACCCATGGTATGACTAGGTATGGGAGATGCTACACCCCTGAAGAGGTCAATTGAGGAAATCCAGGGAGAGAACAAATTCCAAGAAGGAACATAACATACCCAGAAGCCACAGATTTTTGGAAAAGGATGTCAAGTAAAGAGTATTCTGTAGAAGAACAGTTAAAGAAACCTACAACGCAGATATCCATCATGGATCTACTGATGAGCTCTGACAGCCATAAGGACGCTTTGTTGAAAGTACTAAGTGGGGTAAGTGTACCAAGTAATACCACCAGCAAGTCATTGGCTGCGACAATTGGGAAAATGGTAGAAGGAAACATGATCACTTTCAGAAGAGACGAGCTTCCTGTCGAGGCGCAAGTCACAACAAGGTTCTTCATATCACTGTCAAATGTGGGGACAAAGTGGTATCTTGAGTGTTGGTCGACGGAGGATTAGGAGTCAATATTTACCCACTCTCCACCCTGCAGGAGTTGATAATTAATTTGAGGGAGGTCAAGGAAAGCCACGTAAGGGTGAGGGTTTTTGACGGTTCGCAAAAGGATGTTATTGGAGAAATTTATCTAGTCTTGAAAATTGGGTCGGTATACTTTCCAGTATTATTTCAAGTGATAGACATTTCCTCTTCTTACAAATTGCTGCAAGGCAGGCCCTAGATACATATGGCAGGGGCCGTGCCATCTACCTTGCACCAATGCATAAATTTCGAGTGGGGATGCCAGGAGATCGTGGTCTACGGCAAGTGGGGTATAGTCCCATTCATTGAGGGACTAGATGGAGTCACTTTCCACGCTGTAGAAATCATGTAGAGTATTGAGGAGGAGGAAACTGAACAGAATCTGTGAGGGAAATGATGAAATACAGATACAGGCCATGAACAGGATTAGGATCCAATTCAGATGGGAACACAGAGCCAATTGAACACAGTAGGCAGAAAGGAAGGGCTGGCATAGGATATCAGCCTCCAGAAGGGAAAACTCACATCGTTAGCTCCGAGGAAAAGGTTTTTGTGCCAGAGAATGTTGCAAGTCTAGGATAGAGTTCAATGCCCGAAGATGATATCATCGACGAGATGGGAAAGTTGTTCGTGAATATAATTGAAGAATGTTGTGAAGGAACTGACATCAAGACACCGACTATTAGGGATGCCGAACTAGGAGAAGAGCTGCAGAATTGGACAGTCAGTCCATCTTTGGTTCTCCATGAGTCTTGGTAGTATGGAACTGTAAAAGTCTTCTTTTGAAAAGAGCACGGTCAATTGAGGTATGTACCGTGTATATACCTTTTTGTCATTTGCCTCTTGTGAATGCTTAAGACATTCCCCTTTTGATGATATAAAAAGAATCTTTTTCCTAAATATCTCAACTATACTTTTACTTCTTTATTTATACCTAGCTTTTCTTTTCAGTAATCAAAGCAATAAAAACCGTGTTCCACGATTATGACATATAACTAAATTGCTGAGCGCAACGATTCAGATTACGAGGAATATGACAAGAGTATTATGCCAAACAATCTACCGTAGGAGATTGAAGAGCTGGAGAGTCAGAAAATCCCAACCTCGAAGAAACAGAAGTAGTTAATCTTGAAAGCGAAGAAGACGTGAAAGAAACCAGAATTAGCCTTCACCTAGAAGCCGAGCAAAAGGAAAAAATGATTGAGCTCCTCCGATAGTACGTCGACGTGTTCTCATAGTCCTATGACAACATTCCAGGATTAAGAATTGATATTGTATTTCATCGACTACCCACTGACCCTACCAAACCTCCGGTCAAGTAGAAGCCCAGGAAGTTCAAACCCGATTTAAGTTTGATGATAAAGGAAGAGGTGACCAAACAAATAGAAGCAAATGTGGTGAGGGTCACCAACTATCCAAGTTGGTTGGCCAACATCATCCCAGTGCCCAAGAAGGACGGAAAGATCAGAATATGTGTGGATTATCGAGATCTCAACAAAGCTAGTCCAAATGACGATTTCCCCTTGCCAAATATCCACATTCTCATCAACAATTGTGCAAAGCATGAATTGCAGTCGTTTGTGGATTGTTTTGCTGGATACCACCAAATCGTAATGCACGAGGAAGATGCAGAGAAGACAGCTTTCACCACATGTTGTTCAGTCTCAAGAATGTCGGTGCCACCTACATGAGGGCCATGACGACCCTCTTTCACGACATGATTCATAAGGAGATAGAAGCGTATGTGGATGATGTCATCATAAAATATCGAAAGAGTTCAGAGCATTTGTACAACTTGAGGGAAATTTTTGAACGCCTGCGAAGGTATAGTTTGAAGCTGAATCCAGCAAAGTGCGCGTTCGGAGTCCCTGCCAGAAAACTATTGGGTTTTATTGTAAGTAGGAAAGGGATAGAACTGGACCCATAAAAAATCAAATCCATCTAGGAATTACCGCCACCAAAGAGCAAGAAAGATGTCATGAGTTTCTTGGGAAGATTAAATTACATCAGTCGCTTCATAGCCCAGTCCACGGTAATCTGCGAACCTATTTTCAAGCTACTAAAGAAGGATGCTGCCACGAAATAGGCGAAGGAGTGTCAGAAAGCCTTCGACAGAATCAAATAGTGTCTTTCAAACCCGCCAGTATTGGTTCTCCCTGAACCAGGGAAACCATTGTGCTCTATTTGTCAGTCTTGGACAATGCCTTTTGTTGTGTGTTTGGGCAACACGACGAAACTGGGTGAAAGGATCAGGCCATCTACTACTTAAGAAGGAAGCTCACACCATGCGAGGCCAAGTATACTTTGATAGAATGCACTTGTTGTGCTCTGACCTGGATTGCTCAGAAGCTAAGGCATTACATATCGGCATACACCACACATCCAATATCTCGGCTCGATCCGCTCAAGTACATTTTTCAAAAGCCAATGCCTAACGGAAATCTAGCTAAATGGAAAATTCTCCTCAACGAATTTGACATTGTGTACATAACTTAGAAGTCTATCAAAGGACAAGCTTTAGCTTACCACCTCGCCGAGAATCCAGTGGATGGGGATTACAAACCACTTACCACGTATTTCCCCAATGAAAAAGTACTATTTGTTAGGGATGATATTGCAGAATCATACCCTGGATGGAGGATGTTTTTCCATGGAGCAGCAAACTTCAAAGGAGTCAGGATTGGGGAAGTCCTGACTTCGAAATCTGGACAACACTATCCAGCATTGGCAAAGATAAGATTCCCGTGTACCAATAATATGGTTGAATACGGGGCATGCATCCTTGGAATCAGAATGGCAATCGACATGAACATCAAAGAACTTTTGGTCATAGGAGATTCTGATCTATTGATCCACCAAGTACAAGGAGAATGGTCATCCAATAATGTCAAGATACTACCGTATCTCCACTGCATGAAGGAGCTGTGCAAGAAGTTCACGAAGATAGAGTTCAGGCATGTCCCTAGAATTCAGAACGAGTTCGCAGATGCCTTTATAACTTTATCGTCCATGATTCATCATCCAGACAAGAACTATATCGATCCTATCGAGGTAGAAATCAAGGATCAACATGCCTATTACTTCCATGTGGATGAAGAACCAGATGGTAAACCTTGGTATCACGACATCAAGAAGTTCCTCGCAACCCAGGAATACTCAAAAAATGCTACTAATGGTCAAAAAGCGAGCCCGCAGGAGGTTGGCAAACCACATTTTCCTCAACAGGGAAGTCTTGTATAGGAGGACCCCAGATTTAGGCTTGCTGAGAGGTGTAGACGTCGTTGAAGCAACCAGATTGTTGGAAGAAATACATGCAAGGACATGCGGACCCCACATAAATGGATTCACGTTAGCCAAGGAGATTTTGAGAGCTAGGTACTTTTGGATGACTATGGAAAGAGACAACATCCGCTATGTGTAAAAGTGTCACCAGTGCCAGATTCACGGAGATTTCATTAGGGTTCCACCAAATGAGTTAAATGTAATGGGTTCGCCCTGGCCTATCACCGCCTAGGGAATTGACATGATAGGACCCATAGACCATGCAACATCTAACGGACATCATTTCATTTTGGTAGCCATCGACTATTTCACTAAATGGGTCGAGACATCTACTTACAAAGTCATCACGAAGAAGGTAGTGGCAGATTTTGTCCGGAACAACATCGTTTGCAGATTTGGGATACCGGAGTCTATCATCACTGACAATGACATAAACCTCAATGGCGACCTCATGAGGGAATCTTAGAGAAGATCAGAATAGTTCACTGCAATTTCAAAGCTTACATACCACAAATGAATAGGGAAGTTGAGGTAGCTAACAGGAATATCAAGAGGATTCTGCGAAAGATAGTGGACAATTACAGACAATGGCACGAGAAGTTGGCTTTCGCTTTATTGGGTTACCGGACTACCATGAGAACATCTATTGGGGCAATGCCATACATGTTGGTATATGACACTGAAGCGGTGATACCCGCAGAAGTCAAAATACCGTCTTTAAGAGTCATTCAAGAAGCAAATTTGGACGATGCAGAATGGATACACGTCAGGCAAGAATATCTCATTCTCATTGATGAGAAAAGAATGGATGTAGTATGTCATGGATAGCTATACCAGAACAGGATGTCTAGTGTATTTAACAAAAGAGTGAAGCCTCGCCAATTCACGCCAGGGCGGTTGGTTCTGAAGAAAATCTTTCCCCATAAAGAAGAAGTTAAAGGGAGGTTCACACCGAACTGGCAAGGTCCTTACGTGGTCCACAGAGCACTGTCTGGTGGAGCTCTAATCTTGGCAGAAATGGATGGAAGAGTCAGCACGAACCCAATCAACTCGAATACAATCAAGAGATATTACGCCTGAAGACAAAGAGAGTTAGGATTTTGATGTAACAGAACTACGTTCAACCCGACTTCCCACGGAGGGATACGTAGGCAATCCATGTACAGTTTAGTTTCTCTCCCTATCTCTTGTAATAGAAAAAACAAATGTCATTTTTGTATGTTGTTCAGGAACTATGCCGACTTGATTTCCTTAGAAAGGAATACGTAGGCAATCCTCATCGGATTCAGTCATCTTTTGTAATTAAACTATGTTCTGGCCTGATTCCACTTGGATACGTAGGTTGTCTGAGTCAGACTCATCCATTTTCATTTCTTAATCTCATCATTTTTCATATGTTGTAATCGAACTACGTACAAACCTAATTTTATTTTGGATACGTAGGAAACCTCTGTAATGATTAGGACGTAGTCGCGATGGCTAGTAGCTGCGTTTTCAGAGACACCATGGAAGATTGAAATCAACGGGATGAAGTTCTCAGGGAAATGCGTTCGCGTATGGAGAACCCTTCGTAACATGTCATAATCCCGAACGGCAACATTTGCCTTAAAAGAAATAAGTATTTTGAAAATATTTTCTAAAAGATATATATAAAGTAATCTGTTCCATCTACCAAACTCTATGGAGCAATCATGTCAAAGGCTGGGGCAAATCAATACCATGGTCGACGCAAACCAACTTTTCAACGGGGAGTAAAGAACTGCTGGGACCACGCTAGGTCAAATGACGGACCTGCCACTTGCCTAAGAATATCTCGCCTCCTTTTACTTTAAAGTTGAGGCTAACTCTTGAATCCTTTGTAGGTGCTTCGGAATCAGATAGCTGATGCAGAAATTTGTAAATAGCAGACCGTCTGCTCAATCAATCAGAGCACCCTATACAAATTGCACGATGGCTTCGTTCATCGAAGTCCTGTAAATAATGAAACGTCTGCTCAATCAATCGGGGCACCCTATACAAATCGCACTTCAGCTTCACCAATCGAAGCCCTATATATATCAAACCATCATCTCAATCAATCGGAACGCGTATAAATCAAACGTCGGCTTCTCCAACTGGAGCCTTGTATATAGCAAACTTCAAACTTTGCCAACAAAAAGCAATCCTTAGCACCGCTCCGTCAATCATGAATGCCGGAATAGACAATAGTGAACCTCGTCACTAATGTTTCGCTAATCGATGGCTGCAACTTAGCTTTGCAGTCAAGAGTATCTCTTGGGCATGCTTATATTTCATTTTGCTGTCACCTGGAATGTTTTAATGTTTTGTCCGTGCAACTTTAGGCATGATTACGATCGCTCCCGAGAGGAGATTACTTTATAATTTTTAGTGCAAAGCTCTTCCAACAAGCGGAGACGCACTCTGTAAATCAAGCTCTCCCAACAAGCAGAGACATTTCTCAGTACAAAGCTCTCCCAACAAGCAGGGCCACACTTTACCAATCAAGCTCTCCCAACAAGCGGAGACAATTTTCAAAATGCTCTGATAGATGTGAAACGGTACTCAGCCTGGCTAACAAATTGAGTCAGGATCAAGTATCCTATCATCCCAATCCAAAAATAATGGCTCGTCGGCAGCCAGGCATCATCATTCCTGCATCATTTACATCGCATCTTAATATATTATGCATTACAATATATTGGTATGCATGTATTTCCTTTTGTTTTGTAGGAACAAACACTGTAGTGTGGAACTACTTCTTAGCAGCAGACCGAACTACAACGCCATGGCCGCAAAATTCAAGCCATCATGAGTGACCAATCTTCCGTCTCGCCGTATCATCACAATACGATACTGGGGCAATTTCTACGAGTGCCGCTTTCCCAAAGTCCCTACTCTAGAACTACATGAGGCCTGATCCTCATTAAGACCAAGGTATGTAAGCAATTCAAAGCCTTCGGCCCAATATTCCTAAATCTTTCAGATTTTTCCTCTACTCCGTCCTGCAATTCACCATCCTCATTTATTGCAATACCTGCCTAAAAGTCGGGACAAAATTGGATTTGGTTCAATTTCTTTGCCCGAAAACTCTTTCATCGTCTCTGGTCAAAGAGGGGCAGTTGTTATCGGCCAATTTTGACAAAATTACTCCTTAATTTCCAATGAATTAGGTTACTATATTAATATTTTTGAAATTATTGTTATAATTCAAAATATGTGTCATTTATAGATAATTAATACTCAACGTATAGTAATTATAATTTTACCACATTTTTGTAATTGTTAAGTTTATTTAAATTGATTTTAAAAGGGGTTAAAAACTAAAAGGCTACAATTGAAATTCCTTCACTAAACAGAAATTGGCTATTAGTTAAATCATTTTCGGCTAAAATGTGCAAGCCCAAACGGAAAACAACCCAGTCCAAACACCCCATCCCTTTCCAACTTGGCAATCCTTGCCATTACCTCTCAACCAATCATGACCTGACACATCACTCTCTAATCACACTCACAAAACAAACACAAACAATCTTGGCTGTTGATTCAAATCATCAACGGTCACAAATTATCCCTATTTTCCATTTAAATTTCGACTCACTATGAGAAATTATCTCGGCCGTTGCATCATACAGATCCAACGATCCCCGAAATTTCCCAAAATTGATTTTTTAAAATATGTAACGCCCCGATTTATCAGGGCCATTGATCAAATCATCCAACAGACCAGATCTCTTCCCCTTGTTTAAACTCAGAGACCATATGGTCTCACCCCCAAAACCCTAAATCATTTCATACCCGCCCAGCCGCCCTTCTATCCCCTTCTTCTCTTTTTTCTCTCATCTGCCCTTATGCCATCAATCAACAGACCTTGCACAAATTAGTGCAAGGTCGTGAAATCAACCTCAAATCATCTTATTTGTCTCCCATATCCAGGATTCCCGCTGAACCATTGCCTATTTTATCACCAAAAATCAAATCTCCCAAAATCTGGACCCTAATCTCAGAGATGAAACTTCAAATCGCTATTGATATTTCAAATCCATGGCATGCATAGTTGTTCCTTTTGTTCCTGCACTCTTAGTCCCGTCATGCTTTCCATTTTTTCCTTTCGATTCCAAAACCCTAGTCAAAGAAATTAGACCAAAAGGGTGAAATTTCAAACTCGCCTGATTTCTTCTTTCGTTCTTTCAAATTAAAGCGAGCAAGAGGTGTTAGCTGGCTTCATCATCAATATTCGACACCCAGAGGTCAAATGCAATGACCTATGGATATTAGGGTTCTGACCGATGATTTATTGTACTTCAAGGTTCAACGACTCACTTCACTCCAGTACTCAAGTACAATCATTACTATATTTCCCCCTCTGTCTTCTGATTTTCACTCGATTAGCTATCATCATCTACCATGCGTCACTCTCCACTACTGGTTTTGAATTTGTGAAGCCCTAGAGCATTGAATGCCACTATAAAAAGGATCTTTAATGTTCTCACCAACACACAATCTAACACCAACACACCAGAACAACATAACACTGAATGCATACAGTCCCCAACACTAAGAAAATTAGGGTTTCTGATATTAGGTCTTTTACTATTTTTCTCTCTTTTGCCGAGCTTCTTTTGCTGGTTCGAGTTTGAAAGCTCTGGGATCTTTGAGCAACAAAGGAATTCATTTGGTCTGCTGCCCTTAAGAAGGTCAGCATCTTTCTCTCCTTCTTTCTTTCATTCATTTCTCTGAATGATCTAGATATGTCGATGTTATGTTCTATAGATTAATATTATGTTGAATGTGTTTGACATTTGAGATTTATCTTTTGTTAGTTTGACAACATTTTATGATCAACTTGTTCTATTATGATTCTCTAGAATAATAATCGATTAGGTAAATGATAATTATTGATCTTTGTTCTGAGTTTTCTTACAGTATCCTTGCCTAATTTCTTATATGTTTATGTTCAATGTAAACTTCATAGCTCTCAGTGACTTACAATGAACTCATTCCTGCTTTATTGCACTTCTGTAATTCTGTGAGTTTTAGAAGCTAAGTTTGTTGCTTGATAGTTATTACTAAAATTGAAACCTGAACTTGTTCAAGACTTGTATCTTTGTTCCTTAACCTTAAGTTTGAACTTACAATGTCTAAATACTTACTTGTCTTCCTGTGTTTGTTAAACTGCCTCTGAGTTACAATTATGGTCTTTACTCAGTTTGATTACTATCATTGATAAACCAATCATGTTCATGTTTCTCTTTCTCCAGTGATACTGTTATAATCTCCACCTTTCCATATTATTTCCCTACATTCTATTTGTTCATGATCAGGTTCATTATTTGGTAATCTTAACTCATATACTATATGTCCATGTCACTTAACTAAGTTGAAAGGAATCTGAGTGTTCAGATGTTTTCTTCTCTGTATCTGTACCTGTTAACTCTGAGAGTGATATCTAAGTTATCACTATAACTTTTCTCATGACCAAGCTCAAATGTTGTATGCATAGGAAACTATCTTATTTGCACCAAGCTGTTTTCTTTTCATGAATCTTAGTTGCATATATATTTTGTAATGTTAAACTATTCTTAGTATAAGTCATGATTTTGTTTGGACAAAGTCAACTAGTAATTGTTGCGCAACTGAGCTTGTTTGTTCCATAGTCAGTTCAAATCTTCATATACATGTGTAATTCCAAAACTGGTACAATACATCCATGTCCTTAATCTCTTTGAGTCACCGTTGAGTTTCTGTGAAGTTTGCATGCATCTATCATTAACATAGCCTCCATAAACATAGGATTTAGACATACTGCCATAACCAATTGATAGTTTTGGGAACTGAAACATGATCACCTCATACCTATATGCTGAACTAGATATATGTTTGAGTTTGAACTTGTTTTGATACAATGTCTTCCATATACTTTCTTTATCAACATGTTGGTATGGTTTTGTAATGTGTTCTGTAATGTGCAAAGTTCCTCTGCTTATGTGAGATCACGGTTTCATTCATCTTGCCTATGTATAGTTGATTAAATGTTACTAGTGTCCCTTCTCTAACTCTGCAACACCATGTTCTACCATGAGCTATGCTTAGCCCCCCCCCCCCCCCCCCAATTGTTAACCTGAAGCTGAACTTGGCTCTCAAAACTTATTGAAGTTCATTTGTTGATATTTTTTGAACTTATTGACTTGTTAATATTGTTAGAAGCATGATCCTATTGAGACCTTAGGGATCCCATGTTTAAATCTGTAAGTTTGTAATCATGATGAAGGTTCAGTCCCACAACCTTGATAATATCTTTGTAATAATTGCTGACTATGAATGTTGCTTTGAATGTGCTTTGATGTCTTCAAGGTACCAAGTAATATTATCAATACCTGTTTGAATATATTATGCCTTGGTAATTCATTCCTGCAATGGTGTGATTATGAAACATCTTTGTATCTGTGTGTATTCTAAACTTGGCCCCTCTCCCTTTAGGTTTCCTTGATATGTTTCCCTATTTTATCATAGTAGTATGTATTCTCTTGTGTTGTTTTTATTAAGAGGAAAGTATATATTTTGGGGTAAGTAATACCTTAGTACTTAGTTTGTATTGGAAGGGCCTCATTGGCACTTATACCCATAAATAAAACATGATGTTAGTGATTAAGGGTATTTGAGAGCGGAGTTCGACTCTAGGTTGGGCTGCCCTCCCCGGCACAAGCATTCCCCTGGGCCTTGAGTCCCTTGGGAACTTTGAAGTGTCGGGGGATCCGAAGGGAGCATCGACCTCGATTGGGGTTCCCTCCATAGCTCTTAATTCATTGACTTATTCAGTTTTTTAAGGGTTTAGTTCTCAATGACAATGAAAGGTTTCCGATGTGAATTATTTGCTAAGTAAAGCCATCACATTAATATATAATTTTCTGTCACGACCCAATTCTCCTATAGGCCATGATGGTGCCCGAAGTTACCGCTAGGCAAGCCAACAGTGAATTAAACCATGTTATTTCTCTTTTAATAAGTTTTCAAGTAATCAAATTCCATAAATTAAAAGGTTAAGAAACAACAAATGTTAAATAGATAGACAAAAGCAGCTGAGTGCAATCATAACGATAGAATAATCTAAAACCATATGTCTGCTAGTGTGTGTGTCAAGACCTGGTGTCACAAGTGTATGAGCACTAATAGATTATACAAAACTCTAGCTACTATCTGAAATGAAAATAGACAGAAATAAATGCAAAGGTGAGATTCTAGGTGCTGCGGAACGACTCAGGAAGCAGCTCACCACTAGGCCTCGGGATATCTGGGATGCGCGTCGGTAGGACCGCCAGATGCACCTGCCTCAGATCCTGCACAATTAGTGCAGGAGTGTAGCGTGAGTACATAAACAACATGTACCCAGTAAGTATCTAGTCTAACCTCGAAGAAGTAGTGACGATGGGTTGACTTTGACACTTAATAAGGGCTAACAGTATGAATACATAAATTCTAAATAAGCATGAGTTATGTAAATAATTATAATAACTCATTAACAAGAAGGTGCAAATAATTCTTTCATAAATTAATAAGTCCCAAATAAATTCCCATCATTAATAAGTGTAACCTCATAAGCCGCAAAATAATATCAAGTATGATTAGCCTCCGAGCATTATTAAGCACGATTTATGCCGAGGTCGTACGGCCCGATCCAGAATAATGTGTACACTGCCGAGGGATGTGCGGCACGATCCATATATGCATCTATCTACTGCTGAGGCGTTCGGCCCGCTCCACAAGAAGAGAGAAAACTTTGTAAGCATTTGACTTAAACATTATAACATGGCTAATACACAATATAATAAAATTTTCATTTACAGTCAAGTAATCTGCTAAAGATTCAAGTAAGTGAAATTCGGTCTTTTACAATTCTTCTAACAAGTTCTAATATAATTTAGGCACTTAAATTAATAAGTAAGGTACAAACATTACAAGTAATTCATGATTTGGGTCCTAAACTACCCCGGACATAATCATAAATAGTAGCTACGCACGGACTCTTGTCACCTCGTGCATACGTAGCCCCTACAATTAGAAGTAAATATTAATTTAAATCACCTATGGGGCAAATTTCCTCTTACAAGGTTAGACAAGAGACTTACCTCGTCTCAAGGCTCACTTTCTGGTCCCAAATTTCATTCTAATGCCTCAACTCGGTGCCGAACAATCCAAAACTAGTCAAATATTATATAAATGAATCAATACATTTTCAAAAGTTCATATTCTAACTATTAGAGTGATTACCCAGCCTCAATTGAAGGATTCCTAAAATTCATCCCCGGGCCCACGTGCCCGGATTCTAGAAATTTCGAAGAAAGTTATTATGCACAACCTCACGAACTCAAATATATAATTTTCACTCAATTCCCAAACCATTTTCGTGGTTAAATCCCATTTTTATCAAAACCTAGGTTTTTCATCTAAACACATAATTTTCATAATTTTTCATGATAACATCTACCCATAATCTATGTATTTAACTCACATTGTATAGAAATTACTTACCTCAAAGTGCTAGGTGAAAACCCCTCTCCAAGAGCTCCAAAATCACCCAAGAGATGAAAGAAAATGAGCCAAATAAGCATAAGTCCCGCATTAAATGGACCATTCTGCCTCCAGGACTTTCGCATCTGTGGTCCCTAGGCCATATTTGCGGAAGGTTCATCACAGATATGGTCCTCTCTTGTCTGGCCTAAGTCCGCATTTGTGGAACGAGGGCTCGTTTCTGCGATGCCGCTCCTATGGCAGATGAGCCGCACCTGCACAAGTCCCCGCTTCTGCGGTCTCTAGGCTACCCATGTCGGGCCGCTTCTGCGGCTACTGGCTTGCTTCTGTGAGCTCACACCTGCAGCTGGCCCTCCACAGGTGCGATTGCACCAGAAGCTGGATGCTTCGGCTGATCACTCGACGCTAAACGACTTCCGCGCATCGTCCGAATGGCATCTGGGGCCCCAGAGGCCCCGTCCAAACAAACCAACAAGTTTGAAATCATAAAACCGACTCGCTCGCACCCTCAGAACGCGGAGAAAAACATTAAAACTAAGAATTGCAACCCAAAACCAATAGAATTAACTTATGAACTTCAAGTTCTTCCAACTTACTCCGAACGCCCCGAATCAAACTTAAATTACTTGGAATGATATCAAATTTTGCGTGCAAGTCTCAAATCACCATACAGAACTGTTCCCAGGCTCAAAATCCTAAACGGACCTCGATAACACCAAACCCTACTACAAAACAAATTTAAAGATCTTTAAAACCTTCGAGTTGCCAACTATCTATATTAAGCGTCGAAATACTCCTGGGTCATCCAAAACCCGATCCGAGCATACGCCTAAGTCCAAAATCATCGTACAAACCTATTGGAACCATTAAACCCCAGTTCCGATGTCTTTTACTCAAAAAAATGACTCAAGTCAAACTTAGCCCTTTTTAACCAACCTTAAGGAACCAAGTGTTCCGATTTCAACCCGAACCCTTCCAAATTCCGAACTAACCATCCCCGCAAGTCATAAAGCAGTTAAAACACATACGGGGAGTCTTATTTAGGGGGACAGAGATCTAGAAAGCAAAACGACTGGTTGGGTCGTTACATTTCCTCTACCATATTAATCTTATTCTTGCTGCAATTATCTATTTATGTATTTGTTATGCATATCAAAATATGTTTTGTAGTTAGAATATGGTAAATGTATTGGATGTATATCTAATGACCTTCTTATTTTTCACATGTACATCTGTTTGGGCCTCTGAGTTCTTGATGAACTCAGGCCCAATTTCAGCTAAATTGCATCTCATTGAGGAGTCCAAAGTCAGCTCGTATCCGCGTCTCTTCACTGCTGGGCCTACCTTCTTAAGTCCTAATCACAGAGTCAGTCCTCTTTCCCTCAACTCCTTTATCATTATTACTACTTCGTTAATTTAGTTTGCTGCTTCTACTAGTTTAATATTGGTTGCATTTGTTATGTCTTTATTGTTGTTTATCTCTCATATATATATAACGCTCATATATTAGAACATATGCTTTCCTTTTTTCTTTATGCTTTAGTATCATATGAACTTAGGCAAGCCTTAAACAATATAGGATTTTTTTTTAAAAAAAGGGGAAATTAGCTAATAGTAGATCCTTAGTTCGTTAGTTGTAATCTGCTCGCTAAACATTATGTTTTTCACTCACCTTTCTTCCTTTTAAAGATTTCTGTCATGACCCAAAATCCATTAAAGGTCATGATGGCGCCGGACACCACTGTCAGGAAAGCCAAAAATAAATACTTAATTTGGTTCTCATTTTAATATTTTTGAAATCATATTTCCTTCAATTAAATAGTAAAAGATGAATTTTATAGAGTAAATAATAATATTTGTAACAATTTTAATACAGGACAACTCAAATCACCCCAAAACCCGGTGTCACAAGTGCATGAGCCTCAACTAGGAATATAAAATAAAATACAACATCTGTCCGGAATAAATATTCGGACAGGAGAAATATAAATACTCTGAAGGAGACTCTGCTGGTTGCGGACTTATAACGTGGAATGCAGCTCACATAAATCCCTGCAATTACCGTGCCTATGCGCCCACTAGACCACTAGACATATATGCACCTGCAAAAAAATATACAGCAAGTGTAGTATGAGTACTTAAATCAACGTGTACCTAGTAAGTATCCCGCCTAACCTCAAAGAAGTAGTGACGAGGGATCGACTTCGACACTTATTATGGGCTATATATAAAATATCAATGATATAATTAAGCACGGATTATGTAGAACGGCTGTAAGCTCAATATCATGAAATAAGTAAACAATTCTTTTGTTCATAAGAAATTTCCAAATTTATTTTCGTCATTTAACATTTTTGTATCTCGGGCCAATGAAAGCAATATCAATTATTATCAATTCCAAAATATATATCATGCGCAAATCATATCGAGGTCGTACGGCCCGATCCAACATAATATTTAAACTGTGCACTGCCAAGGATCGAAAGACACGAACCATAGATGCATCTATCTGCTACCGAGGCATTCGGCCCGCTCCACAAAAGAGAAAACACATTAAACAACCAATTCAAGATTTATTAAGGGGAAATTATTCCAAAATTTCAAATTCTCATTTAACGGTCAAGTAAATGAAGTTTAACCTTTTTACAATTCCTTTATCGATTTTCTAAATGTCTTAAACAATTAAATTAACAAGTAGGGCGCAAACATCGCAAGTACAACATGATATGGGTCCTAGACTACCCGGACATAAGCATAATAGTAGCTACGCACGGACTCTCTTCACCTCGTGCGTACGTAGCCTCCACAAATAGAAATACATAATGATTTGATTCACCTATGGGGTTAATTCCCTCTTACAAGGTTAGAAAGGAGACTCACCTCACTCAGAAGTCCCATAACCGGCTCCAAAGCCTTTCCAACAACTCAAATTGATGCCCATCGCTCCAAAACAAGTCAATAAATGTGCAAATCCATAAATGTATACTCTAATACTCATTATAATTCAATTTACAACAATTCCCAACTCTGCTTGAAAAGTTGATAAAATCAACCTCGGGCCCACGTGCCCGGATTTCGAAATTTTCCTAGATAAACATTACCCATGGCATCACGAACTCAAATATATAATTTACTCTCAATTCCATGCCCAAATTCGTGGTCAAAATCCAAAAATATAAATTTCTAGGTTTTCTGTCAAAATCCCAAATCTCTACAAATTTTCATGCTTGAATCCATATAAAAACCATGTATGTAACTCACAACTAGTAGAGATCACTTACCTCATGCTTGATGATGAAATCCCCTCTTCAAAAGCTCCAAAAATCGCCCAGGCCGTGTGAAAAATGGGTGAGATGAACCCAAATCCCGCTTTAAAAACATTATGCCTAGCCCAGGTCCACCCTTCTTCGCGTTCGTGACCAAAGACTCGCGTTCACGATGCCTTCAGGCCCTACTGCTTCACGTTCGCGGTTGAAGCTTCGCATTCGCGAAGGCTAAATGACTCTAGGCCCCCGCTCCCTCTCTCTTCTTCGTGTTCGAGTAGCCTTGGCCGCGTTCGTGAAGGCCTTCCCAGCTACTGCCTCGTGTTCGCGTCCACTGCCTCGCGTTCGCGAAGACCAAATCCCAGCAGCCTCAAAGTTCCTCTTTGCGAACGCGAGACTCCCTTCGCATTCGCGAAGTGGGAAACCAGATACAAGCAACAGTAGTTCCAAAACAGCTCAAATTGATCTGAAACCACCCCGAAACACACTCGAGGTCCTGGGACCCCGTCCAATCACACCAACCAGTCCCATAACATAACACGGACCTGCTCGAGGCCTCAAATCACATCAAACATCACCAAAATCATGAATCGCACCCCAATTCAAGCTTAATGAACTTTAGAACTTCGAACTTCTACATTCGATGCCGAAACCTATCAAATCACGTCCGATTGACCTCAAATTTTGCACACAATCACATACAACATTATGTACCTACTACACTTCCCGTACTCGGAATCCGACCTCGATATTAAAAAGTCCACTCCCGGTCAAACTTCTCAAAAACCTTCAAATTTCTAACTTTCACCAAATGACCCCAAAACGACCTACGGACCTCCACATCCGGACGCGCTCCCAATACCAGAATCACCTTACGGAGCTATTCCTAGACTCAGAAATCCAAACAGACATCGATAACATTGAAATGCACTTCAACCCAAAATTATGAAATTCTTCCAAAAATGCCAGCTTTCCACAATAGGTGCTGAAATGCTCCCGAGTCATCCAGAACTCGATCCGAACATACGCCCAAGCCCAAAATCATCATATGAACCTGTTGGAACCTTTAAATCCCAATTCCGAGGTTGTTTACTCAAAAATCACACCTTAGACAATTCCTCCAACTTAAAGCTTTCGAAATTAGAATTTTCATTCCAAATCAACTTCGAACTTTTCGAAATTCAATTCCGACCACGCGCACAAGTCATAATACCTAAAGTGAAGCTACTCAAGGCCTCAAACCGTCGAACGACGCACTGGGGCTCAAAATAACCGGTCGGGTCGTTACAATTTCGAAAATACAGAACTTGGTAAAACATCAGCTCTATTTCAAAAAGGGAAAATCAAATTTCAGTTTTGCTTTCGAAAGGAAGTTAGAACTTCAAATAATTGTCGCCTTTAAGGAATTTTTTCGGTAAATAACCCCTCTAAAAAACCCTCTGAATCTAAGGTAATTCTAGATACACTTCCTCACAAAACATCCTTTTAGCATTATGTAAATAACCATCCCCCAGATCAAAGTGTTTTCATAACTCAATCTCTTTAATAAACTTATAAAACCTAGACCGCTTATGTACCAATTTCAAAACTCTTCTAATATCTCTTATGAACCCTTTCATAAACTCATATCCCTTTAAGACCCCGCATTCTTTCTATAAATATCATCCTTAGATGAACAGTAAGCAACCTTCCCTATTAATAATCAAAGCCTTTTACAAATAACTGATCCCAAACTTAGTCTAAATCCTATGGAGCTACCTCAGGTAGATTTTAAGGGGTGCCTAACACCTTCCCCTTAGAAGAACAAGAACTCTTACCCATAATCTCACCGGTTAGAAGACCAATAAAGAACATGGCTTAGTAATGAAATAGGTACCCTAGTATACCTTTAAATATTAGGTGGCGACTCTCTTTTATCAACAACAGAGAAACCACAAGTTGAATCATGTCTTGACTAGTGCAAAATAGGGTGCAACACCCAAGAGATTACCCCCTTAACTAAACTTGGGAATTACGTAATATTCTCTTTATGACCTGAGATTAGATATCTAATTGATGGCTCCTATTTTTTGAGATAGCATGTGGTCCTTGGGGACATTTAAACGGATAATATTTGTTAACAAATTTCGTTATCTACTGTTCCTTATTCTATTAATCCTTTTGCATTTCATGCCTATTTATGAATCCTGCATTTTATTTATTGGACCACTAGTAAGTGTCGACGTGGACCCCTCGTTACTACTTCTCTGGAGTTAGGCTAGATACTTACTGGGTACGCGTTGGTTTATGTACTCATGCTACACTTCTGCACTACATGTGCAGGATCAGACATGTTCATTTGGTGGTCATCTTGGCGCGTAGGCGCAACTGTTGAGGGGACCTTATGGTGAGCTGTTTTCCATGCTACGCACCGCATCCCACAGAGTCTCCATCGTATTATTTACTTTATCCTGTCTATTTTGTACTCCAGACAGATGTTGTACTATTATGGCACTCTTTAGTAGACACTCATTCCCCTGTGACACTGAATTTTGGGGATGTCCTAGAATTCGTTTATGGTTTGGTTTAACATTGACACACTCTTACTTTATGTTTTATTTAAATTGTATGTATCTACAATTTTAATGTATTAATTTCTTTATCTAATAAGATTCATGATTTCAAAAATAATAAAATAAATAATTTAGTTGGTAGTTCACTGTCGGCTTGCCTAGCGGCGACGTTGGGCGCCATTACGACCTATAGTGGGTTTTGGATCATGACATATTTTAGACGAAGTAAGAAATATATGTTATCAATGTTATATTAAAATAGATATTTATATATTATATTATCGATACATAAAATAAAAGGAGAGTCAGAGATACCATATTAAGCCAAGTGACAGCATAATAAAAAGCTACTTAGCAATTTTAGGACAAAGAAATTATATATTGATAAGATTAAGCCAAGTGTCAAGATACTACAAAATATTCTCCACACAACGCGCGGGTATAAATACTATTATATTATTAAAAAGAGAGAAAAATCCTCCACATTAAGCCAAGTGGCAATCTCACAACGGGCCGCTTGCCAATTTCGGACAAAGTTAGTTAAGTTAGGTAATAATTAGTTTCTTTTTGAATTTAAATTTTTTTAAAAAAATTAAATTATACGTTAAATGTTGTTAATAATTAGTTACTCCTTTTGAATTTTAATTTAAACATATTAATATAACGACCCGACCGGTCGTTTTGAGCTCTAGCGCGTCATTCAGTGGTTTGAGACCCTGAGCAGCTTCACTTCAGGTATTATGACTTGTACGTGTGGTTGGAATTTAATTTCAGAAAGTTCGGAGTCGATTTGAAAAGAAAATTTTAATTTCGGAAGCCTTAAGTTGGAAGGATTGACTAAGTACGACTTTTGAGTAAATGACCTCGAAATCGAGATTTGAAGGTTCCAACAGGTTCGTATGATGATATTGGACTTGGGCGTATGTCCAGAACGGGTCTTGGATGACCCGGGAGCGTTTCGGCGCCTATTATGGAAGTTGGCATTTTGGAAGAATTTCATAGATTTGAGCTGAAGTGCATTTCAATGTTATCAATGTACGTTTGGGATTCCGAGTCTAGGAATAGCTCCGTATGGTGATTCCGGTATTGGGAGCACGTCCGGATGTGGGCTTGGAAGTCAGTGGGTCATTTTGAGGTCATTTGGCGAAAGTTGGAATTTTAAGGTTTTTAAAAAGTTTGACCGGGAGTGGACTTTTTGATATCGGGGTTGGATTCAGATTCTGGAAGTTGGAATAGGTCCATAATGTCGAATGTGACTTGTGTGCAAAATTTGAGGTCAATCGGACGTGATTTGATGAGTTTCGGCATTGAATGTAGAAGTTTGAAGTTCTAAAGTATTTTCAACTTGGATTGGGGTGCGATTCATGATTTTGATATTGTTTGATATGATCTGAGGCCTCGAGCATGTCCGTGTTATGTTATGGTACTGGTTTGTGTGATTGGACGGGGTCCCGGGGGGCCTCGGGGTCTGTTTCGAGGTGGTTTCGGACCAAATTGGAGTTGTTTTGGACTACTGTTGCTTGTGTCTGGTTTCCATCTTTGCGAACGTGAAGGAAGTCCCGCGTTTGCGAAGAGGAATTTATGGGGCTGCTGGGTTTGGCCTTCGTGAATGCGATCCAGTGGACATGAACGCGAGGCAAGAGCTGGACAAGCCTTCGCAAATGTGGCCAAGGCGACGCAAACGCAAAGAGGAAAGGAGGGAGCTGGGCCTAAGGCCATTTGGCCTACGCGAATGCGTAGAGGGGTACACGAATGTGAGAGGGCGGGTCAGCTGGCCTTCGCTAAAGTGATCAAAGGGTCGCGAATGCGAAGAGAGATTTCTGGGCAACGAGTTGTTTATAACGGGATTTTGGCCATTTTCACTTCATTTCCTCCATGGGAGCCGGTCTTGGAGCGATTTTGGAGTTCCATCTTCATCATCTATGTCAAGTTGTTTTAGTCTGTTATTGCTAGTGCTTGGTTTACTTCTTCACGAATGCGAAGGAAGTCCTCCATTCGCGAAGAGGAATTTATGGGGTTGTTGGGTTTGGCCTTCGCGAACGCGAGCCAGTGGACGCGAACGCGAGGCAAGAGCTAGACAAGCCTAAGTGAACGCGGCCAAGGCAATGCGAACGTGAAGAGGAAATGAGGGAGCTGGGCCTAAGGCCATTTGGCCTACGCGAACGCGTAGAGGGGTACGCGAACACAAAGGGGCGGGTCAGTTGGCCTTCACGAATGCGATAAAAGGGTCACGAACGCGAAGAGAGATTTTTGGTCAGTGAGTTGTTTTAAAACGGGATTTTGGCCATTTTCACTTCATTTCCTCCATGGGAGCCGGTCTTGGAGCGATTTTGGAGCTCCATCTTCATCATCTATGTCAAGGTAAGTGATTCTCGCCTATTGCAAGTTAAATACTTGGATTATATATGGATTTAGACAAGACAATTTGAAGAAATTTGGGATTTTGAAGAAAAATCTAGAAATTGGTATTTTTGGAGTTTGACCACGAATTTGGGTATGGAATTGAGAATAAATTATACATTTGAGTTCGTGGAGTTATAGGTAGTGTTTACCTTCGAAAATTTTTGAAATCCAGGCACGTGGGCCCGAGGGTCGCTTTATCGATTTTTCGAGCGGAGTTGGAAATTGTTATAAATTGATTAATTATGAGTATTAGAGTATATTTTGATTAGGTTGTATCTTCATTGACTAGTTTTGGAGCAACGGGCATTGGTTTGAGGTGTTAGAGGGCTTTGGAGTTGGTTATGGAATTTCGGAGCGAGGTAAGTCTCCTGTCTAACTTTGTGAAGGGGAAATTACCCCTAGGTGTTGTATATTGATGTGTGCTACTCATTGTGGGGGCTACATACGTGCGAAGTGACGAGAGACGGTACGTAGCTACATTCATGTTATTGTCCGGGTAGGCTTAGGTTCATATCATGCTATAGCTGTATTATTTGAGCAGTCTCTTTCCTATTAAATTCCTCTGTTTTACATTACTACTTGAGGCTAGACTCGTTATTGTAGAGACTTCACGAGTTCATGATTAGTCACCGAATAATTCTACTCCTCCTACGGCATGTTTCCGCGATATATATACTTCATTGAAAGGTTTTGTTAAAGAAATTACAACTCACACGTTTATTCGTGAGTGGGGTCAAGGGCCCATCAAAGCTTCTTACTCTTATGGGATCAGGCCGTTCGCCTTGGCAGGAAATTGTATTTCACTTCTTATGGGATTGGGCTGTTTGCCTCAGCAAGATTTATGTACCACACTCTCATGGGAGCGGGCCGTTCGCCTCGGCAGGTCAATTGATTTATCATATGGTTCGGGCCGTTCGACCCTCGGCAGTGCAGAGTTTTATTATTATGTTGGATCGGGTCATACGCCTTGGCATTTCCTATATCATATCCTCATGGATTCGTGCGTAATATTTGGAAAAAAGCCAGTAAATCGGTGAGTTTTTTCGATTTGAATTATGACAATCTATCTGATGAGATCCACTATATATATATATATATGCCCTGGTTAAGGAGGAAATTTCTAATGGAGAGCTTGAGTTTCTCGTAAAGAGGGGGAATTTGTACCACGTGATTTATTACTTGTTTACCTCATTTATTTACTCTGCCTTATATTTACTTACTTTTTCACTGTACTTGATATTATTGGACCACTAGTGAGTGTCTATGTGACCCCTCGTCACTACTCCTCCAGGGTTAGGCTAGATACTTACTGGGTACACGTTGATTACGTATTCATACTACACTTGCTGCACATTTCTGTACGGGTACATATGTGACTAGTGGTCTTGTGAGAGCATAGGCGTGTATGCATGCGGGGACTTACGTGAGCTGCATTCCATAATACAACCCATAGCCGGCAGAGTCTCCTTCAGAGTATTTACATTTTTCCTGTCCTATTTGTATTCCGGACAACTACTGTATTTTATTTTATATTCCTAGTTAATGCTCATGCACTTGTTACACCGGTTTTTGGGATGATTATGGGTTTTTCTGTACTAAATTTGTTAAGAGTATTATTATTTACTCTGTAAACCCCCATTCTTTACTATTTAAATTGAAGGGAAAATATGATTTCAAAAATAATAAAATGAGAAGCCAATTAAGTAATTATTGTTGGCTTGCCTGACAGTGGTGTCCGGCGCCATCACGACCTTTATAGATTTTGGGTCTTGACAATATGGTATCAGAGCACTAGGTTCACTTAGGTCTCACGAGTTATGAGCGAGACTAGTAAAGTCTTGCGGATCGGTACGGAGACGTCTGTACTTATTTTCGAGAGGCTACCGGGCTGATAGGAGCACTTCCCTTCTTGATTCCTTATCGTGCGATTTGATTCATTTGAGGCTTATGCCTTCATTTCCTTCTTATTCAATCTTATGAGACGTGAAGTGCTTGTTATAAATTTGGAATTGAGAAATTTTAATGGCACTACTGATGTAGAGTAGGATGTTTCTCCCTGGGTATTTGATTGGGATGATGTCGTCGCCTTGTGGAAGGATGTTCTTTCATATCAGCTCAGTAGCTGTATTTCTGATGGTTTTGGGGTTATGCACCAATTGCTATGATGTTCATGAGTTGTTATCACACAGTATTAAAGTAATGGTAGGATGCTTGTCTATGTGTGGGGCAGTGATTGAATTGAAAGGAGGTTTTCCTCAATGCGTGATTCAGAGGTTCAGTGTTTTATTTCTCGCGGAGGTAAAGGCAATCGGACTAAGAATGTTCAGGTTTGGGGTTGATGGAGTAATGAGGCTTGGTATTTTCAAGTGCGGTAGAATTCTCAATTGTGATGTGGTGTCATCGTCCTTGTTGAACGCGTTAAGGTTCGCCGATGTTATGGCTTTTTTCAATCTGCCTTCGGGCAGGGTGTTGTGAAATGGTGCCTGAGATGCGGTTGTCAGAGATAACGGAGTGTAACAATTTCGGGATTGAATTGGTACTTCTAGTATTGATGGCTCGAGAAGGATGATCTTCGGAGAGGTTTAGAGTGGTAGTGATCTATTGGTTCAAGTGTTACAGGGATAGATTCGGGTTTGGAGCAACAATTGGGTAGCGAAGGATGAAGAAAGACATGTGGGAGGTGTCTTGCGGTGGTTGAATTGTTAGGAGGTCAAGTGTGAGAAGTAGAAGTTGAGGAGTTGCTTAAAGAAGAGGTTTTGGCCAAAGTGGAAGAGTGGCAGAGTAGCATATGGGTTCTGTGGTAGGATAGCCACACGCCTTGAGGGAAGCTTAGAGCAATTTGGGAATCGTGATGGGCAGTGACTAGGACCACAAATTTTATTTGGGTGCAACATTACTTCGAGTTTGGAATGCGTTGATGGACTTTTAGCTGATGTCAATAGGGAAGAAGGAACCGCGGCAGGTCCCAGGGTTATGTAATTGTAGATTCAAGCTAAGTAGGAGAGTCCCACAGTCTATGATTGGATTGCGCAGTTGTCAACTTATGCGGTTTTTGGTTATCGGTGTATTGGTGGGTTATTGCCACTAAGAAAAGAAAACATCAGTGGTAATTTGAGAAAAGGATTTGAGGAATGTGTGTTGTCTTTGGCCTTATCGGTTCATGTTCAAGTTTTGGGAAGACTCAGAGTCTATTCTTCGTGTGGATGTGATGTATAAGGAAAGAAATTCAGCCAGTTGCTTCTTTGAGAGGGTGTTCATGTGCTAGCAGGGCCTTGGAGTTTGATTATATTCGGGGATAAATCAGAGTGGGTGACTCTCAACAATGGTCCTAGTAGGTTCAAAATTTAAGTGTGGTGCCTAAGAATTTCGAGTCCGTGGTATGGTTAAGTATCGAGCTTTGGCTGTGAATTATGAAAAAAGGGGCTTGGAGTGTTCTATGTTATCTACAGTCTGCGGTGAAGCATCGGAGGAACGAGAGAAAATAACTTTGGATTCATAGAGGAATTATCAGAATGGGTGTACCAGTTGAAGATGCGAATACGCTCACAAGGAAAGTATGTGATGGTTCGTGGGTTTTGAGATAGCATGGTCTCGCGGAATTAGGTCACTCAGGATGAGTGCGAATTTGGGGTCGTTATGTTTTAAATCGGGCTATTATTATTCCTAAGGCAAGTCTGAAGTAAATTAGGGGAAGTCGGATCGGTTAGCAATGGTTGAACTGGCATGATGGCGGCAATGATCAGTCCCTTCAGCGTGTTGAGTTATACATGTGATTTGTGGCGGGTACGTGCGAGGCTTGACGGCCGTCGTAATTGATTTTATTTGGGGGCATTCGAGTATTATGGCATGTTATGTGTAGATGGATCCCAGAAGGGATATGGTGGTTTAGACCACTACTTGGGATTGTATTTTCTACGGTTAGGAGAATTCGGTCGCGTGTCGCAATGGTTCTCCTGAAATGAGTTAAGCGAAGGGTTGCTATATGACAGAGTGTTTATTCTATTAGTGGATCAGATGGTTATTATGAAATTCTTGTACCCTCGCGTATTGGCATGTTAGGTGCAGTGAGCGGCATGGGAAATGGAATTTGAGGATCAAGGTTGTAGTTGATGTCGACAAGAATGTCAAGAGCTCGGATGAGCAGGGAAGAATTCAGATGTTTAGAGTGATTTGGTACTGCCTTTAGCGTCACTTGAGATCGGTGTCCTGTGTAAGGGGCCCTGTGTTCTGATTTGCGGATTTTTTATTTGCTTTACAGCCTTAGTATGACCGGTGGTATAGATGTGCAGACTTGTTACCTGGTGCGAAAGGTCGTGTGAGTGTATCCCACGGGAATATTGTATGAGTGTGACATGTAGTCACTGGATTGATTAAAGATTTAAAACCAAGTATGGAGATTGTGGTACTATCGCTAATGTGAGAATTTATGCCTGAAAGGCACTGGGTTCATTTGGTTGTGGACTAAGGAAGTTTGTTCCGGATTGACAGCTGTTCTTGTGTGTCATGGGAAAAAGGGTTATTGTGGATCCCTGAAAGGTTATTGTCCCAATGCGGTACGATCGCAATCAGTTTGAGGTCCGTGGATGGATCTAAATATGAATGTGGGCTCTATATCATGCCGGATATGTTCATTTTAGCATAGCGTTGTTTTCAGAGGGGTCTTCGGGCCTTGCATATTATTTCTGTCGTCAGCTATTCCGTGTAATCTATATTATGCCAGGTGGGTTGTGAGGTGGTTTGATTATTCGCACTCGTATTGAGATCCCATGTAAATTGTGGTGTTGTGAGAGCAGGAAGGCTCTCAAGATACAGGTCATTTATTGCACCTTAGTTGTGCTTGACTTTCATAGCGTGCTGGTGGTTGATGTTCAGGTATATTATATGGATCGGGTGGAACGCCGCTACGGGTATATTGTTTGGATCGGGTTGCACGCCGCCATGGGTATATTGTTTGGATCGGGTGGCACACCGCCACGGGTATATTATTTGGATCGGGTTGCACGCCGCCACGGATATATTGTTTGGATCAGGTGGCTCGCCGCCACGGGTATATTATTTGGATCGGGTGGCACGCCGCCACGGGTATATTGTTTGGATCGGGTGGTATGCCTCCACGGGTATATTTTTTGGATCGGGTGGCACGACGCCACGGGTATATTATTTGGATCGGGTGGCACGCCGCCACGGGTATATAGTTTGGATCGGGTGGCACGCCGCCACGGGTATATTGTTTGGATCGGGTGGCACGCCACCATGGGTATATTGTTTGGATGAGGTGGCGCGCCGCCACGCGTATCATGGTTGGATCGGGTTGCACGCCGCAATGGTATCATGGTTGGATCGGGTTGCACGCCGCAACAGTGTGATATTGAGCACAGTTTCCCATATTTATTATTGTGTGTTTTGCTTCTCATTTTCTGAGGAAGGTTCATAACATCTTTTCAGTTGTTTAAATTAGTTACGTGGGTCGGGTAGTTCTTTCCAGAGTTCGTTTCCTTATGTATCACATTCGAGTTTGTAGCTTGTTGGCACATTGTGGCATCATATGAGACTTTTGGCAGTGTCTGAGGTGTCCTATTTCCTGAGCAGCTTGTATTGGGTGAGACGAGATTATTGGACCTGGGATCAGTGCGATCAGATTTATATGAAGCATATTAAAGAGTAAGTATTGTCATTCAGTCCAGAATGAGGTAATGGTTCTTGTCGGGAGGGGAGACTCCATAAATTGTGATTCGGCAGGTGGTTATGAGTTCTACACATCTTCTCAGTCATGGAAGTATTATGAGAGTTAAAGCAAGGCTTAATTAGTCATGAGGTACACCACGGGTTTTGGGTCAGTGGAAATTTTAACTGTTGTGCCTTGGAAAGAATGCCTTAGGCAAATGAGTTACGCGGTGCATGGTAAGAATTTAGTAAGGGTATACAATCATGTATTGGTATATCATGTAGTGATGGATACGGTGTTCGTATGTTGGAAACTGACCTGGTAGAGAATTTCAGATGTTCGAACTTGGCTCTAAGGCTTATTTGACTAGATAAAAGGTAGGATTTTTAGGTTTGCTTGAGCAAATGTGCTCAACTAGGATGTGGTAGCACGGGAAGATGCACGAGGTGTTAAACAATGATTTCGGACAACTCCAGAGCAGTTCTTAGCATGTTCGCGGACGAATATTTGTTTAAGTGGGAGAGAATGTAATGACCCGACCGGTCGTTTTGAGCTCTAGGAAGTCATTCAGTGGTTTGAGACCCTGAGCAGTTTCACTTCAGGAATTATGACTTGTATGCGTGGTCGGAATTTAATTTCGGGAAGTTCGGAGTCGATATGGAAAGAAAATTCTAATTTCGGAAACCTTAAGTTGGAAGGATTGACTAAAGTACGACTTTTGAGTAAAAGACCTCGGAATCGGGATTTGAAGGTTCCAACAGGTTCGTATGATAATTTTGGACTTGGGCGTATGTACGGAGCGGGTTTTCGATGACCCGAGAGCGTTTCGGCGCCTATTATGGAAGTTAGCATTTTGAAAGAATTTCATAGATTTGAGCTGAAGCGCATTTCAATGTTATCAATGTCCGTCTGGGATTTCGAGCCTGGGAATAGCTCCGTATGGTAATTCTAATATTAGGAGCGCATCCGGATGTGGGCTTAGAGGTCCGTGGGTCATTTTGAGGTCATTTGGTGAAAGTTGGAATTTGAAGGTTTTTGAGAAGTTTGACCGGGAGTGGACTTTTTGATATCGGGGTCGCATTCCGATTCCGAAAGTTGGAATAGGTCCGTAATGTCGAATGTGACTTGTATGCAAAATTTGAGGTCAATCGGACATGATTTGATGGGTTTCGGCATCGAATGTAGAAGTTTGAAGTTCTAAAGTTCATTCAGCTTGGATTGGGGTGCGATTCATGATTTCGATGTTCTTTGATGTGATATGAGGCCTCGAGCAAGTCCGTGTTATGTTATGAGACTGGTTTGTGTGATTGGACGGGGTCCCGGGGGGCCTCGGGTGTGTTTCGGGGTGGTTTCGGAACAAATTGGAGTTGTTTTGGACTACTGTTGCTGGTGTCTGGTTTCCTTCTTCGCGAACGCGAAGGAAGTCCCGCGTTCGCGAAGAGGAATTTATGGGGCTGCTGGGTTTGGCCTTCGTGAACGCGATCCAGTGGACGCGAACGCGAGGCAAGAGCTGGACAAGCCTTCGCGAACGTGGCCACGGCGACGCGAATGCGAAGAGGAAAGGAGGGAGCTAAGCCTAAGGCCATTTGGCCTACGCGAATGCGTAGAGGGGTACGCGAACGCGAGAGGGCGGGTCAGCTGGCCTTCGCTAACGCGATCAAAGGGTCGCGAATACGAAGAGAGATTTCTGGGCAGTGAGTTGTTTTATAGCGGGATTTTGGCCATTTCCTCCATGGGAGCTGGTCTTGGAGCGATTTTGGAGCTCCATCTTCATCATCTATGTCAAGGTAAGTGATTCCCACCTATTGCAAGTTAAATACTTGGATTATATATGGATATAGACATGAAAATTTGTAGCAATTTGGGATTTTTGAAGAAAAACCTAAAAATTGGTATTTTTGGAATTTGACCACAAATTTGGGCATGGAATTGAAAATAAATTACATATTTGAGTTCGTGGAGTTATGGGTAGTGTTTACCTTCAAATATTTTCGGAATCCGGGCACATGGGCCCGAGAGTTGCTTTATCAATTTTTCGAGCGGAGTTGGAAATTGTTATAAATTGATTAATTATGAGTATTAGAGTATATTTTGATTGGGTTGCATCTTCATTGACTAGTTTTGGAGCAACAGGCATCGGTTTGAGGTGTTAGAGGGCTTTGGAGCCGGTTATGGAATTTCGAAGCGAGGTAAGTCTCATGTCTAACTCTGTGATGGGGAAATTACCCCTAGGTGTTGTATATTTATGTGTGCTACTCAATACATACGCGCGAGGTGAGCCTGTACGTAGCTAGATTCATGTTATTGTCTGGGTAGGCTTAGGTTCACATCATGCTATAGATGTATTATTTGAGCAGTCTCTCGCCAATTAAATTCCTCTGTTTTACATTACTACTTGAGGCTAGACTCATTATTGTAGAGACTTCACAAGTTCATGATTAGTCACCGAATAATTCTACTCCTCCTACGGCATGTTTCCGCGATATATATACTTCATTGAAAGGTTTTGTTAAAGAAATTACAACTCATACGTTTATTCGTGAGTGGGGTCAAGGGCCCATCAAAGCTTCTTACTCTTATGGGATCGGGCCGTTCGCCTCGGCAGGAAATTGTATTTCAATTCTTATGGGATCGGGCCGTTCACCTCGGCAGGTCAATTGATTTATCATATGGTTCGGGCATTATGTTGGATCGGGTCGTATGCCTCGGCATTTCCTATATCATATCCTCATGGATTCGTGCGTAATATTTGGCAAAAAGCCAGTATATCGGTGAGTTTTCCCGATTTGAGTTATGATGATCTATCTGATGAGATCCACTATGTATATATATATATATATATGCTCCGATTAAGGAGGAAATTTCTAATGGAGAGCTTGAGTTCCTCGTAAAGAGGGGGAATTTGTACCTCGTGATTTATTACTTGTTTACCTCATTTATTTACTCTGCCTCATATTTACTTACCTCTTCACTGTACTTGATATTATTGGACAATTAGTGAGTGTCTATGTCGAACCCTCGTCACTACTCCTCCGGGGTTAGGCTAGATACTTACTGGGTACACGTTGATTACATACTCATACTCCACTTGCTGCACATTTTTGTGCAAGTACATATGTGGCTAGTGGTCTTGTGAGAACAGAGGCGTGTATGCATGCGGGGAATTACGTGAGCTGCATTCCATATTACGACCCGCAGCCGGCAGAGTCTCCTTCAGAGTATTTTTATTTTTCCTGTCCTATTTGTATTCTGGGCAGCTGTTGTATTTTATTTTATATTCCTATTTAATGCTTATGCACTTGTGACACCGATTGTTGATGATGTGCAATCAGCACTTGACTGCAAAAGTGAGCAAGGCAGATGCAAGATCTTACTTGGCACCACCCACAAGACATCTTTGTCAGGTACACAGATAGTTCGAAAAAACCTGTGCCATGTGATGGGTTCTCTTTTATAGTTATCATAGAAATCCTCCTCCCCATCGAAAATCGGCAAGCGATATACTCTCCGGATGGCTTCTAAGGAGTCATTCACCCTCGTGTTCCGTACAGTGCAAATTCTATTCTCATGTTCGGGGCAATTGGCATAAAATTCCCGGACAAGCATCAAGTTACCTTCCTCCAATTCTTCGAAGAAGCTCTCCAACCCACGCCTGATCAGCTCCCGATCCATATTAGGGCAGTCATTTTGGAGAGATGCTCTATCAATACCCCTTTCCGGTACAGGCTTCCTGGTAGCCTTCAAACTGAACCGTTCTTGGGAAGCTCTGGAAACGAACTTGGTACGATCAAACGAAGTTGCACTGGCTGGTGCCCGTCCCCTAGATGAGCCTCCATGACCACTTGATGAGGCCCCAGTAGCGCTTCTCTTCCTTAAAGGTTGCGGTCGCGGATTCTAGGCAGAGGGGGACCAAAAATCTACGGTCCAATTCGCGGTCGTGGACTGGGGATAGAACACAGGCCAAAATCTGCGGCCATATCCGCGGTCCAATTCGCGGCTGCAGATCTCCGTCTCCAGCCAAATTTTGTCTTTGCCGTATTTTTACCTATTCTCGGGTTAATTTCGACCTCCGAATCCTTTCGATGTGCATAATTTTTGCCCTGCACACTAGTAGATCGGTCAAAGTCGTTCAAAATCAATTACAACAACCAAAGTAAGAAAAATAATGGGTTGCCTCCCAAAAAGTGCCTTAATCTAACTTTGCGGCACGACGTTTTACAACAAACCATGGGTTGCCTCCCAGGAAGCGCCTGATTTAACATCGCGGCATGACGCAGGCTTTCATTATCACTCCTCGTTCGCGTACTGGGGCTCTTCCAAAGTTATCACCACTCTATCCCCTTTCTCTTCGACCATTCCAAGGTAATGTTTCAACCTTTGCCCATTTACCGTGAACTTGTTTGTCCCATCTTCGGATTAAATCTCTACAGCTCCACTTGAGAACACTTGCACCACTCTGAAGGGTCCTGACCATCGGGACTTTAACTTACCCGAAAAAAATCTCAATCTCGAGTTGTATAACAACACTAGATCTCCGGGCTTGAAGTTCCGATCTAAGATGTGCTTATCATGGATCATTTTCATCTTTTCTTTGTATAATCTAGCATTCTCAAATGCATGGAACCTGAATTCCTCGAGCTCATGTAACTCAGTGACTCTGCTGGTGCCTGCCGTCTCAATATCCAGATTCAACTGCCGCAGTGCCCAAAGTATTTTATGTTCGAGCTCTACCGCAAGGTGGCATGCCTTTCCAAAAACCAACTTGTACGGTGACATACCAATTGGAGTTTTGAATGCTGTGTGGTACGCCCATAATGCATCATCCAGCTTCTTCGCCCAATCAGTCCTTGCTGCATTCACTGTCTTTGTCAGGACACTTTTAATTTCCCTATTGGACACTCCAACTTTCCCGCTCGTCTGTGGGTGGGTACGGTGTGGCTACTTTGTGGCGAACTCCATACTTTTCCAACAGACGTGCGAACACTCTATTGCAAAATTGGGTTCCACCATTACTGATTATAGCTCTCGGGGTGCCAAAACGTGTGAAGATGTTTTTCTTTAGGAAATTTGTTACCCCTTTTGCATCATTGGTCGGGAGAGCCATCGTTTCGACCCACTTGGAGACATAGTCAACCGCTACCAATATATATTTTTTACCATACGAGCTGACGAACGGCCCCATAAAGTCGATCCCCCACATGTCAAAAACCTCTACCTCTTGAATTGTGGTCATCGGCATCTCGTGACGGCGAGATATGTTGCCTGTCCTTTGGCATTCATCGCAACTTTTGACCCAAGCAGGGGCATCCTTGAACAGGGTAGGCCAATACAATCCTGATTCCAACACTTTTGCTGCTGTCCGAATTCCTCCAAAGTGTCCACCATATGGTGAAGCATGGCAAGCCTGCAAAATAAAAGGTTGATCTTGCTAAGGGATACACCTCCGGATCATGTTATCTACACATATTTTAAACAATAGAGGTTCGTCCCAATAATAGGCTCGACAATCGCGGAAGAACTTTTTCTTTTGAATTGAGGTGAGTTCATAAGGTACAATACCGCATGCTAAATAGTTAGCAATATCAGCATACCATGGCGTCTCCTCCATTGTCACAACAAGTAACTGTTCATCCGGGAATGTCTATGTTATGTCTTCAACCTCCATTCTCTTTTCAGCTCCTTCCAATCTTGAGAGGTGGTCTGCCACTTGATTGTCCGTCCCCTTTCTGTCACGAATTTCCAGATCGAATTCTTATAGCAAAAGAACCCAGCGAATCAAGCGTGGCTTTGACTCCTTCTTTGCTATCAAGTACCTAATTGTTGCATGGTCAGTATAAACAATAAGTTTTGAACCAATTAAGTACGACCTAAATTTGTCGAAGGCAAACACTATAGCCAGCATTTCCTTTTCGATTACAGTGTAATTGAGTTATTCACCGTTGAGCGTCCTGCTTGCATAGTAAATCGGGTGCATCATCTTGTCTTTGCGTTGCCCCAAGACTGCTCCTATAGCATAATCACTGACGTCGCATATGAGCTCGAATGTTTGCTCCCAGTTGGGTGCAACTATGATGGGTGCAGTCACCAATCTCTTCTTCAGGTCCTCAAAAACCAACCTGCAATCATTAGAAACACACAAAGGGCTGATCCTTTTCAAGCAGCTTACATAAGGGGTTAACCCGGCATGCCCACGGAAACTTCTCACTGCCTTTACCGAAGTGGGCGATGGCAGCTTCTCAATTACATCAACCTTGGCATGGTCGACTTCAATGCCCTTGCTGGACACTCGATGCCCCAACACTATTCCTTCTTGTACCATAAAATGACACTTTTCCCAATTCAGCACCAGATTTGTCTCCACACATCTTTTGAGAACTCTTCTTAAGTTGTGAAGACAATCTTCGAATGAATCCCCCACCAGGGAGAAATCATCCATAAACACCTCCATAATATCCTCCACCATGTCAGTGAAAATGCCTAACATGCACCGCTGGAATGTAGCTGGTGCATTGCAAAGTCCAAAGGGCATTCTCTGAAAGGCAAAGATGCCATATGGGCAAGTGACGGATGTTTTCTCTCTATATTACGGGGTTATTGAGATCCGGTTATACCCCGAGTATCCATACAAGAAACAGAAGTGGGACCGCCCGGCTAACCTGTCTAACATTTGGTCAATGAAAGGCAAGGGGAAATGGTCCTTTCTAGTGGTTGTGTTCAGTTTCTGATAGTCCATGCAAATCCGCCACCCCGTGACTATACGAGTCTAGATCAACTCGTTATTCTCATTTTGTACGACCGTCATTCCTCCCTTTTTCGGCACACATTGGACAGGACTGACCCAGTTGCTATCAGAGATGGGGAAGATGATACCCGCATCCAGCCACTTAATCACTTCCTTCTTTACTACTTCCTTCATATTCAGGTTCAGTCGTCGTTGATGTTCCCTGGAAGGTTTGTGCCCCTCTTCCAGAAGAATCTTGTGTATGCAAAAGGCTGGGCTGATACCTTTTATGTCTGCCATGATCCAACCAATGAGAGTCTTACATTCTTACAATACCTGCAATAGTTGCTCTACCTGCACAGCTAGCAAACCATATGATATAATAACAGGCAAAGTAGAATTAGGCCCCAAGAAAGTGTACCTGAGGTGGGCTGGAAGCGGTTTCAAGTCCAGCTGTGGTGGCTCCTCTATTGATGGTTTTGCAGGTGGTGTTGCTCTCTCTTCTAAGCGTAGGGGCTCGAACTGAGGTTCCCTTTTCTAGAATCCTTGACCTTCGAGAGCCATGACCCACTCTGCCAACCCTTCACTATCCATCTCTTCCAAATTCATCAAGCAGGCTTCTAGTGGATCCTTGACATTAAGGGTCTCATTCTCTTCTTGCAGTATCACATCCACAGCCTCCACTAGTGAGCAGTTTGCAAATTCACTGGGTCTCCTCATGGATTGTTAAACGTTGAATATTATTTCTTCATTGTTCAACCTCATTTTTAACTCTCCAGTCTCACAACCAATTAATGCTCTCCCATTGGTTAAGAATGGCCTTCCCAGAATGATGGGTATCTCTTCATCCACCTGACAGTCAAGAATAACAAAGTCTGCAGGAAATACAAATTTCCCCACTTGCACAAGCACATCATCGAGAATTCTTGTCGGTCTTTTGACTGTGCGATCAGCCAGTTGCAGCAACATTGAGGTCATTCTATCTCTGCCAATGCCCAGTTTTGTATAGATTTCCAAGGGCATCAAGTTTTTGCTGGCTCCCAAGTCACACAATACTTTAGCAAAAGCATAACTCCCAATAGTGCATGGGATAGTGAAGCTACCTGGATCAGACACCTTTTGGGCCATAGGTCTTGTCACTACCGCGCTGCAGGTCTGTGTCAGAGTTACAGTGGACAGGTCCTGGAAGTCAAATTTTCGCGGCATCAGGTCCTTCATCATTTTTGCATACCCTGGCATTTCCCTAAACTCATCCATCAGTGGAATATTCAATTGAATCTATCGAAGCATTTCCATGAATTTCCTGTATTGATCATCTTTCTTTTGTTTTGCCATCTCTGAGGGAATGGTGCAGGAGTCAACCTTTGTCCAATACTTGATGTCTTTTCTTTGTTGGAAGCTTCTGGCACAAGAGGTGCCACCTGTTCTGAGACTTGTTCACCTTCTTTTGCCTTACCCTTGTCAACATGTGCCTGTTCAACTACCACCTCGGTGAGCTCTGCTGACCCATCTGCCTCTAATGTAACTGGAGTAGTTGGCATAGTTTATCTCCTAGATTGAGCAACTGCTTGCTCTCTGTCTAAATTGCTTCCATTCTTGAGACTCACTACCATTAGCTGATTTGGGTTTTGCTCCTTTGGGTTAATATTTGTATCTGCAGGCAATGTTCCTTGGGGGCGATTGTTCAAGGACATAGACAGTTGTCCCAGTTGAGTTTCAATGCCTTTGATTGCTGAATCATGTGCTGCTAACTTTTCTTCCATCTTACCATTTGTTCCAATGGGTTGTTGCAGCTTGCCCCTGATTTCTACCATGTTGTTGTCCTGTTGTTGATGAGGTGGTTGGTAGGCCAACTGTTACTGGAGCTGCTAATTTTAGCCCTGCTGCCTTTGATAAGGCAGAATTTGACCTTGTGGTCGTGCGCCTCTAGAATTGGGGTTGTGTTATGGCAGTTTGGGTCTGTACTGTTGGTTTGGTACTGGTCCCCATTGTTACCCACCTTGCCTCTGACCTCCAAAATTATTGACATAATTCATGTCTTCTATGAAGCCCTGGTTGTCATTCTCTCCACTCCACGAGCACACATATGGCTGGTTTATGCAAGGAGTGCACAATCCTCCATTTGTTGTATCAGCAATGTGCACTTTCTTTGTACCCATGTCATCAATTTTCTTTGTCAGTATGCTCATCTGAGTCATGAGAGTGGCTATGTTCTCTGCATGGGAATTGTTTGGGTCAAGAGCAACAGAATGCACTATTGGTGTAAATGTTGTACCTCTAGTCATCCAGCCTGAATTTTGAGCCATCTTGTCAAGAAGAATCTTGCACTCTGTGAATGTCTTGCTCAAAAATGCACCCCCAGCTGAAGCATCTACATTGGCCTTCAAACTGTCTGCTAAACCCATGTAGAATCTCTGTCACAGCATCTGATCTGGAATGCCATTGTGTGGACACTTCACTGGCATACTATTGAACCTCTCCCAAGTTTCTTGCAAGGTCTTAGTTGGTTTCTGCCTGAACTGCAATATCTCATCAACATGACTTGCAGTCTTGTTTGGAGGATAAAACTTGTTTAAGAACTATTTGACTAATTCTTCCCAAGTGGCAATGGAGTTTATTGGGAGCGAATTCAGCCAAGTTTGGGCCTCTCTAGTCATAGAGAATGGAAACAGTAATAGTTTGATGGCTTCAGGAGTCACCTTCGACTGTCTTTGGGTCACACATATTGATAGGAAATTCTTCAGATGTTGTTGTGGGTCTTTAATGTATGACCCGGATAACAGTCCCTTATTTTGCAACAGATGCAGCATGTTGTTGGTGATCTGGAATCTCTCCGCTTGTATTTGAGGTGCAGCAATAGCAGTAGCCAGGTTATCAGTAGTTAGTTGTGCCCAATCATAAAGAGCGGCTTCTGGCACAAGAGGTGCCACCACTCCATTGTTTGGGTCAACCCGATTATTTCGATTATTTCCGTTGACATCGTCCACGTTGTCCATACAATTTCGAGTGTGTGTTTTTGTTGTAACTGTTTGTTCTTCTTGTTGGTTCGATTTAATACCCTGAATGCTTTCTCGGGGTCTGAGAGACCTTCAAAACGTTCACCGGTCCTCGAAGAGCTTCTAGGCATAAACCTGAGTCACGGGAGAATTGAAACGTGGGAATTTCAATGGAAAAATTTAAACACCGTAAGAAATTGATCTAAACTAAGAATCCTAGCAATTCTTCTAAGTTGTAATAAATAACACCGTTAGTTCCCTGGCAACGGCGCCAAAATTTGATCACGCCCAACTATGCCTTGTAAAAAAGACTAAGCGGTCGCTGCAAATATAACCCGGTTCAAGTCCGGAGTCGAATCCCACAGGGAACTAACCTATTTACTACAACTTTAAATAATACTAATAATAAGCTCAGACAACTTTCGGATGCAAGAGTTTTATGAATAATCAGTGAAATTTATTTAGCTAAGGAAAAATGACAATAAAATTAGCAATAATCAAGACTAAAATTAAATTCAAAGGTAAAAGGATCTAGGGCTATTGATTTCCCCAATTGCCGGATTAATTCTTAACTCTTTAGCTATAATCTCGTCGTAATACTCTATGAGGATTATGAGTTCCGGGCTACCGTAATTATCTCTCGATCAATTACGATAATTTACTAGAAGCATTCTCTCGAACTACTCTAGTTAACAATTTATGCAACTCAGATTCTAACCCCACTTTTAAATTCAAGTAATTAATCTCTTAACTTACCCAAAAGTGGTATTGTTCAATAACAATCTAACCAAGTGTTCTTTTTCAAGCAACACAAGATAACTAGACACGATTAATCAAGGACCCTTTCAATTAACCACAATACAATACGTAGTTGAACACTCATAGAACAAACACGACTCAATTATGTCTTGTAATAGATAGGAAAATACACACAATTGAAGAAGAAATAAGAATCTCTTCTCTCTTTCTCTATATATCTCTTAGCTTGTTTTTCCTTGGGGACAATAAGGTATTTGTCCCATGTCCAATATTTTTATAATAATTGAATAAAACGATAACATGAAACATCTCGTTATAAATTTGATGAATCTAACATTAAGGTTTAGTATTAAATGAAGTTTAAATTTATGAGTTCAGATTTAGTATTTATTGTAATATTAATGACTTTATATAAAAAAAATATTTTTGTGTCAAAAATAATGAATTCGATTAAACTTGCAGTACAACGGGGCATCCGCCTCCGTCAATGATTCCTCATGTTTGGAGGTACGTCTAAATTGATATTATAGTACAACATAACCACAGATAGTCCTCTATGATTGCAAAAATGAGAACTTTTGGTTGTAGACTTGTAGTTAGAACAAATAATGCATCCTCCAACGGAAGTGTGGGAATAGTCACTTCTCATTTCATTACAGCAGAGGTTTCAGTTCCTATACTCTCTAATTCCATGACTCTTCATAGGATTCTTTTAAAGGATTAGACTTTCTTTTGTAAATTTTCGTTAAGTTTGTTTCTTAATATGTTCTGGGTCTAAAAGTTGGTTTATCTTTGTCTTTTTTCTTCTTAAGAACAATCATGGTAAACAAATAATAAGAGATAATTCCAAACTTACAGTTCCCAGTACTTCAAATTTTAATTAGAACATTGGCTACATCGAAGCAATGATGCTAAGGGCAGTCAAGCAACAATGACAGAGCAGAGTAGTAAAAGATTTCATTGGTCTATTTCGCCAAATGTGTACTAATTATTGAAGGTGAAAAAGGGTAGAGTTTGCATTTCTTGGAAAATCATAATACATCATCAATCTGTCAAAATAAGAAACACGAGACCAGAAAGCCATACAAGAAAGCAAAAAAATGCATGAAATACAGACATGTCATCCCCATTGGGAGAACACAAATACTTGTCAACAATAGACTCTTGAAATTGACGAATTAGTTTATTTCCTACTTCTGCCTCTTATATATCTTTCCCAAGAATGAGTGTAGCACTGCTTGCACTGCTTTGCTTGGATGAGCTGCAATGGAGCTTGTCAGCTTTTCATACGATTTCTTCTCGTATTCCAGAAATACTTCCTATAAGATTCCGAAGAGTATGATTAAAAGCTGAAGTTCGGCGTCAAGTGAGATTGACCACTTGCTAAGAGAAGAGAAACAATGACTAAAAAACCTTTGAGTTAAATAAGAGCAGATAGAAATCGAAACTATGAAGCTAGGGAAAAAGGTGGAATACCTCAAGTTTGAGATCATTATAAAGCGCCTTTATTTTAGCAATACATTCAGGGTCGTCTTTTCCATAGTTCTCCTGCAAAACAAGCTCTTCTAATTAGCATTTTCAAATAGAACTAAGTGGTGATAGAAACAAACAAAGGGAAAAGAAGTTATGAGCTTACATATAATAATTTCTTTTGCTCCTCGTTGCAGAGTTCTAGAGCTTTCACTACCAACCAAGAGCACTTGAAATCCTGAATATCGGTGCCAATCTGATAGCAAAAGGAGGTCATCATAAGATTTCTAATTTTTTTTCAAATTAAAATAGCTTTCTGAATATTTTTAAAGGAGTTTTTTACTATGAGCTTCCTTTACAACATACCTTACCCAGCACCTCTGGGTCAGCAAAACAGTCCAGATAATCATCCTACAAAGTCAAGAAAGCTACTAGTGAGAATCGGTAGCACGAAATCATAGATGTTCTGAAACTGAGTTTTGTCAATGAGGTCTTTGGTATATTGGGAACTAATCATATGTATATTTCATAAGGCCACTGTGTTGGAAACCACATTCATAATTCTGACCACATACAAATTTCTTTTCACAGTTTGACTACATGGCGCTCGATGTTTCTCAAGCTTTTTCAGAAAATAGACTACATTCTTTTGTGATTTGAATTTAGGCCATATTTAAAGCAACATCTTTTCCGTTTTTATTTGGCTTTTTTTTTTTCCTTCCTTTTTCCCAATGAGATGCAAGGTCAGACTACAGCCGTGAAACTTCAAAAGCATAATCCATGTTGAGAAAAAAAGAAGTAAATTGTCCTTCTGTTCATGGTGAATGTCTAACTTTGCTCATCAAAGGTCAATTTCCAATTGAATATGATTCTTCAAATATAAAATATAGAACTTTAAATGCGAAGGAAGTTATCAGGGAGTAGTTATAATTCTCACCTGGACTTGAAAATAGATTCCCATTTCAATAAGTATGTTCTTGACATCAACATGTTTGTCAAGATTATCTCCTGCCATTAGAAGTGCACATGCCACCTGGAAATCATAACCGTGAGTACTCCGGATATAGCTTATATGCAAATTAAACATGCTCATTCTATAATTCTTAACAGACAACTTTTGCAAAAAGGACCAGAATAATTAAACACAAAGTTAGCAGCAATTATGATTCGAAGTAATAGTAGCTGTAGTTTAGATCTTGAGGAGATAGAAAAAAAATTGAAAGGTGTTTCTAAGTTAACTCAGAAAGACATCAAAATAAGAAACTTTGCTATGACTTTCCGAAAATTGCATATAGTTAATATAATTCGAAGAAGATTCAGAACTTTGAATGTTTTAAGAGAACATCAACCTCAAATCAACAAACATAATGGTTCCCCATGTTCAAAGAACTACGAAGCAAGTGCTTAGAAACATAATAGACATGGAATCATTCTCAAAATAGCACAAAAAACTGTGAACGCATGTAATCACATTATTATCAAAATAGCACAAATAGAAAGGAAGATTTATACTCACTGGGAGGTAGAATGAATAATAAGCAGTTTTATACTGGACAATCCGGCGATGACTGCATGTAATCACATCATTATCAAAGTTAAATCACGCAAGAAATACTGAAAGCAGAAATATTGTAAAAGTCTTGAAGATGTCTCCTTACATAGGCAATGAGTACTTTGATAAATCTTTCTCTCCAACAAGTGTTGTGATCAAATCTATCATTTGTCCAGAGGCAGTCTGGAACTCAACCTGTCAGGATACGTCCCCAAAGCAAAAGAGAGAAAGCAAAAGGTCAGCATTATATAAGGTTTAATTCAAAGGCCTTTTGGTGTGCAAAGAATCCTACCTCATTAAACAAATCGAGAAGATCAACATAATAAGGCTTTGCTCTGAAGTGGTTCTTCAGAATTCTCGTGATGTGGTTGCGGAGAAGTATGCCATCATTAACCGCAATCATGCCAACCTATAAGAAATATTGAAACAAGAAATCACCGACTGAAAAGAAAAAATACGATGAGTAACAAACAAGTAATCTCTTTGTGTGGGACCACACCTTTGGTAATTTGTACCAGCATGGTTGACCTCGACGTGTATGAGAGTTATCCATTATATCATCAAGAACAAGGAAATATGCTTGAAGCTGCAACATACATTGCACCAATCACACGCTTGAAAAGAAGAAATACGGAACTAAAACTATATTTATTGGGGTCACCAAAGAATTCAGAGTCAGCCACAAATTTAAGAGTATTTATTTTGCATACCCATTCAATGCACCAGCCAAGGGCAGATGCTTGAAAGATTTCCTCACTAGTTAGTTCTCTCCCATCATTCAACAAACTGTAGCTGTCAATAACAGAGAGCCCCCGATTAAGCTTCCCTGCATAGACAGTATGCTATTATAAAGCCGCTGGAAGAAATTCTTAAGCTATCAAAGACTGTAAATGAAGTAGAAAATTTTAGAATAGTTAAATGGAGAAATTCAGTCCTACCTCCAGGCACATTGTAGTCCAACATCTGAGACAAATCAATAAAAGTAACAATTAGACATGTAAAAATGAAGATAATGAGAGATATAGACGGTTCAAAAAATTTAATAGTTCCAAAAGAATAAAATGAAAAGAAGCTGAGCCTCAGGGTAACCACAAATTGAATAACCGAAATGAAGGTACAGAATTACCACATCAGCAGTACTGAACTGACAATTAATTACATACACAAGAAAAACCAACAAGCTTGCATTGCCAAATGCATCAGAAGATAATACATGTTGAACCAACACTATATGAAAGGTGGTTATCAAGCATACTCCACCCCCACAGGCGAGCATAAACAACAAGCAAAAATGCATAGATTCTAGAGTAATGAAATGTTGAAGAACATTGTAATTTCTGCTTTCAAGCATGTTTCTAGTGGATGTTTGGACTAAATTCAAGCTTGAGGAAAATTACAACAAGCTCCATTTATATATACATTCTAGTATCTATGCTATGTTGACTGAGGCTGATTTATCCTCTGAAATTAATATATATACCAAATCATTTGGCTGAGACAAGATAAAAATAAAAACTTTTCTAGCTTTAATTCCATCTTACTTAAGACTAGTCAAAATTTGATCTTTGCATCCATTTGTTTGCTTTTAGTTTTGATGAGCCAATAATCAAAGTAGCTGTTGGATTTTGCATTTGTTACTACTACTGTTTTCTAGAATAATTAGTTGTTTAGTTTTAGGAGGAGTCTGCTAGAAGATTCAGAATTTTAATTATAATAAGAGTTTAGTAATTTAGTTGTAGGAGGAGTCTACTGCTTTATTTATTTGGGTATTTAAAGCCCTATGATTAATAAAATTTGAGAGTTATCAATCCTATTTTCAACCTTCTTGTTGGTGGCATATTTTTTCTAAAATCCATAACAAACGCCTTTATGAATGAGACAGAAAATGAGAATGAAACAAGAAAAGCAATTAAGCAAGATTGATCAGCAGAAACATAACACATGTAATGTAATGCACCAAATGGATCTACATTCACATAAAGACAAAAGAAAAAGCAATACCTTGTCGACCCATTGACGAGAATCATCAGTAAATTCGAAATCTGGGTCATTAAGCAGCTCAGATTTGAGGACAGCGTACACATCCAAAAACTTGGACTTGAGATCGCTCATTGTTTCAGAGAGAGTGTGTGTGTGTGTGTGTTGGTTAATTTGCAGAGAAGAAGGAGATCTGTGGGTCGTTAAACACTAGGAAGTTATATGTGTATAATATATAGGAAAAACCAGCGCCGTATTTCTCTGAATTAAAATGGGAGAGTCATAGAAGTTGCACGGAGTAGAGAGCAGTCCAGACTCCAGCAGTAAGCGCCAGCCACCAATCACCTGGCTCTCTTTTTCTTTTAGATTATTCATTTACTTCTTTCCCTTAAATTAATTTTTCCCATTTTTCTTATTTTTAAAGTGTAACAAATTATCAAAAAACAAAAGTGCAACAAATAAAATAGTAGAGATTTATTCCGAATAAAATTTGTAACTTTACAATATCCTTTTGAATTTTTTCCCTCTACACTATATAAGTTTTGGATTTTTAGTTTCTCCATATATTTTTTAGTTAAATGAGAAAAGGATGAATCAAAATGATCAACATTGCCAAGATCTATTACACTATAATTTTTATGATATATCGATCTTGCTATTTTAGGTAGCTAATGAGTATTTTAGTAATATTAGTATTATTGTTTTATTTTTAAAAATAATATATTAAAAGTACACGAATCAAACTGAAATAAAAAAGAAATTGAGACGATTGGGATAATTATACATAGTAAATAAACTGAAAAGTTGGAATAGCATATTTTTTAAATAACTGATCGAATTGGACCGATGATACCTCTAGGTAAAGCACAAGAGAAAGAGAAAAGGTTGGAGGATTCTCTAGAAATTAAATTTCGCACATCTAAGATGTACTGCAATAAGTCTATTATTTAATTACCGTCAATTCTCTCTTTTATTAATAAATAATATTGCTTCTGTTTCATTTTAATTATTATCTATCATACCAAATTATTTTTGAGAAACTATAAAAATTTAAAATATAATAGGAGTATATGTATGAAATTTTAAATAAGTATTTATTTCAAAAAGGAAGATATTGACGGTAATATCTATAATAAAAATCAAATGCATTCACTATCATTTGTTGATAATCACCCTTCTTCGTATGACGAAAAGAGTAATGATTTTCTTTTATATTGTATAATATAACTAGCGATACTCAATGTAGATCATAAAAATTGTTTATGTTATCCAATCGTGAAAAATGATAGAATACACTTGTAACTTTTAAATAAGAAATCATTAAGAGGATATTTTATTTTCAAAGACATAAAGTTGAGATGTATTAAGAAGGGATACAAGAAATAAACAATTACAAGATGAACTATCTCATAGCTTTTGCTTATGCTCTATTAAATAGAACCATGTTAAACATCTTTTTCAAGGGAATAAAACAGTGGTCCAAATGATGCAACTATAAATGAAACAAAATGCAAAATAACTATCCAAAGACGACAATAAAAGAGTTTTTAGGTCTATATCTTATAAAATAGTACTCACTCTGTCTCATATTATGTGTCATGATTCTCTTGTGCACGCACTTAAGAAAAAATAGTTAGGATGAGATTTTGATTATTTTACCCTTATTCATATCTTAATATTTAATATTTTTTCATTGAATATTTTCTCAATTTATGTGTCATCTCCATCAATGACATTATTCATATTTTTACTAAATGTGAATGCAATTGATTTGCTTAGAGACATCTAGGACAAAATTAACAAATTAGTAAAATTAACTCTTCCAACAGATATTGCATGAAATGGAATTCATCTTTCCTTCAAAATATTTTCAAACGAGTGATTTGAAAATTTTCCAACTAAAATTATTCCGGAGCCAAAAAATTCAACTTGAAAGTTACTTTACTCCCATTTGAAATAGACTTTATAAAGAATTTCGGTCTTTACAGTATTGATTGTATTAGTGTAAATATGGTTAAAGTGTTTAAGATAATAAGGTTGACTTCTTGGTTTTTGATTAAAATTATCCATACTTAAGGTGATTGTAATTTTCTAGGATAATTATTGGTAAGGGTAAAAAAAAAATATATAATCAATTTTGTCTTGAACTTACAAAATGACAAATAATTTGAGACAACTATTTTTAGTAACCACGATTGTTAATATGAGACGGAGGGAGTAGTGCATAATAGGGCTGTTCAAAACCGAACCGAAATCGTTAACCGAACCGAACTGATGGCTTATTGGTATCGGATTATCGTAGTAATGAATGGTGAACGGATTGAGAATTAACGGCTTAACAGTTTGGGGGCGGATTCCTCAATTTTCTTATCGGGTAAATCGTTAACCCGTTAAGAATTTTTTTATTTATACTTTTACCTCTATGTATATAAAGTACTATTAAAACCTAAATGGCTAAATCCCTTCTAATTGTCAATAGAACTGTCGTCTGTCTGTAGCTAATGGCATTGGCAGTCGTCTAATCAGGAAAAGCTACTACAACTAACAGAGACAGTTTGAACTATGCATTTGGCCGTTTGATATTCATTGTTCAAAAAAAAATTACTTGGTTTAGCCGATAAACCACCTGGTAATTGTCAATTCGATATCAATCTGCCTGTTATCTTATTGGATGGCTAGCGGATTACTACATTTATAATCTGATAACCGATAAGCCGAACCGTTAAACGTAATTATCCGCCCGATAAGCACCCCTAGTGCGGAAGTGCCAAAATGTTGGATCTGACTCTAATAAGTATCAAATGTTTGGGAAGTTGCACAATATATCATATTTTCTTGGAATTACAGTTTAATACTTGTTAAAATACCATCTTGTCAGCGATTCAGGCTGTCAATTTTGACTTATTCTAATATGCATATGACTTAATTCCAAAATTGTTTCTTCTCTCAACTATTCGCATGGTCCTCACTTGCCACGAGTTTGGCCAATAGCAGTATTGCAGTATGAAACAATTTTTTTAAACTATAATTTTTCCAAACATTTTTTGATATTATTAGCTATAAAATTTGTTTATTTATAGTAGTTTTTATGAAGTCTCTAAAATGTAAAACTTAGTTTATAAAATTAAGAAATTGATGTTCAGATTTACATATAGAATACAGATGCATTCACTCTGGTCGCTTGAATGATGCTAACATTCTTTTTAAGACGACTATAGAAACAATGTTATTTTAGTAATTTAAGTTGTAAAATTAGATTGGTAATTGGAGAGTCGAAAAACAACAACAATTCAGTATAATCTCATTAGTGGGGTATGAAAATGATAGTGTGTACGCAAACCTTACTCCTACTCTGGGGTAGAGAGGCTGTTTCCGATAAACCATTGGCTCCCTGCCACCAAGAACTTTCCACCTTGCTATTGGGTGACTCGAACTCACAGCCTCTTGGTCGAGAATCGAAAAGAAAAGCACAAAAAGCAACTGCCAACTGGTATGGCACTTGGTTCTAGTCTGCCAGGTAAGGGGCTGCCGGCGTTCCTATTATCTTATTTAGAATATCCTGTAAATTATCCCTGCGTTCTATTTCACGTGGTAGAGTTTGGAGTATGACGATCATACTATTTAGTTTTCAAGTGAAGTGAATTTAGACAGAAGTTTTTCATGTTTATTGAAATAAAAAAATTTATATTTAAATATTACACAAGACGTGTTATAACTCACAATAGTTGATTCAATTATCTGATTTTCAAAACTCATCGATTACACTTAATTCAAATTTGTACCACCGAAGATCCATCATGAAAATATATTTAAAATATTATGTTCAAAGAAAAATTTCTTTAAGTCCCTAAATTAACAGTACCGCATAGATTGAAGCAGAGTAACAAGCTACGTAATTCTTTTTGGATGTCGTTAATTTAAGACTATCGTGTCAAAACTCAAAGTAGATTCTTAAAGTTCAGCACATCAATTTCGACCTGATTTAAGAAAATACTTCTGTATCATTTTACTTTTAACAAATTTAGTTAATCAATTAAAATTAATTACAATCGCTAGTTAAATATATAAATATATATACTAATTATATATAAAAAATATTTTTTTCGATTTTATTTTGAGGCGTAGATTTTCCTTCTTAATTGATGGAGCCAATTCACATGGGTATCACGAGTTCGGGAAGCTGCATTATGCACCACCACCTACCTGCTCTTATTTGGATTGCCGCATGACAAATAATTCCCCTTTCTCTTGTTTTTAGTAATATTACTTTTGCTTTATTCCAAAAGTAGCACGTTCATTTACAATTATACCGCATTTTTTAAAGGTCATTTACTTTTACAACTTGTTTGGATGGTTGTTACCTATTGTATTGTATCGTATTGTTACTTTAAATACGATATTTGTTTTGGTTGTTACTTAAATTTTATTGTATCGTATCGTTAAATTCGTCGTTACATAACGACGAAATGTGCCACTTTATGTAATAACCAATTTAATGTGGTTGCGTCGTTATCCTGTCTTTTTCTCTCATCTCACCCTTCATTATTATTAAATAATTTTATTTTATCATTTACCTTACCTTTTTATATAATAGATTTACCCCGTATCATAATTATTTTTTATAATATTGCAAGTTTATTCTTCATATTGTTGGTGTGTGATATCATGAAACAACAACAAATGATACAATCTATCCAAATATTGTATTCATCAAACGATACAGTACAGTACAGTACAATACAATACAATACAATACAATACAATACGATACGATACGATACGATAAATTATGAAACGTGTGTAACAACCATCCAAACAAGCTGTTAGTATGGTCTTCAAATTTTAAAACATAATCCACAATTTAAGGAATTAATTTTGAACCATATTAATTTATCCATATTTCTCTCTAGTCACTAATCTAAACTTACCATTTTTCTATGAAAGTTCCTCCCTAACAGATTCCTCTTAAAATTTCTATTTTCCATTATTATATCAAACACAGTCTAGGCAATTTAAACAAAGAATCCTTTGTTTGATTGGAACTGTTCACAAATATGAAAACGTGATTTTTGGTCCAGCATTATAGGTTTCGGTTATGATTATAATTAATTAACTGCCAAATTTATTAGTTACTAATTCCTTCTAAGATTCTGAAGTTATTTCTTAAATATTGTCTAATTATATTTTTTTTCCCTTAATAATATCATTCTTTCTCGTGATAATTTCGTCTTTAGTTTCTACTACTAAACTAGTCAAATAGTGTAAGTGGTGGTCCAATTCTCGTGATGTTGACCTGTGGCAGGTGTCCATAGCCTTATTTAGAAGTTGGTCATTATTTCAAGGGAAAATGTCCCAAATTACCCCTATACTTTTAAATATTATCTACATCTACCTTCGTTATACTATCATAAACAAATTTTTAAAAATTACCCCTCAATCCGTCAGGTGACCCAGAGTCTCCCAAATCATTTTAGTTAAGTCAATTATTCTTCTTTTTGACGTTTACCTGTTTTCTTAATTGAAAAATAATAATAAGAAAAAAAAAATTAAAATAATGCAGCGGTAAGTAAATAAAGTATAGTAAATTATATTGAAGAATCTAAATTAGGTAGCTTGTCTAAATTTCAAAAGTATTTCCAACACCCAACTGGTCAGCTTTAATGAATTCGTTCCACCAGAGGTATTGAGACTTTGCAAGTATTCGTGATAGAAGTTGAAGTTTTTTGGAGATTTTGCATTGTCGAATTCAACTTTGCTTTAATCAAATACCTACGTATTGTGCACTATTAAATTAGTCGACCGAACTCTATACTAACCATGGGCGAATGTACCTTACATAACACCACTTCGTCGAATTATTTTACTACTTATGTGTATATAGTTCAAATGTAAAAACACCACAATCGGTTAAATAATAAAAGTGACACCACTTGTCGTTCAGAAACTAGGGGTTTGAATCGCTGACCTCTTAAGCATCGTGAATACGACTAAACCAGTGGATCATAAGTCATAATTATAGATGTTAGCGACAGTAAATTGTTTTAAATTGGAAGGATGCTGCTGCTTCCTTTTTTTTTTGGTTGTTTTTTTTGTATGTTGTACAAATTTACAGTAATTTGTTTATTTTTTCACTTTTTTAAATGATGACATCGCTTACGAAAATTTTTATGTATATATATATATATATATATATATATATATATACATAATGAGCAGCCGCATATAATACATAACAAATATACCCACATAATTTTGCGGTGTATATGGTTGAAAAATTATAAAATTTTTAAACCAATTCCAAAATCATTATCACAAGAAGAGAAGTGAGTGCAACGGTGATTAAAAATATTCATGAATAATTTGTATAGTTTAGTACCTTTGGTATTCACATTAATAGTAATTTCTGAAAATAGTGGATCAAGAACAAGAATAAGTGATTTAAATAAAAGGGATTTGGGAGATTTTGGGTTACCTAATAGACTGAAGGGTAATTTTTAAAAGTTTAATGATGGAAGGGGTAAATTTGACCGAATAGTATAACAGTAGAGATAAATTTGGTCGAATAGTATAATAGAGATTAAATGTAGACAATATCCGAAAGTAAAGGATAATTTAAACCTTTTCCCATGTTTCAATCATATTCGATTTTGAGTATTAATTTTTATTTAAACGTAGATTAGGTGGTCATTTTTGAACTTCTAATCACTAGTCCAATTTTGAAAAGTGATCAATTTTCCAAATACAATATCACAATATAATTCTCTGCACAAATAATTTAAATTATATATATCGACAATGTAAAAATTATTTACATATATTAACTTATAAGCGATCCGACTGTATAAAAGCCTAGTTATGTAAAAATCTTTTATTCTATAAATGTATAAAATTTAAACTGTTGTGCAAATCAATAGGAATAGTTTTATAAGTCAGATGGTTGGTGAAAGGAAAGACAAAAAGTCAATTAATTTGAGCGGCTTCAATTGAATGGGGCAAATGGTCGACCAACAGAAAAAATAAAAAATAAAAAAATGAAGGTCATAAACGACTGCTTAAACTTGAGAGAAAATATCTCAGCCGTCTTGCCTCACCCACCAGGCGGAGTTCTTGAAGTTTTCCCGTAAAAGAGTGGTCCAGAGGTCTATTTCCTAAGAGACTGTAAAAGAAATTTTAAATGGAGCTTTCGAGCCAGTTTGATATCAAGAAAGATTGTTTAATTTCTTTTGGAGTTTATATTTTATTTACTGAAAAAGATAAATATTTCTCCTACAATCAAATTACTTAAGAATTAATTACAAGTATTATGATAAACCCAAAATAATAGTAGTAAACAACCTGTTTGACTTGTTAAAAAACATGTATTATGTCACACAATCAGTAGGTAAATTAGAATTTCTTTGAGAATATAATGGACCAAAGCTCATTGAGTTCCTCTTGAACAATTTATTTGCTCATAGGGTTAGGGTCATCAATACAATATACATATAACAAATATCATTACATACTATTTTATCACTTCATCGAAATTAATTTATAGGCATACTAAACTGATTTGCTTAAAAGTATATCTAATTGTTTCGGAGCCTTGTTTGGTCAAGCTTTTAAGAGGTCAAAAATATTTTTTTTGAAAACTTAAGGTCTTTGGCCAAATCAGAGAAATGCTTTTGAGCACCAGCAGAAGCAGTTTTTCTGTTTTTAGGAAGAACCTACAAATTTTAGCTTCTTTCAAGAAATAGAAGTAGAAGTAGAAAATTAATTTTTAAGACAAAATTATCCTTACAAAAATTTATATTTTTAAGATTATCCCTCATTAATTTAACTTTTTTATTTTTCTTTTTTGTTCGACCATCCATTTCTCTATTTTTCTTATTTTTCATTGTTTTCTATTCTCTTATTCTTCTTTTTTATTAATCAAACAGACCCAAACTTTAATGATATCAGAAAGAGAAAATGCAGAGGACTTATACAAAGTTCAGGTCCTCTTATGCGTTTTGAGAGTGCTGGCAATCCAACCTCTGTTAAATGACATACAATTCAATCTTGCAAAACAGAAAAGGAACTATTTGTTATAAAACAATAAACGAAGAAGAAGAGTATTGCAGAGAAAAGTAGAGAGACAAATTTTTTATTGATTTGGGATGATTTACAATGGAATAGAGTCCTTCTATTTATAGGGAAAAAATGACTTAGCCACCAAGTAACAAATCCTAAAATTTCTCTAAAATATAGATATTTACCTTAAATACAATTCTATTTATAACACTCCCCCTTGAATGTCTATTTACCAGATAATGTGCCTCATTAAAACCTTAACTAAAATAAACTCCAGTGGAAAAAAAATTCTAGTGAAAGAAAAAGAGTACACATATCTAACAATATGCCCTTTGGTTGCCTCGTTAAATACCATGCAAGGAAAACCTAGTAGGATAAAATCTTGTAAGGAAAAAAAGAGTACAACGCGTATTAGCTCCCCCTGATAAGACAATCAATTTACATCTTTGAGCCTTCACATTCCAATCTTGTGCACCATCTTCAAAAGATCGTTGGTAAAGATTTGATAAACAAATCAGTCATATTAAATTGAATGAATATGTTACACATTGAAATCATCATTCTTGAGAGATATATAATGTCTTCATAAAATGTCGTGGAATCGGCTTTTCAATATCTCCATAGAGATTCTCGCTATCATATTATCATACTTATAGTTATAGCATCATATGTGCACAAATTGCACTTAGGATGTGGTACTTCAGGACAAAAAATTCTATATGCTTTAAGCAATTTAAATCTTTGAGGGATTGTCATATAAGTTAAGTCATATACACCATATGAATGGACTTTAGATGCATATCAAGTTTTCATGTCATGCTAGACATATAAGATAGATAAAAGTGATTGCACACTCTGTTGACTTTATATTTTCAAGTGTTTGAACTGTAGGTCCAAAACTTCATGTCTTTCATATGGAATCAATTCTACTTGAATTATTTCTCTAGACTTAAGATCCTCATATATATTTAGTGTTATCATAGATGTAGTCGACAAACGTTTTATATTGGTTCTAATATTTTTTTCATAAATACATAACATAAAGATCTCTTCATTCATATTTTCATGTACCTGAACCTCTCCTGAGATTTTATGAAGTGTTATGTCAAGTGATCTTCTAGATCACTTGCCTCCTTATTATGATCATTTTGATCATTTGCTCATCTTCTTTATCAAGAATTTTATTTGAAACCGATTTGTCTATACGCTTTAAGAATACCATAGACTCTGTCCTTCCAGGACTTATTCTAATATGAGCTTTTGCAGTAAGAATATAGTTACTTTCTTTGGGTCAGCAAATGCGTCTGACATGCTTTGCAATATAATACAAATGAATTATCTTTTTGTGAACTTCAAGTTCATATTATCTTATTCGAGAATCTATATGTAGAAATAATAATTCATTCCACGTAACATTTTCTCAAATGTTTATCATCTCTCCCCCTCATGTTAGAAAACTAACTTGCTTCCTCAACTTTGGGAACCCATCTTTGTACGTTATGGTGTTAATCAAAATATACACTGCACATCAATAATAATAAGATGGAATTATTTGGTTCCTGACCCTGAACCAGTTGTGAGAGGAGAATGTAATATACTTTCGTGTATATCAAACTGATATAGATAACTTTGTTCTCATAAGTAATAGTTTAGCTATTAAGTGAAGGCACTCAATAAATCTTTTTGCTAAACCAACTATGATGTAAACCAACTTATCAAGATGAACTATCTTGAATAAAGACTTTGGAATATGCTCTGAATTAAATTATTGAGCAAGTTATATGACAAACACCATGTTACGGGTTAATAAAAATCGCACATGTAACTGTAACGACCCGACCGGTCGTTTTGATCTCTAGCGTGCCGTTCGGCAGTTTGAGGCCTTGAATAGCTTCACTTCATGGTTTATGACTTTGTACGTGTGATCGGAATTGAATTTCGGGAAGTTCGGAGTTGATTTGGAAGAAACTTCTAAATTCGGAAGCTTTAAGTTGGAAGAATTGACTAAGATTTGACTTTTAAGTAAACGACCTCAGAATCGGGAGTTGAAGGTTCTAATAGGTTTGTATGATGGTTTCGGATTTGGGCGTATGTTCGGGTTGAGTATCGGGTGGTCTGGGAGCATTTCTGCGCTTATTGTAGAAAGTTGGCATTTTTAAAAGTTTTAGAATTTCATAAGTTTTGGTTTGAAGTGGATTTTGATGTTATCAATTTCCGTTTGGGGTTCCGAGCCTTGGAATAGGTTCGTATCGTGGTTTGTGACTTGCATACAAAGTTTGGCGTCATTCCAGAATGTTTTGATATGGTTCGAACGCGTTCGTCGAAGTTTGAAAGTTTAAAGAAGAATTTCGATCGTCGATTCGTAGTATCGATATTGTTTGACATGATTTGAGGCCTCGACTAAGTTCGTAATATATTTTGGGATGCGTTGGTATATTTGGTCAAGGTTCCGGGGGCCTCGGGTGGATTTCGGATGGATAACGGATTAGATTTTGGACTTAAGGAAAAACTGGAGAATTCTGGTTGCTGGTGCAACCGCTTTTGCGAAAGTTTCATCGCATAAGTGAGGCAATGAATCGCAGGAGCGACTGGAAGGGAACTGGGAAGAGGTCGCAGGTGCGAAGACATTCTCACACCTGCGTGATCGCATATGCGACCACTGGAGTGCAGAAGTGAAGGTTGGCCAAAAAGGCCTGGGCCGCAGAAGCGGATATGGTCGCGCAGGTGCGCGAGCGCAAAAGCGCTTGAGGCCTGCAGAAGCGAGGGCTTTTGGTTTGAGATGTAGCCACACCTGCGTTGGATTTTCTGCAGGTGCGGAGATGCAGAAGCGGCTACTGTTCTGCAGGTACGAGGAAGCGCTGGGCAGATTTGATTTTTACACGGGATTTGGCCCATTTTCTTTCATTCTCTCTTGGCTTGGGCACTTTTTGGAGATCTTGAAGTGGGAAATTTCATCATCTATGTCAAGGTAAGTAATTTTCACATATTGTGAGTTAAATACATGGTTTATATGTGGATTTGAACATGAAAATTAGTAAAAATTTAGGATTTTGGTAGAAAACTTAAAAATTGGTATTTTTGAATTTTGACCAGGAAATTGGACATGAAAATTGGAATAAATTATATATTTGATTTTGTGGTGTCATGGGTAAAATTTATCTTCGAAATATTTTCGGAATCCGGGCACGTGGGCCGAGGGTTGACTTTATTGACTTTTAGAGCGGAGTTGGGGATTGTTATAAATTGATTAATTATAAGCATTTGAGTATATTTTGATTGAATTGCTCATTGTTTGATTAGTTTCGGATCGTTTGGCTTGAATTGAAGAGTTAGAGAGGCGTTGGAGCCAGTTATGGAACTTCGGAGCGAGGTAAGTCTCCTGTCTAACCTTGTGAGGGAAAAACTACCCCTAGGTGATGTAATTACTATGTGATACTAGTTGTGGGTGTTACGTATTCACGATGTGACGAGAGTCCGTACGTAGCTAAAACATGTTTATGTCCGGGTAAACTTAGGACCTTATAATGAAATAATTAAATTGTTTGAACTCGTTCTGCTGGCTTAATTAATTGAACCTATAATTAAAATTGATTTAGAAATAAATATGTGTATACTAGGCCGAGCCTTATCACCTTGAGTTGTTGGCTAGTTATTTGAGAAACGGTAAAGATTATATTCACTTTGCGCTCATATACTGTATTGTAAGCACGTGTCTCGTAATACGGTAACTTCCTTCCTTTCTTGTGGAGCGGGTCGAACACCTCGGCAGTATAATAGATGCATCTATGGTTCGTTCTGCTCGACCCTCGGCAGTGTACCCATTATTCTGGATCGGGCCGAACGATCTCGGCATAATCGTTCGTTATATCATTGGTAGTTCGAACATTCACGAGATTATCTTTCCACTGATGCCCGGTATTTCCTTATTTATTTGATATTGGCACTTGATATTTTCCGAGCTGTTAAGGTAGAATGCAAGATTGAGAAATTCATACTTTAAAAGAAATATTTGGAAGATTATATAACTTACAGATTTACCCCATTATTGTTGTGTGCTTCATATCTGCTTATAATTTATTATATTTCTTGTTGGACCTCTAGTAAGTGTTGATGTCGACCCCTTGTCACTACTTCTCCGGGGTTAGGCTAGACACTTACTGGGTACACATTGATTTACGTACTCATGCTGCACTTATGCACTAAATGTGCAAAATCTGACAAGTTCATTTGGTGATCATCTTGGCGCGTAGGCGCACCCGTTGAGGAGACTTTATGTGAGCTGCATCCCAGGCTACGCATCGCAGTTCACGGAGTCCCCATCGTACTATTTATTTTCTCATGTCTTATTTACATTCTAGACAAATGTTGTATTATTATTGTACTCCTTAGTAAATGCTCATGCACTCGTGACACCGGATTTTGGGATTATACTAGTTGATGCTCACGGTTTCGTATGTTGTTATCGCCTTTCATTTCTTTTATAACTACAAATGTTGTATGTTCCCGTGGATTTAAAAGTATAAATCTCTTTCCTTATTAAAATCTATAATTTTGAAAGTAATAAAATGAGTAATTAAATTGATAAATCACCGTTGCCTGACGGTGGCATTAGGCGCCATCATGACCTATAGTGAATTTTGGGTCGTGATAGCTTGGTATCAGAGCGTTAGGTTCACTTGGGTGTCACAAGTCATGAGCAAGTCTAATAGAGTCTTGCGGATCGGAACAGATACGTTTGTACTTATCTTCGAAAGGCTATAGGGCTATTAGGAGCACTTCCCTTCTTGATCCCTCTTCGTGCGATTTGATTCCTTTGAGGCGTATGCCTTTATTTCCTTCCTACTTAATCTTATGCGACATAGAGTGCTTGGTGTCCATTGGGCATTGAGGAGTTGTAGTGGTACTGCAAACGTGGTGCCGGATGTTTTTCCCTGCGTATTCGGGCAGGCTATTATCGTCTCCTTGTGGAAGGATGTTCTGTCGTTTCAGCTCAGTATCTATATTTTTGATGGTTTTGAGGCTTTGCACAAATTGCTATGATGTTCATGCGTTGTTATCGCACGATGTTGGTGTACTGGTAGGGTGCTTGTTTATGTGTCGAGGCAGCAAATGACTTGAAAAGAGGATTTCTCAGTGCATGATTTAGAGGTTCAACACTTAATTCCAGCGGAGGAAAGGCAATCGGACTATAGGTGTTCAGGACTTGGTTGATGGAGTAGCGAGACTTGATATTTTCGAGCGCGATGGAATTCTCATTTGTGATGTGGTGTCATCATCCTTGTTGAATGCATTAAGGTTCACCGGTGTTATGGTCTTCTTGATTTGCCTTCAGGGTAGGGTGTTGTGAAATGGTTCCTGAGAAGCGTTTGTTAGAGATGGCGGTGTGTAGCGGTTTTGAAAATTAAATTGGTGTTTCTAATGTTGATGGCTCGGGAAGGATGATCTTCTAGGAGGTTTAGAGTTGGTAGCAATTTATTGATTCAGGTACTACAGGTATGGATTTGATTTGAGGCGACATTTGGGCAGCAAAGGATGAGGAAGGACATGGTGGGAGGTGTCTCGCGGTGGTTGAATTATTAGTAGGTCAAGTATGAAAAGCAGAGGTCGAAAAGTTGCTTAAAGGAGATGGTTTAACCAAATTGAGAATGGCGGAGTAGCATATGGATAATGTGGAAGGTTAGCCACATGCCTTGAGAAAGTTTAGAGCGATTTGGGGGTCATGGTGGAAAGTGATTAGGTCTACGGACCTTATTTGCAATGGTGTCTACTGCACTGAGGAAGATCGAATATGGCAGAAATGAGTTGCTGGAAATGAAGAAGGGTGTAAAAACTTGATTATCGTTGGGATGCAACATGACTTCGAGTTTGGAATGTATTGTCGGACTTTCAGTTGATGTCAATGGGGAATGAACAGACTTGTACAACTGGTAGATGAGCACGAGCTCAGGAAAGTTTACTGAATTCGTGGTAGTTGTACACAGTGCAGCGTCACTGGGAGATGTCGGTATGGAATTCTATAGGTGGGCTATCTCCTGTGGACACGTCAGCAGTTGTGTAATTTTGATGAAGTTTCTACAAAGAGTTCTACTTACTACCCGGCAGGAAATCGAGTGTGCAATTGTGGCTGATAAATTCGGAATGTTTTATGAAAAGCTTAGCAAAAGGGTTAGAGAAATTTGGCAGGTTAAAGGTGCTTGATCATGGTGATTGAGAAGAAGGAATCTTTGTGGGTTCTAGATTTATGTGATTGTAGCTTAAAGTAAAGTGGGGGAGCCCACCATCTACGATTGGATCGCGTGGTTGTCTGCTTGTGCGATTTCTGGTTATCGGTGCATTGGTAGATTATTTACGACTAAGAAAAGGAATTATCAAGGTTAATTCTGGCAAAGGATTTGATGAATGTGTGCTATATTTTGCCTTATCGATTCATGCGCGGATTTTGGGGAGACTTAGAGTTTATGCTTCTGGTAGATGTGATGTCCAAGGAAAATAATTCATCTGGTTGCTTCTTTGGGAGTGTTCATGTACCGTTAACGCACTAGAGTTTGGCTTATATTCGGGACTAAGTCAGAGTGGGTGACTCTCAACAGTAGTTCTAATGGGTTCGTTATGTGGCTGGAGAGCGGGATTTTGCAGCAGAGTGTGAAGAATACTTGGGGAATTTTCTATGTCATCATCGGGTTTGCGGGGCTGTATTGGAAGGTCTTTCAGAATGGGCATGACAGAAGGTAGCAAGAGTTACGAGATTGGAAGAATTTCGACCACAGACCGTGGTGTGAGAAAGATGCCTAAAGGGGGGAATACCCTGGCCTTTGGATTTATTCACAGAACAGTTTCTTAAATGGCAAGAAGAGTATTAAAGTATTCGCAAGATCTATGGGTTATGAGAATGATAAGTGCATCAGTCGACATTCGAGGACGAATATTCCAAAGGGGGGAATGATGTTACATCCCGCATTTTCGTATGTTAAAGTTTCGGCGTAAATTAATCGACGTAAAATTCGTGAATGAGGTTATTTTAAAATTTTAAGCATTATTCTATTTCAAACACGGGATGAGTAAATTCGTGAAGGAGAAAGGGTAAGCAAATCGAAGAAAAGGAATTTCGTCAAAGTTTGACATTTTGGGATAAAATACGATCCAAGATATAATACCCCGTATTTATGGACTAATGCCATACAAGGAACCACATGACCATGATAGCAAGATGTATAAAGTGTGTTAAAAATAGGTAGTATTATAAGTAATTTGAGATAGTTCTTAATTATGTGGATAATTGACTAATGGTGGGGATAATTATGGTATTAAATTGGATTAAGTGGATAAAGATTTCTTTTGTGTAGGCTGTCACATGGCACTAAACTAGGCCAAGGTGGCACAAAAGTGCATGATGAGTCATGGCACATGAGTGCCTTGATTACACGTAAAGGTTTTCTTGGATAATTACATTTGCTTGGTCTCTTTATTTGGTAATGTAAGAGAAGTTATTTGCTTGGTCTCTTTATTTAGAAAATAAGAGAAGTTATGGCATACTTAGAATTGGACCAGCAACGGATGCTAAGCTTGCTAAGACAATTGAAACCTCAAAAGATAAGTGCTTTCCATACCTTCATTGCTTAGGAGTTTTCATACGGATAGAACTCAAATAATTCATTTGAAAATTCTTGATGCGATAAAGCGTGATATTTGTGATTCTAAGGGAGTACGGTGCAATCTTTATCAAGAATATCATATGAATTTTCTCCTACTTCGATATGCCGTTACGTGTTTCGTCGCAAAAGACGGTGTTAAAGGGTTTGTCAAGAGAATCGGTTCAGGTATGTTAAGGCTATCCCTTCTTTCTTTTTGGCATGATCTATACGACACGAACGAAACGAGTAAATGCACAACTTCCATAAATGACTCTATTCATAGAAATACTAGGGGTGTCTATATTCTTGATTTCCCATGTGAATTATTATTATATCTTCTGTTCATGGGTCTCAGAAAAATACGTATTTGATAAAGTTTATCCGATAGGCATATTATTTTTATCACATTCCGAGAAATCTGATTAACGTATTTCTTATGCATTTCATGCATTTATACATGTACATTGACCCATGACCAGATGCTGTTATATACGCATATATTATATTTATATGGGATATGGGAAAAGGTTACAGCGTTATATACGCACCACCACCTAATCAGCTGGTATACGTTGATGATTTGCCGACAGTAGCGGAAATGATATGATGGGATGCCCTCAGAGGCTTGATGATGTTAGGAACGCATCACATTTTTAGGTTAACTTTTGACATCAGCTGCTACAGTAGATGGTATCTTTTACTCTTTTTAGTAGTTTTTACTATTTTGAATTATTTGAACATAGATTTTGTCATTTTAATTATCAATATGGTTTTAATTATCATTTCTTCTCTTATTTCTTCTAGTTTAAGCATGAGTAGTTAAATTTTTACTAGAGTTGTGACTCAAACCTAGTGTGTAAACTTAATGGGTATTTGATTTATTGCTTGTTTATGGTTGGGTGTTTATTATCTAGCCTTGTTCTTGTTTTTATTTGAAGAATTAATGGTTGCAAATATTAATTCATGCCTATTTGACTTGGTCTCTACTTGAGAAAGAGAGACTTAGTCTAGGAAAAACTTGACTAGCAAGAAATTAGGTCAATAGAGAGATTGATAAGCCCAATTAAAGGGTTGAACCTAGAGATAGTAAAACTCGACTTGAGCTTCTTATCAACTATTTTGTTCAATACCCATTTGGACTTGAGAAAGCCAAATTGGGCAAAATCACTCTCTGACCGAGAGGTATTGAGTGGGTACTTGAGTGTTGATAGCTATAATACACCCCGACCAATAAAACAAGCATTAAAATTTACAACCCATTAAGCAAACACCTAGGTACAGGTCATAGCCCTAGGCCTTTTATATCATTTGAAAAACAACAAAAAACAATTCCCTAGTTTCATTCTTTCACTTTCAATCATTGTTTAATTTAGATTTTTAATCAACCAAATTTGCGGAAGTGCAAATTTAGATATACAAACTCACACGCTAAGATATATACTACTAACTCCCATTCATATAGCTCCCTGTGGAATTCGACCCCGACTCTTGTTGGGTATACTATTGCATCGACCGTTTTCATAACCTCAAATAGATGAGTAAAATTGGACGAGATCAGATATGCAAATGAATGAGTATGACTCAGTATGTAACTGCAATTTAAGCAAATAACTCAACAGCGGATATGACTTCAGTGGGTCCCAACAGAATAAGCATATAGCCTAAGCATGGTTTCTAACATAGATCACATATCAATTACCCTAGCACATAGAGATCTCACGGATAAAAACAAGATTAGGTAGCTACACAATACCACAGAACCAACCGAGTCATAATTCACACGGTACACGCCCACACGCCCGTCATCTAGCATGTGTGTCACCTTAACACCAACACATAACACGTATATTTAGGGGTTCATACCCTCATCACCAAGTTTAGAAGTGTTACTTACCTCAAACAAGCCAAATCCAATACCGAGCAAGCCACACAATACTCTAGAAATGCCATCCCGCATGTACCGACCTCTGAACGGCTCGAAACTTTCCAAAAGCAACTCAAGAACATCAAATAATGCCAAAGGAAACAAACTCAATTGATAAAGGTCGAATCTTTAATCAAACATCCAAAGTCAACCAAAATGTCAAACCGGGCCCATACCTCGGAACCCAACAAAACTCATAACATCCGACAACCTATTTAATTACGAGTCCAATCACACTAGTTTCACTCAAATCTAACTCTGTATCAATGTTCAAATCTCAAATATTCAAGTTAGAAAAGTTTTGATAAAAAACCCCCAATTTCTCCTTTAGATTCATCAAATTAAAGACCAAAAATAAAGATGGAATCATGGAATATAATCAAAACCGAGTCAAAAATATTTACCCCAATCCATGTGATGAAAATTCTCTCAACAATCGCCCAAATCCTAGTTCCCTAGCTCCAAAAATGCTGAAATGAGCTTATAAAAAAAAGCTGCCCAATAAAAACATTAATGTGGTCGCTAAAAGTTCAATACCCGTGGCTAAAAGTACCAAATCTGGTCACTTAAGGTGCGCACCAGAATTGTTTGCACCAGCAATTTATTTTTAACTAAAAAGAATCTAACTCCCTCATACGAAATCGGAATTCGATGATTGTTGCTCCTATTAGTCACAAATAATAATACAAACCTAATCGTTTAGTCGAAACTCTATTCGGAGCTCATTTGCTCAATGCAATACCAACTTCGCTCGTTTAATAATTAACTCATGCTTCGCAGTAAAAACCCAATCGCGACTCAATAAAATTAGACGAAACATTCCAGATCATTCCTATAAATCATTATCAAACTCTCGGAAGTCTCGAAATCAAATTCCGATCTCTAGAACTAAAAATGAACCTTTGAATCATTATATGCTTATGCTCAAAACAATGCCAGAACACCAAACACGTTAAAACCCCATCTGAAACTCACCCGAGCTCTACAAGATCCCAACCAAATATACCAACAAGTCCTAAAACACGATACAAACTTGCTCGAGTGATCAAAATACAAAAATAACATCAAAACTATGAATTCCAATGAATTCAAGCTTTATAAAATCAAAACTTTTAATTTTCCAAAAACTAACAGAAAAAGTGCCTACCCACATCAGAATAACTTCGAATTTTGCACACCAGTCATAAATATTGTTACGAAGCTGCTTGAACTCTCAAAATATAAATCGGGACCCGGTATCAACAAAAATCCAATTATGGCCAAATTTTGGAATTCAAAGCTTTTTCAAAGTTAACAATATTTCGGAAAATTACCCAAATCACTTTGGGACCTCTAATTTAAAATTCGGGCACACGCCCGAGTCCGAAATCACCATCCGGACCTAATAGAACCGTCAAAACTCCGATCAAGGGTCAAATACACAAAAGTCAAACTTGGTCAACTCTTCCAACTTAAAGCTTCAAACATGAAATTCATTCTTCCAAATCACTTCCGAATCACCTGAAACCCATGACCGACGATTCACACAAGTCATAATACATCATACGAACCTACTCAAGACTTCAAATAGCTGAAAGAAATGCAAATGCTCAAAACGACCGGTCGGGTCATTACATTATCTCCCACTTAAACATACGTTCGTCCTCGAACGTGCCCAGACTCGTTCCAAAGCCATCAAACTGCCGTGTAACCTTACCATGCACATACGGGGGGTGATCCCACATCACCTTATTCCATATAAGCCTAAAAACACATCATAACCGAAGATCATCATTTCAACCTTAGTCCATAAGCCTCAGAACCCAATTTCCAACATCTGAAATTCCTTACAAGACCCAAATCTCGCATCTACACACTATATAAGTCTGAACAAGTTATATCAAGCCTTAACCATAACCCAAAATGTAATCACATGACATACCACACGACTCGCATACTCGTAGAAAAATTCTCCGATCACAGTAACTGCTCAAAACAAACACGGTGCCGGTATTAAAAATCATTCAAAACCTTCATACAATGTCGATGATGAAAGAAATACACAGAAACTCATAACCACTCATCAGATCAACAAGTCATGGAGCCCTCTCTCGTCCAATCAGAACCAAAGATAAATTCTAAGCTGACTTCCGATATTATTCCTCCAAACACACTGTAATCAAATTCGATAGCAATCACTTCAGGCCCAATGACTTCATCTCATCACATACAAGCTACTCTACTGACATGCCACACCAATACTACCTAGAGCCACAAACCGTACAATCTGTGCACCAATACGCAACAATTCAAATGCACTCAAAAATGGAAAATGACTCAAACGAGAGAACCGTCCCGCAAGCTCAACAAGCACCACCATAATGCAATGCTAAGAACCCATCACACACCGTAGAACTAAAACACACGAATCTATCACTGAGGATCATATCTAAACATAACTCCACTGCAATGCGTGACCCCATCCAAACACTGGTCCACATGAAATACCTCAAGTCACAATCAACAACCATGCGCAATTTGACCGCTAGTACCCAAAGTACATGACCCTAACCACGGAGAAGCAAACAACCCAATATATCACAACCGGAAAAAGGCCATAACCAAGGCGTAATCAACCATTCCACACCCCAATCACCATCTCGCTCGGATTCAGCTATAAGGCCCAAACAGAACTGCACCATGTGTGCATATAACCAACAAATCACAACCCCTCGTAGCATAGAAGAGTAATACATCGAACATACCAGATATGAATGAGATCAATTCTACCCGAATGGCACATCCCTCAACAATAGCAATATGGAGTCAACCAATCCGACCCGGTGTAGAATACACATCTTCATTAGGCCTACCAATGAGCCCCCAAATCAACCCTGGTCATCCACAAATAGATAATTAACCCTCCGAAAGTCCACAATGACTTATCCATGACACATACTATCATCTGGCTAGCTTTGGCCATATCTTCACACTCCACAACCACGAAATAATCTGCTTCTAAGAACTCCCAGTCTCCAAATCAATATAACACACGAATTACCATATCTGATCCCAAATCCACTGCCCGAATGTCTAACACATATCTCATACACGATCATCCCACGAGGAATACTTCTATAATTTCTCTGTGCCACATAGTAAAAATCTGAATTTCAGCGGGCGATCAACCAGGCGAGTACCGCAATACCAATGAAGCATCCGTAAGTCAAAGCATAGTGCGCCTTCTGAATGTACACTCTCCTCAGGCAATACCAAGTAGTAATAACATTCATCTAGTCATCTGAAGTCGTACATGTTGTTAAAAAAATTCATGACCTTCCCTTCAAAACTGAACTGCGACCTTGTCTATGCAAATCTCAACCCCACACAACACATCGCATCTATTATACCATCCTATGAAAAGCATGAGAATTTCATAATCAACTCTGAGTCAGCAGTAGAGCACATACCTGATCAGTCATATATCTTCCATTGGATCCCATCCAGGAGAAAAAAATCACAATACGTAACATGCTCTTCATGCCGGTAGGAAATATCTATCTCAAACCATGGTAGAAATCATCAAGGACTCTTCGAAACCCGTTTCACATAACTAATCCATTAGAACTAAATCTCTCTAACTCAACCAAGCCACGCGGGATACCAAGCCCAAAAGTATTTCCACAAAACACCTGTAAAAACTCACCACATCATAAGTACCCAAAGAACAGATCATATCCAATGTCGTGCTGATCCAACCTACTACCAAGCTGTCCCATTTCTCCGAGTTTCTTTCGAATTACCCTCAAGGTGACACTTCTTCTTGCCAGAACAACACGATCCTTAACCAAAACTCATCCCACGAGATCCTAGAATAAAACCACACCGCCTTAAGTCCCATAAGCCGTTGTATTCCCTCTTAAGCACCCCAAAAGTACCATAACTGAGACACATACTCTGAAGAGACCTTCTGTGAATATAAAGCAGTTTCCTTCACCTTCATGATACTGAAATGTAGAATCTATAATGATATAGAATACACCGCGAGTCTCGACACCATCCAATGTAAATCTCATATTCTAGCCATATACAAATCCGAAAAATTCTCAATTGCTACATATAAATCTTGAATCCATTAAAACTTTCTCGAGAGTCATTCACTCTGCTCAAATCTCAATTGCACCGCCCAAAAAGGTCGAACGACATGTGCCCCATTAGCATGACAAGACCCAAGAAGTAACCCACACCTCTAAACAACCGAATGAACCCCTACTCCATACACACTACATAGGTCATAAATAACAAACTCAAATCATTACATGATTTCCATATACCCATAAAGTGTAATACACCATGCATCCAGAATTTTCCTTGCTTAAGTCATCCTCAAAACCAGCCTCTGCAAGTCATAACTGATCCACCAGTATGCCTCTAGCCAAAACCAATACAACACATAACCATGCAATCAAATCATCGATAGTAGACTCCCTCACTTGGCTCAAAGCCATAGATCAAAACACTCGATAACTCATAATACCCATACTCTATTACTGTCATAATACCATAGTGAGATTCAAATAAATCCTTCATAAGCTCACGTAACACAATCATATAGTACCTGAAATCATTTGCTAAACTCGCATTCATCCTCGTGACGATCAGGTCAACTTTTTCAATCAATCCAAGCTAAAATCGCAGTACCTATACCCACTGGTAGCAAAGAAAGCCTCCACACAATATAATCAGGATCACGCATCCGTATATTACCCCGCATGTCATAACCCACCTGCTTAGACTCAAGCAAACATCCCTCTATACCCTCTCACAACCACAACTACTACGCAATCACTTAATCTTCCTAAGTCTGAACTCATTAACAAGACATGAGAATCTAATTTTTTCCACAACTAGGCAACATGAAAGACCCTTCAACCCACTCATAACTCAAAACTATACGTTAAATCAAGATCGAATTTAAGCACCCAATAGTCCTTTTCACAGATCATGCAAACTCTTCTCAACACATTCAAACCACCTGAACACTTTTCGCAGTCACTTCATACTCATCATATAGCCATCCAACCACTCATCGAGCCAAAAATGCCACTAATAGGAACACCACCGGACATAGAAGTTCAAAGGCATATAATGACACAACTAAAACTACCAAGCCTAAGCTACAGTTTAAACCTGGCCTCAAGTCCTGCAGACCGGCCCATCACCATGACACAGAAAACACATCTTGTACCTCATCCATAGAATCACAAGCCATCGATGTACAACTGATATCGAATGCTCACATACGTGTACGAATGAGTGGAAGGAATTTAAAGAGATATGCTTCAAGCTGAATCAATACCGCATGATAAGGAAAGAAAGATGGAAAGTTTATCCTAAATTCCCTGTAGCCTCTCGAAGATAGGTATGGACATCATCATACCGATCCGTAAGACTCTACTAGACACTTTCTCATGACTCGTAGAACCTATGAACCTAGAGCTCTGATACCAATTTGTCACGAACCAAAATCCGACTAGTCGTGATGGCACCTAACCCAACCCGCGAGGTAAGCCAATTAACAACTATCCAATTTAATGAGATTTATTGAGACAAATAAATGATAAACTATTTGAACCTTTATACATTTCCCAAGTACTGGTAGTACAAATCATGAGCTTCTAAGATTTAGAGTTTACAAAGCTGGTATAAAATAAATACATCATCTGTTTGAAATATACATGAACAGATTAAAATTCTAAAGCTACCAAGATCAAGAGGCAGTTATGACCGGAACACAGGTACATCTTCAAATCCAGCTCCTGCCATACATAGCAACATCAGCATCCAACATCTGCACGCAAGATGCAAAAATGTAGTATAAGTACCACCGACCCCATGTACTCAATAAGTAACAAACTCAACCTTAGATTGAAAGTAGTGACGAGCTGAGACAAAGGTCAGAGTCCAACATCAATAGCCAATAACAACTCATAACAATATAATAAAAGTGGTACAAGAAATAACTCAGAGATATAATGCTCAGCTAGTTCACAGTTACGGAAAATAGTCATGCTTTTCAAGTATAACAGTAAAACCCAGTTCCTTCACCGAACTATGAGTAAGTCCGAAATACTATGATTTTTCCCAAAACCTTTCAACAATAAATAAGATATTTCATTATCAGATAGCATGAGGAAAGTACATCTCTATGCCTACATGTCAATGTGCATGTAAAGTCATAAATTCCACAAAAACGTGTAACATGAGGGAATGCATCTTTATGCCCGTGTGTCAAGTATACATATCGATGCAATGCACCACAGTGATGAACTCATGTACCCACACTCTTAGAGTACTCAATCTCACTGTCTCACACTCCCACTCATCACGCTCAATCACTCAACACACTCAGTCACTCAGTACTGAACAGGGCAGATCCAGCCAAAACGCTAACAAATCCTGCTGCGGTACGTAGCCCGATCCCATCGTGAATCAACAGCAATTGCGCTCATTGTGGGTGTGCAGACTCTGGAGGGGCAGATCCAGCCTAAGCGCTATAATAAGCCAATCATAGCATGAATCAATAAAGCCTGCTACAACATGCAACCCGATCCCATCATGAATCAATAATACCCGCTGCGGCGTGCAACCCGATCCCATCAATATCACTCATAATCCGGCCCTGAGGCCCAACTCAGTCATCAATCTATCCAGTCTCTCGGGCTCACAATGTCATGAAAATTAGCCTAAAAATGATGATATGATGTATAAATAAATAGCAACAGAGACTGAGATATGATATGCAAATGAATGAGTATGACTGAGTATGTAACTGCAATTTAAGCAAATAACTCAACAGCAGATATGACTTTAGTGGGTCCCAACAGAATAAGCATATAGCCTAAATATGATTTCTAGCATGGATCATAGCTCAGTTATCCTAGCACGTAGAGATCTAACGGATAAAAAGGGGATTAGGTAGCTACACAGTACCACAGAAATAGCCGAGTCATAATTCACATGGTGCACGCCCGTCACCTAGAATGTGCATCACTTCAACACCAAAACATAACACTTATATTCAGGGGTTCATACCTTCATCAACAAGTTTAGAAGTGTTACTTACCTTGAACAAGCCAAATCTAATACCGAGCAAGCCACACAATACTCTAGAAATGCCATCCCGCGTGCAACGACCTCTGAATGGCTCGAAACTAGCCAAAAGCAACTCAAGAACATCAAATAATACCAAAGAAAACAAACTCAATTGATAAAGGTCAAATCTTTAATCAAAATTCCAAAGTCAACCAAAAGTCAAACCCATGCTCGCATCTCAAAACCCGACAAAACTCACAAAATTCGACAACCCATTCAATTACGAGTATAACCATACTAGTTTCACTCAAATCTCACTCTGTATCGATGTTCAAATCTCAAATATTCAAGATAGAAAAGTTTTAATAAAAACCCCCAATTTTTCTTTTAGATTCATCAAATTAAAGACCAAAAATGAAGATGGAATCATGGAATATAATCAAAACCAAGTCAAAAATACTTACCCCAATCCATGTAGTGAAAATCCTCTCAAATATCGCCCAAATCCGAGTTCCCTAGCTCCAAAAATGTTGAAATGAGCTTATAAAAAAAGTTGCCCAATAAAAACACTAATGTGGTCACTAAAAGTCCAATACCCGTTACTAAAAGTACCAAATCCGGTCGCTAAAGGTGCGCACCAGAACTTGCTTGTACCAGTAATTTGTTTTTCACTAAAAAGACTCTAACTCCGTCATACGAACTCGAAATTTGACGATTGTTGCTCCTATTATTCACAAATAATAATACGAACCTAATCTTTTAGTCGAAACTCAATTCAAATCTCATTTGCTCAATGCGATATCAACTTCGGTCGTTAAATAATTAGCCCATGCTTCGAAGTAAAAACCCAATCATGATTTAATAAAATTAGACCAAACATTCCATATCATTCTTATAAATCATTGTCAAACTCTCGGAAGTCTCGAAATCAAATTACGGTCTCTAGAACTAAAAATGAACCTTTGGATCATTATATGCTTATACTCAAAACAATGCCAAAACACCAAACACATTAAAAATCCATCTGAAACTCACCCGAGCCCCACGGGATCCCAACCAAATATATCAATAAGTCTTAAAACATGATACGAACTTGCTCAACCGATCAAAACACAAAAATAACATCAAAACTACGAATCGCAATGAATTCAAGCTTTATAAAATCAAAACTTTTAATTTTTCAAAAACCAACAGAAACCATGCCTACACACCTCGAAATAACTTCGAATTTTGAAAACAAGTCATAAATATTATTACGAAGCTGCTCAAACTCTCAGAATCCAAATCGGGACCTGGTATCAACAAAAATCCAATTATGGCCAAATTTTGGAATTCAAAGCTATTTCAAGGTTAACAAGTTTTCAGAAAATTACGCCAAATCACTTTGGGACCTCCAATTTAAAATCTGGGAATACGACTAAGTTTAAAATTACCATCCGGACCTAACAAAACCATCGAAACTCTGATCCGGGGTCAAATACACAAAAGTCAAACTTCGTCAACTCTTCTAACTTAAAGCTTCAAACATGAAATTCATTCTTCCAAATCACTTCCGAATCACCTGAAACCCAAGACCGACAATTCACACAAGTTATAATACATCATACGAAACTACTCAAGACTTCAAACAGTTAAACGAAATACAAATGCTCAAAACGACTGGTCGGGTCGTTAGACTCATGGAGTTTACAATCGGTATAAGGGTAAATACTTTAAGAGAGAACATGAAATACCTAAATTATACTTCCAAACAAGAGGGTGATTGTTATCTAATTTAACACTAAGAAATTAGACTAAGTAAAAGCAACTAAAGAGTAAATTGTTTTTGGTGTTTTTATCAATTGAGGAAAAGCCTATGGATGTAACCTTTACCTAGGTGTAAACCTAATGAGTATGTGCTTGTTTGGTAGATCAGGGTGTATTATGACTCTCAATTCTCAAGTAGCCACTCAATACCTATCAGTCATAGAGCGATTATGCCCAAATTGGCTTTCTCAAGACCAAATGGGTAGCAATCTAAGCAATTGATATGAGTCCAAGTTGGATTATCCCTATATCTAGTTCAAATCCTTTAATCAAACTAGTCAAAATCTGAACTAGCTCCATTTCTTGTTAGTTAAGTTTTCCTAGACTAGGTTCCTCTTTCTCAAGTAAAAACTAAGTCAAATAGGTATGAATCAATGTTTGCAACCATTCACTATAGATATAATGCATAAACAAGGCTAAATAACAAACACCCAATCATAAACAAGCATTGGTATTAACAACCAATAAGATTTACACACTAGGGTTGGGTCACAACCCTAGATAAAATCTAGCTACTCATAATAATTGACATAGAAAAATAGAGAGAAGAAGTAATTGAAGACATAAAACTAGAATTAAAGTGTAAAATTAATGGATCTTCTCTAATTATTCCTCCAAATATCCGAAAATAGCTAAATATAACTGCTAGTTGTTGTTACAGTACAAAAGTTTCCCTAAAAAATATTTCCCGTCTATTTATAGTGTCTAGAATTTTGCTGACAAAAATGTCCTTTGAGAGATTCTGCGGCCTCACAATTCCATGTGCGGACCGCACTTTTCTTCTGCTCTTGTATTAGGAGGAAATATGCGGCTGCACAATTATCTCTGCTGCTGCACTTTAGCTTCTGCGGCCCCATATTTTGATTGCAGACCGCATTCTCAAGAGGCTTCACACTTGGTCTTCTGCACCCTCTGAACTTATCAAACTTTGTCAGTGTGACAAGCTTTTGTGGAGGCACAATTTGGTGTGTAGACCGCGCTTCTACAAAACTCTTCAAAGGCTTCAAGGTTTCATCTATAGCCACACTTCTATTTCTGTGGATCGCATGATCATGTGCGGCCGTAGAATTACTTCTCCGTACCGCACTTCTGCTAGCATTTCTCCTTTTTGCCTTGTTGAGCTGGAATACTACTTTTTGAGTTAGATTTATTCATTGAGCCTCAATCCTCCAACATGCTGCAATTCACACAATTTCATTATATTTGGAAATAAAATCACTACGTTCGGACTAAAACTAAAGCAAAAAGGTACTAATAAGTGGTTAAAATTCACACTTATCAATAGTATTCACGTAGGGTCTGTACATGAAGTTCATCGCGTTTGCAAAAGTTGGATCACATTTGCAAAGGGCGACTGGGAGCTAGGAGTTATGTGTGTCACGTTCATGGGGAGCGTACGCGTTCTCGATTTGTTAAATGCGCTGGTTATCGCGTTTGCGAAGTTGGGCTTCACGTTCACGGTGAAGGATTTTGGCCAGAGGCAGCTTGTGCTTTGCGATCGCGGGGGTACAACCGTAATTGCGTAGGGTATTTTGGGCAGTGCATATAAGATTCTATTTTCGGACTTTGAGCTTATTTTATTATATTTTGAGATTGGGAGCTCAGATTAAGGCGATGTTTTAGCCGATTTTTACCACATGGATTAGGGTAAGTGTTCTTGACTGGTTTTGATTATTATTCATGACTTTATCTTTGATTTTGGTTTGATTGATGAATCTAAAAGAGAAATTTGGGGTTTTTTACAAAATATTTCTAAAGTGAATATTTGGGTTTTGAATATCGATTTGGAGTCAGGTTTAGATGAAACTTGTATGGTTGGACTCATATTCAAATGAGTTGTTACAATTTGTAGGTTTTGTCGGGTTTCGAAGTGAGGGCCCGGGCTGACCTTTTGGTTGACTTTAAGTATTTGATTAATGATTTGACCTTTATCATTTGGGTTTGGTTCCTATGAAATTATTTTATTTTATTGAATTATTGTTGATTAGATTCGAGCCGTTCAGAGGTCGATTTGTACGGGAAGGCATTTTTTTAGAGCATCGATTTGTCTTGTTTGAGGTAAGTATCTTACCTAAACTTAGTTGAGGCACTAGTTGCCTGAGTTATCTGTGATGGCTACGTGCTATGGGTGGCGCACATGTGTGGGATTGAGCCCATGTGCGTGCACCAGGGTATTTATCCATGCTCGGTGTAGTGCTTAGGCTACGATATGCCTTTAATTGATTGCTAAGCTTCATGCTATTATATTTCTCATGTTTGTACCCATTTGTGAGCTATTTGAATCATGCATGAGGTTATATATTGGTTAATCTCCTTATTGAATATGATAATTGCTACTTTCGTGATATAATTGTCTGATTTGAGCTATGGTAACACACTTCGCACATGCATACACCTTAGCATATCACTTATACTAGTCCATGAGTATGAAATTTGATATCCATTATTCATGTACATGTATTCTCATATATCTGCTTTCTGTGTGATTGGACGGGTAGCACGTGAGTTGTCCGTCGGTTGAGTTATGATAGAACGTGAGTTGTCCATGCTGATTCGAGATATGATAGCATGTGAGTTGTCCGTGCACTTGTGATTATTGGCACGTGAGTTATTCGTGCAGTTGTGATTATTGGCACGTGATTTGTCTGTGCGGGTATGATTATTGGCACGTGAGTTGTCCGTGCGGTTGTGATTATTGGCACGTGAGTGGTCCGTGCGGTTGAGATATTATTTGCACATTAGTTATCCGTTCAGTGTGTGGATAAGAATCCATCCCCTTAGGGTCACCCTCTTATGTTTCTCTCTTGATGGTGTACACACGGTATGAGGAAAATTGGTCAGTGTTTGATGTGGTCATTGCATTTCTTCTCTACTTGCAACTTCCTTGGATGTATACATGATTTTGTTGCATCTCTTCTCTATTTGCTAGCTTCAGAATGTATACATGCCTTAACGCATATCTTCTTTATATATTGGGTTGTTACTAGATACCAAGTTGGGCACTTTATCTCATGTGTACCGAGAAGACTTTATCTATGATTTATAGCTTAATAATATTATTCATGTGTACTTGTGAGATTTATGAATTGAAAATGTTATTAGCGAGTATCATTAATAATTCTTGCCTTTATTACCTCACCGAATTTAGTTATGATACTTGCTTAGTACATGAGATCGTTGTACTCATACTACACTTCTGCATCTTATGTGCAGATCTTGGAGCTGAGTTACTGTGGTCTGTGGATGACGGGAGTTGGCATTGAAGATGTACCTGCTTTCCGGATATAGCTACAACTTGTCCTTGGTAGTTTAGGATTTGTACTCTATTTAAGTATACTCCAAACAAATGTTGTATTTATTTACATGTCATCTTTGTAAATCTAAATCTTAGTGAATCATGACTTGTACTACGAATCCTTGGGTTGTTGTATGGAATTCAGCTATTTCACTTATTGATTACTTAATAAATTCATTAGAACTGTGTAACTATTATTTACCTTACCTAGAGGGTTGGGTTAGGTGCTATCACGATTAGGTGAATTTTGGGTTGTGACAAAAACGCACACCCTTCTCAGGCGATGCAAAATAGTGTCGGCATTCTTTTAAACATCTTAAATCATCCATGTTATCTAGAACTCATGACATTCCTTTCAAAACTAAACTGTATCTCTCAATTCCACATGGCACACCGCATCTATCATGCTATCATATAAAAATACGAAAATTCCATTATTAACCCTGAGTCACAAGTAGGATAGACATCCCATCAACCGGAAACCTTCCACTTAACTCAATCACGAAGGACAAAATCACAACACGTAACGAACTTTCCATGCATGTAGAGTACATCACTCGCAAGTCGTGGCCAAACCATCGCAAACTCTTCGGAACCCATTTGCACATAATCAAATTATCAGAACTAATTTCCCTCTAACTCAACTAAGTCATGCAGACTGCCAAACCCAAAAGTAACTCAATCCGAAATGCTCGCTTTGAAGGGACCTTTTACGTATCCGAAGTCATTTTTTACATCCCTCTAATACTACTATTTAGAGTCAATAATAATATAGAAGTGCCACAAGTCCACATACCATCCAATACAGATCTCAAGTCCCAGCCATACACAATTCAAAAATCCTAATTACCACATATGAGTCTTGAGCCTACTAGGACTTTCTCGAAAGTCGTTCACCTTACTTTAATATCCAATGCACAGTCAGTATGCATCAAACAACCCGCGCTCCACCAGCACATGAATATCCAAAAAGAAGCAACCAAGCAATTCCTTTTTCCTTAGACTCTCCATCCACAATGAGTATCAAACCTGAATCACCCCAAGATCTCTATAAACCCATAAGTTGTAGTACATCATGCATCCAACCGATCCCTTATTCGAATCACCCTTGAAGTCACCCCTTTCAAGTCATAGCTAATCCACAAGCGTCCATTAGTCCTGAAACTGATATAACACATGACCATGCGATCTGATTGTGGATAGCAGACACTTTGCTTGAAGCCATAGAACGTATCGTTTGCGGCCCACATTACCCTTCCTTTAAAGCTGTCCCCGATCTCGCACTATTAATCAGCTGAATGCATCATAAACCCATGTAACACCAGTCACAACACTCCAAATCATCTGCCAAGTGCACCCCCATCCTCGTGACAGTCAAGCCGAATTCCTCAGGTAAACTGAACCTCAGTCGTAGCACATACACACCAATGGATAGAAGGAAAAACTCTTCATAGAATCCCTCATAAGGATCACACAAACACATACCTCCTCGCAGGAGATAACCCACATGTTTAGCCTCCAACTGACATCTCTCTATCAAAACCCATCATGGTCATAACCACTATGCAATCAATTAACCTTTCTGAGTTCGTACTCATCAACCAGATACAAGAATCAGCTTCACCCCACAAATGAACAACTAACAGATCTATCACTACATCTGCTTCCAAGACTAGACGACATGTCGTGACAATATTCAAGCATCCATAGCCCTTCGCAGTCCATCTGCAACATCATAAGCCATCGGTGCATATTAAGGTCCAAGTACCCAACATTGCACATGAACCGAAAAGGAAGGAACTCGAAATTTAGGCTTCAAGTTGAAACAAGGTTTCACGATAATGAAAGAAATAAGGGAAGTTTCCTAGATGTCTTTTAGCCTCTCGAAGATAGGTATGGATGTCATCATACCGATCCGCAAGACTCTACTAGACATTTACTCATGACTCGTAGAACCTACGAACCTAGAGCTTTAATACCAACTTGTCACGACTCAAAACTCCCACCAAGTCGTGATGGCACCTAACACAACCATCTAGGCAAGCCAAACAGTATAAATTACAATTACAATGAGAAATCATCAGTATTGTAAATAAAACTACAAAAAAAATTAATATAACTACCCCAAGGACTGGTAGTACAAGTCATGATCCACTATGATTTAAATTTACAAAACAGATGAGAGAAATAAATACCATATATGTTTGAAGTTTACATAAACATAAATGAAATCCTAAACTACCATGAACAAAAGGTAGCTTGAACCTGGAATGCTGATACGTCTCCAATGCAAGGCTTTGTCTTCCACAGCTACTCAGCTCCAGAATTTGCACGCAAGGTGTAGAAGTATAGTATGAGTACAATCGACCTCATGCACTCAATAAGTGACTAATCTCAGAGAAGTAGTGATGAGGTTTTTAAGTCAAAGATACTCGCTTTTCAGAACTTGTACATGTCAATAATATGTATAATACAAAGCAAATACTCCAGAAAGACAATTATGTAATAAAGAATATCAACAGTAAAGGCGCACAACTGAGATAGAGTAACAAACAACTTTACCAATTGAAATGTTCAACAAATACAATTTGCACCAACCCCGCTCATAAAGAGTTATGCACCATATAACATATGTGCTCAATACTCATACATGATTATAAACTTGTGCCCAACATGATCTGATTATGTATCAATTGTCAAAAACACGTTCAAGAGAACCTTTCAATACTCAAATATATCAATGCACGATGACAACTTCCTTATCACGTCAATCTGATATGCTACCAACAACTCAATAAAAACATGAGATATCAACTCCACATAGGTAAATCCATCTTGACAACCAAAATATCAAATAATAACAAAGGCATAGATTAGCATGTTAAATCAACACAAAAATCATGTAGAAATGCATGACCAACATAAAGGATTCACATGCATATTCAAGATTGTCACCCTAGTACTCCACATTTCATCACAATAATAATATCCACCCTTATCGCTCCTCTCCCGACACAATAACAATATCCACCCTTATCACTCCATCCTGACATGATAATAATATCCACATGTACACTCTGCACCCGACACAATAACAATATCTACCCATATTGCTCTGTCCTAGCACAATAGCAGTATCCACCTGTATTGCTCTGCACCTGACACAACAGTAATATTAATCACAATCGTACGATAAAACCTCATGCCAACACCCAATCAATCCGTCCAATATGTCAGCATGTGCCATAATCACAATAATGCAAAAATACAAATCATCATCAAAGACATACACTCATAATTTATCAACAACGTGCACAAGGACATGGAAAATAAATGAATGCGGATGAGGGTTCAACATATAAAGCATGACTACGGCTAAATCAATTTAGCAACCAAGTTCAAGTAGTCATACAAAGGGTCATAGCGTGCACGCATCCCAATCAAGGCACAACATAAGAACAAGTGCGGATATGTGTTCATAACATACATATATCTACATCTTAGGCAGTATAACATAAATATCAAGATTAGTTCATCGTGTTCAAACTAGGCACCAATAGTCTTGATATTATCTCTAACATGGTTTATTGTGCTCACGTAGTTAATCAATTGAATAATATATAGAATCAAGTAGAACACACAACCAAACAAGGCATAGAGTAATCTAGAATCTACCCCGAGCATGAATACCCATGGTACTTGTATATACGTTTGTCACCTTATATATACATTACCCCCGCATGTAGCAAACAATAACAAATATTAGGATAATTTTCCTCAACTAAATCTAGGCAAGACACTTACCTCAAAACAAGCCAAATCAATATTCCAAAAATGCCTTACCACGCGAATCGACTTCCGAACGACTCGAATCTAGCAAAAAAGATAATTCAGTAACATCAAATAAAGCCATAGGAATCGAACCCAAACGATAAAGGTCGAAACTTTAATCAAATACTCAAAGTCAACCAAAAAGTCAACCTGGACCCGTACCTGGGAACCTGACAAAAATAATAATTCACGAACATCTATTCCAGTACGAGTCCTAATATACATGTTTCATCAAAAACCAACTCCAAATCGGGGTTCAAATCTCCGTTTTTCACTTTAGAAAGTTTTTCCAAAACTCTCAATTTCTCTTCCTTAGATTTACCAATCAAATGCCAAAATCAAAGATAGAATCATGAATAATAATCAAATCTGAGAAAAGAACACTTACCCAATCTAAGTGGGTAAAAATTCCTCAAAACTCACCTCAATCTGAGCTCCCAATCTCAAAATAATGAAATATGAGCCAACCCTCGAAATAAAATAAGCTGCCAGTGATTCCGCATCTGCGAACAATAATGGCACACATGCGACCTCGCATCTGCGAGCTTATGCTCGCATCTGCCAACCCAGTTGAATCTGATCAATCTCGCATCAACGGACCAAGCATTGCATCAATGGCTCTGTAGGTGTACACAAAATCTCGCAGATTGTTGCTCCCAAATCCACACGCAAGCATACGCGGTCAATAAGTAATATAATGATGAGTAGAGTGTCGAACCCACAGAGATTTGTGTTTAACTACCTACTAATTTCACTCAAATTCTTATTCAGTCGAGTTGAATTGTGTGATTATAACTGAGTAATGAATGTAACAATTAACTAATTTAGCAATCAGAAAATGATTGTTGAGAATTCAGTAGAGATAAATATTCCAGGGTTGTGATCGATTCACCAATCCTATTGTGTTCTAGCTAACTCTCATTTTCATGCAATTCGTTTATGATTGCTAATTAATCGAGTAAGTGTTCTCGTAGTAGTCTCCCGGATTACTACTCGCCTATTCAGAATATATTAACGCATATATTCCTATGGAATCAATCTACCAAGAATGCATTAAGATCAAGATATTAAATTGAGCATGGTGATTAGGTATATTCCTATCCTAGCCACAAATCCCCTCCCCCCTACTTAAGAGTTAAGATCATGCCATCTTCAATTCTTCTCTAATTTAAACATAGCTTTCCCAAGCATAATTCAGATTGTTGATAGAACTTGACCGTTGGCCAGACAATCAAGCAATTAAACACAGAATTGAAGAAACAACCATATAATAGCGAATTATAATAAAAAAAAGTCAACTTCGAACAATAATATTTATGGCTAAATTACAACTCCAAAACTAATGGGTCTAGCCATTCATGTAATGTTAAGCAATTTCACAAGTGTTTGAATTGTTGAAAATACTAAGAATGATGAAGAAAAACTAGAAATTCTTGTTCCCGAGAGTTCCGTACTTGTATTTTCCTCTCAAAGTGGTGTCCCTCCAAAATAGGTTTAGACTTCTTTTCTGTCCTGAGTGAACTAGGAAAAGTCCCTGCTCCCCAGCGTCCAGGGCAACGCGACGCGATGGACTGGGGACCCAAATTTTTGCACGCCTATTTCTGTGCCCCAGGCAGCGCGACGCGCTAGCCTGGGTGATTTCTTCTTTTGTCCTCTTTTTGCTTCAAGTCGTGCACTTTTGTCCCACGTTGCATCCGAGTGACTCCTACACATAAAAATACAACGAATTAGCATAAATCATTACATTATACATATAATTTTCACAAAATATGAGTAAGATGCGAGTGCGACATGCATATAAATACACATACTTTAAGCCAAATATCAGAGACGCACCTTCCCATTTGAGCCACAAGCTCCGCAAAAGCGACCTCTCATCTCAGGTCTCAAACTCACATCTGCGAACAGAACACCACAAGCGCAACCTCGAACCTGTGCCCCCTCATCTTCCCCTGAAAAACGATATACATCTTATATCTTTCTAGAATCATGATATGTCTTAAAAAATGAAAAGAAAGATACAGTCAAGTTTCAGTTATATTAAGTGCTAATGGATGACCTTTTTTTTTTTTTTTGGATGATTTAGTATTAAAATGGTAAGAATGAAATGAAAGTGTTAAAATAAGAACGGCCATGATTTGTTTTCACTTTTTTTTTTTGAATTTTTTTTACTTTTTTTCAAAATCAATGTTTGGCGTTAAAATTTTTAATTTTTAGTTGAAGATGAATTTTTAAATTTTTTAAAAATTTAAAAAACTTCTTTTTAAAATTTTCACTCAAATCACTCATAAAAATTAAAAAACAACCCAAAATTATATTTATATCCAAACACAATTTTAATTTTCAAATATTATTTTCAGTTAGAAATATTTTTTTCACTCTTTTTCGAAATTTTAATGTCCAAACGCCCACTAAAAAGTCTGGGAACAAGTGTTGAAAGGCGCTAAAGCAAGCTGTGAGGGGAATTTCTCGTGACAGTCCTCGCAAATCGTAAATTCAGAATTTCTGCTTTGTAGTGTCATTATGTGGGTGTGGGTTTCCAAATTATCAGCAAAAATTGCCTCTTGGGATTTCGGTACCAAAGAATCATAAACATTTGCCTCTTCGTCGTGTGAAATTTAAAAATAACAAAATTTATAAGTGATAGTTAAAAATAGTTATAACTTTAAAAGTAGTAAAAATTTAGTCATTTTTTATATAAAAATAAATTTGAACGAAAATATTATTCAAAATTCAAAAAATATTTCATCATAATATACTGAACTTCCACCATAATATATTGTAATTCTAACATAATATACTGAAAGTTCATGCACATGTGCTTCAATCTTTAATATATTATGTTAAAATTTTTTGTGTGTTAAAATTAATAATCCAATATCCAATATATTATGGTATAACTTTTTGGAGGTGTCGCAACAAAATAGTCTGTATTACTCTATTGTAACCTCTTCCTCTTCCTCTTCCACGTTCCAATTATAATCCTTTTATCTTCTAATTAACCCATTAAAAGTCAGCTTTCTTAACTATTTATTCTACCAATTTCGCAGCTACAAATTTCCAAATTGACCCCAGCTTCTTCAAATTTCACCACCACCTTCTGCAAATCCAGTACCATCATGGCCGAAAAGGTACGCCAATTCTCTCTTCTTCGTTTCATTTTCTTCCTTTTTAACTAGTACCGTAAAATCATCTTGCTTATGACTCCCCATTTTCTGTTTCAGTCTCTTTCTCGTAATAAATTTATAATTGCAATGAATTGAATTTCAATGAATGTATTGTTTTTCTCTTGGTATTAACACGAGCATGTTTAATTGATACTACTGAGAATTTTACTAGATTCGTTCTCCATGAGCTGGAATGATGGTTGCTTGTTCTCGATTTTGATCTGACTTCTCCATTTTCTCCACAAAAAAATGCTAAGCCCTAGACAATATATAGCTGCTATTCTTGGACTCGGCTTGTATTTGCCTGTTCTTTATTCTAGGTAGTCATTTCCCTATTCCTTATAGTGATGATGGACTTGGAACATCATAATTCAGTACTTGAATTAAAAATAATGTGTCTAGTAATGTTGTGAATAGCACTAATAATTTGGATGACGCAAAATGTAAAGGAACTGAGACTATAGAGAAATGCTCACCGACAACTAAAGGGTCTGGCTTGAAGAAGGAAAAAAGGAAAAAGAGGTAAGTGTACGAGGATGAGGATAGTAATAAAGAAACAAGGTTTGTTAATTGGTGATCCTAGGTTGGCTATGGGGTTACCTTTTCTTGGTCGGACGGTCTCGGATAAGAGTGATGATCGAAGTAGCAAGTCTTCCACTGCAGCTAGAGCTAGTAAGGCAAGGCACGAATCACCTCTGTACATAGGTTATGCATCTGATAAGAATGGGCTAAGTAGTTTGAGTAGGAAGAACTCGAGTATTCCAGCTCAACAAACTCCTCAGGGGAAGGGTCGGGCTGATACTAGTAAAAAGCCTAGAGGAGAAAAGATCAAAATCGAGAAGGAAAACTCTCATTCGACCTTGGAATCTGACTCGCGAAGCTCCAATTTTCTCTTTGTGCAGGGTAGTAATACGTCAACGAGCAACAGTACAGAAGGTGGAAAGTCAATGAATCATGATGGGGAATTGAACGATGAAGCTCAGGATAGCGAAAGACCCGTTGATAAGGAACTTCAGGCCGATCTTGACAGAAGAAATGGTAAGGAGGTTGGAGGTGTGTCTCAAGAAGATCTAACTGCTGAGTCATCTCAGAAGGTTAAGAATGAGAAGAGCGAGAATCACTGCTCATCCACAGATCACGATCCTATGCTGGATCCAAGCTCCACCCTCCAGGCTGTTCAAGAAGCACTTGAGAGAGGTAGGTCTGTAGTTCTTGTTGAGTATTCCAATAAAGTACTTCTACTTAGCTGATGCATTTCTTCGTGAAGATGATTAGTTATGCTTGCATCTTCAATATATTGCATGAATTCAATAACTTTTTGGTTAAATCTATTCCAAACCTGTAGCGCGTAAAATAATGTCTATTGTGAACTTCAAAAAGGAATAGAAAGGTGGAAATTATTAGAGTTCTTAGTTGACAGCTTCTTTATGCCCCTTTTTCTTTGTCTTCGTCCCCTTTGCTATTTTTTATTTTTTGAAAATGGTAAACCCTCCCATACTGCATGTTAAGAGGAGAAGTATAGAAGCCCCAGTTAGAAGATGCGAGCGGTTAGCCTCGGTGGGCAACAGGAGGGGTAGAGGTAGGCCTAAGAATTCTTGGGGAGAGGTTATTAGGCGGGACATGGCGCAACTGGAGCTGACAGGACATGGCCCTAGACAGAGGGTGTGGAGGTCAAAGATTAGGGTAGATGGTTCGTAGGTAGTCGAACGTTTCGCTTTGTCTTACTCAGTTCGCTAGCATTAGTGTTAGTATGATATCTTTTATTCATAGATGGCTATTACCACCTAGAGCTTGACTGCATTCTTGGATTCGATTTTATTTCATCTTGCTGTTATAACCTAAGTTGCTTGGACACGGGTGCGGGTGTCCGACATGGGTGCGAATCTAGAGGTCGGATCCTTCGAGATGTAAATTCTAAGATTCGGGAATACGGATCCTAGTACGGATATGGGTGCGGGGATCCGGCTAAAAATAATTCAAAAAAAATAAAAATATTTCTAAATTATGAGAAATTTTGTGGATTACTTACGTATAGCTTGTAAAGTGTGGATTTTCTTTTTATTTTCAAATTGTAGATAAGTAAAGGATTGATTTCCTAGATAAGGTGTATTATTTTATTCAAATTTACCCTAGTTTTGATTTTGATTTTGGGAATCAAATTGTATCTCGTCTCGAATTTTTCCGTCTGTCGTGGTCAAAGTACCCAGAATTGTTTGACCAGATCCGGTACGGATCCCATACGCACACCCATACTAGTGTCGTGTCGACACGGGTGCGGCACCTAAATTGCCGTGTCAGAGCAACTTAGGTTATAACTACTTGTTGCAATTACCTTTTCTTTTTCGGTCGTTCTCTAGCCGAGTGTCTATCGGAAACAGCCTCTCAGCCCTTCCAGGAGTAGGGGTAAGGCTGCGTACATCTTACCCTCCCCAGACCCCACTTGTGGGAAACTGCTGGGTTTTTTGTTGTTGTTGTTGTTGTTGTTGTTGGTAAACCCTCCCATACTCCCCTACCCAAAAGCAGTGGCCCTTTGTCATTTTGCGCCCGTTCATGACTTGAGCTCCTAATATCTTGGCTGGAAGTTGGGTGCTCCTCTTATCAAAAAAAATATCTTGGCTGGAAGCTTGGTGCGCTTGACATCTGGAACAGCCTCTTTTATCTTCTGTTATTTCAAGTTTAATTGAACTTCAATTTAATGTTTGAAAAGTTTGGCCTTTATACAAGAATATATGATTAGCATTGTTGCTGGAACAATAAAACGCAAGCCAGTAAGTCAGGAGGTACTGTTGATAAACTGAACTACTATGTGTCTATTGGAAGATCTGAGTGTAGCTAGCTTCCTCTTCAAGGATATATTATTCATTTGTGTTCTATAGTTGGTTTTCATATCTTCACCTTCTATCGTAACTTTTGTATACTTCCTGCTCTTCATTTGGCCTTTAAGTGATTCTTCAACATTGTAAAGTTGGTATGATAAGTTCGGGATTAGATCATTTTTTCTGGTGCTGACATGGAAAAGAAGAAAAGCGAATGCTTTCAAATTTTTTCTATCTGTGGGATTTCTTAGGAGGAAGAGGTTTAACAGGATGTCAGGATCGGCATTTGGGATAAGAGTAATGAATAATCTGGTGGTTATAGGATTGACACTAGGTGGGGAGAGAAGTGGCCCTATAAAGAGCCATTGTTTTATTTTACTTATTGGCTGTAGGATAGGGTGGGAAGTGAAAATTTGAGATAAGTCAGGGGATCACTACTCACGATGGGGTAGTAGAATAATAGGGAGTTACAAGGCTCATATAGTGGATGAATAGAGCTGGAACTACAGGGTTTTGCAGCAGCAGAAAGATTAAAATGGAAAAAAAGAACATGAGGGAAAATGAAATGATTATCTCAAAATTCTTGTAATACCAAGTCAACCATATAGGGAACTATTTAATAATTTAGCACCTAGGCTAGATCTTTTGAGTAATGTGAGCAAATTATCAGACTCCTAGAAGGAAACACATTAAACTTAATTCTAACTTGTTGCCTTGTTTTGTTGATAGTGTTTCCTACTTTAAGAAAATGCTAAAGCTAAAGTCGTACTAGAAGTAGGGCATTCACCTCTTTCTTCACGAATCAAAAGATCTCTATATTTTAACTTAAAACCTATTCCTACAACATGCTGTGAATTACTTTCGAATGCAAAACTGTTGATTTCTTGAAGAAATAAATGTAATCAGAACTGCAGCTTACTTAACCACTATGAAACAAAATGCAATTTATCTGTGTTAGTTCCATAGCCCTTACTTTAGGCCTCCAAAGCTTTTCACAGTTGTCCAGCAAACACTTATCAGTAAAGAAAAAAGAAAAAGAAGCTTCTTGTAGCTGTCCCAATGTTGTTACTGCAGCTATAAGTACCTTCCGCTTAAATATATAGCCTACTGGCCTTTCCAATTGCGGTTGGAGAGTGCCATAGTCCACTGATTGTTTTAATGCTTTGTCAAGTTTTGATTAGACTGTATGTCCTGTATTGCTGAATCTAGGCCATAGCTATAATCAATAACCTAATCCACTTCCCAATGAAAAACTCAAAAGATGTTTCAGAGGATTAGTTTGATAAATCTCTTGTAGCAATAGTCTGATTGTTGTTATAAATCAGGAACAAATCTTCAGCTTAAAGCATGTGCACAAACAGTGCAGAGCGCAATTTTATGTTAATTGAACTTCCTCTGTTCTAGTTTATGTGAACCTATTTCCTTTTTAATCCGTTCCAAAAAGAATGAATCCTTTCTAAATTTGGAAACCATTTAATTTAAACTTTCCATTATACCCTTAATGAAAGGCTTTTAGAGCCACACAAATGACATGTTTAAGATCACAAGTTTTAAAATAATTGTAGCCACACAAATGTTATGGCGTGTTTAGGTCCACATGTTTCAAAAGTCTTCATCTCTTTCTTAAACTCCGTGCCTAGTCAAATAGGTTCACATAAAATAGAACGGAGTGAGTATCATTCTAAATAAGGTTGTCATTGTCGAATATATTTCCTGGCTTATCCCCCAACCCAGTCTATGCATGTATTTATCTCTGACAAGCATGGATATATGCTCCTTGATTGTGTGATGTGGCAGGCCAATAACCATCCTTCTATGGCTTCTTAGATGATTTCAGTTTCAGCTATCTTCTTCCCCTCCCCACGTTTCTCCCGAAACTACTGGACTCATTCATTCCCCACCCCCCCACCCACCCCACAGGCTGGAAATCTGAATTTTCTCTCCCTTTGTACCTCACTTCGGAAGAATCAAATTCTGAAAATTTGACCTTTGGTATTTAAAATAACTATACGAATCAACATCACGATGCAAGTTGAAGCTTTGCAAATAAGGATCTCTGAAAGCTTAGATTACCTCTGTAAAGCACTTTAACTTGCAGGGTGCTGGTGCGGGATCTGTGAGAGAACTAAATAATATTTCCTTCATAAGCACTGAAATTCTTCTGCTAGGAGTCTGTATTTGCTGTTACAGTTGAACTGCACTTGGCAACATACTTGGGCTACAATTGGTCTTGAATGTTGTCCTTGGGGGTTAGTAACCCCATAGCAAGAATGGCATTCATGCCCACGATCTGGCCAATGAAGGTTTACTTTATTGCTTAGTTAATATTCGGGTCTTAATGTAGTATTAGCCTGGTGTTCTGTTAAGGGCTCTATGCAAGTGAGACGTCATCATGGCATTGAGATTTCAACTTCCCTTTTTGGCTCCATGAACTCCTCCATTGTGTGATGTGATAGGTCAAAAACCAGCCTTCTGTGGCATCTTAGATGATTTCAGCCATCTTGTTCCTCCCCCTTACCCCCCCCCCCCCCCACAAAAAAAATAAAATAAAAATCTATTGAGCTTGTCAATTCCCTTTTCATTGATTGGAGTTACTGGTTTGGCGCTGGGAGGATCCGACAGAAGTACGAAATTCCGATTGTTCAGAGAATAAGATGATATGAATATGGATAAATTGTCAAAGTATGCAAGTTGGCTGACATAAAATTGGCCAATGAACAGAAGAAAAGTCTTTTTCAAGTTCAAGTGGATGAAACCACACTCGACTGATGTGAATAATTACAGGATAACTTTAGGATGTCAAAGCAATTCCATTTCCTACTTGTCAGCGAAGGCCATAATTTTAGCTTCTTGTCCCAAACCATCATCTAAAGTACCTTTTGCAAAGATCAATTTACCTGTATGTAAAACAAGAGGAATAGCATGATGAACCAAAAGTTTATTGTGTTAAAATACTGAATTAGTATTTTCTATCTGAACTCCTAGTCATTATCAAATCAAAACGATTGTGTTAAGAAAATGTACTAGATATGATCTTTCATTATATAAATGGACTACTTATGATTATAAAAGTGACTCATTTAGCTATATAACCCTCTCAAGTAAATAAAAGAGAGTTAAGAAGTTTGGTTGATTCTTCTGCAATTATTTTGTTTAATTTGCCTGTTCAATCTTGCCACATCAAAGGTGGTCTTCCTTTGAAACAGTAGATAAAGTGAACTATGCAGAGGCAAAAAGTGTTATGTGAGCTTGATAGTTATGAGAAGGCTTCATTGTTTCCAAAGAATCTAGTGGACGGAGGCCTAAGTAGCTCAGGGTCTCAGTTAAGTCACCATCTTATTTCCATGCAAGGATGTGTTGAAGTTATTATTGTTGTATCTAAAAGCATATTTGGGGACTTTGAAACCATTGACCAGCTTGTTTCACTCTCAACTTTTTTCCATTGCATTTGGTTTTCCTTTGTTTGTATTAGCTAGCATAGTCCTCAGGGTTGCCCATGTTTGTTTTTACCAAATTTGGTGGAAATATATTTCATTCTCTATTTTCAGAAATCAGTTACTCGTTGGAGCTTCATTATCCAGTTGCATTAAGCCATTAATTTAGTTGATGCGCTTTCTCTGCAGAACTTTGGAGTTTCAGAGAAATTAGCAACGTAGATTTTATCAATGACCAACCACTTCAGGATGTTGGGATACCTTCAGAGTTCACTTCAGGTGGCGGAGATTTCCCAGGACCGAGCACATCTGAGCCGTCACAATCCAGGAATGGCATGCAACATTCTTTTGACTTGGATTCTGAAGTGGTTAGCTTAAAGCAGAATGTGACACTGCTGCAAAATAACTTGTATGAAGCAGCTAAGCTGGTTAAGTTTAAGGAAGCCAGGGTTACCGAACTGCAATCCATCTTAAGTAATTGCTCAGAGAAGGAAGAAAAGAGTGTTGGAATTGAGTTGCATGAGAGAACTAGAGATATTGAAATTGAGCTTGAGGATCTCTTCAGACAGAAAATTGAAGCTGAAGTTAAATATTTGACTATATCAAGAACAGTCGAAAAGTTGAGAACTGCAGCAGTTGAACAAGTTAAGCTTTTGGAAGAACAAAAAACATTAGCTTCAGAACAAGCGCAGATTGTGAAAAATCTTGGAGATGCAGAATCAAAGGCTGCAACGCTTAAAACACAGGCTAAGAAGTTGGAAAATTGCTGTGAAGATATCATGAGCACAGATGAAATGCTAAAGCTGCAGAAGAGAGTCTGGAAGTACAGCGCCTGTTTTTTAATACAGTTGGTATTGCTGGTAGTCCTTGGGCTGTTTCTCTTGCAGATTTCACCTGATGATGCTGAAGTTGTACCTACGTAACTTTGAGAAGTGAGCTTTTGCTTCCAATTTTTGTTACTGTTACCATCATTGAGCAATAGTAGTTCCTTTTAGACGTTTGTAGATAGATGGAACACCTGGTTTTTTGTTTTCGCTAGTGGCTATTGAATTTATTTTAGCAGCAAACATAGAAGATGATTAGGTTGCTCGTGCGTTGAGATGCTGGCGGTGTTGATATTTGATCATCGGGTAATTGTGGAGGTACCCTAGGTTGTAAGGCTCCTAAAAGTTTCTTAATTTGGGGTGTTTGGTTTTTCATCATTTTCTAGTGTTTACTTATCAGAAAATGTCGTTTCATTTTCCGTCATGCCCAAACGCATGAATGCCTGATGGGATTTGTTTGGAAGGTGAAGTTTCATTCAAATACAGGCTCTATTTTTTTTGTGCAACATTTATGATAAGATTTAATTTTTTTTTTTAACTGAAATCAATTTTCACCTGATAAGTTCAAGTGTTCAATCTTCTCAGTTATATCTCATTTGGGTTAGGAGCAGCATGTGGAAGTGAGGGGAAAAAAGGAGGAGGAAAGTACTGTAGCATGAGCTAGCTCTTTCCAATCCTGTAAACTATAATTGGACTTGACAATTAGCTAACATCAATATAATATATCTCGCACTTTAATTCTTAAACATTAGAAATTTATGTAGAAAGAGTTTAACTTTTGATGGCCTTTTTGGCTTCACGCTAAAAGCCTAAAACATTACGATAATTTTCTAATAGGGAATAGAGATTAACACGAGCAGAAGAGAAATGTTATGGGAGACCATAACTCCAATGTGTAATCCCTTTAATCATAAGTTAAGATGTTTGAGGCCTATAAATAGCTAGGGGTCATGTACAAACCTTCATGATGCACGCGTTTTGATCATCTGTTGCCGCAGAGGCGGATCAAGCTAAGTTACACCGGGTTTAATTGAACCCATAACTTTTGATGCGGAACATAAGTTTGTATGTAAACGTTCACTAGAATTGCAATAAATAATATATATGAACTCATAATTTTAAAAATACAATGAGTTCATGGTAAGAACCTTAAAGGCTGAACTCATAGAGTTTAAATCCTGGATCCGCTTATGTCGGTCGGAATTAACTCTCTCTCCGATCTCTCACATGCAAACATTAACTCAGGAAGATAAGTGAAGCTCTCAGAGAAGAGAAACTATTGCGGTCCCCTGTTACAGATCTAGTTATGGGACGACGCAAGACCAAATCAGAGCTAATATTGAGTAAAATTAGGAGTTTGGGAAAAGGTTTTCTTTTTGACTTATGGTGTTGGTTCATTAAGAGAGAACCTGCAATTTCTTGAGTTAAAGTACTCAAAGACTGGAATAATTTTCTGCATACCTTTCACTGAATTCAAATAGCTTTAAATACAAACACTGATGGATTAACCACCCACCTAAAAATTAAAAAATAACTTCCTAACACAACTGGAGTGAGAAAGTGGCTGACTACTGATAACTGCTACTACTAATATCAGTTGTCCTACTACTTATAACTGCTACATGAAATGTATGAACATAACCAGTAGATGCCTAAAGTTGCTGAACTCATCTACTTCCTGATCTTTTGAAGCTTTCCATGTGTAAATTGTTGGTAAACTTAAGGGGTGCTAACATTACTCCCCTTCTTCAAATCGTGCTTTTCCTCAAGCGGGAAGTGTGAAAAATGTTGTTAGTAGTCAAATTAGTGCTAGGATTTGACTCTTGTGCGTCAAATTCTTTCTCTTCAAACCAGAATAATTTCTTGCATTGATGGCCTTGGGTGAATGGTTCATCACAATTGAAACAAAGTCGCAGGGCATATTTTCATATTAGACCTGGTCAATGTTTTTCACAAATCTGGTGTGTTGTTGAGGTGAGAAATCTATTGTCTTGGATCTATGGACATCTGATAACTCCAAATGAAGGGGTTGTCCCTTACGCTCATAAAGCCGGGACATACTCATTGTTGTAGCCAAATCTGGAGGATTATGCAATTCTATTTCAGTTGCTATATAGTCAGCAAGACCATTGATATAAATCTCAAATTTGTTGCGGTTGTATGAGGGTACCAGCCCATAAAACTAATTGCTCAGACTTTTTCTGGTAATTTGCCACAGACCCGATCTGGCATAACTTAGCTAATTCTCCCAATTTCTGACTTCTGATTGGTGGCCCAAAATGAAGGTTACATTGATATTTAAATTCATCTCAAGACGGTTGAGGCATATCTGCCTCTAGTTGATAGAAGCAGAGTTGTACATTCCTATCCAATGAAAAGAACCAAGTCCAACCTTTTTTTCTGCAGTTTGCTGGTGTCGAAAGAAGTCTTTGCAAATGCTCAACCATCCCAAAGAGTCCTCTTGGCCACTAAAACATGGGAAATTCAACTTTCTATATCTAGGAATGCTAGAACTTCCTCCAGTTTCTAATCGTGGTCTTCCTATCTGTAACGACTCAGCAGGTCGTTTTGAGTATTTGCATTCCATTCAGCTATTTGAAATATTGAGTAGTTTCATACAATGTATTATGACTAGTGTGAATCGTCAGTTTTGATTTTCAGGTGATTCGGGATTGAATTAGAAGAATGATTTTCAACTAGGAAGCTTAAAGTTGGAAGAGTTACCAAGTTTGACTTTTGTATATTTGATCCCGGATCGAAGTTTTGATGGTTCCGTTAGGTCCAGATGGTGATTTTGAACTTGGGTGTATGCCCGAATTTGCATTTGGATGCTTCTAGAAGGTTTCGACACTATTTGGCGAAAGTTGGCAATTTGAAGGTTTGAAATGTTCATAAGATTGACCAGGAGTTGACCTTGATGATATAGGGTTCGGATTATTGTTCCGGGAATTTGAATAGCTTCGATATGTCAATTGGGACTTAGGTGCAAAATTTGAGGTCATTCCGAGTTTATTTAATATGGTTCGACACGAGTTTTGGAAGTTGAAAGTTCAAAAGTTCATTAAGTTCGATTTGATGTGCGATTCATGGTTTTGATGTTGTTATGTGTGATTTGAGGTCTCGAGTAAGTCTGTGTTATGTTATGGCACTTGTTGGTATATTCAGGCGAGGTCCCGAGGGGCTCGGGTGAATTTCAGATATGTTTGGGTTGTGCTGCGCTCGTTTTTTTATGTTTCGACGTCGTTTATTCAAGCATAAATGGAAAAATATTAAGCAGATAAGATCCAGTTTCTCTTTTGATTGAAGCATTAGATCCGTATCATAATTACTGAGTCATAGCAAAAAGAATCGTCTAATTAAAACATCGTATGAGGGAGTTATGCTCATTTTAGTGTTGGAGAAGAGAGTTGGTGCTGGTGCTTCTCAGATGCGAAGTTGGGTCCGAATCTGCGACCCCGCAGGTGCGCAAAATGGTCCACAAAAGCGGAAATGACAGCTGAAAATGTGCAGGTGCGGCTCTTTGGGCGCAAAAGCGAAAATGCCTATGAATAAAAAAAAATCAGATTGCGTTCTTTTGGTATTTTGAGCATATCTTGAGTTCTAGAGCTCCGATTGAGGTGATTTTCGCGCCGTTCTTCTCGTATTTTCATGGAGGTCAATTTTAATCTCAATTTATGTATTTTAGCACGATTTTAGTAGTTCATTTGTGAATTAATCCATATTTTAATTGGAGAATTGAGGGGGGAGGGGGTTTATCAAAAATATTTTTAAAGAGAATAATTGGGTTTTGAATATCGATTCGGATTCGAAATTAGTTGAAACTAATATGGTTGGACTCGTAATTGAATGAGTTATCGGATTTATTAGTTTTGTCGGGTTCTGAGGTACGATCCCGGGTTTGACTTTTTGGTTGACTTTGGGCTTTTGATTAAAGATTCAACATTTATCTTGGGTTTTGTTTCCTTTGGAATTATTTGATGTTCTTGAGTTGTTTTTGGCTAATTTCGAGCCGTTCGGAGGTCGGTACGTGCGAGGTGAAATTTTTAGAGTATTGTTTGGTTTGCTCGGTATTGGATTCGGCTTGTTCGATGTAAGTAACTTATCTAAATTTGGATTTAAGGGTATATTTAACTTGGGAAATGTGTTATAAGAGATCTATTGAGGTGACGCATATGCTAGGTGACGAGCGTGTGGGCATGCATTAAGGAAATCATGATTCTAGTCTACTATTAGACTATGACCGAACTTGTTTTGCTGTTATATCTTGTTACATCCATGTTCTCCCTACTTGTATAATTGTATGAGACGTGAACCGTATTAGAAATCATGCTTAGGCTATATGCTTATTCGGTTGAGACCTAATGAGGTTATTTCTGTTATTTTGAGTTGTCTTCTCTAAATGTAATCATACACTCATTCATGATTCTTTGTTTGCATATCATATCTCAGTCTCTGTTTATCATTCATTGTTATCATTGTTTGGGCTGATTGGCATGAGATTTGTGAGTCCGAGAGACTGGAGAGATTGATGATTGAGTTGGGGCCGAGTTGTGAGTGACATTTATTGTATAGTGTTGCACGCCGTAACAAGTTTTATTGACTCATTATGGGATCGAGCAGCATGCCATGTTGGCTTATATTAGTGCTTAGGCAAGATCCGCCCCTCCAGAGTCTGACATACCAGTAGTGAACGCAGATACCGAGTAACCGAGTGTCGAGTGATTGAGTGTGTTGAATGATTGAGTGTGCTGAGTGATTGAGTGTGATGAGTGGGAGTGTGAGACAATGAGATTGAGTACTCTGAGAGTGTGAGTAAATGAGTTTATCATTATGATGTATTACATTTGACATGCATACTTGGTATGTAGGCATAAAGATGCATTTTCTCATTCTATAAGGTATTGTGACATTCATGACTTGATATGCATATTGACATGTAGGCATAGAGATGTACTTACCTCAAGCTATCTGATAATAAAATATCTTATCGGTTGTTGAAAGGTTTTGGAAAAAATCACAGTTTCATGATATCCTCATATTTTGGTGATTTCGGTAAAAGATTTGAGTTTTACTGTTATACCTGAAAAGTATGCTTGTATTCCGTAACTGTGAACGAGCTGAGCATCATATCTTTGAGTTATTACTTGTACTGATTTTATTATATTTATTACGAGTTGTTCTTGGTTATTGGTGTTGGACTCTGACCGTTATCTAAGCTCGTCACTGCTTTTAACCTAAGGTTAGGTTTGTTAATTATTGAGTACTTCTGCACCTTGCGTGCAAATTTTGGAGCTGATGTTGTTGCGTATGGCGGGAGCTGGCACTGAATATGTACCTGCGTTCCCGTTATAACTGCCTCTTGTTCTTGGTAGCTTTAGATTTTATAAATCTGTTTATGTATATTTCGAACAGATGATGTATTTATTTCATACCAGCTTTGTAAACTCTAAATCTTAGAAGCTCACGATTTGTACTACCAGTACTTGGGTTATTGTATAAAATTTCAACTATTTTATCATTTATTTTCTTAGTAAATCTCATTTGAATTAGATTATAGTTAATTGACTTACCTAGCATGTTGGGTTAGGTGTCATCACGTCTAGTTGAATTTTGGGTCGTGGCAAGTTGGTATCAGAGCTCTAGGTTCATAGGTTGTACGAGTCATGAGCAAATATCTAGTAGTGTCTTGCGTAATGTCTTTCAGATGGGTTTTTAACGTGTTTGATGTTTTGGCATTGTTTTGAGCATAAGCATATAATGATCCAATATGTCCATTTTTAGTTCTAGAGAACGGAATTCGATTTCGAGACTTTCGGGAGTTTGATAATGATTTATAGGAATGATTTGGAATATTTGGTCTAATTTTATTAAGTCGCGATTGGGTTTTTACTTTGAAGCATGAATTAATTATTTAACGACCGAAGTTGGTATCGCATTGAGAAAATGAGCTCCGAATTGAGTTTCGAATGAAATATTAGGTTCTTATTATTAGTTGTGACGCATAGGAGCAACAATCGTCGAATTCCGAGTTCGTATGAGGGAGTTAGAGTCTTTTTAGTGAAAAATAAATTGCTGGTGCAAGCAAGTTCTAGTGTGCACCTTTAGTGACCAGATTTGGTACTTTTAGCGACGGGTATTGGACTTTTAGCGATCACATTAGTATTTTTATTGGGCAGCTTTTTTTATAAGCTCATTTCAATATTTTTGGAGCTAGGGAACTCAGATTTGGGCGATTTTTGAGAAGATTTCACCACATGGATTGGGGTAAGTATTTTTGACTTGGTTGGACTCGTAAGTGAATGAGTTGTCAGATTTTGTGAGTTTTGTCGGGTTTTGAGGTGCGAGCATGGATTTGACTTTTTGGTTGACTTTGGGCTTATGATTAATGATTTGACCTTTATCAATTGGGTTTGCTTCCTTTGGCATTATTTGATGTTCTTGAGTTGCTTTTGGCTAGTGTCGAGCCATTCAGAGGTCGCTACGCGCGGGATGGTATTTCTAGAGTATTGTGGCTTGCTTGGTATTAGATTTGGCTTGTTCAAGGTAAGTAACATTTCTAAACTTGGTGATGATGATATGAACCCCTGAATATACATGTTATGTTTTGGTGTTGAGGTGATGCACATGCTAGGTGACGAACGTGTGGGCGTGCACCATGTGAATTATGACTCGGTTGTTTTTGTGGTACTGTGTAGCTACCTAATCCTATTTTTATCCATGAGATCTCTACGTGCTAGGGTAACTGAGCTGTGATCCATGTTAGAAATCATGTTTAGGCTATATTCTTATTCTGTTAGGACCCACTAAGGTCATATCTGTTGTTAAGTTATTTGCTTAAATTGCAGTTACATACTCAGTCATACTCATTCATTTTCATATCATATCTTAGTCCATATTGCTATTTATTTATACGTCATATCATCATTTTTGGACTGATTTGCATGACAATGTAAGCCCGAGAGACTAGAGAGATTGATGACTTAGTTAGGTCCTGAGGGCCGGATTGTGAGTGATATTGATGGAATCGGGCTGCACGCCGCAATAGGTATTATTGATTCATGATGTTATCGGGTTGCACGCCACAGCAAGCTTTATTGATTCATGCAAGGATTGGCTTATTATAGCGATTAGGCTGGATCTGCCCCTCCGGAGTCTGCACACCCACAGTGAGCGCAACTGCTATTGATTCACGATGTGATGGGGCTGCGCGCCGCAACGGGATTTATTAGCTTTTGGGCTGGATCTGCCCTGGACTGGATCTGCCATGTTCGGTGCTGAGTGATTGAGTGTGTTGAGTGATTGAGCGTGATGAGTGAGAGTGTAAGACAGTGAGATTGAGTACTCTGAGAGTGTGGGTACATGAGTTCATCACTGTGGTGCATTGCATCGATATGTATACTTGACACACGGGCAAAGAGATGCATTCCCTCATGTTACACGACTTTGTGACATTTATGACTTCACATGCACATTGACATGTAGGCATAGAGATATACTTTCCTTATGCCATCTGATAATGAAACATCTTATTTATTGTTTAAAAGTTTTGGAAAAAATCACAGTTTTTTGGACTAACTCATATTTTGGTGATTTCGGTGAAGGAACTGTGTTTTACTGTTATACTTGAAAAATATGACTATTTTCCATAACTGTGAACAAGCTGAGCATTATATCTCTGAGTTATTTCTTGTACCACTTTTATAATATTGTTATGAGTTGTTGTTGGCTATTGGTGTTGGACTCTGACCATTGTCTCAGCTCGTCACTACTTTCAACCTAAGGTTAGGTTTGTTACTTATTGAGTACATGGTGTCGGTTGTAATCATACTACACTTCTACACCTTGCGTGCAAACATTGGATGTTGATGTTGCTATGTATGGTGGGAGCCGGATTTGAAGATGTAACTACGTTCCGGTCATAACTGCCTCTTGATCTTGGTAGCTTTAGAATTTTAATCTGTTCATGTATATTTCAAACAAATGATGTATTTATTTCATACCAGCTTTGTAAACTCTAAATCTTAGAAGCTCATAATTTGTACTACTAGTCCTTGGGAAATGTATAAAGGTTCAGATAGTTTATCATTTATTTGTCTCAATAAATCTCATTAAACTGGATAGTTGTTAATTGGCTTACCTAGTGGGTTGGGTTAGGTGCCATCACGACTAGTTAGATTTTGGGTCATGACAAGCTGGTATCAGATCTCTAGGTTCATAGGTTCTACGAGTCATGAGCAAGTGTCTAGTAGAGTCTTGCGGATCGGTATGATGACGTCCATACCTATCTTCGAGAGGCTATAGGGCATTTAGGATAAACTTCCCATCTTTCTTTCCTTATCGTGCGGTATTGATTCAGCTTGAAGCATATCTCTTTGAATTCCTTCCACTCATTCGTACGCGTATGTGAGCACTCGGTATCAGTTGTGCACCGACAACTTGTGATTCCATGGATGAGGCACGAGACGTGTTCTCTGTGTTTTGGAGATGGTCCAATCAGGAGAACTTGAGCCCGGGTTTTGACCACAGTTTGGGCTCGGCGGTTCAGTTATGTGAGCATGTGCTTTTGGACTTATATGTATGGTAGTGTCCCTATGAGTGGAATTTATGGCTCGGTTATTGGTTGGATGATTATATGATGAGTATGATATGACTGCGGGATGTGTTCAGATGGTTTGAATGTGACAAGAAGAGTTTGCTTAGAGATATGGAAAGGACTATTGGGTGCTTGATTTCTGTCTTGATATGTTGTATAGTCTCAAGTTATGAGTGTGTTAGGGGATCTTTCATGTTGTCCAATTATTGGATGAAGTAAATTCCTATGTTTTGTTGATGAGTTCAGACTCGGGAAGATATAGTGATTGCATGATGGTTATGGCCATGGTAGGGCATAGTGAAATGCCAAGTTGAGGCTAAGTAGGTGGGTTATCTCCTGCGGGATTGTAAGGACCCCTAAATATTTAAACTAAAAACTCGGGGTTTCGTGGCGCCAAGATAGATTCCTGCGGTTTGGAAAGAAAGGAAAATTAAGTTCGAGGTATGTCGGGCCGTATAGAATCATTCAAAGGATAGGTCAGGTGGCGTACAAGCTTGAACTACCACCTGAGATGTCATTAGTACACCCGGTATTCCATGTGTCTATGTTGAAGAAGGTAGTTGGAGATCCGTCTGCTATTGTGCCGGTTGAGACCATCGAGGTTAGTGAAGAATTGTCATATGAAGAAATTCCGATTGCTATTCTTGATAGACAGGTCCAAAAAGTTGAGAAACAAAGAAATTGCATCCGTGAAGGTGTTATGGCGAAACCAACAAGTCGAAGAAGCTACTTGGGATGCCGAGAATGAAATGAAAGAAAAGTACCCTCATTTGTTTGAATAGCCATGTAATAGCTCTATGAAGTTGTTTCCCATAAATTTTGTATCACTTGTTCGGCTAATATAAAAGATATTCCTTCTAAGCTATATGTTCTTTATGAGGCCTCGGTGAGTGTTATTTTGTGTTGTGTTGCATTATTTGACCGTACGAATGCATGTTAGGATGTGTTTCTGGGGCTCTCTGGCAAGTGGATAGGCCTAATTGCAAAGGAAACTCTGGCAAAATTTTCAGGAAGTTAGGAAGTTAGGCAAATTTGGGGCTGATGGTATGTGGTATAACTGAAGCTGTATTAAGTGAACCTTGATACTCATTCGAGGACGAATGATCTTAAGTGGGGGAGGATGTAAGGACCAGTAAAAATTTAACATAAGAACTCGGGGTTTCATGGCGCCAAGATAGATTCCTGCATTATTATAGTTAGGCAAATTTGGGACTGAGAGGAAAATATTTCGCAGAAGAACACATTTCTACGGCCCATTATGCGGCCGCATAATCAATATGCGGACTGCATAATGGCCGCAGAGTGAAGCAGAAAGTTTGGCCAATTGGAGGTCAGTTTTGGCGGTCGATTGTGCGACCGCATATCGGTCGCATAATCCCTCTTGGGTTCCTGCGGAGGGAGTTCTGCGGTGCATTATGCGACCGCAGAACAAGTATGCGGACTGCATACTGGTCGCATACCTGGGCCGAAAGTTCAGGCCCCTGAGGGCCATTTCTGCGGTCACTTTGCGGACCACATAACCATTATGCGGTCGCATATGCGACCGCAGACCTGTGTCGGGGCACCCATTTTCTTAATTTAAAACCGGACCCCTATTCCATTAAAACACCCCTTTAGTCTATTTTGAAGCTCATTTCTGATATTTCTAGAGTGAGAGAGAGGGTTCTAGAGGGAGGGCCTAATTTTTTATCAAATTGATCTTCAACCATCACTTAAAGCTTTGGAAATATTTAAGTAGAGCACCAAATTCTTCATCCAAAAAGGTAAGACTTCATTACCTCAGCTCTTAATTTCAAACATAGCTATAATGGGGTATTAGTGTGATACTTCATGGGTATGAGGGTGGTTCATCTTTCATGCATGTAATAAAGAGTGTGGGAAAAATAAAAAGTGAACTAGAACCATGAACGTTTTCCTAATTTTGGGTTCAATTTGTATATTGTTAAAATAGATTGAGGTTGCTAAGGGTTCCAGATAATTGTAGAGTCTAAAGAAGCGCAGTTGAGGTATGTATGGCTAACTCTGTTTTTCTTAGAATCGAACTCTTGGTGTCCGAATAATTGGTGTAAGTTCCGACTTGATCATACTAGAATTGTTTGTCTTAGTGTGTTGGATTGAAAGATTCATGTTCCCTAATTGTTTTAGATGGTTACCATGTCATCATGCTATTTGAGAACGTAATTATGTTTTTTTCCAAGCTCCTTCCCTTATGTGTGCAATGCCTTATGTGATGGTACTTATCAGCATGAATGATGATGTTATTTGAACGGATAAAAAGGGAAAGACTTGAATTGTAAAATGTTCCCAAGTGCCAAGAACTACTTAATAAATGAGGCTGTTCGTGCCATGTAACGAAAGATGGGAAAGAAATGTGAATTTAGTGAACAATTGAAAGAGGTTATGTCTCAAGTGAGATGACTTAGCCGATCGGGCCGAGATCGGACACCATAATGTACACATGGTGGCATTTTTGTTGGAATTATTGATTTAAATTGTAGATATAGATATGTCTCACTTGAGATGGCTTAGCCGGTCGGGCCGAGACCGAACTCCGTGTAAAAACACGGTGGCATTGTAAGTTGTGGCTTTGGCACTAAAGATTATTAATCTAAAAAATTGGAAAGATTGAAATTGGAAACTATGCGATCCTTACTTGGTGTTTCTTTGTATTTCTATAAAGTACTTATTGATTATTATGACTGCCTTCTCTTTGTTTCACTGTTCATTCTACTAAGATTGGTGTTTGCCTTACATACTAGTACTATTCGACAGTACTAACGTCCCTTTTGTCAGGGGTGCTACATCTTTGAATGGATGTAGGTGGTTCCATCGCAGATAGTGGTGCTCTCTTTCTCTCCTCACAGCAGTCTTGGCGAGCCCCATTTCTCCCAGGGGTCATGTAGTCCTTCTTTTGTATAAGTTTTCATATTTTGAGGTATAGCCAGGGCCTTATTGCCGGCATTGTCATGTCACTTTTTTGTACTCTTAGAGGCTCCGTAGACGTTTATGTGGGTCATGTATTTATGTTGGGGTGGTCGTTGGATCGAGTTGTATTTTGGAAACTCAACTATGGCATAATGTATATAAGGAAAAATGAACTAGCAACGTTTATATATTTATATAACTGATCTCTCCCCTGTTTTACAAATGGTGATGCGATCCCTTTTTGGATTATGAATGAGTCGGGTAGGAAAGGTTTAATAGGCTTGCTCGACCGAGTTCACTCGGTTGAGCGTCGGTCGCGCTCCCCGAGGTTGGGACGTGACAGGGGTGGTCTAGGATATGTGATTCATATGATGTTGTATGGAGAGTTTCTTTTTGCCAGTGGGTTATATGTGTTGCGATTTGAGTTTGGATCGGTTGAGAAGTTGACTTGATTGTCACGAGAATGAGTGTGAGCCTAGCAAATAATTTGAGGTATTTTATGGTTTGTGTTGCATGAGCTTTTGAAAGATTTAGTTGAATTTCAGTGCAGAATTATAGCAGTAATAGAGTATGGGTATTGTGAGTTATCGGATATTTAGTTTTATGGCTTTGAGCCGAGTGGGGGAGTCTGCTATCGGCGATTTGATTGCACGGTTATGTGTTGTACTGATTTGGGTTTGAGGCATAGTTGTCAGTTATGACTTGAAGATGTTTATATCGAAGATAACTTGAGTAAAGAATTTTTTGATGCATGATGTATTACACTTTATGGGTATATGGAAATCATGAAATACTTTGAGCTGTTATTCGTGAAGGATGTAGTCCGCATGGAGTAGGAATTTACTCGGTTGTGTTAAGGCATGGTTACTTCTTTGGGTGTTTTCATGCTAATAGGGCACAACTCGTTCGGCCCGTTTGGGCGGTGCAATTGAGATTTGAGCAGAGTGGATGACTCTTATATGACAGTTGAGAATTTTCCAGATTTCTATATGGCTAAGATTTGAGATTTGCATTTGATAGTGTCGGTACTCTCAATATTTCTATATCATTATGGATTCTATACTTCAATATTAGAGAGGTTAAGGAAATGGCTTTAGATTCACATAAGGTCTCTTCATAGTGGGTAACACAGATGCGGTATTTTGGATGGTCAAGAGGGAATACAGTGGCTTATGGGATTTAAGACGACGCGATTTCATGCTAGGATCTCTGTGGTCAGCTTTGGGTAAGGATCGTGGTGTTCTGGCAAGGAAAAGCGTTAACTTGAAGGCAATTCATAAGGAACTCGGAGAAATAGGACAGCGTGGTGGTAGATCAGATTAGCATGGTAATGGAAATGATCGGCTCTTTGGTTCTTATGATGTGGTGAGTCTCCACAGGTGTTTTGTGGCAATACTCTTGGGTTTGGCGACCTGTGTGATTTGGTTGAGTTATAGGGATTCAGTTTCAATGTCTTGGTTATGTGCAAATGGGTTTCGAAGTGTTCTCAATGATTTTTCCCACAATTTGAGATGGATATTATCTACATGTGTGAGGGGTATGTTGCGTGTTGTGACTTTCTCTTGGACGGGATCAAGTGACAGGTTTCTAGTTAATTGAGTATGCATTCTGCTTGTGACTGCGAGTTGATAATGAGGTTCTCGTGTTTTTATATGATGGCCTGATAGAGGCGGTGCGTGGTGTGAGATTGGGATTCGCATGTGCAAGTATACAGTTCAGTTTCAAAAGGGAGGTCATGAATTCTTACACAACATGGATAGTTTCAGATGATTAGATTAATGCTATTACTACTTGGTATTTCCTGAGAAGGGTGCGCGTTTCAGAAGGCGCATTGTGTTTTGACTTACGGATGCTTCATTGGTATTGTGGTACTCGCCTGGTTGATCGACTGCTAATGTTCAGATTTTTCTATGTGTCACGAAAGAATTATATAAGTATTTCTCGTGGGATGATTGTGTATGAGAGATGTGTTAATGATTCGAGTGGTGGAGTTGATTCATGTGTTCTATGGATTTGGAGATTGTGAGTTCTCAGAAGCAGATTATTTTGGGGTTGCGGACTGTGAAGATATGGCCAAGGTTAGCCAGATGATGATACGTGTTATAGTCAAATCATTGTGGACTTTTGGAGGGATATTTATCCATTTAGGGATGACTGGAGTTGATTTTGGGGGCCCATTGGTAGGCCCAATGAGGATGTGTATTCTACATCGAGTCGGATTTGTTGACTCATAACTGTTAGTGTTGAGGGGTATGTCATTCGGTTAGAGTTGAGCTTGTTCGTGTTCTGAGATGTTCTATGTGTTACTATTCTATTCTACAAGGGGTTGTGGTTTGTTGGTTATATGCACATATGATGTGGTTCTGTTTGGGCCTTGTAGCAGAATTCAAGCGAGATAGTTATTGGGGTGTTGAATGGTTGATTGCGCCTTAGTTATAGTCTTTCCTGTTTGTAGTATATGGTGCTATCCATTCCTCCATAGTTATAGTCATGCACTTCGTGTACTTGATGTCGAACTTCATGTGGTTGTTAATATTTTCTAGCATTGTGTCTTGAGGTATTTCATATGAACCGGTGTTTGGATAGTGTCGCGCATTGTAGCGGGGTTATATTAGGGTATGATCCTTTGTAATAGATTTGTGTGTCTTGGTTCTACTGTGTGTGGTGGGTTCATAGCATTGTGTTGTGGTGGTACTTGTTGAGGTTGCAGGACGGTTCTCTCATTTGAGTCATTTCCCATGTTTGAGTACACTTACATGGTTGCTTATTGATGCACAAATTGCACGTTTGTAGATTAGGTTGTATTGGTGTGGCATATCAATAGAATAGTTGTGTTTGTTGAGATGAGGTCATTGGACCTATAATGGGTACTATCGGATTTAGTTACGGTATGTTTGGAAGAACAATATTAGAAGTTGGCTTAGAATTTGGCTTTGGTTATTGTTGAACGAGAGAGAGCTCCATGACTTGTTGGTCTGATGAGTGGTTATTAGTTTTTGCTTGTTTCTTTCATCATCGGCAGCGTACAAAGCTTTTGAACAAAATTTTATTTGATATGATGATTTTTTTAATCGATACTGGATTTGTTTTTGAGCAGCTACTGTGATCAGAAAGTATTGCTACGAGTATGCGAGTTATGTGGTATATCATGCGATTATATCTTGGATTATAGTTATGGCTTGATACAACTTGTTCAGACTTATACAATATGTAGATGCGGGATTCAGGTCTTGTAAGGAATTTTGGATGTTGGAAATTGGGTTCCAAGGTTTATGGGCTAAGGTTGAAGTAAGGATCTTCAGTTATATTGTGTTGTCAGGCTATCATGAAATGGGGTGAGGTGGGATCACCTCCGGGTATGTGCATAGTAAGGTTACACAGTGATTTGATGGCTTTGGATCGACTCTTGGCACGTTCAAGGATGAATGTATGTTTAAGTGGGGGAGAATGAAATGACCCAGCTAGTCGTTTTGCATTACATTCTCAACTAGAAAGCTTAAAGTTGGAAGAGTTGACTAAGTTTGACTTTTGTGTATTTGAACCCAGATCGAAGTTTGGAATAGTTCTGTTAGGTCCGGATGTGATTTTAGACTTGGGCGTATGCCCGGATTTGCATTTGGATGCTTCTAGAAGGTTTCAGCACCATTTGGCAAAAGTTGACAATTTGAAGGTTTGGAATATTCATAAGTTTGACCAGAAGTTGACCTTGATGATATCGGGTTCGGATTGTGGTTACGGAAATTAGAATAGCTTCGTTACGTCAATTGGGACTTATGTGCAAAATTTGAGGTCATTCCGAATTGATTTGATATGGTTCGGTACGAGTTTTGGAAGTTGAAAGTTCAAAAGTTCATTAAGTTTGATTTAAGACGCGATTCATGGTTTTGATGTTGTTATATGTGATTTGAGACCTCAAGTAAATCCATGTTATGTTATGAGACTTGTTGGTATATTCGGACTGGGTCCAGAGGGGCTCGGGTGAGTTTCTGATAGATTTGGGTTGTGTTGCGCTCGTTTTTTATGTTTCGGCGTTATTTATTCAAGCATAAATGGTACCACATTAAGAAAATGAGATCATTTCTATTTTGATTGAAGCATTAGATCTGTATCGTATCTACGAAGCCATAGAAAAAAGAATCGTTGAATTTGGAAGAGAGATGGTTCTGGTGCTTAGCAGATGCGAAATTGGATCCGCATCTGCGACCGCGCAGTTATGAAAAATGGTCCGCACAAGCAGAAATGACAGCTGAAAATCCGCAGGTGCGGCTCTTTGGGCGCAAAAGCGGAAATGCCTGTGTAAACAAAAATTAGATTACATTGTTTTGGTATTTTGAGCATATCTGGAGTTCTAGAGTCCCGATTGAGGTGCTTTTTGCGGCGATCTTCTCGTATTTTCATGGTGGTCAGTATCTAATCTCAATTTATTTATTTTAACATAATTCCAGTAGTTCATTTGTGAATTAAAAAATTAGGATTTTTTATCAAAAACATTTCTAAAGAGAATAATTGAAATTTGAACATCGATGCAGAGTCGGAATTGATTGAAACTAGTATGGTTGGACTCGTAATTGAATGAGTTATCATATTTTGTGAGTTTTGTTGGGTTCCGAGATGCAAGCATGAGTTTGGAGTTTTGGTTGACTTTGGGCTTTTGATTAAAGATTCAACCTTTATCGATTGGGTTTGTTTCCTTTGGCATTATTTGATGTTCTTGAGTTGCTTTTTGCTAGTTTCAAGCCAGTCGGAGGTCGTACGCGCGGGATGGCATTTCTAGAGTATTATTTGGCTTGCTCGATATTAGATTCATCTTGTTTGAGGTAAGTAGCTTATCTAAACTGGGATTTGAGGGTATTTAACCTTGAGAACTGTGTTATAAGAGATGTATTGAGGTGACACACATTCTAGGTGACGAGCGTGTGGGTGTCCATCGAGGAAATCATGATTCTAGTCGACTATTAGACTATGACCGGACTTGTTTTGTTGTTATATCTTGTTACATCCACGTTCTCCCTACTTGTATCATTGTATGAGCCGTGAACCATGTTAGAAATCATGTTTAGACTATGTGCTTATTCGGTTGAGACCTAGTGAGGCTATTTCTGTTGTTTTGAGTTATCTGCTCTAACTGTAATCATACACTCAGTCATGATTCTTCATTGTATATCATATCTCAGTCTTTGTTCATCATTCATTGTTAGATCATGTTATCATTATCTGGGCTGATTGGCATGAGATTTGTGAGTCCGAGAGACTAGAGAGATTGATGACTGAGTTGAGGCCTGATGGCCGAGTTTTGAGTGACATTTATGGGATGGGGCTACATACCGCAACAGTTGTTTATGGAATAGGGTTGCCACGCCCCAAAACCGAGGAGCACGACCGGCGCTCAATCGAGTGAACCCGTCCGAGCAAGCCCGTTAGACTTCATTCTACCTAAACTTATCCACGAATGGAGATAATGCATATTTTTCTTAATTAGACAAAAGGTGGTCACGTCTACAATATCAATTTATTTCCAATAGTTTAATCATTTTTAAATTCTCAATTGGACAAGTAATACAACCACAACATAATATATATATTTTGACTTTCCCAGCACCAATACACAACCCACACTATGTCTACGGAGCCTCTATAAATAAAGAAGAGTACAATGATAATGTCGGCAACAAGGCCCCGACTATACCTCAAACAGAATACATAAAGTACAAAAGATTCATGACCCCGGAATGAAGTGGGGCTCACCAAGTCAGCTGGGAAGAAGGTGCACTGCTATCACTGAATCTCCTGTTGTGGAACCACCTGGATCCATTTAAAGATGCAGCGCCCGCAAAAGGGACGTTAGTACTGTTGAATAGCACTAGTATGTATAACTAAACACCCTCTCAATAGAATGATAAATAATACAACAAGATTATCATAATATCAATGAAAGCCTTAATCAATATCAAACCTCAATTTAGGATCAAGACAGTGTTCAAATTAATTTTCATATCTCACACTGGGAGATTTTTAGTATCGATATACCATTGTTCATAATACCAATATTCACAATACCAATATTCATAATACCAATGCCACCGTACTTTTAGCACGGAGTCCGATCACGACCCGATCAGCTAGGCTATCTCAATAGAGAATCAACCACAATTACTATCAATACCAATACCACCGTAAATTTAGTATGAAGTCCGATCACGACCCGATCGGCTAGGCTATCTCATTAGAGAATCAACCATAATTACTGTCAATATCAATTTCCAGCACAATCACCACCATGTGTGCGGTATGGTGTCCGATCACGACTTGGTCGGCTAGGCTGTCTTATTTGAGACATTAACCTTTTTATATCAATCATCGCATTTCATAATACTTTCACATCTTTTCATTTCATTGGCACTAGTGGCCATAATTATAAGATCATTCTTGGCACGTTGGCCATATTCAGTATTTCATGCTCATCTTATCAATTTCAAACATCATTATCATCATCAACAACAAATACAATTCAAATCAAGGTATGTAGTACACATGTGAGCAATTTAGAGTCTAAGGCACATAGAGATATTTCACAAAATTTAGCATAATAGCCTTCATTTAAACTTGACTTAAAGTTGAAACATTATTAATGCACAGTCCATATTTTAACACATCCTTAATTGATAACATAACATGAATAAAGCATTTGGGATGCTTGTTGAACATATTTCTTTCAATCCAATCTTACTTGGAATAGCCAGTTTCATAATAAATCACTAGGGACTTACATAATTTACATGAATATCGTGGGATTCAATTCTAAGAGAGAAGAGTTTAGCTAACATACCTCAATTGAGCTTCCTTAAACTCTAAAACGTTCCGAAATTCTTAGCAACTTCAATCTATTTTATAAATATAACAAATTGAATCAAAATTAGGAAGATGATCATGGTTATAGCTCATTTGAGCATTTTATCAAACACTAAGTGTGCACAAGGTTTCAAGGTCTTTTTATGGAGGATTCCATCATCCCACAACCCAATCTTTACCATGTTTAGTTCAACAATCTTCCTACATCCCTTGATATCACATGCATGTAAAATAATCAACTCTCATGCCCAAAAATTATCTTGCTAATTATCCATTTTCAGATGATTTCGAAATTAGGGTTTAGAGTGTAGAATCTTACCTCTAGGATGAAGACTTAGTTATCTTGCCTTCTTAATCTTCCAAAACTTGAGCAAGAATTGAAGAACAATTATTGAAGAACACCTTCTCACTCTAGTGCACTCTCTCGCACTCTAAAATGTCAGATTATATCTCAAAAATATTCCAAAACGTGTATTTAACGAAGTAGGGTCGGGTTTTAAAAACCCAAAAATAAAGTTCCGGAACAGGTTCTGCAGTCGCATATGCGATCGCATAATGGTTATGCGGATCGCATATCGGTCGCATAATTGGTGTCCAAAATGACCAAAGATCTGCCTGAGTCTGCGGTCACTATGCGGTCCGCATAACTATTCTGCGGTCGCATAGTGCACCGCATAATTGCTTCCAACTGATCCCATTAACTGCCTTACTCTGCGGCCATTATGCGGTCCGCAAAGTGATTCTGCGATCGCATAATGGACCGCAGAAATACACTTTTCCGCCAAAAATTTTCCTTTACTTTCCGGTGCATTATTCAACCCAAAAAGTCCGAGCCTATAATACTCAACACGTAAAACCAATTCGGCACCACGAAACATTACTTTCTTTTTTGCAAAATTTTAGGGGGCTTTACACTTAAGTACTTCAAAATTTTTAGGGATGTTACACGGGTTGCACACCGCAACATGCTTGATTAACTCATTATGAGATCGGGCTGCATACTGCAGCAAGCCATCTTGGCTTATATTAGCGCTTGGGCAGGATACGTCCCTCCGGAGTCAAGACGTACCAACAGTGAGCGCAGGTACCAAGTGCCAAGTGATTGAGTGTGCTGGGTGATTGAGTGTGATGAGTGGGAGTGTGAGACCGTGAGATTGAGTTCTCTGACAGTGTAAGTAGATGAGTTTATCATTGTGATGCATTATATTTGACATGCATACTTGGTATGTAGGCGTGGAGATGCATTTTCTCATGCTATAAATTATTGTGACATTCATGACTTGACATGTATATTGACATGTAGGCATAGAGATATACTTTTCTTATGCTATCTAATAATAAAATATCTTATTGGTTGTTAAAAAGTTTTGAGAAAAATCATAGTTTTCCGATATACTCATATTTTGGTGGTTTCGGTAAAAGATTTGGATTTTACTGTTATACCTAAATAGCATACCTATATTCCGTAATTATGAAGGAGTTGAGCAACATATCTTTGAGTTATTACTTGTACTGCTTTTATTATGTTGTTACGAGTTGTTCTTGATTATTGGTGTTGGACTCTAATCGTTTTCCAAGCTCGTTACTGTTTTCAACTTAGGGTTAGGTTTGTTACTTATTGAGTACATGTGGTCGGTTGTACTCATACAACATTTCTGCACCTTGCGTGCAGATTTTGGAGCTGATGTTGCTATGTATGGCGGGAGATGGTATTGGTATTTTCAATTTTCAGAACTGGCCTTCGAATTTACTAAATCCTTTGTGATTGCATCCAAGCGGGAATTTATGGCTTCCTGTCTGGCTAAATTGGATGCACGCTCTTCTTTGAACAAGTTCACCAAGTGTGTTAGTTATTGTTGGATTTGGTCTCACTCCCAACTCTCATACCAAGTTGTTACGATCCCTGACAGATCAGTTATGGGACAATGCAAGAGCAAATCAGTATTAATATGAAGTAAATTAGGAGTAGGGAAAAATATTTTCTTTTTGCAACCTATGATGTTGGGTTCATTAAGAGAGACCATACAATCTCTTGCGTTAAAGTATTCAAAGACTGGAATAATTTTCTGTATACCTTTTACCAAATTCAAATAACTTTAAATACAAATACAGATGGATTAACCACCCACCTAAAACTAGAAAATAACTTCCTAACATAACTAGAACGAGAAAGTGTCCTACTACCGATAATTGCTACTGCTAATAACTGCTGACAACCTACTAATAACTACTACTATTAATAAATACTACAGTAAAATATGTGAACATAACTAACAGATGCCTGAAGTTGCTGAACTCATCTACTTCCTGATCTTCTGAAACTTTCCATATGTAAATCGTTGGTAGACTAAAGGGCTTCTAACAGAATCCCTTCAGACACAAATTGGTTAAGTACAGGATAGTCAAAGTAATATGACTCAATTGACTGATATGTGTGGCAAGCTCAGTGATGTTGGATTAAAGTCTAATAAATTAGTTCTTAGCCGTCCGATTAAATCAAGAGATAGATGGGACAAAACAGCTATGACACGTGGAGTCTCTATAGCCTTTTGATTAAGAGTTGATGGAACCAATCAGAACTGTATGATGAAGCGGCTGTAAATACAAGTTACTAATGGATAATTTTACAATAGTACAAGTAGGACAATAACTGCATATAATTGATACAACAGTTGTATTCATTTGGAGTTTATCATTAGCCAATAGGATTGTATACACATATAAGTAGGAGTTTGTGTTATTTTTGCAATACACTTGTATATATACAGAGGGAACAATCAATACAGTACAGAAGAAATATTTCGTAATTTTAGTCTCTAATTAGTATAAGAACCCGCACGATGCGCGGATAATTTGACAGAATATAATCTTATAAAATTATGATCTAATATATCATATTAACTTAATAAATATTAGTTATATTGTATTACTTAATATAGTGTGCAGAAATATAACACAATTTATACAAAATTAAAGGATACACATCATATAATAATCAAATAAATTGTTTGATCCTTTTTATTTTGATATTAATTAGCAAGTACTTAGTACTATTTATAATTTTTTTGAGTGTTATTTATTTATCTTCTATTTTTAACTAATTTAAAATATAAATATCATAAAATTATCTCTATCCCCCTCTTTTCGTAGATTCATTTTTACTGTAATACTTATTTGATTAGTTTTCAAATTTTGTAGTTTATTAAAATATTAAATAATGTAATATTTTTTTACTAAATTATAATTTTGAATTCATCAAAAGTATAAAGAGATGAATTTCTATATATATATATATATATATATATATATATATATATATATATATATATATATATATATATATATATATATATAATATGCTTATCTTATGTATAATATCCTAATAGTATCTTTATATTTTTGTATTTTTCATTTGAATTGAAAGTTTCTTTATTTTTTTCTTTTTCTTTTTTATTTTAGAATAATTATAAAACTCCAACTTGAAACTATTCCACAATTTGAATGGATAATTTTTATTATATATATTTCATTTTTATTATAGCTATATATATATATATATATATATATATATATATATATATATATATATATATATATATATATATATATATATATATATATATATATATATATATATATATATATATATATATATATATATATATATATATATATATTAATAATATTTGTAAAACTCCAACTTGAAACTACTTCCCAATTTGAATGGGTAGTTTATTTTTTCCTTTTATTTATTATATATATTTTCATTTTTTTATTATAGCTAATTTTATTTTTTGTTTTTAAAAACAAAAAATATTTGTCAAACTCCAACTTGAAACTACTCCCCAATTTGAATGGGTAATATTTTTTCCATTTTTTATTATAGATATTTATAAGATATCTTTATTTATTAATTTAAATAGAGTAACCATTTGATTCAAAATTTAAAATTCAAAGATTTTTTAGTTAGAAAGGGAGTAATCAAAACTATTCCCCAACTTGAATAGGTAGTTTTTTTTTTTTTTTAATATTTTCGTTTTTTACTATAGCTAATTTAATGTTTTCTTATTTTTGATTTTTAATTTTAAAATAATTTTAAAACCCCAACTTGAAACTACTCCCTAGTTTGAATGCCACTTGAAAAATATTTTGTCTTAACAATGCCACTTGACTTTTCGTATTTTTCATTTGAATTGAAAGTTTTTTATTTCTTTATTTTCGTTTTGTTATTTTAAAATAATTTTAAAATTCCAACTTGAAACTACTCCCCAATTTGAATCGGTATTTCTTTTATTTATATATTTCCGTTTTTTATTATAGATAATTTTATTTTTTTCATTTGGTTTTTTATTTTAATATATTTTTAAAACTCCAACTTGAAACTACTCCCCAATTTGAATGGGTAATATTTTTTTGATTTTTATTATAGCTAATTATATGATATCTATATTTATTAATTCAAAATTTAAAATTCAAAAGTTATTTTAGTTAGAAAGGTAGTTTCTTTTGTCTTAAAACTCCAAATTGAAACTACTCCCAAGTTTGAATTTGTAATTTTTTATTTTTTCTAATTTCGTTTTTTTATTTAAAATAATTTTAAAACACCAACAATATTTGTTGGAGCTTTGTCCTAATTATTTATACTTGGCGTCTCATGGTTATGCCAATTGGCATCATATAATTATTTACTTCTCTTTTTGTGTGTGTAGATATATATATATATATATATATATATATATATATATATATATATATATAAGACTACTACATTAGAAAGAAACTATTCCCCAATTTAAATTGGCAATTTTTTTTTTTTTATTTTTTTATTTTAAAATAATTTTAAAACTCCAACTTGAAACTACTCCCCAAATTGAATAGGCAGTTTTTTTTTTTTTTTAATATTTTCGTTTTTTTATTGTAGCTAATTTAATTTTTCTTCGTAAATAATAGATTTTTTAATCTTTTTCTTCGTAAATAAATTGTAAAAATTGTTGATTCCAATAACGGTAGGAAGTTTTTATTTCTTTTGTAATTGCCAAGTTTTATAAAACAAAAGAAAGAAACTGAACGAATAAATTTCTCCCGTTGCCAACAAACGTGGGAGATTTATAAACATGGGAGATTTTGGGGTGATGTAAAATAATGTTTTTTAAGGAAACCCCAAATAAGCTATTAAGCTTGTTTCCATGTTTTCTTTTCTACGATATAAGATACAGTATCAAATATATATAATAATTTTTAAAAACTATTTCACTATATTCTTGCAACGTCTCAAAAAGTATATTTAATAAGTTAGATTTGAAGTAATTCTTTTTTAAAATTTTCATATCTAATAAATAATTTTAAAAAATACAGTATCAAATATGTATAAAAATTCTTTAAAACTATTTCACTATATTCCCGCAATGTCTGAAAAAGTAAATTCAATAATGTAGATTTTTTTAATATTATATTAATTAGCAAGTACTTGGTACTATTGATAATTTTCTTGAGTGTTATTTATTTATTTTTTAACTAATTTAAAATATAAATATCATAAAATTATTTCTAACCCCTCTTTTCGTACACTCCTTTCTACTGTAATACTTATTTAATTAGTTTTCAATTTTTTTAGTTTATCAAAAATTTAAATAATGTAATATTTTTTAATAAATTATAATTTTGAATTCATCAAAAGTATAAAGAGATAATATATATATATATATATATATATATATATATATATATATATATATATATATATATATATATATGCTTATCTTATGTATAGTATCCTAATAGTACTTTATATTTTTATATTTTTTATTTGAATTGAAAGTTTCTTTATTTTTATTTTTTTTAAAATAATTTTAAAACTCCAACTTGAAACTACTCCACAATTTGAATGGATAATTATTATTATATATTTTTTAATTTTATTATGACTAATTTATATGTAGCAAATTTAATTTTTTCTTATTTTTTCTTTTTAATTTTAAAATAATTTTAAAACTCCAACTTGAAACTACTCCCTAGTTTGAATGCCACTTGAAACATATTTTGTCTTAACAATGCCACTTGACTTTTCGTATTTTTCATTTGATTTGAAAGTTTTTTTTATTTCTTTATTTTTGTATATATTCATTTGTTTTATTATAGATAATTCTTTTTTGTTTTTTTTAAAAAATTTTAATTTTAAAATATTTGTAAAACTCCAACTTGAAACTACTCTCCAACTTGAATGGGTATTATTTTCCATTTTTTATTATAGCAAATTATAAGATATCTTTATTTATTAATATAAATAGAGTAACCAATTGATTCAAAATTTAAAATTCAAAGGTTTTTTAGTTAGAAAGGGAGTAACCAAAACTATTCCCCAACTTGAATAGGTAGTTTTGTTTTTGTTTTTGTTTTTTGTTTTTAATATTTTCTTTTTTTACTGTAGCTTATTTAATTTTTTCTTATTTTTGTTTTTTAATTTTAAGATAATTTTAAAATTCCAACTTAAAACTACTCCCTAGTTTGAATGCCAATTGAAAAATATTTTGTCTTAACAATGCCACTTGACTTTTCGTATTTTTCATTTGAATTGAAAGTTTTTTCATTTGTTTATTTTCGTTTTGTTATTTTAAAATAATTTTAAAACTCCAACTTGAAACTACTCCCAAATTTGAATGGGTATTCTTTTATTTATATATTTCCGTTTTTTATTATAGATAATTTTATTTTTTCATTTATTTTTTTATTTTAATATATTTTTAAAACTCCAACTTGAAACTACTCCCCAATTTGAATGGATAATATTTTTTCGATTTTTATTATAGATAATTATATGATATCTATATTTGTTAATTCAAATAGATTAACCAATTAATTCAAAATTTAAAATTCAAAAGATTTTTTTAGTTACAAAGGTAGTTTATTTTGTCTTAAAACTCCAAATTAAAACTACTCCCAAATTTGAATTTGTAATTTTTAATTTTTTCTAATTTCGTTTTTTTATTTAAAATAATTTTAAAACACCAACAATATTTGTTGGAGTTTTGTCCTAAAAATCTATACTTGGCGTCTCATGGTTATACCCATTAGCATCATATAATTATTTACTTCTCTTTTTTTATGTGTGTATATATATATATATATAAAGATTACTATATTAGAAAGAAACTACTCCCCAATTTAAATTGGCAATAATTATTTATTTATTTTTATTTTTTATTTTAAAATAATTTTAAAACTCCAACTTGAAACTACTCCCCAATTTGAATTGGCAATTTTTTATTTCTTTTTATTTTTTTAAAATTCCAACTTGAAATTACTCCCTAAATTGAATAGGTAGGTTTTTTTTTTTTTTTCGTTTTTTTATTGTTGCTAATTTAAATTTTCTTCGTAAATAATAGATTTTTTTTGTCTTTTTCTTCGTAAATAAATTGTAAAAATTGTTGATTCCAATAACGGGAGGAAGTTTTTATTTTTTTGTAATTGCCAAGTTTTATAAAAAAAATAAAGAAACTGAACGATTAAATTTCTCCCGTTGTCAACAAACGTGGGAGATTTTGGGGTGATGTAAAATAATATTTTTTAAGGAAACCCCAAATAAGCTATTAAGCTTATTTCCTTGTCTTCTTTTCTACGATATAAGATACAATATCAAATATATATAATAAGTTTTAAAAACTATTTCACTATATTCTCGTAACGTCTCAAAAAGTATATTTAATAAGTTAGAGTTGGAGTAATTGTTTTTTTTTTAATTTTCATGTTTAATAAATAATTTAAAAAATACAGTATCAAATATGTATAATAATTTTTTAAAACTATTTCACTACATTCCCGCAACGTCTGAGAAAGTAAATTAAATCATTTAAAGTTAGAGTAATTCTTTTTTTAATTTTCAGGTTTAATAAATAATTTCTAAAAAATGGCCAGTTTCTTTTTGAATCCAACGTGGGAGTCCATGTTCTCAAAATTTATTGAAGGACAATATCAAATATAAGATACGATATAAGATACAATATCGTATATATATAATAAGTTTTAAAAACTATTTCACTATATTCTCGTAACGTCTCAAAAAGTATATTTAATAAGTTAGAGTTGGAGTAATTGTTTTTTTTTTAATTTTCATGTTTAATAAATAATTTAAAAAATACAGTATCAAATATGTATAATAATTTTTTAAAACTATTTCACTACATTCCCGCAACGTCTGAGAAAGTAAATTAAATCATTTAAAGTTAGAGTAATTCTTTTTTTAATTTTCAGGTTTAATAAATAATTTCTAAAAAATGGCCAGTTTCTTTTTGAATCCAACGTGGGAGTCCATGTTCTCAAAATTTATTGAAGGATTGTCCTAAAATTTAACACTTGTTGCATTTTGGTTGTGTCACTTGGCATTCTAATATTGCTTTGCCTTTCCTATTATAATAATAATAATAATAATAATAATAATAATAATAATAATAATAATAATAATAATAATAATATATAATAATAATAATATATAATAATAATAATAATAATAATAATAATAATATATATATATATATATATATATATATATATATATATATATATATATATATATATATATATATAGATTTTTACATGGTATAGGAGCAACTTTAAGATCCTATTCTCTAATTTGTCTTCCTTTCGTTTGATGCACTCCTCTGTTCACCTCTTCATCTCGAAATCTGAAAATGGGCTCAACCACTGAAGTAACTTCTGGAACTAGTGGAAATACTACCAATATAGCACCAGAAAACACTCGCTCTTTCTTCTTTCATATTTCAGATTCACCAGGAATGAGCCTTCTGAATTCATCCTTTGATGAAAAGGGATATGGAGAATGGAGGCAATCCATTCTCATTTTCCATTGAGCCAAAATTAAAGTAGGGTTCATTGATAAGACTCACACGGTTCCGGATTCAGATTGAACCGATTTCAAGATGTGGAACAGGTATAAAGATATGGTCATATTATAGCTACTCAACTCACTATCAAAGAAGATAGCAGACAATGTCACTTATTCCAAAATAGCCAAGAGATTTGTGGAAGAAATTTGAGGACAAATTTGAACAGTCCAATAAAGCAAAATCGTATCACCTGCAAAAGGAGCACAATGATTTAGTTCATGGTTTCAGTAACATTGCAGGATATTTCACAAAGATAAAGAGCTTGTGAGATGAGCTTGATGCTCCGAACACAAATATAGAGTGCTCATGTACATGTATCAATGATAGAAAGACAAAAATGAGCAAATCACTTCAAGATGTGAGACTTCTCATGGGTTTAAATGATATCTATGTAGTTGTTAAGAGAAACATACTAATGATGGCACCTTTGCCATATGTGAGCCATACTTACTCTCTCTTGATACAGGATGAGAAGTAGAGAGAAGCCTTTGTCAACACACAATACCCTGGAGATTCTTCATCCTTTTTGGCTACAGGTCGGAACAACTTGAGTCAGAAGCCTGCAAATCATAAATTCAAGGGAAAGAAGAACAATCTGGTTTTCTCACACTGTAAGAAATTAGGTCATTCAGGGGACAAATGCAATAGGATAATAGATTGCCCAGTTGGTTTGGAGGGGATCATCCACACGGATGACCTGGGATCGAATCCCCCTCAATGCCTTCTGGGTTGAGCCTGTCGCACATGGCTTTCCTAGTGCGCCCTGTATGGTTTACAGGCTATTACACAGAGGAGGTTTACCTAGTGCGCACCAAGTGTAGCGGCTACGGGTTTCCCTCTTAACTAAAAAAAAGTTTACTAAGTCCAAAATGTTCCAAGGAAGTGATAGGAGTAATGCACTATTTTTAGAGGTAGCATAGGATTAGGATTTGAGCCATTTTGATGATAGAATTCATGCACACCAATTCACTCCAGATTAGTGTTCAAAGATAATTCAGCTACTTCAACATGTGAAGATGAATCAACCAGGAAACTCAACTGGAGAAGCCTTAGCTAATGCAGCAACATATGCTGGTAACACTTTCAGGTGCAGATTACATGCTTATTCAATTTAAACATAGGATCTGGGTATTGGACTCAGGTGCAATTGAGCATATGTGTTTTGATTCAAGGACTTTCTTGGATTTGAAAACACTTGATACTCCTATGTTTGTTAACCTTCCTAATTTTACTAGAGTCAAAGTAACATAAGCTGGAAGTATCTCTTTACATCCTAAACTAATCCTAAAGAATGCCCTTTTTATTCCTTGCTTCAAGTATAATCTGATTTGAATAACAAATTGTGTAAGCAATTAAGTAATTCGCTAATTTGTTTTTCAATTGGATGTTTTTACAGGGCCCTTCAATAAATAGGCCTATAGAGTTTGTTGGAGCAAGTGCAGGTCTTTATCCATATTATCCGTCGGTTAACCTATTATTTATCCGTATTAAATAAGAATCATATTGGATAATCTATCTATTTTGTATTATCCGTTTTCGACCTGATCCATATCCAACCTGACCCGTCCTTTGCTATCCCTACCTGATACTATCTAATCTCCCAAGGATAAGTGTTCTACTCAATTTTGAAGTCCCTGTGTGAAACAGAACTTTTACGTAAATTCAAATATATATGAAGACTTCTGCAAAGATATATATGAAGACTTTTGCAAAGAACCTTTACATAAATTCTGTTAGAATTGCATATCATATGGGCTTTTAAAATAAGGCTCTCAAAACAAGGCCATTAAGTAGAGGCGAATTCGGGATTTAAATTTTATGAGTTCAAATTTCTATTTTTATCACATTTCATCTAATTTAATGGGTTCAAAATTTATTATTTGTATATGTTTAATGATTTTTTGGGCAAAAATACTGAGTATGAGCGAAAACTATGGGTTCGGTTAAACCATAGCTTCCACATTGCACCCGCCTCTGCCACTAAGCTTGTTGGAAATTAATTCTACAAAATAAGCCTACAAGTTAGTAAATTATCCAAAGTCATGTTCCCATAAAATTGGATAAAGGTACACCCGGAAAAACATTATGATGTCGTCTCCAATTAGACTTTAAGCCCAGTCAATAAAGTTCGACACTTCTATACCCCGACAAGTCAGGACTGCGAACGTCGGTAGCTACCTCGTGAATCTCCGATACTCAATCACGCACGAGATCAACGTCCTTCGTGTCCGGAAATACCTGGATCTGCACATGAAGTGTAGGGTGTAGCGTGAGTACAACCAACTCAGTAAGTAACAATAATAATTAAGAAACTGAAAGGTAGTGACGAGCTATACAAATACAGTTCATTTCAGTAATTTTAGCAATGAAAGTAGACATGTTTCAATTTCTGACAATTTAAGTCAAGTCAGTTACACATTACCAAGTTCAGGTAAAACCGGATACAATATTTTTCCAAAAATTTCAGAACAATGACATAAATCATCTAAGTGCAGCAACAATGAAATAAGTGCAACCTCTCAGGGCAACAGTCCCTCAAGCTCTCTCTCAATAGCTCAACACTCGGCTCTCAGCCCTCAATACTCACACTCAATAGGTACATGCGCTCACTGGCGGTGTACAGACTCCAAAGGGGCTCCTACAGCCCAAGCGCTATAATCCGCACGGACAACTCACGTGCTGCACGGACAACTCACGTGCTATAGTATCATATCAAGATCCGCACAGACAACTCACGTGCTATGGTATCAATACCTCACAAAAGGTCCCTCGACCTCACTCAGTCATTAACCTCTCTAGTCTCATGGCCCTCAATAATAAAGGTGAATCAACCCAAAACAGAATGATATAATGTATCAGCAGGGAATAACAAAGACTGAGGTATAATATGCAAGTAATACTACGACTGAGTACAAGTAACAATAAGCAGGCAGGTTCAACAGGTATTACGACCACTGGGTCTTTACACCACCAACACATAGCCTAAGCATGATTTACTGTCAAATTTCTATAGCACAGAAAGGGCACATAGCTAACAACAAGCTTATTCAACTTTCCAGTTTTACGGAATGGACCAAGTCCTAATTCTCACGGTCCACGCCCACACGTCCGTCACCTAGCATGTGCGTCACCTCCAAAATACTCATATAATACAATAATCCGGGGTTTCATACCCTCAGGACCAGATTTAAAACTGTTACTTACCTCAAACCGTATAATTCCTTATTACTCTATGCCCTTGCCACTAGAATTGGTCTCCGAAAGCCTCGCATCTAGCCATAATTAATTCGATTCAGTCAATATCAATTATTGTAATTAATTCCATAAGGAAATATTAATTTTCCAATAAAAATTATAAATTAACTCAAAAATTACATGTGGGTCCTACATCTCGGAACCTGACAAAAGTTATAAAATATGAACGCCCATCTAACCACGATTCCAACCATATAAATTTTGTCAAATTCCGACATCAACTCGACCATCAAATCTTTAATTAAAATCTTTGAAGATTTCTATCATTTTCAACCCAATCTTTACCCATTTGAACTCAAAAATCTTTCCATAAACCTTATTGATACGTATAAATAATACTCTTACACTCACTAATCATACTCTTAATCACCCACCTTTACCTAAACTCGAAATTGAAGACTAGGGGTTGGAACCTTACCTCTTGTGATATTTCCTTGTTGGATTTCAAAGCTTGAACAAGATCTTGATGAACAAAGCACTTGAGCTTCTTCCTCTCTCTAGAACACTCTCCCTTCTCTCTAAAAATGTCAGATTTTTGCTCCAAAATGAGCTTCAAGGACTATAAATCGAAGTTGGGTCGGGTAAAATATTAGAAAGAATTAAAGGCCCGACGCAGATTTGCGATCGCATAACACGTATGCGGTCCACAAACTGACCGCATAATTGAAGCTCCAAAACGAAGGTCGCCTGGATAGGTCTGCGGTAATTATACAGCCCGCATACCTATTCTGCGGTCGCATAATGCACCGCAGATTTCCTCAAATCTTGCCTCACAGCGGCTTCACTCTGCGGCCATTATGCGATCCGCAGAGTGATTCGCAACCGCATAGTGGGCCGCAGAAATGTCCTCTTCTGCCGAAATATTTTCTTTACTCATCAGCGCATTGTTCAACCTAAAAAGTCCGAGCCACGGCACCACAAAACCTTAATTTCCTTAGCAAAAATTCTCCGGGGTCATTATACATAAGTCAACATCCGGTCAACCTTTTTCAACTTAAATTCTAAACATTGGAACTAAGTGTTCCAAATCATTCCAAAACCTCACCGGACCTGAACCAAGTACCCCGGCAAGTCAAATAACAATCGTAAATCACAATTTAAGCAGTAAATGGAAAAACATAGTTATAATACTCAAAACGACCGGTCGAGTCATTACACAAGCTCATCAAGATAGTTTATATTTTTGAAGAATCAGAGGAATACCATATTGTAACACTCATCATTTATTGAAATTGCATACACCATATTTACTACACAATTTTCTAGTCTCGATTATTTATTTTTCTCGATTCGATAATTTGTTATTACACACGTATTGTCTTATTTTTTTCAATACATTTGTATATATACAAAGGGAACAATCAATGCAATACACAAGGAAAATTTCCTGATTTCAGTCTCTAATTTCTACATCATCTTTGATTTTGTCTCTACGTTTCTGATTTTCTTGTTTTTGTTATAATTTTCAATTTATTTTAAAATTATAGTTTTTCATTCCTTTTTGTTATTTGAATAAATCTTGAGGAGCATAATTTTTTGAATAAGCTCCATCTTGATCAACTTACTTAAAACATACTAGTTATCAGCATTTCTTTTTCTAGGAATAATGTTCATGAAAACGTAATCTGTTGTTTCATCCTGTAATTAAACTTAAATCCATAAACATATTTTAATTTTAATGGATGACACAAGATTAATGGTTATTTCAAAAGTACGGATGATAACCTATAGATAATAAAGTACACGTGAATAAGCACTCAATACAGCGGGTAAAAGCATTGTGAGCCAAGCTCTGATGGCTCCCTCTCTTTACCTTGATCTTGCCCCGCATGGCTTCTTTGTTTGTCTCGAGGAACTTCATCATATTCATATATTAAAAAAAAGAATAAGAAGAAGATTGACAATATATAATAGTGTAAAGAATTTATAGGTTAATTTGTTCTAACATGTGCTTCTCTTTTGTTTTTAAAATTATCATAAATACTTATTACAAATGGTTACATATAACTGTTCTTCAAATAGTCTGACTATGTAGATATATTTTAGGTTATTTTTTTGTTTATCTTTTACGTATTAGTGTATAGAATTTTACTCTATCTAATATATTGTGTGAATGAGAATAATTTTTAAAATTTACAATGTCAAAGGAGTACTAAGAGCTTGTGTACGGGTAAAATCGGGGATAGAGTTACCCCCGATTTTCCGATGAAGAAACGAGAAGACGACGTGGTTTGGCGCAGTCTCGGGTAAAGCTAATGGCTCCCCAAATCAGAGACTGGGGGGACAAATGATGCACCAAGATTTGGACATGGCCAAACATGAGAGGAATCCAGCTAGAGAAAAACAAAGAATCGAGGCTAAAGGGAAGATGGTTAGAGAGAACGAACGAGGGGCCGAAATATCCATCATCAACCGGATATTACAGTACGAATCTCGCCCGATATTAATTGCAGATCATAATTTTCTAGAAGAGAAGGATTTTTACCTTACTTAGATTTGTACTAGGATTGAAACTCCCCTATATATAAATGGGAGAACCTTTTTTATTTTTCAACCACTGTTGACACGCTTATCAAAGAAATAAAGTTTATTTTTGTCTTTTAGCTATTGTTCAAAGTGTTCCTCAATTACTCTTTTCTTCAAGTTGCAACCGAGCCCATCTCGAGGGTTCGATTGGAATTAGTTTCAGCGTTCAGCTTAAAGCCATGCTTAATTGTTCCATCACGTTTGGTTTGATCGTTTTATTTCTCTCCAATTCAATTATTTATTATTTTTAGATCATTTGTATTAAATTAAATCACGTATCTTTTAAACCGCGTATAAATTTAATTGTTACTTATTTTAAGGGTAAACAGTTTGGCGCTTACCGTGGGTCTAAGGATAATAGTGGTGATTTAATACGAATCTCTATAACACACCCAATTTTACACTTACTCGTTGAAGTTTGATTTCAGGTCTATTAAAAATGTTGAATTCTCAGTCACCTCACTTGAAAGTTGACGCCGAATCAGGCCACCACGGTGACAATAATAACGTGGTACCAAGCAATGGTGTGCCCCCTGTTGACTTGGGATTGGAGGAACAAATAGATAGACTACCTTTAGAAAGGTAAATTGCCATCGGATCCCAAAGAATCGACGGCCCTATGAGCTAAGGCTACCAGGTTTAGCTTGGTTGGAGGAAAATTATATCGAAGATCATTCTTCGGACCGTTTGCAAGGTGCTTGAGTCCCGGGGACACCGAGTACGTGATGAGGGAAGTCCACGAGGGTACTTGTGGAAACCATTCGGGAGTAGAATCCTTGGTTCGAAAATTGATCAGGGCCGATTACTACTGGAATGAGATGGAAAAGGATGCGAAAAACTTTGTTCAAAAGTGTACCAAATTTCAATGGCACGCCACGATGGCTACCAACCGGGGGAGATGCTTCACCAAGTTCTTTCCCTTTGGACGTTTATGAAATGGAGAATGGAAATCGTCAGTCCCTTGCCTTGGGCACCTAGCAAATCCCAGTACATCTTACTTATGACGGACTACTTCTCCAAGTGGGTCGAAGCACAGGTGTTTGAGAAAGTTAGAAAATAAGAGGTCATCGACTTTATCTGGGATCATATAATATGCCGGTTCGGGGTATCGACCGAGATCACCTGCGACAACGAGAGGCAGTTTATCGGCGGCAAGACTAATAATTAAGTTCTTCGAAGACCACAAAATCAAAAAGATTTTATCAACACCTTACCACCCAACTACGAACGGTCAAGCGGAATCAACAAACAAGACTATAATGCAGAACTTGAAGAAGAGGTTGACCGACTCAAAACAAAAATGGAAATAAATTTTGCCAGAGGTCCTATGGGCATATCGAATAACTTTGAAGTCGAGTACCGGTGAAACACCGTTCTCTCTAGTCTACGGCGTAGCAGCTTTGATTCCGGTAGAGGTAAGGGAACCGAGCCTAAGGTTCCAATATGCTACGGAGGCGTCAAACGACGAGGCCATGGCCACAAGATTAAATTTGGCAAACGAAAGGCCAGAAGCCGCCCTAGTCCGGTTAGCGGCTCAAAAGCAATGAATGGGGAGATACTACAACCGAAGGGCAAACCTTCGACACTTCCAAGTCGGGGACTTAGTATTGAGGAAAGTTACACTGCATACCAAGAACCCGAATGACGGAAAACTAGGCCTGAACTGGGAAGGACCGTACAGAGTCAACGGTATAATTGGGAAAGGCTCATACCAGCTCGAGTCCGGAAATGGTATACGACTACCCAACAACTGGAATGTGGAACACTTAAAGCGGTACTACTAATAAGGTATGAACACAATCTTCTTTGTGGTTTATTAAGTTTTGAACTAACCCGTGCAGGTACTCAGTCGAAGTCAAAATATAAGGATTAGGTCTGAAAGCACGTGTTGCACTCTTTTTCCCTTGGACCATTTTTTTCCCGAAGTGGGTTTTACGACAAGGTTTTTAATGAGGTAACAGTAAGCGTGCTACCCTAGTTTGGAAGATCGGTCTAAGACCGGGGATTGCAGATCATCCGTATCAGATTAATAGTATTCGAGCCCTCAAAATTCAGTCTAGAATACTAGGGGGCCATCACACCCTAAGTCAAGAACCAAAGTCCTAAGTTCGGAAATTTGGAAGGCATTCTTATTCGATATTGAAAGCCAGGGCTTGAATATTAGGATTAATTGTAAGGGTCAAACGAACCGTGCCAGCATAGCTCATTCTTGTCGTGGAAGATAGCTTTTGTGTCGTCGATTATTTACAGTACATTCAAAGTAATAAAGGAAATTTGCCTTCTATGTTTCGTCGGTTTACATTTGCACAAGCAATATTATCGTTAAAGTTACTTAGAATGAATATTGGGTTCAAAACCCTTAAGCTACGGGCCTCCCCGAACCGGGGACTGCTACCCAGCAATAAGATCGAGGAATTCAGGCTACTAAATCCCGAAGGCACTGAGCTTACTAGGTAAGGCCCAAACACGAAAGGCTACGACTAACTTAAAACGGCTCGGAGACGTCTGAGTTCGTACATAAAAAGCAAGGTCCTTACATACTTTTAATCCACAAAAAGATTACTTCAAACCCAATCAAGCTACTCGATCTTGAATTACGGCCATGAAAAAAGCCACCTCCGGTAAATAATAATTGTGTTCGGTCAAAATGATCAAATATTTTAAGAAAGACTTAATTTTTTTATCGGGTCCTCCGAAGTCAAAGAAACTCGGAGTCATTACTTAATCCAGGCCTCATCCGGGCTTTGGGGGAACGAACAGTTTAAGTGATGTCGAATTCTATGCTAAGGCATCGATGTCATATTGAGAAATCCAAAACACAAGTTATAAGTCTTAAATGTAAGCAAGTACAGAAAAGTAAAGGACATAATGTTTAGCTGAAAAGAAAATCTTTATATATATTTACCAAAAGGTATTCATAGAGGCACTATGAAATGACCCCAAAATACAAAATATGTAGCTACAAGAAAAGACAAAAATAAACTAAGGCATTTCCTGCCTACTCTTCGTTGGAGCCCGACCCGCTGCCCGAACCATCGGGTTGACATCTCGCTCTAGCCTCGGCTTCGAGCCTCTTCGCCTCTTCGATCTTGGCCTTTAGGTCATTCCCCTGGGCATGGGTCTCCTCAAGAGTCTCTCTCTGAGATAGCCTTCACATATTCAACCTTCGTTATTACACGGGCATCGTCTACCTCCACATTATTCTTGTACTGGTCCAACATGTCCTAAACTTCGGAGGCCTCATTTGAAGTCGCCTCTAATTTGTACTTCAGTGCGGTCTATTCTTGGCCGAGAGCATCTCGTTCTATAACGGCCGAGTCGAGTTGTGCCCGGAGCTCCTCATTTAGCCGAGACCATTTTTTGACTTTTTCTCTCATCACTCGGAGCTGTACTTTGGTCGATGCCAAATCCTATTTGGTGGCATCCTACTCCGAGGCCAGGAGATCCATTTTGCCTCTCAACTCCTCAATTGAGGCCTTGACCTCGTCCATTTCGGACCTCAGCTGGTCGATCAGGGTTATCTTCTCTTAAACCTGCGAGGTTGCGGTGTTAGCATCTGTGTTTAACTTCTAGTTATTGATATCAAACACTCTTACCTTTTTGACCAGAAGGGTGTGTTCCTGTTTTGCCTTCTAGGCCTCCTTTTGAGCTTTTTCCAGCTCTGCTTGGAGGGTGGAGTGGTCCCTGAGGACTTCATCTTTTTGCTCACAAAGAGCTTTGTACATATCCTTTTCCCGGACCTTCTCCTTGAGCTCGAACTCAAGGTGACTCACCTCCATTCAGAACCGGTGGAAGCTCTCATGATGAAGCACCGAGGCCTGAGGCATAAAAGAAGAAAAATCGTTAAAATCCGCTTCGGCAAAATGAACTCTTTAAAGATATGAGTGGAAGAAAGTATACCATGTTCAGTGCCTTTTGTTCCTCATTGCAGAGGCTTGGCCTGTCTACCTCATTCATCTTCACTTGGTCCTCTTCGGTTATGTCACGCCACAAAATCGAGGAGCGCGACCGGCGCTCAGCCGAGTAAACAGGGTCGACCAAGCATGTTAGATTCTTTCTACCCAATTCACCCATAATCAAGAAAATACATGATTTTATAAATTATACAGCAAGAAGTTCATACATACGATGCTAAATTATTTGATTAGCCATTGCGCCTTTAAGTCTCAAAATACATATTTCTTATAGTTCGAATGGAACAAGTGATCAAACACAACATAACTGGTTTAACATTCCCAACACCCATATACAACCCACATAGTGTCTACGGAGCCTCTAAAGATACAAAAGAGAGTAAAGATGGTGTCGGCAACAAGGCCCCGGCTATACCTCAAACAGGATACACAAAGTATAAAAGATACATGACCTCGGGATGAAATGGGGCTCACCGAGTCTGCTAAGAAGATGATAATGTACCACTAACTGCGATCAACACTGTCTGCTATGTAACCACCTGCATCCATTTAAAGATGCAGCGCCCCCGGTAAAAGGGACGTTGGTACCATGGAATAGTACTAGTATGTAAAGCTAAAACACCATCTCAATAGAATGGACAATAATACAAGGGGGAAACAGTCATGAGTTCAATAAGAGCTTCAAAACAATACTAAAACATCAAGTAAGGATCACATAAGTTCTCAAGTCAATTTTTATCTTATTAGGTTGGGTAATCTTTAGTGCCATATGCCATAATCCACAATACCACTGTGTTCTTACACGGAATTCGATCTCGACCCGATCGGTTAGGTCATCTCATTTGAGACATCACCCATATCCACAACTTCAATTATCACTTCCAGCATAGTTACCACCATGTGTGCGGCATGGCGTCCGATCACGGCCCGATCGGCTAGGCCATCTCACTTGAGACATCAACCATAACCACAATTTCAACTATCTCACATCATAGTTCTTTCATATTCTTTGAATTCATTGGCACTAGTAATCGCGATTACAAAATCATTCTTGGCACTTGGCCGTATTTCATAATTTCAGTCCCCTTTTTTTACATTTAAATATCATTATCATAATCATTATCAACAACAATAAGGCTTCCCATTCAAGACAGTAAGTTCACATAACATAACAATTTGGGAATCTTAGGCACATAGAGGCTTTTCATATAATTTGGCATAACAACCTTTATTTCGAGCTTGACATGAATTCATAACATTTCTAACACATATTCCACATTTTTAACATATCCTCAAATGTCAAGATGACATGATAAAATTATTTAGAATAAATATTGAACATATATCCTTCGACACAACCACATTAGGAATAGCCAATTCAATAATGATCAAGGTCTTACTTCCAATTACATGAACACCGTGGAATTCAATTCTAAGAAGAAGGGGGTTTAGCCATACATACCTCAATTGAGCTTCCTTAAACTCTAAAATATTCCGGAATTCTTAGCAACTTCAATCTATTGTAGAAATATAACAAATTGAACTAAAATAGGAGGATGATTATGGTTCTAGCTTATTTGAGCATTTTATCAAACACTAGGTATGCATAAGGTTTCAAGGTCCTTTAATGGAGGATTCCATCATCCCAGAACCCAATCTTTACCATTTTTAGCTCAACAATCTTCCTACACTCTTTGATAACACATGCAAGAAAATAAACAACTCTCATACCCAAGAATTGTGTTGCTAATTTCCCATTATTAGACAAAATTCGAAATTAAGGGTTAGGGTGTAGAATCTTACCTCTAGGATGAAGACCTAGTGAGTTTCTCCTCTTAATCTTCCAAACCTTGAGCAAGAATTGAAGAATAATTATTGAAGAACACCTTCTCACTCTAGGACACTCTCTCTCACTCTAAAAATATTACATTTTAGGCGAAAATGACTTAACCCCTCTCAATACCCAGCCTTGGGGTTATTTAATGAGTTCCCACATGCGCGGCCGCGGATTTGGCCACGCACCTGAGGCAGAAACTCTCAAATATGCACGGCCGCGCATTGGCCGCGCATATGACACATGTCTAGTAAAATGGCCAACACTTTCTGTGTACATATCCAAATGACAAACGGTTTAATGCATTGGAAACTAGATTCAAAGAGCTTTAATTTGATAGGTTATACACCATATAAATCTGCATAACATGAGAGTTATGCTCGTTTGAAGCTAGATCTTGTGCATACTCACTTGAAAGTTTATCCCATCATATAATTTTCAACTTGACTTAGCCTTAGGGCTCTTCTTAAACCATAAACCATTCTTAATGCACCTCATACATATATTATCATCATCAATTGATATCACTCAAATTATCAGTCTTGTTCATACTTGAATTATTATAATTAGCACCCGCCAATCTTCTTAATGGTCTTAAAACACTTCGAAATTTTTTCAGGGGTGTTACATTCTCCCCCACTTAAGAACATTCATCCTCGAATATTTTACAAGTCATTATTAGGCTCAGTATTATCCTCCTTTCACCTTAACCATTTTCTTTAATCGTTCTTGACTTCATATAGATCTTAGATATTCTTCCAATATTTCAGCTTCCTTAAGGCCCCAAAATTTGGCTAACTCCCAAATATTTCAGAAATTTCGGCAGAATATCCTCTGCAATTGGGCCTAACCACCTACCATAGAATCACCAAAACCAGTCCTAACAACATATACATGAACCAATGATGCAACATAACATTAAAACAATGCCAACCGTGGCCTCACGAGCAGTATACTACCAAAAAGGAACACCTTTAACATAAGCTGCACAAATGATACGTAATTCATAGGGAACAATTTCATAGAATGATTACATAGCTATTCAAACAAATGAGGGTACTTTTTCTTCATATCTTCCTCAGCCTCCCAAGTGGCCTCTTCAACCTGCTGGTTTCGCCATAGCACTTTCACGGATGCAATTTCCTTCTTTCTCAACTTTCGAACTTGCCGATAAATAATAGAAACTGGAATCTCTTCATAAGTCAATTCTTCATTAACCTCAATAGTCTCAATCGGAACAATGACTGTCGGGTCTCCAACTACTTTCTTTAACATAGACACATGAAACACCAGGTGTACTAATGACATCTCAGGTGGTAGCTCAAGCTTGTACGCCACCTCACCGATCCTCTGAATGATTTTGTACGGTCCGACATACCTCGGACTCAATTTTCCTTTCTTACCAAATCGCATTACACCCTTCATGGGGGAAACTTTCAAGAATACCCAATCATCTTCTTGGAACTCCAAATCTCTACGACGAACATCCGAATAGGATTTCTGACGACTCTGAGCAGTCTTCAACTGCTCCTTAATGATTTTAACTTTTTCCATAGCCTGATGCACGAGGTCTGGCCCTATCAACTCTGCTTCCCCAATTTCGAACCACCCAATGGGAGATCTACATCTCCTACCATATAAAGCCTCGAACGGTGCCATCTGAATGCTAGCATGATAGCTATTGTTGTATGCAAATTCTATGAGTGGTAAATGATCATCCCAACTACCTTTAAAGTCTAGAGCACAAGCGCGCAACATATCCTCAAGCATTTGAATAGTCCGCTCTGCCTCCCTGTCAGTCTGCGGGTGAAAGGTTGTACTAAGATTCACCTGAGTACCCAAACCTTGTTGAAATTTCTTCCAAAAATTAGCAGTGAATTGTGCTCCCCGATCAGAAATGATGGAAACTGGGGTGCCATGCAACCTGACTATATCTTTGATATACAACTGAGCATGTTGTTCTGCTGTATCGGTAGCCTTAACCGGCAAGAAGTGTGCTTATTTTGTGAGTCGATCCACAATCACCCAAATCGAGTCAAACTTACGTGGAGTGCGTGGTAATCCTACCACAAAATCCATATTAATCATTTCCCACTTCCACATTGGAATTTCTATGTCCTGTGCCAACCTACTGGGCCTTTGGTATTCGGCCTTCACTTGCTGACAATTCGTACATCTTGCCACAAAGTCTGCCACATTCCTCTTCATATCATTCCACCAATAGTCAAGGGCATCTACAAACAACTCACCTATTTAGAGCGTGAGTGGTGCAAGCTTTCTAAAGGCAAATAGGAGGCTCGTTCCCATGGTGAGTGTCCCTCTTCTCCTGGTTGAATTTCCCTCTAAGTCATTTTTATTTCATCGTCATTCTGACTAAGTCCTTTCTTTTCACAGCTTTGCCCAAGACCGCCAGACTTCTAGAAATTACCGAGGTCGTGGCCTTATCCCCATCCGAAAAAACCCTCTACTTCGGTACAACCTACTACTGAATTTTCTGTGAAGAAGGATGACAAAACAAGAAAGAAAAAATGACAACATAATCCCTATAAACCTGTACGGCCAAAATAGACTCACCAACCGGAGTAGATACAGAGAACGGCTCATGAAGCTGTTCTGGTTCTATCCTAAATTCCATAGCAACATAAGGTGTGACATATGATAAAGTGGAACCGGGATCAATAAGAGCATATACATCATGAGAGTGGACAGTCAATATACTTGTGACAACATTTGGAGAAGCCTCTGAATTCTGGCGACCTCTCATAGCATAAAAACGGCTGGATCCTCTCGAACTCTGTGCTCCACCCCTAGCTGCACCACACCCTGCTTGTGCTAGGGTGCCTCGAGCTGGAGGGGGTGCTGAAGATGTAGCAGCTGGAGAACTGGATGGTTGTGTTGTGCCCCTGCCCACACCCTGGCGGGATACACGACATTCCCTCTGAATATGACCCCTCAATCCACACCCGTAACATACTGGCAGGTCCATGTAGCAGATTCCCAAATACATCATCCCACATTTGGGGCATGGGGACCTCCGCTGTTGCTGGAATCTCCCTCCTGATCGGCCCTGCTGGTGGGGTCCCCTGCTGCCTTGATTGGGCTGAAACGACCCGCCTACTGCTGACTAGCCCCTGCTAACGGTGCACTGGCTGAAGACTATGTAAAAGATTGGGATGGCCCTGTTGACCCTCCCCTGAAAGTTGATCTTCCCCCACCAAATGACTCCCCAAAGTTTCCTACGGGCCGGGCCTTGCTAGTACCCTCTCGCTCCCTTCTATTCTTTAACTTACGGTCCTCTGTAGCTTGAGAAAATGCTACCATTTTTTCATAGTTCATATCTGAATTCAAGGCAGCTGTAGCGGCTTCATTGATAACCAAGGGGCTAAGGCCCTGCACAAACTGGCGCACTCTAGCCTCCATAGTAGGCAACATTAGAATGGCATATTTTGACAGGCGCGCGAACACCATGTGATACTCCCACACACTCCTACTCCTTTGCTTAAGATTCTCAAACTCTACGGCACGAGATGCCCTAGTCTCGGCCGGCAAGAAATGGTCCATGAAAGCGTCAGCAAACTCGCTCCACCTTGTTGGAGGGCTCCCCTCCTCCCGAGAATCCTCCCACAGCTCAAACCAAGAATAGGCCACCCCTTTCAGGTGGTAGGCGACCAACTCCACTCCCTCTGTCTCAGTAGCGCGCATAACCCGGAGAGTCTTATGCATCTCATCAATAAAGTCCTATGGGTCCTCCTCGGGATTATCACCCGTGAACACCGAAGGATCCAACTGAAGAAACCTGTTCACCCTGGAACCACTAGAATCCCCTTGTTGGCTAAAAGAAGTGGGTGCAACATTTGATCTCTGGGCTTGAGAAGCCACTATCTGTGTCAGCATTTGGATAGATCCCCTAAGATCAACATCAGAAACACCAGAATTGGAAGCTGGGACTGAAGGTGGAACTGGTATATCAGTTGGTGGGACTGTTGTACCCTCAGTAGGTGTAGGGACAGGTGTGGTCTGATCAGTTGATGTTGAGTCAGGCAGTGTAGTAATTGGAGGAATGTTCTCACTCCTCGGGTGCTCAACCGCATCATCAATTATAGGATCAACTTTCACTCCTGAGGTGACATTGGCTCTTTGGCCAGTTCTTGCCTTCTTCTTAGGTTCCATGTACTGAAAATTAGAGCAACGTAGGAGTTAAAGGAGGAACAATCTTACAACCAGTTTTATCGCACGATCAAGAACATGAAAGAAGGGTATTATTCCTAAATGTCCATGCAGCATCCTAATTATAGATGTGGTCGACAACACACCGATAATAAGGACTCTACTAAAAATGACTCTGAGACATCCTAGGACACTTTAAAACCTTAGGCTCTCATACCAAGTTTGTCACGCCCCAAAATCGAGGAGCGCGACCGAGCAAGCCTTTTAAATTCTTTCTACACAATTCACCCATAATCAAGAAAAGACATGATTTCATAAATTATACAGCAAGAAGTTCATACATACGATGCTAAATCATTTGATTAGCCATTGCGCCTTTAAGTCTCAAAATACATATTTCTTATAGTTCGAATGGAACAAGTGATCAAACACAACATAACTGGTTTAACATTCCCAACAACCATATACAACCTACATAGTGTCTACGCAACCTCTAAAGATACAAAAGAGAGTAAAGATGGTGCCAGCAACAAGGCCCCGACTATACCTCAAACAGGATACATAAAGTATAAAAGATACATGACCCCGGGATAAAATGAGGCTTATCGAGTCTGCTGAGAAGATGATGATGTACCACTAACTGCGATCAACATTGTCTGCTATGTAACCACCTGCATCCATTTAAAGATTCAGCGCCCCCGGCAAAAGGGACGTTAGTACCATAGAATAGTACTAGTATGTAAAGCTAAAACATCATCTCAATAGAATGGACAATAATACAAGGGAGAAACAGTCATGAGTTCAATAAGAGCTTCAAAACAATACTAAAACATCAAGTAAGGATCACATAAGTTCTCAAGTCAATTTTCATCTTATTAGGTTGGGTAATCTTTAGTGCAATATGCCATAATCCACAATACCACCGTGTTCTTACACGGAGTCCGATCTCGACCCGATCGGCTAGGTCATCTAATCTGAGACATCACCCATATTCACAATTTCAATTATCATTTTCAGCACAGTTACCACCATGTGTGCGGCATGACGTCCGATCACGGCCCGATCGGCTAGGCCATCTCACTTGAGACATCAACGATAACCACAATTTCAATTATCTCACATCATAGTTATTTCATATTCTTTCGATTAATTGGCACTAGTAATCACGATTACAAAATCATTCTTGGCACTTGGCCGTATTTCATAATTTCAGTCCTCTTTTTCCACATTTAAATATCATTATCATAATCATTATCAACAACAATAAGGCTTCCCATTCAAGACAGTAAGTTCACATAACATAATAATTTGGGAATCTTAGTCACATAAAGGCTTTTCATACAATTTGGCATAACAACCTTTATTTCAATCCTGACATGAAGTCATAACATTTCTAACACATATTCCACATTTTGAACATATCCTCAAATGGCAAGATGACATGATAAAAACATTTAGATAAATATTGAACATATATCCTTCGACACAACCACATTAGGAATAGCCAATTCAATAATGACCAAGGTCTTACTTCAATTACATGAACACTGTGGAATTCGATTCTAAGAAGAAAGGGGTTTAACCCATACATACCTCAATTGAGCTTCCTTAAACTCTAAAATATTCCATAATTCTTACCAACTTCAATCTATTGTAGAAATATAACCAATTGAACCAAAATTAGGAAGATGATTATGGTTCTAGCTCATTTGAGCATTTTATCAAACACTAGGTGTGCATAAGGTTTCAAGGTCCTTTAATGGAGGATTCCAACATCGCACAACCCAACCTTTACCTTTTTAGCTCAACAATCTTCCTGCATTCTTTGATAACACATGCAAGAAAATAAAAAACTCTCATACCCAAGAATTATCTTGCTAATTTCCCATTCTTAGACAAAATTTGAAATTGAGGGCTAGGGTGTAGAATCTTACCTCTAGGATGAATACATAGTGAGTTTCCCTTCTTAATCTTCCAAAACTTGAGCAGGAATTGAAGAACAATTATTGAAGAACACCTTCTCACTCTAGGACACTCTCTCTCTCACTCTAAAAATATCAGATTGTAGGCCAAAATGACTTAACCCCTCTCAATACCAGGCCTTGGGGTTATTTAATGAGTTCCCACGTGCGCGGCTGCGGATTTGGCCGCGCATTGGTTGCGCACCTGAGGTAGAAACTCTTAAATATGTGCGGCCGCGTATTGGCCATGCATCTGGCCACGCATATGACACATGTACAGTAAAATGGCTATAACTTTCTGTATACATATCCAAATGACAAACGGTTTTATGCGTTGGAAACTAGATTCAAAGAGATTTAATTTGATAGGTTATACAACATATAAATCTGCATAACTTGAGAATTATGCTCGTTTGAAGCTAGATCTTGTGCATACTCACTTGAAAGTTTATCCCATCATATAATTTTCAACTTGACTTTGCCTTAGGGATCTTCTTAAACCATAAACCATTCTTAATGAACCTCATAAATATATTATCATCATCAATTGATATCACTAAAATTATCAGTCTTGTTCATATCCGAATTAATATAATTAGTACCCGTCAATCTTCTTAATGGTCTTAAAAAACTTCAAAATTTTTTCGGGGTGTTACAGGTTACCAAGGAACGGAGCTAACTGGCCATATCGGCCCGCCCAGATGGAATCCTAGTATCCGCCAGTACTTTGAACATGACCGTCTTCTTCCTGTCAGGGTCCACACTCGGGACGGGGAATTGTCTTTCGAGCTTTGGGCTCGAACTCGGCCCACCTGACCCTAACAGTGCATCCTTTTTCGGGATCTCCAGATGGCCAAAACTGGAGTAGTCTTCTAGCACGCCGACATCTATGCCTTCAAAAAACAAATTAAGAGCCTCACCTGCGACCCGCGAAGTCTCGTTCGGTTTTTTTGTAATAACCCGAGCCTCATCTAAAAGAGGATCAATGTGAGAAGGTGACTCTGGGACGTCAATGATGTAGGCGACCTCTTTCGAAACCGGAGTAGCTTCTTGAGGAGAAGTGGCCACATGTTCCTCCTCGGGATCCCTAGCTGAGAAGGATTCAGTTGTACGATCATCCCCTCTGGCGATTCTAGCTCTTGTGCGGCATCGATCGGCTCGTGGATGACGAACTCCATGTCATCATCCTCGGGGTAGTCCCTGAGCCGATAGATAGATTCAGGGTCTGGGACCCTGGTATGAGTATTTTTTGGTAGGAGTGTCCGAGGAATCAGGGGACCTTTTCTTCTTGGCCTCGGCAGGAGGGTCCGAGGAGTCAGGGGATATGCTCCTAAATTTGATGATGTTTATTCAACGTATATCTGAATTTTACGTTAACATAATTGTCCTCCTGAATAAGACATTTCAATATCCTCGACCCCCTAAGCTATCTCAACCCATGAAAGTATGATATACGTACTCCACGTGAATTTTTCAGTCTACTTGATATTTTTTAAAATAAAATATATATTTGTACATTTTTAAGTCCACTAACTATTTGGATCATCTTTTTCCGATTAAATTTGTAAAAAACTTGGAATAAAATTATTTTGGGTATAATTTTTACTTGGCTAAAGATAATAATATTCTAATCAAATTAATAATCATATTTGGCAGAAAAAAGAATAAATACACGGTTAAAATAAATAAATATTGCATCTAAGAAGATCTAAAAAATATGCAGATGGAACTTTATTATTTTGGCTAAAACTGATAAATTCCAACTAAATAGTTTGCAAATTTGACCCAAAAAATAAATACACAGTTAAAATAAATAATTAATGCGTGAAAAGAAGAAATACACATATTTTTCTAGAAAATAAACTATTTGAATTATGTTACTTTGGCTAAACCTTCTCTTTATTGGTCTAGAATAATGTAGTTTCAGTTGCATATTTGGCCCGGGAAAAAAAAATACATATTGGAACAAATAGCCGTTGTATCTAAAGAACAGAAAAAATGTAATAGGGATAAATATACAATGCATATATTAAAAAAAAAAAAAAAAAGAGAGAGAGAGAGAGAAATACAGTTGAAATTCGCGACACTTTCGACTACGGTAGAGTGACAGTTAAATATAACTCTCAAGTTCTTTTCGTTTTCCGAATGAAGCAGTCGGACATTTGATCAAATAGACAGCTAACTTCTCATCCCACAATTAATCGACTACGGTAGCGAAAACTTTTATGCGCAGATTTTTCTGCTAAAATATTACTTCTACTGTAGTCAAACGTAATTGTATATGATAAAATTAAATTACAAAAATATAAATATGTAGTTTTCGAAATTATGAGAATAGCGACTAAAAATCTATAGTCGGGCGGGGTAGTCATAAAAGGTGAGTTTTTGGTAGTGGAATAAATAAATTATCTTGTATTTGATTATGTAGCAAATATTAATTAAAAAATAACTCACTTGAAAGTTGATATTTTAATTTTTCTTTCCGCTTATGCGCCTAAAAGAGGGTGTATTCGCACTCTTTGCTATAAGCATTTAGAGGAACTAGACTATCAAATTACCAAATTCAAGAATACACTAAATAAAAATCAAGTTTAGAGGGATCTCGATCTATTTTGCCTTAATTTTATTACTAGAGAGCTTATTCATGCTGTTAGTGAATAGTGATTCTAGCTTGGTACTTACTAATTACTTGGCTGCAATTGGTTATCCAAATAATAAAACAAAACAAAAATGTCCGAAATTATGATTAAGCACAACAGTCTGGGCAGAGAAAGGATGTTGGAGTAGGGAGGTATATACGGTCGAAGTAAATTTCAGCCTTGGCATGTCCGGTATGGTTCGAAGGGTGATGTATCGAAGTAAGATCCCGAAGGGGGGACAAACTAACCTCGAACCCGGGGAGGCCGGTCCGTGTCGAGATTGATATCATAATCAAACTCGAACAAGAATCGAACCATGACGCAGGTAGACCTATCGTGCCGATAATCCAAAGACCAACCAACATTGACCTGGAATCAATTCGAGGGATCGAACCAGGATCGGGCTCGAACCAAGATCACAAGTTCGAGCCGAAATCAAGCTCGAACCAAAATCGAGGATTCTAAGCAAGATCGAGCTCGCAGACAAAAGCCGTTGCAATCTCACTAGAGGGAATCTTGGCAGAAATTATGGAAAAACTGACTTATCATGGGTCTCCCACTGAATGTTTATTTTATTATGCTTGGAGCCGAATCCCTCCACTATAAAAGGGCTTGGTTATCATTTCTGTAGGACAGATTTTTCTGAGACTTATATTGTAATGAAAGTATTATATTCCTCTATAGTAAAGAATGGCTCTTCCAGTTTCTTAGATTGATTCTATTTGTCGAATCCTAAGGTTCACTGTTCTTGATTGCCTTGTCCAGATTGCATTCTCTCCAATCTACATTCACATTTTATTTATCCTTGCATATTATATTAAGTTGTGCCATATATCTTCGGAACTGCGTACAAATTCAACTCTATCCATTTTTCGGGTAAATAGTTTGGCGCCCACCGTGGGGCCGAGGATAACAGTGGTCATTTGATACAAATCTAAAAAAGAACACGCCATTGTGCTTCGCACTTATTTCCGAAAACATCTTCAATTTAGGGTCAGCTACGAATAGCCACCGATCGAATGGCTTCACCGATCGATTACGAAGCCGGCCTTCAAGATGAAACCAACAACTTGGCATCACCCGAGGCTCGAATCGAAGTACCCAAAATTCGAGCCGAAATACCACTGTATGTCAATTAACAAATAGCTTTGGATGCGAACCAGCGTTCCGAACCGGAAAGAAGCATTCATGGCGGTACTCGATCTGTAGCCCAAGACACCCAAAACCCAGGAAAAATCGGGGCCAGTTTACGCATGATCTTCGAGATGTTGCAAGCCCAACAAGTAGTGATAGCTCAGCTACAGAGCCAAACTCGCGCACAAAGCAGGCCGGTTTTCAATCCACTTCGAGAAGTCACCCCCAGAACAGAGCCCGCTATAGTGAAATCTAACGAGCAAGAATCGGGGACTACTCCCAGAATCACTAAATTGCTCGAGGAACTCACAAAACGAGTCGAAGCCAATGACGAGAGGGTGGAAATGTACAATGCCAGGGTCGACCAAATCCCGGGGGCTCCACTAATGATAAAGGGGCTTGATTCAAAAAAATTCATATAAAAGCCTTTTCCGTCGAGTGCGGCACCGAAGCCAATCCCCAAAAACTTCCGTATGCCCAAAATTCCCAAATATAACAGTACGACCGATCCTAACGAACATGTCACCTCTTACACATGTGCCATAAAAGGCAACGATTTGGAAGACGATGAGATTGAATCCGTGCTGTTGAAAACGTTCGGGGAGACCCTCTCGAAAGGAGCTATGATCTGGTACCACAATTTACCGCTGAATTCCATTGATTCTTTTGCCATGTTAGCAGATTCATTCGTAAAAGCACATGTTGGTGCCATAAAGGTTGCAACGAGGAAATCAGACATCTTCAAAGTAAAGCAAAGGCAGGGAGAAATGCTGAGGGAATTCGTATCCCGATTTCAAATGGAACGCATGGAATTACCCCCCGGTCACAGACGACTGGGCCGTACAAGCTTTCACCCAAGGGTTGAACGAGCTAAGTTCGATAGCATCACATCGGCTGAAACAAAATTTGATCGAGTATCCAGCGGTAACTTGGGCAGATGTGTACAACCGATATCAATCGAAAATTAGGGTCGAGGATGATCAGTCGGGGGCCCCGCACGGACCCGTTCATCAGAACAAGACAGTTATTAATCAAAAGCAGATCGATAGAGAACAAAGGTCGAACAGAGACCGATATCGACCATACGTCGCAGATCGGGTGAACAACGGTTCAGCACGCAACGCAGTTCGGAACAATCAAAGAATTGATCGAGGACAAAATTCTCGGGGGCTTATGAGTAAGAGCGGCTTCGATAAATATGTCGAGCCTATAGAAGCACCTCGATTATCAGAATATAACTTCAGCGTTGGTGCATCCGCTCTCGTGTCGGCCATCGGATGCATCGAAGACACTAAATGGCCTCGACTAATGCAGACCGATCCTGCCCGAAGAAATCCCAATCAAACGTGTGAATATCATGGTACCCATGGCCACAGAACGGAAGATTGCAAGCAACTAAGAGAGGAAATAGCTCGCTTATTTAACAAACGGCACCTTCGGGAGTTTCTGAGTGATAGGGAAAAGAGCCATTTTAGAAGTAAGGATTTCAGCAAGCAAAACGAGCAAGAAGAATCGCAGCACGTCATCCACATGATCACCGGCGGCATCGATACCCCTCGGGGACCAATGCTTAAACACACTAAAACATCGATGGTGAGGGAAAAGCGATCTCGGACTCAAGATTACGCACCCATGGGGACTCTGTCCTTTGGTGATGGAGATGCAGAGGGGGTCATCCAACCTCATAACGATGCGCTGGTAATATCCGTACTCGTAAATAAAACTAAAATTAAGCGTGTGTTAATCGATCCAGGTAGCTCGGCCAACATCATCCGATTGAAGGTAGTGGAGCAGCTCGGCCTATAGGATCAGATCGTACCCGCAACTCTGGTCCTAAACGGGTTCAATATGGCATGCAAAAACACCAAAGGTGAGATAGTCCTACCAATAAACGTGGCCGGAACCATCCAGGAAATAAAGTTTCACGTGATCAAAAATGATATGAGATATAACGCCCTTTTCGGAAGGCCATGGATCCACAACATGAGAGCTGTGCCTTCGACCCTACACCAGGCCCTCAAATTCCCGACGTCGGGAGGTGTCAAAATGGTGTATGAAGAACAACCAGCCGCGAAAGAAATGTTCATCGTCGACAAAGCTAAACCAGTGTCCTCACTTTCGCCGATAAAAGGATCTGGCTCGGAAGGAGAACGGGACACCAAATAGCAATCACAGACATCGGCTTCAACCCAGCCAGATGACTAGAAAATTGAAGAGAATGGAGATCAAAGGGTCCCTCGATCTTTCGTGATTCCCGATGGCTCCGACGCCCTGAACTCAGGAAGAAACTCGTTCAATTTCTTATCAATAACATCGATTGTTTTTCCTGGTCCCATTTAGATATAACAGGGATCTCGCCGGACATAACGACGCATCAGCTAAGTTTGGACCCCAGGTTTAGACCGGTGAAGCAAAAGAGAAGACCCCAGTCCGATAGAAAGCACGCATTCATAAAGGACGAGGTAACCAAGCTTCTCAAAGTAGGGTCCATTCGGGAGGTGAAATATCCCGAATGGTTAGCCAACATAGTTGTAGTCCCTAAAAAAGGGGACAAACTTAGAATATGCGTGGATTATAAGGATTTGAACAAAGCGTGCCCCAAAGATTCCTTTTCGTTGCCCAATATCGATCGCATGATCGGTGCCACGACCGGCCACGAGATCCTCACTTTTCTCGATGCCTATTCCGGGTATAATCAAATACAGATGAACCTGGAGGACCAGGAAAAAATCTCATTTGTCACCAAATATGGAACGTATTGTTATAATGTGATGCCCTTCGGGCTAAAAATGCAGGGGCTACTTACCAACGCCTAGTGAATAAAATGTTCGAAGAACAAATAGGAAAATCAATGGAAGTTTATATTGATGACATGTTAGTCAAGTCCCTGCGCGCAGAGGACCATTTAATTCATTTGCAGGAAACGTTCGAGATTTTAAGGAAATACAAAATGAAGCTCAACCCCGAGAAATGTGCTTTCGGGGTTGGTTCGGGCAAGTTCCTCAGCTTCATGGTATCACATCGAGGAATAGAGATTAACCCCGATAAAATCAAGGCCATCGAAGACATCATCGTTGTAGACAGCATGAAGGTTGTACAAAGGCTATCAGGTCGGATCGCCGCCTTAAGCCGGTTCATCTCAAGATCATCTGATCGAAGTCATAAATTTTTCTCTCTACTCAAAAAGAAGAACGATTTTTCTTGGACCCCGGAGTGCCAACAAGCATTAGAGGAACTAGAACGATATCTATCAAGCGCACCACTGCTTCACACTCCAAAAATAGATGAGAAACTTTATTTGTACTTGATAGTATCGGAAGTCGCCGTAAGCGGTGTCCTAGTTCGAGAGGAGCAAGGTACGCAATTCCCCATTTATTATACGAGTCGAACCTTAGGGGAGGCGAAAACTAGATATCCGCTCCTAGAAAAGTTGGCGCTTGCACTGATAAGCGCCTCAAGGAAGTTAAGGTCGTACTTTCAATGTCATCCCATATATGTATTGTCCATTTACCCGCTTCGTAATATTTTGCACAAACCCGAGTTATCAGGCCGACTGGCCAAATGGGCCGTCGAACTCAGTGGGTACGATATTGAATATCAACCCTGCACGGCCATCAAGTCTCAAGTTTTAGCAGACTTCGTGGCCGATTTCACACCAGCCCTCATACCCGAAGTCGAAAAAGAACTGTTGAAATCAGGTACATCATCGGGGGTATGGATCCTTTTTACGGACGGGGCTTCGAACGTAAAAGGGTTCGGGCTGGGCATAGTTTTGAAACCACCCACGGGTAGCATTATCAGGCAATCTATTAAAACTATCAGGTTGACTAACAACGAGGCCGAGTATGAAGCCATGATTGCAGGTCTCAAGCTAGCTAGAAACTTGGGAGCAGAAGTCATCGAAGCCAACTGCGACTCCTTGCTGGTGGTGAGTCAAGTAAACAAAACCTTCGAAGTTCAAGAAGGTAGAATGCAGAGGTATTTAGATAAACTGCTTATCACTTTGCGCCATTTCAAACAATGGACTTTACGGCATGTACCACGGGAACAGAATAACGAGGCCGACGCGCTTGCGAATTTGGGGTCATCGGTCGAGGTAGATGATACGGGCTCGGGGAATGTTGTTCAACTTTCGAGATCGGTAATCGAAGAAGGTCATGCCGAAATAAATTCTACAAGCTTAACCTGGGATTGGAGAAACAAGTATATTGAATATTTGAAAAGCGGAAAACTCCCATCAGACCCTAAAGATTCCAGAACCCTACTGACCAAAGCTGCTCGATTCACTCTGGCTTTAGACAGAACACTGTACCGAAGAATGTTCGATGGACCGTTGGCGGTATGCTTGGGTCCGGGAGATGTCGATTACGTCCTACGGGATGTGCATGAGGGTACTTGCGGGAATCACTCTGGAGCAGGCACATTAGTCCAAAAAATAATCAGAGCAGGGTATTATTGGATCGATATGGGCAAAGATACGAAGGAATTTATTCATAAATGTGACAAATGTCAAAGGTTCGCACCAATGATCCACCAACCCAGAGAGCAACTCCACTCGGTCCTATCCCCGTGGCCATTCATGAAATGGGGAATGGATATCGTTGGCCCTCTGCCATCGACCCCAGGTAAAGCCAAATTTATTTTATTTATGACTGACTATTTTTCTAAATGGGTTGAAGCGCAGGCGTTCGAGAAAATAAGAGAGAAAGAAGTTATAGACTTTATTTGGGATCATATCATATGTCGGTTCCGGATACCCGCCGAAATAGTATGTGATAATGGAAAACAATTCGTTGGCGGCAAAGTAACAAGATTCCTCGAAGACCACAAGATAAGAAGGATATTGTTGACGCCATACCACCCAGTGGGAATGGGCAGGCCGAATCAACAAATAAAACTGTCATTCAAAACTTAAAGAAGAGGTTGAACGACGCTAAAGGGAGATGGAGAGAAATCCTGCCTGAAGTCCTTTGGGCATATCGGACAACGTCAAAATCCAGTACGGGGGCGACCCCGTTCTCATTAGTATATGGATCCGAAGCATTGATACCAATCGAGGTTGGTGAACCCAGTGCCAGATTTTGATTCGCGATGGAAGAATCAAATAACGAGGCTATGAATACAAGCCTCGAACTATCGGACGAAAGGCGAGAAGTTGCCCTCGTCCGAATGGCCGCCCAAAAGCAGCGAATCGAAAGATATTATAATCGAAGAACCAAGCTCCGCCATTTCAAGCCTGGGGACTTAGTGTTGAGAAAAATTACCATCAATACCCAAAATCCGAATGAAGGGAAGCTAGGACCAAATTGGGAAGGACCATATCAGGTACTCGAGGACATCGGAAATGGGTCATACAGGATCGGCGTTATAAACGGCAAACAGCTATCAAGCAGCTGGAATGTATCACATCTAAAACGGTACTACTGTTAAGGTACAACCTTTTCATATTCGTTTATATCTCGAAACTGACCCCTGCAGAAGTCCGAACAAGGGACGGATCTCTCGCCAAAAAATCACGTGTTGCACTCTTTTTTCCTTAGATCGGTTTTATCCCAAATGGGTTTTTCGGCAAGGTTTTTAATGAGGCAACCATTGATCGTGCAGCATTTATAGCAATATCCGAGGTCCCACAAGAAAGTTATTTCACAGCAACAGGGTCCCAATAGGAAAACTGTAAAGAGCCAAATGGTCGAAGCGAACCATGCTCATATAGATTGGCCCGAACCCAGGCGTGTAATAACGTGCGAAGAAAGTTCTCTTTTTTATCGGCATCTTATATCCAATGAAAATTCCTCTATTTTGAGATTTATTGTGCAATCAGAATTAAGATACAATTCGACCATTAAGCCTACGGGCTACACTACTTCGAGTTCGAATCATTCACTCGACCAAGCCTACGGGCTATTTTTTATTTCGAGTTCGAGCAAACACTCACTCGACCAAGCCTACGGGCTATTTTTTATTTCGAGTTCGAGCAAACACTCGACCAAGCATATGGGCTATTTTTTATTTCGAGTTCGAGCAAACACTCACTCAACCATTAAGCCTACGAGCTACATTAATTCGAGTTCGAATCATTCACTCGACCAAGCCTACGGGCTATTTTTTATTTCGAGTTCGAGCAAATACTCACTCGACCATTAAGCCTACGGGCTAGATTAATTCGAGTTCGAATCATTCACTCGACCAAGCCTACAGGCTATTTTTTATTTCGAGTTCGAGCAAACACTCACTCGACCATTAAGCCTACGGGCTACATTAATTCGAGTTCGAATCATTCACTCGACCAAGCCTACGGGCTACATTAATTCGAGTTTGAATCATTCACTCGACTTACCCTACGGGCTACATTTTTGAGTCCGAGCAAACACTCGCTCGATCATCACGCCCACGGGCTATATTTCTTCAAGATCGAATCATTGACAACTAATAAGCCTAAAGGGCTATATTGCCCCAAGTTTGAGTAATCGCTCGCTCGGTTACAGAGACTACGAGGTCCAAATTTGATTAAGTTGTTTAAAACATTATGGAAACATTCATAAGGCGAATAACGTCCTCGCAAGACGGGAAACAAAAACAGAAGCAAGTCGGCGAAAGGGGAGATATGCCTATACACAAATTTATCTGCATGGGTGATTACAACGTAAAAACTAAGAACTAAATTTCTTGACCGGGAGAGGTCTCTTCTTTATCAGGTTCCCCCCCCCCCCCCCCTCCGTTTTCGGATCCGCTCTTGCTCCCATCGTCGTCATCACCATCATAAACCAGAGCTTCAGCATCAGCTTCGAGTTCTTTTGCCCTTTTTATCTTTTCCGCGAAATCGAATCCGCGAGCATGAATCTCCTTGAGAGTTTCCCTTTTGGATCGGCACTTAGCAAGTTCGGCGACCCAATGCGCTCGACTATCGGTGAATTTGGCTGCCTCTCTTGTCTGGACTTGGGCAGCTTCAGCATCGGGCCGATAGACATCAACAAGCGTATCCGCATCAGCCTTTGCCTTTTCAGCATCGGATTCGGCCTTGGCGAGTACAGAGGCCAACCGAGCCTCAAGCTCCTCAATTCTTCTTGCTTGAACCAGGCCTTTTTCCTTCATTTTCTGAAGTTGGGTTTTAGACGACGATAACTGGGCTCGAGCAGTCTCTTTTTCTGCAGCAAAGCGGTCCATACCTTCTTTCCACCGCAAGGACTCCATCCTTATCACATCGACCTCCTCACGAAGTTTCCCGATCATCTCGATTTTTTGCTGCAGCTGTGAGACCGAAATGTTAGCTATCGTTCCGGTATCAAGCCCATAGGCTTTCAAAAGCATCATTACCTGCTCAGACAAATCATTCTGATCTCGATAAGCCTTGGCTAGCTCACCTCGGAGGTCTTTTATTTCCTCCTCTCTTTGCCCTAAGGAAAGTCTAAGGGAGTTCCTCTCGTCAGTAGCGCGGTGTAGGTCAGCTGCATATCGATGCAACTCATTCTAGGAGCGAGAACATTGTTCTCGATGGACTGCCGTAGCCTACAAAGAAACAAGAAGTGAAGTTAACGAAAAACGAACATAAAGGCAGTACTAACAAAAAAAAATTTAAAGGCTCACCTGATTCAAAGCCTGCCGCAATCCGTGAAAAAGATCTGATTCATCACCGGCACCAACAACGTCCTCGATACCGGTAAACAGGTCACGAAACGGATTTTCTTCATCATGAGGCCTATCTAGATCGAGGGCTCCCAAAGCTTGAGCTTCCCGAATCACCCCTGCGGAAAAAGCGGGAAAGGTAGGCGAATCCTCGATCGCTGCTGCCCCACATGACTCGCTTGGAGCGTTCCCCTCGGCTCGGAGGGGTTCGAGGGGCTCTTCGATTGTGACCCCTGCCGGTTGACTCCGATGAGAGGCATCTTCGACATCCGATAGTTTGGGGACTCTACCTGAATCTTTCTCCGATATATCTTCAGTTCGAGGCGGAGCCCCATAGAGCATCATCGATCCAGCCGGCGATGAGGCATCGGTGGCTCTCTTCGTTTGGACCGCCAGCGCGGACTCATTGTCCTCTTCTTCTTCTTCTTCTTCATCATCATCATCCCTTAGACGCAAAACGGATTCCACGGTCAAAGGAATGACATTCTTGTTCGGCTTACGAGCCGTCCTCTTCTTCGATTTTGGATATTCGGGAACCGAGGCTCTCTTCCTTTTATTTTCCTTCACTGGCTTTGGGACAGAGGTCGAAACATTCTCTTCATTGGACAGAGGCCTCAAGACCGCGTCTTTACCCTAACCTGCATATGGGAAACCTTATAAAAAATATTTTGAGAAACGCCTCGTTCGGATCGTCAGAGTCCGAGAAATGAGCTTACCATGATTTTTGGCCTCCCACCGACCCTTTGACAAATCACGCCATGAGCGCTCGGCGTATGTGGAGGTCGAAACAAGAGCCCGTACCCAGTTCTTGAGATCGGGAACCGCTCCGGGCATCCAGGGAACCGCTACATCACAAAAGGAGGAGTGTCGATAAGAGAATAAATGGAAGAACAAAATAGAAGCAACAACAAGATCACACTTACGTTTCATAATACACTCCTCGGGAAAGGGCATCTTTTCAGTCGGGATCAGGTCCGAAGTCCTTATTCGAACGAACCTGCCCATCCAACCCTGGTCCCTGTCCTCGTCAATACTCGAGAACAGAGCCTTGGTAGCCCGATGCTGGAGTTTTATTAACCCTCCTCAAAAAAGTCGGGGACGGTACAGCCGGATAAGATGATCGAGGGTAAACGACATCCCCTCGATTTTGCTCACAAAATATCGGATCAGGATAACGATCCGCCACAAAGAAGGATGGACCTGGCCTAAGGTTACCTGATATTGTCGACAGAAGTCAATAATGACGGAATCGAGGGGACCCAAAGTGAAAGGGTAAGTATATACGTTCAAAAACCCTTTCACGTAAGAAGTGATATCTTCGTCACGGGTAGGTATTATTACTTCTTTTTCATCCCAATTGCAATCCTTCTTTAACAGATCGAGGTGCTTCTCGGTTATCGAACACATGTACCTCGATACCGGCTCACACCGGCCAGGGACCGATGAACCTTATCAACCTTAAAATCTGAAGTAAGGGCTCATGCCCCGGGAACACACTCCTCAGGCCGTGGTTCTGCTGGTGCCTCATCGGCGACACACTGTGAAGATGAAGCCTTCTCTTTCTGAGGAATGGTTTGCGATGTTTTCGCCATTTTTAAATTCAAAAGTAAGGAATAGAAGAAAGTGATAGAGATTTGGTAGAATTGAAGAGGGGTTTTTTCGGAAAGAAATCACAGTTTTACTGGTAAGTTGGAAAGTACGAAGAAGAACTTGGGAAATTTTGGAAGATAGAAGATGTAAAAATGGTAAAAGATAAAAATAAGGGTTATTTATAGGTTCAAACGATGGCGGTTCAGTATCAGCAGTGGCCGACCAGATGCGTCATGGTCGAACCCGATGGAAACGATAAGATATAATCCGATCGAGCTGTTGAAAATCATATCGTTTCTCGCCATATTCTTTCTGAGAAACGAGGGACTATCTGTATACGGTCGAAATAGATTTCAGCCTTGGCATGTCCGGTATGGTTCGAAGGGTGATGTATCGAAGTAAGATCCCGAAGGGGGACGAACTAACCTCGAACCCGGGGAGGCCGGTCCGTGTCGAGATCGATATCATAATCAAACTCGAACAAGAATTGAACCATGACGCAGGTAGACCTATCGTGTCGATAATCCAAAGATCAACCAACATTGACCTGGAATCAATTCGAGGGATCGAACCAGGATCGGGCTCGAACCAAGATCACAAGTTCGAGCCGAAATCAAGCTCGAACCAAAATCGAGGATTCTAAGCGAGATCGAGCTCGCAGACAAAAGCCGTTGCAATCCCACTAGAGGGAATCTTGGCAGAAATTATGAAAAAGCTGACTTATCATGGGTTTCCCACTGAATGTTTATTTTATTATGCTTGGAGCCGAATCCCTCCACTATAAAAGATCTTGGTTATCATTTTTGTAGGACAGATTTTTCTGAGACTTATATTGTAATGAAAGTATTATATTCCTCTACAGTAAAGAATGGCTCTTCCAGTTTCTTAGATTGATTCTATTTGTCGAATCCTAAGGTTCACTGTTCTTGATTGCCTTGTCCAGATTGCATTCTCTCCAATCTACATTCATATTTTATTTATCCTTGTATATTGTATTAAGTTGCGCCACATATCTTCGGAACTGCGTACAAATTCAACTCTATTCATTTTTCGGGTAAACGGGAGGGTATCCTAAAGTTTTAAATAAGAGAGTATTGCTTACATTTGGCATTTGGTCACGAGAATGTGGGAAGAAAACAGTTGGGACTGCTTTCCACTTTAAAATTACATATTTCTTTCGTTGTACTATTATATATTGCTTAAAAATTTATTTGTGTTTAGTGTTTACGCAAAAACTTATTAATTTGTTATATTAAGTGACAAAATGCAATGAAATTGTGTTTTAATTATGTATGATTTAGCGATAACAGTGTACATAAAGAACATATTACTTATATATTTATTGATTTGCTATAAATATGTATATGAATAACTTTTTATTTCTAATGAGTTATATTAATTCATTTATCGATATAAAAGGACAATTACATAGAAGTAACACAGTATGCATGAGTAAAAAATTTAGAAGATTGAGTAGCCTATTGAAGATAGTGAAATTAGGTGTAAAAAGTTTTTACAAATCGTCAATGTATAAAATATACATTACAATTACAAAAACCGTAAAAATTAAACGAAAAGTACAATTTTATGTCCTGCATTCATCTCCCGCTCAGCACAATACTTGCACATACACACACCCACGTATCTATTCCCTCATACATATATGTCATCATTTAAAAAGACATATCCATGAATTTCTTTTTCTTTGTTGTTTTTAGTGTATTACGTGGAGTTTCATGCTTCTCTGAACACTTTAGAAATTCTATTTAAAAATTAAAAATTTAATAATTAATTTTCTTATTTATTTATTTATTTGATTTTCAAATAAGGCCGATGACTAACCTCCAGTCCACTACCTACCTGTTGAGTTTTCTCCTCATTCAATAAACAATCCAAAAATAACTTAGCACATTAAGATGTTTTCGGTGACCAAACAATATTCAATTACTTGAGGGGAAGTAAAAGAAAATTAAGGAGCATATAAAAAAGAAAATTCGGCAACTGACTATATTCAAACAGAAATATGCAGAGAAAGCAGAATTTTTTTTCTGATTCATCTATAGTTCATTCTGTGGTCAAACTCCAAAGGAAGACTTGAGAAGAATTAATTAGTAATGAAAGCATTCCAAGTACGCGTGAGAGGACATTTATTCTTGGTACCTTCCTATATAAGGACAACAGACCATTTTTACGATCATAAACTTTAACGTTATTAGCACAAAGTCACTGTACTTTTGAAATAAAAGGTTCAAGAATTTAGTATTTCACATACACATGTATATAATTATTAATTAAGGAGAGAATTGTGGGGTCTAGTACCATAATCAAACAAAGAAAAAGGGAATCAGTAGGTGGCACCGAAACGTATTTTTTGACCAAAATTAGTTTTTGATTACGACACTTTTTCCTATAAATAGAAGCCTTCAGCTTCTCATTTTACACATCAATCTCAGAGGAAAAATATATCTGAGAGTTAGAAAGAAAGAGTGAGGTTTCACAGACAGGGTATAATAAAATAGTCTGTGAGAAAAATAGAGGGTGAGCGATATTGTAGTGAGGTGGGAATATCAAAATAGAGTTATTTCTTTTGAGTGTTGTAGTGATCTTGAAAGTATTTTTACTCGGACCTACAAAGTATAAAATTTCTTACTATAGTGATATCAGTTGCTCGTCTCGGGGCCGTGGTTTTTTTTCTTATTTAAAAGGGTTTTCCACGTAAAAATTTTGATGTCGTAGTCACTCTTTTATTCTTGTTAATTACCGTATCTCGGTGCTACGTTATTATTCCGCTTTTATTACTGTGAATATTATTTATGTAGGGAGTTTATTCCCAACAACTGGTATCAGAGCACAGGTTCTGCTCGTTCACAGAAATACTATTCACTGTCGGTAGTACTATACTCGGTGAAAAATAAAAATGTCCGGAGTAAAGTACGAGGTAGCAAAATTTAATGGAGATAGCGGTTTCTCAACATGCCAAAGAAGGATGAGAGATTTGCTCATCCAACAAGGATTACACAAGGTACTAGATGCTGATGCCAAAATACCTGATACCATGAAAGCTGAGGATTGGGCTGACTTGGATGAAAGGGCTGCTAGTGTAATCAGGTTGCACTTATCAGATGATGTGAAAAATAACATCATTGATGAAGACACCGCATGCGGCATTTGGGCAAGGTTGGAAAGCCTATACATGTCCAAAACGCTAACAAATAAATTGTACCTGAAGAAACAACTATACGCCCTACACATGGGTGAAGGTACGAATTTTTTTGTCACATTTAAATATGTTTAACGGACTAATCACACAGCTAGCCAATCTCGGAGTGAAAATCGAGGAAGAAGATAAAGCCATCTTTCTGTTGAACTCGTTGCCATCTTCGTACGATAATCTAGCAATAACCATCATGCACGGTAAGACTACCATTGAGTTAAAAGATGTCACATCTGCTCTTTTACTCAATGAGAAGATGAGAAAGAAGCCTGAAAATCAAGGACATGCTCTCATCACAGAAGGTAGAGGCAGGAGTTATCAAAGGAGTTCGAGCAACTATGGTAGATCCGGAGCTCGTGAGAAGTCTAAGAACCGATCCAAATCAAGAGCTAGGAATTGCTACAATTGTGATCAACCAGGTCACTTCAAAAGAGATTGCCCAAATCCGAGGAAGGGCAAAGGTGAAACTAGTGGCCAGAAGAATGACGACAACACAGCCGCCATGGTGCAAAACAATGATAATGTTGTCCTCTGTATAAACGAGGAAGAGGAATGCATGCACTTATCAGGTCCAGAGTCGGAATGGGTGATTGATACAGCAGCATCTTACCATGCCACACCGGTAAGAGATCTTTTTTGCAGATATATAGCAGGTGATTTCGGCCTTGTGAGAATGGGTAACACAAGTTACTCAAAGATTGCGGGTATTGGTGATATTTTTATCAAGACAAATGTCGAATGCACATTGGTTCTGAAGGACGTGCGACATGTACCTGATTTGCGGATGAACTTGATCTCGGAAATTGCTTTAGACCGAGATGGATACGAGAACTATTTTGCAAATTAAAAGTAGAGACTCACCAAAGGATCATTGGTGATTGCAAAGGGAGTTGCTCATGGCACATTGTACAGGAGAAATGAAATATGCCAAGGTGAATTGAACGCGGCACAAGATGAGATTTCTGCAGATTTGTGGCACAAAAAAATGGGTCATATGAGCAAGAAGGGATTGCAGATTCTTGCCAAGAAAGCACTAATTTCTTATGCCAAAAGTACAACGGTAAAACCCTGTGACTACTATTTATTTGGTAAGCAGCATAGAGTCTCATTTCATACATCGTCTGAAAGAAAATTGAATATACTTGATTTGGTATATTCTGATGTTTGTAGTCCAATGGAAATTGAATCGATGGGCGGTAACAAATATTTTATTACTTTTATTGATGATGCTTCACGAAAATTATGGGTTTATATTTTGAAAATCAAATATCAAGTATTTCAAGTTTTCCAGAAGTTTCATGCTATGGTGGAAAGGGAGACAGGCCAAAAGCTAAAGCGTCTCCGAAATGACAATGAAGGTGAGTACACTTCATGGTAGTTTGAAGAGTACTGTTCAAACCATGGGATCAGACATGAAAAGACAGTTCCTGGAACCCCACAACACAATGGCGTAGCCGAAAGGATGAACCGCACCATTGTGGAGAAGGTGAGAAGCATGCTCAGAATGGCTAAACTGCCTAAGTCATTCTGGGGTGAAGCAGTTCAGATAGCCCGTTACCTGATCAATAGGAGTCCATCAGTTCCGTTGGCATTTGATATCCCAGAGAGAGTTTGGACCAACAAGGAGGTATCCTAATCACATGTAAAGGTGTTCGGTTGTAGAGCTTTTGCACATGTACCAAAGGAGCAGAGAACAAAGCTTAATGATAAATATGTTCCTTGCATATTCATCGGATATGGAGATGAAGAATTCGAATACAGATTGTGAGATCCTGTAAAGAAGAAGGTTATCAGAAGCAGAGATGTAGTCTTCCGAGAAAGTGAAGTTGGAACTGCTGATGATATGCCAGAGAAGGCCAAGAATGGTATAATTCCTAACCTTGTTACTATTCCTTATACTTCTAACAATCCCACAAGTACAGAAAGTACGACCGACGAGGTTGCCGAGCAGGGGGAGCAACCTGGTGAGATTATTGAGCAGGGGGAGCAACTTGATGATGACGTCGAGCAAGTGGATCACCCCATTCAGAGAGAAGAACAACCTCAACCTCTGAGGAGATCAGAAAGGCCAAGGGTAGAGTCATGCAGGTACCTTCCACGGAGTATGTCCTCATCAGTGATAAGGGGGAGCCACAAAGTCTTAAGGAGGTGATGTCCCATCCAGAAAAGAACCAGTTGATGAAAGCCATGCAAGAGGAGATGGAATCTTTGCAGAAAAATGGCACGTACAAGCTGGTTGAACTTCCAAAGGGTAAAAGACCACTCAAATGTAAGTGAGTCTTTAAACTCAAGAAAGATGGAAATGGCAAGCTGGTCAGATACAAAGCTCGATTGGTGGTAAAAGGCTTCGAGCAGAAGAAAGGTATTGATTTTGATGAAATTTTCTCACATGTTGTCAAAATGACTTATATTCGAACAATCTTGAGCTTAGCAGCTAGCCTAGATCTTGAAGTTGAGCAGTTGGACGTGAAAACTGCATTTCTTCACGGAGATTTGGAAGAGGAGATATATATGGAGCAACCAGAAGGATTTGAAGTAGCTGAAAGAAAACACATGGTGTGCAAATTGAATAAGAGTCTTTATGGGTTAAAGCAGGCACCAAGGCAGTGGTACAAGAAGTTTGACTCATTCATGAAAAGTCAAACTTACACAAAGACATATTCTGATCCATGTGTATACTTCAAAAGATTTTCTAAAAATAACTTTATTATATTGTTGTTGTATGTAGATGACATGTTAATTGTAGGAAAAGACAAGGGGTTGATCGCAAAGTTGAAGGGAGATTTGTCCAAGTCATTTGATATAAAGGACTTGGGCCCAGCACAATAAATTTTGGGTATGAAGATAGTTCGAAAGCGAACAAGCAGAAAGTTGTGGTTGTCTCAGGAGAAGTACATTGAACATGTACTAGAACGCTTCGACATGAAGAATGCTAAGCCAGTCAGCACACCTCTTGCTAGTCATCTAAAGTTGAGCAAGAATATGTGTCCTACAAGTGTGGAGGAGAAAGGGAACATGGCTAGAGTTCCTTATTCTTCAGCAGTCGGAAGCTTGATGTATGCAATGGTATGTACCAAACCTGATATTGCTCATGCAGCTGGTGTTGTTAGCAGATTCCTTGAAAATCCTGGAAAGGAACATTGGGAAGCAGTCAAGTGGATACTCAGGTACCTGAGAGGTAGCACGGGAGATTGTTTGTGCTTTGGAGGATCTCATCCAATCTTGAAGGGTTATACAAATGCTGATATGGAAGGTGACATTGATAACAGAAAATTCACTACTGGATATTTGTTTACATTTTCAGGGGGAGCTATATCATGGCAGTCTAAATTGCGGAAGTGTGTTGCACTTTCAACAACTGAAGCAGAGTACATTGCCGCTACAGAAGCTGGCACGGAGATGGTATGGCTCAAGCGGTTTCTTCAAGAGCTGGAATTGCATCAAAAGGAGTATGTCGTCTATTGTGACAGTCAAAGTGCAATATACTTGAGCAAGAACTCCATGTACCATGCAAGAACAAAGCATATAGATGTGAGATATCATTGGATTCGTGAGCATGTGGAGAACGAATCTTTACAGGTTAAAAAGATTCACACGAGTGAAAATCCTGCTGATATGATGATCAAGGTGGTGCCAGGAGACAAGTTCGAGCTATGCAAAGAACTTGTCGGCATGCACTCAAGCTAAAAGTCCGGTGCTACCTCCTTCAGGTGAATGAGTCTGGAGGGGGAGATTTGTGGGGTCCAGTACCATAATCAAACAAAGAAAAAGGGGGATTGTGGGGTGGATCCCCATAATGAAGAAAGAAGAAAAAGGTTGTGGGGTCCATCCCCATAATGAAGAAGAAAAATCTGCAAGATGCCAAATTAGTAGTTGGCACCGAAACGCGTTTTTTGACCAAAATTATTTTTTGGTTACGACACTTATTCATATAAATAGAAGCCTTCAGATTCTCATTTTACACACCAATCTCAGAGGAAAAATATATTTGAGAATTAGAAAGAAAGAGTGAGGTTTCACAGACAGGGTATAAGAAAATAGTCTGTGAGAAAAATAGAGAGTGAGCGATATTGTAGTGAGGTAGGAATATCAAAAGAGGGTTATTTCTTTTGAGTGTTGTAGTGGTCTTTGGAGTATTTTTACTCGGACCTACAAAGTGTAAAATTCCTTGCTATAGTGATATCAGTTGATCGTCTCGGGGCAGTTTTTTTTTCCCTTATTCTAAAGGGTTTGCCACGTAAAATTTTTGGTGTCGTAGTCACTCTTTTATTCTTGTTAATTACCGTATCTCAGTGCTAAGTTATTATTCCGCTTTTATTACTGTGAATATTATTTTTGTAGGGGGTTTATTCCCAACAAGAATTAGTAAGAAGTTTGTTGACTAGGCAATTAATTTCTTTTTCCACTACGTACTGAAAGCTAATTAAAGACGTGTTAAAGTGAAATATATATAAAACACGTACGCCAAAAGTACTTGTCACTTATTAGTAGTATTGCTCCTAATTACAGGCTACTATATATAGAAGTTAACACTTAACAGTTAGGTGAACTTTAATAGACTAAGAAATTAATCACCCGACCCAATCCATGATTACTGGCAGCTTGAATATCATCTTCAGGAAGGAAGGGGCAATTCCAGACAATTTTAGCTATGTTAGTTTTTCATGCATTTGCTGTAATAATTTTATGGTTACAGCTCTGAAGATGCAATTTATTTGGTGACGGGATCATAATTTTTTGTAACGGTATTTTTTAAACAGATCAAGATTGAAGCCTATTGTAACTTCAACTTAGAACTTTTGCCAAATGCTAACATCACGCGGAGTCACGGAGATATATACACACATATAACCGGATAATTACTTATTGATGTTTATGCTAAATCAAATATTTTAATTTTATTAATCAAAAACTAAAGTGTATATATATATATATATATATATATATATATATATATATATATATATATATATAAAACCCAATGATGCTTAAGTGAAAAATATGTGTGTAAAAGATATGTCTTGCATTTATTAGTTAGATGTAAAATATGTGAAAAATATAAATTGCATTTATAAGTGAAAAATATGTGTATGAAAGAATTACATATATTTCTGCGTACCATTTCGAAGGACAAAATATATATCCTACAATCAAGTCAATGTGTGATACTTCCATTTGAACTTATTTTTGTTAATCAAACAATTAATATGAAACTAGTTTAGTATTAAACACTTAATGAAATACAATTATCGAAAGAGAAGGTTAGGAAGAAATATTTCTCCAAAAGGTTACAGCATTCAACAAACGCACTCATAAATTTGAAAGCAACTTTGGCAATATCTACTGTCTACATGAAGTTCACACCAACTACCTACTCAACTCAAAACTAACAGATTGTAAGGATAATAACTTAAATGGTAAGTTGATTGTTAAAAAGAAACAGAGTCTAAGAAGAAAGTAGAAATGCATAAATAGATGACCATTTTAAGCATTACACTACCATTAAGGAAACTGGGATTAAACTTCTTTGATACCAACAGCTGCTCCTGCTCCAAAAAGGCTCAGTTTTTAACCCAAAAAGGAAAGAAAGGCAGAGCACAATACTTTCACAAATCTATCAAAGTCCAAGCTGCCTATGTAAACATGATGATTTTCCAAACAAGAAAGAAAAATGGGGAAACAAAGTTCTGAGAGAAGATGTTTCTTAATCTCTCTCTATTGCGGCTGTGCATGAGATGACTTATATTCCAGCATCTCAGCCTTGTATCTCGCCTTATCTCTCACACCTTTTTCCTGATAAACCTGCATTACGAGCAACACATATTGAAGTTGAGTATCAGCTGAGAATTGATCCCCATTTTCCTCTTCAGCATCAAATGTATTTACTGCGATATTTTAATAACTCCAAAAGTTGTCTCTGTCATACTGCGGACATATCTAAGAATGTCATTTTGCTAATTTTGAGTCTACAGCAGAATTTGCAACCAAAGACAACCTTAAATTAAACCAGACACCCTCTCGCCCCAAGGAACAATCAGCTGATGACTTATGAAGCAACCACCCTGGTTAAGGTCTTTTTACTGAAAAGAGGCAACTTTTGACATTTGGAATCATAAAATGCACACAATTATTCAGTGACAAAGGTGGTTAAATACAACATAAAAGCAACTATGCCTTCAAAAAACAATCAACTATGATTCTGCTTAAAAGTCACACAGAGAACAAGCAAATAAAGAATAGGATATTTACACAGTTACTGTATAATAGACAGTAGCAACATGTAAATTATCTCCAGGTACAAAATTAAATCCTCATTTCCCTATTATTTTTATCCGCAAAAAAGGAAAAAAGGTTTACTAAAACGATTCCAGCCTTCAGATGCAGTTTGTACACATAAAAGTAAGCAATAAACAAAAAAAGTGAAAGTTTAATATGTCAAGCCATTTTATCCAACCTGTTTCTCGGCCTCTGTAAGTCGACTCCAAAGAAGTCCAATCCTTTTGCTGATAGCTCTCTCTTGCCCCTGATATGAAGGTTTCAGCCTGGCATAATGCTCAGCAAAGAAAAAATTATAACCACTTCGATTTGACTTGGGTCGAGAGGGGTCCTTCAAAGCCAACTTGCGTCTTTTCCTGATCCGTTGGGAAGGCTTAGCTGAAGTATTAACCCTTTGGGACTGATGTGGCAATGCAGGTGTATGATAAAGCACACCACTTAAATTCTCCGAGCCCAGGTTCACAGTGATTACGTAACCATAATCAAACTTTGCATCAATGGTTCCAATCAGTGAACTTCCAGCCTCCAGATTATAACTCACTACAGTTACAAGAACCATAAAGTTGTATAACGATGACACAAGCTAAGTATGTCTATCCACTATAAAACAGGACATTACAAAATACAAAGGAGCTAAAAGGGAAAACATATGAAAGCCAAGTTGCAGGAGAGAAAAGAAATCTCCGTACAAGGAATATCAAGTTTCAATACTTCTTTGTTGTAGCTCTCTTAAAATTTCAAACAAATAAAAGGTAAGACATTCTCTAACATGTTATACCAAACTAATGGGGCATAAAGAAACATACACCGGAGGAAGGATCTCATGATAGAAAATTAAAGTCTTAAAAGATTGGAAGCACACCTGAACATTGATTCGTAGCAGCACTATCATTGTTAGCATGTTCAGCGGCAGAGTCAGTTACATTTCTATTTGCAAGATCTGCAGAACATATAGAAGAAGTGTCCCCAGTTTTTATTTTTATAACAAAAACTTTAAAACAACAAATACAGGTAATTGATTGCAAAAGTGTCATGATACCAGCCACAGAGACAGAAGGTTCTTCTTTCCGAAAGTAATAAACCTGCTCGAAATGATAAAGCATGGATAGATAGTACTTCCGCAAGACAAATGATGCACTGGTCACAGAAGATGGAAATCTGAATATTCCTTTCACCTCCCCCCATTTTCGCTCTCTAATAACCTGCAGCAAGTTCCCAATATAAAACCCGAGTGAACTCCAAATCACATTAGACCAACCATGTTGAAGGCGGACAAATTATTTTAGTCCTGATAAAGAAAAAAAGTAGGTTGGAGAATGTCAAAGCAGCAATAATTTCACTGAATTAGGTTTGAGAATATCAAAGAAGAAAGGACTTTAGAAAAGTGTCAATTTTATTAATTTTTGTTCAGGCAGTTCGCAAATACACAGTTTTATTTCTAAGAGAGAAGGGGTTGTTTGGTTTAAGGAATAAGGATATTTATTCCCAGTACAAAATTCAGTATTACTTATATAGCGTTTGGTTTTCAATATTAAACTTTTCATTACTAATATAATCTCCATATAACTGATGGAGCATTTGGTCTCCGATATTAAGCTCCACATAAGTACTAAACTCTCCATAAGTTATGCGGCGCTTAATATCAGAAACACTGTACCGATCAACGAAAAGAATATCAGAGAACAATGTATCATTAATACTGGTATAACTTATGCAGAATCCATGTATTATTTTATACGAGATAGAATGTAGAGTAAGAATACATGTATTAGCAATACATCAACAAGAGTATTTAAATATAAAAATGCCCAGAAAGTAGGCAATCAAACATAACAATCCTCATTTTATTATTCGCGGTTCTATTTCACATATTGTTTTCACTGCCGCATAACAATTCTTACATGATTATTCACCACATAAACAATTCCTACATTATAATCCCTACATAACTAAGCCTCAAACCAGACGACCCCAAAGCGTATATTCTAGATTTTGGCACCGCTGAGAAAGACAAAGTAATTTGATTCTGCAAGTGACCCTTTGAATCCTACCCTCTCAGATATGCATCAATGTCCTTTTCTTTTTTTTTTTTTTTGATAAAGTAGATATGCATCAATGTCCTTGTAATTGAAAGTTAAGTTGCCTCAAACGCCAAGAGGTTGCTGAAGTGGTGATGAGTATGACCTTGATGGATAGGTGCCTAATTTATGAATTTCAAGGTGCAATATCCATTGAGTGAAACTCCTTGGAACCGGCTCTACAACCAAGGATGAGTTACCCTTTTTATATGAATAGCCACCCTCATGTTTGAGCCTAGTCCAAAGTTGTGTTTTGTATATACTAGTCTATTATTAGTTGACGATGAATGGGGACAGATTTTGAAGAAATAGCAATCCCTGAGGATCCTCATGATGGAAGGTCGCATCTCTTTTTTGTTTTCTCATCTTTTCTCCCCTTTATCCTCACTCTAATGCTACAACAAACAGCTGCTATATATATAAGATATCACCCAAATTCCCACTATTTATCCTAAGAAATCTCCGACCTCAGTAGTTATAGCAGTTACCAGGTCACACATGTGCATGCAAGACTAAGCATATCTATAATACATTAAAAGCACGAAAACCCTTAGCAAAATGTCGTTCGTCTTTTTTACCCCTTTAAAATAGAGTTCACACTAGACAAAATAGTCATTTAATTATCTTCCTATATATAGTATTAATCATTCAATTTATGTTCCTAATATTTAGAAATACTCATTTAATTACTTTCCTATTTAGGACCTTGATTTAGAAAAGTGAAAAACACATTCCTAAAATTCCTACCATAACTAAATGAGAAACGTACGTTTTAGAGAAGGAACTAAAATGTCTTCAATTCCTAAAATCTTAAGTTAATTAAAAGAAAATATATATTTCAAGAAGGAATCAAACTATTTTAAATTCTAATTTTTCCTATACATAAATAGAAAAGGACAATACAATAAAAGGAAACTCTTAACTACTTTTGTTATGGGTAATTTTGCGCCAACTTTGTCAAACAAAAACGTAGAATCCTTTTTTCCTTTTCTTTTTTTTTAAACTTTTCTATCTCTCTCTCTCTCTCTCTCTCTCTCTCTCTCTCTCTCTATATATATATATATATATATATATATATATATATATATATATATATATATATATATATATATTTTATATATATTATATTAAAAGCACGAAGGCCCTTAGCGAAATGTCATTCGCCTTTTTTACCCCTTTAAAATAGAGTTCACACTGGACAAAATAGTCATTTGATTATCTTCTATATATATCATTCAATTTACTTTCCTAATATTTAGAAATACTCATTTAATTACTTTCCTATTTAGGACTTTGATTTAGAAAAGTGAAAAACACATTTCTAAAATTCCTACCATAAATAAATGAGAATAGAACGTTTTAGAGAAGGAACTAAAATGTCTTCAATTCCTAAAATCTTAAGTTAATTAAAAGAAAATATATATTTCAAGAAGGAATCAAATTATTTTAAATTCTAATATTTCCTATACATAAATAGAAAAGGACAATACATTAAAAGGAAACTCTTAACTACTTTTGTTATGGGTAATTTTTCGGCAACTTTGTTATGGGTAAAATCCTTTTTTCCTTTTTTTTTTTTTGAACTTTTCTATCCATATATATATCTATATCTATATCTATCTATCTATATCTATATCTATATCTATCTATATTATTATAAAAGCACGAATATTTCACGTTAAATGTTGAACGACTAAAATATCCTTAAAATATTAATCGAATTTTATACCCTTAAATATTTTGTCAAAAAGATAGTTCTATATTGGATAAAATAGTAATCTAATAATAATTTGCCTAATATTTAGCTAGGAATCTGATACCAAATAATGATAGAATTCTTTCAAAACTAATAACCGAATGTAAAGTTCTAACAATATACTAATTCTATGCAGACAATTATATAGAACAGTAGTAGAATCCCACATGCTCTTAGAGTCCCAAACCCATAGCAATCACACGTATGAAACACATATATTGCCTCTATATAAATAGTTTCGTTGTATTCACACCATCATTACAATACAAAACATCTGTACACGGATGTTTTTAGAGGTAATTTTTGTCTGTTTTAATATCATATTTTATAGATTATATTTGGCTCTCTAACACAACCCAAAAAAGGCCACTGACAATTAAGAAGCTAAATCTTTAATTTTGTGCATATTGGTTGATAATTCGTCCACATCTTTATGGGTTATTGAGTAAGATTTTTGATAAAAATCTATTTACTTTTATTCTTGTAGTTATCCAACGGAAGTTAGGTGGTGTTTGACCCAAATTTATTATGTTTTTTTGTAAAAAATTTAAAATAATAGAAGTTATGACTTTTTTGATTGATAAAAAAATTATAAAAAAAAAATTAGTTAAAGAAAGGCTTTGGTGGAAACCAAAACTAAAACTCGCAAGCCCGGTTTGGAAAAACAAATCAGCAACTTCAATTTTTGAAAGAAACTTTTCCAAAACTGTTAAAGAAATATAATGAAAGCAGGTATAAAAATTTTAAACTTTTATAAAGTAACTCCGGCATTTGCCCACTACTCTATTTATCTATCCTATAATTACAACACTTATTATACCCTTTAATCTTTTAAGTCAATTCTTACAAGGCTGGACATAATTGAGAAACAGTTTGTGATGAAAAAACAGTAGTCAAGATGGGAAAATAGAAGAGTTGAAGATGCAATAGTAGTTATATTTAACCAGGAAATGTGACGGCATGCTAGCTACGTTCTAAGAATTTTATGCTATCCTCCATGGACCATGCCTTCAACTGTTACTAATATTTCGACAAAGAATACTGCCACTGCTCAATATTATTATAGGAGAAACAACAATCCAAGGGGTGGTGGTGGTGCTTTTTATGTCACAATTATTCTTCTCCTTTCTATTTTTATATACACAAAGAATATCCTCCATGAAGAAGTTCATCAAAATAAAGCAAACAAAAATATTTATTAAAATGAATCGTATAAGAAAGCAAGAAAAGTCCTATTTATCAAAATATAATGAGGAATTTTGTGTGGGTTGGAAGAATTACGTTTGGAAGACAACTTCGAATTATTTTGCCATAAAAAATCATACACATGAGACATATTTATTTATATAGATTTTGGTTCGTCTTGTCTTAAACCATTGCAGGGCATTTAGTTTCATAGAAAAATGACATATTAATCAAGACCAGCCTGATAAGACTCAGATTTCAATATAGATTTTAATATCATAGCTGGAGGGGGGAAAAGCTATTGTACTATTTGTACATCATGCCCCTTTACAATTTTAAAATTAAGAAAATGACTTTTTTAGATCTCTTCTACGTAAAAGACAGATCTCTTACGTGTAATTATAAATCTCTCACGTGTAAAAAAAGAGGTAAGGTCATAAAACTAAAAACAAATTTGTAAAGTGTCACAAAACCAATTGACCCGGAAAAAAAGAAAGAGAAAAAATAGATGCACTAATAACAAGTATATATATACACATATGTTACATTAACTATTAGGTGCACTTATTATTACGTGCGAGGCACGTACATAGAGACTACTTTAATCAAAAGTTCGATGTCTTCTTTACCGAAAACGTCTTATGCAGTTATGCCAATAACAGCCAATGGAGCCTTTCGAAGTATATATCTCGGATGCTAAATAAGAACATTGTGCATGTCTGTACATTTTTGCAAAGTGGAACATGTGTTTTAACAAATGAAACCACAGAAAGAAGAGGAAAAGCTTGGAACCTTTGGACTAGCATTTGACAGAGATAAGGTTAAAGGTTTAGTTTTCAAAGCCCATTATTACATTTTACATAATTTAGGTCTTGGATACCCAATGTAAACAAAAGAAAAAATTTAGTGTCATGCGTCAACATGCTTACATTTTACTATAGTTTCCATATTGAAGGTTCTCTCTCCAACATGAAAGCAAATATGTACGTAACTGAAGCAAAACGTTTGTTTGTACATACCTTTTCTATTCCACCTCGAGATGTAACCTCAATAAAAAGACGGTGTAAATCTAGCGGTGTTCCTGCTACAAGAGGGATCCTGTACAGTGGGAAGAGTTAGAATAAAGGGAGAAAAGATCACGCCAACATATTTGAGAAAAAAGATTACACCAACTTGATCACTAACTTTCTGATTACTTTTTAAGAAGTTAGCAAGTTTGACAATTCAAAGCAACCTCTTTAACATGAGTCTGCAATTCGCTAAAGTACCATTAACTCATACCAGCATCAGCAATAGACTCATAGCAAGGTTCTCACAAATGAAATAAAATATCTTCTTTACCTATAATTAAATCACAACAGATAAAACCATCATTATATACTTGTGACATTGTTTCTGAAGGGCAATCAACCATCTCTCGTTAGATGATCTCTTCTTCAACTTCGCCTCAGAAGGTTTTTCTTTCTTTCCTTTCTTTTGTGTGTGTGTGAAGTAACTTCGCCTCGGAAGATTTCATTTTCTTACTTCATCATTCTAATTTTCTTTAGACATTACTGTTTATCCACTCTTTTTTCTTGTATCCACTATCCAAGAAGCTTACAGTATCATTTGTGCTTTAGTTTACTAAATCTTAGAGCCAATACTTGATGCATGTACATCTCCTGAATACAGACAAAAGTGAGCGAACAAAAAGAATTACATTCCATATAGTAAAGTATAAGCCCATTAGGTATTCATGTATTGATAGTAAAATGAAGTATTTCTTAAGTTTGTGTCTTTTCCACAAGTCCTTAAAGATATTCAAGGTCAAAAACATATTTTATCAAAAACATAAAGCAGCAATGTACTGCATCACCACGAGTCAAAAAGTACAGTTTCTATTTATGGCGGTCAAACTTTGCCAAAAAACACAGCTTCAACTGTATGGAATCAGCAGGTGAACTTTCAAATCCTAACGAGATGGAACGTGCACTCAATCTGTTAACTGTTCTACTGTAATTATGAGTGAGAAACTCATCAATATAAGAATGTCAATTTTGTGATGTAAATACAGGACCCAATGAATCTAATTTGGATATGGCATTTACTTGGCTTGAGAACTGAATGAAACATGGTTTCTCCCATGCTATTTACCTTATTCGCATCCTAACAGATTACTCCCTTAAGAACGTACAACTGTCGAGCTAAGGACCAGAGAACAAGCATTAGGTTATGACAGTATCATGCAACCAGTTCTATGGTCAATAAGATGGAATTAAACTTTTCTTGATTTATTACGCTATTTTATCAAATAAAATGTAATTTATTATTGATGGGAAAAACTTCTGTATAAAAGAAGTATACCAAAAGAGTAGAGAATCTAGAGATAGATATGATTATCTGCCAAAGTCACCGAATCTTCTATACAAGTAGGAACGCCATGGTTGCACCAAAAAGGCACTAAACACGGGAGGCTATTCCTCGTATGCGCAAAATCAATCTCTTTCTCTTTAAAAGCTCGACTTCCATATTGTCCACATAAGTGCAAATGGAGCAACATCCCAAGCCTGGCGGCGTCTTTTAAAAGCACAACTAGATAGTGCATCCTTCAAAGTACCAGGCATGGTCCATTGTATCCCAAACCTTAAAAGGTGACATAGGTCAAGTATTACGTTCACCTTGGGCGCAGAGGGGCAAATACACACCTTTTGCTTTTAGGATTCTCAATTTACTACGCTTGTTAATAAAGAATATGTTATTTATACTCCTATAAATTTGGTAACCTTGAATTACATATATGTAAAGTGAACCTTACAGAAAATAATTACACGTCTACTTATACATGCACTCGCCTACAAAATCCCCTCTGCCTTGTGAGAGATTATACAGACACCAGCCTTCTAATAGCGCGTCCCGGTACTATCCATGTTCGAAGAACCCTGAGGCGACTGCAATGAGAAAAAATCTCACTTATCGGCCTAAAGGACGAGCAAACATTTGACGTGAGACGGCCCTATCTTGTATCGAAAGATTTTCTATGCTATGTACCGGTCCTTTATTACATGAAAAAAGAGGGGGAAAAAACTCAAGAAGCAAGACGCATAATCTAAATATTTTCAAATAACGAAAAGTTAAGTAATTGAAGGTGAAGGGCAATTTAAGAATAGAAGAAGGGACTAACTGGAAATTGGTAGGGAGGGATGCAGAGAATTGCTGAAGTTTGTTCCAGAAAAGTTGGGAATTTTGAACAATTTGTTGGTACTCAGCTTCCGGCTTAGGGTAAGAGAGAGGCCCTCTTGGGTACCCTTCCGACTGCAGCTGCAACTGCGACTGCGACTGCGACTGCGATTGCTCACTAATTTTTTCATCAGCTGCTTTGTTGGACATCTTCTATTCTCTTGCTCTGGCCAAATTAAAATTTCTCCTTTTAGCTTTTATGATACTGCTAAATACATCCCCAAAAAAAAGGATTAGTTCCCTATGCATATCTTTTTACTTTTTAGGGAAAATGGCTAAATTTGCATTTTGTATAATAAAATAGTGTAATAGGAAAATGGGACTATTTTGGGGGATTTTATGTACTTTTCCGTAAATAAATAGACATTCCTCTCTCATGTCCTATGCTATGTTTAGTTTACCTTTGAAATTTTTCAATATTGCTATGTAATACTTTTGCATTCTATATGATATTTTATTATTTCTAGGGTCTATACATACTAAGATATCTAAAGTTTATAATTTTTGCGTTGAGACACCTTAACTAGGTCTTATTCTAATTGATAACCTGTAGTAGGCTCAAAGTTACCGATCAAGACACATTTCATACTGGCTTAGAAATACCTCAAGTTCGTGCTTGCCTAATTAAATCATTTCGGTATGAAAGATGAACCAATGAAGAATATAAAAAGGTGTCCAAAAGAGGTGCGAAATAACCTATTTCAAGTGTAATCGACGATTTAATTTTCTAATTATTCCTGTAACGAGGCTTGCATACACGCGTTTAATGTAACGACTCGATCGGTCGTTTTGCTTTCTAGATTATCGTTCTCCTAAATAAGACTCCCCGTATGTGCTTTTACTGTTTTATGACTTGCGAGGATGGTTAGTACGGGTTTGAAAGGGTGCAGATTGAAATCGAAACACTTAGTTCTTTAATATTAGCTTGAAATGGTTAAGTTTGACTTGAGTCAACGTTTTGAGTAAACGACCTCAGAACCGGGACTTGACGGTCCCAATAGGTTCGTATGATGATTTTAAACTTGAGCGTATGTCCAAATCGGATTTTGGATGACCCGGGAGTGTTTCAGCACTTAATATTGAAAGTTGGCGCATTGAAGGTTTTCAAGTTCTTTAAATTTGTTTTGAAGTAGGATTTGGTGTTATCGAGGTCCGTTTGGGATTTTGAGCCTGGCAATAGCTCCGTATGGTGATTTGTGACTTGCACGCAAAATTTGGCGATATTCCAAGTTCATTTCATAGGAATCGGATGTGCGGAAGTGTTCCTAGAAGTTTTGGAGTTTCATAATTCGATTCATGTATTTTGGCATCCGATTCGTATTTCTAGATGGTATTTTGGTATTTCTATCACGCGATCTGGTCCGTATTATGTTGTTGGATGTGTGAGCATTATTAGATGGGGTCCCGAGGGCCCCGGATGCGAAATGGATTGGAATCGGTCTCAAAAATTTCATGATGGACTGTTGGTGCACCAGTTCTGGTGCGTTCGCACCTGCGAGATTTTTGGCCGCAAGTGCGAGCCATCGTGCGCAGAAGTGGCTGGGGAGTGGGCTGGCTAGAGTCCGTAGAAGCGGACTTGCTTCTGCGAGGGAGGAGTCGCAGCTGCAGAGGGATGCACCATGGCGTAGGTCGCAAGTGCGCGAGGTGAGCCGCAAGAGTGGGCTTGCAGGTGCAGAGTTTTTTTCGCAGGTGCGAATAGTGCTGGTCCGCACGTGTTTCCTAGGAGCGGGGATTTTCCCGCAGAAGCGACGAAGATTCCACAGGTGCGAAAACTGTTGGGAGGCAGTGAAGTGCATTTATATCGGTACTTAGGCTATTTTGGCTCATTTCTTTAATCTCTTGGGCGATATTGGAGCTCTTTGAAGAGGGGTTTTCACCTAGCACTTAGAAGTAAGTAATTTCTATATAGATGAGTTTAGTACATGCATTTTGGGTAGATTCTTAGCACATAAAGTAGAGAAATTGTGGATTTAGTTGAAAAACCTAGGTTTTGATAAAAAATGGGATTTAACCACAAAAATTATTATGAAATTGGGTGAAAATTATATATTTGAGTTCGTGAGGTTATGGGTAACTATTTGAAAAATATATATTTAACCACTAATATTTGGCTAGTTTCGGGTTGTTTGGCACCAAGTTGAGGATTTAGAGCGGATTTATAGACCGAAAGTGAACTTGAGAACGAGGTAAGTCTCTTGCCTAACCTTGTAAGAGGGAACTCATCCCCTTACGTGAATGTTATTGTGTATTACTTGTGTGGGGAGCTACGTATGCACTAGGTGACGAGAGTCCGTACGTAGCTATATTCCATGAGATGTTCGGGTAGTCTTAGATCCACATCATACTTTAATTGTGTTGTTATGTTTGTTATGCATATTAATTGTCTTAAATAGAGTTGAGACTCGGGATTTTAAAGTTGCAAATTTCCAATTTAGATTTCTTATTTTTTGGAAGAATTGAGGAATACATAATAACTCTGAGAAATCCATGTCCACTCGCGTCGCAAGTACTTCCACGAGCGAGGTAAACTTCTCTACTCTCATGGGAGCGGGTCGATTGCCTCGGTAGTATAATAGATGCATTTATGGTTCGTGTCGTTCGACCCTCGGCAGTGCACACAGTATTTTGGATCGGGTCGTATGACCTCGGCATAAATCGTGTGTGATAATACTCGAATCCCGATTACACTTGATATTATGTTATGGCTTGAGAGGTTATAATTTATTTAATGACCGAAATTGATTTGGAGCTAGTGTGTGTTAGATGGAGATTTTGGAATTTACTATCAGTTAAATAATCATTTATTCGCTGCTTGCTATTGTGTTATTTTTATTATTCACATATGCCATGCGTATTTAGAATTTCTGTATTATGTTATTGGCCCATAGTAAGTATCAATGTCGACCCCCCGCCACTACTTCTTCGAGGTTAGACTGGATACTTACTAGGTACATGTTGTTTATGTACTCACGCTATACTTCTGCACTAATCGTACAGGATTTGAGGTAGGTGCATTTGATAGTCATCATGGTGCGCACCCCCGTTACCCCGAGGCTTAGTGGTGAGCTGCTCTCTGAGGCCGTTCTGCAGCACTCGTTGTCTCTCTTTTGTATTTACATTCAGTCTACTCCTATTTCAGACAGTTGCTTATACACTTGTGACACCAGGTCTTGGAAACATGCTAGTAGGCACTTTATGGCTTTTGAGCATTTATTTCACTACATTTACTTTTTCATTAGTTTTCGCTTTACTTTATTAAATTTTTCACTTCTCATTCACTTAATAAAATAAAAATCGACTACTGTGGAATTTTTAAAAAAGAATATATACATGACTAATTTACCGCTGGCTTGACTAGCGGCAACGTTGGGAACCATCATGGCCTATAGGAGAAATTGGGTCGTGACAACATGGTGTCAGAGCACTAGGTTCACGTAGGTCTCACAAGTTATGAGCAGGCCCAATAAAGTCTTGTGGATCGGTGCGGAGACGTCCGTACTTATCTTCGAGAGGTTATAGGGTATTAGGAAACTACTCTTTCTTCATCTCCTATCGTGTAGTTGTTGGTGTGATATGCATCTTTCTCTTATTCTCTCACATATGGTGAGAACGCGCCTGGCAGATGTACCTGACCATGGAGGAGCTGCTCCCCCTATTTCTAGAGGCCGAGGCAGAGGCCGAGGGAGGGCTCCAGCTCGTAGTAGAGGACGCAAACATCCTAGAGTTGCTCTAATTGTGCCACCAGTGGATCTAGTGGAGGATCCTGCTATTGAGGAGCAAGGCGAGGTTCCTGCAGCGGAGCCATCCCCAGTGGATTTCATGTCCGCACCAGGATTCCAGGAGGTCATGGGCCGTATGCTGTGGTTCATGGATTTTATGACTCAGGCTGGTTTATTTCCAGTAGACCCAGCCATATCTTAGGCGGGAGGGGGAGCACAGACCCCTACCGCTCAGGCTCCAGGGCATGCAACTGCTGTATATTAGACCCCGAGCGCACTACCCATGGGTAAAGCTTAGCTAGTTGTAGCAGCTATACTTGAGCCCAGACCAGTTGCAGCCGGTGAGCCGCAGAAGCTATTGGATATATAGACCAGGCTACATCCTCCTGTTTTTGGAGGTGAGCGACATGAGGACCCCATGACTTTATTGCTCATTGCAGTGATAGACTTCACAACATGAGGATACTGGAGTCCCACGGGGTGGACTTTACCACCTTTCAGCTGGAGGGTAGGGCCCGTAGATGGTGGTAGTCCTATCTTCTCGGCAGGCCAGCATGTTCTCCTCCCTTGACTTGGGACCAGTTCACACGCCTCTTTCTGGATAGATATATTCCACCGTCTTAGAGGGAAGAGTTGCAGTTTCAGTTTGAGTAGCTCCAACAGGGTCAGATGTCGGTGACCGACTATGAGGGGAGATTCTCTGAGTTGTTTCGCCATGCACTTATAATACTTCCTACTGATGCAGAGTAAGTGCAGAGGTTTGTTGTGGGTTTGTACTCTGGTATCCAGGCTACTATGGCCCAAGAGGTTGAGATGGGACCTCTTACAAGTTAGTTGTGAAGATAGCTCGAAGGATCGAGGGTGTTCGTCAGTGGAGCCGAGAGCAGGTGCCGAGGGACAAGCGGTTTTGATATTCTGAAGGGTTCAGTGGTGCTCCTTCTGGGGGCAGAGGTCAGTTTTTGAGGGGTCATTCTAGCAGGCCCACATGTCTAGCACCGCTGCCTCCTCGGGGTGCTACAGTGTGACTCTATTTTAGCGTTATTCCAGAGAGCTCCTACCGCCCGCCAGCTATTCAGGGTTCCTCCAGTGGGTATTCAGGCCATCAGGGTCAGACTTCAGGTCAACAGTCCACCTTTTCGAGGGATTGTTTCGAGTACGGGGATCCTGGCCACATGAAGAGATTCTGCCCCAGACTTCGGGGCAAGGCAGTACAACAGAGTCATCAGCTTATGATTACAGCACCAACTACCATACCAGCCATCCGGCCGCTTGGAGGCGGAGGGCAGGTGGGTAGGGGTCGTCCTAGAGGTGGAGGCTAGTCAGGTGGTACTCCAGTTAGGTTCTATACCTTTCCAAGTAAACCAAATGCAATAGCCTCAAATGCCGTGATCACATGTATTATTTCTATCTACGGTAGGGATGCTTCGGTACTATTTGATCCAGGGTCTACATATTCATATGTTTCATCTCTGTTTGCTCATTTCCTGGGTGTTCCTCGCGAGTCCTTGGGTGCTCATGTATATGTGTCCACACCAGTGAGCAATTATGTTGTTGTGGATCGGATCTATCGGTCATGTATCGTGACTTTCTGTGGTTATGAGACTAGAGAGGATCTTATGTTGATTGATATGACCGACTTTGAGGTCATCCTGGGCATGGACTGGTTGTCTCCATATCATGTCATCCTTGATTGCCATGCCAAGACTATTATCTTGGCGATGCCAAAGTTTCCTAGATTGGAGTGGAAGGGTTCGTCTGTCAGTGCACTTAGTCGGTTTGTCTCTTTTTTGAAGGCTCGACACATGGTCGAGAAGGGTTGTTTGGCTTATCTAGCTTATGTTCTGGATACTACTACAGAGATTCTGGCGATTGATTCAGTGCTCGTGGTCTAGGAGTTCTCCGATGTATTTCCTTCTGATCTTCCAGGCATGCCACCAGATTGTGATGTCGATTTCTGTATTGATTTGGCTCCAGGTACCAGCATATATCTATTCCACCGCACCACATGGTTGCTAAAAAGTTGAAGGAGTTGAAAGAACATCTTGAAGAGTTGCTAGCAAAGAGGTTCGTCAGACCGAGTGTGTCGCCTTGGGGTGCACCAGTGTAGTTTGTGAAGAAAGATGGGACTATACGGATGTGTATTGATTACCGCCAGTTGAATAAAGTTACCATTAAGAACAAGTACTCGTTGCCGCGTATTGATGATTTGTTTGACCAGTTGTAGGGTGCTAGGGTGTTCTCTAAGATCGACTTGAGAATGGGGTATCATCGGCTGAAGATTCGTGATTCGAATATTCCGAAGACGACTTTTCGGACTAGATATGGCCATTGTGAGTTTTTAGTGATGTCATTCGGCTTGATTAACGCCCCAACGGTGTTTTATGGATTTGATGAACCGGGTGTTCAGGCCATATATTGACTCATTTGTCATTGTTTTCATTGATGACATATTGATCTACTCGCGTAGCATGGAGGAGCACGAGCAACATTTGAGAGTGGTGCTTCAGACCTTGCGGGAACAGAAGTTATATGCTAAATTCTCCAAGTGTGAGTTCTGGTTAGATTCTGTGGCATTCTTGGGGCTTATTGTATCAGGCATGGGTATTAAGGTAGATCCCAGGAACATCGAGGCATTTCAGAGTTGACCTTGTCCTACCACAGCGACCGAGATCAGGAGCTTCTTGGGGTTAGCAGGTTATTATCGCCGGTTTGTGGAGGGATTCTGATCTATTGCAGCACCTTTGACTAGGTTGACCTAGAAGGGTGCTCCGTTTTGATGGTCCGATGATTGCGAGGCTAGCTTCCAGAAGCTTAAAACCGCATTGACTTCACCACCGGTGTTAGTGTTGCCTTTCTGTTCAGGGATGTATACTATATATTATGATGCTTCACGCGTTGGCTTGGGTTGTGTATTGATGCAGGAGGGGCGAGTTATTGCATATGCTTCACATCAGCTGAAGCCCCATCAGAAGAATTACCCCGTACACGATTTGGAGTTGGTCGCGATAGTTCATGCTCTCAAGATCTTGAGGCATTATCTTTATGGGGTGTCCTGTGAGATTTACACCGATCATCGCAGCTTGCAGCATTTGTTCAAGCAGAGGGATCTCAATTTGACGTAGCGCATATGGATTTAGTTACTAAAGGATTATGATATTACCATCCTTTATCATCCGGGCAAGGCGAATATGATTGTGAATGCCTTGAGCAGAAAGGCGGAGAGTAAGGGTAGTTTGGCATTCATTTAAGCAGAGGAGATCATTAGCTTTGGATATTTAGTCCTTGGCTAACAGACTTGTGAGTTTGGATATCTCAGATCCCAGTCGAGTTCTTGCGTGCGTCGTCGCTCAATCTTCATTATTCGAGCAGATTAAGGCTCGTCAGTACGACGATCCGCACTTGTTGGTTCTTAGAGAGATGTTACTACAGGGTGATGCCAAGTGGGTTACTATCGGTGAGGATGGTGTTCTGCGACTCCAGGGTCGTCTATGTGTTCCTAATGTTGATGGATTGAGGAAAACGATTCTAGAAAAGGCAAACAGTTCTCGGTATTCTATTCATCCAGGTGCTACGAAGATGTATCGCGACCTTAGGTAGTATTATTGGTGGTTGCGGATGAAGAAGGACATAGTTGAGTATGTAGAAAGGTGCCTAAATTGCCAGCAGGTTAAGTATGAGCATCAGAGGCAGGTCGCCTACTCCAGCAGATGGTTATACCTGAGTTGAAATGGGAGCGCATCACAATGGACTTCGTAGTTGGGTTGCCACGGACCTTGAGAAAGTTTGATGAAGTTTGGGTCATTGTCGAAAAGTTGACCAAGTCAACACACTTCATTCCGGTTGTGATTACGTATTCTTCAGAGAGATTAGCCCAGATTTACATTCAGGAGATTGTTCAGTTGCATGGTGTGCATGTTTCCATCATATCTGATAGAGGCCCTCAGTTTACTTTGCATTTCTGGAGGGCAGTACAGAGTGAGTTGGGGACCTGGGTAGAGCTCAACACAGTGTTTCATCCGCAAATGATTCAGATCTTAGAGGATATGCTCAAAGCATGTGTGATTGACTTCGAGGGCAATTGGACCGATTCTTGCCTTTGGCCGAGTTTGCTTATAACAACAGTTATCAGTCCAGCATTGAGATGGCTCCATTTGAGGCTTTGTATGGTCGGCGATATCGTTCGCCCATCGGATAGTTCGAGCCCAGTGAGGCTAGGCTATATGGTACTGATTTGGTGAAGGATGCCTTGGAGAAGGTGAAGTTGATTCAGGAGCGACTTCGCACAACACAGTCCAGATATAAGAGTTACGTGGATCAAAAGACTCGTGATTTATCATTTATGGTGGGCAAGAAGGTTCGCTTAAAAGTCTCGTCGATGAAGGTAATCATGAGATTCAGAAAGAAGGGCAAGTTGAGCCCAAGGTTTATAGGTCCATTTGAGGTGTTGAGATGAGTTGGGGAGGTTGTTTATGAGCTTGCCTTGCCTCCCAGTCTATCTGGAGTTCATCCGATTTTCCATGTGTCTATGCTCCGGAAGTATCATGCCAACATGTCGCATGTGTTAGACTACAACACGGTTTAGCTAGATGAGAGCCTGGGTTATGAGGAGGAGCCAATTGCCATTGTTGACAGGCAGGTTCGCCAGTTGAGATCCAAGAAGATTTCTACAGTAAAGGTTCTGTGGAGGGGTTAACCAGTCGAGGAGGCGACTTGGGAGAGTGAGGAGGACATGCAGAGCAGATATCCACACTTATTCGGCACTCCAGGTATGATCCTAGACCTGTTCGAGGACGAATGTTTGTTTAAGAGGTGGAGAATGTAATAACCCGTCCGGTCGTTTTGCTTTATAGATCCATGTTCCCTTAAATAAGACTCCCCATATGTTATTTTACTGTTTTATGACTTGCAGGGATGGTTAGTTTGGGTTTGGAAGGGTTCGGGTTGAAATCGAAACACTTAGTTCCTTAATATTGGCTTGAAATGGTTATGTTTGACTTGAGTCAACGTTTTGAGTAAACGACCTCGGAACCGGGACTTGATGGTTCCAATAGGTTCGTATGATGATTTTGGATTGGGCGTATGTCCGGATCGGTATTTGGATGACCCGAGAGCGTTTCGGGCGCTTAATATTGAAAGTTGGTGCATTAAAGGTTTTCAAGTTCTTTAAATTTGGTTTGAAGTAGGATTTGGTGTTATCGAGGACCGTTTGGGATTCCAAGCATGGGAATAGCTCTGTATGGTGTTTGTGACTTTCACGCAAAATTTGGCGCCATTCTGGGTTGATTTGATAAGAATCGAACGCGCGGAAGTGTTACTAGAAGTTTTGGACTTTCATAATTTAATTTATGTGTTTTGGCATCCGATTCGTATTTCTAGATATTATTTTGGTATTTTGATCGTGCGAGTGGGTCCATATTAGTTTTTTGGATGTGTGAGTGTTATTGGATGGTGTTCCTAGGGCCCCGAATACGAAACGGATTAGAATCGGACTCGGAAATTTCATGAAGGACTGCTGGTGCACCAGTTCTGGAGCGTTCGCTCCTGTGAGCTCGTAGGTGCGAGCCGTTGTGCGCAGAAGTGGCTGGGGAGTGGGCTGGCTAGAGTCTGCAGAAGCGGACTCGCTTCTGCGAGGGAGGAGTCACATGTTCAGAGGGAGACAACATGGCATAGGTCGTAGGTGCACGAGGCGAGCCGCATGAGCGGGCTTGCGGGTTCGGAGCTTTTTCCGCATGTGCGACCGGTGCTGGTTCATACATATTCTGTAGGAGCGGGGAGTTTTCCACCTAAGCAGCCTCACAGAAGCGGCAAAGATTCCGCAGGTGCAAAACTCGCCAGGAGGCAGTGAAGTGCATTTATATCGGGACTTAGACTATTTTGGCTCATTTCTTTTATCTCTTGGGCGATGTTGGAGCTCTTTGAAGAGGGGTTTTCACCTAGAACTTTGAGGTAAGTAATTTCTATATAAGATGAGTTTAATACATGCATTTTGGGTAGATTCTTAGCTAATAAAGTGTAGAAATTGTGGATTTAGTTGAAAAATCTAGGTTTTGATAAAAAATGGGATTTAACCACGAAAATGATTATGGAATTGGGTGAAAATTATATATTTGAGTTCGTGAGGTTATGGGCAACTATTATCTTCAAAAATTTCCGGAATTCGGGCACGTGGGCCTCGGGGTGGATTTTAGGAATATTCCAATTTGGGTTGGGTAATTACCCTAATAGTTAAATTATGAACTTTTGAGTATATATTGATTAATTTCTATAATATTTGCCTAGTTTCGGGTTGTTTGGCAGCAAGTTGAGAATTTAGAGCAGATTTGTGGACCGGAAGTAAGCTTGAGAACGAGGTAAGTCTCTTACCTAACCTTGTAAGAGGGAACTCATCCCTTTAGGTGAATGTTGTTGTGTATTACTTGCGTGGGGAGTTACGTACGCACTAAGTGACGCGAGTCCGTGCGTAGCTATATTCTAAGAAATGTCTGTGTAGTTTTATATCCACATCATGATTTAATTATGCTGTTATGTTTGTTATGCATATTAATTGTCTTAAATAGAGCTGAGACTAGGGATTTTAAAGTTGCAAATTTCCAATTTAGATTTCTTATTTTTGGGAAGAATTGAGGAATACATAATAACTCTGAGAAATCCATGTCCACTCGCGTCGCAAGTACTTCCGCGAGCGAGTAAAAACTTCTCTGCTCTCATGGGAGCAGGCCGATCGCCTCGGCAATATAATAAATGCATTTATGGTTTGTGTTGTTTGACCCTCGACAGTGCACACAGTATTTTAGATTGGGCCGTACGACCTCGGCATAAATCGTGCGTGATAATACTCGGGACCCGATTACACTTGATATTATGTTATGTCTTGAGAGGTTATAATTTATTTAATGACCGAAATTGATTTGGAGCTAGTGTGTGTTAGATGGAGATTTTGGAATTTACTATCAGTTAAATAATTATTTATTCGCTGCTTCCTATTGTGTTATTTTTATTATTCACATATTCCATACCTATTTAGAATTTCTGTATTATATTATTGGACCATAGTAAGTGTCAATATCGACCCCTCGTCACCACTTCTTCGAGGTTAGACTGGATACTTACTGGGTATATGTTATTTATATACTCACCCTACACTTTTGCACTGATCATGCAGGATCTGAGGCAGGTGCATCTGGCGGTCATCCCAGCGCGCACCCCCGTTACTCCGAGGTTTAGTGGTGAGCTGCTCTCTGAGGGCGTTCTGCAGCACCCGCAGTCTCTCTTTTGTATTTACATTCTGTCCGCCCTATTTCAGACAGTAGCTTAGTGTTTTGTATATTCTACTAGTTGCTCATACACTTGTGATATCAGGTCTTGAAAATATGCTAGTAGACACTTTATGGCTTTTGAGAATTTATTTCATTGCATTTGCTCTTTCATTAGTTTTCGCTTTACTTTATTAAGTTTTTCACTTCTCATTCACTTAATAAAATAAAAATCAACAACTTTGAAATTTTTGAAAAAGAATAGATACATGACTAATTCACCGTTGGCTTGCCTAGTGGCGGCGTTGGGAGCCATCACGACCTATAGGAGAAATTGGGTCGTGACACTTGAGGAATTCCAAGACAGTGCAAAATATACTGATTGGTACACTTTGAGCCTACTATAAGAAGAAGTCTTAGTTGAAGTATCTAAATAAAAAATTGTAATAACTTTAAGTGTTTGTGTATATATTCAGTGTTATTTCTATTTAAATATTTTACTTATAATTTAAATTTTATTATATATTATTATAAAATTAATGTAAGTTCATTAAACTATAAATAGAATATTCCTTTTATCAATTTATTATAAAAATTATTATTATTTTTTATGATTGTTATTTTCATATTTCGTACATTAAGTATCTTAAGTTTCACTTTCTCTTTTATTCCCACTTGTTAATAGATTTTAAAATTTTATTTAAATATAAATAGGTAATTTTTAAGATTTTATAAAATCTATTTCTCTACTAAATGGTAGTAAATTTTTGTAATACCTGCATTAAGCATATGTAACAAAGCTTTGGCTATCTTTTATTTTTAATTGGGTAACTATACTTTTCAGTTTGGTTAGTTATTAATAAGATTAGTGATACGGGAAAATTATTTATGTTGTATACCATCTGAAAGATGAAGATTAATTATGTCTTCGACACACTTCATGACATGAGAATTTAATTTATTTTGTGAGCTAGGCACATGAATATTCTTTTGATAATAGGTATGTAACGACTCGACTTGTCATTTTGAGTATTTACATCCTCTTCAACCATTTGAAGTCTTGAGTAGTTTCATATGATGTATCATGACTAGTGTGCATTATCGGCTTTGGTTTTCAGGTGTTTCAGGATTAGTTCGGAAGAATGAATTTCATGTTGGAACCCTTTAGATGAAAGAAATGACCAAGTTTGAATTTTTGTATTCGACCTCGGATCGAAGTTTTGATGATTTCCGTTAGGTCCGGATGATAATTTTGGACTCGGGCGTATGCCTGAAATTTAATTTGGATATTTCTAGAATGTTTTGACGTCGTTTCTTCAAGCATAAGTGGTATAACATTAAGAGAATGAGCTCCAGATTCAGTTTTTATTGAAGCATTAGATCCGTATTGACATTACGGAGCCATAGAAAAAAGAATTGTCGAATTCAGATATCATATGAGAGAGTTATACCCATTTTCGTGTCAAGAAAGAAAATCCTGTCACCAGCGCCCAGGGTAGCGTGGGGCGCTAGCCCTGGTGCTGGGATGTTTTTGAGATTCTGGAAACAGCGCTACAGGCAGCGCCCCACGCCACTTGTGGCGCTCCAAGCATTAAATCCCTATAAACGGGAGATTTCGCCATTTTTTGACATAAACAGAGTTGGGACCTCGGTTTGGGCGATTTTCAGAGGCAAATTTCACCACACAACTTGGGGTAAGTGTTCTCTACTCCCTTGTGATTATATTCGATGAATTAATATTTATTTTCGGCGTTAGATTATTGATTTTTCAAGAGAAATCAGAGGAATTTTCTACAATTCCATAAAATAAATTTTCGAGTTTGAACATCGATTCAGAGTCAGATTTGAGTAAAATTAGTATGGTTGGACTCATAATTGAATGGGTTCTCAGATTTTGTGAGTTTCGTTAGATTCTGAGACATGGCCCCACAGTCGACTTTTCGAGCAGAGTTGAGAATTCAATAAATTGTTAAATTGTAAGGATTGGAGTACATTGTGATTACTTTGCACGTTGTTTGAATAGCTACAGATCGTTTGGTTTGAATTGAGGAGATAGGAAGGTATTTGGAGGTTGATAAGCATGGAATGGAATTTACGAAGTATTGTTTATCTTGCTCGGTATTGGATTCGACTTGTTCGAGGTAAGTAACATTTCTAAACTTGGACTTGAGGGTATAGATCCCTGAATTACGTGTTATGTGAATTGTATGAAGGTGACGCACATGCTAGGTGACGGGCGTGTAGGCGTGCACCATAGAAATTATGACTTAAATAAATTCTATGGAGTTGTAAAAGTAAAGAATCATGTTATTATCCGCATATCCTCCACGTGTTAGAGAAATTGAGTTGAGGCTCGTATTAAAGATCATGTTTTAGCTATGTGCCGAAATTTTGGGACCCACATGGTCGTGTTGTTGTTGAATTAATTATTTGAAATTGTAATTTCATACTCAATCATGTTCATTCCTTTCATACCATATCTCAGTCTCTGTTGCTATTTATTGATATATCATATTATCATTTTGGGCTGATTTTTATGATATTTTGAGCCCAAGAGATTGGAGAGATTAATGATTGAGTGAGGCCGATGGCTTGATTATGAGGATAGTTATGGGATCGGGTTGCACGCCACAACATGCCATATTGGCTCTCTCTCTCTCTCTCTCTCTCTCTCTCTCTCTCTCTCTCTCTCTCTCTCTCTCTCTCTCTCTCTCTCTCTCTATATATATATATATATATATATATATATATATATATATATATATATATATATATATATATATATATATATATATATATATTTTATGGATCGGGGCTGCACGTCGCAGCAGGCCTTATAGGCTTTATTATTATGGGATCAGACTGCACGCCGTAGTAGGCCATATTGGCTTTATATAGCGCTTGGGATGAAAGAGCCCCTCCGGAGTCTGCACCTCCCACAATGAGCGCATATGACATTATATTTGGGATTGATTTCCCAGCGCATGGAGTTGCCTTATTTATTTTTGTTTGGGATGGACTACCCAGGGCATGAAGTTGCCTTATTTATTTCTTTATATTTGGGATGGAGTTTCCTGGGCTGGATTGTCCCTGTTCAGTACTAAGTGATTGAATGTCAGTTATTATGTATATATATTTGGGATGGATCTTCCCGGGTTGGATTGGCCATATACAGTACTGAGTAACTGTGTGCAAGTTGTCATTTATATTTGGACTGGATCTGCCCTGTACAGTGCCGAGTGACTGAGTGTGCTGAATATTGAGCGTGACGAGTGGAAATGCGAGACACTGAGATTGATTACTGAGTGTGAGTACATGAGTTCATCACTGTGCTGCATTGCATTAGACATGTATACTTGATATGTAGGCATAGAGAAGTATTTTTCCTCATGCCATATGATAATGAAATTTATTATCTGTCGTTAAAGTTTTTTTAGAAATCACACATTTCAGACTTACTCATATTTTCGATGATTTTCGGCAAACAATTTGAGTTTTACTGTTATACTTGAAAAGAAAATGTTTATTTTGTTTGAATTGTATACGAGCTAAGCATTTTATTGTTGAGTTATTACTCGTGTTACTTTTATTATATTGTTATAAACTGTTGCTGGTTATTGGTGTTGTATGCTGACCTTTATTTCAGCTCGTTACTACTTTCAACCTAAGATTAGGTTTGGTACTTATTAAGTACATGTGGTTAGTTATACTCATACTACACTTCTGTACCTTGCGTACAAATTTTAGATGTTGATATTGCTGTGTATGGCGGGAGCTGGCATTGGAGATGTACTTGTGTTCTGGTCACAGCCGCCTCTTGATCTTGGTAGCTTTAGGTTTTTAAAAAAATATGTTCATGTATTTTCAAACAGATGATGTATTTTATTTCATACCAGCTTTGTAAATTCTGAATCTTAGAAGCTCATGATTTGAACTACCAGTCTTTGGGGAGTGTATTAGAGTCAGTTAAATATTAACTGAATTGGATTGTTGTTATTTGGCTTACCTAGCGGGTGAGGTTAGGTGCCATCACAGCTAGTTGGATTTTGGGCAGTGACAAGTTGGTATTAGAGATCTAGGTTCATAGGTTCTACAAGTCATGAGCAAGTGTCTAGTAGAGTCTTACGGATCAGTATGATGATGTCCATACTTATCTTCAAGAAGCTACAAGGCATTTAGGATAAACTTCCCATCTTTCTTTCCTTATCGTGCGAAATTGATTCAGCTTGAAACATAACTCTTTGAAATCCTTCCACGCATTCGTGTGCGCATGTGAGCGCTCGGTATCAGCTGTGCATCCCCGGCTTGTGATTCCATGAACGAGGTTCGAGATGTGTATTTTGTGTTTTGGTGATGGACTAGTCTGAAGGACTTGAGGCCAGGTTTCAACCGCAACTTAGGCTCGGTAGCTTCAGTTGTGTGAATTTGTACATTTGGACTTATGCATCCGGTAGTGTCCCTATGAGTGGAATTTGTGGCTCGATGGGCGGTGGAATGACTAAATGATGATTATTATGCGACTGTGGAATGTGTTCAGATGGTTTGAATGTGCCGAGAAGAGTTTCTCGAGATGTAAAAAGGGCCATTGGGTGCTTGATTTCCGTCTTGATTTGATGTATAGTCTGGAGCTATGAGTGTGTTGAAGGATCTTTCACGTTGTGAAATTGTGGGACAAATTAAATTCTCATGTCTTGTTAATGAGTTTGGACTCAGAAATATTAAGTGATTGCATAGTAATTGTGGCTGCGAAAGGGTATAGCAAGATGCCAATTTGAGACTAAGCAGGTGAGTTATCTCATGCGGAGTAATCTACGTTGGTGTGTTCCTTATAATGTTGTGTGTGAGTTTCTTTTCTAACAGCGGGCTATATGTGTTAAGATTCGAGTTTGGATTAGTTGAGAAAGTTGACTTGACCATCACGAGGATGAAGGCGAGCTTAACGGATGATTCAATTTGTCATTTTGAGCATTTACATCCCGTTCAACCATTTGAAGTCTTGAGTTGCTTCATATGATGTATTATGACCAATGTGTATTGTCAGCTTTGGTTTTTAGGTGTTTTGGGATTAGTTCGGAAGAATGAATTTCATGTTGGAATCCTTTAGTTGAAAGAAATGACCAAGTTTGATTTTTTGTATTTGACCTCGGATCGGAGTTTTGAAAATTTCCGTTAGGTCCGGATGGTGATTTTGGACTCGGGCGTATGCCTGGAATTTAATTTGGATATTTCTAGAATGTTTCGACGTCGTTTCTTCAAGCATAAGTGGTATAACATTAAGCGAATTAGCTACAAATTTAGTTTTGATTGAAGCATTATATCCGTATTGAAATTACAGAGCCATAACAAAAAGAATCGTCGAATTCAGACATCGTATGAGAGAGTTATGCCCATTTCCGTATCGGGAAAGAAAATCCCGTCACCAACGCCCAGGGTAGCGTGGGGCGCTAGCCCTGGCGCTGGGATGTTTTTGAGATTCTGGATATAGTGCCACAGGCAGTTCCCCACACCACATGTGGCACTCCAAGCATTAAATCCCTATAAACGGGGGATTTCGCCATTTTTGACATAAATAGAGTTGGGAGCTCGTTTTGGGCGATTTTCAGAGGCAAATTCCAACACACTACTTGGGGTAAGTGTTCTTGATTCCCTTGTGATTATATTCCATGAATTAATCTTCATTTTCGGCGTTAGATTATGTAACGACACGACCGGTCTTTTTGAGTCTTACAGCCATGTTCCCCCCATTTACTGCTCAATTTGTGCTTTACAAGTGTTATGTGACTTGCCAGGGTAATTGGTTCGGGTCCGGTGAGGTTTTGGAATAAATTAGAACACTTAGTTCCAAGGTTTAAAGCTTAAAATAGTGATCGGATGTCGACTTATGTGTAAACTACCCCGGAATAAAGTTTTGATGATTCCAATGGCTCCGTATGATGATTTTAGACTTAGCAGCATGTTCGGAAAATTATTTGGAAGCCCGTAGCTAAATTAGACTTGAAATGGCTAAAATAGAAATTTAAGTTTGGAAGTTTGATCGGAGAGTTGACTTTTTGATATTAGAGTCGGAATCCACTTTTGAAAATTTTCATAGCTCCATTATGTCATTTATGACTTGTGTGCAAATTTTGAGGTCAATCGAAATTGAATTGATAGGTTTCGACATCGAATGTAGAAGTTGGAATTTGTTAGTTTTCGTTAAGCTTGAATTAAGGTGTGATTTTTGATTTTATTGTTGCTTGATGTGATTTGAGGTTTCGACTAAGTTCGTATGATATTTTAGGACTTGTTGGTGTATTTGATTGAGGTCCCGGGGGCCTCGGGTGAGTTTCAGATGGTTAACGGATCGAAATTTGGACTGAAACATCTGTTGGAATTTTCTGATGCCTGTATGTGGTTTCCTTCATCGCGTTCGCGAGAGGAGTTTTGCGTTTGCGAAGAGGAAATTTGGACTGGCCCATTTTGTGCTTCGCATTCGCGTCCTGGGACATGCATTCGCGAAGGTTCGAGGGGCAAAGTTTTGCGTCCGTGACCGAGGGCACGCATTCGCGAAGGGTCGAGGGGCAAAGCTACGCGTTACCGATCGAGGCCTCGCATTCGTGTAAGGGAAATGTAGTCTGGGGGAAATTGGTCTTCGCGTCCGCGAGATCGGTCACGCGTTCGCAAAGGAGGAAAATCCGAGCAACACAATTTTGTGCTTCACGAACGCGACCGAGGGCACGTGTTCGCGAAGGGGAAACGCCTGGACAGAAACTTGAAGTTCTGAAAATGGGACTTTTTCCATTTTTGACAAATTGGAGCTCGGGAAGAGGCGATTTTCAGGATATTTTCAAGGAAAACAATGAGGTAAGTGTTCATAACTCAATATTGGTCAAATTACCCAAATTCATGGTTGTTTGTAACATTTAATCGGTGATTTAAGTTGAAAAGTTGTGAAAACCCTCTTGGTTTAATTTGAAGATTTGAGGGTCGAGTTGATGTCGAAATTTAGTAAAATTTGTATGGTTTGACTCGTGGTTAGACAGGCGTTCATAATTGGTAACTTTTGTCGGGTTCCGAGATGTGGGCCCCACGAGCAACATTTGGGTGCAATTTCGGATGTTTGTTGGAAAATCAGTATTTTCATATGGAAACAATTCCCATAATTTTTATTGACTGAATTGAATTATTTGTGACTAGATTCGAGATGTTTGGAGACCGATTCGTGAGGCAAAGGCATAGCAGAATAAAGAATTACTCGGTTTGAGGTAAGTAACACTTCTAAACTTGGTTCTGAGGGAATGAATCCCCGATTTTGGTGTTATATAAATTTTTTGGAGGTGACGCGCACGATAGGTGACGAGCGTGTGGACGTGCGCCATAGAAGTTGTGATTTGAATAAATTCTATGAAGTTGTAAATTTAAAAAGATCATGTTATTATTCGCATATTCTCCACGTGTTAGGAAATTGAGCTGAGACTCGTATTAAAGATCATGATTAGGCTACGTGCCAATATTTTGAGACCCATAGGGTCATGTTGCTAGTGAATTAATTGTTTAAAAATATACATTTCATACTCAGTCATGTTCATCCACTATGAGGATATTGATGGGATCGAGCTGCGCACCGCAGCATGCCATATCAACTTTATATATTATTATATTGACCGGGGTTGCCCGCTACAACAGACCTTATAGGCTTTATTATTATATGGATCGGGACTGCCCGCCTGCAGCAGGCCATATCAGCTATGTATCATGCTTGGGTTGAAGGAACACCTCCGGAGTCTGCACCCCTCACAATGAGCGTAGATGTTTTATATTTGGGATGGACTTCCCAGGGCATGGACTTGCCTTACTTATTTATATTTGTGATGAATTTCCCTGGACATGGATCTTGTCTGGATTATTTACATTTGGGGATACATTGCCCAGGGCTGGATTGGCCTCATATGGTACTGAGTGACTGACTATCAGTCGATGTAATTATATACACGGGATGGAATATCCCTGGGCTCGTTTGGCCATATTGAGCGATCGAGCGATTAGTGATCAGGAGTACACAAGATTTTCCATTGAGATGTCATATTCCTCATATCATGCAATATTGATCTATCTTACCTGTACTGAGTTTAACTGTTGAACTTGAAAGCATGCCTACATTTCTGTACCGTTATTTATATACCGGACTATACCTGCGGAGCTCGTCACTACTTTCAGCCCAGAGGTTAGTCTTGTTACTTATTGAGTTGGTTGTACTCATACTACACTCTGCACCTCGTGTGCAGATTCAGGTGCTTCCGGACACGACGACTATTATACCTCAGTGTGTTACTAGTTGGAGACTATCAAGGTAGCTGCTTGGCGTCCGCTAACCTTGTCTCTCTTCCTTTCAGTTATTGTACTGTTCTATATTTTCAGACAGTGTTTTTATCAGTCAAACTTTCTATTCATTTATATGCTCATGTATTCAATGACACGGGGTTTTGGGAGTGTATTTATATATGTATTTGTGAGATTTTTCCACTGGATTTAAATATTATGTTTTCAAACTTAAAAGATATTGTGTTTTATTGAGGTTGTCGGCTTGCCTAGCATTGAGATAGGCGCTATCACGACGGGTGAGATTTTGTGTCGTGACAAGTTGGTATCAGAGCCTAGGCTACATAGGTCTCACAAGTCATGAGCAGGTTTAGTAGAGTCTTGCAGATCGGTACGGAGACGTCTGTACTTATCTTCGAGAGCCTGTTAAACCCTTAGGAAAAATTTCACTTTCTTGTATTCTGTAGTTCGAAATTTTGATTCCCGAAACTAAATTTATGTTATTCTATTCTCTCTCATATGGTGAGGACACGTACTACCGTATCGGACGGTCAGCCACTAGTGCCACCAGTTAGGGCCGCGAGATGCCGGGGCCGTGGTAGAGGCCAAGGCCGAGGTAGAGATTGAGGTGTAGCTCACACAGTAATTGGAGCATTACCTCCAGTTGCTCCAGCTCAGGAGCAGATTCCATACATAGCTGAGCCGACAGGACTAGCTCAGGCACCAATGGTGCCCATTGTGATTCCAGACCTTCAGGAGGCTTTGGTCCAGATATTGACAGTTTGCACTGGCCTTGCTCAGGTGGTTTCGGCTCAGGCAGCACCAACCATGTCTTAGGTTGGGGTAGGTACTCATACCCCTGTTGCCCGTACTCCAGAGCAGGTAGTGCAGGGACTTCAGATACTGGGGGCACCACCAGTCCAGCCGGTTGCAGCTGCTCAGGCCCCGGTAGTCCCCGTTATGGCTGATGATGAGCAGAGGAGACTTGAGAGATTTGGGATACTATGACCTCCGTCATTTAGCGGTGCTGAGTCAGAGGATGCTCAGGGTTTTCTAGATAAATGCTAGTGGATGCTTCGGACAGCGGGTATTCTAGAGACTAGTGGGGTCTCATTCACTACTTTTTCGTTTTCGGAGGCAGCCTTCCGATAGTGGGAGACTTATGAGAGGAGCAGACCAGTTGGTGCAACACCACTTTCATGGCATGAGTTCTTCATATTATTTCTAGAGAAGTTTGTACCACAGATCCGCAGAGAGGAATTGCGCAGGCAGTTCAAGTATTTACGTTAGGAGGACATGTCCGTGACTTATTATGAGATGCGGTTTTTAGAGTTGGCCCGTCATGAAGTTTGGTTGGTTCCGACAGAGAGAGAGAGAGAGAGAGAGGATCAGGAGGTTCATTAATGGCCTCAACCAGCAGTTCCGTTTTGTTATGACTCTGGGGAATGTAGCAGGTGCTAGATTCGATGAGGTGGTTGACAGTGCTCGATGGCTAGAGATGGTCAGTACTTAGGAGCGTAAGGAGAGGAAGGTCAAAAGGTCTCGTGGTCCGAGTGATTCCATCGGTGTTCCTTCTAGGGAACAACCCTATCACAATAGGGATCGACCTTATAGGCCCGCTCAGATGGCTCGTTCAACCCATCATGGCGCATCAGCTAGCCATGGTTCATACAGTGCTCGACAATGTCAGTCCTCTTTTGGTGCACTTCCAGATCAGAGTTCATCTCGTGCACCATCAGTTCAGGGTTCATCTGTACTAGGTTCTTCTGGTAGTTATTCTAGTTCTCGAGGTCCGCCCCAGAACTCGCCACCATTTTTTGAGAGGGATTGCTATGAGTGTGGAGAGCTGGGTTATGTGAGGAAATATTGTCCCCGCCTTACGCGAGATCCAGCTCAGTAGAGGAGTTAGGCTACGACTTCTGCACCAATTGCTCCACCACCCGCCCAGCCAGCTCGGGGTGGGGTTCAGTCAGCTAGGGGTCGCCCTAGAGGGGGAGGTTGATCAGGTGGTGGTCATGCTCGATTCTATGCTTTCCCTGCCAAGCCATATGCCATTGCTTCAGATATGGTGATCACATGTATTGTCTTAGTGTGCCACAGGGAAGCTTCTATATTTTTTGACCCTAGTTTCACATATTCGTATTTTTTATCATATTTTGTTCGTTATCTGGATATGCCGTGTGAGTCCTTAGTTTCACCTGTTCGTGTATCTACGTTGGTGAGAGATACTATTATTATGGACTGTGTGTATCGGTCGTGTGTGGTAACTATTGGAAGACTGGAGACTAGAGTTGATCTCTTATTGCTTAGTATGGTTGATTTCGATGTAATCTTGGGTATGGATTAGTTGTCTCCATGTCATGTTATTCTCGATTGTTACGCAAAAACCGTAACGTTGGCGATGCCGGGGTTGCCGAAGGTCGAATGGAGAGGTTCTCTAGATTATGTTCCCAGGAGGGTAATTTCTTATTTGAAGGCCCAATGTATGGTTGGGAAGGGGTGTTTATCATATTTGGCCTTTATGAGGGATGTTGATGCAAATACTCCTACTATTGATTCAGTACCGGTAGTGCGAGACTTTTCGAATGTATTTCCTGCAGACCTACCGGGTATGCCACCCGACAGGGATATTGATTTCGGTATTGACTTGGTGTCAGGCACTCAGCCCATTTCTATTCCTCCATATCGTATGGCACCAACTGAGTTGAAAGAATTAAAAGAGCAACTTTAGGAACTTCTTGATAAGGGGTTTATTAGGCCTAATGTGTCGCCTTGGGGTGCACCGGTTCTATTTATGAAAAAAGAAAAGATGGTACTATGCGATGTGCATCGATTACAGGCAGTTGAACAAAGTTACAATCAATAATAAATATCCTTTGCCATGTATTAATGATTTATTTGACCAGCTTCAGGGAGCGAGGGTATTCTCCAAAATTGATTTGAGATCCGGGTATCACCAGTTGAAAATTTGGGATTCGGATATTTTAAAGATGACATCCTGGTGTACTTACGTATCTAGGAAGAACATGCACAACATTTGAGTATTGTACTATAGAGGCTGAGGGAAGAGAAATTTTATGCCAAATTCTCTAAGTGTGAGTTCTGGCTTAGTTCGGTGGCATTCTTAGGACACATAGTGTCCAGTGAAAGGATTAATGTAGATCTGAAGAAAATACAGGCAGTTCAGCTGGCACATTCCATCTTTAGCTATTGAGATTTAGAGTTTTCTTGGCTTGGCTGGGTATTATCGTCGCTTTGTGGAGGGCTTCTCGTCTATTTCATCGCCCTTGACTAAATTGACCCAGAAAGGTGCTCCATTCTGGTGGTCAGATGAGTGTGAAGAGAGCTTTCAGAAGCTCAAAACTGCCTTGACCACAACTCCAGTTCTAGTTTTGCCTTCAGCTTCAGGCTCTTATACAGTATATTGTGATGCTTTTCGGATTGGTATTGGGTGTGTATTAATGTAGGAGGGTAGAGTGATTGCTTATGCTTCGCGCTAATTGAAGCCACGTGAAAAGAACTACCCTGTGCATGATTTAGATTTGGCAGCCATTGTTCATGTATTGAAGATTTGGAGGCACTATCTCTATGGTGTGTCTTGTGAGGTATTTACAGATCATCGAAGTCTTCAACACTTATTCAAACATAAGGATCTAAATTTGAGGTCGCGGAGATTGTTGGAGTTGCTAAAGGATTATGATATTACTATTCTGTATCATCCCGGGAAGGCCAATGTGGTGGCCGATGCCTTGAGTAGAAAGGCGGTGAGTATGGGTAGCCTTGCATTAATTCCTGTTGGTGAAAGGCCTTTTGCAGTTGACGTTCAGACCTTGGCTAATCAGTTTGTGAGGTTAGATGTTTCGGAGCCCAGTCGGGTTCTAGCTTGTGTGGTTTCTCGGTCTTCCATATATGACCGCATCATAGAGCACCAGTATGATGATCCCCATTTGCTTGTCCTTAAGAACACAATTCAACACGGTGATGCCAGAGATGTTACTATTAGGGAGGATGGGATGTTAAGGATGCATGGTCGGATTTGTGAGCCAAATGTAGATGGGATGTGTGAATTGATTCTTGAAGAAGCCCACAGTTCGCGGTATTCCATTCATCCGGGTACCACAAAGATGTATCAGGACTTGAGACATCACTATTGGTGGAGAAAAACGAAGAAAGATATAGTGGGGGTTGTAGCTCGGTGTTTAAATTGTCAGCAAGTGAAGTGCGAGCATTAGAGACAGGGCGGATTGCTTCAGAGACTCAAAATTCCGAAATGGAAGTGGGACCGTCTTACCATGGGCTTCGTAGTTGGGCTCCCACGGACTTTGAGAAAGTTTGATGTTGTTTGGGTGATTGTAGATAGGTTGACCAAGTCCGCGCATTTTATTCCAGTCAACACTACTTATTCTTCAGAGCGGTAGGCTGAGATTTATATTCGCGAGATTGTTCGCCTATACGGTATGCCAGTGTCCATCATTTTAGATCGGGGCACGCAGTTTACATCACAGTTTTGGAGAGCAGTACAACGAGAATTAGGTACAGAGGTTCAGCTGAGTACAACATTTCACCCTTAGACAGACGGCCAGTCCGAGCACACTATTCAAATATTGGAAGATATGCTACACGCTTGTGTTATAGATTTTGGAGGTTCTTAGGATCAGTTTCTGCCACTAGCAGAGTTTGCCTAGAATAATAGCTACCAATCGAGCATTCAGATGGCTCTGTATGAGGCTTTATATGGGAGACAGTGTCGGTCTCCGGTGGGTTGGTTTGAGCCGGGGGAGGCTAGGCTATTAGGTACTAATTTAGTTCAGGATGCTTTGGAAAAGGTTAAATTGATTCAGGAACGACTTCGCGCGGCGTAGTCTAGACAGAAGAGTTATGCCGACCGGAAGGTTTGTTATGTTGCTTACATGGTAGGAGAGAAGGTACTACTCCGAGTTTCGCCTATGAAGGGTGTTATGAGATTTGGGAAGAAGGAAAAGTTGAGTCCTAGGTATGCTGGACCTTTTGAAATACTTAAGAAGATTGGAGAGGTGGCTTATGAACTTGCATTGCCGCCTAATCTATTGGGTGTTCATCCAGTGTTTCATGTATCAATGCCCCAGAAGTATGTCGGAGATCCGTATCATGTTTTGGATTTCAGCACAGTGCAATTGGATGGTAATGTGACTTATGATGTAGAGCCGGTAGCCATTTTAGACCGGCAGGTTTGAAAGTTGAGATCAAAGAACATAACTTCAGCGAAAGTACGGTGGAGAGGCCAACCAGTCAGAGAATCTACTTGGGAGACTGAGCGGGAGATGCAGAGCAAATATCCACACCTATTTGAGGCTTCGGGTATGATTCTAAACCTGTTCGAGGACGAACGTTTATTTAAGAGGGGGAGAGTGTAACGACCTGGCCCATTATTTTAAGTATTATAACCCTGTTCCCCCATTCACTGCTCAATTTGTGCTTTACAGTTGTTATGTGACTTGCCGGGGTAATTGGTTCGGGTCCGATGAGGTTTTGGAATGAATTGGAACACTTAGTTCCAAGGTTTAAAGCTTAAGTTAAAATAGTGACCGAATGTTGACTTATGTGTAAACAAACCCAGAATAAAGTTTTGATGATTCCAATAGCTTAGTATGGTGATTTGGGACTTAGGAGAGTATCCGGAAAATTATTTGGAAGCCCGTAGCTAAATTAGGCTTGAAATGGCTAAAATAGAAATTTAAGTTTGAAAGTTTGACCGGAGAGTTGACTTTCTGATATCAGAGTCGGAATCCAGTTCTGGAATTTTCATAGCTCTGTTATGTTATTTATGACTTGTGTGCAAAATTTGAGGTCAATCGGAATTGAATTGATAGGTTTTGGCATCGAATGCACAAGTTAGAATTCATTAGTTTTCGTTAAGCTTGAATTGGGGTGTGATTTATGATTTTAGCATTTTTTGATCTAATTTGAGGTTTCGACTAAGTTCGTATGATGTTTTAGGACTTGTTGGTGTATTTGGTTGAGGTCCCGGGGGCCTCGGGTAAGTTTCGGATAGTTAACGGATCGAAATTTGAACTTAAACAGTGCTGGAATTTTCTGATGCCTGTATCTGGTTTCCTTCACCGCGTTCGCGAGGCGAGTCTCGCGTTCACGAAGAGGAAATTTTGACTGGCCCATTTTGTGCTTCGCGTTCGCATCCGAGGGCACACGTTCGCGAAGGGTCGAGGGGCAAAGCTACGCGTTCGCGATCGAGGCCTTGCATTCGAGGAAGGGAAAACCGGCCTGAGAAAAATTTGGTCTTCGCGTTCGCGAAGGAGGAAAATCCGGGCAGCCCAATATTGTGTTTAGCGAACGCGATCAAGGGCATGCGTTCACTAATAGGAAATGCCTGGACAAAAACTTTAAGTTATGAAAATGGGACTTCATCCCATTTTCCATTTGTGACAAATTGGAGCTCGGGAAGAGGCGATTATAAGGAGATTTTCAAGGAAAACAATGTGATAAGTATTCTTAACTCAATATTGGTCAAATTACCCTAATCCATGATTGTTTTTAATATTTAATCGGTGATTTAAGTTGGAAAATTGTGAAAACCCTTTTGGTTTAATTTGAAGATTTGAGGGTCGAGTTGATGTCAGAATTTAGTAAAATTTATAGGGTTGGACTCGTGGTTAGATGGGTGTTCATATTTTGTAACTTTTGTCGAGTTCCGAGACATGGGCCACACAGTCAATATTTGGGTGCAATTCCGTATTTTTGTTGGAAAATTAGTATTTTCATATGGAATCAATTCCTATAATTTGTATTGACTGAATTGAATTATTTGTGACAAGATTCGAGGCGTTTGGAGACCGATTTGTGAGGCAAAGGCATATCAGAATAAAGAATTACACGATTTGATGTAAGTAACACTTCTAAACTTGGTTCTGAGGGTATGAATCCCCGAATTTGGTGTTATATAAATTGTTTGGAGGTGATGCACACGATAGGTGACGAGCGTGTGGAAGTGCACCATAGAAGTTGTGATTTGAATAAATTATGTGAAGTTGTAAAATTAAAAAGATCATGTTATTATTCGCATATTCTCCACGTGTTAGGAAATTGAGCCGAGACTCGTATTAAAGATCATGATTAGGCTATGTGCCGATATTTTGGGACCTATAGGGTCGTGTTGCTAGTGAATTAATTGTTTAAAAATATATATTTCATACTCAGTCATGTTCATCCATTGTGAGGATATTGATGGGATCGAGCTGCGCACCGTAGCAGGCCATATCGGCTTTATATATTATTATATTGATCGGGGTCGCCCACTGCAACATGCCTTATCAACTTTATTATTATATGGACCGGGGCTACCCGCCTGCAGCAGGCCATATCGGCTTTATATCACGCTTAGGCTGAAGGAGCCCCTTCGGAGTCTGCACCACCCATAGTGAGCGTAGATGATTTATATTCGGGATGGACTTCCTAGGGCATGAACTTGACTTACCTATTTATATTTGTGATGAATTTCCCTGGACATGGATCTTGTCCGGATTATTTATATTTGGGGATAAATTGCCCCAGGGCTGGATTGGCCTCATACGGTACTGAGTGACTGACTGTCAGTCGATGTATATATATATACACGAGATGGAATATCCCTGGGCTCGTTTGGCCATACTGAGCGATACAGGAGTACACGAGGTTTTCCATTGAGATGTCATATTCCTCATATCATGCAATATTGATCTATCTTACGTGTACTGAGTTTAACTGTTGAACTTGAAAGCATGCCTACATTTCTGTACCGTTATTTATATACCGGACTATACCTGCAGAGCTCGTTACTACTTTCAGCCCAGAGGTTAGTCTTGTTACTTATTGAGTTGGTTGTACTCATACTACACTCTGCACCTCTTGTGCAGACCCAGGTGCTTCCGGACACGACGACTGTTAGACCTCAGTGTGTTACCAGTTGGAGACTATCAAGGTAGCTGCTTGGCATCCGCTAACCTTGTCTCTCTTCCTTTCAGTTATTGTACTGTTCTATATTTTTAGACAATGTTTTTATCTGTCAGACTTTGTATTCATTTAGATGCTCATGTATTCACTGACATTGGGTTTTGGGAGTGTATTTATATATGCATTTGTGAGATTTTTCCACTGAATTTAAATATTATGTTTTCAAACTTAAAAAGATATTGTGTTTTATTGAGGTTGTCGACTTGCCTAGCATTGAGATAGGCGCCATCATGACGGGTGAGATTTTAGGTCGTGGCAGATTATTGATTTTTCAAGAGAAATCAGATAAATTTCTACAATTCCATAAAATGAATTTTTGAGTTTTGAACGTCGATTCAGAGTCGGATTTGAGTAAAATTAGTATGGTTGGACTCATTATTTAATGAGTTGTCAGATTTTGTGAGTTTTATCGGATTCCGAGATATGGGATCCACTATCGACTTTTCGAGCGGAGTTGGAAATTTTATAAATTGTTAAATTGTAAGCATTTGAGTACATTGTGATTAATTTGCACTTTGTTTGAATAGATACAGATCGTTTGGCTTGAATTGAGGAGATAGGAAGGCATTTGGAGGTTGATAAGCATGGTATGGAATTTTCGAAGTATTGTTTATCTTGCTCGGCATTGGATTCGGCTTGTTCGATGTAAGTAACATTTCTAAACTTGGAGCTGAGGGTATAAATTCCTGAATTATATGTTATGTGAATTGTATGAAGGTGACACACATGCTAGGTGACAGGCATGTGGGCGTGCACCATAGAAATTGTGACTTAAATAAATTCTATGGAGTTGTAAAATTAAAGAATCATATTTTTATTCGCATATCCTCCACGTGTTAGAGAAATTGAGTTGAGGCTCATATTAAAGACCATGTTTAGGCTACGTGCCGATATTTTGGGACCCACAGGGTCGTGTTGTTGTTGAATTAATTGTTTTAAATTGTAATTTCATACTCAGTCATGTTTATTCCTTGCATATCATATCTCAGTCTCTATTGCTATTTATTGATGCATCATATTATCATTTTTAGACTGATTTTCATGACTTTTTGAGCCTAAGAGACTGGAGAGAATGATTACTGAGTGAGGCCGAGGGTCTGATTGTGAGGATAGTTATGGGATCGGGCTGTACGCCACAGTAGGTCATATTGGATTTATATAAATATATATTATATATGGATCGGGGCTGTACGCCATAGCAGGTCATATTGGATTTATATATATTATATATGGATCGGGGCTGCACGCCGCAACATGCCTTATAGGCTTAATTATAATGGGATCAAACTGCACGCCGCAGTAGGCCATATTGGCTTTATATAGCGCTTGGGCTGAAGGAGCCCCTCTGGAGTCTGCACCCCCCACAATGAGTGCATATGACATTATATTTGGGATGGATTTCCAAGGCATTGAGTTGCCTTATTTATTTATGTGTGGGATGGACTTCCCAGGGTATGGAGTTGCCTTATTTATTTCTTTATATTTGGGATGGTATTCCCTGGGATGGACTAGCCCTGTATAGTAATGAGTGACTGAATGTCAGTTATTATGTATATATATTTAGGATGGATCTTCCCTGGGCTAGATTGGCGATATACAATACTGAGTGACTGTGTGCAAGTTGTCATTTATATTTGGGCTAGATCTGCCCTATACAGTGCCGAGTGACTGAGTGTGCTGAATATTGAGCGTGATGAGTGAAAATGCGAGACAGTGAGCTTGAGTACTCTGAGAGTGTGAGTACATGAGTTCATCACTGTGCTGCATTGCATTAGACATGCATACTTGATATGTAGGCATAGAGAAGTATTTTTCCTCATGCCATATGATAATGAAATTTCTTATCCGTCGTTAAATGTTTTGAGAAAAATCACAGATTTCAGACTTACTCATATTTTCGGTGATTTTCGGCAAAAGATTTGAGTTTTACTGTTATACTTGAAAAGAAAATGTTTATTTGTTTTTTGAATTGTATACGAGATGAGCATTTTATTGTTGAGTTATTACTGGTGTTTCTTTCATTATATTATTATGAACTGTTGCTGGTTATTGGTGTTGTGTGCTGACCTTTGTTTTAGCTCGTTACTACTTTCTACCTAAGGTTTGGTTTATTACTTATTGAATACATGGGGTAGGTTGTACTCATACTACACTTCTGCACCTTGCGTGCAGATTTTGGATGTTGATGTTGATGTGTATGGCTGGAGCTGGCATTGGAGATATACTTGCTTTTCGGCCATAACTCCCTCTTGTTCTTGGTAGCTTTAGGTTTAAAAAAATCTATTCATGTATTTTCAAATAGATGATGTATTTTATTTCACACCAACTTTGTAAATTCTGAATCTTAGAAGCTCATGATTTGTACTACCAGTCCTTGGGGAGTGTATTAGAGTCAGTTAAATATTAATTGAATCGCATTGTTGTTATTTGGCTTACCTAGCGGGTGAGGTTAGGTTCCATCACGGCTAGTTGGATTTTGGGCAGTGACAAGGTAGTGGTGAGACTTGAACTCAAAATATCTGTCTGCTCTGATACTATATATAAAAAATAATATGAAAGCCCTCACTTGATCACATATATTTATAATATAGAATGTACAAAATACAAGTTTAAAATTCAAAATGATCCTTATGTCTTAAAATTAAAGTAAAAGAAGAATAATAAAAGAAAGTTGCAAGAATCTCTCTCTCTCTCTCTCTCTCTCTCTCTCTCTCTATATATATATATATATATATATATATATATATATATATATATATATATATATATATATATATATATATTAAAGAAATAAATTTATCATATATAATTGGCATTGTGGTTAAGCCAAATGGCAAGCTAATAAATGCCCATAGTATATGTTAACTTTATTTTATATTTGACTATGTTAGGAAAATATATATAAAATTGGATTTGAATTAAAGGATAATTTTGAATTTATAGATAAAGTTTTTAAATTTGAATTAAAATAAAAAAAAATTATCTTTTATTATCATGTTATCATACTTAATTCGGTTAATGTTCATATGCAATCATGTTAGGAACCTTTGTTATCTTTTCTAATTATTTAAATACTACTTTGCCTCTGGCAAAAAAGAAAAAAATATTACTCCATATAACTATAAAACCCTTTCACATTTAAAACCCTATAATTATAGTTCTTTAAAACACTATACCTAGATTTGAATAAATTAATTTTTTTTAAATAAATGTAATATATATATATATATATATATATATATATATATATATATATATATATATATATATATATATGGTACACATTTATGTTTATCTAGATAACAAAAAAGAGTTTAAAAATGTAACGACCCATCCGGTCATTTTGAGTATTTCAATCCCGTTCCCTTATTTACTGCTCAATTTGTACTTTGCAATTGCTATATGACTTGCCGGGGTAATTGGTTCGGGTCTGGTAAGGTTATGAAATGAATTGAGACACTTAGTTTCATAATTGAAAACTTAAGTTGAAAAGGTTGACCCGATGTTGACTTATGTGTAAATGACCCTGGAATAGAGTTTTGACGATGCCAATAGCTCCGTATGATGATTTTGGACTTAGAAGCGTGTCCGAAAAATTATTTGTAAGTCCGTAGTGGAATTAGGATTGAAATGGCGAAAGTTAAAATTTTTGGAAAGTTTGACAAGGGGTTGACTTTTTGATATCGAGGTCGGAACCTGCTTCTGAAAATTGGAATAGGTTCGTTATTGCATTTATGACTTGTATGCAAAATTTGAGGTCAATCGGACATGATTTGATTGGTTCCGACATCGTTTGTAGGAATTGGAAGTTTCAAAGTTCATTAGGCTTGAATCTATGTGTGATTCGTATTTTTAGCGTTGTTTGATGTGAATTGAGACTTCAACTAAGTTCGTATGATGTTTTGGGACTTGTTGGTATATTTGGTTGAGGTCCCGGGGGTCTCGGGTGAGTTTTGGATGGTTAACGGATCAATTTTTAGACTTGGAGTGTTGCTGGAAATTTTCTGATATCTGTATCTGGTTTCCTTCTACGCGATCGCGTGAGAAGGTCTGCGATCACGTAGGATTAAGGCATTGCGAACGCGTGGGGAGAATCGCGATCGCGTAGCTGGGAAGAGATAATGAATTGCGAACGCGTGGGCAAAGATGCATTCGCGAAGAGGAAGTAAGGCACCAGGGGGTCACGAAAAGTTGCTCTTCGCAATCACGTGGATCAGTCAGCGATCGCGTAGATTTGTGCATCAGTGATCCGCGCTTGCGTGGATTCAACCGCGTTTGCGAAGGCCAAATTTGGGGGCAGTTTCTTTTGTGCTTCGCGATCATGTGAACTAATCTGCGATCGCATAGGGTCAATTTTTGGCAGTGGAAATGTGTGCTTCGCGATCGCGGGACTTGGTCCGCGATCGCATAGAAGAAATGACTGGGCAGATAGTTTATGTTCTGAAAATGGGACTTCACCCCATTTTCTATTTTTACCGATTTGGGGCTCGGAAAGAGGCGATTTTTGCGAGATTTCAAGGAAAACAACAGGGTAAGTGTTCTTAACTCAATATTGGTCAAATTACCCGAATCCATGGTTGTTTTTAACATTTAATTGGTGAATTAAGTTGGAAAAATGTGAAAACCCTCTTGGTTTAATTTGAATATTTCAGGGTCGAGTTGATGTCGGATTTGAGTAAAATTTGTATGGTTGGACTTGTGGTTGAATGGGCGTTCATATTTTCTAACTTTTGCCGGGTTCCGAGACGTGGGCCCTACGAGCGAGTTTTGAGTGTAATTTCGGATTTTGTGGAAAAATTAGTATTTTGATATGGAAAAAATTCCTTTAATTTGGGTTGACTGAATCAAATTAATTGGGACTAGATTCGCGCCGTTCGGAAGTTGATACGCGCAGAATGAAATTTCCAGAGCACTGCTTAGCTTGCTCGACATTGGATTCAGCTTGTTCGATGTAAGTAACACCTCTAATCTTGGAGCTAAGGGTATGAACCCTGATTATACGTGTTATGTGAATTGTTTGGAGGTGACGCACATGCTAGGTGATGGGCGTGTGGGCGTGCACCATGTGAATTGTAACTCTATTACTTCTGTGGTGTTGTGTAATTACCCGATTTTATCTTTAACCATGAAATCTCTACGTACTAGAGCTATTGAGCTGTGATCCATGTTAGAAACCATGTCTAGGATACATGCCTATTCCATTGAGACCCACTGAGGTCATTTCTGCTGTTGAGTTATCTGCTTACATTGCATTTACATACTCAGTCATACGCATTTATATGCATATCATATCTCAGTCTCTGTTACCATTTATTGATACATCACATCATTATTTTTGGGCTGATTCTTTTCATGACACTGAGAGCCCGAGAGATTGATGACTGAGTGAGGCCGAGGGCCTGATGGTGAGGATGTTTATGGGATCGGGCTGCACGCCGCAGCATGCCATATTCTCTCTCTCTCTCTCTCTCTCTCTCTCTCTCTCTATATATATATATATATATATATATATATATATATATATATATATATATATATATATATATATATATATATATATATATATATATATATATATATATCTCTCTCTCTCTATATATATATATATATATATATATATTGATTTATGTTGGGATCAAGCTAAATGCCGCAACATGTTTTATTGATTTATGCCATGATTGGCTTGTTATAGCACTTGGCCTGAAGGAGCCCCTCCGGAGTCTGTACACAACCCCAGTGAGCGCAGGTACCTACTGAGTGCCGAGTGTCGAGTGCTGATCGGAGGATTGAGTAACTGTGAGGACTGGGTGATTGGGCGGACTCAGTGAATTGATACTTTGAGAGTATGCATATGGTTTTATCACTGAGTTGCATCGCATTCGACATGCACACTTGACATACAGGCATAGAGATGCATTTTTCCTCCTGTTGTATGGTATGCCGTTATTCATTACTTCTCATACATATTGATATATAAGCATAGAGATGTATTTTCCTCATGCCATTTGAAAATGAAATATTTACTTGTTAAAAGCTTTGAGAAAAATCACAGATTTCAGACTTACTCATACTTTGGTGATTTTGGCAAAAGATTTGAATTTTACTGTATAATTGAAAAGGAAATATTTATGTTTCGGAATTTTATACGAGCTGAGCATTTTATTGTTGAATTATTACTGGTGTTACTTTCATTATATTTTTATGAATTGTTGTTGGCTATTATCTTTGTTCTAGCTTGTCATTACTTTCAACCTAAGATTAGGTTTGTTACTTATTGAGTACATGGGGTCGGTTGTACTCATACTACACTTCTGCACCTTGCGTGCACATGTTGGATGTTGATGCTTCTGTACATGGCGGGAACAGGATCTGAAGATGTACCTGGGTTCGAGTCATTGATGCCTCTTGTTCATGGTAGCTTTAGAATTTTAAATCTGTTCATGTATATTTCAAACAGATGATGTATTTTTTTGTTTATTTCACACCAGCTTTGTAAATTCTAATTTTAGAAGCTCATGATTTGTACTACCAGTCCTTGGGGAGTGTATTAGAGTCAGTTAAATATTAATTGAATCGAATTATTTTTATTTGGCTTACCTAGTGGGTGAGGTTAGGTGCCATCACAGCTAGTTGGATCTTGGGTCGTGACAAGTTGGTATCAAAGCCCTATGTTCATAGGTTCTACAAGTCATGAGCAAGTGTCTAGTAGAGTCTTGCGGATCGGTATGATGACGTCCATACTTATCTTCGAGAGGCTACAAGGCATTTATGATAATTTCCCATCTTTCTTTCCTTATCGTGCAGAATTGATTCACCGTGAAACATAACTCTTTGAATTCCTTCCACGCCTTCATGTGCGTATGTGAGCGCTCGGTATCAGATGTGCATCGCCGGCTTGTGATTCCATGAACGAGGTTCGAGATTGTCATGACCCGAAATCTGACTTGTCGTGATGTCGCTTATATCAATACTAGGCAAGCCGACAATCTCAATAAACCACCATATCTTTTAAGTTTGAAAACATAATATCTAAATTTAGTGGAAGAAAAACTCACAAATATATTTATAAACACTCCCAAAACCCGGTGTCACTGAGTACATGAGCATCTAATATGAATACAAGTCTGGAAAATACGGTCCATAATAGTATGAGACCAAATGCAGTATATAAGGAGATAAGGAAGGAGAGGCAAGGTTTGCAAAACACAACAGCTACCTCTGAATCTCCGAAAAATCAATTGTGTAAGAGAATTAGCACCCGCTATGTCCGAAAACACCTGGATCTGCACAGGAAGTGTAGGGTGTAGTATGAGTAAAACCAACTCAGCAAGTAACAATAATGACGAGCTACACAGTTATAGTTCACTTTCAGTAATTCCAGCAAAGAATAGACATGCTTTCAAATCCGGCAGTTTAAGTCAAATCAATTTTATACAGTTCAAGTTCATGTAATCTGGATATAAAATCTTTTAGAGATTTCATAACAATGACAGATAGCAACCAAGTGCAACAACAAATGCAAATCAAGTACAGCCTCTCAGGCAACAGTCACTCAACTCATCACAACAACTCAACCACTCGGCTCTCAGCCCTCAGCACTCACAGTCAATGGGTACCCGTGCTCACTGGGGGTTACAGACTCCGGAGGGGCTCCTACAGCCCAAGCGCTATAATCTGCACGGACAACTCATGTGCTGCATGGACAACTCACGTGCTATAAATATAAGGATCCTGTCACGACCCAAAATCTAACTAGTCGTGATGGCACCTAACCCAACCTGCTAGGTAAGCCAACTTTCAATTATCCAATTCCAATAACAATTATTAAAGCAATTTAAGTGAATAAATATCTTAATCTTATACATCCCCCAAGAACTGGTAGTATAAATTATGAGCTTCTAAGAATAGAGTATACAAAGCAAAAATGAAATAAATACATAGTCTGTTTGAATAATACATAAACAGAGCTTTTATAAATCTAAGGCTATCCTGAACAAGAGGCAGCTACAACAGAAATGCAGGTACATCTTCAAATCCGATAACCATCGAACACAGCAACAACGACAGCCAATATCTGCATGCAATGTGCAGAAGTGTAGTATCAGTACAACCGACCCCATGTACTGAGTAAGAAACAAACCTAGCCTTAGGTTGAAAGTAGTGACAAGCTTGTACCAAGGTCAGAGTCCAACTTCCATAACCAAAAATAGTTCATAACAAAATTAAACAAGTAATACCAGAAGTAACTCAAAGAATAAATGCTCAGCTAAATCATGACTTCTGAAAATAGTTATGCCTTTCAAGTACATCAATGAAAATCCAAATCATTTACCAAAGTTACCAAAATCATGAATAAGTTTGAAAACAGAAATTTATTTCCAAGATCCTTTCAATAATAAATAAAATATCTCATTTTCTTTTCAGAAAACCAGTGTAAAACAAATGCATCACTATGCCCATCTGTCAACATGTGTGAGAAATCATGAATAATGAGATACCGTACTGCATGAGGAAAACACGTCTCTATGCATATATGTCATGTGTGCATATCAATACAATGTATCTCAGAGATTGTACTCATGTACTCACACTCTCAGAGTACTCAATCTCACTGTCTCGCATTCTCTCTCTGTAACGACCCGACCGGTTGTTTTGAGTATCACAAGCCCATTCCCCCATTTACTGCTCAATTTATACCTTATAATTGATTTATGACTTATCAGGTTAGTTGGTTCGGGCCCGGAAGGATTCGGAATGAAATGAGACACTTAGTCTCATAATTGAAAACTTAAGTTGGAAAGCGTTGACCGTATATTCACTTATGTGTAAATGACCTCAGAATTGAATTCTGATGATTCCAATAACTCCGTATGATTATTTTAGACTTAGGAGCGTGTCCGAAAAATTATTTGGAGGTCCGTACTAGAATTAGGCTTGAAATGGCGAAAGTTGGATTTTTGGAAAGTTTGACCGGGGGATTAACTTTTTGATATCGGGGTCAGAATCCAATTCCAGAAATTGGAATAGGTCCATTATATCATTTATGACTTGTGTGCAAAATTTGAGGTCAATCGGACTTGATTCGATAAGTTTCGACATCGAATGTAGAAGTTGGAAATTTCATAATAGACTAAAGTTTCAAGTGAGTTCGCACAAGACACAACTTTGAACGATAATATATATATATATATATATATATATATATATATATATATATATATATATGGAATTGTAATGATCTACCTATCCAATGAAAGATCTTCGAGTCTAGTTTCTAACGCTTCAAACCGTTCGTCATTTTCACATTCCTACAAGAAGTTATGACCAAATTACCAAAGTGTGGAAAAATGCAATTCTGCGACCAATTTTGCGATCGCAGAAGTAGTTATGTGACCGCAAAATGGTCGCAAACCTGTCCAGTGAAGCCCATTTGTGGGCATCCATTTTGTGGTGCATTTTGCGCCCCGCATATCTATTCTGCGGTCCATTATGCGACCGCAGACCTGCTTTCGGAGAGTTAATTTTTCTATTTTCATAACCCGACCCCATTTTGATAAATAGGCTTTTGGACTCATTCTGGAGCAAAAATCTGACATTTTTAGAGAGAAGGGAGATTGTTCTAGAGAGAGGAAGAAGCTCAAGTACTTTGTTCATCAAGATCTTGTTCAAGCTATGAAATCCAACAAGGAAATATCACAAGATATTCAACCAAGAGGTAAGGTTTTAACCCCTAGTCTTCAATTTCGAGTTTGGGTAAAGATGGATGATTAAGAGTATGATTCTTGGGTGTAATAGAATTATTTATACATATCAATAAGGTTTATGAAAAGATTGTTGAGTTAAAATGGGTAAAGATTGGGTTGAAAATGGTAAAAATCTTCAATGACTTTAATTGAAGATTTGAGGGTCGAGTTGATGTCGGAATTTGGTGAAATTTGTATGGTTGGAATCGTGGTTGGATGGGCGTTCATATTTTGTTACTTTTGTCGGGTTCCGAGATGTGCAATTTTTGAGTTAATTTCGGATTTTATTGGGAAAAATTAGTATTTCCTTATGGAATTAATTACAATAATTGGTATTGATTGAATCGAATTAATTGTGGCTAGATACGAGGCTTTCGGAGACCAATTCTCATGGAAAGGGCATAGTGAAATAAAGAATTACACGGGTTGAGGTATTTAATACTTCTAAACTTGGTTATAAGGGTATGAATCCCCGAATTTGGTATGATATGAATTATTTGGAGGTGACACACACGATAGGTGACAAACATGTAGACGTGCACCACCGAAAGTGTGTCTTGAATAAATCCTGTGAAGTAGTAAAAATTAAAGAATCATGTTATTATCCGAACATGTGGCACTTGATAGAGGAATTAAGCTGAGGCTAGTAATAAAGATCATGTTTAGGCTATGTGCCAATATTTTTGGACCCATGGGTTCGTGATGAGGTTGAATTATTTGTTCTAAAATATACATTTCACACTCAGTAATAATTGTCCATTGTGAGGATATTTATGGGATTGAGCTGCGCAACGCAGTAGGCTATTTGGCTTTATATGTGTTATCATTAAATGGATTGGGGCTGCCTGCCTGCAGCAGGCCAGAATGGCTTTATACATTATTATTGTTTTGGATCGGGGTTGCCCCCTACAGCATGCCTGATTGGCTTTACTATTTTATGGATCGGGGCTGCCCGCCTGCAGCAGGCCTTATAGGCTTTGTTATTATGTGGATCGGGATTGCCCGCCTGCAGTAGGACACATTGGCTTTGTATTAAGCTTGGGCTGAAGGAGCCCCTCCGGAGTCTGTACACACCCCTAGTGAGCATAGATAATCATCGATATTCGGGATGGACTTCCCAGGGCATGGACTTGCCTTACTGCTTATATATATATTTGGGATGGATTTTCCCAGGGCATGGACTTGCCTTACTTATTTGTATTGTAATGAGTTATCTGGACATGGATCTTGTCAGTATTATTTATATTTGGGGATAAATTATCCCAGGGCCGGATTAGCCTTATACGATACTAGGTGACTGAGTGTCAGTCGATGTGTACTTATATACGGATTGGAATACCCCTAGGCTGGATTGGCCATAAACAGTACCGAGTGACCGGATAATTTGTGACCAGTATTTACATGAGGTCTTTCTATTGAAATGTCATATGCCTCATATCATGCAGTATTGATCTATTTCACTTGTACTGAGTTTAACTGTTGAGCTTGAAAGCATGCCTACATTTCTGTACCATTATTTTTACTGGACTGTGCATGCAGAGCTAATCATTTCTTTCAACCCAGAGGTTAGTCTTGTTACTTATTGAGTTAGTTGTACTTATACTACACTCTGCACCTCGTGTGCAAATCCAGGTGCTCCCGATACGACGATTTCTAGAATTCAGAGTTATTTCTATTGGAGAGTATCAAGGTAGCTGCTTGACGACCGCATACTTGATTCCCTTCCTATTTCGTTATTGTACTGTTCTATACTTCAGACAATGATGTTTATCAGTCAGACTTTGTATTCATTTAGATGCCCATGTACTCAGTGACACCGGGTTTTGGGAGTGATATATTTGAAATTTTGAGATTTCTTCCGCTGAATTTAGTTATTTCGTTTTCAAATTTAAAAGAAATGGTGGTTTATTGGGATTTTTGGATTTCATAGTTTTGAGACAGGCACTGTCACGACATGTGAGATTTTGGGTCGTGACAAGTTGGTATCAGAGCTCTAGGTAACATAGGTCTCACGAGTCATTAGTAGGTTTAGTAGAGTCTTGCGGATCGGTACGGGAGACGTCTGTACTTATCTTCAAGAGGCTGCCGAACCCTTAGGAAAATTTCACTTTCTTGTATTCTATCCTGCAAAATTGATTTATCTTAAAACATAACTCTTTGAATTCCTTCCACGCATTTGTATGCGCACATGAGCGCTCGGTATCAACTGTGCATCGCCGGCTTGTGATTCTATGAATGAGGTTCAAGATGTGTGTTCTGTGTTTTGGTGATGGGCTAGTCTGGAGGACTTAAGGCTAGGTTTAGACCGCAGCTTAGGCCCGGTAGCTTCAGTTGTAACCTGTACATTTGGACTCATATGTCCAGTAATGTCCCTACGAGGGAAATTTATGGCTCGATGAGCAGTGGAATGGCTTGGTGATGAGTATGATGTAACTACGGGATGTGTTAAGACGATTTGAATGTGATGAGAGGTGTTTCCTTGAAATGTAAAAGAAGGCCACTGGGTGCTTTATTTTCATTTTGATGTGACGTACAATCTCGAGTGTGAATGTTTTTAAAGATCTTTCACGTTGTTAAATTTTGGGACAAATTAAATTTTCGTGTGTGATTAATGAGTTTGGACTCAGAAAGATTAAGTGATTTCATAGTAATTGTGGCTGCGAAAGGGTATAACAAGATGCCAATTTGAGACTTGAATGTGAATCTGGTTGAAAAAGTTGACTTAAATGTTAAGAGAATGAATGCGAGATTAGCGGATGATTGAGGTATTTTATGGTTGGTGTGTCTTGAGCTTGAGAAGAATTTTTGTTGAACTGACTACGGTATTAAGGCAGTAATAAAGTATGGGTATTGTAAGTTATCAAGTATTTTAATCTATGGCTTTGAGCCAAGTGGGGGAGCCTGCTATTGACAATTTGATTTCATGGTTATGAGTTAAATTTTAGTTTTGGTCGGAGACATACTTGTGGATCAGTTATGACTTGTAGAGATGGAGATCGAGGATTACTCGAGTACAGAAATTCCTGAACGCGGGTTACATGGCACTTTATATAAATACGAAAATCATGAAATGATTAAATTGTTATTTTGAAGAATGTAGTGCGCACACAGTATGAATTTGATTGGTGGCGTTAAGGCATGGTTACTTCTATAGGGGTAATTATGATGTGGTGAGACTCTACAGATGTTTTGGTGGCAATATTCTTGGGTTTTGGTGACCTACGTAGTTTGGTCGAGTTAGAGGAATTTAGTTCTAATAGCTTGGTTATGTGCAGATGGATATCAAAGTGTTCTTGATGGTTTCTACCATGGGTTGAACCGGATATTTTATTTTTTACTGGTGTGGAAAACGTATTGTGTATCGTGATTTCCTCCTGGGAGGAAGCAATAGGAAGGTTTCTAACTAACCGGATATGTAATTTGCTGGCGACTCAGAGTTGATAATGGGATTCTTGTTCTTGTCATATGATGGCATAATAGATGTGGTGTGTTATGCGGGTCCAGATATTTATATTATTGGCATGTGAGTTGTCTGTGCGGGTCCAGATATTGATACTATAGCACGTGTGTTGTCCGTGCGAGTGATGTTAATGTGAGCTCTAGAAGAGCTGGTTACTATTATTAAATTTGTGTGTCTTGGTTCTACTATATATAATGAGCTTATAGCATTACAACTGTGGTGATTCTTTTTGAACTTACAATACAGTCCTTTACTTTGGGACATCTTCCTTTTTGGGTACAAGGTTATGCAATTGTGGATTGAGTTGTATTGGTGTGGCATGCCAATGGGATAGTTGTGTTTAATAATATAAGGTCACTGGATCTAGAACGAGTACTATCAGGTTTGATTCCGGTATAGTGGGAGGATAATATTGAAAGCCGGCGTAGGAGAGGATTATGGTCCTGGTTGCGGCGAGAGGGCTCCATGGCTAGTTGATCTGATGAGTGGTTATGAGTTTTTAATTGTTTCTTTCATTATTAACAGTGTACGAAGGTGTTGGGATGAGGTTTTGTTCGATATGGGGATTAATGCTAGTACTTGGTTGGTTTGAAGTAGTTATTGTGATCAGGAATGGTGCTACGAGCGGGCAGGTTGTCTAATATTCTGGGTAAATTATATCCGTGATTATAGTTATAGCTCGATGTAACTTGTTCATACTCATACAACGTGTAAATGTAAGATTCGTGTCTTGAAAAGAAATTCTAAAGGTTGGGAATTGAATTCCAAGGTTTTTGGGCTAAGGTTAAATTAAGGATTTTCAGTTGTATTATGTTGTCAGGCCTATATAGAATAGGATGACGTGAGATCACCCCCGGGTATATGCGTGGTAAGGTGGAATAGAGATCTGAAGGTTAAGAACAACTCTAGGCACGTTCGAGGACGAACGTATGTTTAAGTGGGGGAGAATGTAACGATCCGACCAGTCGTTTTGAGCATCACAAGCCCGTTCCCCCATTTACTACTCAATTTATACCTTATAATTGGTTTATGACTTATCGGGTTAGTTGTTTCGGGTCCGGAAGGATTTCGGAGTGAAATGAGACACTTAGTCTCAAAATTGAAAACTTAAGTTGGAAAAAGTTGACTGTATATTCACTTATGTATAAACGACCTCAGAATTGAATTCTAATGATTCCAATAGCTCCGTATGGTTATTTTGGAATTAGGAGCGTGTCCGAAAAATTATTTGGAGGTCCGTAGTAGAATTAGGCTTGAAATGGCGAAAGTTGGAGTTTTGGAAAGTTTGACCGGGGGATTGACTTTTTGATATCGGGGTCGGAATCCAATTCCAGAAATTGGAATAGGTCCATTATGTCATTTATGACTTGTGTGCAAAATTTGAGGTCAGTCGGACTTGATTCGATAAGTTTCGGCATCGAATGTAGAAGTTGGAAATTTCATAATAGACTAAAGTTTCAAGTGAGTTTGCACAAGACACAACTTTGAACGACAATATCTACATATATATATATATATGGAGTTATGTGATTATCTACCTATCCAATAAAATATCTTCGAGTCTAGTTTCTAACGCTTCAACACGTTCGTCATTTGGACATTCCTACAAGAAGTTGTGACCAAATTACCAAAGTCTAGAAAAATGCAATTCTGCGACCAATTCTGCGATCGCAGAACCATTATGCGATCGCAGAAGTAGTTATGAGACCGCAAAATGGTCGCAAACCTGTCCAATGAAGTCCATTTGTGGGCATCGATTTTGTGGTGCATTTTGCGACCCGCATACCCATTCTGCGGTCCATTATGCGACCGCAGACCTGCTTTCGGAGGGTTAATTTTTCTATTTTCATAACTCGACCCCATTTTGATAAATAGGCTTTGGGACTCATTCTGGAGCAAAAATCTGATATTTTTAGAGAGAGCGGAGATTGTTCTAGAGAGAGGAAGAAGCTCAAGTGCTTTGTTCATCAAGATCATGTTCAAGCTTTGAAATCCAACAAGGAAATATCACAAGATCTTTACCCAAGAGGTAAGGTTTTAACCCCTAGTCTTCAATTTCGAGTTTGGGTAAAGATGAATGATTAAGAGTATGATTCTTGGGTGTAATAGTATTATTTATACATATCAATAAATTTTATGGAAAGATTGTTGAGTTCAAATGGGTAAAGATTGGGTTGAAAATGGTAAAAATCTTTAATGACTATAATTGAAGATTTGAGGGTCGAGTTGATGTCGGAATTTGGTGAAATTTGTATGGTTGGACTCGTGGTAGGATGGACGTTCATATTTGGTAACTTTTGTCGGGTTCTGAGATGTGTAATTTTTGAGTTAATTTCGAATTTTATTGGAAAAAATTAGTATTTTCTTATGGAATTAATTACAATAATTAGTATTGATTGAATCAAATTAATTATGGCTAGATACGAGGCTTTCAGAGACCAATTCTCATGGCAAGGGAATAGTGAAATAAAGAATTACACGGGTTGAGGTAAGTAACACTTCTAAACTTGGTTATGAGGGTATGAATCCCCGAATTTGGTATGATATGAATTATTTGGAGGTGACACACACGATAGGTGACGAACATGTAGACGTGCACTACCGAAAGTGTGTCTTGAATAAATCATGTGAAGTAGTAAAATTAAAGAATCATGTTATTATCTGAACATGTGGCACTTGATAGAGGAATTAAGCTGAGGCTAGTAATAAAGATCATGTTTAGGCTATGTGCCAATATTTTTGGACCCATGGGTTCGTGATGCTGTTGAATTAATTGTTCTAAAATATACATTTCATACTCAGTAATAATTATCCATTGTAAGGATATTTATGGGATTGAGCTGCGCAGCGCAGCAGGCCATTTGGCTTTATATATGTTATCATTAAATGGATCGAGGCTGCCCGTCTGCAGCAGGCCAGAATGGCTTTATACATTATTATTGTTCTGGATCGGGGCTGCCCACCTGCAGCAGGCCTGATTGGCTTTACTATTTTATGGATCGGGGCTGCCCGCCAACAGCATGCCTTATAGGCTTTGTTATTATACGGATCGGGATTGCCCGCCTGCAGTAGGACACATTGGCTTTGTATTAAGCTTGGGCTGAAGGAGCCCCTCCGGAGTCTGTACACACCCCTAGTGAGCATAGATAATCATCGATATTCGGGATGGACTTCCCAGGGCATGGACTTGCCTTACTTACTGCTTATATATATATTTGGGATGGATTTTCCCAGGGCATGGACTTGCCTTACTTATTTGTATTGTAATGAGTTATCTGGACATGGATCTTGTCAGTATTATTTATATTTGGGGATAAATTATCCCAGGGCCGGATTGGCCTTATACGATACTAGGTGACTGACTGTCAGTCGATGTGTACTTATATATGGGTTGGAATACTCCTAGGCTGGATTGGCCATAAACAGTACCGAGTGACCGGATAATTTGTGACCAGTATTTACATGAGGTCTTTCTATTGAAATGTCATATGCCTCATATCATGCAGTATTGATCTATTTCACTTGTACTGAGTTTAACTGTTGAACTTGAAAGCATGCCTACATTTCTGTACCATTATTTTTACTGGACTGTGCATGCAGAGCTCATCATTTCTTTCAACCCAGAGGTTAGTCTTGTTACTTATTGAGTTAATTGTACTTATACTACACTCTGCACCTCGTGTGCAGATCCAGGTGCTCCCGGATACGACGATTTCTAGAATTTAGAGTTATTTCTATTGGAGAGTATCAAGGTAGCTGCTTGACGACTGCAGACTTGATTCCCTTCCTGTTTAGTTATTGTACTGTTCTATACTTCAGACAATGATATTTATCAGTCAGACTTTGTATTCATTTAGATGCCTATGTACTCAGTGACACCGGGTTTTGGGAGTGATATATTTGAAATTTTGAGATTTCTTCCGCTGAATTTAGTTATTTCCTTTTCAAATTTAAAAGAAATGGTGGTTTATTGGGATTTTTGGATTTCATAGTTTTGAGACAGGCACCGTCACGACATGTGAGATTTTGGGTCATGACACTCTTACTGTGCTCAGCACATTCAATCACTCAACGCTATACAATGCCTGCTGCGACGTACAGCCCGATCTCTGTTTATAGTAGACTGCGCTTACTGGAGGTGTGTACAGACTCATGAGGGGCTCATACAGCCCAAGCGCTATATATTGCTGCAGCGTGCAGCCCGATCCAACACTGCTGCGGCGTGCAGCCCGATCTATATATTACTGCGGCGTGCAGCCTGATCCAATATCATGGCCCGAAAGCTTGTTGCGGCGTGCAACCCGATCCAACATTTACTGCGGCGCACAACCCGATCCATCATATCTCACAATCAGGCCCTCAGACTCACTCAGTCATCAATCTCTCCGGTCTCTCTCTCATGGGCTCACAATGTCATGAAAATATAAAATAGCCCAAAAATGATGATATGATGTATCGATAAATTACAACAGAGATTGAGATATGATATGAAATGACATGAATATAATTGAGTATAAATTTTCAATTTAAAATAATTAATTCACAACAATACGACCTCTGTGGGTCCCAATAATACTGGCACATAGACTCAACATGATTTTTAATATGATTTTCAGCTTAATTTCTTCAACACATAAAACTACATAGAAAATGCCAAGATTATTTGACTACAGAATTCCACAGAAACAATTAGGTCACAATTTCTATAGTGCACGCCCACACGCCCGTCACCTAGCATGTGCATCACCTCCCAATAATTCACATAATACATATATTTAGGGTTCATACCCTCAGCCCCAAGATTAGAAGAGTTACTTACCTCGAACAAGCAAAATCAAATGTCGAGCAAGCTAAACAATGCTCCAGAAATTCCATTCTGCGCGTATCAACTTCCAAACGGCTCGAATCTAATCACAATTAATTTGATTCAGCCCACAAAAATTATAGGAATTAATTCCATATCAAAATACTAATATTTTCCAAAATTCCGAAACGACGCCCCAAAAATACTGTGGGGTCCACGTCTCGGAATCCGATAAAAGTTATAAAATCCGGAAGCCCATTCAACCACGAGTTCAACCATACTAATTTCACTCAAATCCGACTCTAAATCGGTATTCAAATTTGGAAAATTCGTTTTGTGACATTCTAGAAATTTCCTTCTATTTCTCTTGAAGATTCAATAATCTTACACCAAAAATGAAGATTAATTCATGGAATATAATCACAAGGGAGTCAAGAACACTTACCCCAAGTTGTGTGGAAAATTTCCTCTCCAAAATTGCCCAAACCGAGCTTCAAAATGTCCAAAATGAGAAAAAATCTCGGAACCCTCGTTTTTAAACACTGCTCAGGAATTTCCGCACCTGCGATGCCTGGGCTCGCACCTGCACATCAGCTTTTGCGGACAAAAATGCGCACCTGCGAAATCAGCCAGCCTTCCAAAAGCCTCGCATCTGCGGCCCTTTCTCGCATCTGCGGGCTCGCAGATGCGCATTCCCCTTCGCACCTACGTTCACCTCACGCCAGCCCCAGTCCGCATTTGCGCCAACACCTTCGCACCTGCGGCCTCGCAGATGTGGCAAATTCTTCGCACCTACGAGCACTGCCCACTTCCACACTTGGCCGCTTCTGCGACTGATTCTGCGCACATGCGGCTTCGCACCTGAGATCAAAACTTCACAGGTGCGATCACAGCAGTAGGCAACAAATCTAGCATTTCCTTAAGTCCAAATTTGATCTGTTAACCATCCGAAACTCACCCGAGACCCTCGGGACCCCGCCCGAACATACCAACAAGTCTCATAACATAACACAGACCTATTCAAGGCCTCAAAACCCACATAACAACATCCAAATGATGAATTACACCTAAATTCGAAATCATTGAACTTTGAAACTTCAAATTCTATATCTTGTGCCGAAACATATCAAATCACGTCCGATTGACCTCAAATTTTGCACACAAGTTATATTTCACATTACGGTCCTATTCAAATTTCCAGAATCAGATTCCGACCTCGATAACAAATAGTCAACCCCCGGTCAAACTTCCCAAAAATTCAACTTTCGGCATTTCAAGCCAAATTCCACTACGTACCTCCAAATAATTTTTCGGACACACTCCTAAGTCCAAAATAACCATATGGAGCTATTGGAATCATCAAAACTCCATTTCGGGGTCGTTTACACATAAGTCGACATCCGGTCACTATTTTAACTTAAGCTTTAAACCTTGGAACTAAGTGTTCCAATTTATTTCATAACCTCACCGGACCCGAACCAATTACCCTGGCAAGTCACACAACAACTGTAAAGTATAATTTGAGTAGTAAATAGGGAAACGGGGTTGTAATACTCAAAACGACCGGTCGAGTCGTTACAAATCCGCACGGATAACTCACATGCTGCACGGACAACTCACGTGCTGCACGGACAACTCACGTGCTATAATATAATAACTCACAATCAGGCCCCCGGCCTCACTCAGTCATAAATCTCTCCAGTCTCTCGGGCTCTCAGAAATCATGAAATTAGCCCAAATAACAATGATATGATGTATCGATAATGAACAATCGAGACAGAGATAAAATAATCAAGTAAACTGTGACTGAGCACAAAACAACAATTAAGCAGATAGTTCAACATGCACACGACCTTTGTGGGGCCCAACATTACCAACATATAGCCTAAACATGGTTTCTATCATGACTTACAGTCAAATTTCCACAACACAGAGAGCACATAGCTAACAACAAGTTATTCAACTTTACAGTCTCACGGGACGTATCAAGTCACAATCCCCTCGGTGCACGCCCACACGCCCGTCACCTAGTATGTGCGTCACCTCCAAATAAATCACATGATACCAAATTTCGGGGTTTCATACCCTCAGGACCAGATTTAAAACTGTTACTTACCTCAAACCGTGAAATTCTTCACTCTGCAATGTCTTTTCCTCGTGAATTGGCCTCCAAAAGCCTCGAATCTAGCCACAAATAATTCGATCCAGTCAATACAATTTATTGGAATTAATTCCATAAGAAAATGCTAATTTTCCATAAAGATCCGAAGTTTAGCTCAAAAATCGCCCGTGGAGCCCACATCTCGGAACCCGACAAAATTTACAAAATCCGAAAGCCCATTCAACCATGAGTCTACCCATACCAATTTTACCAAATTCCGATAACAATTCGGCCCTCAAATCCTCAAATTTATCCAAGAGGGTTTTCAAACTTTTCCAACTTAATTCACCAATTAAATGATAAAAACAATCATGGATTCGGGTAATTTAACCAATATTGAGTTAAGAACGCTTACCTCGATGTTTTCTCTGAAAATCTCCCAAACATTGCCTCAATCCGAGCTCCAAATCATGAGTCCCATTTTCTGAACTTAAACTTTCTGTCCAGACCTCTCTTCTATGTGATCGCGGACCAAGTAACGCGATCGCGAAGTACACATTTCCATTGCCAAAAATTGGCCCTATGCGATCGCGAATTATTTCACGCGATCGCGGAGAACAAAAGAGACTGCCCCCAAATTTGGCCCTTTGCGAACGCGGTTGACTCCACGCAAACGCGGAACACTGCCTCTTAAACCTACATGAGCGCGTCCAGCCCCATGCGATCGCGTAGAGCAATTGCCTCCCCCTCATCTACTGCTCAAATCCTTCTATGCGAACGCGACCTCATCCACGTGTTCGCGAAGCATAGCTTAATACACTTATGTGGTCGCGTTCCTTCCTCTACGACCGCATAGAAAAAAAATATCCCTGCCCCAAATAAGCTTACGCGATTGCGGATGGACCTATGCTATCACGTATAAGGAAACCAGAAGAAAAATACCAACAGCTATCAGCTATCTTCCAAAGGCCAAAAATTATATGTTAACCACCCGAAACTCACCCGAGGCCCTCGGGACCTCAACCAAACATACCAAAAAGTTCAAAAACATCATACGAACTTAGTCGAATTCTCAAATCACCTCAAACAACATCAAAAGCACTAATTACACCCGGATTCAAGCCTAATGAACTTTGAAATTTCCAAATTCAACAAATGATTTCGAAACTTATCAAATCATGTCTGATTGACCACAAATTTTGCACACAAGTCATAAATGACATAACGAAGCAATTCCAATTTCCAGAATCGGATTCCGACCTCGATATCAAAAAGTCAACCCCCGGTCAAATTTCCCAAAATTCAACTTTCGGCATTTTAAGCCTAATTCCACTATGGACCTCCAACTAATTTTACGGACACACTTCTAAGTCCAAAATCACCATACGGAGATATTGGATACATTAAAATTAAATTTTGAGGTCGTTTACTCATAAGTCAATATCCAGTCAACTATTTCAACTTAAGCTTCCAACATGAAAATTCATTCTTCCAAGCTAAATTCGAAATACCTTAAATCTAAAACCGATAATTCACACAAGTCATAATAACTTGTAGGAAGTTATTCAAGACTTTAAATAGTTTAAAGGAGCATAAATGCTCAAAACGACCGGTCGGGTCGTTACAGAGATATGTATTCTGTATTTTGGTGATTGAACAGTCTGGAGGACTTGAGGCCAGGTTTAGATCGTAACTTAGGCTCGGTGGCTTCAGTTTTATGAACGTTTACCTTTGGACTCATATGTCTGGTAGTGTCCTTATGAGTGAAATTTGTGACTCGATGAACGATTGAATAGCTAAATAATGATTATGATGCGACTGTGGAATGTGTTCAGATGGTTTGAACGCGAAAGGGAAGAGTTTCCCGAGATGTAAAAAGGGGTCATTGGTTGCTTGGTGTATGTCTCAATTTGTGTGTTGAAGGATCTTTCATGTTGTTTAATTGTTGAACAAATTAAATTCTCATGTCTTGTTAATGAGCATGGACTCAGAAAGATTAAATGATGGCTCAGTAGTTGTGGCTGTGAAAGGTTATGGAGAGATGTCAGTTTGAAGCTAAGCAGGTAAGTTATCACCTATGGGGTAAACTACGAATGTGCAATCATTATGATGTTGTGTGGAGGCTTTATTTTTCTACCAGCGAGGTGTATGTATTGAGATTTGAATTTGAAATAGTCAAGGAAGTCGATCTGACCGTCAAGAGAATAAATGCGATCTTAGCGGATGATTGAGGTATTTTATGGTTGGTGTTTCCTGAGCTTGAGAAGAATTTTTATTGAACTGACTGCAGTATTATGGCAGTAATAGAGTATGAGTATTGTGAACTATTGAGTACTTTAATCCATGGCTTTGAGCCAAGTGGGGGAGCCTGCTATTGACAATTCAATTTCATCATTATATGTTAAATTTTAGTTTTGGTCTGAGACATACTTGTGGGTTAGTCATGACTTGCAGAGGTTAAGATCGAGGATGACTTGAGTAAGAAAAATTTCTGAATATGTGTTACATTGCACTTTATGAAAATATGAAAATCATGGAATGATTAAGTTGTTATTTTGAAGAATGTAGTGCGCACGGAGTATGAAATTGACCGGTTGCTTTAAGGTGGGATTCACTTCTTTGGGTATTGTTGTGCTAGTGGGGCACACGTCGTTTGGTCACTTGGGTTGTACAATTGAGATTTGAGCAGAGTGGATGACTCTCAAGAGGGTTATAATGGGTTTAAAATGTATATGTGGCAATTGAAAACTTTTCGGATTTGTATATCGCTAAAAAATGATTATTTACATTGGATGGTACCGGGACTTGCGATAATTTTGTATGACTATGGATTTTACATTTCAGTATAAGAAAGGTAAAAAGAACAATTGTAAATTCAGATAAGGTATTTCAAGAGTGGGTGTCTTGGTTGTGGTATTTATGGGGTGCTTAAGAAGAGTACAGTAGCTTATGGGCCTTACGTCGGTGTCGTTTTATGTTAGGATGTCTTGTAGTGAGCTTTGGGTAAGGATTGTAGTGTTCTTACAAGGAGAAATATCAACTTGAGGGTAATTCAGAAGAAACTCGGAGAAAATAGGACAAATGGGTAGTAAGCTAGACCGGTATGGTAACAATATGCTCAGTTATTTTGGGTAATTATGATGTGGTGAGGATCTACAAATGTTTTGGTGGAAATATTCTTGGGTTTGGTGACCTATATGGCTTGGTCGAGTTAGAAAAATTTAGTTATGATAGCTTGGTTATGTGCAAATGGATTTCAAAGAGTTCTTGACGGTTTCTACCATGGTTGGAACCGGATATTTTCTACTGGTGTGGGAAACATGTTGTGTATTGTGATTTCCTCCTGGAAGGAAGTAAGAGGAATGTTTCTAACTAACCGGGTATGTAATTTTCTGGTGCTCAGAGTTGATAATGGGATTCTTGTGCTTGTCACATGATGGCATAATATATGTGGTGTGTTGTGCGGGATTAGGATTTATATGTACAAGGTGGCAATTCAGTCTTGAAGATAAGGTCACGAATTTTGGACAACATGGTCAGTTTCAGATATTTCGATGAATGTTATAACTGATCGGTAATTCCTGAGAAGGGTGCGCATTTCAGAAGGCGCGTTGCGTTTTGACTTATGGATGTTCATCGGTATTGCGGTACTCACCTGGTTGATAGACTGCTGGTATTCAAATTATTGCTATGTGGCACGAAAGAATTATGAAAGTATTCCTCATGGGATGATCGTGCAAGAAAAATGTGTTAGTCATTCGAGTGTTGGAGTTGGGATCAGTTACGTTGATTCACGTGTTCTATGAATTTGGAGAATGGGAGTCTCGAAAGCATATTGTTTCAGGGTTGCGACCTGTTTGAGGTGAGTATTTTATTTAAACTCAGTAGAGGCACTAGTTACGTTAATTATTTGTGATAGCTACGCGCTATGAGTGTGCATATATGTGAGGTTTGAGCCTATGTGCGGGCATCAGGGCAAGTATTCATACTGAGAAGAATGCTTAGGCTATGATATGCCTAGAGTTGACTATTAATCATAAAGCTATAACATTTCTCGTGTTCGTAGCTTTGTGGAGAACTATCTGGACTATACTTTAGGTTACAAAGAGGCTAATTCCCTGAGTAAACTTGGTAGTTACTATTTCTGTGTTAACTTGTCGATTTGAGCTGTGATAGCATACGTTGCACATGCTTACACTATGGCGTGTTATTTATACCATTCCAAGAGCATGAGAATCTTATTTCATCATCATATTCATATGTACTTGCTTAATTTCTCCTGCATGATATGCTGGGACTGGAGGCCTGTGACCATGCCGGGCGATTGATATTATTGGCATGTGAGTTGTCCGTGCGGATCTACATATTGGTATCATTGGTACGTGAGTTGTCCGTGCAGTATGTGAGAATTTAATTTCTTTGATAATTTATCTAATTTCATTGCTTTCCTTCCTCTACAATTGTGCACATGCGCCTACGGTTATCCTCTTCACAAAATTTGAGGAGTTGGTTGTAAATATTAGGTTGTGGTGGTGCGAGCTGAACTTACAAAACGGTTCTTCTCTTTGAGATATTTTCTATTTTTCTGGGTGCACGGGTTGCACAGCTTTTGGCTTGAGATATATTGGTGTGGCGTATATGTGGAATAATTGTGTTTGATAATATAAGGTCATCGAAACTAGAATGTGTAATGATTTGATTATGGTATATTTGGGAGGATAATATTGAAAGTCGTCTTAGAAAGTGATTATGGTTCTGGTTGGGGCGAAGGAGCTCCATGACTTGTTGATCTGACAAGGGATTATGAGATTCTGCGTGTTTCTTTTGTTATTAGAAGTGTACGAAGGTTTTGGAACGAGGTTTGGCTTGATATGGGGTTTAATACTAGTACCAGGTTAGTTGGAGTAGTTATTGTGATCGGAAATGGCGCTGCTAAGGGATTATGTGATTACATCTTGAGTTGTGGCTATGGCTTGATACAGTTTGTTTGCACTTATATAGTGTGTAGATGTGAGATTCGGGTCTTGAAGAGAAATTATGAATGTTGGAAATTGAATTCTATGTTTTACGGACTAAGGTTAAAGGAATGATCTTCAATTATGTCGTGTTGTCATGCCCATATGAAATATGGTGGCATGGGATCACCCACATGTATGTTCATGGTAGGGTGCAATGGTTATATAAAAGCTTAGGAACAATTCTTGGCATGTTCGAGGATGAACGTATGTTTAAGTGGGGGAGAATGTAATGACTCGGCCGATCATTTTGAGTATTTCAACTCCGTTCCCCCATTTACTTCTCAATTTGTAATTTATAGTTGTTATATGACTTGCCGGGGTAATTGGTTCGGGTCTGGTGAGGTTTTAAAATGAACTGAGACACTTAGTCTCATAATTGAAAACTTAAATTGAAAAGGTTGACCCGATGTTGACTTATATGTAAACGACCCCGGAATGGAGTTTTGACGATGCCAATAGCTCCGTATGGTGATTTTGTAGAAGCGTGTCTGGAAAATTATTTGGAAGTCCATAGTGGAATTAGTCTTGAAATGGCGAAAGTTGAATTTTTGGAAAGTTTGACCGAGGGTTGACTTTTTGATATCGGGGTCAGAACCGATTATGGAAATTGGAATAGGTCTGTTATGTCATTTATGACTTGTATGAAAAATTTGAGGTTAATCAGACGTGATTTGATAGCTTCCGGCGTTGTTTGTAGGAATTGGAAGTTTCAAAGTTTATTAGACTTGAATCTATGTGTGATTCGTGTTTTTAGCGTTGTTGAATGTGAATTGAGACATCAACTAAGTTCGTATGATGTTTTGGAACTTGTTGGTGTATTTGGTTGAGGTCCAGGGGGCCTCGGGTGAGTTTCGGATGGTTAACGGATCAATGTTTACACTTGGAGTGCTACTGGAAAGTGTCTGATATCTGTATCTGGTTTCCTTCTACGCGATCGCGTGAGAAGGTCTGGGATCGCTTAGGGTTAATTGGGGTTGCTGAGTTTTTGTTCTATGCGATCGCGTGGGGAGAATCATGATCGCGTAGGTGGGAAGAGAGAATGCATCGCGAACGCGTGGGCAAAGCCACGTTCGCGAAGAGGAAGTGAGGCACCAGGGGGTCATGAAAAGTTGCTCTTTGCGATCGCGTGGATCAGTCCGTGATCGCATAGGTTTGTGCATCAGTGATCCGCATTCGCGTGGATTCAACCGCGTTCGCGAAGGCCAACTTTGGGGGTTATTTCTTTTGTGCTCCGCGATCGCGTGAACTAATCCGCGATCGCATAGGGTCAATTTTTTGCAGTGGAAATGTGTGCTTCGCGATCGCGGGACTTGGTCCGCGATCGCATAAAAGAAATGACTGGGCAGAGAGTTTTAGTTCTGAAAATGGGACTTCATCCCATTTTCCATTTTTACCGATTTGGAGCTCGGGAAGAGGCGATATTTGAGAGATTTTCAAGAAAAATGATGGGGTAAGTGTTCTTAACTCAATATTGGTCAAATTACCCGAATCCATGGTTGTTTTTAACATTTAATTGGTGAATTCAGTTGGAAAATTGTGAAAACCCTCTTGGTTTAATTTGAAGATATGAGGGTCGAGTTGATATCGGATTTGAGTAAAATTTGTATGGTTGGACTCGTGGTTGAATGGACGTTCATATTTTATAACTTTTGTCAGGTTCCGAGATGTGGGCCCCATATGTGATATTTGAGTGTAATTTCAGATTTTGTGGAAAAAATAGTATTTTGATATGGAATAAATTCCTATAATTTGCGTTGAGTGAATCAAATTAATTGTGACTAGATTCAAGCTATTCGGAAGTTGATACGCGCAGAATGGAATTTCTGGAGCATTGTTTAGCTTGCTCGACATTGGATTCGACTTGTTCGAGATAAGTAACATCTCTAATCTTGGAGCTGAGGGTATGATCCCTGATTATACATGTTATGTGAATTGTTTGGAGGTGACACACATGTTAGGTGACGGGCGTGTGGGAGTGCACCGTGTGAATTGTAACTCTATTATTTCTGTGGTGCTGTGTAATTACATGATCTTATCTGTAACCGTGAAATCTCTTCGTACTAGAGCTATTGAGCTGCGATCCATGTTAGAAACCATGTCTAGGCTACATGCCTATTCTGTTGAGACCCACTGAGGTCATTTATGCTTTTGAGTTATCTGCTTACATTGCATTTACATACTCAGTCATACGCATTTATATGCATATCATATCCCAGTCTCTGTTACTATTTATTGATACATCATATCATTATTTTTGGGCTGATTCTTTTCATAATACTGAGAGCCCGTAGAATCCATGAACCGCAGCATATGGCCCATGACCTCCTGGAATCCCAGAGCAGATACGATCCTCTACTGGATTCACTGGTGGCATAGCTGGAGCAACTCTGGGACGTCCTCGTCCCCTACCACTGGCTGGGGCCCTCCCTCAGCCACTGCCTCAGCCTCTAGAAACTGGGGGAGTAGCTCCTCCATGGTCTGGAACATCCGCTGCTCGTGTTCTCACCATCTGTGAGAGAATAAGAGAAAGATACTTAGTACCACATCAACTGCACTATAGAAGATGAAGAAAGGGTAGTTTTCTAACACCCTATAGCCTCTCGAACATAAGTACGGACGTCTCCGCACCGATCCGAAAGACTCTATTAGGTCTGCTCATAACTTGTGAAACCTATGTGAATCTAGTGCTCTGATACCATATTGTCACGGCCCGATTTTTCCTATAGGCCGTGATGGCACCTAACATCACCACTAGGCAAGCCTATGATGAATTTACTACGTGATTACTTCTTTTAACAATCTTACAAGTAATTAAGTTCCATTTATTTAGAAATTTGCGAAATATAGAGTCAAATGAATAAAATGAAAGCATCTGAATGCAAGCATAAATATGTAAATACTCCAAAACCATAAAGTCTACTAAAGTGTGTGCCATGATCTGGTGTCACAAGTGTATGAGCACTAGTAGAATATACAAAACTCTAACAACTGTCTAAAATAACATAGACATAAAAATAAATACAAAATAAAGTCTCTAGGTGCTGTAGAATGACTCAGGATGCTGCTCACCACTAGGCTTCAGGGTAACAGGGGTGTGCGTCGGTATGTCCACCAGATGCACATGCCTCAGATCCTGCACGATTAGTGCATAAGTGTATCATGAGTGCATAAACAATATGTACCCAGTAAGTATCAAGTCTAACCTCGAAGAAGTGGTGATGAGGGGTCGACATCGACACTTACTATGGGCTACCAATAAAAGTACAGAAGTTCTAAATAAGCATGGGTTATGTAATCAAAATAATAACTAAATAACAAGCAGGAAGTAAAGAATTCTTTCACACATGGTAATTCCCAAACTAATTCCATCATGTATACTTTTAATCTCCCAAGATATGAAATGATATTAAATATATAGTTGAACTTTGAGTATTAACACGCACGATTATGCCGAGGTCATACGGCCCGATCCAGAATAATGTGTACACTGTCGAGGGTCAAGCGGCATAAACCATAGATGCATCTATATAATGCCGAGGCGTTAGGCTCGCTCCACAAGAAGAGAGGATACTTTATAAGCATTTGACTTAAACGTTATTAAAGGCTAACACATAATGTAGTACAAATTCCATTAACTATCTTTCACAATTCCTCTAACAAGTTCTAATATAATTTATGTACTTTAATTAACAGATAGGGTGCGACATTTGAAATAATTCATGATTTGGGTCCAAAACTACCCGGACATAGCATAAATAGTAGCTACGCATGAACTCTCGTCACCTCGTACGTACGTAGCCCCCACAATTAGAAGCAAACATTAATCTAAATCACCTATAGGGTAAATTTCCCTCTTACTAGGTTATACAAGAGACTTACCTCATCTCAAACTCACTCTCCGGCCTTAAATTTACTCCAAAGCCTCAACTTGGTGCCGAACAATCTGAAACTAGTAAAATGTTATGTTGAATAAATCGATCAATATATAATCAAAAGTTCATATTCTAACTATTAGAGTGATTACCCAACCCCAATTGAAGGATCCCTAAATTTCATCCCCGGGCCCACGTGCCCGGATTTCGGAAATTTTCAAAGACAGTTGCTACCCATAACCTCACGAACTCATATATATAGTTTTCACTCAATTCCATAACTATTTTCGTGGTTAAATCCCATTTTTATCTAAACCTAGGGCTATTTATCTGAACCCATAATTTTCACAAATGTTCATGTTAAAATCTACCCGTGATCTATGTATTACACTTACATTGCATAGAAATTACTTAACTCAATTAGCTAGGTGGAAATCCCCCTCTTTAAAGCTCCAAAATTGCCCAAGTGTGTAATAAATAAACTCAAAATAGCGTAAGTCCCATTTTATATGGACCACTCTGCCTCCAGCGATTTCGCACCTGCGGTTACTGGGCCGCATCTGCGACACCACTTCTGCAGACTAAGGTCCGCTTCTATGGATATGCCTTAGGATAGCTGGCTTCGCTTCTGCGGCTGGGATCCCGCTTCTACGCTTGCTTCCTCGCTTCTACGAGCCATTGGCCAAATGCCCAAAGCCACTTCTGCGGCCACAAGCTCGCATCTGTGGCTCTGCATCTGCGGTCGCCTTATCTGTATTTGCGGTCACTGGGCCGCTTCTACAAGCTCGCACCTGTGGTTGGCCCTCCGTAGGTGTGGTTACACCAGAAGCTGGGTGCTTCAGCTGTTCACCCATGGCTAAGCGACCTTCGTGCATCATCTGAATGCCATCTGGGGCCCCCGAGGCAACAAGTTTGAAATCATAAAATGGACTCGCTCGTACCCTCTTGGAATAAAGAAAACAACATCAAAACTAAGATTCACACCCCAAACCAAATTGAATCAATGTATGAACTTCATGTTCTTCCAATTTACTCCGAACGTGCCGAAACATACTTAAACTACTCGGAATGACACCAAATATTGCGTGCAAGTCTTAAATCCCCATATGGAACTATTCCCCGGCTTTGAATCCCAAACAGACCTCGATAACACCAAAACCTACTCCAAACCAAATTTAAGGAACTTTTACCCTTCAATAAGCAAACGTTCAATCTCAAACGTTGAAACGCTCCCGGTTCATCCAAAACCCGATCTGAACATACGTCCGAGTCCAAAATTATCATACGAACCTATTGGAACCGTCAAATCTCGGTCCCGAGGTCATTTACTCAAAATATTGACCAAAGTCAAACTTAGTCTTTTAAAAGCCAACTAAGGAACTAGCATTTCGATTTCAACCCGAACCCCTCCAAATCCCAAACTAACTATCCCCGAAAGTCATAAAATAGTAAAATCACATACGGGGAGTTGTTTTTAGGGGAACGGGGACCTAGAAAGGAAAACGACCGGTCATTTTGACAGGATATTGACTTTTGTGTAAACGACCCCAAAATAGAGTTTGGATTGTTATGATAGCTTTGTATTGTGATTTTGGACTTAGGCGTATGTCCAGATATGGATTTGGAGGTCCATAGGTCATTTTGGCTTGAATTGGCAAAAGTTGGAAAGTTGAAGGTTTGGAAGGTTGAGAAGTTTGATCGAGAGTGGACTTTATTGATATCGAGATCGGATTTTGGTCCGTCATGTCATTTATGACTTGTATGCAAAATATGAGGTCAATCAGAGTTGGTTTGGTATAATTCGGCATTTATTTTAAAAGTTTAAAGTTCATTAGTTCATAAGGCTTGAATTGGGGTATGATTCGTGATTTCGATGTTGTTTGATGTGATTTGAGGCTTCGACTAAGTTTGTATTATTTTTTAGGACTTGTTGGTATATTTGGATTGGGTTTGGGGGCCTCGGGTATGTTTTGGATCATGTTCGAACTAATTTTGGATTTTATTGGATTGTTGATGTATGTGCTTCTTGTTTCCTCTTTTGCGATTGCGAGGAGAGGGTCGCGATCCCGAAGGGTCATGTTTGGCAGGTGGGAATGTTTTCAACACGTTAGCAAGCTTGAGGATGCAATCGTGGAGCTTTGGTTGTTTGTGCATCGCGAACGCGGGAGATGGGACATGTTCGCGAAGAAGGAAGGTGAGGTATGGAAGTTGCACACGTTTGTTCTTCACGATCGCGTGTCTTTGTCCTTGATCGCGTAGGCCTGGGTTGCAGAACATCACGTTCGCAACTTGGAGTTCGCTTCGTGATCACGAAGAGGAAAATTTGGGCAGTCTATTAAAATCCCAAATCGTGGGTTAGAGTACCATTTCATATTTTGAGTTGTAGAGCTCGGTTTTGAGTGATTTTGGCGGGGAGTTTTACGTCTTTGATCAGGACAAGTGTTTTTGACTTGGATTTGTTGTTATATCATGATTCTATCTTTGTTTTAGCATTTAATTAGTGGATTAAAGTTAAGAAATTGGGGGATTTTGGGGAAACTTTGCAAAAATAAAAAATGGAGGTTTGAAGGTCGATTTGAGGTCATAATTGGATAATTTTGGTATGGTCGGATTCGTAATTAAATGGGTATTCGGAATTTGTGAATTTTATTGGGTTCTGAGGTGCGGGCTCGAGGTTGACCTTTTGAGTTGACTATTGTGATTTCGGTTAAAGATCATAGCTTTACCATTTGGAATCACTTCATATAGCTTTTATTGATAGTATTACATTATTTGGTTAGATTCGAGCCTTCCGGATATTGATACGCACGGAAAATGCTTGTTATGAGAGTAATTTAGCTTGCTTGAGGTAAGTATATTATCTAAACTTGGTTGAGGCACTAGTTACCTAAATTATTTGTGGTAGCTACGTACTATGGGTGCGCACATGTGTGAGGTTTCAGCCCATATGCTAACATCGGGGCTATTTAACCATGCTCGGGTTGTGTTTAGACTATGATATGCCTAGAATTGACTGTTAAGCTTTAAGCTATGATATTTCTCATATTTGTAAGATTGTTGTGAACCATTTGAGCCATGTTTGAGGCTATATAGAGATTTAATACCTGAATGAACTTGATAAATGCTATTCTATGATGAAATTGCCGATTTGAGCTATGATAGCATACTTTGCACATGCCTACACTTTAGCATGTCATTTATACCAGTCCGGAAGAATGAGATTTGTTATTCATTCATCACATACATGTATTCTTATTTATTTGCTCCTGCGTGATATGATTGGACTGGGTGCATGTGACCACGCCGGGTGGATTATGTTGTTATGCATGTGACCATGCTGGGAGGATTGTGTTTTTATGCCTGTGATCCGAGCGGATTGTATTATTATGCATGTGACCACGCCGGGTGGATTGTGTTGTTAAGCCTGTGACTACGCCGGGCGAATTGTTTCTCTCTAGGATCACCCTCTAATATTTTCTCTTTATGGTGTACGTGCGGATAATGAGGAATACTGATTAGTGGTTGGGTATGGATATAGAAAGGCTAAAGAAATCTGGCTAGTGTTTGTTTGGATTTTGCATTTAATCTTTATTTGTAATTTTTATGATTCTTTACCTGATTTAACTGCATATCATCTCTATGTGCTGAATATTGACTGAGTAGAGTATTTGAGAAACTATACACATACACACATATATTCTTCTTTCTGTGCTTTATGACTTGATTTCATGTTCTGCACTTATCAAAATGGTGAAACTGTACATGTTATAGCTAGTATTATTTATAATTTATACTTCTTTTATCTCGCCGAGGTTAGTTACGATACTTATTGAGTACATTGGGTCGCTTTTACTCATACTACATTTGACACTTAATTGTGCAGATCCATGTGTGGGGACCAACTATCAGCAGCAGATCTATCTGTTGGACCCAGCTTCGAGAGGCGAGGTAGAGATGCATCTTTGGCCACAGTTTTGACTTGTCTCTTCTATTGTACTGTTATTTCAGTTCAAGCGGTATTATCATTTATTAGTTTTCAGACTTGTATTCTGTTGTAGAGTTCATAACTCCGTATTTACCCGTTTCTAGGAAATTTATATTGTATTAGCAGTATTTATTTCACTAAGGTTTCCGACTTATGCTATTTCTATAATTTCTGCTGTTTTGGCCTTTGTTATTAAGTTTCGGCTTGTCTAACAGGTGTGTTAGGTACCATCACAACGGGTTATGATTTTTGGATTGTGACAAATACATTTTCCAAACTTTAGTGTTGAGAAATAAAGAATTACATATGGAGCAAGACTATGGACAAAGTACGGTAACACTTAGTTTGTATGATCATAAATTTATCAATTTTTATGAAGACATGAAGCTGGCTAGATATATTGGTTTTTGTGAAGCAAAGGTAAAGTCAGAAGAAAAGTAAAGATTTGATAAACTTGGAAAGGTAAATTGTTTGATTAAATGAGACATTTTATTTGCTTAGATTGTTTTTATTTACAAAGAGTATCATTTAAAGTGGGAAGTGATTATTATTCTTATTCACTCGGGGACGAGCAAAAATTCAACTGTGAAATTTTTTGATAAGTATTAATTGTTTATATATATATATATATATATATATATATATATATATATATATATATATATATATATATAGTATTACAATAAATAAATATTTTACTTTTATTTGTAAAATTTTCTTTCAATATTGGTATAAATGTATATTAAGTATTGCAGGTAAAGAAAAAGAAAATATATATAGAAAGAAGAGAAAAGAAAGCAAAATCAAAGACTGAGGGCCAGGGATGACATCCTCCATCCAGGGTTGTCATCCATAGAAAGAGAAAGCGGGAGGAAATTGAGTTTAAGAATAGAGATCGCATCCCAGACCACGTCCCAAGCCAAGGATGACATCCCCATGTTGGTGCTGAAGACTAAGAATGGCATCCCCAATTCGAAGATGACATCCTTCAGTAGGAGGCGAGGTGAGAGAAAATAAGTTATTTTAGTCTACAAAATTGGCATATCTTTATGTTTTGAAAGTATATTGTTTTTTCCAGAAATTGTAAGAATTTTAACTCTTTTTATCTTTTCCTATTTTTCTCCATGGAGTAACTTTCTTTTAATTGGGATAAGTGGAGAAGATTGATATATTATTATAATGAAAATTTTGATCTTTTCATTATTCTTGAGTGAGAGTATTTCTTTGTCAGTTTTTACATCAAGAGTAATGAATATATATTAGTCAACTTTATCATATCTACATATTAAATGTTATAATATTCCCTGTGTTAATCTTTGCTATCGAAAGAAGCAAGAATTAAATAGGGATAGTTATAGCTAGATATGTTTTTGTGATAATTTGAAGTAATTATATTCAATTACTTAAAATTCATTATCTCGATTTCTTGAGTTTCATTCGAAAGAAGAAAATCAGTTAGCCAAGTTAGAGAATTTAACTAAAGCTAATCGAAAGAGGCTTTATGTTTATTTGATGTACTCATTTGAGATAAACTATTTTCTATGTCAATACTATGAGTCTTTTATTTTATTTGCTAAGCGAAAGAGGCAAAATTAAATAAAACACATGTGGTAGAAATATTATTTATTAATCGAAAGAGGCAATTAATATGTGGCATAGAAAACAAAACTTTCTAAACTCCATTATAATCTTATATCAAGTGGATACACAAAATTTCAACTACTTTAACGTTCAATTTTTTTTTAAAAAAATCTTGTTTTCAAATAGATTAAAATCCAACTCTTTTCACCGAATAGACTCTCTTATATAGTAGGATGGATAATATGAATCTGTAGCATAAATTGTAACGATCTGACCGGTTATTTTATGTATTGTAGCCTTGTTTCATTATTTATTTCTTCCTCTATGTTCATTTGTAGTTATGTGACTTGCCGAGATAGTTGGAGTAATTTCGGGAAAGTTTAGAAGTGAATTGGGACACTTAGTCCCAATGTTGTAGGTTTAAGTTGAAAGGGTTAACCAGAGTTTGACTTTTGTATAGATGACTCCGGAATGGAGTATTGATAGTTCTAATAGTTTCGTATGGTGATTTCGGACTTAGGCGTATGTTCGAATGTTGATTTGGAGGTTCGTAGGTTGGTTTGAGACCTTTTGGCAAAAGTTGAAAAGTTAAATATTTGGAAGGTTGAGAGGTTTGACCAGGAGTCGACTTTTTTGATATCGGGTTCAAATTTTGATTCCGGTAGTTGGGATCGGTCTATTATGTCATCTGATACTAGTGTGCAAAATTTGAGGTCATTCAGAATTGATTTGATATGGTTCGACATTAGTTTTAGAAGTTGGAAGTTCATTAGTTTCATTAGGCTTGAATTGGGTGTGATTCGTTATTTTGATATCGTTCGATGCGATTTGAGGCTTTGAGTAAGTTTGTAACGTATTTTAGGACTGGTTGGTGTATTTGGATGGGGTCCTGGGGGCCTCGGTTGTGATTCAGATGAGTTGCGGATCATGTTTGGACTTGGTAGAATTACTAAAGTTTGTTGATGCTAGTACAATTGCACTTATTGTGCGCAAATGCGAGGTTGGCTTGGCTAGGGGGATTGTCACCGATGCGGAGATGTGTCCACAGAAGTGGATGCGCTTATGCAAGTGAGGGTCCGCAGGAGCAAAGCTAGCTAGAATTGGGAGGAGCGCAGATGCGAGGTACTTTCCGCATCTGCGAGCTCGCAGATGCGGGCGATCGAGCCCTGAAGTGAAACTGGTCGGGGGCCAGGGAGTCTGCAGGCGTAGAAGTTGTATCACATAAGTGGTCTCGCAGGTGCGAAGATGGAAACCGTCGGTGCGCTTGGTTGGGACTTTTGTGGGACCCGCAGATACATAAATTTGACCGCCGAAGTGGCATCACCGGTGCGACCAATATAGCCACAAGTGCGAGAATCACTGGGCAAATGTTAAAAACGAGGGTTTTAGTCATTTTTCTCATTTTGGATTTGTGGAGCTCGGCTAAGGGAGATTTTTGGGAGACTTCTTGCTACAATTGAAGAGGTAAGTGAAGCTTAATTAGTTTTGATGCTAGATATTGATTACCCATTGATTATTCCACCTAATTTATGTGAATTTGAAGTGAAATTTGGGGTTTTTAGACCATGTGGTTGGAGAGTGAGATTTGGTGATTTAGGGGTTGATTTCTGGATGGAATTAGATGAAATTAGTATGGTTGGACTCGTAATTGAATGAGTGTTCTGAATTTGTGAATTATGTCGGGTTTTGGGGTGCGGGCCCGGGGTTGACTTTGCATATTTGATTCAAGACTTTAACATTGTAATTTGGGATTATTTCCTATGACTATTATTGATGGTATTCAGTTACTTTGACTAGATTTGAGTCGCTCGGAGGTTGATTCGCGAGGCACGAGCTTGTTGGAGTGTTGAGTTGCGCGTTTTGAGGTAATAAATATTTGGAATTGAGGGTAGTTATCCCTAGGAACCATGTTAATTGTAATATGTTGGGGTGACGCACATGACGGCCGTGTGGGCGTGCACCGGGGTAATCCTGATCCGAGTTGACTTTTGGATTATGTTGCTATCATTCCCTGGTTTATCCGTGTTTTCCTTACTTGAGAGATTTACTGAGCTATGATTCATGTTAGATATCATATTTAGGTTATGTGGTTATTTAATTGAGACATGATGAGGCTATTTCTGTTGTTTTGGGTTATCTGACTTAATTGTAATTATGCACTCAATCATGATTCTTTATTTGCATATCATATCTCAGTCTTTGTTCATCATTCGTTATCATATCACTTGTTATCATTGTTTTTTCTTATGTGGTGTTGATGGACTGAGTGATATGCGATTGTGAGCCCTTGAGACTTGAGAGGGTGATGATTGAGGTTGACTTTAGAGTCGTGTTGAGAGTGTAACTTGGATCGGGCTACACGCCGCAGCAGGCCATATTGGCTTTATTATTATTATTATTATTTGGATCGGGTTGTACACCGCACATGACCATATTGGCTTTTGATTAGCGCTTGGGCAAGATCCCCTCCGAAGTCTTATATACCAGCAGTGAGCGCAGGTACAGTAATAATATATATATATATATATATATATATATATATATATATATATATATATATATATACACGTGCTTTGGTGAGGGACATTGATGCCAGGCACCCGTACAGTACTGAGTGTCGTCTGTGTGTGTGATGAGGTGGGCATTGAGTCAGAAATCTTGAGTATGTTGAGAGCAAGAGAACCTCGGTATTCCATCGTGAAATCATTCATTTGGCATGCATACTTGACATGTAGACATAGAGATGTATCATTCCTCATACTAGCTAGTAACCGAAATATTCTTATCAATGTTGGTCTTTAATTGTTATACTTGAAAGCAAGTCTACATTCATGTAATGTGAACGGGCTGCTTATGGTAATTCCTTGGAGTTACTTATTTTTATCGTCCTTATTATATATGTGTTGTCACAAATATTGGTTTCTTACTGTCTTCTTTTGAGCTCGTCACTGCTTTCAGCCTAAGGTTAGTTCTGTTACTTATTGATTACATGGGATTGGTTGTACTAATAATGCACTCTGTAATTCATGTGAATATCTAGGTACACCGAACGTGGTTATTTCTAGAGCCGTGTTGGTACCAGTGTTCGGGAGACTACGAGGTACCTGCTATGTCGTCCACTGACCTTGACTCTCTCTCATTTATTTTTCCTTATTACTATTCTATTATCTAGACAATTGTATTGAGGATTTAGATTGTATTTTGATACTCAGTAGTGCTCATGTACTCGTTGACACCAGATTTTAGGGATGGTTGTAGTAGTATTGTTATTTTTCTTATTAGATAATTATGATATTTCCGTCGTTAAGTCTATCAAACCATGTTTATTCAAATGCTTAGTAATTATGTGACTGTTATCTTGCCTGGAAAGTAGTGTTAGGAGCCCTCGCGATACCGGTGGGAGTTGGGTTGTGACAAGTTAGTATCAGAGCACTAGGTTACTTAGGTCTCACGAGTCATGAGAAGGTTTAGTAGAGTCTTAGAGATCAGTACGGAGACGTCTGTACTTATCTTTGAAAGGCTACCGAACTGTTAGAAAACCTCACTTTCTTGCATTCTTGTCGTGTGGATTTTTTATTTATGAAGCTTGAAACTTGGCTCTTCTATTCTCTCACAGATGGTGAGGACATGTGCGGCTGGATCAGACGGACTGCCACAAGTACCACAAGTTAGGGCCACGAGAGGCCGAGGCCGTAGTAGAGGTCGAGGTGGGGTTCGTACTGCAGCCAGAGCAACACCTATGGAGCCACTAGTTGCTCCAGCTGAGGAGTAGGTACCAAATATGGTTGAGCTAGTGGGACCATCTCAGGCACCAGCAGTGCCCATTGGTATTTGTTTCCTAGCCTTCAGGAGGCCTTGGCCCATATTTTGACTGCGTGCATGAGCCTGGCTCAGGCAGTTTTGGTTCCAGTTGCACCATCCACCTCACGGGCTGGGGGAGGTGCCCGGACTCTTGTCGTCCGTACTGCAGAGAAGCTATCTCAAGGACTTCAGACACCGGGGGTGTTACTAGTTCAACCAGTTACTGCTTCCCGGGCTGAGGTTGGTCCACCTATGAGTGATGATGAGCAGAAGAGATTGAAGCGGTTTGGGAGGCTTAAGCCTCCAAAGTTCAGTGGAGTAGAGTTAGAGGATGCTCATGATTTTCTAAATAGGTGTCAGCAGATTCTTCACACATCGGGTCTTCTGGACACTAGTGGGGTTTCTAAATAGGGGCAGCCTACAGATGGTGGCAGGCTTATGAGTTGAGCAGGCCAGCGGGCGCAACATCACTTACGTGGCATGAGTTCTCAATTCTCTTCTTAGAGAAGTTTGTTCCTCAGACTCGCAGAGAGTAGTTGCGTAGGCAGTTTGACCAGCTACACCATGAGGGTATGATAGTGACTTAGTATGAGAAGAGATTCGTAGATTTCACTCGTCATGCAGTATGGTTGGTTCCTAGTAAGAGAGCGATAGGATCAGGAGGTGCATTGATGGCTTCAACTATGGCCTACACTTCAGTTTGGCTCGAGAGGCCCGGCATATTCATCGCAAATGCGATGACACCAGTACCAGCACACATAATTCTTAACTAAACACTCCAAAACTAATCCGGAACGCACCTAAACCCTTGGGGCTCCAAACCAAATATCCGCACAAGTCTAAAAACATAACATGAACTCACTCGCATGTTCAAAACACCAAATTAACCTCTAGAATCACGAATCGGATGCCAAAACGCATGAAAATCACCATGAACTTCAAGAACTTCTAGAATCAAAACCAAGCATCCGAACCATATCAACTCAACTCCAGATGACACCAAATTTTGCAGGAAAATTCCATATGATGAAACAGACCTATTCCAAGTGCCAAAACAAAAATCTGAATCCGATAGCCTTAAAGTCAAACCATGGTTAAGCTTAGAAAAATTTCAAGCCTTTTCAATTGCCAATTTCCGCCAAATGATGCTGAAACCTTCTAAAAATATCCAAATGCGAATTCGGCGGGTATATGCCTAAGTCCAAAATCATCATCCGTACCTACCCGAACCATTAAAAGTCTGGTCCGAGGTCAAATATACAAGAGTCAAACTTAGTCAATTCTTTCAACTTCAAGCTTCTCAAATGAGAGTCACCCCTTAAAAATTATTTTTGAACCACTCAAAAACCAGAGCCGATGATGAACGCAAGTCATAATACACTATGTGAAGTTACACATGACCTCAAACTTCCGAACCGGACACAATTGCTCAAAACGACCAGCCAGCTCCTTACAGGAAAATAGTCTTCAAATGATTTGGCGCTTGAAAGGTTGAACTAACAAATGAGAGAAATGTTTCAAGCTCTAGAGGTCCAAAAAGCCTCGGAAGTGGATGATAGCCAAGATCCTCCCTTAGAGGTTAAAGCCGGAAATCCTTCTTTGGTACTTGATCCAAATCAAGAAGAACTCTCAAATGCTCAAAATGAGAGGTTAATGATCATGTTGGAGGCCATTCTTTAAAATGAGGAGAAGCACAACATGGCACTTGAGGACTTGAAATAAGAAATAAATCGAAACGATGAGACTATCCGCACCTGGGAAGAACAAATGGAACCATTGGTTGAGGCACATAACGCTCACCAACTTGAGAGTGTGGAAAGAGTTTTAGAAAAGTTCAACTTCGAGGAATAAAGTGAGCTTCATTGTGAGAAATCAAGAATATAACATTCTCCAACCGACTCCATACTTGTTGGTGACGTCGAGAAAAAAATAGAATTAGAGTCAACCGGCGTAATTGAAAAGATGGTGGAGATTGAATCTAGTCCGGGGGAAAAGGGGATGTCAAAATTCGGAAAACGTTGCAAGTTGGAAGGTTGATATATCCTTCCAAGCATTTTTCAACTTTGGAATTCAATGGTGATATGAGAAATGTGTCATGTGAATCTATATGGAAGTGCAAATAAGAAAGACAAGAGCCATACATCTTGCAATTTGAAAGTTCAAGAATGCAAAATGATATTCCTCAAAAGAAAGCCAAGAAATGCAACATGACGAACTTGAAGTTTGGCTTTATCATCTACTTACCACCCCCGTCGCTCGTGCTCACAATCTTGATCCATGTTAGGTACCCAGTTCATATCCTCCAAGTGGAGATAAAAGTGGTAAAACTGACACGCGTCATGCAACGACGTTAAATGCGGCACTTGGTGGGAGGCAACCCATTATTTTTAAATTTTTAGTCATTTTTAAAATTTTCTTTTTAGAATAGATTAGTATATTATTTTTTACTAATCTGCCAAGTTTCATATTTTTGGAGTTGATTTCAGCAGGTCGGGGTGGTCCGGACAGTCCAAACCAGTAGCTGAAGAAAACTGCAAAAAACCGCGATCGCATGAATAGTCACGCGTTCGCAAAGAATAATTATTTCTGTTACCTTATGCAATCGCGAAAGACAAAAATGCGGTCGCGCCTGAGTGGGAAATTTTTTTTCTTCACGAACGCATATCGTGTTCGCGATCGCGGGTCATCGTGTAATTTTTTGAAAATTAAAACACTGTAAATCATAGCATTTTCAAAAGCCTTGAAAAATAATTTGGAGAATGAGTAGTTAATGATAAGGTTAAAACAGGAAAAAAAATTATTTTAGTATTGTGGACAAGTAAAAATGAAAAATATATTTTTAATATAATGGACAAGTAAAAGTGAACGGAGCGAGTAATATGCAAAAGCACTAGTATGTATTTTTTTTGAGAAGCTTGGCCAAAGACTTAAAATAAGTATGTACTTCTTTTTCAAAATAAATAAGCACTTCTAGTTCTAGTTTTGGTTTGAAGATCGGTGTTTAAATTGTCAACAGGTGAAGTATGAACATCAGAGACCGGTAGGATTTCTTCAGAGACTTGAGATTCCAGAATGGAAATAGGAGCGTATTACCATGGATTTCGTAGTTGGGCTCCCACGGACCTTGAGAAAGTTTGATGTTGTTTGGGTGATAGTAGATCGGTTGACCAAATTTGTGCATTTTATTCCAGTTGTTACTAATTATTCTTCGGAGCGGTTGGCTGACATTTATATTCGCGAGATTCTTTGCCTACACGGTGTACCAGTGTCCATCATTTCAGATCGGGGTACGCAGTTTGCAAGCTTGAGCACGAGCGGGAAGGAAAGAGGCCCCATGGTTCAGGTGGTTTCAGTGGTACCTACTTCGGAGGTCAGTCACATCACAACAGAGGTCGTCCTTTCAGGCCCACTCAGATGGCTCGTTTGGTTCATCGTGGTGCATTAGTTAGCCATGGTTCATACAATACTCATCTAGTTCAGTGATCTTTCAGTGAACTCCTAGCTCAGTGTTCATATCGTGCTCTATCAGTTCAGGGTTTGTTAGTACCGGGTTCTTCTAGTGGCTATTCTAGTTCTCAGGGTCCAATTCAGGCCCCACAGTCATCCCTAGATAGAGGTTACTGTAAGTGTGCGGAGTTGGGGGGTCATGTGAGAAGGTTTTGCCCCCATTTTATTTGAGGTCCTGTTCATCAGAGAGGTCAGGCTACGACTTCCGCACCAGTTGCTACACCGCCCGCTCAGCCATATCGGGGTAGGACTCAGGTAGTTTGAGGTCACCCTAGAGGGGGAGGTCGATCAGGTGGTAGTTTGGCTCGATGTTATGCTTTTTTTCACTAGGCCATATGTAGTTGCTTCCAATGTTGTGATCACATGTATTGTTTCAGTGTGCCACAGGGATGCTTCAGTATTATTTGATCCTGGTTCTACTTATTCATAAGTGTCATCATACCTTGCTTGTTATTTGTATATACCCCATGATTCTTTAGTTACGTTTATTCATGTATCTATACTGGTAAGTGATTCTATTGTTGTGGACCGTGTGTACCGGTCGTCTGTGGTGACTATTGAGGGTTATGAGATGAGAGTTGATCTTTTCGTACTCAACATGGTTGATTTTGACGTGATATTGGGCATGGATAGGTTGTCTCCATGTCACGCCCTTATGGATTGTCACGCTAAGACCGTGACATTAGCGATGCCGGGGGTACCGAGGTTGGAGTGGAGAGGCTTCCTGGATTATGTTCCTAGTAGAGTAATTTCACATTTGAAGGCTCAATGAATGGCTGAGAAGGGATATTTGGCATATTTGTCCTTCGTGAGGCATGTTAATGTTGATACTCCTACCATTGAGTCAGTTCCTGTAGTGAGAGACTTCCTAAATATATTTCCTGTAGACCTACCGGGCATGGCACCCGACAGGGACATTGATTTTGGTACTAACTTGGTACCGGGCACTCAACCCAACTATATTTCTTTGTATTGCATGGAACCTATTGATTTGAATGAGTTGAAGGAACAATTGCAGGAATTACTCGATAAGGGCTTCATCAGGCCTAGTGTGTCGCCTTGGGGGGCACCGGTTCTATTTGTGAAGAAGAAGGATAGTACTATGAGGATGTGTATTGACTATCGACAGTTGAGCAACGTTACTATCAAGAATAGGTACCCACTACCGCGCATTGATGACTTATTTGATAAACTTCTAGGTGCTAAAGTGTTCTCAAAGATTGATTTGAAGTCTAGGTATCATCAGTTGAAGATTCAGGATTAAGATATTCTGAAGACAACATTTATGACCCGCTATGGTCACCACGAGTTTCTGGTGATGTCTTTTGGGCTGATCAATGCCCCAACAGCCTTTATGCACTTGATGAATATTGTTCTAGCCATACTTTGATTCTTTCGTCATAGTATTCATTAATGATATATTAGTTTACTCACGCAGCTAGGAGGATCATGAGAAACATATGAATATCGTACTCCAGACTTTGAGGGGAAATAAGCTATATGCTAAATTCTCCAAGTGTGAGTTTTGGCTTGATTCAGTGGCGTTCTTGGGCCACGTGGTATCTAGTAAGGGGATCAAGGTGGATCCGAAGAAGATTGAAGTAGTTCATAGTTGGCTTAGAGTGTCTCTAGCTATAGAAATTCGGAGCTTCTTGGGTTTGGATGGTTATTATCGTTGTTTTGTGGAGAGTTTCTCGTCCATTGATGTACCTTTGACTAGATTGAACCAGAAGGGTTCTCCTTTTAGATGTTCTGCGGAGTGTGAGGCGAGCTTTCAGAAGCTCAAGACTACATGGCCTACAAGTTCAGTATCTTACACCATGTATTGTGATGCATCGCGTATTGGGCTGGGCGTGATGTTGATGCTGGATAGTAAGGTGATTGCCTATGCGTCTCGGCAATTGAAGGTTCATGAGAAGAATTACCCTGTGCATGACTTAGAGTTGGCTTCCATTGTTCACGCATTGAAGATTTGGAGGCATTATCTGTACGGTGTTCCATGTGAGGTCTTTACCTACCATCGGAGTCTCCAACACATGTTCAAGCAGAAGGAACTTAATTTGCATCAGTGGAGATGGTTAGAGTTTCTGAAAGACTATGATATCACTATATTATATCATTCGGGAAAGGCCAATGTAGTGACCGATGCATTGAGTAGGAAGGCTGAGAGTATGGGCACTTTGGCATATTTACCGGTAGCAGAGAGGCCACTAGCCATGGATATTCAATCTTTGGCCAATCAGTTTGTGAGATTGGATGTTTCAAAGCCTAGCCGGGTTCTGGCTTGCATTGTAGCTCAGTCATAATTGTTGGAGCGTATCAAGGCTCGTCAGTTTAATGTTCCTCACTTGATGGTGTTGAGGGACATGGTTCAGTAGGGTGGTGCTAAGGAGGTTATGATTGGTGATGATGGTGTTATGCAGCTTCAAGGTCGGATTTGTGTTCCAAATATTGATAGGTTAAGAAATTCGATCCTTGAGAAAGCTTACAGCTCATGCTATTTAATTCACCTAGGTATCACAAAGATGTACCATGACTTGAAACAATACTATTGGTGGTGGAGAATGAAGAAGTATATTGTTGCTTATGTGTCTCGGTGTTTGAATTGTCAATAGGTGAAATATGAGCATCAGAAACTGGGAGGGTTGACTCAGAGATTAGATATACCATAATGGAAATATGAGCGCATTACTATGGATTTTGTGGTAGGCTTGCCATGGACCTTGAAGAAATATGATGCAGTCTGGGTTATTATGGACCGGTTAACTAAGTCTGTACACTTTGTTCTAGTGGTGACTTCCTATTCTTCAGAGCTGTTGGCTCAAATTTACATCCGGGAGATTATCCACTCGCATGGTGTGCCCATTTCCATCATTTCTGACCGAGGCACGTAGTTTACGTTGCAGTTTTGGAGAGCAGTGCAGCGAGAGTTGGGCACTCAGATAGAATTGAGTACATCATTCCATCCTCAGAGGGGCGGGCAGTCCGACCACACTACTCAAATCTTGGAGGATATATTACGTGCATGTGTTATCAATTTTTAAGGTTCATGGGAACAATTTCTTCCATTAACAGAGTTCGCCTACAACAACAATTTTAAGTCAAGTATCTAGATGGCACCTTATGAGGCCTTATATAGGAGGAGATGTCGTTCTCCAGTTGGTTGGGTTGAGCCTGGGGAGGTTAGGTTCTTTGGCACTGATTTGGTTCGTGATTCCTTGGAGAAGGTGAAGTTAATCCAGGAGTGTCTCCGCACAACACAGTCCAGACAAAAAAGTTATGCTAATAGGAAGGTTCGTGATATTGCATATATGGTGGGTGAAAAGGTTTTGCTCGGTGTTTCGACCATAAAGAGTGTGATGTGGTGCTAAAAGAAGGGCAAGTTGAGCCCTCGGTATATTGGTCCTTTTGAGGTACTTGAGAGAGTTGGGGAGGTAGCCTACACACTTGGATTACCACCTAGTCTGTTAGGCGTTCATCCAGTGTTTAATGTTTCTATGCTTTGAAAGTATTATGGTGATCCGTTGCATATTTTGGACTTCAGCACGGTGGAGCTAGATGGTGATTTGACTTATGATGTGGATCCAGTGGCTATTATGGGCCAGCAGGTTCGGAAGTTGAGGTCAAAGAATATAGCGTCAGTCAAGGTGCAATGGAGAGGTCAGTTGGTTGAGGAGGCTACATAGGAGACTGAGCATGAGATGCGGAGCAGATATCCACACCTATTTGAGACTCCAGGTATGATTCTAGACCCGTTCGAGGACAAACGTTTGTTTAAGAAGGGGAGAATGTAATGACCTGGCTGGTCATTTTGTGTATTGTAGCCTCGTTCCCCTATTTATTGCCTCATCTATGTTTATTTGTGGTTATGTGACTTGGCGAGATTCTTGGAGTGGTTTCAGGGAAGTTTCAGAGTGAATTGGGACACTTAGTCCCAAGGTTGTAGGATTAAGTTGAAAGGGCTGACCATAGTAAGACTTTTGCATAAACGACTCTAAAATGGAGTTTTGATGGTTCCAATAGTTTCGTATGGTGATTTAGGACTTAGGCGTATGTCTGGATGTTGATTTGGAGGTCCGTAGGTTAGTTTGAGGCTTTTGGCAAAATTTGAAAAGTTGGGAGGTTTGACCGGGAGTTGACTCTATTGATATCGGGTTCAGATTTTGGTTCCGGGAGTTGGGATATGTCCATTATCATTTGGGAGTAGAGTGCAAAATTTTAGGTAATTCTGAGTTGATTTGATATGGTTCGACATTAGTTTTAGAAGTTGGAAGTTCATTAGTTTCATTAAGCTTGAATTGGGGTGCGATTCGTGATTTTGATGTTGTTTGATGCGATTTGAGGCTTCAAGTAAGTTTATAACGTGTTTTAGGAATGGTTGGTATATTTGGATAAGGTCTCGAGGTGCCTCAGTTGTGATTCAGATGAGTTGTGGATCATGTTTGGACTTAGTAGAATTTCCGAAGGTTGCTGATGCTAGTGCAATTGCATCTGCAAGGTTCTGGCCGCAAGTGCGGCCTATTATGTGTAGATGAGAGGTTATCTTGGCTGGGGGACGGTCGCATATGCAGTGATATGTCCTCTGAAGCGGATGCGCTTCTGCGGGTGAGGGTCCGCAGGAGCGGAGTTGGCTGGAACTGGGAGGAGCGTAAGTGGGAGGCACTTTCCGCATCTGCGAGCTCGCTGATTGGGCGATCGAGCACAGAAGCAAAAATGGCCGAGGGCTAAACTCTCTCAGCCCATCAACATAGAAGCACAAATCCGGCCCTTAAGCTGCAATACAACATCATCACCAATAGTCATCTCCTTGGCACCACTTCACTGCACAGTGTGCTTAAGGACAAGCAAGTGGGGATTATCATACTAACGAGCCTTGATGCACTCAAACAAGGACGACTCTGATACAACACAAGCAAGAACTCTGCTAGGCTCCAAAATATTTAACTTTACGAACCTATTGGCCAAACCTTGAACATCCATAGCTAACGGTCTCTCCTCGGCTGGAATAAAAGCAATACATCCCATGCTCTCCGCCTTCCTATTCAAGGTGTTGGCCACCACATTGGCCTTCCCCAAATGATAAAGAATGGTGATATCATAGTCCTTCAATAGATCCAACCACTTCCGCTGCCTCAAGTTCAAATCCGTTTGCTATAATAGATGTTGAAGACTCTGGTGATCTGTATACCCCTCACAAGACACGCCATATAAGTAATGCCTCCAAATCCTGAGTGCGTGTAAAATAGCTGCTAACTCCAAATCATGCGCTGGGTAGTTCCTCTCATGGGGATTCAACTGATACGAAGCATAAGCAATCACTCTACCACCCTACATGAACACACACCCAATACCAACCCATGAAGAATCACAGTAGACTGCATATGAACCGGATCCCAAAGGCAAAACAAGAACTAGAGTTTTAGTCAAGGCATTCTTGAGCTTCTGAAAGATCACCTCACACCCGTCATTCCACCTGAATGGAACATCCTTATGAGTCAACTTAGTAAATGGGACTACAATAGACAAAAACCACTCCATAAAGCGGCGAGAATACATAGCCAACCCTAGGAAAATCTGGATCTCAGTAGCGGTAGAAGGTCTGGGCCAACTCTAAACTGCCTCAATCTTCTTCGGATCCACCTTAATCCCCTCACTGGACACCAAAAGACCCAAAACCTCCACCAAGTCCAACCAAAATTCACACTTGGAGAAATTAGCATATAGCTTATTCGCCCTCAAAGTCTAGTGCACAATCCTAAAATGCTGCTCATGCTCCTCCTGGTTGCGAGAATACACCAATATATCATAAATAAACATAATGATGAAGGAATCCAGATAAGGCTAAAGCACGTTGTTCATCAACTGCATGACAGTTGTTGGGGCATTAGTCAGCCAAAAAGACATCATGAAGAACTCACAATGCCCATAACGAGTTCTAAAGGGCGTCTTAGGAATGTTTGAAGCCCTAATCTTCAACTGATGGTACCCCGATCTCAAGTTAATCTTCGAGATTACCCTAGCACCCTGAAACTGATAGAATAAATCATTAATACGTGGCAGTGGATACTTGTTCTTGATGGTAACCTTGTTCAATTGTCTGTAGTCATTACACATTCTCATGGAACTGTCTATCTTCTTTACAAATAGAATTGGAGTACCCCAAGCTGACATACTCGACCTGATAAACCTTTATCTAGCAATTCCTACAACTGTTCCTTCAATTCCTTTGACCAAGCCAGAGCCATGTGATATAATGGAATAGAAATAGGTTGATTGCCTGGTGCCAAATAAATACCAAAATCAAAATCCTTATCGGGCGGCATGCTCAGTAGGTTTGCAGGGAACACATCTGAAAACTCCCTCACCACAGGGACTGAATCAACCGTGGGAGTATCAGCACTCATATCTCTAACAAAGGCTAAGTAAGCCAAGCACCCCTTCTCCATCATTCGTTGAGCCTTAAGAAATAACACCACCCTACAAGGAACATGACCTAAGGAACCTCTCCATTCCAACCTCGGCAACCCCGGAATAGCCAATGTCATGGTCTTAGCATGACAATCAAGAATATCGTGATATGGAGATAACCAATTCAAGCTTAAAATCACATCAAAATCCACCATATTAAACAATAGAAGATCAACCCTAGTCTTGTAGACCCCAATGACCAAACAAGAGCGATAAACACTGCCCACCATAATAGAATCCCCAAAGGGGTATAGACATATAAACATGAGTATCTAGAGAATCACGAGACATATCTAAATATAAAGTAACGTAGGATGACATATACGAATACATAGAACCCAAATCAAATAAAACTGATTACATCTCTATGAAAGACCAAAATAATACCTGTAATGACTGCATCTGATGCAACTACCTCAGTCCTACCGTGGAAAGCATGACAACAAGCTTGGCCTCCCCATGTATAATGACCCCTACTCGCCTATCCTCCACTTCTAGCTGGCTATGCAGGTGGAGTAGCAACTGAAGCGGGAACCATAGCCTGAGTACCATGCTGAGGTCCACCCATCCGGAGTCTAGGATAATAGCCATGTTCCTAGTATAACCACGCTCAAAACAACCTCTTTGCGGGCGTGGCTGCTGCTACTGATTCTACCCCGAACGACAGAAATAACTGTTGTTGGAACCCCGTGCAGAAGGTGCACCAAAAGTTGGCTATCCGGTACCAGTGCTCTAAAGTTTATGGCTAGCTGGAGCACTATGGGAAACCTGAAGTGCAGACTGAACTGGTCGACTGATATGACCTCTTCCATAACGGGCCTTGCTCCAGAGTAGGAGCCATTGAATCCTCAAAAACCACGAGGCTTCTCAGCCTACCTATCCTCCCTCTCCTGACCGTGGATAAGCTCTAACCTCCTAGCAATCTCCACAACCGATGAAATGCAGTCTCAGTCTCTAACTCCCGTGCCATCCTAAATCGAAGGCTATAAGCGAGTCCCTCAATTAATCTATTGACTCTCCCTCTATCAGTGAAAACCAAGGAAGGTGCATGACGAGATAACTCTGTAAACCTCATAGCATAATCGGACACAGACATACTCCCCTGGCACAACTGCTCAAACTCACTGCGCAACTCATCCCTACTGGTCTGTGGAATAAAATCCCTCAAAACAAGATCGGAGAACTGGTACCATCTAAGTGGTGCTGCGCCAGCTGGCCTACTTGTCTCATAAGTCTTCCACCATATATATGTCAGCCCCATCAACTGAAAAGTAGTATGTTCATCCCTGCTCGACTCCACCAAACCTATGGTAAACAAAATACAATGACGCTGATCTAAGAAATCTTATGCATCCTTAGAAGCCCCTCCACTAAAATGGGGAGAATGAAGTTTCTGAAACCTCTCCAATCTGCCCCTCAGTTATCACAACTTGCCCTACCTCGGGCTGTACTGTAACTACTGGCTGCACCGGCATAACACTCGGTGTCTAATAAGCATGAGCCAACTCCTCTGATGTGCGGGCGACATGAGTCTGAGCTCCTCCCCCAACATGTGAAGTAGCTGGTGCAACCAGAATTAACCTTACTAGGGCCAAACTCCTAAATATATTCATGAAGTGTGCCAAGGTCTCCCGGACCCCCGACCTAGCAATAGGCTGCTCGGGTGCATGCTCAACATGCTCAGGCTCCTGATCCTCAACTGGAGCTCTTGGAGACTCCATAGCTTCTGCTCTATCATGTGCTCTAGTTGTAGCATGTGCCCCTCCTCGACCTCTACTTCGGCCCCGACCTCTTGCAGCTCTAAAAGGAGGCGTTGATGCCTGCTCAACTGATCCACCAGATCGTGTCCTCACCATCTGTGAGAGAATAGAAGAGTAAAGATTCAAACATCGAAATAACAAATCGGCACGATAAGGAATGAAAGAAGGTGATGTTTCCTAATAGTGTAGTATCCTCTCAAAGATAAGTACAAACATCTTCATACCGATCCGCAAGACTCTACTAAGCTTGCTCATGACTCATAGAACCTACGAGCCTAGAGCTCTGATACCAACTTGTCATAACCCAAATCCCACCATATGGGTCGTGATGGCACCTAATCTCTAAGACTAGGTAAGCCTAACTCTTAATAATATTAAATCAACAAAACATGATATAATAAGATAAAGCTTAATATAAAAGCAGAAATAGAGTCAACACAAACTAAAATGGCAATACTTAATACATCTCCCCAGAACAAGATAGTACAAAGTCATGAGCTCTAAGTGAATACATGTGGAATATTCAAAATACAATATTGTTAAAATGAAAATTAACCGTATAAATTCAAAAGATGATACTCCAAGGGACGACAACAATATGCAGCTCTACCTTGAATCTTCACGACTGATTCAAGCTCTCAATCTCAAGATATGTTGCCTCCAGCACCTGCATCTGCTCAAAATTATGCAGAAGTATAGTATGAGTATACCACGACTGGTACCTAGTAAGTATCAAGACTAACCTCGGTAAAGTAATGACAAGTTTCAAGTCATGTGATACTCACTAGTCTAATAACATGTGCAATATATCAAAAGCTGGCAACAAAATATAAAGGAAAGAAATATCAACAATCTCCCTACAACATATGATAACAATACAATGTAGAAGAATCCATCTTTGACAACAAGTCACCAAATAGAAGTGAAGACATATGAAGGCATGTCAAAATCAACAAACAACTGATTAAAGTACATGACAGAGTTTTTAAGCAAAATATGCATATGAACAAAATACCAACCTCGTTTCATCACATAAACAACATCAAGAGAAACACCCCCAAATCATCACATAACATCATCAACAATGTCACCCTTATTTCAACACATGTACAAGTAATAATAAATGCCCTCATTACTCTGCCATAAGGCATATTACCACCCTTATTTCTCCACGTTGGCAACTCGAGAAAATGCCACCCTTATTTTGCCTCACGTGCACTACAATAAACACAATTGCACGGTAAAGACCGCGTGCCAACACCCAATCAATTCTCTCAACACGTCCATATGTGTCACAATTATCACAAAACAATAATGCTAAAATTTCACCAAAGATATAAGCACATAATTTATCAACAAGGTACACAAGGACATGAAATCAGTAAAATGCGGATGGGTGTTTAACAAAAAGAAAAGCATTTCTACGGCTAAAACAATTGTAGTGATCATGTTTACGTATCCAGAAAGTGATTAAGCACGTTTCATATAGAATACATCCTTAAATTAAGGCATATTAATAGCTTAAGGTCTAATCCGGTCAACTCAATAACATCAAACACGGCTATAGAAATCGATTCCAAGTAATAAAGCTCTAATCTTTATCAAATATCAAAAGGTCAACCAAAAAGTCAACCTAGGCTCGCCTCCTGAAACCCGACGAAAGTCATAAATCCCGACTACCAATTCGAATACGAGTCAAAATATATAAGTTTCATCCAAATTTGAGTTCGAATCGAGGTTCAAATCTTTATTTTTTATTTTAAAAAAGTTTTGCTAAAATTCTCAATTTTCTCACTCAGATACACCAATCAAATGCAAAATCAAGTATGCAATCATGAATAATAATCAAATCTGAGTTAAGAACACTTAATCAATCCTAGTGGGTGAAAATGCCTAAAGAATTACCTCAATCCGAGCTCCCAATCTCAAATATATTATAAAATAAGCTCAAAGTCCCAAAAAAAACAACATCCACTATCCTACGTGAACACGTTCTCCCACCCGCGAATGCGAAGGCCAAACACCTGATGACCCCATTCGGCCTTCCCCTAACGTGAATGTGATGCGAAGGACGTGAACGCGAAGGCCACTGCCTACCAACCTCAGTGAACGCGACACTCCCATCGTGAATGCGAAGAGAAAAAATGACACTGTCCCATTATAGCCTTTGCGATCGCGAGACGTGCTCCACGATCGCAAGGCACACCAGACATCAGCAACTTCAGCAACTCCAAACGTCACCAATGAGTATGATCACACTATTGAGTGGACAAAATAATTCATGTTTATATAGGGGCAGAGAATGCAACTCCAATCATGGACTCCTAAGTTTAAAGCCAATAAAGACTCACCTATTGTACCAACTTGGGTGATAGTACCAGAACTTCCCTGGCACCTGTACTATATGGAGATCCTCACAGTGTTGCTATCACCAATTGGTAAGGTCCTGCATCTTCATCTTGCCTCAATGCAGAAGACTAGGGGTAGTGTTGCAAAGGTAAGGGTACAAATTGATTTATCAAAACAAAGATCGCATTAATTATATCTATTTTTCTACTTCTTACGATGCTGTTAATATTTTTCATCTTCTATTGTTGTCACTAACCTATTGTCTATTGTTTATTTTTCTTCTTCTCGAGCCGAGGGTCTTTCGAAAACAACCTCTCTATCCCTCTTGGGGTAGGGGTAAGGTCTGCGTACACTCTACCCTCCCCAGACCCCACTTGTGGGATTATAATGGGTTGTTGTTGTAAAGATCGCATCATGTTTGGCTTGGTTTTGATGAAGAACAAGATGAGAATGGCGATAGTCAATGGCTTGAAGTAGAGTATGAGGATCTTCCAACTTACTGCCTACACTGCAAACACCTTGGACATACAATCAAATTCTGTCCAATCAAAAGAAGAGAGGGAGAGGGAAAGCAAAATGATGTTGCTGAAACAACAGCTCACAAAGATACTCAGAAACTACACAACAATTCTGGGAGAACAGACATGCAGCAAACACATATGCAAATAGGGCAGATGCAAGACAAGGACAGAAATCAGAACCAAATAAAGGACCACACTGAAGGACATCATCAAAAAATAGCAACACAACAAGCAGCAAGGAATAACCATTCCAACAACCATGTGTGTATAAAATTTGAAAGAGGGAAGTTGGCTGATCAGGGTGAACCCTCATCAGTAAGAGATGGGGAACCAAAGGAATTGGAGGTCCCCCAGTGATACATGATACTGTAATGACATCCGGTAACTCCGTACTACAGATCCCCAGTAGTCATGAGAAGGTTCATATGACAATTATTAATCGAGAGAATGAATCCATAGGAACACAACCACTCACAACCAAGTCCAAATCTAATCCCAGCCAAAAGAAAAGGAAATAATTGACAAGACAAAGGAAAATGGCAGATTTGAATAAAATGCAGCAACTACTAGATTGACACAAAAGAATCTAGGAACAATACCAAATAAGTAGCATCACCAGATAAAGAAGCTGATATAATGTCACAGCTTACACCCTCACCTCACCCTCAAGTAGTAGAGCCACAAGTAACACCTTCATTGAGATCTCACGAACATGGAGTAATTGCTGGAACTGCAGAAAGCCTCCAAGCTACAACTTCACCTTATGCAAAAGAAACAAGAACTGGAACATTAGTAGTACCATCAGCAATAGCTACCATGGATCAGATCTCACCATCGTCTATGCAGCAGGAAGTAGGAAAAAAAGACTTTGAATCACTCACACTTTATCCAGAACATTGCCAGTTCAACAAGTTCTCTCTCTCTGGGCTAGAGGAAGATGATCCCAGGCATAATCGGACTCAAAATGAAGAATATGACTACAACAGTGAGGACTTAGATAGAGAGGATCAACAACTCATGATATTACAGGAAAATGTAGGGACTATGGAGCACTGAGCTCGAGACTGAGGTGCAGACAACCACAAAAATTCCTAAGATGGGTTCCACATACAATCTTCAAGTGAGGGAAGAAATGTGGGAGTTATGGAGATGACTTCTAAGGTGTTAAAGGAGGAAACAATGAGGGATCATGATGATATTGATCAAGCTATAGTACCAAGGGAATCAGGTACAATTGAGACAATGCCCATAGCATGTGCTTCAGCTACTGGATATCCAGTACCAATATAGATCAATTTATCATTAAAATCTCCAGAGCAGGTGTTACATGATATAATTACACACAAGGTATTGCCTGTGGAAATTCACAATGCAATGGTGGAACAACAACAACAAGAAGATAAGGGTGATGGTGAGTATACTGATGGGAACTTTAAAGCTGTTGCAAGAGAAGGAGATCTATCACCTAGAGTTTCATCTAGAAGTGCTAAAAAAGGTAAGAAACAATAGAATAAAGAAGCTCTACAGCCAACAAGATTTTTTCCCAAGAGGGCAGCCTCAATGACTAAATGATAATTAAAATATTAATATGGAACATAAAGTCTGTTAAGACTCAATGAGCATATCAGAGAGTCATCAACATGCAAAAGGAACATGTCTTTTTCATTGTTGCACTTATGGAGCCATTTTAAAAGCCAAGGTATATTCAGAACTACAAGATGAGGTTAGGTATGGAAGATGCAATATCAAATGTCAATGGGAAAATTTGGTTATTCTTTGATGTTGTGGTGGAATGGGAGTTGGTGATTGATACTGAACAATAGATAACCATCAAGGTGTATCATCAGGATATTGGGAAATACATTATGATGACTTTTGTATATGCAAAATGCACATCACTAGAAATATTAGAATTGTGGGATAATCTATATTATCTTGCCAGTGACATGGAACTGCATTGGGTAGTTGGAGGAGATTTTAATGTGGTTCTTAGTGAAGAGGAGAAGATAGGAGGACTTCCTGTATACCCTCCAGAATATGAAGACTTTTTTTCTTGTGTTAACTCATATGGATTGTTTGATCTTGGATATAAAGGCAACCCCTTCACTTGTTGGAATGGGAGGTCAAATGCAGAATGCATTTTCAAACAATTGGACAGAATATTTGTGAACCTACCTTTCCAGACAATATTCCCTAATATAGAAGTGGAGCATCTCAATAAAACAGGGCCAGACCATGCCCCACTACTGATGAGTTGTGGTGATCAAGTTTTGAAATTTTTAAAACCATTCAAATTCCTCAACTTCTGGACAGAAAATGACTCTTTCATGGAGGTGGTTAGAAAACATTGGATGGCTGACTTCACTGGTGATCCTTTCTTAATGTTCAAGTAGAAACTAAAGAGGACTAAGATTGAACTATCTAAATGGAGCAAGCTCACTTATGGAGATATTTTAAGCAACTGGCTATTAGAGAAGATGTGGTTAGATTGAAGCATATGTATTTTGAAGAAGAGCCAACAGTGGAGAATAGAATAGTACCTTAGAAAGCCCAAGCTGAACTGAAGAAGTACCTGAGCATTGAGGAGCAGTATTGGAAACAAAAAGCAGGTATGACATGGTTTGTAGAAGGGAACAAAAATACTAAATTTTTCCATAACCTTGTCAATGGCAAAAGACAGAAGCTACAACTGAAGAGAATACAAAATAATAATGGTGCATAGATAGAGTCACAACATCTCATGGCTGAGGCTGCAGTTGACTTCTTCCAGAGACAATTCACACAAGAAGCTGAGCCTACAAGTTTTGAACTACTGAACAATGTCCCTACTATGGTATCTGCTGAACAAAACATAGAGCTATGTACAACTCCTACAAGAGAAGAGGTAAAGGCAACTATTTTTGCATTGAGTGGTGAGAGTGCAAGTGGTCCGGATGGATTCACTGGCATATTCTTTCATACATGCTAGGAGATTATAGGTAAAGATATACATAACATGGTGAAACAGTTCTATGTAGGAAGACTTTTACCAAAGGTTATAAAACACACAAACCTTGTTTTGTTGCCAAATAAATTAATGGTCCAAACTTTCTCAGATCTCAGACGAATACGTTTGAGTAATTCTATAAACAAGGTCTTCTCTAGAGTACTTCATGATAGGTTGGAAAAGACTCTGCCTACATTGATCTCTACGAATCAATCAGGATTTGTCAAGGGAAGAAGTATTTTTGAGAATATTTTGTTAACTCAGGAGATTGTCACTAACATAAGATTAAGGGGTAAACCTGACAATGTAGTGATCAAACTTGACATGGCAAAGGCATATGATAGGGTTTCATAGAAATACCTAATGTATGTGCTGAGGAAGATTGGATTTGTAGAATGCTTCATCAATATGATATGGAATCTAATTGCTAATAACTAGTACTTAGTTCTGATTAATAGTCAAGCATCACATTTCTTTCACTCAACAAGAGGTGCTAAACAAGGGGACCCTTTATCACCAGCCCTATTCATTCTCTCAACAGAGGTACCGTCCAGATCTTTGAATAAGCTTTTTGAAGACAAACTATTCAAGGGTTATAGCATGCCAAAGTGGACTGATCTATTGAACCACCTAGCCTATGTTGATGACACTATCATTTTTGCTTCTCCTGATCAATACTTCTTACAGAAGATAGTTGAGGTTTTGGCTAAGTATGAGCATATATCTGGGCAACTAATTAACAAAGAAAAGTGCTCATTCTATGTACACTCAAACACTGCTGCAACATTAATCAATACAGTAACAGACATAACTGGCATCTCAAAGGGTGAATTTCCTTTTACTTATTTGGGTTGTCCCATTTTTTATACAAGAAGAAGAAAGGAGTACTACAATGAACTTACACAGAAGGTGAAGGCTAAACTACATTCATGGAAGGGTAAGCTCTTATCTTATGGAGGCAAAGCTACTTTGATTTCCAGTGTGCTTCAAAGCATGCCATTTCACATTTTGCCAATACTTGATCCACCTGCCAATGTACTACAACACTTACATAAGATATTTGCAAGGTTTTTCTAGAGAAACAAGGATGAAGGAAGAAGTAGACACTGGACAAAATGGCAAAACTTATGTTTGCCAAAGGATGAAGGTGGAGTGAGGTTTAGGTCTCTTGTTGAAACTGCAAAAGCATTATTTGCAAAACTGTGGTGGAACTTCAGGACTACTAAATCACTATGGGCCAATTTCACGTGGAATAAGTGTTGCAAGAAAGAAATTCCTACAGTGGTTCAATTTAAACAAAGATCACATGTTTGGAAAAAAATGTTAGAGGCAAGGGAAGAAGTAGGACATGAACTATTATGGGAGCTGAAGAGTGGATCTTCAAACATATGGCATGAGAATTGGACTGGTTTAGGTGCATTGTATCATGTCATACCTCCAAAGTTTCATATTAATGAAGAACTTCAAGAAGTAGCTGAATTGAGAGAGGAAAATGCCTGAAATGACCAACTGGTGGAACAATCTTTTCCAACAGAAATTGCAGAACACATAAAACAGGAGGTGTACTATGAGAACAGTGATGACTATTGGGACACACCAAAATGGATGGCTACAACAACAGGCAGATTCTTAGTAACCACTGCCTGGGAAATTTTGAGGCATATGACACATGTAAATGCTGAATATAAGCTGCTATGGACAAAGGGATTGCCATTTAAAATATCTTTCTTTTTATGGAGATTATGGAAAGGCAAAATACCTACTGATGACTTGTGGAGAAGGAATGGTTATATGGTAGTATCAAAATGTTGATGCTGTGATCAACCCCAAGAGGATTCCTATCAGCACCTATTCTTACTAAATTCTATAACAAATAGAGTGTGGAAGACATTTGTACATGCATCAGGTATAATCGAGCTTGGTGGAATTTTGAATGTGTCGCAAACTGAAGCCCTTATACCAGGCAGCCCCTGTAGTGATCACTTGGGAAATTTAGAAGAGGAGAAACACTAAAAAGTATGGAGGTACAGTTTCATGCAACAGGGTGATTCATGAAGTTAACTAGACACTACATAATCTAGCTAAGATTAGGTATCCTTGGATGCCACATATCCCTTTACTCTGGCCAGACATGATCAGATATTTTGAAGGATACAGACCTTATGTTATGACAAAGAGAATAACATGGGAGCCACCTTATGAAGGATGGTTCAAATGTAACACTGATGGTGCCTCAAAAGGCAATCCAGGACCAAGCTCTTACGGTTTTTGTGTGAGGAACAACAGTGGAGATTTGGTACATGCTAAGGCAGAGAGGATAGGAGAGATTACTAATATTGTGGCAGAAGCAAAAGCAATCGTACAAGGGTTGACTTTTTTGTGTTAACCAGCAGCTGTACCCTTTGATCATAGAGATAGATTCATTGGTAATGAAGAGAACCATAAAGGGAGAATGGGAAACTTCATGGTATATAGGAAATGAGGTGAATAGGATCAAAAGAATAAAGGAGAAATTCAATGTACTCTTTCAACATGTTCTAATGGAGGGAAACAGACTGGCGGATTATTTTGCTAACATAGCTTTCTCTTTTGCAGGTACAATTACATTTAACTCATTCACTAACTTGTCAAGTGCACGGAGGAGGATACTCAACCTTGATAAGTCAAAACTCCTAATCTAAGGATTAGGATTGCCAAGAGAAAAGCTCCAAATTAATGATCGATGCAGCTAAATGCTCATGCCACTTTGCTGCTTTTTACCTGTACACTGTTGGTCCAGCGATTGAAATTCTGGAAGGCATCAGCGTTTAGTTGGTTTTTAGTGGGATCATTAAGCAATCGATGGAAGAAGGTTCCAAAAAAGAAGCATGCTGGCTGATGCTACTGACAGATAGCCATCAAGTTACACACCACTAGCAAGGACTAAACTCAAAAACAAAGTATGGACAATCGTTAATCTAAATACAGAATTTGACGATGGTCGTTGAAGAATCTCATTTGCCTACTCCTTGGGAACGCAAAACAAGATGCCTGGTGAGAGCGTTTGAAGGTGCAACTTTGAAGTTTTGCTAAAGGCTTATGGATGCGCACAACACATCATGCTTCAAATTAATTTTTGTAATAGTTAATTCTTAATACTTTCATAGATTTAGAACGACAGACTTTGCTATTTAAAAATTTTGGTTTTTACTTTTTAATATAAATTAGCCACTAGGGTCCAACCCCAGTGGTATATTTGCTTTAAAAAAATGGGGAAACGGGACTCAAATACATAAAATGACCTGCCGGATCGTTACACCCAGCAAGTCGTCAAACGACAAATGCACATGCAAAAAGCATCAAATAGGGAGAACGAGGCTCAAATACATAAAACGACCGACCGAGTCATTATAGAAAACCTTCCGGATGATATATTTGTATGATATCTTATGCTGTATAAGAAAATCTGACCTGACATAGAATATGAAGTCTCAATGGCCTGCCAATAGTCACCCAAACCGTTCCTATATTTTGCAAAAACAGGTAGTAAGTTTCTATAAGTTCCTCTCTAATTTCCACTCGTGCTAGTAAGCATTCTATAAGTTTCTAGTGACTCTCTAACTTCCACTCATGCATATCCCAGTAAGTTTCTAACCCACTAGTGACAACTACTGATCTCTTGCACGTATCAACTAAAGTACTGAGAAGCAACATCTTGTATCCTTTTTCCTTTCATGTCATTCCAATTATATAGACCACAAATGACCTGCTATACTCTTCAGACAATTTCTGTTAACATTGTCTATTTTCTTATGAATAAAGGATTGGTTGTGGTGCTCATGGTAGTGAATAATCAAGCATTTAATAATAAAAGAAATTGCAACATTGTAAGATCGATTCCAAGCATATCCACGAATCAAAAGAAAGAAAAAACAATTTCACACTAATTCTATCAAACAGGTGATGTGCATTGAATAATTCAATACAAATACAATAAACAATAATAAGCTTTGTTGCCAAGTAATGTTGTAGCCTAAACCCGTGAGGCACGCATGGAGCTATTTGATTCTGTTCGAACTCGACATGCTCATGGATTCCATATGAAAGAACTACAAATTAATGGAATATGGGTATTGGATAAAAAACTATGATAATAGAAATTGGGTTCTCTCTTAGTAAGTATTTTGGTGTTCATTAATGTTAAAGTGTATAACTAACTTTTCGAGACAAACTTGATGGATAAATTATGTCTTTTCCCTAGAAATTTACTTAACTTTTCTGGGATAAGAAGTTCTCATACAATTATTCAAAAAGGAAATCAGTACAAAAAGTGGGGACAATGATATATCCTTAACTTATTAGTAACATAAATGTGACTTCCATTTTTTTTGTCAGGTCATTCGCAACTCTACTTTCTTTTCTATAAGAATGCTTCTGTCGCGGTTGGCCCAAGTTATGCATTATTGGCCTCAATTAGCAACAAGATGGTAATAGAAATCCCTCTTATTTAATATCATATTTATGGCTATTTCTAAATCAATTTTAATTATCAAGTTGAAATTGTAAAGCAATTTTTCAGCCTGTGTATATAGCTCGTAATTCAAGTATACATTCACAATAACTAGTATGCTTTTGTTGTAGCCAATAATTCAATTACCAATGCTATCTCTAATTACTTCCCCAATTCTCACTTGATGGATTCAGTGATCACGTTGATTCACCTAATCTGCAACCAATCGGAGCTTTAATTCAATGGCTTTATTAATAACCAGTTCTCAAAAATAGTAATTCGTATTTTAGAACACAATGTTGTTGCGACATAACCATAAATGCCATAAAGTACAAGGAAGAACTCAGTCTAAGCGAGAAAATTTGTGATGCTATTATATCTTTCGCAATCCTGTTTGATACGGATTTGGCTCAACTCCTGTACAATATCTCTCCATTTTCATAAGTGCATGTCTAATTTAATGATATCTGTCATCTTTCGGATCCGAGGGCCAAAATTTATTTAGACTAAAGCATGATTAAACTACATTCTCTTGCTAGGTTAGTATCAAAATTAGAAAGAGAAATCAACTATCCGAAAATCTTGCTGGGAATTTTATTTCGATTGGGAAAATATTTTTTTTATCAATGGAAAGGAATCTTTGGCGCAAGAATGAAGAAAAACAAAAGATTAAACCATTTACAAACTACTAGTACTACAACAACAATACAAAATTACAAGGAGAAAAATGAAATCAGTTGTTGACCAAAATATTATTCTGGGTAAAGAGCGACGACAACAAAATAGGTTCTTCTTCAATCTTACACCTCTTGTCATTTTTGTAGTGTTAAATTAAATTTGTTGTGATTTTTATAGTGTCGAATTGCTCATGTTAAAAAATGTCTACGATATGTTTGATAAAATGTCTCAATTAAACTTTTTGAGAATAAAGTATGAAATCAATATTTAACAATTTCCTTAAACACATATAGCAAGTTGAATAATTAAGATTAAAAACTGTTTCACAAAATGTTGATCGAGAAGAACGTGTTTCTTCCTAGTGGCTATGCCTACTTTCAAACACAAAAGGCAACATGATAGCAGTTTGCTCTATATTTATCACTTGAAAATTAGACTCTATTCAACCTTGTATAGACGCCAATCATAATTTTGAAGTGAAAAAGTTCAAAAAAGCTAAATGTTATGAATAAGATTGCAGATGACCCCATGTCTTGTAATTCATTATTTGAGACTTTTTTTTATGTTTTTCCAAAATTTATGAATATAGATTATTTGTCAGATTCATATTTTTTTATAATGTAGATTTATGGAGATATCTAGTAACTCTCAAAGTGGATGTAACATGCCAATAAAATTTGGCATGGAATTTGATTCCGATGAGCATGCATATGATTGTTACAATGAATACACAGCTGCAATTGGTTTTAGTGTTAGAAAAGAATATGCAAACAAAAACAGAGCACACGGGTATGTGACTTCAAGAAAATTAACATGTTATAAAGAAGGTTACAGAGGTAAAGACAAACGAGATCCTACTGTTAAAAAAACATAGGAAGGAAACTAGAACCGATTCCTTGCCTCATGTTATTGTTAGTCGTCAATCAAATGGGAGGTTTCGCATCACTTCATTCGAAGAGAAACATAACCATCCTCCTGTTCCTCCATCTTTAGTTCATCTGTTGCCATCACAAAGAACGATAAAAATGGCACAAGCATATGAAATTGACTTATCAGACTTCATTTCCAAAATCTCGTCAACGCCAAACTAATTAGCACGCAGACTATGTTCAGGAGATTCATTTTTCACGTCCATATGCATCAATGACTATGGTATCTCGCGAAATCTAATTTTTTTTCTCATTTATTGTTACATAAAAATTTATTTTATTCGTTAAATAATAGGAATTGGCAGAAGGAAGTTTTCCTCCATGGTGCCCTTCACAGTTGTCTCAAGGATCATCCCATGAAAGTTTGACTCAACTCTTAAGAGTCAGTGAGCAAAGCTTATGATGTTTCTCATATTTATTTATTTTCTAATAAGCAATGCTACTCATCCCAATATGTCTATTTTTGTCTCTTTTACTAATTGCAGGATGTTTCATTTCATGATTTAAACAAGTATTCTCAATGCTGAGTGTGGTAGCTTCAGAGAATCAAATATTATATGGTAACGATGATTTATGTGATTATTGTCATGATCTCAAAATTCAAATGTGGGCTTCATTATAATTGTTATTTTCTGACGTTTTAACTTGGTTTGCTTGATAGGTTGTACACAATAAAAAAAACCAAACAAAGTGCCAAAAGTATTGTCTTAAGCCAGTTTGGTAGCACATGATATTAAGGCTTAAAAGAGCTTAGAAAAGCTGGCATTCTCCTCTGTGAATTGAGCTTTTATTTTTGCATCAAGGCTGTAAGCTTGTAACACACATATATTGGAATTTGTATTTCCAGTACTATGGAGCTTAGAGCCGCTCCATAGTCATTTTTATTAGTGTCATGAGTTTTCTTTTATTGATATAGACTTGTGACTCGTATTACACTTTCTTATTGCATTTGTGGAGATGGAGTTAGTATCATTGTGTTGGAAATACTTCGTTGATGAGGATTATAATTTATTATGGTGATATTGGTTGATTGTGTTGTTGATTCTAAGTTAGGTTTATTTTGGATGGTCCTAAATAGGGGAAACTTTGTTCGATTTTTTGTAAAATATTGATGAGGCTTACTTAGGGTACTTGCTCCTAAGTACCGGTAATGATCCTAAATTGGGTCGTGATATTGCAACAATTTAGTACCAGCTTGCTATTATGAATTATAATGTTGACCATTTTTAATTGGTATGATGTTGTTAGTTCCTTTAAGCAATCATAGAGAAACTGTCTTTTTCATCTAGATATGTAATATGATTCAATGTTTAACCTCATCGAAGCATTTTTGTATTCAAGTTTCCTCTCCTCAAACAACAATTTGCCTTTTCGTTATTTCTTCTTCACATTAACTTCAATCAAATTTTTTTATCAATGCAACCAATTGCCTACTACAGAAAAAATTATATTTATTTGGTTTCTAAGAAACAAAAAAGGTGGAAGAACATAAATTAAACTGTCCCTGTGAAAATAAAAAAGTTATGATGCCTATGAAAATAATATCTCATTTCAAGGAATTTAAAATTTGGGGAGAAAAAAGTTTAACAATTTGGAGATTTGATTCATGAAAGAATAATAAAAATAAAAAATTCATGAAAGGATTTGATTTGTTGGTACCGTATCCCACTATCCCTGTAAATTAAGGATTTTACATTTAAGGAAAGACTAAATTATAGGAATAATTAGTTTTAACCATAGTTTAAGGCTTGAGTTAATCTTGACCTTTGCATTTGAAAAATGACATATCTCATTAAATTAGACATGCACTTGAGATCCGTTTGATACATATTTTTAGATATTGGTTCAGTTGTAATCGTTCTTAGTTTTTAAACTAACAACATCCTAGAACTTTTTAGCATTTCTCCCTTTATTATTTCGCTTCTCTTACTACAATTGTTTCTTCGCTTATTTTTTTGCTCTTCTTATTCTTTCTACAAAATGTTCCTGATTTTGCTGAACTTGGCCTTGGTGGAATTTGGAAGCTATATACATAATACTTAGTCAATGCAGTTATCCTTAGGTGCCTTTAGGGAGGCAAGGAAACCTTGGTATGTTAGCCAAGCAAAACAGGAAAGATTAGACACAAGTGAAGTGCAAAGCAACCATCTTTGCCAAGCAAAATAGTGTAATGATCCGATCGATCGTGTTGAGTATTTGCACTTCGTTCGGTAGTTTGAGAGTATGAGTAACTCTGTATGATGTATTATGACTTATGTGAATCATCGGTTTTGATTTTCAGGTTATTCGAAATAGATTTGGAAGAATGAATTTCATGATTTAAGCTTTAAGTTGAAAGAGTTGACCAAGTTTTACTTTTGTGAATTTGACTCCGGAACGGAGTTTTGATAGTTCCATTAGGTCAGGATGGTAATTTTGGACCCGGACGTATGTCTGGATTTGCAATTGGATATTTCTAGAAGGATTCAGCGCTAATTGGCGAAAGTTAGAAATTTCAAAAAATTGAAAAGTTCATAAGTTTGACCGGAAGTTGATTTTCAGGTAATCGGATTCGGATTGTGGTTCCGGGAATTAGAATAGCTTCGTTATGTCATTTGGGACTTGTGTGCAAAATTTGGGCTCCTTCCAAGTTGATTTGAATTGTTTCGGCACAAGTTTTGGAAGTTGAAAAGTTCTGTCACGACTCAGTTTAGGATCACGACCGGCACTTAGGAGCAAGTGCCCCTAGTAAACCTCATCGATATTTTACAGAAAATCGGACAGAGTTTTCCCTGTTTTTGGACTATTCCTAAAATTTCTCAGTCTCAAAATCAAAAACCAAACATCCTAATATCAATCCAAACAACAATAGCTTTATCAATTAACCCAAACAAATATCTACCCTTAATAGTCTACCCACTTAGAGCTAGAAATACTAATTTATCTCCAACTTTAATAATAAAGAGCGATACCCAACATAAGTCTATAATAACAAACGAATACTCATGACACTAAAAGAATGACTATGGAGCGACTTTAACAGTTCAAAGAAAAGACCATAACAATAAATAAAATCTCCGCCCACGCGAACAAGTGCGAGGCTCACCAAGAACTATCAACTTGTGTGCTCTAATTAACGAAATCCTTGCCAGCGTCAACTGCTGTCTCTGTAAAAATAATTAACGAGTCGCTAGCTTAGTGAGTAATAACACTTAACCACAACCGTTTTTATTGGGGACAAGTCAGAAAACATGCTTGTATAATAATCACAAAATAAAATGCCCTTTTTAAAACGGTAATAATAATCAGTCTCATCATGTGTTTCCTATAACAAAATCAATTTAACAATTCAGTAATAAGCTCGGTAAATACTGTGTCATAGAAAATTTTTATATTTGGGAGATTTCCAGAAAAAAAATCATGTAATCTGTATCACTGCGTGGACCCCTTTGTAAGAGGAGTCAAATATAACTGTAGGTCCCTACTCGAGGGAAAACTGTAACTGTATGCTAGTTCTACCTTCCTACTAGCGAGGGCTCTAACTGTACTCGGTAATCAGTAAATACAAGGTACACCAGGTCTAACGAACCCGCCATTAGCTACCGGATCCTTCAAAGTCTCCTCCCATTCATACTTGTCACGCCCCAAAATCAAGGAGCGCGACCGACGCTCAACCGAGTGAACCCGACCGAGCAAGCCTGTTAGATTTTCTTCTACCCAAACTCATCCACGAATGAAGATAATATATATTTTTATTAATTAGACAGAAACGTGATCATGTCTACAATACCAATTCATTACCAATAGTTTTTATCATTTTAAAGTCTCAAATGGGACAAGTAATACAACCACAACATAACATAGTTTATCTTTTCCAGCACCAATACACAACCCACACTATGTTTACGGAGCCTCTAGATAAAGAAGAGTACAATGATAATGCCAGCAACAAGGACCCGGCTATACCTCAAATAGAACACACAAAGAACAAAAGATACATGACTCCGGGATGAAGTGGGGCTCACCAAGTCAGCTGGGAAGAAGGTGTACTGCTATCTCTGATCAATATCTCCTGCTGTGGAACCACCTGCATCCATTTAAAGATGCAGCGCCCCCGACAAAAGGGACGTTAGTACCGTCGAATAGTACTAGTATGAAAACCAAACACCAATTTAAGAACTCAGAAATACAATATGAATGTGATGAATCAGGGAGACAATAGAATAGTATAAATAACCGTTTAAACCAGAGAAAGCTTATTAAGAGCTGTCAATAACATTTATAGGATTTAAGATGAGATCCTCTGTAACCATCTTTACACAAAGCGGCCCCGCCGCCTCACCCAATGTATGCATATGGAGGTGTAAGTATAATACCCCAACTCTACTCAAGCGGCCCTGCCACCTCACCCCAATGTATGCGGGTGGAGGTATAACCACAATACCAAGAACCTACACAAAACGGCTATGCCGCCTCACCCCAATGTATGCGGGTGAAAATGCATCAACAATACCAATACCAACACAAAGCGGCTATGCCGCCTCACCCCAATATATATATGTGGGTGGTGGTGCAACAACCATACCAAAACTATACACAAAGCGGTCGTACCGCCTCACCCCAATGTATGCGAGTGGAGGTGAAGTCCCACAATACCATAATCCCTACACAAAGTGGTCATGCCGCCTCACCCCAATATATGCGGGTAGAGGTGCAGTCCCACAATACCATAATCCCTACACAAAGCCGTCATGCTGCCTCACCCCAATATATGCGGGTGGAGGTGTATCACAATCACAATCTTTACACAACTTGGCATAATTACTTCCACATAAATCACGACTTGAAATTATAACATGTGGATACACAATCCATGGTTTGGAACACATCTTCAATTTATAATGCAATATGATAAGAGCATTTGAAGCACGAATTGAATATATATCTTTATCACAAAACTTATCGGAATACTCGATTTGTAATCAACATCTTGAAACTTACAAGGATAATGGGAATTCAAATTCTTAAAGAAGGGTTTAGCCAACATATCTCACTTGAGCTTCCTTACACTCTAAATGTTCCGCAATTCTTAGCAACATCAATCTATTTTAGAAATATAACAAGTTGAACCAAAATTAGGAAGATGATCATGGTTCTAGCTCATTTGAGCATTTTATCAAACATTAGGTGTGCATAAGGTTTCAAGGTCCTTTTATGAAGAATTCCATCATCCCACAACTCAATCTTTACTATGCTTAGTTCAACAATCTTCCTACACCCCTTGATATCACATGCATGTAAAATAAATAACTCTCATACCCAAAAATTATCTTACTAATTACCCATTTTTAGATAATTTCGAAATTAGGGATTAGGGTGTAGAATCTTACCTCTAGGATGAAGATCTAGTGAGTTTCCCTTCTTAATATTCCAAAACTTGAGCAATAATTGAAGAACAATTATTGAAGAACACCTTCTCACTCTAGAGCACTCTCTCTTACTCTAAAATGTCAGATTATAGCTCAAAAATGGCCCAAAACGTGTATTTAACGAAGTAGGGTCGAGTTTTAAAAACCCAAAAATGGGGCTCCGGAACAAGGTCTGCGATCGCATATGCGATTTCATAATCGATATGCAAACCGTATATCGGTCGCATAATCGGTGTCCAATACTGGCAAACATCTGTCTGTGTCTGCGGTCACTATGCGGCCCGCAGACCTGTTCTGTGGTCGCACAATGAACCGCAGAATAGTTATGCGGTCGCATAGTCGACCACAGAATTGCATCCAAACTGACTCTCTCCTGCCTCACTTCTGCGGCCATTATGTGGCCCACAGAGTGATTATGCGGTCGCATAATGGACCGCAGAAATGCATTTTTCTTCCAAATATTTTTCTTTACTTTTCGGTACATTATTCAACCTAAAAAGTTCGAGTCGCTGCTCGCAAGCTCGCCGTGAAGAATTTCTATAATACTCAACACGTAAAACCAATTTGGTACCACAAAATATTATTTTCTTTTGCAAAATTTTACGGGGCCTTACAATACTTTTCTTTGTAAACAGTAAATCTTCACATGGAAGCATTTTCAAAATAGTATAGGGCATTTTAATTTTTATCAACTCATGTAATCCAAATTTGATAACGGTAATCATATCTCTAGTAATAGTAAAACATATCTAGTAACAGTGAAAATATTTTAAATAACTGTAAACATCTCAAGTAAACTATCCAGTACCATATCAAGTAAGAGACTTGTCCCACATAAAATTTTAAACATTCGGTAATACATTTTATTTCAAAATAATGTATAAACCATGCAGGTTATGAAAAAATAAATTGCGGTAAGATTACTACTCACAGTACTCGTACTGAAATACCAAACACGTCTCCTCGAGCAATATGTGCGCCTTTCTTCAATCAATCTATAATCATATCATATCGTTCTCAAATTAACTTTTTTGTTTAGGCTAATTTGTAACTAATATAAAATACCCAACTCTCGAAGTTTCATGTTTGAATATCAATTTGTCAAGTTGAATTTGTCCAGATCACGTGAATATATTTTTATACCTTCTTCGCATTCCTTTAAGTCATATGTATATTCTGAGAGTAAGGCAAGTTACCATAGAAAATATATTGTTCCAAATTGCTTTTGAAAATTTTAAAACTTGCTTAAGTAATTAATTGCACCATATCTCTATCAAGATAGTTTCTTCAATAAATTATTCACTCAAATATACACCAGTAACTCTGTTTCTTTGTGGTATTTAAATAAGCTATTCACAATCTATATAACTTGCTTAAATTTCAGAAAAAAAGTTATTAATGAATCTGTCCACATAACTAAAATAAAGAGTTTTAAATGGTACCCGCAATACTCAAGAGTGCTTAGAGCTCTCAAGTGATACTGTGTGGCTTTTAATTTCTTGCTCTCCAAGGTTCCTTGCTGATATGAGTGCATCCAAGGCTCTGTGGTTTCTTCTAAAATACAATTGATGAAAGATTTCACCTTGCTTCTAATTAGTTGCTGCCCAACATTGCTAATAGAAAACTTTAGAACTCCTCTCCAAAATCCCTCATTGTTTTTGTTTTAGTTGCAGTCAAAGTTTCAATCCCTTCTTTTGATTGACTCTCGTAACCTATTTCCTGGTGGGTCTCAGCCCACTTAATTGTATTTTCTTTTTTTTTTCTTTTTTTTTGAGTCAATTACTTAACTACCCTTATTTAAATGTGAGGTATTACATTCTCCCAACCTTATGAAATTTGATCTCCAAATTTAACTCAAGTACGTACATGTATACTGAATTAAATGATGATACTTGACTCGCATAGCATGTTCCACTTCCCAAGTAGCTTCTTCAACGGTATGATTTATCCATAAGACTTTAACTAATACAATCGCTTTTGACCGTAGATTTGTTACTCGTCTATCAATAATAGCTCTCGTCTCCTCCTCGTAAGATAACTTCTCATAAAGCGGTATAGTCGGTGCTTCAAGCACTTGAGAGGAGTTCGATATACATTTTCTAAGCATAGAGACATGAAACACTGGATGAACAAAAGATAATTCAGTAGGAAGTTTCAAACGATATGCCACAACTCCCACTCGGTTAAGTATCTCGTAAGGACCTATAAATCTCGGGCTCAACTTACCTCCTTTTTTGAATCACATCACGCGCTTCATAGGAGAGACTCATAGAATCACTTTGTCCCCCAATTGTAAACACTAAGTCTCTTCTTCTCTTATCCGCATAAGATTTTTGTCTGCTTTTAACTGTGAGTAATCTCTGTCTGATCAATTGGGCCTTGTCAATAGTTTCTTGTACTAACTCGGGTCCCAATAAGTTAGTCTCACCAGCATCAAACCCTCCGATAGGAGAACGTCATCCTCTACCATATAATGCTTCATACGGTGCCATCTGAATACTGGACTGAAAACTATTGTTGTAAGAAAATTTAGGTAAAGGTTGATAAGCATCCCAACTACCTCCAAACTCAAGAATGCAAGCTCTCAACATATCCTCCAAGATCTGTATAGCACATTCGGACTTTGCGTTTGCGTGCGATAAAACTAGTACTAAGATCTACTCGTGTACCCAACATTTTTTGAAAAGGTTTTCAAATTGTGAAGTGAATGTGATCCTCTATTAGAGGGGATGGACAATAGAGCTCTATTGAGTCAGATAATTTTCTTTTCATGCATATCTATGCATATTTTACCTCACTATAAGAGGTTTTAACTAGCAAAAAATGTGCCTACTTTGTAAGCCAATTTACAACTTTCCCACATATAATCATACCTCTAATGGTTTGGGTAATTGAGTCATATAATGTATTGCAATTCTATTGTATTTTCACTTCAGAATATTGAGTTGTTATAGTGGGCCTGTGAGTTGCAAGTACTTGCCTTAACATGCTGACATGTCAAATAGTTAGAAACAAAGTTAACAAATTCTTTTTTTCTTCTTTCTTTTCCAACCAATCAATTATTTTTTTCTAGTAATGGTGCATCTTATAGACCTGAGATATACAGTGTATTTAGAGTTGTAAACTCTATCACGAATAGCATGTCTCAACCCATATATGTTGGAGAATACCCTCACTATAACAGTCATATCCTTGCTTTTACCAGCTAGAAACTAATCTCGGTACTTAAACAATCGCTTATCCTCGTATTGAGTAGCCTTTTTGCACTCTACATCAGGCTTGACCAATAGCCAATGATGTCTTTGAATTTTGTTTTTCACATTAAATCTAATACGTGTACCCTCTAGTCTATGCATATCTTTATCGAGAAGTATCTTTACAGGAGCTATATGCGCCAAATTACCCATAGTTATTTTTTACATAAGCTATAATATTTATCTTTCCGAATAATACAAAACAGTACAATTATATCTTCAATAGTTCACTCCATCAGCATTGCTAAATATTTATATCTCTGTTGGTTTTAAATGTACTTCAGGCTCTTGTGTTAGGTATAAATCTCATAGGTTTCTTTGTATAATTAGTGTCTCTAAATCTTAAAAGAAAATACCACTATGACCATCTCCAAATCATGAATGGCATAATACGACTTGAGGTTCTTCAATTTCCTTAGAGCATAGGCTATCATACGACTATTTTACATGAGAAAATATCCTAATCCTACCCTCAAAGTATCACATAATATCGTGTATCCTCTAGAGACTATTGGAATAATGCTAATATTAGTGTAATTGTCAAACATGTTTTCTCGTTGTACATTTCTCCATCCACTGAAACTTAGCGATTTTCTATATTAACTTGGTGAGTGGTGGTGCTATTTTAGAGAAATACTACACAAATGCCAATAGTAGCCTGTCAAGCCAAATATAAACTCTGTAGGAAAAATGGGTCTCAGCCATTTATGAACTGTTTCTATCTTTTTAGAATCTACCATTTTTTTTTCATTCTTAGATACCATGTGTCCTATAAATACCATTGAGTCCAGCTAATTGAAGAACTTGGAAAAAAAATTTGATTTTCCTGCAGTGTCTTTGACATATTTTTCAAGTAATTCTCGTGCTCTTCCCGGGTACGAGAATATACCAGAATATAGTAAGTAAAAACTATGCATTTTCTTTTTCCAAAAAATAACTTTTGACACCATATTCATTATATACATCAATGCAATTGGAGCATTGTCCAATCTAAAGGACATCACAGGTAACTCATAATGTTTGTACCGAGTACTAGAGGCAACACCAAAATATCGTCCTTTCTTATTCTAAGCTGATAATAACCAGACTAAAGATCAATGGCTCCTTGTAACTGATAAAACAAGTTATCTATACAAGACAAGGGATATTTTTTGTGTATTGTTATCTTATTTAATTATCTGTTATTGGTCCACATTCTTAAAGACTCATCCCTTTTTTTTCAAATAATATTGGTGTACCCAATGGCGCAACACTTGGTATGATAAAACCTGTATCCAGTAGATTTCTCAATTATTCAATTAGCTCTCTCAACTCTATTGGTGCCATATGATATAGTTTGCGTGCCAGGTGTCAGCTCAATACCAAAGTCTATTTCTCAAATTGGAGGTAGTCCTAGTAAATCCTTAGGAATATATTAGAGAATCTCTCATTATGATACTTATTTTTTTTCTCAAACTAAATATTTCTTCTCTTGTGCCACTTACCGTATCTATGAGATCCAAACAAACTTTCTTCTATAAACATTAAATTTTCACAATATATAATTTGCTCGTCTCTAAAACCTATAATCCCCATTTTGGACAAAACTAGCTTTTAAAGTTCACCAAACCTAATAGTCTTTCTATAGTAATCGAGGGTAGTATGGTAAGAAGATAATTAATCCATATCCATTTGTACGTTAGAGTCAACCATATCAAGTACAACTTGGTTAGCTAGGGTTCCTTCTCTTAACTTGAATCTTAAAAGTTTTAAACACATGTCTAACTACTATAAAGTTTTCACATATGTGGTAACCCGAAAAGGATCGCTTAATATATCAAAACATTCTTGATTTTTCAATCTTCGACTCATATTAAAATCCATACTAAAAGATATTCTAATCTCGATCTTCTTATGTGAGTTCTTCCACGCCTATCATGTCCATATTTTCAATTGTAATGACCCGACCGGTCATTTTAATTTCTAGAACTCCGTTCCCCTAAATAAGACTTTCCGTACATGCTTTTACTATTTTATGACTTACGGGGATGGTTAGTTCGGGATTTGAAAGGATTCAGGTTGAAATCAGAACACTTGGTTTCTTAAGGTTGGCTTAAAAGGCCAAGTTTGACTTCGGTCAACATTTTGAGTAGATGACCTCGGAATCAGAATTTGACGGTTCCAATAGGTTCGTATGATGATTTTGGACTTGGGCGTATATTCGGATCAGATTTTGGATGACCTGGGAGCGTTTTGGGGCCTAATAGTGAAAGTTGGTTCTTGAAGGTTTTAGAAATTCTTTAAATTTGGTTGGGAGCAGGTTTTGGTGATATCGAGGTCCAAACGGAATTTCGAGACCGAGAATAGTTTCGTAATGGCATTTAAGACTTGCACGCAAAATTTGGTATCATTCCGAGTAGTTTAAGTACGTTTCGATACATTGGAAGTAAATTGAAGAACTTGAAGTTCTTATGTTTGATTCAATTGGTTTTGGGGTACGATTCTTAGTTTTGATGTTGTTTCAGGCGTTCTGAGAGTTCGAGCGAGTCCATTTTATGATTCCAAACTTGTTGGTATGATCGGGCGGGGGCCCCGGGGCCCCCGAGTGTCGATCGGACGAGGCTCGGACCAAGATGAGGATTTGGAACAATAGCTGAAGCATCAGGTCTGTCATAATCATACCTGTGCTTGGCCAGCCGCAGGTGTGAGCCAAGCCTCACAGAAGCGGCCAAGGAAGGGCAGCCCAGGTTCCGCAGGTGCGACCTATCCTCTGCAGAAGCAGGACCGCAAAAGCGAAAACCAGTCCGCAGAAGCGACGCCAGCCGACCCGAGGGAGTTCCACATAAGCGGACTTTTGTCCGCAGAAGCGAGGGCGTAGGTGCGGCCCTATGACCGCAGGTGCGGAAATCACTGAAGGTAGTAAACATCATTTAATACGGGACCTAGGCATTTTTCTCCAATTCTTCACACATTTGGGCGATTTTAGAGCTTCAAAAAGGGAGACTTCAACCTAGCTATTGAGGGTAAGTAATTCATACTTTAATGTGAATTTAATACATAGATTGTGGGTAGATTTCAACATGAAAATTAGAAGAAATTATTGGTTTAGATGAAAAACCTAGAAATTAATAAAAATGTGATTTTACAATGAAAATAATTATGAAACTTAGTGAAAACCATATATTTATGTTCCTAATGTTAGGGGCAACAACTTTCTTCAAATGAATTCCGGAATCTGGGTATGTAGGTTCGGGGGTGAATTTTAGGAATGTTGCTATTTGGGTTGGGTAATCACTCTAATAGTAGAGATATGAACTTTCGAGCATAGATTGATTGATTTATGTAATGTTTGACTAGTTTTGAGTCGTTTGGCATCAAATTATGAGGTTTGAGCGCATTCTTAAATTAGGAAGTAGGCTTTGAGACGAGGTAAATCTCTTTTCTAACCTTGTAAGAGGGAATTTACCCCATAGGTGAATTTAATTAATATGTGTTATTATTTGTGGGGGCTACGTACGCACGAAGTGACGACAGTCCGTACGTAGCTACTATTCCTGTTTATGTCTGTGTTGTTTTAGGTTTACACCATGCTTTGTGGACACCGTTATTTGATTATATTTGTTAATTGTATCAAATGAAACTAAGTCGAGGATTTTAAGGATTTAAAAACTTCAAGATGTATTGTCTTTATTTTGAAAAGAATCAAGAAAGGGTTATGATTTATTGATAATTTATATTTGACCGCGTCGCAAGTATATTCCGCGAGCGGGGTAGTTCTTTCTACTACTCTCATGGGAGCGGGCTATTCGCCTCGGCAGGTTAATAGATGCATCTATGGTTCGTGCCGTTCGACCCTCGGCAATGCACAATTTACATTTATGTTGGATCGGGCCGAACGTCCTCGGTGGAATTTTGTGCGTGATAATAGAATTGGAAGTCCCTTTTATAATTGGTATAAATTCATTATTTGAAATATTATTTATTTTAAATGAAGGAAGCGATTTGGGTTCTTAAATATGGTGTTGAATTGTTCAGTTATTTCTTGTTCTGAGTTTTATTGTTAAATATAACATGCTTAATTAGAATTTCATATTATCATATTGTTGGCCCTTAGTAAGTGTCGGAGGTGACCCCTCGTCACTACTTCTTCGAGATTAGACTAGATACTTACTGGGTACATATTGTTTATATACTCACGCTACACTTCTGTACTTAATTATACAGGATCTGAGGTAGGTGGATCTGGTTACCAGTCTGGTGCGCAGATTTGATCCTCATATCGAGACGTCACGGTGAGCTTCCTTCCGAGCCGTTCTGCAGCAGCTGGAGTCTCCCTTATGTTTTATTTCTCTTTTCTGTCTATTTCCTTTCAGACAGTAGGCTAGTGTTCTTTTGTATATTCTACTAGATTGCCCACATACTTGTGACACCAGGTCTTGGCACACACACTAGTAGACTTATGATTTTGGATTTGTTTACATGATTACGATTTATACTCGTTTGCTTCCATTTAATTATGTCACATTTGCAAATTTCTAAATTTTTTTAACAAGTGAGGAAATGTTATCCACTTAGTAATTTATTTAAACGGGAAACCATTAGTTTGATCAGTGCTGGCTTGCCTAACAATGGTATTGGGCGCCATCATGGCCTATGATGGAAATTGGGTCGTGACAACATGGTATCAGAGCACTAGGTTCACATAGGTCTCACAAGTTATGGGCAGACCTAGTAGAGTCTTGCGGATCGGTGCGGAGACGTCCGTACTTATCTTCGAGAGGCTATAGGGTGTTAGGAAACTACTATTTATTCATCTCCTATCGTGAAGTTGATGGTATACTAAAATCCTTTCTCTCATTCTCTTACAGATGGTGAGGACGCGTACGGCGGACATTCCAGACCCGGGAGGAGCTGCTCCCCCCGTTGCTAGAAGCCGGGGGAGGGCACCGACCCGAGGTAGGGGACGAGGACATTCTAGAGCTGCCCCAATAGTACCACCAGTGGATCCAGTGGAGGATCCCATCATTGAGGAGCAGGGTGAGGTTCCCGCCGCAGAGCCAGCCCTAATAGATTTCATGTCAGCACCGAGTTTTCAGGATGTCATGGGCCGTATGCTACGGTTCATGGACACTATGACTCAGGCTAGTTTATTTCCAGTAGACCCAGCCACATCTCAGGCGGGAGGGGGATCCCAGACCCCTACTGCCCAGGCTCCGGGGCATGCAGCTGCAGTATATCAGACTCCGGGTACACTACCCGTGGGAGGAGCCCAGCCAGTTGCAGCAGTTGGACCTGAGCCTAGACCAGTTGCGGACGGCGATCCGCAGAAGTTATTGGAAAAATAGACTAGGCTACACCCTCCTATCTTAGGGGGTGAGCGATATGAGGATCCCTAGGACTTCATTGATCGGTGCAGGGACAGACTGCACAACATGAGGATATTGGAGTCCCAAAGGGTGGATTTCACTACCTTCCACCTGGAGGGCAGGGCCCGTAGATGGTCGCAGTCTTATCTACTTGGCAGACCAGCGGGTTCTCCTCCCATGACTTGGGACCAGTTTACATAGCGTTTCTTGGACAGGTATATTCCACCCTCTTAGAGGGAAGAGTTGCGAGGTCAGTTCGAGCAGCTCGAGCAGGGTCAAATATCAGTGATCGATTATGAGGCAAGATTCTCTGAGTTGTCTCGCCACACACTTATGATCTTCCTACCAACGCCGAGAGAGTGTGGAGATTTGTTGCGGGGTTGCACCCCAATATTCGGGCTAGCATGGCTCGGGAGGTTGACATGGATACTGAGTATTAGCTTGTAGTGGAGATTGCTCAGAGGATTGAGGGCTACCTCCAGAGGGGTAGAGAGCAAATGCAACAGGACAAGAGGACCCGTTTCTCTGGAGAGTTTAGAGGTGACCTGGCTAGGGGCAGAGGTCAGTTTGGGAGGGGCCAGCCTAGCAGGCCCACATATCCAGCACCACCACCTCCTCGGGGTGCTCTAGGGCGACCCTATTTTAGTTCTATGCCAGAGAGTTCTTATCGCCCACCAGCTCATCAGGGTTCTCCCAGTGCCTATTTCAGTGCCATGCCAGAGAGTTCATACCGCCCACCAGCAATCCAGGGTTCTTCTAGTGGGTATTCAGGCCATTAGGGTCAGACTTCGGGGCAGCAGTCTATGATACTGAGAGGTTGTTACAAGTGTGGAGATCCGAGTCACATGAAGAGATTTTGTCCTAGACTTCGGGGTAAGGCAGTACAACAGGGTCATCAGCCCACGATTGCAGCAGCAACCGTCCGACTGCCCAGAGGTGGGGGACAGATGGGTAGGGGTCGTCCTAGAGGTGGAGGCCAGGCAGGGGGAGGTCAGCCGGCCATTGTTCAGTCAGGTGGAGGCCAGCCCGCCTGCGCTCCAGCTAGATTCTATGCTTTTTCGGCCAGACCAGATGCAGTGGCCTCAGATGCCATGAACACAGGTATTATTTCTGTCTGCGGTAGGGATGCTTCGATGTTATTTGATCTAGGATCTACCTATTCATATGCATCATCTTTGTTTGCTCATTTCCTGGATATTGCTCGCGAGTCCTTGGGTACTCCTGTTTATGTGTCCACTTCTGTGGGCGATTTTATGGTTGTGGATCGGATCTATCGGTCCTGTATGGTCACATTCTATGGTTACGAGACTAGAGCAGACCTTCTATTACTTGATATGACCGACTTTGAGGTCATCCTAGGCATGGACTTGTTATCCCCCTATCATGCCATCCTTGATTGCCATGCCAAGACTGTTACCTTAGCAATGATGGCAGTTGCCTATATTAGAGTGGAAGGGTTCATCTGTCAGTATATCTAGTCGGGTTATCTCTTTTCTGAAGGCTCGACATATGGTCGAGAAGGGATGTTTGGCTTATCTAGCCTATGTTTGGGATACCACCGTAGAGTCTCCGACGATTGATTCAGTGCCAATAGTCTGGGAGTTCGCTGATGTGTTTCCTTCTGACCATCCAGGCATGCCACCAGATCGTGATATTGATTTCTGTATTGACTTGGCTCCGGGTACCCAACCTATATCTATCCCACCGTACCGTATGGCTCCGAAAGAGTTGAAGGAGTTGAAGGAGAAGCTTGAAGAGTTGTTAGCAAAGGGGTTTGTCAGACCAAGTGTGTCACCTTGGGGTGCACTAGTGTTATTTGTGAAGAAGAAAGATGGAACTATGCGGATGTTCATTGATTACCGCCAGTTTAACAAAGTTACCATTAAGAACAAGTACCCATTGCTGCGTATCGATAATTTGTTTGACCAGTTGTAGGGTGTTAGGGTGTTCTCTAAGATCGACTTGAGGTCAGGATATCATCAGTTGAAGATTCGGGACATAGATATTCCGAAGACTGCTTTCCGTACTAGATATGGTCATTATGAGTTTCTAGTGATGTCCTTCGACTTGACCAATGCCCCAGCGGCGTTTATGGATTTGATGAACAGGGTGTTCAGGCCTTATATTGATTCGTTCGTCATTGTCTTCATTGATGACATCTTGATCTACTCACGTAGCCTGGGGGAGCATGAGCAGCATTTGAGAGTAGTGCTCCAGACTTTGCGGGAATAGAAGCCGTAAGCTAAGTTCTCCAAGTGTGAGTTTTGGTTAGATTCAGTGGCATTCTTGGGGCATGTTGTATCAGGCGAGGGTATTAAGGTGGACCCCAAGAAGGTTGAGGCAGTTTAGAGTTGGCCTCGTCCCACTTTGGCAGCTAAGATTAAGAATTTCCTGGGGTTAGCAGGTTATTATCACCGGTTTGTGGAGGGCTTTTCATCCATTGCGGCACCTTTGACTAGATTGACCCAGAAGGATGGTCCGTTCCGTTGGTCCGATGATTGTGAGGTGAGCTTTCAGAAGCTCAAGACGGCCTTGACTACAGCACCAGTTCTAGTGTTGCCTTCCAGTTCAGGGAAGTATACTGTGTATTACGACACTTCACGCGTTGGCTTGAGTTGTGTATTGATGCATGAGGGGCGAGTTATTGCCTATGCTTCACGTCACTTAAAGCCCCGTGAGAAAAATTATCCTGTGCATGATTTGGAGTTGGCCGCGATTGTTCATGCTCTTAAGATCTGGAGGCATTATCTATATGGGGTGCCTTGTGAGGTTTACACTGATCACCGCAGTTTGCAGCACTTGTTCAAGCAAAGGGATCTCAGTTTGAGGCAGCGCAGATGGCTTGAGTTACTGAAGTACTATGACATCACCATATCATCCGGGCAAGGCGAACATGGTCGCAGATGCCTTGAGCAGGAAGGCAGGAAGTATGGGTAGCTTGGCATTTATTTCAGCAGAAGAGAGGCCACTAGCTTTGGACATTCTGTCTTTGGCTAACAGACTTGTGAGGTTGGATATTTCAGATCCCAGCCGAATTCTTTCATGTGTTGTTGCCCAATCTTCACTATTGGAGCAGATCAAAGCTCGACAGTTTGATGATCCGCACTTGGCAGTTCTCAGAGAGACGGTACTACAGGGTGTTGCCAAGGAGGTTTCTATTGGCGAGGATGGTGTACTACGACTCCAAGGTCGTCTATGTGTTCCTAATGTCGATGTCTTGAGGGAGAGGATTCTAGAGGAGGCACACCGTTCTCGGTATTCCATTCATCCAGGTGCTACGAAGATGTATCGGGACCTGAGACAGCATTATTGGTGGCGACGGATGAAGAAAGACATATTTAAGTACGTAGCTAGGTGCCTAAATTGCCAGCAGGTTAAGTATGAGCACCAGAGGCCAGGTGGCTTACTCCAGCAGATGATGATACCAGAGTGGAAGTGGGAACGCATTACTATGGACTTCGTAGTTGTGTTGCCGCGGACCTTGCGGAAGTTCGATGCAGTTTGGGTCATTATTGACAAGTTGACCATGTCAGTACACTTCATTCCAGTTGCAACTACTTATACTTCAGAGAGGTTGGCCCAGATTTATATTGGGGAGATAGTTTGATTGCACGGTGTGCCTGTTTCCATCATATCAGGCAGAGGCCCTCAGTTCACTTCGCATTTCTGGAGAGCCATACACAGTGAGTTGGGGACCCATGTAGAGCTCAACATTGCGTTTCATCCACAGACCGACAGACAGTCAGAGCGGACAGTTCAGATCTTGGAGGACATGCTCAGAGCATGTGTGATTGACTTTGGGGGACAGTGGGATCAATTCTTGCCTTTGGGCGAGTTTGCTTACAACAACAGTTATCTGTCCAGCATTGAGATGGCTCCATTTGAGGCTTTATATGGTCGGCGATGTCGTTCTCCCATCGATTCGTTTGAGCCCGGCGAGGCTAAGTTATATGGTATTGATTTGGTGAAGGATGCCTTGGAAAAGGTAAAGTTGATTCAGGAGCGACTTCGCACAGCACAGTCCAAACAGAAGAGTTACGCGGATCAGAAGGCGCGTGATGTATCATTTATGATAGGCGAAAAGGTTCTCTTGAAAGTCTCGCCGATGAAGGGCATTATGAGATTTGGGAAGAAGGGCAAGTTGAGCCCAAGGTTTATAGGCCCATTTGAGGTGTTGAGGCGGGTTGGGGAGGTTGCTTATGAGCTTGCTTTACCTCCCAGCCTATCAGAGGTTCATCCGATTTTTCATGTGTCTATGCTCCGGAGGTATCACGCCGACTTGTCACATGTGTGAGACTTCAGCATTATTCAGCTAGATGAGAGCTTGGGTTATGAGTAGGAGCTAGTTGCCATTGTGGCTAGACAAGATCGCCAATTGAGATCCAAGAGGATTTACGCGGTAAAGGTTCAGTGGAGGGGCCAACCAGTCGAAGAGGCAACCTGGGAGTCCGAGGAGAACATACAGAGCAGATATCCACACTTATTTAGCACCTCAGGTATGAATCTAAACCCGTTCAAGGACGAACGTTTGTCTAAGAGGTGGAGAATGTAACGACCCGACCGGTCATTTTGATTTCTAGAACCTCGTTCCCCTAAATAAGACTTTCCGTACATGCTTTTACTGTTTTATGATTTTCGGGGATGGTTAGTTCGGGATTTGGAAGGGTTCAGGTTGAAATCGGAACACTTGGTTCCTTAAGGTTGGCTTAAACGACCAAGTTTGACTTCGGTCAACATTTTGAGTAGACGACCTCGGAATCAGAATTTGACGGTTCCAATAGGTTCGTATGATGATTTCAAACTTGGGCGTATGTTCGGATCGGGTTTTGGATGACCCAGGAGCGTTTTGGTGCCTAATAGTGAAAGTTGGTTCTTGAAGGTTTTAGAAGTTCTTTAAATTTGGTTGGGAGCGGGTTTTGGTGATATCGAGGTCCAAACGGAATTCCGAGACTGGGAATAGTTCTGTAATGTCATTAAGACTTGCACGCAAAATTTGGTATCATTCCGAGTAGTTTAAGTACGTTTCGGCGCATTGGAAGTAAATTGAAGAACTTGAAGTTCTTAAGTTTGATTCAATTGGTTTTAGGGTGCGATTCTTAGTTTTGATGTTATTTCGGGCATTCTGAGAGATCGAACAAGTCCATTTTATGATTCCAAACTTGTTGGTATATTTGGGCGGGGCCTCGGGGCCCCCGAGTATGAATCGGACGAGGCTCAGACCAAGATGAGGATTTGGAACAACAGCTGAAGCATCAGGTCTGTCATAATCGCACCTGCGCTTGGCCAGCCACAGGTGTGAGCTCGCAGGTGCGAGCCAGGCCTCGCAGAAGCGGCCAAGGAAGGGCAGCCCAGGTTCCGCAGGTGCAGCCCATCCTCCGCAAAAGCGAAAACCCGTCCGCAGAAGCAACGCCAACCGGCCCAGGGGAGTTCCGCAGAAGCGAACTTTTGTCCGCAGAAGCGAGGGCGTAAGTGCGGCCCTATGACTGCAGGTGCGGAAATCGCTGAAGGCAGTGAACTTTATTTAATACGGGACCTAGGCATTTTTCTCCCATTCTTCACATATTTGGGTGATTTTAGAGCTTCAAAAAGGGAGACTTCAACCTAGCTATTGAGGGTATGTAATTCCTACCTTAATGTGAGTTTAATACATAGATTATAGGTAGATTTCAACATGAAAATCGGTAGAAATCATGGGTTTAGATGAAAAACCTAGGGTTTAATAAAAATGAGATTTTACCATGGAAATGATTATGAAACTTAGTGAAAACCATATATTTATGTTCCTAAGGTTATGGGAAACAACTTTCTTCAAAAGAATTCCGGAATCCGGGTATGTGGGCCCGGGGGTGAATTTTAGGAATGTTGCTATTTGGGTTGGATAATCACTCTAATAGTAGAGATATGAACTTTTGAGCATAGATTGATTGATTTATGTAATGTTTGACTAGTTTCGAGTCGTTTGGTATCAAATTTTGAGGTTTGAGCGCATTCTTAAATTGGGAAGTAGGCTTTGAGACGAGGTAAGTCTCTTTTCTAACCTTGTAAGAGGGAATTTACCCCATAGGTGAATTTAATTAATATGTGTTGTTATTTGTGGGGGCTACGTACGCACGAAGCGACGAGAGTCCGTACGTAGCTACTATTCCTGTTTATGTCCGGGTTGTTTTAGGTTTACACCATGCTTTGTGGACATCGTTATTTGATTATATTTGTTAATTGTATCAAATGAAACTAAGTCGAGGACTTTAAGGATTTAAAAGCTTCAAGTTGAATTGTCTTTATTTTGAAAAGAATCAAGAAAGGGTTATGATTTATTGATAATTTATATTTGACCGCGTCGCAAGTATATTTCCCGAGCAGGTTAATTCTTTCTACTACACTCATGTGAGCGGGCTATTAGCCTCGGCAGGTTAATAGATGCATCTATGGTTCGTGTCGTTCGACCCTCGGTAGTGCACAATTTACATTTATGTTGGATTGGGCCGAACGTCCTCGGTGGAATTTTGTGCGTGATAATAGAACTGGAAGTCCCTTTTATAATTGGTATAAATTCATTATTTGAAATATTATTTATTTTAAATGAAGGAAGCAATTTGGGTTCTTAAATATGGTGTTGAATTGTTCAGTTATTTCTTGTTCTGAGTTTTATAGTTACATATAACATGCTTAATTAGAATTTCATATTATCATATTGTTGGCCCTTAGTAAGTGTCGGAGTCGACCCCTCGTCACTACTTCTTCGAGGTTAGACTAGATACTTACTGGGTACATATTATTTATGTACTCACGCTACACTTCTATACTTAATTGTGCATGACCTGAGGCAGGTGCATCTGGTTACCTGTTTGGTGCGTAGATTTGATTCCCATCTCGAGACTTCACGATGAGCTGCCTTCCGAGCCATTCTGCAGTAGCTGGAGTCTCCCTTATGTTTTATTTATCTTTTCTATCTATTTTCTTTGAGACAGTAGGCTAGTGTTCTTTTGTATATTCTACTAGATTGCCACATACTTGTAATACCAGGTCTTGGCACACACACTAGTAGACTTATGATTTTGGATTTGTTTCCATGATTACGATTTGTACTCGTTTGCTTCCGTTTAATTATGTCACATTTGCAAATTTCTAAATCTTTTTAACAAGTGAGGAAATGTTATCCACTTAGCAATTTATTTAAACGGGAAACCATTAGTTTGATCAGTGTTGGCTTGCCTAACAATGGTGTTGGGCGCCATCACGGCCTACGATGGAAATTGCATCGTGACAATCTTTCTGGTAAGTGCAACTGCTACAGAATAGGTTTAAGTCATCATATATGCAGTTACTATCTTGTTTAAACAACTAACCAGCCTTTCAACAAGCCTCTAAACTTAAGATGTTGCTTGCGTATCCAGCTAAGAAAGTTTGGTGTTATATGTAAGTATACCCAACGTCTAAATCAATTTCTTAAATGATCTAACAGACAAGTTCACGTCATAAACTATCAAGAAGGAAGTGATTCATAAACACTTTAGTGAAATTATTCCCAAATTAGTTGTGTGCTCTTGTTGGCATCTCTAAGTGTACCGTAGCATTTCATGTATTCGCCATGTTCTCTAGTCTAAAAGTTGCATGTTCCATAGACCTCTTCATGAAATATCCTATAGCTCATAACGTGGTAAGTATTTTACTAAAACCTTTAAGGATTCTTTGAACTATCAGAAATAGTAAACTTAGTAGTTTCAACTTTAGGAATTTTATTAAGAATATTTTGTTGTTCCCCATAATCTTCAAGGTGCATGAGGACTTTAAAGCCGCTATTTTGTTACTCATTCTTCTCATGTTTATCTATTCTATCCATAAAGATCTCAATTTTTGTTTTCTTGTTTTCATGGAGGTAAGTACCTTTTTGTGATAGCACTCCTTTATCGATGTAGTGGTGGACTAGTATAAATTTTCCAAATGGACTCTATTACGCATCTTACCGGAAAGCACCTCATATGGCACAATGAACCTTTCAGTGGTCTTGTATACTACTTATGTAGCATTTCTTTGCTTGGAGATGGCTGCATGTCCATTGGCGAAATTTGACATCTTTGAAGTTTGAACCTCTAGCCAAATTCTACTATAGGGTAATTGGTCCGAGCCATACACGAATAGGATAAGTAATGACAGATTCAGTTATTTGACCCTAATTTCCACACACGTACGGAGGAATAAGAAAGAAAGACAAGATACATCCTATCACGCCCTCGCAGAATCACGATTATGGGAATGGCCGGCTACATAACCATAATTGAGATTCTACTACCGACGTATGCTCTATTTGTCACAAGAATAACCTAGGGCTCTGATACCAACTTTGTCATGACCCAATTTAGGATCATGACCGGTACTTAGGAGCAAGTGCCCCCAAGTAAGCCTTATCGGTATTTTATAGAAAATTGGACAGCGTTTCCCCTATTTTTGGACTATCCCAAAAATTTCCCTGTCTCAAATCAACAACCAAACACCCTAATATTATTCCAAAAAATAATAACTTTATCAATTAACCCAAACAAATATCTACCATTAATAGTCCACCTACTTACAGAAAGAAATACTAATTTATCTCCAACTTTGATAATAAAGAGCGATACCCAACATAAGTCTATAATAACAAACGAATACTCATGACACTAAAAGAATGACTATGGAGCGACTCTAAGAGTTCAAAGAAAAAACTATAACAATAAATAAAATCTCCGCCCACGAGAACAAGTGTGAGGCTCACCAAGAACTATCAACCTGTGCGCTCTAATTAATGAAATTCTCGCCCGCGTCAACTGCTGTCTCTATAAAAATATTAGTGGGGAATTAGTCGCTAGCTCAGTGAGTAATAACACTTAACCACAACTATTTTTATTGGGGACAATTCAGAAAATATGCTTGTATAATAATTACAAAATAAAATGCCCTTTTTAAAACAGTAATAATAATTAGTCTCATCATGTGTTTCCTATAACAAAATCAATTTAACAATTCAGTAATAAGCTCGGTAAATACTGTATCATAGCAAATCTTTATATTTGGGAGGTTTCCAGAAAAGGATCATGTAATCTGTATCACTGTGTGGACCCCTTTGTAAGAGGAGTCAAATATAACTATAGGTCCCTACTCGAGGGAAAACTGTAATTGTATGCTAGTTCTACCTTCCCACTAGCGAGGGCTCTAACTGTACTCGGTAATCAGTAAATACAAGGTGCACCAGGACTAACGAACGTGCCGTTAGCTACGAGATCCTTCAAAGTATTCTCACATTCATACTTTTCTTTGTAAACAGTAAATCTTCACATGGAAGCATTTTCAAAATAGTGTAGGGCATTTCAATTTTTATCAAATCATGTAATCCAATTTCGGTAACGGTAATCATATCTCTAGTAATGGTAAAACATGTCTAGTAACAGTGACAACATTTTAAATAACTGTAAACATCTCAAGTAAACTATTCAGTACCATATCAAGTAAGAGACTTGTCCCACATGCAATTTCAAACATTCGGTAACACATTTTATTTTCAAAATAATGTATAAACCATACAGGTTATGAAAACACAAATTGCGGTAAAACACAAATTGCGGTAAGATTACTACTCACAGTACTCATGCTGAAATACCAAACACGTCTCCTCAAGCAATATGTGTGCCTTCCTTCAATCAATCTATAATCACATCATATCGTTCTCGAATTAACTTTCTTGTTTAGGCTAATTTGTAACTAATTTAGGGTACCTAACTCTTGAAGTTTCATGTTTGAATATTAATTTGTCAAGTTGGATTTGTTCAGATCACATGAAAATAGTTTTATACCTTAATCAAATTCCTTTAAGTCATATGTATATTCTGAGAGTAAGGCAAGTTACCGTAGAAAATATATTGTTCCAAATTGCTTTTGAAATTTTTAAAACTTGCTTAAGTAATTAATTGCACCATATCTCTATCAAGATAGTTTCTTCAATGAATTATTCACTCAAATATACACCAGTAACTTTGTCTCTTTGTGGTATTTAAATAAGTTATTCACAATCTATATAAATTGCTTAAATTTCAGAAAAACAGTTATCAAAGAATCTGTCCACATAACTAAAATAAAGAGTTTAAATGGTACCCGCAATACTCAGAGTGTTTAAAGCTCTCAAGTGATACTCTGTGGCTTTTAATTTGTTACTCTCCAAGGTTCCTTGCTGATATGAGTGCATCCAAGGCTCTGTGGTTTCTTCTAAAATACAATTGATGAAAGATTTCACCTTGCTTCTAATTAGTTGCTGCCCAACGTTGCTAATAGAGAACTTTAGAACTCCTATCCAAAATCCCTCATTGTTTTTGTTTTAGTTGCAGGCAAAGTTTCAATCACTTCTTTTGATTGACTCTCGTAACCTATTTCCTGGTGGGTCTCGGCTCACTTAACTATATTTTCTTTTTTTTTCTTTTTTTGAGTCAATTACTTATCTACCCTTATTTAAATGTGAGGTATTACAAGTTCAAGGTTCATTTAGTTCGATTCGAGGTGTGATTCATGGTTTCGATTTTGTTATATGTGATTTGAGGCCTCGAGCAGGTCCGTATTATGTTACGGGACTTATTGGTGTATTCGGACGGGGTCCCAAGGGGTTTGGGTGAGTTTCGTATGAGGTTCTGAGCATTTCGTTGCATGTTGCATTTGGCTAAGGCTGCAGGTTTTGGTGTTTTCGCATCTGCGAAAGAAAGGACGCAGATGTGAGTCCACAGATATGGACAGTTGGTCGAGGAAGCAAAAGAAGCTTGGTTGGGGATCATCGCAGATGCGAAGAAAGAACCGCACCTGCGTGTGCGCGGAAGTGGAAGTTGTGATCACAGAAGCGGTTGAGTGCACAAAATTGTGTCTTGTCTCGCACCTGCGCTTGTGCAAAAGCGGTGCCTGTTGCACAGGTGCAGAAGAGCAGAACTCCAGGGTTTTCTGCAGGAGCAGGAATTTTGTCGCAAAAGCAACGCCGCAGAAGAGGCCCTTTGTTAGCAAAAGAGAAAATGCTGGGCAGAAGCTATATATCGGGGTTTTGGGTTCTTTTATCATATTTTGAGATGTGAGACTCGGATTGAGGCGATTTTGGAGGCACACTTCATCACAAGGATTGGGGTAAGTGTTCTATACTCGGTTTTGATTATATTTTATGAATTTATCTTCATTTTTGGTAATTGGATTATGCATTTTAAAGAGAAAATATGGGATTTTAGCCTAAAGCTTCATAGAGTCAGTTTTTGAGTTTTTTATGTTGATTCGGAGTCGGATTTAAATGAAACTAGTATGATTGGACTCGTAGTTGAATGGGTTATCGGATTTTTTATGTTTCGTCGAGTTCCGAGGTACGGGCCTAGGTTGGACTTTTGGGCTGATTTTGGGCTTTTGATTAAAGATTCGACCTTTATTGATTGGGTTTGTCTCCTATGGCATTAATTGATGTATTTGAGTTACTTTTGGCTAGTTTCGAGCCATTTTGAGGTTGGTACGTGCGGGATGGCATTTTTTGGAGCATCGCTTGGCTTGCCCGGTATTGGATTTGGCTTGTTCGGGGTAAGTAATACTTCTAAACTTGGTGCTGAGGGTATGACGGGCATGTGGGCGTGCACCGTGTGAATTGTGACTCCGTTATTTTTGTGGTACTTTGTAATTACCTGTTGTTTTTTTGTAACCATGAAATCTCTATGTACTAGAGCTATTGAGCTGTGATGCATGTTAGAAACCATGTCTAGGCTACATGCTTATTCTGTTGGGACCCACTGAGGTCATTTCTGTTGTTGAGTTATTTGCTTACATTGCAATTTCATACTCAATCACGTTCATTCATTTCATATAATATCTCAGTCGTTGTTGCTATATATTGACACATCATATCATCATTTTTGGGCTAGCTTCATGGCATTTTGAGCCCGAGAGGATGGAGAGATTGATGACTTAGTGAGGCTGAGGGCCTGATTGTGAGTGATATTATGGGATCGGGCTACATATCGTAGCATGTTATATTGACTTATGCCTGGATCTGGCTTATTATGGCGCTTGGGCTGAAGGAGCCCCTCCGGAGTCTGTACACACCCCCAGTGAGCGCAGTTGATTATATTGAGGGATGGATCTTTCTTGGGCATGGATCTTGCCCAAAGCATTTATATTTGGGGATGGATCTTCCCCGGGCTAGATTGGCCTTATACAGTACTGAGTGATTGACTGTTAGTTGATATATATATATATATATATATATATATATTTGTGATGGATCTTCCCTGGGCTGGATTGGCCTTATACAATACTGAGTGACTGACTGTCAGTTGATATATATATATATTTGGGATGGATCTTCCCTGGGCTAAATTGGCCATATACAGTACTGAATGACTGAGCGTGTCGAGTGATTGAGCATGATGAATGGCAAGTGTGAGACAGTGAAATCGAGTACTCTGAGAGTGTATGTACATGAGTTCATCACTGAGATACATTGCATTTAACATGCATACTTGAGATACATGCATAGAGATGCATTTCTTTCTGCTACTCCGGTTTTGGTGTCTTTCGTGATTTCACCTGCATATTGACATGTAGGCATAAAGATGTATTTTCCCAATGCCATTTGATAATGAAACATCTTATCTGTTGTTGAAAAGTTTTTGGGAAAAAAATTACAGTTTTCAAACTTACTCATAAATTTGGTGATTTTGGTAAAGGATTTGAGTTTTCACTGATATACTTGAAAAACAGGCCTATTTTCCTAGAACAGTGAACGAGCTGAGTATTTTATCTCTGAGCTACTTCTTTTATTACTTCCATTATGTTGTTATGAACTGTTGTTGGGTATTGTTGTTGGATCCCGACCTATGTTCCAGCTCGTCACTACTTTCAACCTAAGGTTAGGTTTGTTACTTATTGAGTATATGGGGTCGGTTATACTCATACTACACTTCTGCACCTTACGTGCAGATATTGGATGCTAATGTTGATGTGATCGACGAGAGCTGGATGTGAAGATGTACATGCATTCCGGTTGAAGCTGCCTCTTGTTCATGGTAGCCTTAGATTTATAAAAATCTGTTTATGTACATTTTGAACAGATGATGTATTTATTTATTTCATACCAACTTGGTAAAGTCCAATCTTAGAAGATCATGATTTGTACTACCAGTCCTTGGGGAATGTATAAGATGCAGATATTTTTTTTTACTTAATTGTCTTATTAAATTTCATTAGAATGGGATAGTTGTTAATTGGCTTACCTAATGAGTTGGATTAAGTGCCATCACAACTAGTTGGATTTTTGGGTCGTAACAAACAGGCAACACTTGGCCCAAGACAAGTGGAAGGCATGGGCTGGACTACTAAAAAAAGGGGGAAACCGACCACCAAAACCGACCGATATTGGTCGGTAATTGGCAAAAACGACCGAAACCAACCAATTCCTGGCGGTCGGTATTTGTATGGTCGGTAGGTATTTTTAATTATGTAATTAAAAAATATATTATATTATATGAGAATCGAATCGGGGTCTGTATTGTGGCAGGATACAGTTCTACCACTAGACCATTTGTATCTTTTATTTTAAGACTATCTTTTATTTTATTTATACTCTTTAATTGAATTTTCGCGCGAAAATAACCGACCGATATTGGTCGATTTTATTAAAAAATAAAATTACCGACCGAAATCGGTCGGTTTTTAAAAATGACCGTCCTAAATAACCGACCGATTTCGATCAGTTTTTTGAATATTAATTTTAATTTAGTTTAAATAAAAAATCGACCAAAGTTGGTCGGTTTCTTGAAAAATAAATTTTGCGAGACGCAAAAATAATTTCTCGCATTTTTACGCCAAAACAAACCGACCAAAGTTGGTCGGTTTCGTAAAAAAAAATATAAAAAAAATATTTATAAAAACCTGACCGACTTCGGTGGGTTTTTCGGCTGATTTATTTGACCGACCGAGGTCGGTTTTGACCGAATTTCTAGTAGTGTAGGGGGCATATGTGTATAGCATGTGCATGACATGGGTGTGTTGTATGTGCGAGGCATGTGTAGCAACATGACATAAGTGTCAAGGCATTGTCACTTGGCATAAAAATGGGTATTTGGGTGCCAAAGCTGACAGTTGGGCAGTTGAACGCAAATATTATCAAGATGACGGGGTGGCAAAGTCAGATGTGGTATTTTCCAAAGTGACACATTGGCACCAAAATGTGGCCTAGCAGTTGGGAATGTCAACTGATAATATTGTATTAGTATCTGTCTGTGTACCTTCTCCCTTGTAACAACTACTCTTGGCTGCCGCACATGAAATTATTAGTGAGAAATTAACCTGTGACACCTATGTTAAAGTGACAGAAAAAATTGGATTACCATAGTGGAGGAAGAGTAGTTACTATCTTTAACCGAGTCAAGAGAAAGTCTCATGTTAGAATCAACTAATGCTTCTCAAGTATTAGATGTGGCTCAAAGAAGAAGAATTTTCCTAATATATCCTATAGCCTCCTAAGTATTAGATGTGACACACTACACACCCATACATAGGACTCTACAAGATACAATCATGACTCCCTAGGACGCCTAAACCTGGCAGCTCTGATATTAATTTGTCACACCACATAACTGCAGTGTGACGTGATGACACTCAACTTACCTTATCCTATTGAGAGAACTCTATTTTAACTGGCAAATAATTACTTATACACCAAGCAAATCATCAATTATTATTAAATTCTATACATATAACAGCCTAAAAGAATTTGAATAATGAATCAAACAATAAACGTCTACACAGCAAAACCCACTATCAAGTCATGAGCCTCTTTTGAAATCTGAACACACGAAATTTTGGGGCATTCCCTGGGAATAAAATAAATATCTAAATAAATGGAAGCCTGAGAAGTGATCTGCTACCGCTGGAAAGAATCCACGTAGACTGCACTCTGATTCTAGAAAGTCTGCTTCTATCCACGGACTTCGTCACTTGCGCACCCAATGACTGCCACACAACATGACAAGCCCAAATGGTCTAAGTATCTCCAAGGATACCCATAAAGTCTAGTTGACAACCCCCTAAGTGGAGGACAAGACTAGCATGGGCTATATATAATAACAATATTATTATAGCAAGTAAAGCAGGTAATTCACATAACAAATACTAAATAATCTGAAAGTTAAAATTGATTTTAAAAACTGAATTTAAATTGATAACTAAAAGGTGAAGATGAAAACTAGGTATGTATCTGATAACTAAAATTAAAGCTGAAAGCTGAGTGAAACTGCTATATAAAACTTAAGCTGAAAATTGAGTCATATTTTAAACAAATAATATTTTTGAAACATTTTGCACATAGCGGCCTTGTGTACATGAGCATCTGAAAATACGCATAGGGGTGTATCACCCTATCTCCATATCAAACAATTTGGCCATGCGTACAATATCTGGAAACATGTACAGGAGAGCGTTGGCGTATCTTCCGATCAAACAACTAGCACCTACAAGCATGGAGTAGCTAACCTTGGTCTCCGTGACACTCTTGCTTGGAGAGGTTGTCTGCTTCTTCCTTTCTAAATGTAATCATATTTATCTGAATCTGAACTGAAGATCCATACAAGGAAAAGTAAATTTATATAAATAAATAGTTTCACATAATCAAATAACTGCAACAGGTCATACAATCTAATCATTTTCTATCATAGAGGTTTTCAATTGTATATATGGCTTATTTTGAAAAATAAAACAAGCAAACAAGCAATTCACTATGCTGGTATTTTGTAAATACGTAATAATCTTGAATATATTAACCATTTCTTTATTTTTCGATCGCCTGAAAGGGACAAAAGAAAGATCTTGTTATTTCGTTAACACATTCTAATCTAGCTTATGACTCAGGAGAAAAACTTCAATTCACCTCGAAACAATTGCTTGAGTCTTCCCTCAACCATTCTAGCGTAGTCATCTCTCAAAATCTACAATTTAAATGAATAAACCCGTTAACCCAAACTATTCATCCATTTTAATTCCCCCATCAAAATATCATTTAGCCATTTCGGGCTTAGAGTTATTTATACCCTTAAACTCCATCAATCGTACGTTCTATAATCACAATATATCATAAACACTCTAATTTTTATAGTAAAAGTAATTGAAATTGCCTTCTTGAAGAAACTCTAGTTCTTCACCTCCTATGTTCTTGAAGATAATCTAAGGATTTCAAGACGAAATCTTGTTAGAATCTATGTTAGGGAGTAATTGCCATGACCCAATTCCCACCATAGGTCATGATTGTTACACCCCATACTTTCATATTGGAATGCATCTTAAGTGAATCAATATAAGCTGGAGAGTTTAAGAATATTTACAAAGGTAATGATGAGTTAACACATGATTTATGGAAGTATCGTGAGGGTTAGAGGCTAAACGAATCGATAATGTGACAACCTGTACTTTTAGGGTAAAACTAGGAGTACTTAATAAGCTAAGGAGGTCATGTTTTAATATATTTGAATTATATAATATTTGTGTGTTAAGGTTTGAAGTCAAACAAGTGGTAAAATAAAAGTCGACAAAAGTTATCGCAAGATACGTTCATAATCTTACTGAAATTTGAATCTAATTGTCACTGAGATTTTATATCAATATACTTGTATTTATGGGGTGATCCAACCACAAAATTGAAGATTTACGAGTCTAGTTTTCAACGCATTCACTGTTCATCAATATGACATCGAAATAGAGAGATATTCGTATTTATGCGAAACTGTGATGGCAGCTCCTATGAGATCCACTTAGTCGGTGGCCGGCCTTCACATATTTTTATCTCGTTTTTGGGATGAGATTTGCTCATTTTTTGACCACCTTCCATCCTTACACTCTCTAAACCCTCCCAAACAGTTCCCCTAAGTCTCTAAACAAATTCAAAAACAAAAAATACATTGTAATCCAACATCAAGGTTAGCCAAAGGTGAATAATAACCTCTCTATGGTATTATGATGTGAATAAGGATGATGGTGAGGGAAGCTAAGCTTAGGGTTCGAATTGTATCTACTGCCTAAGGTATGTTAACATCCTTTTGGTTTTGTTTAAGATTAATTACATGTTTGTTGTGGTGTTGTAGTAAAAGATTACAAGATATAACTTGAAAGGGGGAGAAATATTGTTATCTTTTGTTGGATTATTTTAAGGCTATATATATATATATATATATATATATATATATATATATATTATGGCTGGAAATTGAGGAAAATAACTTGATTAATAGTTTCTATTGTTATGCACGTATATATGTTTATCAAGTGAATTGATGAAACAAACATGTCACGACCCAAAATACAAAATAGGTCGTGATGGCGCCCAACGTCGCTGTTAGGCAAGCCAACGATGAACTATCAGCTTAATTATTAATTTTATTATTTTTAAAATCATGAATCTTGTTAGATAGAAAGATCGATGCATTAAAAAAATAGTAGGTATGTACAATTTAAATGAAATATAAAATAAAAGTGTGTCAATGTAAAACAACTGTACACAAATTCTAGAATACCCCAAAACCCGGTATCACAAGTGCATGAGCATCTACTAGGAAGTACAATAACAATACATCGTATGTCTGGAATAAAAGGTAGCTAGGATAAAGTAAATATTTATGATGCAAAATCTGTGTGCTACGAATCGTAGCATGGAATATAGCTCACCATAGAGTCCCCTCAGCAGTTGCGCCTACGCGCCCAAATGATCGCCAAATGAACCTGTCAAATCCTGCACATTTAGTACAGAAGTGCAGCATGAGTACGTATATCAACGTGTACCCAGTAAGTATATAGCCTAACCCCGAAGAGGTAGTGATGAGGGGTCCACATTGACACTTACTAGTGGTCCAGTAAATCAAATATGATAAAGTAGACAAGTATGAAATATGGTAGGTATACCATGAGTACAGATATAGGCAAATAATACGGTCTACAGCAAAACAATGAACACAAAGTCCTAAATTATCGGGTACCTCCTCAAATGGAATACGTAATGGTCAATAACAAATCAACGGTCACATTTCAAGTCAGGAAACTCATGAGTACGCGGTCTCCTTATCAAGTATTTCGCATGATTCTGCCGAGGCGAGCAGCCCGGTCCCATAAGAGTGTTTTATAGAAATGCCGAGGTGAACGACCCGATCCAATAAGAATGTTTTATAGAAATGCCGAGGCAAACGACCCGATCCCATAAGAGTGTGTTACATAATCCTGCCGAGGCAAACAGTCTGATCCCATTAGAATAAGAAACTTTAACGGTCCTTGACCCCACTCACGAATATACGTGTGAGTTATGAAATTTTAGGAAACTTTTCAATGAATACACCCAACGCGAGACAAATTCGTAAGGGAAGTATAATCTTCGGCGGCTAATCAAGTAGCTCGTCGAATATCTAAAATAGCGAGTCCATTACTCTATGCGAATCTAGTCTCAGATCATAATGTGAAATAAAGTAATTAAACAGGCAAAGATAACTCAAATAGTACAATTAAAGCATGTCGCGAATCTAAGTCTACCCGGACATAACCAGGAATTCTAGCATACGCACGGACACTCGTCACCTCATACGTGTGTACCACCCACAACATGTAGCATATAACAAGAATAACACCTACGGGGTAATTTTTCCCTCACAAGGTTAGATAAGAGTCTTACCTCGCTCCGAAGTTCCATAACCGGCTCCAACACCTCTCTAATACCTCAAATCGATGCCCATCGATCCGAAATTAGTCAAACAATGCGAAAACTAATAAAATTATACTTCAATACTCATAATTAATCAATTTATAACAATTTTCAACTCTATCAAAAAGTCTACAAAGTCAATCCTTGGGCCCACCTGCCCGGATTCCGAAAATATTCAAAGATAAACATTACCCATAACACCACGAACTCAAATATATAATTTATTCTCAATTCCATGTCCAATTTCGTGGTCAAAATACCAAATTCTAGGTTTTCTTCCAAATCCCACAATTTCTACAAAATTTCATGTTTAAATCCATATATAATTCGTGTATTTAACTCACAATGTGTAGCAATCACTCACCTCAAGATTGATGTTGAAAATGGCGCTCCAAAATCACCCCAAAGTCGGCTCCCAGGGAAGAAATGAGGTGAAAATGATCCAAACTCCCGATTTTAAAAGAACACTGCCCAGTCCAACCTTCTTCACGTTCGATGGCCCTTCGCGAAAGCGAGACCGGGCCCGCGAAAATGAAGTTTTACCAGCCTGCCTATCGCGAATGTGTCCGCCCTTTCAAGAATGCGAAGACCAATTTCCCCTGCCAGGCCAGCTTCTCTTAAGCGAATGCGACTAGGCGATCTCGAATGCGGAGTACCACTATCCAACACTTCGCGAACGCGTAGAACAAAAGGCCCCCAGCTCAATTCCTTCTTCGCGAATGAGTGAGACCTCGCGAAGAACAAAACCAACACCAGCAAACCAACAATAACAACTCAGCCAAACATGGTCTGAAACCATCCCAAAACACACCCGAGGCCCCCAGGACCTCGTCCAATCACACTAACAACATCAAAACTACGAATCGACGATCAAATCTTTTCTTTAAACTTTCAAACATTCAAACTTTCACGAACGCGTCCGAATCATACTTAAACATCACAGATTGACGCCAAACTTTATGTACCAGTCACAAATCACGATACGAACCTATTCCAAGGCTTGAAACCCCAAACGAACATCGATAATACCAAAATCCACTTCAAATCAAACATAGGAAATTCTTAAACTTTCAAAATACCAACTTTCCATAATAAGTGCTTAAATGCTCCCGGACCACCCGATACTCAACTCGTACATACGCCCAAGTCTGAAATCATTGTATGAACCTACTGAAACCTTCAAATCCCGATTCCGAGGTCGCTATCTCAAAAGTCAAACCTTGGTCAACTCCTACAACTTAAAGCTTCCGAATTGAACATTTCCATCTGAACCAACTCCGAACTTTCCGAAATTTAATTCCGACCACACGTACAAGTCATAAAATATGAAATGAAGCTACTTGAGGCCTCAGACCGCCAAGCGACGCGCTAGAGCTCAAAACGACCGATCGGGTTGTTACATCTTTCCCCACTTAAACATACGTTCGTCCTCGAACGTGCCAAGGACCGTTCTGGAATTGCCCAAAATCACCGTTTAACACCTCATGCACCTACCTGTTCCACCACAACCCACATGAGCCCATTAGCTTGATCCAGACTAAATATCCTTCCTCCTTCCTTACCCTACGAGCCTTAGAACCAAATTCCAACATCCAGAATTCTCTAGGAGACCTGATTCTAATGTACGAGCACCATATCAATCTCAACACGTTGTAGCAAACATGATTATGCATCCATGTTGAACCCACACAATGCACCGCATAATTTGTATGCTCATGATAAGATCTTCCAACCGTAGAAACTGCAAATTCACTAACCTGATTCTCGTAGTATACCTCATAATGCATATAAGCCCTGACCCGACCCTCACAATACTGCAACGATGAAAGTGACATGTAGAAGCTCATAACCACCTGCCAAATAAATAAGTTATGGAGTCTCTCCACTTAACAAGAACCATTACATCATTCTGAACTTAATAGTGATATTTTCTCTTTAGTATACCTTACATAAATCCTGTCGCACAAAGTTTAGGTCCAGTAACCTCGTCTCACCCAGTACAAGCTGCCCGGGCAATAAGCCACCTCAAACACCGCCTAAAATCTCATATGACGCCATCAATGTGCCAACAAGATACAACTCGAATATCACACATAAGGAAGAGCGGACTCTGGCAAAGAACTACTCAACCAGCGTAATGCATAAAATGACCAAACAGATCCTATGAACCTATTTCAGAGATAAGAAACAAGGCACACAAAATAGGTATAAGGAATCGTACTCAACACCTCACCGTTGCGACGTGCAACCCGATCCACACATGATACTGTTGCGGTGTGCAACCCGATCCAAATACCATGCCCGTGGAGGCATGCCACCCGATCCATACATAATAATCAATAAGGAAATACCTACCGAGCCAAAATGCTCATACCCACGAAATGCCCAAATATCGACCACAAGCACGCCAAGAGCATAAATACAACTTTGGGGAGACGGATAGTGCCATGCGCTACAAAAACCCTAGCACGATTAAGGTGCAACAAACGACACGCTACACAGGGCCAAAACACATACGTGGATAATCAAGTTGCCTCACAACCTACATGGAATAATATAGTAGAACTTGAAATAGACGACACTAAGAATATCATCCACTACGCCCGAAGAACCATCCATAGCAATGCTATACTAAATGAACACATCTGATATGATGTAGAGCATACATTCACATTAGATCTACCGACGGAACTCAAGCCGAGTCTGATCATCCCATACTGGGCCAATAACCTTTCAAAGATCCACAATGACCCCATTCATGACACATACGAGTAGCCGACAAATTCGGAACAAACTTCCATAATCCACAACAAAAGGAATAGAGCGCCCATCAGACATACACTCTCTAATCAGCAACAGTACCGGAACCTTCATCCCCGATTTCAGTATCTAACAATTCAAATAACTCAACCCGATACTCAACCCGAACATGCGCCCAAGTCTGAAATCATCGTACGAACCTATCGGAACCTTCAAATCCCGATTTTGAGGTCATTTACTCAAACGTCAAACCTTGGTCAACTCCTCCAACTAAAAGCTTCTAAATTGATAATTTCCATCCGAATCAACTCTCAAAATGAAGCTACTCGAAGCCTCAAACCGCCGAGCGACATGCTAGAGCTGAAAATGACAAGTTGGGTCGGTACAAAACATATGAAACTATGAATTGAAATTAAAGGTTGAGGTTCTTTTGCATATGAGACTAATTAATGTTTTTTGAGCTAGGTTTCGGGTGGTTCTTTATGTAGTATCTTGGTTACGTCATTGTTGAAGTTGTTACTATTATTTTGGTGCTGATTTGAGTTGGCTGGGAGTGAAATTTTGTAAGGGGAATGTTGTCTGATTTTCTATAAGTGACCTACTAACTTAGAAGCATGTTTGTAAGTCCTTCTATGGCATTGACTACAAGTTTTGCTATCTTAATTTAGATTGAAGTCTTCAGGAAGATATACGTTGAGTCGTTAAGTAAACAACAAAGGTATGTTAAGGCTCACTCTTTCTTTCTTTTGGCATGATCTATAAAGAACGTAACTATTATAACGTCGTTACTTCAAAAGGAACTCTATTCTCAAGATTAAAGCTTGGGCACCTCATTGTTTCATATTGTTATAGTTTATGACTCTTATTGTTCTTTGTCAGGATAACTTCCCACCTTGATAGCCTTTGAATTTTGTGTCTACTTATGATCTTTGTTGACTCCCGGACAATTGCTACAAACACAGTTTTATAACAATAATCGGATAATAACAACCTTGAATCAGTCCGATCAGATCCATAAGGCTCATCAGAGTCATTTCTTGCATTGCACTTACATATATGTATCTACTGAGTCGCACTATAATCGGCCGGGTACTGAACCTATTGTGCAACCACTGATCAGTTGGGTATTGCCGAGCCCTTTATAGACAGGTATGATCGAGTCCTATTTGAGGCCAGTTATGTTATGAGATATTACCGAGTCCTTTTAAAGGCCAGGTACGTTATGATATTACAGGATTTTCCCCAAAGAGTGGCTTGATACTATATTATATGGCCATGTCGAGTGGCTTGATTTTTACAGACATGCATATATATCCATGATTGTGACAATGTATGCCCTTAGAGGCTTGTTATGAGTTTCAGGTTGACTTCTGTACTCTTCTTTAATATTTCATCTTCTATTTATGTGCTTTACCTTACATATTCAGTACATCATCCGTACTGATGACCCCTTTGTGGGTTGCTGCATTTCATGCCCATAGATACAAATAGCGATTCAGACGATACTTCATAATAGGTGACTCAACTCAGTTGAAGGTTATCACACTCCTTTCTTTCGGAGTTGTCTAGTGAGTTGGTAGGTATGATGGTTGCATATATGTACATAGTTGGGTATGGCGAGGCCTTGTCCCGACCTTATAATATTTATGTACTCCTTAGAGGATTGTAGACATATGTTATGTGTATTGATGGTCATGGCGGCCTTGTAGGACCATATGTCTCATGTATATAAGTTTGTATATCATTTTGGGTCGTCCTTTGTCGAGTTTTCTTTCATGTTTTAATTAGATTATCTCATGGAAGCCTTTTCGGCCCTTTTACGCATGATATCATAGTTATGGGTGCATTTTATGTTAGTTCTCGGTTAGGTAGGCATGAGTGCCCGTCGTGCCCCTCTAGTTTGGGGTGTGACGAACTTGGTATTAGAGCAATTCTGTTCTAGGAAGTCAACAAGTCGTGGCTAGTAGAGTCTTGTTTATGGGTGTGTTATGCACGACACTTATAAGGAGGAGGCTACTTGGCATTTAGGACTGTCACTCTTTGTTCTTACTCTGTATCGTGTGGTAGAGCTCAGTTGTAATAATTCAAACACCTAAATTCTATTTTATTCGTAATCCAACAATACCTACATCCATAAAGAAGATAGTTGGTTAGAGATTGAATGTGGTTGTGGAAGAGTTGAGTAAGAGGAACTCGATTTTGCATCATGCTTATGATGAGTAAATGTTAGGTATTCAGCAGATCATGTGTAAGCTTCTTGGTAAGGAGCCCTAAGGCATGAATATCTATCCACCTATATGGTAAAAAGAAATGAGAGAATCAGAAGGTAGATACAATTTCAACAAGTAAAAGAAGCAAGGTGAAGAAGGGTACGAGGTACCTAGTTAGGGAAGATTATCAGTATTTACAATTTAGGTAGAGAAACATAAGCATTCTGAGTTACTTTGTTTAGTAACAGATATATGTACAATTAGCCATACACATCTCAGTTATGCCCTATGGGAGCTAACAAACATAGTTTAAGAGAAGGATGGGATATCATGATCCAGCTGGGATAAGAGTAACACAAAATGGTGGATGGATTGTTAGCATTTGTTGACATTTCTGAAGGATATTACAAACGTGATAATAGTCCTCCTTGTGAGACCCCCATGTGGTGCACTCTAGAATAGTACAGTCATATATGAATACTATAATGTTCAAAAAACTTCAGAAGATTGGGGCTAGAATTCTAGAAGGAATAAATATTTTCCTTAGTATGATTCCCGTCCCTAGTAAAGAGAGAATGTTAGGAAACCCGAAGAGCCAGTGAGGTGGAACAAGGGCAGCTAAAAGCGAAAGAATATTTTATTGAAATTTTCAGAATAAGATAATAGACAGAAACATTAGCAGAACAATAAGAAAAATGTAAATGAAGCATTATGAGTAAGATGTGATAAATGGGTGATAACGGTAAATCAAAATATGACAGGATGACAAAGTCTATAGTCAAGTGAAGGAAAAGAGAATAGGAAACAGGCTTTGACACTATAAAAGAGTATAAGCCATAAAGTCATATCCTTATTTCGAGAAATGAGTTGGTGACTCCAACGTGATTACCAGAAGGCTAAGTTAGACCCCTGGAGTAATAGAAATCAATATGGGCTAGTAAACAAGATAAACCGAACTTGAATTGGGGATCGGAGGATTCGATAATAATCGACATCATGAGAATTTCAAAGACCACATTTCGGCAATAATAGAATGGGCAATAGAAGAATATCCTTTAAAGGTTGTTTAGGAAGACGATTCCCTTTAGCAACAGTTGTGAGTAGAGTTAATCTTAAGGGACTAAGCGTTCCAGTTACACTAGGTGTCACCCCCGTACATAAGAAATTCAGTTATCCTTGGTACATAAGGGTTACCGCAAGGCGACTAAGGGTCATTAAAGTTGTGAAAAGACGCGAAGATGAAGAGGTAAAACACCTACAGGTAAAACTTTATAGTATTAAATGTTAGTACTGCCCTAAAGGGAGGAAGATGGTGTAATATTGTATTAAGTCGGAGCTAAGTGGTTCATGTAAGTATATAATGGAAAAGGAAGAATGTGGTAAAAAGGTGAAAGGAATGAGATTGGATTTATTCAGATCCTATAGATATGTCACGACTCTAAAATGTTACGCAAGCACGAAGCCGGGAAAATGCAAAAGGTGTTCCCGACAAGGATGTTAACTGATAAATAAGTGTGAATGGACACTTGATACATAAGGAGCTATTGCGAGAGGTAAGTTAAGACAAAGGACATAACCTAAGAGAGGTTATGCAGAATATAGATATGCAAATGGACCAACGAGTAGTTAGTAGTTGATTCAGGAATAGTCTAGTTATTGCTAGACAAGAGGTCACAGATAAATTAGCAGATCATGCAAGATAAATATAGTGAACCCCCGCGTAGAGAATTCAAGTCTCGCATATATGAGATCATAATCCTGGAGAAATATTCAGATAGGAGTTTGGGTAGTTAAAGGTATCATATAAGTGTTACGAAAATAAAAGAGGGTTCCACTGGGAGGTAATCAAAATTTGAGTTCAAAATTAACCTGACGAGCACAAGGGCACGGAAGTAAGTAACTAAGGATAATTATAGCCGAGTAAGAACATCAAAAATTTCATCGGGTATAGAATGTAATAAGCTCGCAACTTTACAAGAGTCAGAGGGTCTCTCCTAAGTACTACAACGAAAGGCTAGTTGAGGAAATAAGAAAGAAGGCTTCGACCTAAGCATGGTAACTTGAAGAAGAAATAATCTTGTAACAACAATCTCATTAGAACATTGTATGCACTCCATAAGAAAGTTACACCTACCGTGACTAATGAACGGGAAGTAAAAAACAAAAGTAATATTCGAGATCATATGAGTTACACGAAATTCAGTATGTGTGGGCACTAAGATAAAATAGTCATTCATACAACAAGTGGCAGAACGACCAGGAAAAGTAATTGCTTACGTTTAAAGATAGATAAGAAGGCACGAAAGGAATTATTCGATCTATGACCCAGAATTAGTTACGTTATAAACGCACTTAAGATTTCAGAGTATTATCCATGTAACATATATATGTTGACATTCTTACAGTTACAGGAGACTTCGGTATAAGTTAAAAGAAATAATTGAGTCCATGTCACAGAAAAAGGCTTGAATTATTAGAAGATTATAACGTGGATGTTTCATAGCATCCACGAAAGGCTAATGTAATAGCTAATACCATGTGCCGCAGATTGGAAGACAGCATAAGCCTACTTAAAGGCTGAGAGAGAAGAGGAAGCTTGAGAGTTACATCAGCTAATTAAATCAGGATTCTGAGTAATAGACCTAGATGATTATAGAAATCGTGATTCAAAACATTGAAGAATCACTCTTAATAGTAAAAGTACAAGAGAGGTATTACAACGGCCATATTCAATAAATGCTCAACGATAAAGTCAGTTAGAAGACTACAAGCCTTAGAGGTAAAAACAATAGAGAGGAGATGACAGGCTAAATATGTACCCCCGCTGTTGCGAGACTCCGAGACATTACCAGGGCGAGAGAGCATCATTTTTACCATTCGAGTAAAGAACACAGACGACATCAACATCGTAATCTAGAATACTACAGAAATAAGAAGACATGATCTGAAACGCGTGACACCATGTGGTCGGTAATTCAAATTTGATCGCGGACTATAAAGTATAACATGGATGAACAACTCTCCAGATCGATCATTCAGTTCAAAAGTGTCAGTTAGGACAAGCTACGTTAAGAATAGAAATTTGCTAGCTTTTATAGAAGTACCACAAATTAAAAGATCAAGAATGTGAGTGAGATAAGATGACAAGTCAAGTATAAATTTTACTAGACCGGAATAAGTCAGGAGACTAGAAAATGAGGTTGAGAAGTTGAAGCCTATCCTAAATCACTCACTCCTCAAGAGGAGCAGAAATATATGTATATATCTATACAAGGTGTGACTGAAGGGTTGAATAACAATGTTACAAGTACCAAGCTGATAACTTTGCTTAAGAAAAGTAAATCAAGAACTATGAGAGCCAAGGTGAGGATTGTATTAGGTTTTAAAAGCATCAGCGTAAACATTATATGATGGCTAAGGTTGTAGAATAAGAATTCCTAAAGTAAGAACATATGGAAAGTCATAGACGTCTGGGTATACCTAAAATGTCGCCTACGAAAGGCGTCATGAAATCCAATTAGAAAGGCAAGCTTAGTCCGAGATATATGGGGCCTTACCGAGTAATTTGATGGATAGGCAGAATAGCATATGAGTGACGGCCGTGTGAGGCCAAGTGTTGCTATTTATAGACATTGGCCCTTTGTGGCATGTATAGTATATTTTCTGGCTACGTGCAGGTTGGTTTTAGTCCAGTGTACAAAGGAGACTCTGGCGAAATAAAGCCTTTAAGAGTTAACATTCAAGGACGAATGTTCCTAAGGGGGGAAAGATGTTACACCCTGTACGTTCATGTTGGAATGCGTCTTAAGTGAATCAATATAATACATATAGTTTAAGAATATTTACAAAGGTAATGACGAATTAACACATGTGTTACGGAAGTATCGTGAGGGTTGGAGGATAAACGAATAAAAGATGTTATAACCCGCACTTTCAGGTAAAACTAGGAGTATTTAATAATCTAATGAGGTCATGTTTTAACATATTTGAATCATATAATATTCGTGTGTTAAGTTTTGAAGTCAAACAAGTTGTAAAACAAAAGTCAACAAAAGTTGTCGCAAGATACGTTCATAATCTTAATGAAATTTGGTCTAATGTCACTAAGATTTTATCTTAATATACTTGGATTTATGGGGTGTTACAACCACCAAATTGAATATAGATATTCAACGCATTAAACCGTACGTCAATACGACATCGGAGTAGAGAGATATTCATGTTTTCACAAGACTGCGCAGGCAGCTCCTATGGGACCCACTTGGTCGATGACCGACCTTCACATATTTTTATCTCGTTTTTGGGACGAGCTTTGCTCATTTTTAAACAAAATTCCATCCGCACACTCTCCAAACCTTCTGGAACATTTCCCCCAAGGCTCCAAACAAATTTCAAAAAAATACACCATAATCCAACAGCAAAGTTAGCCAAAGGTGAAGAATTAACCTACCCCTCTTTGGTGTTGTGATGTGAATAAGGATGATGGTGAGCTAAGTTAAGCAAAGGGTTTTAATTTTATCTGCTGCCTAAGGTATGTTTAACATCCTTTTGGTTGTGTTTAAGGTTAATTACATGTTGGTTGTGGTGTTGCAGTGAAAGATTACAAGATAGTACTTGAAAGGGGAAGAGATGTAGTTACATTTTGATGGATTGGTTTAATCGGACCTTAATCCCTTAAGAAAGTTGTCCAAGAGATAATTTGAATTCTAATAATAATACCTCACAAACAAGGTAGATGAATTTCCAAGACTATCTCGACCTTATCCTTACACTCAGCTTGGAGCTACTCCTATCAAAATGAAAAGCAGCAAGCGAAAAGTGAACTTGAAGAAGCGAGCTCTAAGTTCAGCTTCCATTCCTCAAACTGTTAAAAAACATTATTATTTTTAGTAATATAAAGAGGGTTCCAACATATTAATATATAGTGAAGTGTTCCCCCAGATTCAGAACTTCCATCGTCAGGAAAAGTCTGATCTTTTTCTAAATTTGTTTTTGTATTTTGATTGAAGAAACTACTCTAAACTAGACTACTTCTAGCTACTGGTTAAAAAACATATAATGAGAATTTTGTTTTTATACCATTATACTCAGAAAGTAATTTTCCCACCCCACTTGTGTTATGCATTAGTCCTCGATGCATGATCATAGAGAAAAATATTAAAACAAGGATGAGAAATACTCCCTGAGACCCTCTAGGGCCTAGCTAGCAACATGATCCTCAATATTTAGGGTCGGGATGACCCTACACTTAAGCCCAAACATGCTCTCCATCATCAACTCTCATCTTCAACTTCCCTTCCCTCACATCAATAATCGCTCCACCAGTAGCTAATAATGGTCGCCCCAAAATAATGGGCACTTCCTCATCTGCCTCATAATCAAGAACAATAAAATTAGCAAGAAGAATAAACTTTCCCACTCTCACTAGCACATCCTCAATAATTCCTTCCGGCATTCACTAGTGACCTATCTGCCAACTGTAAGGTGATTGTAGTAGGTCTAAGGGCCCCCAATCCTAGTTGCTTGAACAAAGATGATGGCATCATATTTATACTAGCCCCTAAATCACATAGGGCTCTACCACTTTTTTGTTTCCCAAAAGACAGGGGAATTGTGAAACTACCAGGATCCTTCATCTTAGGAGAAAGTTTACTCTGAACTCTAGCACTACACTCTTCAATAAGTGCAATTGTTTCAAACTCAGTATGTCTTCGCTTGTTTGCCACAATATCTTTTAGATACTTTGCATACTTAGGCACTTCCTGCAAAATTTTCACCAAAGGCAAATTCACATGCACTTGGCTCAGAATATCTAAGAATTCTTGTACTTAGCATCATCCTTTTGCTTCTACAGTCTTTGTGGAAATGGAGGTGGTGGCCTTGTCACAATTACTGGCTTTGATCTTTCGCTCTCTTTCTCATTCTCTTCAACTGGCTTGGGAACTAATTCTCCTTCACGACTAGTCGTATACTTCTTTTTCTTTGGAACTTCTCCTAATAATCTTCCATTTCTCAAGGTAACCACATTGACTTGAGCTTTAGGATTAGGCTCAGTATCACTAGGAAGAGACCCAACTGGCATATTATTTTGAGAACTAGCAAGTTGCCCCATTTTTTGCCCTAGATTTCGAATAGGAGTAGCTTGATTTTGATTATCAGCCATAATTTTCCTTAGCATCTCCTCAATATTACCCATCGGATTTACTGATTGAACAACCTGTGGTGGTTGAAAATTCTGGTGTTGGCCTTATGGTCTGAGTTGATTTTGAGCTCCTTAATTTCTACCATATGAGAAATTTGGGTGGTTCCTCCAATTAGGATTATAAGTATTGTCAAATTGATTCTGATTTATTTGTCCTCTATTTGCATTCCCCATAAAGTAAACAGATTCTGGATTCACTGGACAGACATCACTGGTATGGCCCTCGCCGCAGACTTCGCATAACACCTGCACTTGTTGTACTGGTTGAACCTGTTGCATTGGTTGGAATTGTTGTTGGTTCTGAACCGTATTCATCTTTCTGTTTTGATTTGCTAAAGATGCTACCTGTGCAAATAATGATGATACAACATCCAATTCAAGTACCCCAGCAACTTTCTGGACTGTGTGTCTACTTGCTTCCCCTTGCTAATCTGGGTTGATTTTGGAAAACTTGTTCAGCGGTGCATAAACCTCATCAAAGCTCTTTTCTAATACTTGACCACCAGTTGCTGCGTCTACCACTATTTTTTTTAGGGTGAATACCTTCAATAAAAGTGTGAGTCAGTACTTCGTGGTTTGGTTATGGTGTGGACAGTCTCTTAGTAGCCCCTTGAATCGCTCCCAGGCTGCATAAAGTGATCCACCTTCTCTCTGTTTGAATGCAACTATCTCATTTCTTATCCTTGCGATTTTACCAGAAGGAAAGAACCTAGCCAAGAATTTGCGAGACAAATCATTCCATGATGCTATAGAGTAAGCTGGCTCAGATTTCAACCATCTCTTGGCCTCTCCCAACAGAGAAAAGGGAACAATGTGAGCCTAACATAATCAGATGTTACCCCGTTAGTGAAATAAGTATCACTAATCTCCAGAAAATTCAGAATATATTGTTGGGGGTCATCATGTGGCAGTCCCATAAACTGTCCATTTGCATGAAGTAACTAGATCATACTCTACTTAAGCTTGAAATGCCCAGTGATCCTAGGCTTAACTATACTAGAGGTGACATTAGAAATTCCGGGCATAGCCACCTCTTGTACCGCCAATGGGTGTTCATCTACCATTTAAACTAGAGGTTGAATGAGTGCTTGTAGACTATTTGCTTCCCGAGCTTCTCTCAACCTTCTACGAAATGCCCTCTTAGGTTCTGGGTCAAAATCCTGTAGTCTATCCTGGCTTCTAACCCGTTGCATTCAAGCAAAGTACCTGTGATCAAACACCCAACCAAAAAAAAGATTAAAAACTTAACTTGATGAGTAGTAAAGCTTAATACAGTAAAGCAATTAATATCTAAGTCCCCAGCAACGGCGCAAAAAACCTTGTTACCCTAAATCGCACACGCAAGTATATGGTTAACTAAGTAATAAAGAGTGAGTATTGTATCGTTACCACGAGGACTTGTGATCAATTATCAACTAAATCAAGCAATTTCTAATTTATCGAGTCAGGAAAAATTTCAAGGTGATTTTTATTTAATTAATTCTACTAACTACGGTTACGATACTTGTTGACTCTCGGACAATTGATACAGACACAGTTACATAACGATAATCGGAGGATAACAACCTTGAGTCACTCCGATCAGATCCATAAGGCCCTTCAGAGTCATATCTTGCATTACACTTATATGTATGTATAAATTTTACTCTACCGAACCACGCTATAGTAGGACGGGTTTGGCACCTATTGTGCAACCAATAATCAGTTGGGTATTACCGAGCCCTTTGTGGTCGGGTATAATCGAGTCCTCTTTGAGGCCGAGTATGTTATGAGATATTACCGAGTCCTTTTATAGTCCGAGTATGACCGAGTCCTCTTCGAGGTCCGGGTATGTTATGATATGACATGCTTTGCCCCAAAAAGTGGCTTGATACTATATTATATGGCCTCATCGAGTGGCTTGCTTTTTACAGACATGCATATATATCCATGACTGTGACAGTGTATGCCCTCAGAGGCGTGTTCTGAGTTTTAGGTTGACTTTTGTACACTTCTTTCATATTTCATCTTCTATTTACGTGCTTTACCTACCTTACATATTCAGTTCATCTTTCGTACTTACGACCCCTTGCTGGGGTTCTGTGTTTTATGCCCGAGTTACATATAACGATTCAGATGATACTTCACAATAGGTGGCTCAACTCAACTGAAGGTTGTCACGCTCCTTTCTTCTGGAGTTGTCTAGTGAGTTGGTAGGTGTGATGGTTGCATATATGTACATAGTTGGGTATGGGGGGCCTTCTCTTGACCTTATGATGTTTATATACTCCTTAGAGGCTTGTAGACAGATGTTATGTAAAATGATGGTCATGGCATCCTTTTAGGCCCATATGCCTCATGTATATAAGCTTGTATATCATTTTGGGTTGTCATTTGTCGAGTTTTCTTTCATATTTTATCATATTATCTCATGGCAGCCTTTTCGGCCCATTTACGCATGATAGTATGGTTATGGATGCAGGTTATGTTGTTTCTCGGTGAGGTAGGCCTGAGTGCCCGTCGTGCTCCTCCGGTTTGGGGTGTGACAAAAATGGCACCCAACGGTACCGTTAGGCAAGCCAACGGTAAACTATCAGCACAACAATCGCTCATAACACTTTTTAAAATCAGGAATTACAATAATAGAGGGGAAACCATGATAAAATACTTTATTCTTACTAAGTCACGAAATATGAACAAAAAATACAATGAAATGATATAAATTTCAGGCACAACCATGAACATCTACTAAAAATTCCCAAAACTATGTGCACAAGTGCATGGGCATCTAGTAGAATATACAAAACTACTACAACTACTATCTGGAATGGAAATGGACAGAATAAAATAAACATAGGGGGAAGGAGACTCCGGGTGCTGCGGGTCAGAGCACGGAAATCAGCTCACACTAAGTGTCCAACTGATGTGATTACGCGCCTGAGGGACCACCTGATGTACCTGTCCCAGTACATACCCAGTTAGTGAAGAAGTATAGTATGAGTACGTAATCAATGTGTACTCAATAAGTATCTAGATTAACCTCGAAGAAGTTGTGGTGAGGGGTCGACGTCGAGACTTACTAGTGGTCCAATAACAAAGTATATAAAAGTAGACAAGTATGAAGCATAACTAGTAGCAGCAAAACAGGTAAATATGCATAACATTCTCAACATAATAGTAATTAGTGTTACACAATACCGTCGAGGTCGTACGGCCCGATCTATAGATGCATCTCATAATATTGTCAAGGCGAACCTGCCCCCATAAGGATATCCACAACACTACCGAGGTGAATGGTCTAATCCCATAGAAATAGAGAAACTTTCATCGGGCCACTAGCCCCACTCGCGAAGATACGTGTGAGTCAAGAAAAAATGAAACTACCGATCACATAAACACAACATGAGGATGGGAATGCAGAGAAAGCATTATTGTTACTGATAATATAATATCCCGCCAAAACATAAAGTAAATAGGATCGGTTAAATACGTAAATTCTAGTATCAAGCTTAGTTATGAATTCAAGTAATCACACAGGCAAGATTAATTCAAGTATAAAAGTTAAGGCATGATGTAGGTCTAATTCTGCTCGGACATAACCAAGAATCTAGCTTATGCGCGGACACTTGTCACCTCATACCTACGTAGAACCCATACATGTAGCACATAACAAATAGAGTGCCTACGGAGAATATTTCCTCTTATAAGATTAGGCAAGATACTTACCTTGCTTTCAAGTCCACCTGGTTCCAACACTTCACTAACACCTCAAATCGACGCAGAGCAACTCGAAACTAGTCAAAGGGACGTGCAAATCAATCAATATATGCTCAAGAACTCGTAATTTAACTGTTAGAATCAATTCTCAACCCCAGTTGGAAAGTCAACAAAAGTCACCACCAGGCCCACGCGCCCAGATTCCAGAAATTTTCGAAGATAAATATTACTCATGACATCATGAACCCCAATATATTATTAATAACCAATTCCATAACCGATTTTGCGGTCAAGTCTCATTTTCTCCAAATGCTAGGTTTTTAACAAAATTCCATAATTCTATTAATTTCCATGTTAAAATACATACCTAATCCATGTATTTTACTCAGAATAAGTAGCAATCACTTTCCTAGTGATACTTGATGAAATGGCCCTCCAAAAAGCTCCCAAATCGCCAAAGCCAAGAAACAATATGATAAAAAGCCTAAGTCCTGAAATGAAACTTATATTCTACCCAGTTCCTTCCTCTTCGCGATCGTGGAAGTACCACCGCGATCGCGAAAGCCAAAACTGCCACCACTGGAATTTCCTTCTATGCTATTGAGAGTGTGCTCAAGCGATCTATAGATCCATCAACTACTCTACAGCAGCGTAAACGAAACTAACAAAAGACAAAGAAAAAATAAATCACACGACAACCCAATCCTATGCGAATGCGAAGGCCAAAATACCAACCCCCAGAACTTAATACAACATGATTGTGTAAAGCTTTACGTGATCACGAAAAACAAGCTCCTAGCCCAGGCCAGCCCCTGCTACCCATCTTGTTCGCGACCCTCTCCACGTGAATGCGAAGCTCAGGCAACCTCCCTTCTAAAATCGCGACCCTTTATCTATGAGCACGAAGAACAACTCGCCCCCAACACCACATAACACTACATGATCGCGTAGCACCTCCGCGATCGTGATTCACACTAGATAACATCAAAATCTGCCAACTTCAACCTTGCTTTGGGTTGTCCAAAACTCACCCGAGCCACTCGGGACATTGTCTGATCATACCAACAAGTCCATAAACATAATTCGGACCTACTCGAGGTCTCAGGATACACTAATTAACATTGAAACAAAGATTCGCACCACAAAAAAACTAATCAAGTTCTAAACTTGAAATTTCTTCCAACTAACTACGAACACGACGAATCATATCTAGACAACTCGGAATGACACTAAATTTGACACACATGTCCAATATGAAAAAACAAACCTACCTCCACACTCGGAATGTCAAATGGGGTTTGATAACACCAAATTCCACCCCAAGTCAAACTTAAAAAACTATAAAAACATCAAAATGCCAACTTCCAACAAGAAGCACCGAAACACTCTCGGTCCACCCAAAACTCCATATGTACATACGTCTAAGTCCAAAATCTCCATACAAACTTATTGGAACCTTCAAATTCCGATTTCGAGTTCGTTTACTCAAAGTGTTGATTAAGTCAAACTTGGTTACCTTAGGCCACTATTATGGAACTAAGTGTTCCGAATTCAACCCGATCTCTTCCAAAATCAATCCAACCGCCGTAAGTCATAAAACAGAAAAGGTACATATGGGAAGTCTCAAATAGGGAAACGAGGTTCTATAAAGCAAAAAGACCGGTCGGGTCATTACATTCTCCACCTCTTAAATAAATGTTCTTCCTCGAATGAGTTTAGAATCATACTTGAAGTGCCAAATAAGTGTGCATATCTACTACGCATGTCCTCCTCGGTATCCCCAGTCACCTCCTAGACTAGCTGACCACTTCACTGAACCTTCATAGCTGCAATCTCCTTAGATCTCAACCTGTGAACCTTCCATACAACAATGGCAATTGATTGCTCCTCATAAGTCAAGTTCTTATCCATCTAAAATGTGTTATAATCCAACACATGTGACCTATTTTCATGGTATCTCAAGAGCATAGACACGTGAAATACCGAATGAACTCCCGATAGGCTAGGAGGTAAAAGAAAGCATGTATGCAACCTCACCAACTCGCTCCAAAACCTCAAACGAACTGATGAACCTGAGACTCATCTTGCCTCTCCTCTCGAATCTCATGATATTCTTCATTGACGAGACATTCAATAGTACCTTCTCGCCCACCATAAATGACAAATCACGTGCTTTCTGATATGTGTAATTGTTCTACTTGGACTGTGTTGTTCCAAGCCGTTCCTGAATCAACTTTACCTTATCCAAGGCATCTTTACCAAATAAATATCATATAACCTAGCCTCATCGAGATCAAACCAACCGATGGGGGAACAACATTGTCGACCATACCAGGCCTCAAAGGGAGCCATATCGATGCTGGAATGATAGTTGTTGTTATAAGCATGCTCAGCCAACTGTAAGAATCAGTCCCACTACCCTCCGAAGTCAATCATACATGCTTTGAGCATATCCTCCTGATCTAAATTGTCCACTCCGACTGCCCGTCGATCTGCGGATAAAAGGCCATGCTGAGCTCTACCCAGGTACACAACTCACTCTGTACTGCTCTCCAGAAATGCGAAGTGAACTGATTGCATCGATCTAGAATAATGGAAATAGGCATGCCATGCAACTGGATGATATCCTGGATATAAATTTGGGCCAACCTCTGCGAAGTATATGTAGTCATCACCTGAATAAAGTGCACATACTTGGTCAGTCTATAGATAATGACACAAACGTTTGTGGTAGACCAACCATGAAATCCATGGTGATGCGCTCCTAAATCTACTCCGGTATTACCATATGTTGAAGTAAGCCACCTGGCCTCTGGTGCCCATACTTAACCTACTGTCAATTCAAACATCTCGACACATACTCAACTATGTCCATCTTCATCCGCGACCACCAGTAATTCTAGCTCAAGCCACGATATATCTTCGTGGCACGTGGATGAATGGAATAACATGAACAGTGTGCCTCCTCTAGAATCGACTCCTTTAGGCCATCAACATTAAGAACACATAAGTGACCTTGGAGTCACAGAACACCATCATCTCCAATAGTTACCTACTTGGCATCACCTCATAGTACCGTCTCTATAAGGACCATCAAGTGCGAATCATCACACTGACGAGCCTTAATCCACTCGAATTAAGGAAACTGAGCCACAACACATGTAAGAACTCGGCTGGGCTCCGAAATATCTAACCTCATAAGTCGGTTAGCTAAGGACTGAATGTCCCAAGCCAATGGCCTCTCCTCTGCTGGAATGAACGCCAAACTACCCATACTCATGGCCTTTCTTCTCAAGGCATCCGCGACCATATTCGCCATGCTCAGATGATAAAGAATGGTGATGTCATAGTCCTTTAGTATCTCAAGCCATTTGTGTTACCTCAGATTAAGATCCTTTTGCTTAAATAGATGATGCAAGCTATAGTGATCGGTGTAAACCTCACATGACACTCCATAAAGATAATACCTCCATATCTTGAGAGTACGAACTATCGCAACCAACTCCAAATCATGCACAGGGTAATTCTTCTAGGCTTCAACTAACGAGAAACATATGTAATAACTCTCCTCTCTGGCATCAATATACAACCCAACCCAACGCGTAAAGCGTCACAATGCATGGCATACATCCTTGAACCAAGAAGGCAAAACCAACACTAGTGTTGTGGTCAATACAGTCTTGAGCTTCTAAAAGCTCGCCTCGCAATCATCGGACCACTTAAACTAAACACCCTTCTAGGTCAATCTAGTCAATGGAGTTGCAATAGATGAGAAGCCCTCCATAAACCGATGATAATAACCTGCTATCCCCAAGAAACTCCTGATCTCGGTCGCTATGGTAGGACGAGGCTAACTTTGGAGTGCCTTGATCTTCATGGGATCCACCTTAATACCCTCTCCTGATACAACATGCCCTAAGAAGGCCATAAAATCTAATCAAAACTCGCACTTAGAGAACTTACCATATAGCTTTTGTTCCCTCAAATTCTAAAGCACTACCCTCAAATGATGCTCGCGCTCCTCCATGCTACACAAGTAGATCAATATGTCATCAATGAAGACAATGACAAATGAGTCATGATATGGCCTGAACACCTGATTCATCAAATCCGTAAATATTGTCGGAATTCTATTCAAGTCGAAGGACATAAATAGAAACTCGTAGTGCCTATATCTAATCTGAAAAGTCATCTTCGAAACATCCAAAGCATGAATGCTCATCTGATGATACCCAAATCTCAAGTCAATCTTTGAGAACACCCTAACACCCTGAAGTTGATCGAATAAATCATCAATGCACGACAACATATACTTATTCTTGATGGTGACCTTATTCAGCTAGCGGTAATCAATGCACGTCCGCATACTCCCATCCTTCTTCTTCATAAATAACACCGATGCGCCCAAGGAAATATACTCGACCTGATAAATCCCTTCTCAAGCAACTCTTGAAGCTGCACCTTCAACGCTCTCAAATCTGCAAGAGCGATACGATAAGGCGAAATAGAGCTAAGTTGGGTTCCTAGTGCCAAATCAATGATGAAATTGATATCACGATTCAGTGGCGTGTCTGGTAAGTCAGCAAGAAATGCATCGAAAAAACCCTCGTACCACAGGCATTGAATCTATCGTCGGATTATCCACAATAGTATCTCAAATAAAGGCCAGATAAGCCAAACAACCCTTCTATACCATATGTCGAGCCTTCAATAATGAAATAACCAGACTGGATGCACTACTAGATGAACCTCTCCACTCTAGCCTAGTAAATTCTGCCATTTTTAAGGTAACCGTCTTGGCATGGTGGTCGAGAATGGAATGATGTGGAGACAACCAATCCATGCTCTGGATAACCTTGACATCAATCATATCGAACACTAGAAGATCTGCTCTGGTCCCTCACCAACATAAAGTCACCACACAGGACCAATAAACTCGATCCACAATAATAGAATCACCTACCGGTGTGACACATATACAGAAATACCTAAGGACTCATGTGATAGATCAATATAAGGAGAAAAAAGAGAAGATACATAGGAATAGGTAGACCCTGGATCAAATAGTACTGAAGCATGTCGACGGTAGACAAAAATAATACATGTGATCATGGCATCAGAGGCTACTGACTCTGGTCTAGCTGAAAGGCATAGAATTTAGCTAGAGCACCACTTGACTGGCCTCCGCCTCTAGGGCGACCCCTACGCACCTGCATTATGCCTCTAGCCGACCAGACGAGCAGTGCGATAGCTAGTGCAATAATCATGGGTTGATGGCCTTACTGCACTTCCTTCTCCAAAGTCTATGGCAAAACCTCTTTACTTGACAAAACTCCCCGCACTCAAAGCTACCTCTCAGTGTGGGAAACAGCCGACCCTCCAGATTTGGCCTGATAGCCTGAGTAACCATTGGAGGAACCCTGAATAGTTGGTGGACTGTAGGTTCTCTCTGGAATGACACTTAAGTAAGGTCGTGCTGGAGCACCCCGAATAGGCTATGATACTGACTACATAGGCTTGCTAAGATAGCCCCTCATGAATTGACCTTTGCCCCCAAACGGGGCACCACTGAACCCTCCAGAATGCCGAGGCTATTTATCCCTCAACGTGAACTCTCTGACTTAAATGCAGATACGCTCGATCCTCTGAGCTATCTCTACTACCTAGAGTAAAAAAGTCTGCCTGCATGTAGTACCCATGGGGTCTTATAAATGGTAGCAGCGTGCCCTGGCGCATGAGCGTTAGGGGTCTAAGCTCCCCCTCCAGCCTGAGATATGGCCGGGTCCGCTAGAAATAATCTGTCCTGAGTTATAGAGTCTGTGAACCGTAACATACGACCCATCACCTCCTGGAAGCCCAGCGCTATCATGAACTCTACCGGAGCCTGCTCGATATATGTATCTCATTCTGCTCCTCCATAATAGGATCCTCCTCCAGATCCACTATTGGTGTTAATGGGTCAACTCTAGGATGCCCTCATCCCCCAGTAGGAGCTCTGGCCCTCCCTCTGCCTCTGCCTCTATCTCTGACGATCGGGGGAGAAGGCCATTTGCCGTCGGATGATGTCATCGCGCACGTTCTCACCATCTATGAGAGAATAAGAAAACGATATATACATAGAACTACACAAATAATACCATAGGAATGTAGAAATAGAAGTTTCCTAACACCCTATAGCCTCTCGAATAAAAGTACAAACAAGTTTACACTGATCCGCAATACTCTACTAGGTCTGCTCATGACTAGTGAAATTTATGTTAACCTAGTGCTATGATACTAAGCTTTCATGACCCAATTTCTATCATAGTTCGTGATGGCATCCAATATTGTTGTTAGGCAAGCCAATGGTAAATCATCAACATAACAATCGTTCATGACACTTTTTAAAATTAAGAATTACGATAATAGAGCGGATATAGGTTTAAAAATCATGATTAAATACTCTCATCCTTACTAAATCACGAGATATGAATAAAACATAAAGCGTAATGATATAAATATCAGGTACAACCATGAACATCTACTAGAAATTCTCAAAACCTGGTGTCACAATGCATGAGCATCTAGTAGAATATACCAAACCACTACAATTATTGTCTAAAATGGAAATAGATAGAATAAAATAAACATAAGGGGAATGAGACATTGAGTGTTGCGGGTCGAAGCATGGAAACCAGCTCACTACTAAGTCTCCAGTTGATGTGACTACGCACCTGAGGACCACCTGATATACCTGTCTCAGTATCTATACAATTAGTGCAGAAGTGTAGTATGAGTACGTAAACAAGTCTAACCTCAAAGAAGTGGGGGCGATGAATGGACGTCGATACTTACTAGTGGTCAAATAATAAAGTATATAAAAGTAGTTAGATATGAAGCATCACAAATAACCACAAAATAGATAATTATGCATAACATGATTGTCAACATAATAGTAATTACGAAATCATAAAATACTATAATTGTCTCGTAGAAAACAAAGATAACTAATTGTAACGACCCGACCGGTAGTTTTGAGAATTAGCGTCATGTTCAGTGGCTTAAGGTCTCGAGTAGCTTTGTATTGTATATTATAACTTGTGTGTTTGGTCGAGTTCAATTTTTGGATGATTCGAGATTGATTTGCAAGAATGATTCTTGTTTTAGACGCTTAAGTGGTAAGAGTTGACCGGAGTTTGACTTTTGTGAAGACAACTCCAGAATAGTATTTTGATGATTCCACTAGCTCTTTATGGTGATTTTGGACTTGGCGTATGTCCGTATTTGGATTTGAAATTCCGTAGGTTGATATGATGCTTTTTGGCGAAAGTTAAAAAGTTGAATGTTTGGAAGGTTAAGGTTTGATCGGGAGTTAAATTTTTTGATATCTGGTTTGGATTGTAATTATGGGAGTTGGTATAGCTCCGTTGTGTCACTTGGGACTTGCATGCAAAATTTGAGGTCATTCCGAGTTAATTTGATATGATTCGGCGCGAGTTATAGAAGTTGAAGGTTCATTAGTTTATTAGTCTTGAATTGAGGTGTGATTCATAGTTTTTATATTGTTTGATGTGATTTGAGTCCTCGAGTAGGTCCGCGTTTTGGTATGGGACTTGGTATATTCGGACGGAGTCCAGAGGGGCTCGGGTGGGTTTCAGTGTGGTTTTAGATCATTTCGAATTGGTTGGGAGTTGTTGGTTTCTGTTGTTTGTTGACGTCCCTGTTGTTCTTCACGATCGCGAAAATGTGGAATCGATCGTGTAGTTATTTTTTGGATCAGAGTGATTTTATTCATCGCGTACGTTCGCGTATGATCTAGGCTGGGTTTTTTCGCATCCGCACCAGCTTCTTCGCATTCGCGTTGTTTTGGGCTGGACTTTGCAGTTGTTGATTTTCCTCTTCGCGGCGTAGTGTTATTTTTGGGCAGGGGAAACTGTGCATCACGAACACGAGTAGTTTTCCGTGTTCGCGAAGAGTATCCCTGACCAGTGATTATATAGTACTCTATTTTGAGGTCTCTTGTTATTTTATCACTTTTTGGGTTAGAGAGCTCGGTTTTGGGCGATTTTGGAAGGGATTTTCATTCTTTGGATTGGGGTAAGTGTTATTGACCCGGATTTGATTATATTTCATGATTTCATCTTTGTTTTGACCATTAAATTAGTGATTTGAATTGGAGAAATTGGGGTTTTTTGTAAAAACTTTCTAAAATGTAAAATGATGATTTGAATGCCGATTTGATGTCAGAATTGGATAATTTTGGTATGGTTGGACTCGTATCGGAATGGGTGTATGGATTTTGTAAGTTTTGTCGGGTTTCAGAGTGCGGGCCCGAGGTTCTTTTTTGGATTGACCTTTTAGTTTTTATTAAAAATCGAAGCTTTATTATCCGAAATTGTTTCCTATGGCTTTTATTTATGGTATTAAGTTATTTTGGCTAGATTCAAGCCGTCCGGAGGTTGTTTCACACGAGAAAGTCATTTTAAATTATTGATTTAGCTTCTTTGAGGTAAGTATCTTGACTAACTTTGTGTGGGAGAAACTACCCCTTAGGATTTGGGATTTTTTTATATTATTTGAATTATGTGAAAGGTGTGTACACAAGGTGACTTGTGCATACTTGGACTTATATGTGGATATTGAGCGGTTAAGACTCTTAGGCTTTTTTCATGTATTTATTTGAAATTGTTAGCACGTGTTATATCTTTTGTTTGTCAATTATTCTCTCACGTGCTTTATTTGAAGTTGTTAGCACGTGTCATATCTTTTACTTGTCAAGTTTACTCTTATATGCTTTATTTGAAGTTATTGAAAGACATTAACCTTTTTTACTTGAAGTTGTTGTTTAATGAGGTGGTGTTCATTGTTGAGTTACTTTCCCCGTTTATTTTGTTGTTATTGAGATTTTGTACACATCATGTTTGATCTATGGGCTATGTGTTGCAGTGATATTTGTATTGTTATTGTTAAGAGGTTGTGGCCTATGGGCACTTGTGGTACAAGTTGATATGTCGTGTTATTGTGAAGTTAGCATATGTGAATTTGTTGTGTAGATTGACGGTTGTTATGCGGAGCATAATGGTGGCATCTCATTGTTGTTGTTATACGAAGCATAAGGGTGGCATCTCACTATTGATGATTGTGTGGAGTGATACGAGTGGCTAATGATATTGTCAGGCGGAGTGATACGGGTGGCTATCAGAGTGATACAAGTGGCTATCAAAGTGATAGAGGTGGCTATTATGTTAAATATCTTGGTGGAGCGATAAGGGTGACTATTATGATGTTATCAATACGCAGAGATAAGGGTGGATATGTCAGGGATGATATGTGATGGTCTGGGGGCGTTATGTTGTTGATATTTGTGTGATGGTGTGATTTTTCATGTGTATGTCATGCACCTTACGTGACTTGTTGTGTTTCTTTCAATGAGCAAGTCGGTGTCTTTGATATTACTTGTTGACTTGGACTATACAGTACACTCTCACAAGCATACACCATAGCATGTCATTTACACCGGTTCAGGAGTAAGAAACTTGACATCTATTGATCATGTCCATGTATTATTGTATTATCTGCTTTCATTATAATACTAAGCATGTGACCATGCCGGGCTAATTGTGATATTGAGCTTGTGACCACACTGGGCGGATTGTGATATTGAGCCAAAGACCACGCCGGGTGTATTGTGATATTGAGCCTGTGACTCTGCCAGACGGATTGTGACATTGAGCATGTGACCATGCCGGGCGGATTGCAATATTAACACGTGAGTTGTCCATGCGATCGTGATTGATAATGTGGGCACGAGGTGCCATGAGCATATGATTTGTGATTTGGGACTCGAGACTTGTGCTTATGAGATGAGGTATCTCGAAGTAATTCTATTTTGAAACTTGTGTTAGAACGGTTTGAGTATTATGTTATCATTAGTTTTCCTTAATTGGTTTCACTGGTACTTAACTGTGTTCGTACTACTTTACGATTATATCACCTGTTTATTCCTTATTATCATTTTCTGCTTATTTTAATTATTAGCTTTATGCATTTTTACTGCACAGGTTATTATGACTAGTAGGTGTCTTGACTTGGACCTCGTTACTACTCCATCGAGGTTAGTCTTGATACTTACTGGGTACCGACCGTGGTGTACTCATACTACACTTTTGCATATATTTGCGTAGATCCAGGTGTTGGAGATATCGGACTTGGGCAGAGTTAGTTTATGCATCGTGAGGATTCAAGGTAGAGCTACTTGGTCGTCGCAGTCCCTTGGAGTCCTTTCCATTTTTATTGTATTGTCAGTTTGTTATCCGAGCAGTATTAAATTTTGGGCAATCGGCCAGTCCAGTCCGCACTTCAGACTACTCGTGGTGCTCCAGTTAGTCAGGGACCTCAGGGTACTCATATAGGTAAATCATTTTTTAGTGCACCACTTACACGGGGTTCTTATAAAGGTTATTCCAGTTATCCGGCACAGACTCAATACCAGCAACCACGCACGCAGAGCGGTTGTTATGAGTGTGGAGATACTAGGCACATCATGAGAGATTTTCCCAGACTCAAGATAGGTGGATTTCATTAGGCACTCAGGATTTGGGCTCCATTCTAGTTTCTACTACACCTGTACATCCAGCTAGGGGTGGAGGACAGGCGGGTAGAGGGCACCCTAGAGGGGGAGGCCCGACCTGTTGATATTCTTTCTATGGTAGGACTAAGGCCGCTACACCAGATGGTGTCGTTACATGTATGGTTGTGATTTGTCATAGAAGAGCATCAGTCTTATTTTAATTCGGTCCTATTTATCGGAGTGAGTCCTCCTATCTTGTTTCATATGTGGGTGAGTTTCGTGATTCTTGTACTCTACTTATGTTTTTACATCTGTTGAGAGATTCTATAGTGGTAGCTCGTGTTTACCATTTAGGTTTGTTCACTATTGAGAGCTATGAGACTAGAATGAACTTTTTGTTACTCATTACGGTAACTTTTGATGTTATTTCTGGCTTGGTTATGATTCGTGATTTAGGTCTTCTAATGGTATGGAAAGTCTGTTATGCGTCGAAGTTGAGTTAGTGAAAGATTTTTGTGGGTGTGATGTGTATTCTACTTGTGATTCAGAGCTGAGACTGGGATCCTCGTATTTCCGTATGGACTGATATGTTTGGATCGGGATACATGCCATGGTGGAGTTATATTAGGATGAGATCCTTATGATTAGTTCATATGTTTTGAGTCTCCCTTGTGGAATGGATTTGTAGTATGGGACTGATAGGGAGTTGTACCTATCGGACTTGTTTTACAGTTCTCTCATGTGTTTCTCTTTGCATATTCAGTCATATTCGCGTTGTGCTTATTAGGTTTAGCTTGCGAGGTATGTGCCCATGTAGCGTTGGGTGTGACTTGTTGATTTGGGTGAGTGGTTAAGAAATCTTCATATTTCTTGCATCGCTGTCAGCGTTGTCAAGGTTTGGGACAAGCTTTTGGTTGATATGAGGTTATTTGCTGGTGCTGGATTTGATTATGGGCAGCTATTATAGTCAGAGATGTTGTTATGGGAATATGGGCGATGTATTATGTCCGGTGGTTATACCTTATGGGTGTATGCATGAGCTGTGGCAGCTGGTTGAGGTTGATGCAGTGTGTTTATATGGGAATGGGGTCTTTGGGAAATGATCGGATGGTGAAAATTTTGGTTCTAAGGATTATCGGTGTGGGTGGAAGGAATAATCTTCAGTTGAGATGGTGTTGTTGGGCTTATATGGATTGGGATGATGTGGGATCACCCGCGAGTATATGTATGGTAAGTTCATTCAGTGATTTCATGGCTTCGGAACGGTTCTTGGCACGTTCGAGGATGAACGTTTGTTTAAGAGAGGGAGAATGTAATGAATCAAGCGGTCATTTTGAGAATTAGCATCCCATTTGGTGGCTTAAGGTCTCGAGTAGCTTTGTATTGTGTATTATGACTTGCGTGTGTGGCCGGGTTTGATTTTCGGATGATTCGGGATTTATTTGGAAGAACGATTCTTGCTTTAGAAGCTTAAGTGGTAAGATTTGAATGGAGTTTAACTTTTGTAAAGACGACTTTGAAATAATGTTTTGATGATTTCAATAGCTCCGTATGATTTTGGACTTAGGCATACGTCCGGATTTTGATTTTGAGGTCCGTATGTTGATATGATGCTTTTTTGGGAAAGTTAAAGGTTTGGAAGGTTGAGAGATTTGACCAGGAATTGACTATGTTGATATCGGGCTCGGATTGTAATTCCATGAGTTGTTATAGCTCTGTTGTGTCATTTGGGGCTTGCATGCAAAATTTGAGGCTATTCCAAGTTGATTTGATATGATTCGGCGCAAGTTGTAGAAGTTGAAGGTTCATTAGCTCATTAGGCTTGAATTGAGGTGCGATTCGTAATTTTGGTGTGGTTTGATGTGATTTGAGGCCTCGAGTAGGTCCGTTTTATTTTATGGGACTTGTTGGTAGGTTCGGATGGGGTGCCGAGGGGCTCGAGTGATTTTTTGGGTGGTTCCGGATCATTTCGGATTGGTTGGCAGTTGCTGGTTTCTGTTGTTTGTTGATGTCCCTGTTGTTATTCGCGATCGCGAAAACGAGGGCGCAGTTGCATAGTTATTTTTTGGAGCTGGGTGATTTTATTGATTACGTTTTCTTTACATAGATCGCGTTCGCGTAGGGTCTGGGCTGGTCTTCTTCATGTTCGCACCAGGTTCTTTGCGTTCACATTATTTTGGGCTGGACTTGGCAGTCGCTGGTTTTACTCTTCCCGGTCGCGTTTATGCTTCTGCGTTCACGTAGTTCTAGAATTTTTGGTCATTGCATTCACGGGTCTTTTGACGCGAACGCGTAGTGTTAATTTTGGGCTGTGGAAATTGTGCATCTCAAACGTGAATGGTTTTCCACGTTCGCGGAGTGTATACTTGACTAGTGATTATTTAGTATTCTATTTCGTGGGCTTTTGTTATTTTTTTACTTTTTGGGTTAGAGAGCTCGGTTTCAGGCGATTTTGGAGGGGATTTTCATGATTTGGATTGGGGTAAGTATTCTTGACCCGGATTTGATTATATTTCATGATTCCATATTTGTTTTTATCATTAAATTAGTGATTTGAACCGGAGAAATTGGGAACTTTTGTAAAAACTTTCTAAAATATAAAATGATGATTTGAAGGTCGATTTGATGTCAGAATTGGATAATTTTGGTATGGTTGGACTCATATTTTAAATTTTGTATGTTTTGTCAGGTTTCAGCGTGCGGGCCCAAGTTTGACTTTTTAATTTTCATTAAAGATCAAATCTTTATTGTTCGGAATTGTTTTCTATGATTTGTATTTATGATATTAAGTTATTTTATCTAGATTCGAGCCGTTCAGAGGTTGTTTCACACGAGAAGGTCATTTTAGAGTATTAATTTAGCTTCTTTGAGGTAAGTATCTTTCCTAACTTTGTGTGGGAGAAACTACCCCTTAGGATTTGGGATTTATTATATTATTTGAATTATGTGAAAAACGTGTACGCGAGGTGATAAGTGCGTACTCGAACTTATATGTGGATATTGACCGGTTTAGACTCTTAGGTTTCTTTCATGTATTTATTTGAAGTTGTTAGCACATGTTATATCTTTTATTTGTCAAGTTTGCTCTCACATGCTTTATTTGAAGTTGTTAGCACATGTCATATCTTTTACTTGTCAAATTTACTCTGATATGCTTTATTTGAAGTTGTTACCTCTTTTATCATTATGTGACTTCCTTTATTGTTGAGTTATTCTTTATTGAAATTGTTGTTATATAATATCCTTTTGTTGTCGGGTTATTCTCATGCATTTAGACGTAGTTGCTAGTTCATGCCATCTCTTTCATTGTTAGCTTATTTCATGCACTAGAATCCGGAGTTTGCCATTTTATAGGAATACCTTCATTATGGAGATTATTCTTAAGCAATTAATCAAAGTTGAATTTATTGAAAGTCATTAACCTATTTTAGTTGAAGTTGTTGTTTAATGGGGTGTTGTTTATTGTTGAGTTACTTTCCCCGTTCATTTCGTTGTTATTGAGATTTTGTACACATCGTGTTTGAGCGGTGGGCATGTGTTGTAGTGATATTGGTATTGTTGTTATTAAGAGGTTGTGGCCTATGGGCACTTGTGGTACAAGTTGATATGTTGTGTTGTTGTTATATTAGCACATGTGAATTTGTTGTGTGGATTGACTGTTGTTATGCGGAGCATATGGGTGGCATCTCACAGTTTTCGTTATGCGAAGCATAAGGGTGGCATCTCATTGTTGATGATTGTGCGGAGTGATACGGGTGGCTAATGATATTGTCAGGACGGAGTGATACGGGTGGCTATTATGTTAGATGTCCGGGCGGAATGATAAGGATGGCTATTATGATGTTATCCATTCAAAGATATAAGGGTGGCTATGTTAAGGATGGTATGTGATGGCCTGGGGGCGTTATGCTGATGATATTCGTGTGATGGTATGATTTTTCCTGTGTATGTCATGTGCCTTACATGACTTGTTGTATTGCTTTCAATGAGCTACTCGATGTCTTTGATATTACTTGTTGACTTGGACTATATAGTACACTCTAACAAGCATACACCGTAGCATGTCGTTTACACCGGTTCAGGAGTAAGAAACATGACATCTATTGATAATGTCCATGTATTCTTGTATTATCTACTTTCATTTTAATATTGAGACTGTGACCACACCAGGCGAATTATGATATTGAGCTTGTGACGACGCCGGGCATATTGTGATACTGTCACGACTCAAAATTCAACTAGTCGCGATGGCACCTAACCCAACCCGCTAGGTAAACCAATTAACAATATACCACTATATAATGATAACGATAAGTCAAAATTGAAATAACTGAATTTTATACAACTCCCCAAGGACTGGTAGTACAAATCATAAATTTCTAAGACTTAGAGATCACAAAACTGTTATGAAACAAATACATCATCAGTTTGAAATGTACATAAACAGATTTCTATAAATCTAAGCTACCATGAACAAGAGGCAGCTACAACTGGAGCACAGGTACATCTTCAATGCCAGCTCCCGCCATACACAGCAACATCGGCATCAAACATCTGCACGCAAGGTGCAGAAGTGTAGTATGAGTACAACTGACCCCATGTATTTAATTAGTAACAAACCTTACCTTAGGTTGAAAGCAGTGACGAGCTTGGACAACGGTCAGAGTCCAACACCAACAGCCAAGAACAACTCGTAACTAAATAAAGAAAACCGTACAAATAATACTCAAAGATATGACGCTCAGCTCGTTCACAGTTACGAAAAATAGGCATGCTTCTCAGATATAACAGTAAAAATCCAAATCTTTCACCGAAATCACCAAAATGTGAGTATACCAAAAAACTGTGATTTTTCTCGAAAACCTTCAACAACAGAAAAGATATTTCAATATCAGATGGAATAAGGAAAGTACATATTTATGCCTACATATCAATGTGCATGTGAAGTCATGAATGTCACAAAACCGTACAACATGAGGAAATGCATCTCTATGCCTATATGCCAAGTATGCATGTCAAGTGTAATGCACCACAGTGATAAACACATGTGCTCATGCTCTCGGAGAAGTCAACCTCACTCAGCATGCTCAATCACTCTGTCCTCCCAGTCACTCGGTCCTCCCAGTCACTCAGTCCTCCCAATCACTCAGTCCCTCCCAATCACTCAGTCCTCCCAATCACTCGGAACTTGCTCTCGGCACTCGCACTCGCACTCAGTAGGTACCTGCGCTCACTGTTGATATGTCAGACTGTGGAGGGGCGGAACCTGCCAAAAGGCTTATATAAGCCAATCATGGCATGAATCAATAAAGCATACTGCGGCGTACAGTCCGATCCCATAATTATCACTCACAATTAGGCCCTCGACCTCACTCAGTCATCATCCTCTCCAGTCTCCCGGCCTCACAAATCTCATGCCAATCAACCTAACAATGATAACATGATGTCACAACAAGTGATAACGGATAGTGAGATATGATATGAAAATGAAAGAATATGACTGTGTAATTGCAATTTAAGCAAATAACTCAACAACATAAATGACCTCAGTTGGTCCCAACAAAATAAGCATATAGCCTAAATATGGTTTCTAAAATGGATCATAGCTTAATTAATCTAGCACGTAGAAATTTCATGCATATAAACAAGATTAGATCTATATACAGTACCACAGAATCAACCAAGTCATAATTCACACGGTGTATGCCGACACGCCTGTCACCTAGTACAACGACCCGACTTGTCGTTTTAAGAATTAATGTCCCGTTCAGTGAGTTGAGGTCTCGAACAACTTTGCAATATATATTATGACCCGCGGATGTGGTCGAGTTTGATTTACTGAAGATTCAGAATTTTATTTAAAGAGCAATTCTTATTTAGAAGCTTAAATGAAAAGAGTTGACCGGAGAGTTGACTTTTGAGAAAACGACCCCGGAATGGAATTTTGATGATGTCAATAGTTTCGTATGATGATTTCGGACTTAGGCGTATGTTCGCATTTGGATTTGGAAGTCCGTAGAACAATTCAACGCATTTTGGCGAAAATTAAAAAAATAAAAGATTTTTGGAAAATCAAATCCTACCAAAGGGTGAATTTTTGATAAAGATGTCGTATTTCGATTCCGGAAATGGGAATAACTCCATTAAGCCAATTATGACTTGTGTGCAAAATTTGAAGTCATTCCTGATTGATTTGATATGTTTCGGCGCAAAACATAGAAGTTGGGAGATTCAAAAACTCAAAACTCGATTCGAGGCGCGACTCATAATTTTGATGTTGTTTGATGAGATTTGAAGCCTCCACTAAGTTCATATTGTATTATGGAACGTGTTGGTACATTTGGTTGAGGTTCCGGAGGCCTCGGGTGTATTTCTGGTGAGTTTTGAGCGAGTCCGGGCATTACCGGAACTGAGGCATGGTTCTGGTGCTTAATTTTTCGCGGACGGCAGCAAAAAATTCCGTTGAGGGCGGAAAAATTTAGCTGAGGGTGGAGGAGGGGGCGCAGACCACGTAAATTTGGTCGCGGAGGCGCTCCAGGAAGTTTTGCACACCCACTGGTCCGACTTCGGAAGACTATATCTTTTGATCTACGAAGAAAGTTGAGATGATTCAAAAATGAAAGTTGTAGCCCTTCGTGTCTAGTTTCCATAAAGGTAAATAAGTTATCATTTGGACATCTGTAGAGAAAGTTATGGCAAAATTATTAAAGCCTGGCAGTGTTGCCCCAAGAATTTCCCGGCCGAATCATTTTTTCGCGACAGCAGGACCTGGGGCGCGGCCGCGATTGGAATTTCGCGGGCTGCGTAGGGGAGTTCAGAGGGTGCACTATATAAACGGGGAAAGCAGGGGTGGGGAAACAAATAGAAATAGTGTGTGGATAGATAGAGAAACGAAAAGAGCTGGGGGAGGGGGTCTAAAAAGGAGAAGATAGAGAAAGCACGAGAGATATAGAGGGGAACGAGATAGAGGGAGCGAGAGAGGAATCAGAAACAGTAGAAACTCCTAAGAAAAATAATCGCACTCCTCTTCTTCCTCGTCAAGTCACCATCATCTTCACACCACCAAAAGCAGAGAAAACTTATCTTCTTCCCCTCTCATTCTCACCATGAAAACATAGTAGATCCATCACCAAAAACCAACCTCTTTTTCCTCCAAAAACACAGTAGAACCAAGCCTAAATTCCAGTAATTTCCCCCCTTAAAATAGCTCCAAACTCCAGCACCAAAAGCACCCCAAACTCCAGCTTCAATACACCCAAAATAGCCACGAAAACAAGCTGAAAATACCACCCCAATCACCAGCAAAACAGTTCCGAAAATCTGCCCAAAACACGTGAATACACAAATTCCGATTGAGCTCGAGTTCGCCTCCGGTGGTCGGTTCCGGTCGAGGTTGCCGGAGAATTTTCCGTTCGAAGTTACATCCATCATCTCTTGTCACGGTTCATTCCACACAGAGATCTGGAGGTTCCTTACGCCTTGTGTATTGAAGAAAACTTTCAGCTATTGAAGTAGCTCTTGCACAGAACAAAAAGAACCCTTTTGTTCGTTGCAGCTGCTCGCAAATCAACAACTCACAGCTGATTCCACCTTCTGCTGCTATCTATCTGAAAAGGAGCTCAATTGCTTCCCTTACCATCAGGTCACAACAAAAAAAGAGATGAGCTGTTTGGCTCGGATAGCAGATGAGGAAGAGAAGCTTGTGAAGAAGATAGTTATTCTATCTTTTATTTCTGAGGAAAATCTCTCGGGTATTATTGAAATAGCCAAACATGCTGGTTTTGAAATCATAGATGGCCAACCTCAGATGAAGTTCCAGAATTTAGTAGAGGACACCAATTTAACATCCACCCAAATATAACAAAGATTTGAGCGTTCCGGAAGCTAATTCAAGCAAGAAGGCGTTTGGAATATTGGCATAAGTTTAAAAAGGTAAGTGTCTTGGTTAACCTCGATTGGGGAATTACCCCTTAGTCATTGAGTCTTATGTGCCATTTCTGATATGTGAAAAATCGTGTACGTGAGGTGACGAGTACGTACTCGGACTTATACGTGCAAATTCATTAAATTAAAGTCTTAGACATTATTGTATAGTAAATAGGAAAATTGTGGAAAATTATTAAATCATCTGTCTGCCATGCCTAAATCCTTATTGTTGAATTTGTTTTTATATGATAATTTGATATGATTGTTACTTAAAATATTTATGAAATTTTGTGAGTATTGTTGGTTTAATATTTCTTGGAATTAAATTTCAATATGAATTTTCTTATACAAATAATTAATTTAAGCGAGCTTAAGAAGAAGTGTTAATATAATTATCTAAATTTATATTAATGAAGGTTTTTCTTTATACCGAGTAATTTCTATCTATATTGATTGTTTTTGGGTGCTGTATACATTGTGTGGAGCCTTGGGCTATTTGTTGTGAAATTAATTGATTTTGTTATATTTTTGAAATTTGGTTGTGGTCATTGGGCAAATTGTGATATGAATTGATTTTATTATATTGCCGTGTTAATTTTCCGTGTAAATTGTTGTGTTGTGTGAGTTATTATTTTGGAGAGATAAGGGTGGCATTTCACCGTTGATATTATGTGGGTATAAGGGTGACATTTCACTGTTGTTGTGTTTGTTGGAATATTGTCTGGGCGGAGCGATAAGGGTGGCTATATGAGCGATAAGGGTGGCAATAAGAGTGATAAGGGTGGCTATTGATATTGTCTGGGCGGAGCGATAAGAGTGGCTATAGGAGCGATAAGAGCGACAATAGGAGTGATAAGGGTGGCTATTGTCAGGGACGATATGTGATGATGTGGGGTTGTGGTGTTGATAATTTTCATGCGATGTTGTGATTTGCTTGTGTTTATTTTTATACCTTGTGCAATTTGTCTTGTTGTTGGTAAATTGATAACAATCTGATTTATGTTGAAACTGCGAGCCTGTGGCCATTGCCAGGCGGATTATAAAATGAAATGTGGGCACGAGGTGCCGTGAGTAAATAATGAGGGCACGTGAATTGTCCGTGCAGTTGTGATATGAAATGTGGGCACAAGGTACTGTGATGAAATGATAATGATAATTGGCACGTGAATTGTCCGTGCAGTTGTGATATGAAATGAGGGCACGAGGTGCCGGGGAAATATGATGATTTAATTATGGGCACGAGGTGCCGTGAAAATATGGAAATGGGTTGAGACCCATATTTTTAAGATTATGAAATGAGATGTCACATGGTGACTTTTTAATTGAAAGAATTATATTCAAAATATTTATTTGGAAGGATTTTTATTCAAAACGAATTATATGAAAGAATTATATGTGAAGGATATTTATTTGAAAAACTTGAATTAATTGGGCGTACATGTATTTATTAATTATTGAGCGATATTTATGGTATTCTTGTTGTTTTGCTGCGCATACCACTGGTTGTTTTATCCTGCCCTTATTGTTATCTGTTTCCTAGTATTTTGTATATTATATTGCACAGGTTAATAGACTAGTGAGCGTCTTGACTGTACCTCGTCTCTACTCCATTGAGATTTGTCTTGATACTTACTGGGTACCGACCGTAGTGTACTCATACTACACTTCTGCACATTTTTGTGCAGAACCAGGTATTGGAGATATCGGACTTGAGCAGAGTTAAAGCGGGATCGTAAGGATTCAAGGTAGAGCTGCTTGGCCGTCGCAGTCCCTTGGAGTCTTTTCATTCCATTGTACTGTTAATTTGTAATCAAATAGTATTGTATATTCGGTCATCGTGATCACTCCATGTATTCAGTTAGAGTTCGTGACTCAGTACTACCAGTCTTGGGAGGTTGTATATTGTAATTATTTCCGCTGTTAGTTTTAAAAAGAAATGGCTTCAAAAGGAAATTAAAATCGGCTTACCTAATCTTAGAGACTAGGTGCCATCACGACGCCTGTGGTGGGATTTTGAGTCGTGATAAGCTGGTATCAGAGCTCTAGTTTCATAGGTTCTATGAGTCAGTCACGAACGAGTCTAGTAGAGTCTTGCGGATCGGTACAGAGACGTCTGTACTTATCTTCGAGAGGATACAGAACTGTTACGAAATTTCCAATTCTTTCATTCCTGTCTTGCGGAATTTGTTGAATTTGGAATTTGAACCTTTGTATCTCCATTCTCTCACAGATGGTGAGGACACGTGCTACCAGGTTAGCTGAGCAGACATCCACACATACTGCTAGGGCTGCAAGAGGCCGGGGCCGAGGTAGAGGTCGAGGAAGGGCACGTGCTGCGACTAGAGCACCTATCAGAATAACAGTTGAGGAGCCACTAGTAGCTCCAATTGGGGACAGGTACCAGAAGCACCTGTTGTTGCCCTCGTACTTCAGGAGACTTTAGCACAGTTCCTGAGTATGTTTGGTACATTAACTCGGGCGGGATTGATCTCTGTTACACCAAACATTCCGCAGATTGGGAGAGTAGCTCAGACTCCTACCACAACTCCAGAGCAGCAGGTTCACGTTAGTCAGGTTCCGGGTGTAGTACCGATATAACCTGTTAATCCGATTCGACCTGAGGTCAGGCCAGAGGCATCAGAAAAGGAAAAAAAGAGACTTGAAAGGTTTAAGAAATATGATACACCTACTTTCAATGGCACAACTACAGAGGATGCCCAAGGATTTCTAGAAAATTATCATCGTATTCTCCGCACCATGGGTATTGTGGAAGTGAGCGGAGTTACCTTTACTACATTTCAATTGTCAGGCGCAGCGTATCGGTGGTGGAAAATCTATGAAGAAGATATACCAACCGATGCAACACCACCAACTTGGGCTCAATTTTCGGAAATGTTCGTGAAAGAGTTTGTTTCCTAGACTCTCCGAGATGCGTGGCGCGCAGAGTTCAAACGGTTGCATCAGGGCACTATGACAACGTCAAAATATGCTATCAGGTTCAGTGAGTTAGCCCGTCATGCACCTATCTTAGTTCCTACAATCAGAGAACGGGTCCGCAGATTCATTGAGGGGCTCGATTATGATATTAAAATATGCATGGCTCGAGAATTGCAAACTGATACTCCATTTCAACTAGTAGTGGAGATTGCAAGGAAGATTGAGGGTGTTTTAGTCGAGGAAAGGGAGTCTAAGGAGGCCAAAAGGTCTCGAAGATCTTGAGGGTTCAGTGGATTTTACTCTTTAGCTAGAACCCATTATAGCAGATGCTCGAGCAGTCGGTCAGCTCAGTTCGCACCTCAGATTACTCGGAGTGCTCCAGTTTACAGTGCACCACCGACACGAGATTCTTACAGTGGTTATTCCAGTTATCCGGCACAGACTCAGTACGAGCAGCCGCGACCTCAAAGGGGTTGTTATGAGTGTGGTGATATTAGGCATATCATGAGAGATTGTCCCAGATTTGGGAGGGGTGGATTTCATCAGAACACTCCAGCTACAAGCTTTATTTCAGTTGATATTCCACGTGCACAGTCAGCTAGAGGTGGAGGACAGACGGGTAGTGGGCGCCTAAGAGGTGGAGACCCGGTCCATTAATTTAATCACTATGATTTGGCTAAGGCCAATACACCAGATGGTGGCGTTACAGGTACGATCCTGAATTTTATTATAAAAGGATATTTTCCTTAATTTGATTCGGTTCTGAATATTGAGGTGAGTCCTCCTATTATGCTCCACTTATGGGTGAGCTTCGTAAATTTTGTGACTCACTTATATGTTTATCCATGTTGGGAGATTTGAAGGTGTGAGCCCGTGTCTGTCATTTATTTCTGTACACCATTGAGGGCTATAAGTCCAAAAGTAATTTTTATTATTCATTACAGTGGGTTTAATGTGTTCCGGAATAATTGATTCCAATTTTTATGAATTATATGTCATACCGGTATGAGGGTTCATTATATGTTATGAAAATTATTTATGAAATATATTGAAAAGAAGAAAGAAAGGAAATTGAAAATTTCAGTTGGCACAATGCGCAACATACTTGTGATTCGGAGTTGAGGACGAGATCCTCGCATTTTTTTTACATGATGTGAAATATTTAAATCGGGCTGCAAGCCGCGATGGAAGTTATGTAAGGACGAGGTCCTTGTGATGAAATATTTATGAGTTTAAAATTTTCCCTTTGTGAAATTTAATTCGTGTAATAGTATTAATAGGGAGTCATGCCTGTTAGGCTTGTTTGATAATTCTTGTATATTTTTCTGTTCATATTCAGCCACTTTCGTGCTGTAAACATTGAGTTTTAGCTTATGAGGTGGTGGTTAAAATGAGATTAATTGATGATACTAGAATTAATTATTAACAGCTTTTAAGACCAGAGATGTGGTGATGAGCATACATATGATGTGCTTCATGTCCTGATATCATTATGATAATGCAGTGCTTGTGATGTCGAGATTGGTGTTATTGATATATACCTTGTGGTATTTTGTTGGGTTGTGGATGTGTTGTTAGGAGTTATTTTTGGTGTTACTCTGGCAGGTGGATAGGCCCAATTACAGGGGAGACTCTGCCGAAATTTTTGGAAAATTTGGGAGTTATTAAAATTTGGAGGATTGGGACTTGCAAAGGAAGAGATAAATATGTTATGTATTTGAGAGCGAATGATCCTAAGCGAGGAAGAATGTAGCACCCCAGAGAAAGTTTTGAAATACTTCAACACTATCGAGAAAATTGATGTGTGCATAGGCACGAGTTGTTATAGCCATTTGAGACTAATACTGTACGTTGTTGTGAAAAATCAGGCATTTTGAAAATGTTGGAGTGTAAGAAAATGGCCTTAAAGTTTTCAAATATGGATAAAAGAAATAATCTCAAATGAGATGATGTTGTCACGCTTATCTCAAATGCGGTAACGTGGGAACAACTGTGAGTATATGTGTAAAAGTAAAATCATCAATTTTGTAACCTCAGAATAATTCTTAGAAACGTTCGAGGACGAACGTTTGTTTAAGAAGTGGAGAATGTAAAGACCCAACTTGTCATTTTAAGAATTAACGCCACGTTCAGTGACTTGAGGTCTTGAACAGCTTCGCAATATGTATTATGACTCGCGGGTGTGGTCGAGTTTGATTTACTGAAGATTCAGAATTTTATTTAAAGAACAATTCTTATTTAGAAGCTTAAATGAAAAGAGTTGACCGGAGAGTTGACTTTTGAGAAAACGATCCCGGAATGGAATTTTGATGATATCAATAGTTTCGTATGATGATTTCGGACTTAGGCGTATGTTCGGATTTGGATTTGGATGTCCGTATGATAATTCGACGCATTTTGACGAAAGTTGAAAAAAAATAGAAGATTTTTGGAAAAACAAACCCTACCGAAGGGTTAATTTTTTATAATGAAGTGATTTGCTTGTGTTTATTTTTATACCTTGTGCAATTTGTCTTGTTGTTGGTAAATTGATAACAATCTGATTTATGTTGAAACTGCAAGCCTATGGCCATTGCTAGGCGGATTATAAAATAAAATGTGGGCACGAGGTGCCGTGAGTAAATAATGAGGGCACGTGAATTTTCCGTGCAGTTGTGATATGAAATATGGGCACAAGGTACTGTGATGAAATGATAATGATAATTGGCACGTGAATTGTCCGTGCAGTTGTGATATGAAATGAGGGCACGAGGTGCCGGGGAAATATGATGATTTAATTATGGGCACGAGGTGCCGTAAAAATATGAAAATGGGTTGAGACCCGTATTTTTAAGATTATGAAATGAGATGTCACATGGTGACTTTTTAATTGAAAGAATTATATTCAAAATATTTATTTGGAAGGATTTTTATTCAAAACGAATTATATGAAAGAATTATATGTGAAGGATATTTATTTGAAAAACTTGAATTAATTGGGCGTACATGTATTTATTAATTATTGAGCGATATTTATGGTATTCTTGTTGTTTTGCTGCGCATACCACTGGTTGTTTTATCCTGCCCTTATTGTTATCTGTTTCCTAGTATTTTGTATATTATATTGCACATGTTAATAGACTAGTGAGTGTCTTGACTGTACCTCGTCTCTACTCCATTGAGATTTGTCTTGATACTTACTGGGTACCGACCGTGGTGTACTCATACTACACTTCTGCACATTTTTGTGCAGAGCCAGGTATTGGAGATATCGGACTTGAGCAGAGTTAAAGCGGGATCGTAAGGATTCAAGGTAGAGCTGCTTGGCCGTCGCAGTCCCTTGGAGTCTTTTCATTCCATTGTACTGTCAATTTGTAATAAAATAGTATTGTATATTCGGTCATCGTGATCACTCCATGTATTCAGTTAGAGTTCGTGACTCAGTACTATCAGTCTTGGGAGGTGGAAAATTGTAATTATTTTCGATGTTAGTTTAAAAAAAAATAGCTTCAAAAGGAAATTAAAATCGGCTTACCTAGTCTTAGAGACTAGGTGCCATCACGACGCGTGTGGTGGGATTTTGGGTCGTGATACCTAGCATGTGCGTCACCTCAACACCCAACACATAATACGTATATTCAGGGGTTCATACCCTCGGCACTAAGTTTAGAAGTGTTACTTACCTTGAGCAAGCTGAATCCAATATTGAGCAAGCCAATAATACTCTGGTAATGTCATCCCGTGGGTACCGACCTTCGAACGGTTCAAAACTAGCAAAAAGCAACTCAAGAACATCAAATAATGTCAAAGGAAGCAAACCCAATCGATAAAGGTTGAATCTTCAAAAGCCGAAAGTCAATCAAAAAGACAAACCTGGGCCAGCATCTTGGAAACTGATAAAACTCACAAAATCTGACAACTCGTTCAATTACGAGTCCAACCATACTAATTTCACTCAAATCCGACTCTAAATCGATGTTCAAAACTCAAAAATTCACTTTATGTAATTTTAGACAACCCCCCCCCCCCCCCCAAATTTCACTTTGAAATCATTAATTAAATGCCAAAACGAAGATGGATTCATCAAATATAACCAAAACAGAGTATAAAACACTTACCCCAATCCATGTGGTAAAAATCGCCTCCAAAATATGACAAAAAGAACCAAACCTCGATATATAATGAGTCTGCCCAAAACATCCGCATTTGCGGAAAAAATGCCGCACCTGTAGCCTCTCGTTTGCGAGCTAAAACGTCGCATCTGCGACCTCAGCTTAAGGATCCATGATCGCACCTTTCGCACCTACGACTCAGCAAAAGCGTATACACCACCGCAAAAGCGGACACCTAGATCACGACCATTCTCACAGAAGCATTACAGACCTCGTATAAGCACATACGCATCTGCGCTTATTCCTCTGCAGATGCGGAACTCACCAAGACGCCTCTGATTCACAGAAGCAAGAATTCCATCGCATAAGCGTGTCCGCACCTGCGGCCAATTATGCGTAGGTGCAAAGAACCAGCACCAGAACTGCCAACATAAACAAAATAATTCGAAACTCGTCCGAAACACACCCGAGCTCCTTCGGGACCCCGTCCAAACATGCCAAAAAGTCACATAACATAACACGGACCTACGCGGGTCCTCAAATCACACATAACAACACCAAAACGACGAATCGCACCTCAAATCGAATTTGATGAACTTAAGAACTTTTAACTTCCAAAACTCGTGCCGAACCATATCAAATCAACTCGGAATGAACTCAAATTTTGCACACAAGTCCCAAATGACATAACGAAGCTATTCTAATTCCCGAAACCGCAATTTGAATCCGATATCATCAAAGTCAACTCCAGGTCAAACTTATGAACATTCCAAACCTTCAAATTTCCAACTTTCGCCAATGAGTGCCGAAACCTTCTAGAATTATCCAAATGCAAATCTGGGCATACGCCTAAGTCTAAAATCAACATCTGGACCTAACGAAACCATCAAAACTCCGATCCGGGGTCAAATACTCAAAAGTCAAACTTGGTCAACTCTTCCAACTTAAAGCTTCCTAGTTGAGAATCATTCTTCCAAATCAAATTCAGAATCACCTGAAAACCAAAACCGACGATTCACACAAGTCATAATACATCATACGAAGCTACTCAAGACTTCAAATAGCTGAACGGAATGCAAATGCTCAAAAGGACCGGTCGGGTCATTACATTCTCCCCCACTTAAACATACGTTCGTCCTCGAACGTGCCTAGAGTCATTCCAAAGCCATCAAATTGCCGTGTAACCTTACCATGCACATACCCGGGGGTGATCCCACTTTACCCTATTCCATATAGGCCCGACAACACAACATAGCTGAATATCATTACTTTAACCTTAGACCGTAAGCCGAACCGAATTCCCAACACCTCGAATTCCTTGCAAGACCCGAATCTCGTATCTACACATTGGATAAGTCTAACCAAACTGTATCAAGCCATAACCATAACCCAAGATGTAATCACATGATATATCACACAACTCGTATACTCGTAGCAATAATTCCCGATCACAGTAGTTACTCAAAACAAACCCGACACCGTTAACAAACCTCATATCAATTAAAATATTGTTCTGAACCTTTCTACACTGCCAATTATGAAAGAAACATAAAGAAACTCATAACCACCAATCAGATTAATAAGTCGTGGAGCTCTCTTGCCCAATAAGAACCCAAAGCCAAATTCTAAGCCGACTTCTAAAATTATTTTTCCATACATACTATAATAAAATCCGATAGTACCCAGTCTAGGTCCAATGACCTCATCTCATCCAACACAACCATTCTATTGACATGCCACACTAATACAACCTAAAGTCACAACTGTGCAATCCGTGCACCAATAAGCAATGATTCAAATGTACTCAAACATAGAAAATGACTCAAACGAGAGAACCGTCCCACAGGCTCAACAAGTACCGCCACAGCGCAATGATATGAACCCATCACACATGGTAGGACCAAGACACGCGACTCTAACACTAAGGATCATACCCCAACATAACTCTGCCGCAATGTGACCCATCCAACCACCGGTCCATGTGAAATACCTCAAGCCAGAATGCTCAAAATCAACAACCACACGCGATTCGACATCAAGTACACGAAGTGCATGAACATAACCATGGAGAAGCGAATAACACAATATACCACAACCCGAAAAGACCACAACCAAGGTGCACTCAATCATTAAACACCCAATAACCATCTCGCTCGAATTTCGCTACAAGGCCCAAATAGAACAACATCATGTGTGCATATAACATACTAATCGCAACCCCTCGTAATATAGAATAGTAGAACATGGAACATATTAGGACACAAATAAGCTAAACTCTAACCGAATACCACACCCCTCAACACGAACAAATTCTGAGTTAACAAATCTGACCCGGTGTAGAATACACATCCTCATTGGGCCTACAAATGGACCACCAAATCAACTCCGGTCATACCCAAATGGATAATTAGCCCTCCAAAAGTCCATAATGATCTAACCATAACACGTAGCACCATCTGGTGAACTTTGGCCACATCTTCACAGTCCGCAACCCCAAGACAATCTGCTTCTAAGAACTTCCAGTCTCCAAATCCATAGAATACATGGATCGCCATAGTCGATCTCAACTCCACCACTCGAATGACTAACACATCTCTCATAGATACTCATCTGCACAAAAAATACTTCTATAATTCTTTCATGCCACATAGCAAAATCTGAATATCAGTAGTTGATCAACCAGGCGAGTACCACAATACCAATGAAGCATCCATAAGTCAAAACACAATGCGCCTTCTGAAATGTGTACCTTTCTCAGGCAATACCAAGTAGTAATATCATTCATCTAATCACCTGAAACAGTTCATGATGTCTAAGAATTCATGACCTTCCCTTCAAAACTGAACCACCACCTTGCACATAAAATTTTCAATCCCACAGGACGCACCGCATTTATCGTGCCATCATATGAAAAGCATGAGAATCTCATAATCAACTCTAAGTCTCTAGCAGAATACATACCCGATCAGTCAAATATCATCCATTTGATCCCATCCAGTAGAGAATCATAATACGCAACACGCTCCTCACGCTGGTAGGAAATATCCATCGAGAACTCTTCGAAACCCATTTGCACATAACCAAGCCACGTAGGTCTCCAAACCCAAGAGTATTGCCACAAAACACCTGTAGAGACTCACCACATCATAAGTACCCAAAGAACCGATCATACCAATACTGTGTTGATCCAACCTACTACCAAGTTGTCCTATTTCTCCGAGTTCCTTCCGAATTACCCTCAAGGTGACACTTCTCCTTTCCAGAACACCACGATCCTTACCCAAATCTCACCGCAAGAGATCCTAGCATAAAACCACGCTGCCCTTAGGCTCATAAGCCGTTGTATTCCCTCTTAAGCACCCCAAAAGTACCACAATCGAGATACCCACTCTGAAGAGACCTTATGTGAATCTAAAATTGTTTCTTTTACCTTCCTAATACTGGAATGTAGAATCCATAATGATATAGAAATACCACGATTCTCGACACCATCCAATGCAAATATCAGATTCTAGCCATATACCAACCAATTCGAAAAATCCTCAAATGCCACATATGAACCTTGAATCCATTAGAACCTGCTCGAGAGCCATCCATTCTGCTCAAATCTCAATTGTACTGCCCAAATGGGCCGAACGACTTGTGCCTTATTAGCACGACAACATCCAAAGAAGTAACTCGGCCTTAACGCAACCGAGCGAATTCCTACTCCATGCGCATTACATCAATCACGAATAGCTACTCAATCATTCCATGATTCCTGTATACCCATAAAGTGTAATACACCATGCATCCAGAAATTTCCTTGCTTAAGTCATCCTCAAAACCAGCCTCTGCAAGTCATAACTGATCCACAAGTATACCGCAGACCGAAACCAATATAACACGTAACCATGCAATTAAATCGTCGATAGTAGACTCCCTCACTTGGCTCAAAGCCATAGATCAAAACACTCGATAGCTCACAATGCCAATACTCTATTACTGCCATAATACCACAATGAGATTCAACTAAATCTTTCCTAAGCTCATGTAACACAAACCATATAATACCTTAAATTATCTGCTAAGCTCGCATTCATCCTCGTGACAGTCAAGTCGACATTCTCAAACCAATCCAAAATCAAATCACAACACATATAACCCACTAGTAGAAAAGAAAGCCTCCACACAACATCATAAGGAACACACCTCCGTAGACCACCCCGCAGGAGATAACCCATTTGCTTAGCCTCAAATTGGCATCTTTCTATACTCTTTCACAGCCACAACTACTACGCAATCACTTAATCTTCATGAGTCTAAACTTATCAACAAGATATGAAAATCTACTTCGTTTCACAAATGAAATAACACGAGAGAATCTCTCAAAAACCTTCATAACTCAAGACTGTATGACACATCCACTGAAATCGAGCATCCAATAGTCTTTTTCATATCTCAAGCAAACTCTTCCCGTCACATTCAAGTCGTCCGAACACATCCCGCAGTCATACCCTACTAATCATATAGCCATCCAACCACTCACTGAGTCACCAGTCCCACTCTAGGGACACCACTGGACGTAGAAGTCCAAAAGCACATGCTCACACAACAGAAATACCGAGCCTAAGCTGCGGTCCAAACTGGGCCTCAAGTACTCCAGACTGGCCCATCACCAAAACATAGAAAATACATCTAGCACCTCATTCATAGAATCCACAAGCCGTCGATGTACAGTTGATACCGAGCGCTCACATGCGCATACAAGTGAGTGGAAAGAATTCAAAGAGATATGCTTCAAGCTGAATCAATGCCGCACGATAAGGAAAGAAAGACGGGAAGTTTATCCTAAATGCCATGTAACCTCTCGAAGATAGTAATGGACGTCATCATACCGATCTGCAAGACTCTACTAGACACTTGCCCATGACTCGTAGAACCTATGAACCTAGAGCTCTGATACCAACTTGTCACGACCCAAAATCCAACTAGTCGTGATGGCACCTAACCAAACCCGCTAGGTAAACTAATTAACAATACACCACAATATAATGATAATGATAAGAGTCAAAAATGAAATAACTGAATTTTATACAACTCCCCAAGGACTGGTAGTACAAATCATGAGCTTCTAAGACTTAGAGTTCAAAAAACTGGTATGAAATAAATACATCATCTGTTTGAAATGTACATAAACAGATTTCTATAAATCTAAGCAACCATGAACAAGAGGTAGCTATAACCAGAACGCATGTACATCTTCAATGCCAGCTCCCGCCATACACAGTAACATCAGCACCCAAAATCTGCACGCATGGTGCATAAGTATAATATGAGTACAACCGACCCCATGTACGCAATAACTAACAAACCTTACCATAGGTTGAAAGCATTGATGAGCTTGGACAAGGGTCAGAGTCCAACACCAACATCCAAGAATAACTCGTACCAATATAATGAAAAATGTACAAATAATATTCAAAGATATGATGGTCAGCTCGTTCACACTTATGGAAAATAGTCATGCTTCTCAGATATAACAGTAAAAACCCAAATCTTCACCAAAATCACCAAAATGTGAGTATAGTAGAAAACTGTGATTTTTCCCAAATATTTTCAACAACATATAAGATGCTTCATTATAAGATGGCATGAGGAAAGTACATCTTTATGCCTACAGGTCAATGCGCATGTGAAGTCATGAATGTCACCATACCGTACAACATGAGGAAATACATCTTTATGACTACATGCCAAGTGTGCATGTCAAGTGTAATGCACCACAATGATAAACTCATGTGCTCATGCTCTCGAAGCATTCAACCTCGCTTAGCGCGCTCAATCACTCAGTCCTCCCAGTCACTCAGTCCTCCTAGTCACTCAATCCTCCCAGTCACTCAGTCATCCCGGTCACTCAGTCCTCCCAATAACTCGGCACTAGCACTCGGAACACGCATTCAATAGGTACCTGCGCTAACTTTTGGTATGTCAGACTCCAGAGGGGTGGACCCTGCCCAAACGCTAATATAAGCCAATCATGGCATGAATCAATAAAGCCTGTTGCGGCATGCAGACCGATCCCATAAATATCACTCACAATCAGGCCCTCGGCCTCACTCACTCATCATCCTCTCCAGTCTCTCGGCCTCATAAATCTCATGCCAATCAGCCCAACAATGATAACATGATGTGAAAACAAGTGATAACAGAGACTGAGATATGATATGCAAATGAATGAATATGACTGAGTATGTCATTGCAATTTAAGCAAATAACTCAACAGAAGAAATGACCTCAGTGGGTCCCAACAGAATAATCATATCCTAAATATGGTTTCTAACATGGATCACAACTCAATTACTCTAGCACGTGGAAATTTCATGGATAGAAACAAGATTAGTTCACTACACAGTACCATAAAATCATCCGAATCATAATTCACACAGTGTACGCCCACACGCCCGTCACTTAGCATGTGCGTCACCTCAACACCCAACACATAACACATATATTCAGGGGTTCATACCCTCATCACTAAGTTTAGAAGTGTTACTTACCTTGAACAAGCCGAATCCAATACCAAGCAGTCCAACAATACTCTGGAAACGCCATCCCGCGCGTACCGACCTTAGAACGGCTCAAAACTAGCCAAAATCAACTCAATAATATCAAATAATGCCAAAGGAAGCAAACCCAAACGATAAAGGTGGAATCTTCAAAAGCTCAAAGTGAACCAAAAAGTCAAACTCAGGCCCGCACCTCGGAGCCTGATAAAACTCACAAAATCCGACAACCCATTCAATTACGATTCCAACCATACTAGTTTCACTCAAATACGACTCTGAATCGATGTTCCAAACTCAAAAATTCACTTTATGAAATTTAAGACAAAACCCCCCAAAATTTCACTTTGAAATCATCAATTAAATGCCAAAATGGAGATGGATTCATGAAATATAACCAAAACCTAGTATAGATCACTTATCCCAATCCATGTGGTGAAAATCACCTCCAAAATCGCCCAAATTCAAAGTCTCTAACTCAAAATATGACAAAAAGAACCAAACCTCGATATATAATGAGTTTGCCTAGAACTTCCGCATTTGCGAACAAAATGCCGCACCTGTGGTCTCGCATTTGTGATCTAAAACGTCGCATCTGCGACCTCAACTTAAGGAACCATGATCGCACCTGCGGAACACCTTCCGCGCCTGCGACTTTGCAGAAGCGTATGCACCACCACAAAAGCGGACACCTAGCTCACGACCATTCTCGCAGAAGCGTTACATACCCCGCAGAAGCGCCTACACATCTACGCTTATTCCTCCGCAGATGCGAAACTCACCAAGACGCCTCTTATTCGTAGAAGCAAGAATTTCATCGCATAAGCACGTCCGCACCTGCGGCCAATTATGCGCAGGTGCGAAGAACCAGCACCAGAACTGCCAACATGAACAAAAATTATCTGAAACTCATCCAAAACACATCTGAGCCCTCTCGGGACCCCGTACAAACATGCCAACAAGTCACATAACATAACACGAACCTACTCGAGTCCTCAAATCACACATAACAACACCGAAACGACGAATCACACCTCAAATTGACTTAATGAACTTTTGAACTTTTAACTTCCAAAACTCATGTCGAACCATATCTAATCAACTCGGATAAACTCTAAATTTTTCACACAAGTCCCAAATGACATAACAAAGCTATTCCAATTCCCGAAACCGCAATCCGAACCTAATATCATCAAAGTCAACTCCCGGTCAAACTTATGAACATTCCAAAACTTCAAATTTCCAACTTTCGCCAATGAGTGTCGAAACCTTCTAGAATTATCCAAATGCAAATCCGGGAATACGCCCAAGTTCAAATCACCATCCGGACCTAAAGGAACCATCAAAACTTTGATCCGGGGTCAAATACTCAAAAGTCAAACTTGGTCAACTCGTCCAACATAAAGCTTCCTAGTTGAGAATCATTCTTCCAAATCAAATTCTGAATCACCTGAAAACCAAAACCGACGATTCACACAAGTCATAATATATCATACGAAGCTACTCAAGACTTCAAATAGCATAATGGAATGCAAATGCTCAAAACGACCGGTCGGGTCATTACAAATATTGAGTTGTGACCATGCCGGGCGGATTGAGATATTGGTACGTGAGTTGTCCGTGCGGTCGTGATGGAAAATGTGGGCACGAGGTTCCATGAGCATATGATTTGTGATTTGGGACTCGTGACTTGTGTTTATGAGATGGGTTACCTTAGAGTAATTCTGTTGTGAAACTTATGTTAGAACAGTTTGAGTATTCGGTTATCATTGTTTTTCCTTAATTGGTTTTATGGTATTTAACGGTGTTCGGATTACTTTACGGTTATATCACTTGTTTATTCCTTGTTGTCATTTTCTGCTTATTGTTTTCATTATTAGCTTTATACTTATTTACTGCACAAGTTATTATGACTAGTAGGTGTCTTGACTTATACCTCGTCACTACCCCATCGAGGTTAGTCTTGATACTTACTGGGTACCGACCGTGGTGTACTCATACTATATTTTTGCACACTTTTGTGCAAATCCAAGTGTTGGAGATATCGAACTCGAGCAGAGTTAGCTTCTGCATCGTGAGGATTCAAGGTAGAGCTGCTTGGTTGTCGCAGTCCCTTGGAGTCCTTTCCCTTTTTATTGTATTGTAAGTTTGTTATCCGAACAGTATTAAATTTTGATTTTTGAGATCTTTCTATCTATTCAGCTAGAGTTCGTGACTCTGTATTACCTAGTCTTGGGAGGTTGTAGTGATTATTATTGCGTAGGCTTATTTCACATTTATTTCGGTATTTATATAAATCTTTATTTTAAATTATCAATATTAAACTGGCTTAATTGTTGTAAGTAATCGGCTTACCTAGTCTTAGAGACTAGGTGTCATCACGACGCCTAAGGTGGAATTTTGGGTCGTGACACCAATATCAAATATAATGTTGAATCTCAAGTCAGGAAAACTCATATGTATAGACTCTCTATCGAATATTACGCACAAGTCTGCTGAGACGAACGACCCGATCCCATAAGAATAGTATTACCACAATACCACTGAGGTCGTACGGCCCGATCAATAGATGCATCTCATATTACTGTCGGCGAACGACATGCTCCCCATAATGATATTACATAACACTGTCGAGGCGAATAGCCAGATCCTATATGAATAGAGTAACTTTCATCGGGGCACTAGCCTCACTCGCAAAGATACGTGTGAGTCAATAAAACACAGAACTACCAATCACATAAACACAACACGGCGATAGGAATGCAGAGAAAGCATATTTGTTACTGACAATCAAATATCCCACTAAAGCTTAAAGTAAAGAGGCTCGGTCAAATACGTAAATTCTAGTCTCAAGCTCAGTTATGAATTCAAGTAATCAAACAGGCAAGATTAATTCAGGTATTACAATTAAAGCATGATGTAGGTATAATTCTGCTCGGTCATAACCAAGAATCTAGCTTATGTACGAACGCTCGTCACCTTGTATGTACGTAGCACCCAAAACACATAGCACATAACAAATAGAGTGCCTACGTAGATAATTCTCACTTATAAAATTAGGCAAGAGACTTACCTTGCTTCCAAGTCTACCCGCCTCCAATACTTCACTAACACCTCAAATCGACGCAGAGCAACTCGAAACTAGTCAAAGGGACGAGCAAACCAATCAATGTATCCTCAAAAACTCATAATTTAACAATAGAATCAATTCCCAACCTCACTCAAAAAGTCAACAAAAATCAACTCGGATTTCGAAAAATTTTGAAGATAAATATTACACATGGTATCACGAACCCAAATATATAATTTATATCCAATTCCATAATCAATTTCGTAATCAAATCTCATTATTACCAAATTCTAGATTTTTCAACAAAATCCTACAATTCTACTAATTTCCATGTTAAAATCCACACGTAATCCATGTATTTTACTCACAATAAGCAGAAATCACATACCTCGTGATACTTGATGAAAATGGCTCTTCAAAAAGCTCCCAAATCGCCCAAGCCAAAAGAAAATAGGATGAAATGAAACTTATATTCTGCCCAGGTCCTTCCTCTTCGCGATCGCGAAAGCACCACCACGACCGCGAAGGCCAAAACTGCCACCGCTGGAATTTCTTTCTACGCGATCATGAGTGTCCTCACGCGATCGCAAATAATAATAACCCAAGCCTTCGCGATCGCGAGCTAAGCCCCGGAATACAAAGGCCAAAATCCCAGCCCCCAGAACTTACTATTACGCGATTGTGAAAGGCCTCAAGCGATTGCGAAACACAAGCTTCCAACCCAGGCTAGCCCCTGTTACCCATCGCGTTCGCGACCCTCTCCATGCAAACACAAAGCTTAGTCAGCCTCCCTTCTGCGATCACGACCCTTCATCTGTGCAACCGAAGAACAACTCGCCCCCAACACTACATAATACTACGTGATTGCGTAGCACCTTCGCAGTCGCGATTCACACCAGATAGCAGCAAAATCTGCCAAGTTCAACATTGCTTTGGGTGGTCCGAAACTCACCCGAGCCATCCGGGATCCCGTCTGATCATACCAACAAGTCCATAAATATAATTCGGACCTACTCGAGGTCTCGAAGAACACAAAATAACATCAGAGCCAAGAATCGCATCTCAAACCAAACTAATCAACCTCTAAACTTCAAACTTCTTCCAACTAACTCCATCTACGATGAATCATACTTAGACAACTCAGAATGACACCAAATTCACACACAATTCCAATATGACAAAATGAAGCTACCCCACAGGATCGAAATGCCAAACAGGGTCTGATAATACCAAAGTCAACCCCAAGTTAAACATAGAAAATTGTAAAACCTTCAAAATGCCAACTTCCAACAATAAGCGTTGAAACGCTCCCATTCTACCCGAAACTCGATTCGAATATACGCCCAAGTCCAAAATCACCATACGAACCTATTGTAACCTTCAAATCTCGATTTCGAGGTTGTTTACTCAAAGTGTTGACTTAAGTCAAACTTGGCCACCTTAGGCCACTATTATGGAACTAAGTATTCTGAATTCAAACAGAATACTTCCAAAAACAAACCAACTGCACCGCAAAGTCATAAAATAGGAAAAGCACATACGAAAAGTCTTAAATAGGGGAATGGGGTTCTAGAAAGTAAAACAACTGATCGAGTCGTTGCAGTAATAATCCAGCTATAATCACTTTGAAAACACACCTTGGACATTATGGAATGATCTTGGGTTAGTATCTCCTTGAAAGGAATAGATTTTAACTCTTTGGGGTGTTAAGAATGAGAAAATCACATTTTTGGGGCCTTTTATAGGCCTAGGATAATCTGTTGCAACGGTTGAAATCTGTGGTCATGGTTGGCCTGGTCCCTCAGGCCTTCCTTCGATGCCACATTCTGGAATTTACCACGATTGAACTATGGCCACGGTCGGTCCCCACGGTTTGAACCGTTGGCCACAACTGTTTCGAGGGCCAGGGTACTACACTGTTACCCTTTAGTAAAAAAGTCATAACCTTTTGTATTAATGTAGACGATAAACGGTTTGAAATTCTGAAAATTAGAGCCAAAGAGCTTTCATTTGACATATAGCTCTTAGCTCAATTCGTCATAAGCTGGAAGATATGCTCGGTTGAAACGGATCTTGTGCAACTAAGATCGTCTTCTCCCCTTAACCATCTTCAATTGGTTCCATACCACTGCTACTCCCTTTCTAAACATCTGTAATGCCTTCCAAGAATGAGATTTAGGTGTTATACACGTTCAAAACTTTTCATATACCCCTGTGCCCAAATTAGTGCCTGAACGAGGACGAAATAAATAGCAAAAAAATTCCGGGGCATTATGCTATAGTCGAGGATTGAGTCCCCTGAATAACATAATTTTCAAACAAATTGGAAATCACTGTATAGTGAATTCATTTGATCTATCTGCCTTGCTCGACGGACTCAAATTCTTCAGCAGTAGTGACTAATGTTTGCCTAAATCTATTTTTTATACCATCATATGGGTGCCAATCTTCCTATTGCCTACTCCACGAAGCACACACACATATACTACTATCTTCGCATGTATAAATCTGCAATAGTTTTCTAATAACTTCGGCGAAGGGAATTTTCTTGTCCTCTGTTTCTTCGCGATAGGTGCGAACCAAATATTGAAGAGTTTAAAGTAGTAAGCTAATAAACTGACCTTATTACCAGGGAAAGGAAGTGAAAGAAAAGTTGTTAGGCGTAATCAGCCAGTGCAAAGTAATTGTCATCACCCTGTATTTTAAACCCATGGACTAATTCGACAACATTAATGTCTTAGAAAGGAAAACCTCTTACGGTAATGATATATATACACCTTTCTTTCTTTCTTTTTTGAAGAAATTACAATAAACCTTTTTATGGTACCCTATTCCGCTACTGAGGTTGTAGAATCTTGTAATAGCGAGATACTTGTCCATAGTACTCACCAATGAACACGCGTGAGTCATCATAAAAATTTAAAGCCCTCCCTCCAACGCCCAAGGTTTCAAACAAACAGGAAAATACGAAAAGGAAGCTAAAAATACCCCAAGCGGGATATACAAGACAAAAGGATGAATTCCAACCAGCATCTTCAATAACAAAGGGCAGATACTTTTAAACATGAATATTTAGCAAAAGACGATTCTTCTGATGTAAATAAATATGAGGGAGCCTTTCAATGCATGTTTTGTTCATTATCAATCAGTGGAGCTGTGGAAGGTGATGCAGAACTCAGTTGTACAAACAGTATTTGAAGAAAGAATACTGAAAGTGTACTAATACCTTGTGAGATCATCAGAAAACCAACAATAACACCCACATAAAAGCTGTGGCCATTATCTGAACTGGCGATAGTTTACAGTTTATCTGGCTGCTATTAGCATCATCATTGGTAGATTGTGATGGTGCTAATCTGGGGCAGTCCAGACCTTGTTTAGTACCTGTGCACATACTGGCAAAAAGACCAGGTGGGTACTTCCCGCGGAGATTGATGTAGCTGAACATGGTGGCGGAGCACTCATATGACAAATCATTCAAAAGATCAGAAAAGGGCAAGCAAACTGTACAAAAGCATCACAGCATTGTTTGGCTGGGAATTGCGGTCCTTTGCATTGGCTAGTGATGACTGTGTAGTTCTGCAACTCAAAGCTAACAGGACAAGCTGCATAGAGTATTGATGCAAACAATGCTTCAGCAATTCTTAAGGGGATTTAAGCAAACTCAGATCATCTTCTAAGTCAGTTTATAAATTGAACAGTATATTACAAAACGCAATAACTCTATACATATAAATATAACCAATACACAAATTGCAGTTAAATATTTCGGGCAGCTCAAACGAACCGTGTTTGTTATTCCACCAGTACTCATGTTAATAGCTTGTTCCCTGAAGATGCTTATCTTTATTCTTAATTCCCTTGTCCAAAGATAATTCTGGATTGTCTTCTCTCCAACCCAACCACCACAGATATCTTTTAAGAGAAAGTAAGCTAAAACAATTGTCTTCTCTATCATGACATAACCATAGTCATTCTTAGATGTTTGGACAATATTTAATTGAAGTTGAAAAAAGAGAGTATTTCAAGTTGAAGTTGGAACGAAAGAGAGTTATGTTTAGCACTTTCATCAGAACATCCTGTACCACAATTCAAATCATATCTTATAAACAAGTTACATAACTAACTTCAACCCAGATGTCATGCAGTCCTAGATGATATTTCAACCGCATAGAGATGCAACTACAATGCAATATTATCAAATGAACAGCACTTGCTCCATTTACAATGATCTGATAATGGTCATACATTTCCACGTTCAGCATCTTTGAGAATAATTTAACCAGAAAAGCAGATGGAAAAGAAAAGAAAAGTTGAACTCGACAGTCCATGGAACTGAGCTCCACCAAAGCAAATTTTGTGAATTAGAAGTAAAACAAAAGCCTATGAGCGCAATTCACCATTGCCTGAAATCATCATATCCGTATATTCTTGAGTTAAAAAGACCTCATTCCGCAATCAAACGAGATGGGGAGTTATAAAGAAATCAAAGCATTTGAAGATCGTCACTTGACTGTTCATAGCCATTCTTAAAATTAATGAAGACATCAGGATTTGCTTACAGATTTTGATATGCACGTGTAGGAAAGAAAGAGTTCTATCAAAAAATGCATTTGGTTCTTCGCAGACACTTAAAATGCGAGAATGCAATCAAGACTGGAGCACATGATAACTGCTTATAGAACTTGAAAAGAAAAAATCTAAAAGAACATTACGTGGAACCATCACATTGTCACTCTTACTCCAAAAAAAAAGCAGAAGAGGTTATGCACTTGAAGCCAAAAGACATTAACACCTTAACCAGAACAAGACACTACTCAAATTAGTGCCTGCTCCGGGGGAAATGAGTAAACTCGACATTATGTGGAAAAGATTCATATATTGTTACATTTAACATTCATGAAGTGCCAACAAAGTTTGCCCTAGCCGTTCCAAGTGTTCCTTTTTTGGGAAAAGTTTTTTTTTTTCCCTGCAGTAGTAGAAGGCATCCGAGATTGTTAAAACAAAAAGAATTTAAGTTACATGCACTGATTGACAATGTAATGTATTTCTTACACCATCAGTGCAATTTAACCTCTTATAGTTAAGATATCAATCGATGCTATCAAATAGAGTTATCGATATCTGTAATTACCTTTTAATTGACATAATTGTACAGATATATTTTGCAAGATTAATGCATAGTACTTAAACAAATTTTGATCAAGAGAACCCAGAGAGCACAAGACAGCAAATCGAGATACATCATTAAGCATTCTCCCACCTTCAATTTCAAAGGGGAAAAACCCTTTCCTTTCCCCAAACAAAAATGAAATTTTGACATAGAGGCCCCAAGAAAACGAGATCAGAAGAGAATAAAACTGAAAAATGACATACTCCCTCCGTTTCAATTTATTTGAACGTATTTCCTTTTTAGTCCGTGCCAAAAAGAATGACCGCTTCCCTATTTGGAAATAATTTACCTTTATGTAATGATTTATAACCACACAAAATATATACATCATTTTACACCACAAGTTTAAAAGTTTTATGTCTTTTCTTAAACTACTTCGTGCCCAATCAAATGGGTTCACATAAATTAAAACCGAGGGAGTATAAAGTGTAACCCAAGAGCAATTTATCGAAGTTCAATGAAATGATGTTTTCTCCTACCAAAATTTAGAGCATAGACGATGACCTCATAACTACGATCAACTAAATCGTGAAAAACATAAAATAATTAAATCAGGAAAAGAAGCTTGAAGATTACCTTTTCTAACCTGAAGGAGATTTCTCCCGGTTGAAACTCTATGAACCAAAATTCCATCTGTGGCACGAAAATCTATAATATGGCAATTAACTTTGATTGCACTGAAAACCAAAAAAAAAAAAAAAAAAAACTCTAATAGTAAAAGAAAAAGGAGCAAACCGGAGATAGAAGTTGAAGACGAAACGGCAGGCAAAAGGGAGCAAGAGAGAAGTAGAATAAAACAAGAGCAACAGTGTGTCCAGTCCATTGTTTTAAGAGGAGGGTTTCTTCTTATCTATTCAAATTTAAAATGTGACAAAAAAAAGATACTAGGAGCGATGCTGTCTTCACTGATAGTTCACAGATAGAACTGATTCTCTTTTCTTTCTTTTTTTTGATTTCTATTAATGGAGGTAAAAGTTAAAACTGAATGCTCATCTCATTAATAACTCTCATTACTAAATGCTCTTACGTTCTTTCCACCTAATGCAACACCAACGTCTGCTTCCGTGATAGAGTAGTTACTTGTGCCTCAATTTCTTTTTTGGTTTCTTCTTAAATTTTGTATTCACTCCTGTTACCTATTGTAAATATAAAATTATGTCATTGAGATAAAATAAAATTATTTAAGTTAAATTATTTTTAAGTATAACAGGAATTATACTCTTTAAAATATACTCCTCCGGTCCACAATAAGTACTTTTTTGACTGTTTTCACACATGTTAAGAAATTCACATTTTAATATTAATTAACAATGAAATTGACTATATTAACATTTACTATCTCTTCACATAAATACTTCTAACACATACTCTAACACTATTTACTCCAAAGGCAATGTAAAAAAAAAAAAAAATAATTCATTCTTGAAATCTGGAAAAATCAGATATTTTGGGACCACAAAAAAAGACCAAAAAATCACTTATTGTGGACCGGAGGGAGTACCAAAAAGAGACCATGAACCCGTTTGGATTGTCTTGTTTTAAGTGTTTTTAAGCCAAAATAGCTTTTAAGTCATTTTGTTGCGTGTTGGATAAAGTAAAAAAAGAAGTGCTTTTAAGTACTTGTTTTAAAGCTAAATTGACAACAAAATAAAAACAAAAAAACCAAAAGATAGAATTCCTAACTTATGATTTATGCTTAAAAGTTATTTAAAATAAATTTATCCAAACGAGCTCAATGTCACATAAACTAGAACTTAGAAGTATTAGTTAAAAATTGCTAAATAAATTGAAATAAACTGAACGGACATATTTTGGATAAGCACATTAGAGTCGCTACAACTAAATAAAGATAAATTAATATTACTTTCTCTATTTCAATTTATGTGGTCATAATTTGATTCAATGTAGAGTTTTAAAAAAGAAAAAAAAAATTAAAACTTAAAATCTTAAATATGACGTGAGACTTTTGAATATAAAGCATGTAGCTAAATGTAAAATAAAAATTTTAAAATTAAATTATTTATAGATCTGAAAAAGTATTATGTGTTAGAACATTAAAAAAGAAAATACAATACTAGTACTAGTAGCTAGAGTCCGGAACCAAAATAATGCATTTTTGGACTCAAGGCGCAAAAATAGGTGAAAAAAAAGTTAGTGACCAAAATACATATAGCGCCCTTTAAAAGGGCACTATATTTGAATATGAAAAGACGGTCAGGTATAGCGCCGTTTATTAAGGCGCTATACATATTCTGTGGGCCCACCAATAATTATTTTGCGCTTAACTGACATAATAATAATTCAAATGGGTATAGCGCATTTATTTAAGGCGATATACCCCAAAAAATTCGACCCCCAGGATTTGGAATTGCCTTATTTAAAGACGTTAAGGATTTTGTAAAAATCCATTGAGAAAAATTCTCAAGTCTTGTTAAATTTTTCTTCGTTAAGTTGTTTTGCATTTTGTCATAATGTCTGAAGAGCGAAGAATTAGGGTTTTATTATATTGGGGGGGGGGAGGTGAGGTTGTGGTGGCGCATAACTCAGTAAGCTATAGTTTATCTCCATAGTATCATGTTAAGTTGCCACTTACAATGGAGTATGATAGATTGGTATCGTTGTTATGTAAAACAATGAGTGTGAGCAAACGTTCAGTGAACCTTAAAGTAACTGGAAGATATCCATATTCTGTCACTCCGTAAGGGGTTTCTTGTTATGCTGAGTTTAACATCGAGGATGATGAAACTCTGAGTGATTTTTTGAAGACTCCGGATAAATACCAGAAATTTCTTTTGATAAAAATATTGAAAATGTACGTCAAGGCTGAAGACGTTCGCAATAATGAGGTTGCGCAAAGCAGGGATATCCCTCAGTCTCCGTCCGGTCAAGTAGAGGGGTGGGCGGAATCAGGTCATGTCGCTGGTCCCAAGTATCGATCTCTGCCTCTAGCCTTGTCATATATGTCTGGTCCACCCTGGAACGATCATCCCGCTAGTAATGTGTGATATGCCAGGTGGGGGGTGGGGGTACAAGCTGCGGGCGGCCAAACTGGCGATGTACTCGCTCGGTGGCATGATGCTCCACAATAGCAAGGAACATCAACGGGACGGAAGAGCTCCACATAATTCGGCCAACCAAGCAATAATCGGGCAATCCAACTATTAGCTCGTTGTTGTATGGCCTCCAAATGAACTATTAAGTAACAACAGAAAACGTTAGTATACTCAACACATATGAAGCCAGGCCAAGTAAACTTAGGTATACATTTACCTGTGCGCTCTCCAGCAAATCCAACAAATCCCTGCATAAAGGGAGATTATGTCGAGCCTCGTACTCTCGTCCATATCTCTGCCTATCAACCCACCTCCTAGCTAGAGGGAGAAACGGAGGTGGTGCACCCGGAGCTAATGGTGGTAGAGATGGCTGCAAATGCAGGAACCGCTCCCAGGCTCAAACCTAACACACAAAGTGGACGTAAAATTTAAGGTATATTTTTATTGGGTATGTTATAATGAATAGAGTATTCGAATATGTTTTCACCTGTAGCATCGACAAAAATCCAGCAACGTCACGCTGGGTGCCCATGCTCGCCTGGCACATCTGCCTGTACAAGTAGCCGAGAACAACAACACTTCAGCTGTACTGGGGTAAATCATCTAGCCGCTCAAGATGATGAAGAAATCTCAAGCTGGCTAGGTTTCCCGAAGTGTTCGGGAACAAAACCCCTCCAAACATAAGGAGTAGCAGCAACCTCGTATACCGGTGAATATGAAGCTTCAGTGTATCGTCTGTGATGTCAGAGTGCAATGCCACCAAATGCTGTCGGACAATCGTCAACTGCAGACGACTAGCCCCAAACAGTGCAGTCTCATCTGGTGACTGGAAACCGGTGAGCTGCTGCAACATCTCCTTGTAGTGCAAACCCGTATACTCTCTGATGGCATTTGACAAAGCAACAAGGTGTCCATCAACGGGCAAACCATACAGGACCTCCACGTCCTGAAGCGTGATAGTGGCCTCGCCAATGGGCAAATGGAATGTGTGCGTCTCCGGTCGCCACCACTCTATCAAGGCCGTAATCAACGATCAATCCAACTGTAGCCGGCCGATCTCCACAATCCTATAAAAGCCCGTATCCTGGAGGCGTCTGACTATACGGGGATGGAGAGGGTGGTCCGTGAGAAAGCCTCACATATCGTCTACTCTCCTGGCCCGGAACGTTTGGGCCAGTAACTGTCCCTCCCATATGTGCGACGACCTATGATCGCCCTGTAACAACAGTAGCTCCAGATTGGCAGGTCTGGGATGCAAAGGCGGAACCTACATGTCGTCTACTGTAAATTAAACAATATTAATTACATTATTTTACTTTAATATGTTAGTTTTGTTATTTTACATGTTAGTTTTATTTTTTTATATGTTTGTTTGTATTCACATATGGGTTCCGGGCTCGATATTTGAGGTCTAGTAGCACCAAGATATCCTGAATTCTTATGTTCATGATGAGAAAATTTTCTCGATTTATCACTTAACATGTCTGTTATTTTATATGTTAGTTTATTATTTATATGTTAGTTTTATATTGTATATGTTAGTTTTATTAATTTATATGTTAGTTTTATTATAATATAGTTTTGTTTATGACTCACTTATTTTTGACTATAATAAAATTAAATAATTAATTTTTATAATTATACACGATTTAATTATTAAATATTCACATATGAGTTCCGGGCTCGATATTTGAGGCCCAGTAGAACCAATGTATCCGGAAAATATTGTTGTTTTTTCATGTTATTTTCTTACGATCGCTGACTAGAATTGGACAAAGTTTGTGTTTGAATTATCAGCTATTTTGACGTATTTTTGGGTATAATAGATACTTAAATGATTAATTTCAATAACTACAAGGATATTACGCTAAAGAGCACTGCATTTTACTACGCTAAAAGAGCACTACATTACAAATACAAGCACTACATTAGGCCACAAGATATCACTAGAGGGAACTAAAGTAACAATTTATCTATTTTACTAGTCTTTAAGCAAATAAATAATCTAAATCGGATAAAAATAGCAAATAAATTTAATCACAAAACATTCACGAAAATAGATATACCACAATAAAAAGTAACTAATTAAGTTTTTTTTAATAACTAATAATAATTTCTCTATTTTTACTATTTTTTTAGCACACTAATATCATAGTCCGGATAAAAATAATAAATTAGTTAAATCGCAAAACAATCACAAAACAACATAAAACACATTAAAAATAACTAATATGCATTTTTTATACGAGTTTTAACAAAAATTAAGTCGGAATACCTCGATTTAAGATTTTTGGAAAGTTGAAGATTCAGTGATTTAGAGCCGAAACGAGCAACCCACCACGAGAGAACGCCTTAGCTAGGATGTGAGATCTAGAATCTTTACTTTTTGCGTGACATGTGGGGTCTACTCGAGATTTTTTGGTCGTTAATGGGGGGGGGGGGGGGGCGTTGTTCGTTAGTTTTTTTAAGAGGATGGGGGGAAGAGTTCTGTTTGGTGGGGAAAGGGATGACGCCTTAATAAACGGCGCTATAACTGACCGTCTTTTCATATTCAAATATAACGCCCCTTTAAAGGACGCTATATGTATTTTGGTCATTAACTTTATTTTCTACCTATTTTTGTGTCTTAGTCCAAAAATATATTATTTTGGTTCCGGATCCCTAGTAGCTACGAGTACAAAACAGAGATAAAGACAGAGAAAAGGACGGAGGTGCTCCAGCGACCTCTGGTCTACGCGGAAATACGGTTGCCTCCAGACCGCGTCATGTACAGTTTTCTCCGTCCCTAACAGTTTAATTTTTTCCAATTCTAGATTTTCTTTAGGAAAAACCTCTTTTTTCTACTAACGCATATAGTACGAAATTATTTTAACAGATCCATCATACTTGTTTTATAATTTTCCTAGTGGCATATATTTTGGTTAGATATTTTTTATATCAATAATATAATAATACTAATAAAAGAGATGTAGCTTCTTTGCTTAACTTTAATTTTTTACTTTCAAGGAAATTTCACTTTATACTCTTTTCTTAACTAAAATTTCACGTGTTCTGATTGTGCTTTTTACAGCGTGAGTTGGCTTCTATTTTCATTTCTTCTTATTAAAAAGATCAGATTTACAAGCACACGCACGAGTGGCAAACTAGCGGTCGGATATGATTCGGGTCGAAAATAGGTAATAAAAAACGGATAAATTATCCGATCCGACCTATATTTAATACAGATAAAAAATGAATTAACCGGTGGATAATATCCATATTATCCATGATTTCTTGCATATGATCACTTTTGGGAGAATTCTCAGTCTCCCTAACTTGAGGAACCCCGAATTTGAGGCTTTTCAAATGTAAAAGTTAGACCCATTGGTTATCCATTTTCTAAATGAATAATATGGTTCTTATCCATATTTGACTCGTTTTTAAAAAGTTCATTATCCAATCTATTTTTTAGTTAGAAAAAAATGGATGGTTAACTATTTTTTTTTTAACCATTTTGCAACTACTGTATTGTAGGTAACAACAAATTCAATTTTTGTACTTGACAAAGTGACGATTGATTGTTTCTTGGAAGACCACGAAAAGCCCATGTCTGTAGCATAGAAACATAACCTAAAGTGCTTCTTCTGTCATTTTGATCTCATGCAGTCACTATCAGTAAAGCTAATCAAACCTGGCTTCTCACCTATTTTATAGACTAATCTAACAACCTGAGTCCCTTGCAAGTAATACAAGATTCTTTTGGCAACAAGCATGTGCTTTCCAGTTGGGCTCTTCGTGTATCTTCTTACGAGATTCACTGCATATATGGTCTTGTAGAAGTTAGATATATCAAACTTCCTATAATTTGCTTGTAAAGTGTGCAGACGCGAATTCAAGATTCGAAGGTTGCGGGTGCCACCATATTATGCATACAGTATACAGTAGCTACAAAGACAAATTAGAAATAATGGGTCGATTCGGTTAGTTTTTGGTTAATTTGAATAGGCCTTTCATTCACAAAGCAAATAAATTCGATTTTAGTTCAAATTTTTAACGCTTAATTTAAACACATTCTAAATAAAAATGCAAAAGAAAAATAACATTTCATGAAAGAGCGCTTCCAATATAAATATTTGCTTAAAGGGTACCTTAACTATACTATATTCTTTGTTTGACTAGATTAATTTACTTGTATTGTTTTTTATTTATTTTTCCATCTTAATTGTTGAGTTATATGGCAATTATTTTCAAAGAAAAACCTTCAACATTCAACCTATGATATTCAACTCAAAACGACTATCAATCAAGCCATTTAATTTTTTTTCAAAAACCAATAGAAGATATTGCTCAAATTATATTCCAATATATAAATTAATATCGTTTCATTAAAAATAAAAAAAATTATATTCTAATTAAAATTAATTAAAATTACTATAGAAAATAATTGTTTATAAAGTAAGGTATAATGATAGAAACAAAATGAGGACTGAAAGTTAAAAAAATGAAGAAGAGAGACTTAACAAGTAATAAAAGGAGGGAAATAACCGAAAAAGAAGGAAAAGATATGAGGCCCTAGGGTTCAACTAAAAATAAAAGAAATCTTAATAAGTAGAAAAAAAGAAAAAAACCAAAGGAGCTGCTCCAACAGGGAATCGAACTTGCATTCTTGAGGCCAAGAAAAGACTTCAAAGGGAAGGCTAAACTAATGGCACACACTTCCACTTTGTGACTTTTGGGTGCCATTCTATCCATTTATATGCTTTTTCACAGAAATATTATGTACATGATAGAAATTTTAACGAAGCGAGCGGGTGCCGTGGTACCCCTAACTTGCAACGTAGATCCGCCCCTGAAAGTGTGTTGTCCGCCTTCTTGCCTTCATGATCTTTTTGCATCTTAAACCAAACTCTTATCCAACACCTATTCCAAATTTCTTGCACATACCTTTGTTGAGAAATAAATATTCCATTTACAAGATTGCATCACCTCTAAGCCAAGAAAGTATGTGTCATGCCAAGTTCAGACATCTCAAACTCATCCATCATGAATTTCTTAAATTCTTTACACACAACATCATAATTTTCAGTAAAGATGAGATCATCAACATACAAAACAGACAATAAGTATTTTTCCTTATCACCAATTTTAGCAAAAAGTGTGCGCTCAAATGGGCACTTTTGGAAAACTACTTTTAAAAAATAAGCATCAATACGACTATACCAAGCTCAAGGAGCTTGTTTTAGTCCATAAAGAGCTTTCTTTAACTTGTACACCTTATGCACATTTTCAATCTATACATAACCAGGAGATTGTTCTACAAATACCTGTTTGTCCAAGTATCCATGCAAAAATGCCGATTTGATGTCTAGTTGGAAAATAGACCAAGGATTTAGTACTGCAAATACAACATGTCTTGAAATTGGAGCAAACACTTCTATGTAGTCAATTTCATATTCTTGCTTGTATCGCTTAGTCAACACTCTCAAAAGTTGTAAGGTTAAAATCTGCAAACAATGCAATATGACTAATTGTCTCATCATTGATATTAATTCCGGTTACCTCATAGTCCATCATCCATGCAGGCCTTTTGCAAGCTCGATGAAGAGTCTAAGCTACTGCATCAGTTTCTTCTAAAGCTCTTGGTAAAGTTTCATCATTTTTGGTAGAATTTCGGCAACCGTGTGAGTAGAATTCTCTAAAGTTTCAAGCATTCTGGCTGCTTCTTCGACATATAGTAAATAGCAAAATGTACATATTATTTGGTATACTATCGTATCATATCTCATGTGATTTGTGGGAGATTATATGGTTTTTGAAGAAAATTATGCTAATTACGTATTTCTTATGTTTATGAGTAAGTTTGAAAGAAACTGAAGCAAAAGAAGATGACTTGACGAGAAATACAGGGTGACAAAATCAAGAAGAGAAAAGCTATGAACTCGTCTAAGGGTCACGCGAGCCTTTATATGATGCCCAATTTTTTCCAGCCGAATTGGTATTGGACTAAAATATCTCCTACACCTATAAATACACACGATTTTACAGAACTTTTTGACCTAGAGATAATACTTAGGGAACTCAAGGATATGAGAGATGGATTTGGCCACGAGTTTTAGAGCCCGTTTGGATTGGCTTATTTTAAGTGCTTTTAAGTCAAAATAACTTTTAAGCCATTTTGTAGTGTTTGGATAGAGTAAAAAAGTGCTTTTAAGCATTTGTTTTTAAGCTAAAATGACAAAAACAAGCCAAAAGCCAAAAGTTAGAATTCCTAACTTATGGCTTAAAAGCTATTTTGGCTTAAAAGTCACTTAAAATAAGCCCATCCAAACGGACTTTTACTCCTTTTCATCCTATTTTCTCTTGTTAGTTATGAATTTTACTATTGCACTTGTTCAGTTTAGTGCTTATTACTTGATTGGGGTGGAACCTTGCAACATAAGAGTTGACTCTTCCTTTCTTTTCTTTCTCGGTCGTCTGTCTTAATAAGTGCCTTCTTGCATCCATACACTCGAAATGCTTACTTGCTTTTAGCCTCTACTAGTGGCTCGGCTTGGTCTCGCTCCCTTCTCTAAGTGGGATCTAGCCTTTGGACTTAGTTCAGAGTACTCGGGCTGAAAAGATAGATTATCCCCTGAAATAATTATATTTTGATTTCTTTATAGGAGAGGACAAATCTCTTTTTTTCGAGTTTTTTCATCAATTAGTCAAGCAAAACTAACCGAATCTGGTTAGCACCCATATTTAAGAATAAAAGAGAAAGTCTTTCGGGTTAGTGAGGAACATGATAGTGAAACACAAAAACGCCGGGGCGCAGGCTTCCAAAGTTTCACTTCTTCTACTCTAAACTACTGTGTGCTATTTCACGCCCTAGGTCTTATTCCTTTCTTTCTCGATTCTAGTTTTATCCCTTCGATGAATTTCGGCTATGACCAATGCCCCACTAGCTAGAAATGCTGCAGAAAAAAAAGATTTGTTGCAATGTAGCTCCATATGAACCTTTTTGGCTAAGTCTTTTCTTTTTCCTGCTAGCACTTAAGGAGGATTTTCCATAGTTGGGTGTCCGCTTTAGTGTGATGGTTGGAATCCAGGAATCGTGGACTAGAGTCCGCTCTCACCTTAAAAGCTGGGAAGCTAAGGGAGGACTTGGAACGAAGCCCAATCGATTAGAATCAGTCAGTCGAACAAACAAGCAGCAAACCATAGGGTCCGCTGGAAAATACAGAGTAGGATTCATCAGTGTGGTGAATTAAGAATATTCATTGAATGAGTTGATGCTAAACCACTACTTTTCGGTGATTGAATTGTCTTGAGACAGTTTTGCATCTGACATTCGTTGGGCTTTTCTCTTTGGGCTTTTGTTTTTGCTTCTTCGAACGGGTGGAGAAAGATAAGAATGAACGAACTCGGTCTAGCACAAAAGGAGTATCAATAAGAAGATAGTTTGATTTTCTTGTTTGCAACTACTGTCCTTAACTCTTATTATCCTTGAAGCTAATAACAGATTCTTGCCTATCCCTTATTTGTCCATTAAGTCCGTTTTCCGCTAAAGGCAGCATGAAAAGCACCTAAATTGTAATACATAAGAGGAAGGATGATCGAGCTTGTCAGCAGACTTGCTTGACCTACTGAAATGCCCAGTATAGACTTCTGGCACATGTTCGGCTAGCTAAAGCGACCAAGCAAGTCAGAAATTCTTTTCGCACGTTCCACCACTTCTCCATTCATTTCCAATACTGATCGTGAAACACCATAGTTGGTTTTGGTCGTTGAAGCTTCGCCGTAGTGTAAGGAGAGGAGCTCCACCCTTACTTCAATTAAAGCTCCCCCCTTTTCTCTCTAAAGCTCCTCGCTCAACTATTTGTTTATATAGTGTGTGAAGTCTAACTAATGGAAAGTGCCTATGAATTAGTTCCAAGAAAGCGACGCCATGAATGAATGAAGAGGCTTGACTTTAGCATTGAGATTGCAATAAGACCTTCTCCCTCTTCGAAATAGGCTAATAAAAAGGGGGCACTTTTTTCATTCTACTTTTTTGAATTTTTTTGCTTTCTTGCCTTATTATATTATGGGAGTACAATATTTATGGATAGTATGTTGCATTTGTTAAAACATGTGCGGTTGGTTTACCTAACACATAGCTTCCCCAACGTAGTGCATGTATAAAGGTTTGGAACTCTTTTCTTACTTACTATTATGAGTAGCTAATCTCCTATTCCATTATTTTGATGGAATCAATTATTGTTGTAATGACCCGACCAGTCGTTTTGAATTCCAAAACTTCATTCCCTTATTTGATGCTTCTTATAGGTTGTTTTGATATTTATGACTTATAGGGATGCATGGTGTCACGACCCAATTCGCACTATAGGCCGTGATAGCACCCAATGTCACCGCTAGGCAAACCAACGGTGAACTATCTATTTAAGTGTTCATTTTAATATTGTTAAATTCATTGATTTTATTTAATAAAGAAATAAATAGTAGGTAACCGTAGTAATATAAAACATAATAAACATAAGAGTGAAGTGGTGAATTTAATAATCAAAAATCATGAATATCTACTAGAATTTTTCAAAATCCGATGTCACAAGTGCACGAGCAAACTAGTAGAATATACAAAATCTCCTATACTATTGTCTAGAGTGAGATAGACAGAAAAATAAATACAATAAGAAAGAGACTTTAGATGCTGCAGAACGGATCATTGGAAGCAACTCACCACTAAGTCTCCGGGTAGCGGGGGTACGCGCCTGACTGGCCACCAGATGCACCTGCCTCAGATCCTACATGATTAGTGCAAAAGTGTAGCGTGAGTAGATAAACAACATGTACCCAGTAAGTATCTAGTTTAACCTCGAAGAATTAGTGACGAGAGGTCGACATCAACACTTACTAGAGGTCAATAAATAAAGTATATGAATCATAAATAGGCATGAAATGCAACAATAACAGTGAAATAAGAAACAGTAAATAATGATTCTTAAACATAATATCAATTTTAGGTCTCCAACTATCACATGCCAAGTCTTTAACACATAAAAGCCACCAAGTAATTTTCAACTCTCAGATCAAGAAAGAATTATCAAGTATAATCGGACTCCGAGCAATATCACCCACAATTTATGTCAAGGTCATACGGGCCGATCCAGAATAGTGTGTACACTGCCTAGGGTCGACCGATGCGAATCATAGATGCATCAATATACTGCCGAGGCGTTCGGCCTGATTCACAGGAATAGAGAATACTCTACAAACTCCGATCAATGACTACTATGTAGGAATAATACTCAAAGAAGGCATAAATTCCGCCTAACAATCAAGTACTCTGCCAAAACTCAAAGTAATGAAGCTCAGTCTTTTACAATCCTTTATCCAATTTTGATTATAAATTCAGGTAATTAAGCTAACAAGTTGGGTGTAAATAATACAAGTAGTACATGGTAAAGTCCTAAGTCTACCTGGACATAAGCATGATTTTAGCTACGTACGAACTCTCGTCACATCGTGCGTATGTAGAACCCATAATTATTAGTAAATAATTAGTTAGAATACCTACGGGGATAATTCCCTCTTACAAGGTTAGGCAAGAGACTTACCTCATTTTCAAGTCTTCTTCCCGGTCCACAATTCACACTAATAGCCTCAAATCGATGTCGAGCACTCTAAAACTAGCCAAAGATTGTACAAACTAATCAATATATGCTCAAAAGTTTATAATTTAACTTTTAGAGTAATTACCCTACCCAATTTGAAAGATTCCTAAAATTTACCCCTGGGCCCACGTGCCCGGATTCCAGAAATTTTTGTAAATAAATGTTACCTATAACCTCACGAACACAAATATATAATTTATACTCAATTCCATAATAATTTTCGTAGTCTAATCCCATTTTTATCAAAACCTAGGGTTTTTAACAAAATCCTATAATTTTCACAATTTACATGTTAAATTTTACCCATAACAATGTATTATACTCACATTAAGTGTTAATTACTTATCTCAAAATGCTAGGGGAAAAATCCCTCTCCAAGTGCTCCAAAACCAGCTAACCCAAAGTGAAATAAGAGAAAATGTGCCTAATTCCCGATTTAAAACAAGTCTCTGTCTAGGTATTCCTCTTTTGCGATCGCGAAAATGCCCTCGCGATCGCAAAGGCAAAACTGCTCAGGCCCCTGAAATGCTTCTTCGCGATCGCGAAAAGAGCCACGCGAGTTCGATGCACTGAGCCGCCCCCTCATCGTGAACGCGACCCGCCCTTTGTGAACACGAAGGGCATCTAACTTGCCCAGCCCCCAGGCCTAGGCCTTCTACGAGAACGCGAACAATGGATCGCGAATGCAGAGGCCAGTGCCCTAAAGCTTCGCGATCGCGACCCTCGTATTGCGAAAACGTAGAACAAGAACCCCCAGCCCCCATTTCCTTCATCGCGAACGTGAGGGCATCTCTGCTTCATAGAGAAGGAAAGCAGAACCAGCAACTCAGAAGTTTTGGACTTAGCTTCACGCGATCCGAAACACACCCGAGCCACCCGGAACCCTATCCAACTGCACAAACAAGTCCATAAATATAATACGGACCTACGTAAACCCTCGGAACACGTAAAATAACATTGAAACTAATAATAGCACCCCAAAAGCAAATTAAATCAACTTATGAACTTCAAACTTTCCAACTAGCTTCGAACGCGTCGAATCTTACTTAGACAATTCGAAATGACACCAAATTTTACGTATAAGTCATAAATTACCATACGGACCTATTCCCTGACTTGGAATCCCAAAGGGACCTCGATAAAACCAAAGTATACTTCAAACCAAATCTAAAGAAGTTTAAAACCTTCCATGCACCAACTTTCAACATTAGGCGACGATACGCTCCCGGATCACCGAAAACTCGATCCAAACACACGCCCAAGTCCAAAATTATCATAAAAATCTATTAGAACCATAAAATACCAGTTCCAAGGTCGTTTACTCAAAATATTGACTCAAATCAAACTTGGCCATCTTAGGCCACTATTAATGAACCAAGTATTTCGATTTTAACCCGAACTCTTCCAAACCAACCATCCCCGCATATAAAATAGTAAAAGCATATAGATGAGTCTTAATTAGGGGAACGAGGATATAGAAAGCAAAACGATCGATGTGGTCATTATAGATGGTTTGTTTTCCGAGGGATTCGAGAGTGATTTGGAGCACTTAGTTCCTAACTAGAGGCTTAAGGTTGGAAGAGTTGACCAAAGTTAACATTATAGGTAAACAATCCTGGATTAATGATTTTAGGGTTTCAATAGATTCCACATATGATTTTGGACTTGTACGTATGTTTGATTCAGGCCTCGAATGGCCGAGGGTCGATTTGGCGTTTCTAGTCGAAAGTTAGAATTTTGAACTTAAGTAAATTTGAGATTTTTTTTTGAGACGCTATTCTTGATTTTGATGTTATTTTTAGTGTTTGAGCCTTTAGAAAAGTTTGTATAGAGCATGCAAACATATTCAGATGATTGGACGGGGTCCCGTGGGGCTCTGGTAAGTTTTAGGATAGTTTTGCAGTATTCCGGATTGAATTGGATTGCTGTCTTTCTGCTATCAGTGGTGTGAATTGCGATCATATGTTGTAGGTCGTGATCTCATAGAAGGATAGTGGGTAGGGTACATTTCTACTTCACGATTGCATAGAGAGGTTTGTGATCGTATAGCTTTGGTGGGAAGTGCATCGCGGTCGCGCAGGCAGGTGCGCGATCGCATACGTCTATCTGATGATGTATCATGATCACATGAGGGAGTTCAAAATCGTATAGAGGGCCAGGCAAGTGGTCTTCATGATAGTGTGAGGCATGTTGCGATCCTGATTAAGGATTTTTTTGCCAGGGGTATTTAACGTCCAGATTTCGGGATTTATCTTATTTTTTAATTTTTGAGACTTGGATAATGATAGGAGGAGATTTTGAAGAGGGTTTTCTATCAAATCTTGGGTAAGTAATTCTTAGTTGGATTTGATCATATATCTTAATTTTTTATGGATTTTTATACCAAGAAAATGAAATTAAAGAGTAAAATTAGGGGTTTTGCTACAACTTAAGAGAGTGAGTTTTGGGATTCTGAACACCAAATTGGACTCGAATTTGAAAACTAATTACATATTTGGAATTGTGGAGTTATGGGTCAATAGATTTTGATCTCGAACTCGCGCTTTAACCATGTGGGTCAGTGTTGACTTTTTAGATTTAATTAATGATTTAAGCTTTATTGTTTGAGATTGATTTTTATGACTTTATTTGACATAGTTAAGTATTGTTTGATTAGATTTGGATATCTGCAGGAGAATTTTAGAGGGAATGCAGTATTTGAGGGTTAAAGCTGTTTCAGAGTAAGGTAAGTCTCTTGTCTAGCCCATTTAAGAGAGAACTTTCTAAAAATTGGATATATGTGCTACATGCTACGTGATTTATGAGTGATGTATTGTAACGACCCAGCTGGTTATTTTGAGAATTTGCATTTCGTTCAGCTATTTGAAATCATGAGCAGCTTTAATGATGTATTATAACTTGTATGATTCGTTGGTTTTGGTTTTCAGGTGATTCGGGATTGATTCAGAAGAATGATTCTCAACTAGGAAGCTTTAAGTTGGAAGAGTTGACCAAGTTTGACTTTTGAGTATTTGATCTCGGATCAAAGTTTTGATGGTTCCGTTAGGTCCAGATGGTGATTTTGAACTTGGGCGTATGCCCGGATTTGCATTTGGATGTTTTTAGAAGGTTTTGGCACTATTTGGCGAAAGTTGGCAAATTGAAGGTTTGGAATGTTCATAAGTTTGTCCGGGAGTTCACATTGATGATACCAGGTTCAGATTATGGTTCATAGAATTTGAATAGCTTCACTATTTCATTTGGGACTTGTGTGCAAAATTTGAGGTCATTCCGGGTTGATTTGATATGGTTCGGCACGAGTTTTAGAAGGTGAAAGTTCAGAAGTTCCTAAAGTTTGATTTAAGATGTGATTCGTGATTTTGATATTTTTATGTGTGATTTGAGGCCTCAAGTAGGTCCGTGTTATAATTTAGAACTTGTTGGTATGTTCCGATGGAGTTTCGAGGGGCTCGGCTAAGTTTCCGACGTGGTTCAGATCATTTCGGATAGTTGTTGTATTGCTGATTGACGGTGTGTCTGCAGAGTATCACGATCACATAGCTAGGCTCACGATGGCGTAGAGGATTTCTGGAGCTAAATAATTTTGTTCTTCGCATTCGCGTCATCAAGAACGCGTTCACGTAGGTTTGTGTTGGTTAACGTTTGCGTTCGCGTATGAGGCATTGCGTTCGCATATAGCTGAGCTGGGAGCTGGGGACTTCTACATCGCGTTCACGTAAGCTACTTCACAATCACGTAGAGTAGGTGTCTGTGGTCATCGCGTTTGCGTGGATAGTATCGCGAACGCGTAGAGAATATTTGGTGGCAGTTGCATTTTTTCTTCGCGACCGCAAAGGAAATCCCGCTATCGCGATGGGTATTGTTGTTCAGTGATTATAAGTGCTCTATTTCGAAGGTTTCAGACATTTTATCATATTTTGAGCTATGGAGCTCAGATTTGGGCGATTTTGGAGGCAATTTTTACAACATGGATTTGGGGGGGGGGGGGAGGGGGTGTAAGTGTTTTCTTCTCGGTATTGATTTTATTCCGTGATTCCATCTTCGTTTTTGGCATTTGATTAATGTTTTCAAAAAAGAAATTGGGGATCTTTGTATACATTGAGTTTTGAACATCGATTCCGAGTCGTATTTGAGTGAAATTAGTATGGTTGGACTCATAATTGAATGGTTTGCCAGATTTTGTGAGTTTTGTTGGGTTCTGAGGTGCGGGATCGGGTTTGATTTTTTTGTTGACTTTGGGCTTTTGATTAAAGATTCAACTTTTATAGATTGTGTTTGTTTCCTTTGGCATTATTTGATGTTTTGAGTTACTTTTGGCTAGTTTTGAGCCATTCGGAGGTTGATACACGCGAGATAGCATTTCTAGAGTATTATTTGGCTTGCCAAGTATTGGATTTGGCTTGTTCGAGGTAAGTAATATATCTAAACTTGGACTTGAGGGTATATAACCCTAGGAACTATGTTATAATAGATGTATCGGGGTGACGCACATGGTAGGTGAATGTAAGGCCTCGTAAAGTTTTACCTAAAATTCGGATTTCGTGGTGCCGAGGTAGGCTAATGTATTTGAGGGTTGTAGAAAATATTCACAGCTCGCCGCAGTATAGACTTTTTGGGTTGAGCAGAGTGTTGGGGAGTTGAAGAAAAATAGTTGCAGAACATGGCATTTCTGCGGTCCATTATGCGACCGCAGAACTGATCTGTGGACCGCAGATCCGCCGCAGAGTGAAGTAGAGAAATGTGCCAATTTTGGAGGTAGTTTTGCGGTCAACTATGCGACTACATAATTGTTTCGCGGGCTGCACATCGATCGCAGAACCAGCATGAAGATTTTCTAAGGGAGATTCTGTGGTCCATTTTGCGGCCACACAATTGATATGCGGGCCGCGGACTGGACCATGTAAGGCCCCGATAAAATTTTCTAATAATTTAAGATTTTAAAGTGCGCCATCGGTATTTGAGGATAACGTATTCAAGTATTAAAGGATACCTATGGGATAGAGCCACATCATTTTGAAATAAAAATATATATTTAAGGTGTGTTGGAACATACTAAGGAGTTTTGTGAATGAAAAGAATTTATGTGGAACCAGTTGGATACATTAAGTGGAAAGGATATCTTAGTTCGCATAAGATCTGACTTCAAACGCATGCTTCTACCAAACTATAAAGACTTAGGAGGTGATCTACCTATAAAATTAAATCCCTTTGAGTCTAGTTTCCAACGCATCAAACCGTTTATCATTTGTATATTTTTACAGAAAGTTATGGCCATTTTACCGGACCTGTGCCATATGCACGCCCAGATGTGCGGCCGCGCATATAAGAGGGGTTCAGCCTTATGTGCGCGTCCAGATGCACGGTCACTTGCCCAGATGCACGGACACGCACGTAGGAACCCTATAAATACCCCCAAGACCGGGGAGAGTGAGTGGCTAAGTCATTTCGTTGAGCTAGGGCTTGCATATCAAGGGGAATGCGTCCTATACTTCCCTCCCATGAACCAAGGTAATGTTTTTGTAGTATTTTGAGTTGATTACTACTCCTAAACACTTATATTAACAAGAATTAATCTTGAAGATCCATAGATTTCCATTCAAATCCCCAAAATTGGTCAAGAACACTACAAGTGGGATTTTAAGAGTCTCACTACAAGAGGTATGTCTACCATCTCTAACTACTCTATGGTGATTAATTATGTATGAGATATGTGTTATGACTTATGGGATGGTAATTGGAAGCCATAAGTGCCTAACATATGTGTGTTGGTATTGTAGAGATTGTAAAATGAATTAATTGATAAGATTTATGGATTGTGAGTGAATTGTTAGGCATGCATGTGCTAACGGAAGTTGTGGATGGCCTAGAGATGATTGTGGGGTGAATCATTGGTGTGGAAGGTGAATTAATTCCATTGAAGGAGGTTGTATAAAGATATGAACATTAGATGTTTGATAAAAAGTCTAAATGACTTAAAGTATAGAAATCTTGCTAATATTGGTGCAATTGTGTTGCATTGTTGTAGATTGAAGTTGTTTAGTGTGGTGGAACGTCGTAGTATTATTAAGGGGCAAATTTCAGGTATGTTGGATAAACTACTCTCTTAGAATTGAATTCCATGATGTTTCCGCAAGTTTCAAGTATGATTGGCTCAAGTTCTTAATTCCCATGTTCCGAGTTATTCCTAATAAATTCGACTATTCCGAATGAACCTTGTGTAGAAAGATATATGTGTGTGTGTATATATATATGTTCAAAATGTGTCTCGGATGCTCTTATCACATTATGTTATCCTTCGGTAACGTGTTCAAAGTATGATATGTGTATTAAAATTTTATGACTTTGAGTCGTGTTTCAAATGAAAGTCCATTATGCTTAACTTGGAAAGAATACTCCATGCGTTCAAAACTCCTATTGCTCATATATATACTTAAGACCTTGATTTCAAATACTCATATTGTTGATAATCTATAAAGATGCTTGAAAGTCAAAGAAGTGAGTTGAAATTGTGTATTGCCCTTTTTGGGAAAAGTATTTCAAGAATAAATGGTGTGTTACTCGTCTATGATTTTAACTTGCGCTTCGATTGCCAATCATTTTACTCTATTTCTTGGAAAGAAATCTATTATGTTTAAAGTCTTCATTTCTAATGAACATAAAGTTGTGATTTCCGAAGTATTACATATGTTGATATTTATAATGACGATACATGAGAGGAAAGAAATGGAAGTATGGAATATGAAATACGGTCGTCGTGCCATGAATAAACAATCTTGTGAATGGCCAAAAGAGCCAAGGAAATATTATTGTTGTGCGTGGTTGAAAATACTAATGAAGGTTTATACAATGTGAAAGATGATGAGGTGAATGCATTTGTATTTATGTTACCTTTGTGTGCAAAAACAATTTTTTTTGGAGTATCATTAGCAAACCGAGGAAGGGTGGGTTATAAGGCCCACACCCGAAACTACACGTGCCGGTGTAGGGGTGGATTGTGATTATTCCCTTATTTGGGATGAGATTGATATTAGCTGTGAATTGGAAAGTCAACCCACACGGCATATGTGGGAAGGCGGCCTAGCCTATCGGGTGGAGATCGGACGCCATGTTGCGCACATGGTGGTACTACTCTTGGTAACACCTTTTTTTCGCATCACATGTCAAACCACATTGGCCGTGGGGAGATGACCTAGCCGATGGGGCGTGATCAGACTCCGTGCTAAAAATACGGTGGTATATCGGTGCTCATGATCTCCCAACCAAAAATATATATTATTTTCGTATTTTGAAAATTGTTATGTTTTAACTTGGCATTTGGATATCATTGATTGTTACTTGTTGCTTCCATGGTGTTTCCCCTTCTGATATTGGTGTTATATTTCGAAAGAGGACATTTAGCTTTACATACTAGTACTATGTATGTATTGGTGTTATATTTCGAAAGAGGACATTTAGCTTTACATACTAGTACTATGTATGTATTGGTGTTATACTTCCATGGTGTTTCCCCTTCTGATATTGGTGTTATATTTCGAAAGAGGACATTTAGCTTCAATGGATGTAGGTAGTTCATCAGCGGGCGGTCTTGATCCTCATTAGCAGTTACTCTCTACTCAGTAGGTTTTGGTGAGCCCTACTTTGTTCTGGGCTTTATGTCATTTGACGTTGTATTTTGTGCTTTGAGGTATAGCCAGGGCCTTGTCGCCGGTACTTCCATTCTACTCTTTTGTTGTACTTAGAGGCTCTGTAGACATAATGTGGGTGGTGCTTTATGTTGGGAATTGAACTAGAAGTGTTGGTATTTTGGCAAACATATTTTTCATCATATTTATAAACTTGTAATATTTTAGAAATCGTAAATGAATCTCCTTTGAGTAATGGAAAAAAATATGGAACACTTGACTCTTCTCTTGTCTATCACTTGTACTGATTCTTATGTTATTAATGGGCTAGGTTGGGTAGAAGGTATCTCTTAGGCTTGCTTAACCGGGGTATCTCAGTTGAGCGCCGGTCGTGCTCCCCGAGGTCGGGGCGTGACAAACTAGACTAGCCCAATTTTTGGGACCATTTCTGCGGTCCATTTTTTGGGCCGCAGACCTGATCTACAGTACACTCTGTGACCGCAGAGTTGAGTTCTGAGGGACCATTTTCTAGCTTTAAAACCCGACCCCAATTTTATAGAACAACCTTAGAGGTCATTTTAGAAGGTTCATACTGATATTTTAGAGAGAAGAAAGTGGTCTAGAGTGAGAAGAAGAATTTTTAAGCTATTTGTTCATCAATCTTTGCTCAAGTCTGGAAGAATTCACAAGGATAACTCACAAAGCCTTCATCGATGAGGTAATATTCTAGCCCTAGTCGTCAATTTCGAAATTTGGGTTGGGAATAGGTAGTGGGAAGAAGGTTTTGAGAATAAGAGTTATTATTTATGCATGCATGTACTAATAAAGGTGGTAGGAAGGCTGTGGAGTATTTGTGGGTGGCCTATTAAAGTGGGGATTGATTGTGGGGTAAAGGAATCCACCATAGGAGGACCTTGAAACCTTAATGCACACCTAGTGCTTGATAAAATGCTCAAATGATCTGGAACCCCGAGTATCTTCCTAATTATGGTTCAAATTTGTCATGTTTCTAATAGATTGAAGTCGCTAGGATTTTCAGAACATTGTAGTAATTTAAGGAAGCTCAAGCAAGGTATATTGGCTAAGCTCCTCTTGTAGAATCGATTTTCATGATGTCCTCATAAGTTGCGATTATATTTGGCTCAATTTCTTATGTCTCATGTTCCGAGTCCTTCCTAATAGAGTTGATTGTCGTAAAATAAGTATTGTGTAGAAAGATGTATGTACCTAAACTGTGTTTCAAATGTTCCTATCATATCATGAGTCCTTCCGAGAATGTAATCTAGTATGATCAATGTATCAAAGGTGTTGCAATTTAAAAACCATGTTTCAATTGCAAGCTAGTATGCCTAATCGTGGTAGAGAAACTCAATATGCTTAAGACTCTTGGTTGCTCATATGTGTACTTAGGGTCTTGATTTGAAATTCTCTTATTGATGATAATCCTTGGTAACACCTGAAAGTTATAGGGGTGAGTATGAAATATGAAATACGGCCGACGTGCCGAGAATGATATGAGTGAAAGATTATGAAATGAGTTGTAAATCCTTTGAATAATAAATGCTTTGGGAGTATCATTTAGTCATCGAGGAAGGGTAGGTCTAAATAACCTAACCCCGAACTACACGCGTAGGTGTAGGAGTGATTGAGGGGTAAATCCCCCTGTTGATGTGACGAGATTGTTTCCCCTTATATGGGATGAGATTGATGTGTTGAGATATTTCCCCTTAAATGGGATGAGATTATTGCTAGTAGGATGTGATGTGATGTCGACCCACATGGAATTGTGGTGAGAGGGCTTAGCAGATCGAGGTGAGATTGTACGACATGCCGCGCATATAGTGGTGTTGTGATTGGATGTCTTGGGGTGAGATGGCTTAGCCGATCGGGCTAAGATCGTACTTCGTGCTAAAAGCATGGTGGTATATCGATACTAAAGATCACCCAATTTAAAAATATTGAAACTTACTTGAAATTTACTTTTCTCCTAACTTAACACCTTGATACCGTTTGAGGCTCTTATTGATTTCATGTTTCCTTCTCCTTTTACTGTTACTCGTTCTATTGAGAGGGTGTTTAGTTTTACATTCTAGTACTATTCCATATATACTAACATCCCCTTTGCCGGGGGCATTGCATCTTTAATGGATGCAGGTGGTTCCACAGCAGGCGATATTGATTAGCGATAGTAGCACACCCTCTCCTCAGCTGACTTTGTGAGCCCCATTTTATTTCGGGGTCTTGTATCTCTTGTCCTATTTGTATATTGTTTTGAGGTATAGCCGGAGCCTTGTTACCGCACCATCATGTTACACTTTTGTATCTATTAGAGGCCCCGTAGACATAGTGTGGGTGATACCTTTATTTTGGGAAGTCAAATTAGAAATGTTGTGTTTGTATCATATGTTTCCACTTCTAAACTATGAATGTGTAATGTAATATTTTAGGGAATCTTGAATGAAGTTCTATCGATAATGAAATTTGGATTGTTCATGTAACCTTCTCATTGTCTAATTAATGAAATATACCTTCTCTTTATTCATGGGTGAGTATGTGTAGAAGGAATTATACAGGCTTGCTTGGCCGGGTTATCTCGGTTGAGCGCCGGTCACGCTCCCCGAGGTCGGGGCATGACAGTGACGAGCGTGTGGGCGTGCACCAGAAAATCATGATTCAATTTGACTATTAGACTATGACCGGACTTGTTTTGATGTTATATCTTGTTGAATAGTTGAGTTGTGATTCATGTTAGAAAGCATGTTTAGGTTATGTGCTTATTCGGTTGAGACCTAATAAGGTTATTTCTATTATTTTGAGATATCTGCTCTAGCTGTAATTATATACTCAGTTATGATTCTTCATTTGCATATTATATCTCAGTCTTTGTTCATCATTCATTGTTACATCACATGTTATCATTGTTTGGGCTGAGTGTTACGAGATTGTGAGCCCTTGAGACTTGAGAGATTGATGACTGAGGTGGGCTTGAGGGCCGTGTTGTGAGTGTTATTGTGGATCGTGCTGCACGCTGCAGCATGCCATGTTGGCCTTATAGGTTTTTGGTTAGCGCTTGAGAAGGATCCGCCCTTCCGAAGTCAGATATACTAGAAGTGAGCACAAGCACAGTGATATCAATACACGTGCTTTGGTGAGAGGTTTATGAGCAAGGCACCCGTACAGTGCCGAGTGATTGTGTGTGTGTGATGAAATGGGCAAATGAGGCAGAAAACTTGAGTATTTTGAGGGTGAGAGTACATGGGAATATCACCGTGAAATCATTCATTTGTCATGCATACTTAGCATGTAGGCATAGAGATGCATATTTCCTCATACTATACGATATTTTGACATTCATGATTTGATATGTACATTTGACATGTAGGCATTGAGATGTATATTCCTCGTGCTAGATGACATATGATAATTGATGACATGACATGAATATTGACATGTAGGCATAGAGATATACTTTCCTCATGCTATCTAATAATGAAATATCTTATATGTTGTTGAAAGTTTAGGAAAGATCATAGTTTTCTGATATACTCATATTTTGATGATTCCGGTGAAAGATTTGGGTTTTACTGTTATACCTGAAAAGCATGTCTATTTTTCCTTAACTGCGAACGAGCTGAGCATAATATCTTTTGAGTTATTACTTATACTGCTTTCATTATATTGTTACGAGTTATTTTTGGTTATTGGTGTTTGACACTGACCTTCTTCCGAGCTCGTTACTGCTTTCAACTCAAGGTTAGGTTTGTTACTTATTTAGTACATATGGTCAGTTGTACTCATACTACACTTCTGCACCTTGCGTGTAGATTTTGGAGTTGTTGTTGTTGTGTATGGCAGGAGCTGGCATTAAAGATGTACATGCGTTCCGATTATGGCTGCCTTTTGTTCTTGGTAGCTTTAGATTTATAAATCTATTTATGTATATTTCGAATAAATGATGTATTTATTTCGTACTAGCTTTGCAAATTCTAAACTATAGAAGCTCATGAATTGTATCACTAATCCTTGGGATTTTGTACAGAAAGTTCAATTTTTTTATTTAATGATTCTTGTTATCCTATTTGAGTTGTGTTGTCTATCATTTGGATTATCTCCCGGGTTGGGTTAGGTGCCATTACTACTAGCTGCGTTTTGGGTTGTGACACACATATATGTGAGCTGACGAGCGTATATACGTACATTAAGACTATACCATATTTGAAGGTATATTTAGGCTTCTTTATGCCTTGTTTGATTGTGTGTACTTCTTGGATTATGCTTTACTTGATTGTATTACTGATTGAGCCTATTTATTCATAATAGAATTCATGTTTAGACTTACGATATCTTATTTGGGCATGATGGGCTATTCTTGAGATTTTAAAATATTTGTTTAGTCGTAATCATACTTTGTATCATGATCACATATCCGCATTATGTCATTTTGCATTTTATTGATTATTTATTAAATATATGCATCTTAGAGATGGAGATGTTGACACAGATTGATAGAATATTAGGACATTATGAGCGGATTGATATTGATATTATTGTGGCACGATGACTTATGTCGCGCAAATATTGTGATACTAATATAGTATGGAACAATGAGGTTTTGCGCGGTGCTTGGATATGGATCTGTTCCTCCAGAGTCAGGTGGTCACCATATTACATTAGGCCATGTGAGCGCAGGTGATACGCATATTGTGTTGGACCACGTGGGACATGTTGGATCGTGTTGGAGCACATGAGATGTGCTAGATATTGGTTATGATTGATTCTTGAGCATGCATGATCATCCTAGACTCGTGTAAAAGCATTCATATAGGTACTACTTGGTACATATCATTTCTATATGCTAACACGGAAGTAGAATTATGCTTTGGTTGTCTTGTTTTGAGAATCATGCTTATCTTATCTCTTTGTGCACATTTTTGATATATATTTTGTTCTTGATTAATTTATGGGAATCGATGCTATCATGGACTGTTCAGGTTATGAAGGTGAGTATAATATTTTTGTCAAATCTCGCTCTTACTTCTTCGATATTAGACTTGATACTTACTGAGTATACATTGTTTTTGCACTCATACTATAGTTTTTCATATTTTTGTGCAAATTCTGGTATCGACCCCAACATCACTTAGGATGGCATTTAGTAGCTATACTTGGAGACTTCATAGTAAGTTGTTGTACTTGATCCGTAGCCTATGGAGTCTCCTTCTTTTTTCATGCTATTTGTCTTATTCCAGACAATACCCTTATATTATGAGACTCAGTTGTATTTTATTTTAGTAGATCATGACTTTGTACTATCGAGTTTTAGGAGATTGGTATAGTATTTTTTGTATTTGGTTGATGGTTTGAGACCTATTTATGTTTTCTCTATATCTCGATAGTGGATTGTGATTATTTGTCTTGCTTTAGTTGATTATGATTGTTGCTATCCAGCTAGGTTTGGTGCCATCATAACCATTGGTAGGATTTTGGGTCGTGACAAAGTTGGTATCTGAGCTATAGGTTTATCGGTTCTACGGGGTGTGAGCATGTCTAGTAGAGTCTTGCGAATCGGTATGAAGATGTCTATACTTATCTTCGAGATGTTATAGGATATGTAGGAGACTTCTCTTTCTTTCTTTCTCTATCGTGTGACCTTGTTTCATCTAGAAGTTTGAATCTTATTCTTCTATTCTCTCACAGATAGTAAGGACACGTTATTCCGTAGTACCTGAGCAGGAGCCGGTACCCTAGGCTAGAGCTAGGAAAGGTAGGAGCTGGGGCAGCGCTGGAGCTCAGGCCAGGGCGTGTAGAGAAGGACCCACGAGGGATGGAGCACCTGCATCTACTCGTGCTAGATCCATTTATGAGGAGCCACCCATAGCTCCAATAGTGGACCAAGTTCCAGATCAGGTTGTTCCACCGAGACCAACTCAGGTTCCTGATGGTTTCATTAATACTCCAGTGCTTCAGGAAACTATAGTCTGGATTTTGAGTTACTTCAATGATTTGGCATAAGCCGGGATAATTCCTGTGGTCCCAGCTACTTCTCAGGCTGAAGGGGGAGCACAAACCCTATCTACTCACACTCTAGAGCAGGCCACTGCTGTGTTCTAGACTCCAAGAGTTTTAGTTATTTCACTTGTTGAAATAGTTCAACCTAATATTTCGGTTAGGTCGGAGGCTAGACCTGCCATGTCTATTGATGAGCAGAAGATGGTGGATAGGTTCCAGAAGTTAGATCCTTCAAGGTTTGATGATGATCCCACAACTGATGCGTAAGACTTCTTGAATAGATGTCATGAGATATTGCGTAATTTGGGTCTTTTGGAGTCTAATTGAGTTGATTTTACTACTTTCTAGTTGAGAGGGACATCCACGAGATGGTGGTATACTTACGAGTAGAGTAGGCCTGCAGGGTCATTTCCTCTCACTTGGACTTAATTTTTTCTCTTTTTGGAGAAGTTTATTCCACTCACTAGGAGAGATGAGTTGCATAGCCAGTTTGAGCACCTATTGTAGGTTGATATGGTTGTTGCTCAATATGAGATGAGGTTTGTGGAGTTGTCTCGTTATGTAGATATCTTGATTCCCACTGAGACTGAGAAGGTGAAATGGATTATTGAGGGGCTTAATTTTTGAATTAAACTCAGAATAGATAGGGAGACAGAGATTGATCTACCTTTCAGTAGGCAGTAGAGATAGCTTAGAGGATTGAGCGCATATGTGGTTAGGGGAGCAGGGTAATGAAGGATAAGAGGCTTCCTCATTTAGGAGGGCTCACTGGTGCCTTATCTAGAGGCAAATGACATTTTGGTATAGGTTATTCTATTAGTCCAGTTCAATCAACAATCCAGGCTTCTCACAGTACTCTAGTTAGTCGTGGTTCTCATGGCACTCGATTGGGGCAGGCATCCTATATGAGCCTCTAACTTATGGTTTTTGTGGTAATTATTATGGTCATCAGGGACCGACTCAGTCTCAGCAGCCATGCCATCAGAGGGGTTGATTTGAGTGTGGGGATTTGAGGGTACTTAGGCTATGACTCTATCCCCACTTTCCATACCACCTGCCTAGCCAGCTAGAGGTAGAGGTCAATCAGCTAGAGGTTATCTTAGAGGATAAGGACAGACCGGTGGAGGACAAGCTTGCTATTATGCTTTCCCTAGTAGACTTGAGGAAGATGCATCTGATGCATTCATTACAGGTATAATATCAGTGTGTCAAAGAGATGCTTCTGTACTTATTCATATGTGTCATCTTACTTGCATCATATTTGGGTATGTCTCATGATTTTTTAGATGCTCCTATGTATGTGTTTATGCTTGTTGGAGATTCTGTTATGATGAATCGGGTTTATCGGTCTTGTGTAGTTACTATTAATAAATATGATATGATGGTTGATATTTTGTTGTTAGACAAGATGGATTTTGAGGTGTTTCTTGCCATGGATCAGTTATCTCTGTATCATGCTATATTGAATTATCACGTCAAGTCTGTGACATTATCTATGACATGGTTGCCTATATTAGAGCGAAGAGGGTCACTTGGTCATTCTACAAGTAAATTAATATCATTTTTGAAGGCTCGACTTGTGGTTGAGTAGGGTTGTCTAGAATATTTAGCTTTTATTCGGGATTCTAGTACGGAAGTTCCTCCTATGGATTCAGTTCAGTTGTGAGAGAGTTCCCCAAGGCGTTCCCTATGAATTTGCCAAGTATTCCACCAGATAGGGATATTGATTTTGGTATTGACTTGGTTTGCAGAACTCAGCCCATATCTATTCTACCATATCGCATGGCTCCAACTGAGTTAAAGGAGTTGAAGGAAAGGTTGCAAGATTTGTTTGGAAAGGGATTCATTAGACCTAGTATTTCTCCTTGGAGTGTACCAATATTTATTTTGAGGAAGAAGGATGATACTGTAAGGATGATACTGTAAGGATGTGGAACAAGTTTTTTTTTATCAAGAACAAGTATCCATTACCTCGTATTGATGATTTAATTGATCATCTTCAATATGATAAGGTGTTCTCTAAGATTAACTTGAGGTCGAGTTATCATCAAATTAAGATTAGAGCTTCGAATATCCATAAAGCTGCTTTTAGGACTCATTATGATCATTATGAGTTCTTGGTAATGCCATTTATCTTGACTAATGCTCTAGTGGCATTCATGAATTTGATGAACTAGGTGTTCAATCCTTATTTGAACTTTTTTGTGATAGTGTTCATTATTGGTATCTTGGTTTACTCTCGTAGTAGGGAGGGGCATGATAAACATTTAAGGATTGTACTTTAAACGTTGAAGAAGAAGAAGCATTATGCTAAGTTTATTAAGTGTGAGCTTTGGTTGGACTCAGTTGTACTCTTAAGTCACGTAGTATCTTGTGATAGTGTTAAGGTTGATCCCAAGAAGATTGATGAGGTTCAGAGTTGCCCTACACCTACTACACCTACAAATATTAGGAGTTTCATGGGCTTGGTAGGCTACTATCGTCGATATATAAAGTGGTTTTTATCCATCATAGCTCCATTGACTAAGTTGATTCAAAAGAGTATTCCTTTTGGATGGTCCGACGAATGTGAGGAGAGCTACCGGAAGCTCAAGGTTGCTTTGACTACAACCTCGTTGTTGGTATCGCCCATAGGTTCAGGGTTATACACGATGTATTGTGATGCTTCACGAGTTAGTCTTGACATGATGTTGATGCAGGATGTAAGGTGATTACTTATGTGTCATGTTAGTTAAGCCTCATGAGATTAATTATGCAGTTCATGATTTGGAGTCGGCAACTATTGTGGATGCACTCAAGATTTGGAGACATTACTTGTACGGTGTGTCGTCATGTGAGTTTTATAATGATCATCGCAGTCTTTAGCACTTGTTTAAGATAAAAGATTTGAATTTGAGGCAGCGAAGGTGGCTTGAGTTGCTTAATGATTATGATATCATTATTTTTTATCAAACGAGTAAAGGGGAATGTGGTACCGAATGCCTTGGGTAGGAAGGCAGAGAGTATTGGGAGTTTAGGATTCATTCTAGATGAGGAGGACCTTGGCTATAGATGTTTAATCCTTGATCAATAGATTTGTGAGATTGGATATTTCTGAGCCCACTAGAGATCTTTCTTCTGGTGTTGAATAGTCGTCCTTGTTTGAGCGCATTAAGTCTCGTCTGTATGATGATCCTCATATGTTAGTGCTTAAGGACACGATGCAACAAGGTAGTGCGAAGAAGGTGTTTATTGGAGATGATGGTGTTATGCGACTTCCGGGTCGACTTTGTGTTCCTAATGTTGATGGTTCGAGGGAGTCGATACTTTAGGAGGCTCACAGTTTGCGTATTCTATTCATCCAGGTGCTATGAAGATGTATCGTGACTTGAAGCAACACTATTGGTGGTAGATGATGAAGAAGGACATTGTAGGTCATATTTTACGGTGTTTGAATTGCCAGCAAGTTAAATATGAAAATCAGAAATCAAGTGATTTGACTCCGAAGATGGTTATACCCAGGCGTGGACCCACCTTATAGTAAGTGGGTTAAGCTGAACCCGCTTCGTTGAAAAGAATTAATAACTTTTACCTTTTAACTTCATCAGAAAATCGTGAAAGACAAAAATGTTAGAGGACCTGAACCCAAGTGAGACAAATGAAAGCTGCAAAGTAGTGGTCACGAGGGTTCATAATATGGCGGAGTCACAAGTTTGAATCTCCGCTAAAGTGGAAAACTTATAAGTGTTCCACATTTCATTTTATTTTTCATTTATCACTTTGTTATAAACGTATATGGTACTGCAATAATAATAAATTCAGTGAAATCTCATAAGTTGGGTCTGAGAAGGGTAGTGTGTACATATAATTTATCCCTATTTTATGAAGATAGAGAGGTTGTTTCAAATAGAACCCAGCTCATATGTATACAATCCTATTTTCCCTATTGTTATCTTTTTTCTTTATCACCTATTCTATTGTCTTCTTTTCCTACTTTTCTTTATAATTTCTTTTCTCTCCTTATATCCACAAAAGCTATTCTTATTAAACTATACTTTACCTCAAAAAAAAAAAAATTAAATTTTTCCGTAAAGTGAATTTTGGTTCTTTCTTTCATCATATCCACTAAAATATTAGAGTGCTTTGTCGAGATTACTTGTAGTTTTTAATTTAATGGAGTTTAGTTTATGTTGAAGTTGTTAATTGTGTTATATTGAAAATTTTAGTTTGGCGTATAACACCTTTTACAATACATATTTGTAATAATTAGTTTAGATCATATCTCCTCCTTTACTGATTTTTATTTGTAATTCTTACTATGTTAAATTTCTTAGAATTATAAGATTTTTAAGTTGGTTAAATATTTTTTTTCAAAATTAATTAATTTTCAAATTTATTGAAGCACAATTTGTTAATATATAGAGAATTCTAAAAAATTAAAAGTAAATAGAATTTTTTTAAGTTTCCCAACATTGGTTGAAAAAAGTGTCAATGTCTTTATTTTGAGGTCACCTGATGAAGACCAGAGCAATGAGAAAATTCTATTTAGTGGTGCGCTTATACAAGTGGCTACTATGCTCTTTGACTGAACTCATTTGTAGAAAATCACAGGGTACAAATGGTTATAGCTGAGTAAAAGTAGGAGCGTATCATTATGGACTTTGTGGCAGGATTAGCACGTTCCTTAAGAAAGTTTGATAATATTTGGCTATAAATATATATATTTTGGTGTATTGCTTCCTTACATTTTAGTGTTTTAATGTTGATATGTGCGACGTTTGAGCTTAATTGAGCTATTTTTAAGTGTAGGATCGTTGGAAGATGAAAATGAGTGAAGGTTCCTATCACGACCTCAATTTTTCTCCGTAGGATGTCGTGGCGGCACTTAATCTCTAAGACTAGATAAGCCTAACAAACATGCGGAAGTGAATGAAAACAATAATCTAAAATCTCAAAACTCAACAACATATATATATAAAAGGAAAATTTCTATAGTTCAAAGTCTATACAATAGCCCAAAACCCAACGTAATATAAGTCATAAGCTCTATGACAATGCCAAATCATTCCTATACAACTGTGTCTAATAAGGAAGGAAACTATAAAAAGGGATAGAAGGGGACTCCGAGGCCTGCAGACGCGGGCATGTGTACATTTAAGTCTCCAAATACAAACTCAGCTCACTAGTGTCGGGACTGATAAGATGTACCTGGATCTGCACAAACAAATGTGCAGAAGGGTAGTATGAGTACACCACAGCGGTACCAGTAAGCGCTAAACCTAATCTCAATAGAGTAGTGACGAGGGTCAGGTCAAGAACTTACTGAAAATAATAGAAAACAGGACGAAAGATATAACAAAAAAATGATAATGACAATGGAAACAAAACAAATAAGGAATTTATGAAAATTTAACTACACAGAATCATGGAAGATAATCCAACAGGGAAGAAAACAAGGAATGCCATGTTAAGGAAACAAACAACCAAGACAAGTGCAACAAATAGAGAAAGATCATCAAGGGCCACTACCGAGGTACCGCCTCGTAGTCCCAAATCACAAAAGTAACTCACAATCTTTTCTTATATCACTGCGTGAGCTTTTAAATTGATTTTAAAAATTATATTTTCCGAAATAGCATCCCGCATTTTAGCCCAACTTATCACATTTCATGTCTTCTAGTAGTTCCCCTACTAGCCACGCGTATCAATCCCATATTATCTCACCGCATGCGTTTCAACACCCAGACCTTATACTACCACATGCGTATCAATATCACAATGTATCAAAATTCGCACTTCAAGTGCCCAGTATCACAACTTGCCAGAAAAGCCAAACAATAACAGAATTTCACAATAAGGAGCCCGAGGCTCAACCACAATGTACACAAAGTCTCAACAATAACAATCGGAGAGTAACTCAATAAAATGATATTTCACAACTTACACTTTGCCTCAATAGGAACCACGACCTTTGCAACTCAATACCAAATTCAACAGCAAGATATTCCAAGAATAGTAATTTCAAGTAAAGAATTCAACAGTTAAATAAGGAATACAGAATAAAGGAAGCAAGTACTTCGACTAAACATGTAGGACAATTTGCAAATAAGAGATAAGACAAGTAGACATGTGAAATTAGACTAAATATGATGACTATAACATGTTAAAGTAACTCAATTAAAGCATGAAAGGAAACTACATAGCTAAAAACCGGGAATTTCAATATTTAACCCGTGTACACACTCGTCACTTTGCGTACACGACTTTCACATATCACAATTGTCACAACAATAAAAAATCCTAAGGGGTAATTGCCCCACATAAGGTAGACAATTCACTTACCTCAAACTACGCTAAATCAGTCAACTAGAAGGCCTTTTCCTTGATTTTCCAACTCCGAACGACTCGAATATAGCCAAAATAATTTTATACTATAAATATAACAATAGGAAACTAATTCAAACAATGAAATTACGATCTTTGTAAAGAATTGAAAAATCGAGTGCGCTCCTGCGGAGGATTCTCTGCTTCTGCGATGACCGACCAAGCCGCCCCCTCTTCCGCATCTGCGACCACTCCTCCGCACCTACGGGCATGCAGATGCGGTCACCACTTCGCATCTGCGATACCAGCTGGGCTAAGCCATTTTTGCTTCTGCGACCAGTTGCTCTCTTTTGTGAGTCTGCGCATGTGGCCAATCCTTTCGCAGGTGCGGTGACACCAGAACAGCCCAGCTTCAGCAGTCTCGAAAATCCAAACATGTTCCGGATTCGATCAGAATCACACCTGGGCCCTCGGGACCCCGAATATACCAACAAGTTCTAAAACACATAACGGACCTACTAGAGGCCTAAAATCACATCAAACAATGTAAGTTCTATGAATCGCAACCCAAATTCAATCCTATGAACTATGAACTTCCAAATTCCGAATCCGATGCCGATTCTTACCAAATCAACTCCGATTGACTTCAAAATTCGCACACAAGTCATAAATGACATTACAGACCTATTCTAACTTCTGGAATCGGGATCGGATTCCGATATAAATAAAGTCAACTCCCAGTCTCACTTTTCAAATCTTTCAACTTTCCATCATTCGCCAAATCACGTCGAAATGACCTACGGACCTCCAAATCAACATCCAGACATGCTCCTAAGACCAAAATCACCATACGGAGCTATAAGAACCATCAAAACTCCATTCCGGAGTCATCTTCAGATAAGTCAAACTACGGTCAACTCCTAATACTTAAACCTCCAACTTAGGGACTATGTGTCCTATTTCACTCTGAAACTCACCCGAAACCAGAATCAAACACCATGACAAGATACATAACCACAACATAACATAGTGGAAGCATAAATTAGGGTATCGGGGCTAAAATACTTGAAACGACGGGCCGGGTCGTTACAGTTCCATACAAGGATGCCAAAAATATGAGAAAAGATCTCGAAAAAGGAAAGAACTGGGCTAGGCCAAGAACCAGGCGCCAGGCCAGGTGATGCCTGACTCCTAGTGAGGAGAATTAGGCGCTAAGCCACACGCAGCGAGGGAAATATATTTCGCCCTAGTCCAGGCCTCACGAGGAGAGATGCGAGGTCCCTTTCCCGGTCCGCAAATTAAATATTTTCTACTCATTTTCGGACTTGCAGACTCCGACCCTAGCCTATAAATACCCCATAAATGTGATTAGTGGGGGACTGGTCATATTTTGAAGGTGGAAAGGGCTTAGAAACACAAATTGTGCACGGATTTCATCGATTCTTCCATCCTTCGTCTAGTATTCTTATATTTTATGTTTAAAAACAATACTTTGATTGTTGTTATGAATATGCGTGGCTAGAAACCCCTTTATTATAGGGTTATAAGTTGTTATTGACTAATGTTGTTTGACGGTTGATGATATTACTTTAATTATCATATTAATTTATTTATTCAATCTTGTACTTAATTATTTACTGGATAGCTAACATTAGAATAATATCTATGAATTTATAGTTTAACTCGAAAGTGGGAACTATAACTTGCATATAAGATTGAATAGAGTATGTTCTTGAATCCAGACATCGGACAATAGATTCGCAATTAGGAAAGACATATTCTAGTTGCCTTGCTTGATTGTTTTCGAAGGAGATATACATGCATTCTTGTTAATTCTGATTTTATAGACGTGTAGTATTAGGTTGACTTGAATGGGCGAGCGAGGCATCGCAAGAACTTTGCGAGCATAATAAACATGTTAACTAACAAATTATATAGATCAAGTAATTGAATCAACCAGAAAAATACAATAAGAGAGACATTAATCTCATAACCCCGAGATATTCCCATCTCACTGAATTTCTCCTAAGTGTTTTCTTGCTTGATTTGCATCCTTGTCTTCTTTCTTGTTACTTAGTTATGTAGTACATTTAGTAGTAAAAATCACAATCATCTTCTTCATAACGACTTGAGAAATTAACTTATAAGTAGTTTAGGTTAGACCATAGTTAATCATAAATCCCCGTGGGATGATATCATTACTTTATTACTTATCGACCGTGTATACTTGCGTGTTCGTTGGTCCCAATTTATTTTTGGAGCTATTGCCGAGGATTTAGAAATTAGCTACTTGTCTGAAATAAGATTTTATTCGTTGTTTGTTCAAGTTTTATTTGTTGTCATTTGTCATTAGAATTCAATTGTGTATCCATTACTATTTCTAATTATATAAGTGTTCGCAATGAATGATAAGGAGACGTAACAGCCTGAACAATTTTCCTCCTCCTGACCCTGAACCCCAAAGATATCTTCACAAGTTAAGGAAGGAGGATAAAGCAAGAGAAAAAACTGCAGCGTTGGGCATTGTAGTCCAACCACATCCAATAGAGATGGCAGAAAATGACGTGAAAGTGGTGATAGAGGCCGCAAGGCCTAATCTTGCAAATATGACCCAGGCTATCGTGAAGCCTGACATAATTGGTCACTTTGAGCTGAAATAGTACATAGTGCAGCTAATCCGGTCCACAGGGAAATTTGTGGGTCTATTTCATGAAGATCCACAAAGGCACAAATAGAACTTTTCAGAGATTACAGATACATACAACTATCTGAACATGGCCAAGGATTGTGTTATATTGACCTTGTTCCCCTTTTCTCTATTGGAAGAAGCAAAGGAATGGTTGCAGAGAGAGCCAACAAACTCAATCCGCATGTGGGATGATCTAGCATGAAAATTTCTGATCAAAATTTTCCCTACAAAGAAAATAAAGTCACTAAACTAAATTCCGAGGTTTCAACAAAAGATAGCGAGACTTTTCGTCAAGCTTGGAAAAGATATAATAATCTACTCAGAGATTGTCCACATCACTGTCATACTAATGAAGTCTTGGGTCACACTTTTGTTGATGGGCTAGATGACACATCCAAGTTGAGTCTTTATTGTGGGGGTAATTGTAATGACCTGATCGACCGTTTTGAGCTCTAGCACGCCGTTCATCAGTTTGAGGCCTTGAGTAGCTTCGCTTCATGTTTTATAACTTGTACGTGTTGTTTAAATTGAATTTCGGGAAGTTCGGAGTTGATTCGGAAGGAAAATTCTCAATTCGGAAGCTTTAAGTTGGAAGAGTGGACCAAGATTTGATTTTTGAGTAAACAAAATCAAAATTAGGACTTGAAGGTTCCAATAGGTTTGTACGATGATTTAGGACTTGGGCGTATGTTCGAGTTGAGTATCGGGTGGTCCCGGAGCATTTCAACGATTATTAAGGAAAGTTGGCATTTTGAAAGTTTAAGAATTTCCTAAGTTTTATTTTAAGTGGATTTTTGTGTAATCGATGTCCGCTTGGAGTTCAGAGCCTAAGAATAGATTTGTATTATGATTTGTGACTTGTACATAAAGTTTGGCATCACTCCTGGAGGTTTAGATATGATTCAGATGCGTTCGTCGGAGTTTGAATGTTTGAGAAATGAAAGAAGGATTTTGATCGTCGATTCATGATTTCTATGTTATTTGTGGAGTTTTGAGCCTTTGGATAAATTTGGATATGGTATTGGGACTTTTTGTGATATTGGATGGGGTCCCAGGGGCTTCGGGTGTGATTCAAAGTGGTTTCAGATCAAATTTCTTTTTTTGTTGTTGTTATCATTGCTAGTTTCTGGTGTTCTTGGTAAGCATGGTGATCACAGTTGAAGAGACGCAGAGAAGCTGGAGCTGGGGAGGAATTTGTGCATCGCGAATGCGTAGATCAGGCTGAGGTGATCTACCCGAACGCGATTGGGCGTCGCAAACGCGAAGAAGGGGAGCTGGGGTTTGGAGGCGTTAAGCCTTCGCGAACGCGGCTTGAGGAACGTGAATGCGAAGCAGTAGGACCTGGAGGCATCACAAACACGTGATGACAGTCATGAACGCGAAGGAGGATTTTTGGAAGCTGGGCTTTTGGCCTTCGTGATCGCGAGGGTATTTCTACGATCGCGAAGAAGGGAATTCTAGGCAGACTTGTTTTAAATTGGGGGTGTGGCTCATTTTCACCTGATTTCTTCCATGGGAGCTGACTTTGGGGCGATTTTGAAGCACCATTTTCATCATCAATCTTGTGGTAGGTGATTTTTATACCTTGTGAGTTAAATACATGATTTATATGTGTATTTAAATATGTAAATTTATAGAAATTGTGGCATTTTTGAAGAAAAACATAGAAATTATATTTTTGGATTTTGACCACGAAATTGGTCATGAAATTTGGAATAAATCTTATATTTGAGTTTGTGGCATTATACGTAAAGTTTATCTTCAAAATGTTTTGAAATACGGGTACATGGGTCCGAGGGTAGACTTTGTTGACCTTTCTAATGGAGTTGGGAATAGTTATAAATTGATTAATTATGAGCGTTGGTGTCACGACCCAAAATTCATTAAAGGTCCTGATGGCGCCAGACACCGCTGTCAGGCAAGCCAAAAATAAATACTTAATTTGGTTCATATTTTAATATTTTTGAAATCATATTTCCTTCAATTAAATAGTAAAAGATGGAATTTACAGAGTAAATAATAATATTTCTAAAAAAATCAATACAGGACAACCCATAATCACCCCAAAATCCGGTGTCACAAGTGCATGAGCCTCAACTAGGAATGTAAAATAAAATATAACATCTTTCCGGAATACAAATTGGACAAGAAATATATAAATACTCTGAAGGAGACTCTGGTGGCTGCCGATTGTAGTATAGAATGCAGCTCACCTAAATCTCCGCGATAACCGCGCCTCTGCGCCCACGAGGCCACTAGACATATATGTACCTACATAAAAATATGCAGTAAGTGTAGTATGAGTACGTAAATCAACGCGTACCCAGTAAGTATCCCGTCTAACCTCGAAGAAGTAATGACGAGGGGTCGACTCCGACACTTACTATGGGCTAACAGTAAATACCAATATTATACTTAAGCATGGATTGTATGAAATAACTATAAACTCAATAACAAGAAGTGAGTGGATAATTCTTTTATTAATAGGAAATTTTTCCAAACTTATTTTCGTCATTTAATAATTTATATCTCAACCCAAAGAAGCAATATCTATTATAATTGGTTCCAAAGATTTATCATGCGCAAATTAAGCTGAAGTCGTACAGCCCGATCCAATATAATATTTAAATTGTGCATTGCCGAGGGTCGAACGACACTAACCATAGATGCATCTATCTCCTACCGAGGTGTTCGGCCCGCTCCACAAAAGAGAAAACACATTAAACAACCAATTCAAGATTTATTAAGGGGCAAATATTCCAAGAATTTTAAATTCTCATTTAACGGTCAAATAAATGAAGTTTAACCTTTTTACAATTCCTCTATCAAGTTTCTAAATATTTTAAATGATTAAATTAACAAGTAGGGCGCAGACATCGCAAGTACAATATGATATGGGTCCTAGACTACTCGGACATAAGAATAATAGTAGCTACGCACTAACTCATATCACCTCGTGCGTACGTAGTCCTCACAAATAGAAGCACATAATAATTTGATTCACCTATGGGGGTTAATTCCCTCTTACAAGGTTAGAAAGGAGACTTACCTCGCTCCGAAGTCCCATAACCGGCTCCAACGTCTTTCCAAAAATTCAAACCAATGCCCATCGCTCCATAACTAGTCAATAAGGGTGCAAATCCATAAATACGTACTCTACTACTCATTATAATTCAATTTACAATAATTTCCAACTCTGCTCGAAAAGTCGATAAAAGTCACCCTCGGGCCCACGTCCCCGGATTCCAAAAATTTTCTAAGACAAACACTACCCATAGCACTACGAACTCAAATATATAATTTATTCTCAATTTCATGCCCAAATTCGTGGTCAAAATCCAAAAATACCAATTTCTAGTTTTTTCTTCAAAATCCCAAATTTCCAAAATTTTTTCAAGTCTAAACCCTTATATAATCCAAGTATTTAACTTGCTATAGGTGGGAATCACCGTTCCAAGAGCTCCAAAAATCCTTGACATAGATGACGAAAATCTCCGTTCCAAGAGCTCCAAAAACCGCCCAACCAAATTAAAAAAGGAGGAAAATGTCCAAATCCCGTCTTTTAAAAACCTCACTGCCTAGGCGACCTTCTTTGCGAACGCGGCACATCCCTCGCGTTCGCGAGGCTCAACAACCTCACGCCCAGAAATCTCTCTTCGCGTTCACGACACTCTGATCTCGTTCGCAAAGTCCAGCTACCCAGACCCCTCGCGTTCGCGTTCCCTTCTACGCGTTCGCGTAGGTCAAATGGCCTTAGGCCCATCTCCCCCTTTCTTCTTCGTGTTCGCGTCGCCTTGGCTGCGTTCGCGAAGGCTTGACCAGCTCTTGCCTCGCGTTCACGTCCACTTGATCACATTCGTGAAGGCCAACCCAGAAGCTTTACAATTTCCTCTACGCGAACGCGGGACTTCCTTCGCGTTCGCGAAGAAGGACACCAGACACCAGCAACAACAATCCAAAATAGCCCGAAATCATCCGAAACCATCCCGAAACACACCCGAGGCCCCCGGGACCCCGTCCAACTCGCACAAACCAGTCCCATAACTTAACACGGACCTGTTCGAGGCCTCAAATCACATCAAACAACATCAAAATCATGAATCGCACCCCAATTCTAACTTAATGAACTTTAGAACTTCAAATTTCTACATTCGATGCCGAAACCCATCAAATCACGTCCGATTGACCTCAGACTTCGCACACAAGTCACATTCGACATTACGGACCTACTCCAACTTTCGGAATCAGAATCCGACCCCGATATCAAAAAGTCCACTCCCGGCCAAACTTCTCAAAAACCGTCAAATTTCTAACTTTCGCCAAATGACCCCAAAATGACCTACGGACCTCCAAATCCACATCCGGACGCGCTCCCAATACCAGAATCACCTTACGGAGCTATTCCTAGACTCGGAATCCCAAACTAACATCGATAACATTGAAATTCACTTCAACCCAAATTTATGAAATTCTTCCAAAAATGCCAGCTTTCCACAATAGGCGCCGAAATGCTCCCGAGTCATCCACCCGAACTGAACCTGTCCAAAATCATCATACGAACCTGTTGGAATGTTCAAATCCCGATTCCGAGGTCGTTTACTCAAAATTTACACCTTAGTCAATTCCTCCAACTTAAAGCTTCTAAAATTAGAATTTTCTTTCCAAATCAACTTCAAACTTCCCGAAATTAAATTCCGACCACGTGTGCAAGTCATAATACCTAAAGTGAAGCTACTCAAGGCCTCAAACCGCCGAACGACGCGCTAAAGCTCAAAACGACCAGTCAGGTCGTTACATTCTATCCCACTTAAACATACGTTCGTCCTCGAACGTGCTAAGAACTGCTCTGGAGTTGTGTGAAATCACTGTTTAAAACCTCGTGCACCTAACCGTGCCTCCATAACCCAGTTGATTACATCAGCTCGAGCAAATTTGAAGATCCTCCCCTTTAGTTAGGCAAATAAGCCTTAGAGCCAAATTCCAACATCTGAAATTCCTATTAGGCCTGCTTCCAACATCCGTACACGGTTTCAAACACTACATGATGTACCAATACATGATTGTATACCGTTACCGAATTCACACCATACACTGTATTATTCATATGTCCATAATGACATCCCCTGACAATAATAGCTAAAATTCCACGAATCTAATGCCCGCAACGCACCTCATGAAGCATATAATTCCCGTCCCATCTCTCGCAACACTGCCACGACAGAAAGGATGTGTAGAAACTCATAACTATCTGCCGAATCACAACTCATGGAGTCTCTCCTCCCGACAAGAACCCTTACCTCATTCTGGACTGAATATCGATATTTACTCTTAAATGTGCCTCATATAAACCTGATTGCACTGATCGCAGGTCCAATAATCGCGTCTCACCCAGTACAAGCTACACAGGCAATAAGCCACCTCAGACGTTGCCAAAAGTCTCATATGATACCACAATGTGCCAACAAGCTACAAACTCGAATGTGATACATAAGGAAACAAACTCTGGAAAGAATTTCTCAATCCACGTAACTAACTTAAACAACCGAAAAGATATTATGGACCTTCCTCAGAAAAATGAGAAGCAAAACACGCAATAGAAGATATAGGATATTGTACTCAACATCACACTGTTGCGACGTGCAACCCGATCCAACCATGATACCGTTATGGCGTGCAACCCGATCCAACCATGATACTCGTGGACGAGTGCCACCAGATCCAAACACGTACCCATGGCGGCGTGCCACCCGATCCATACATAATAATCTAAAGAAGACACACATCGAGTCGTAATGCTTATACTCACGAAATGCCCGAATCTTAACCATAAGCACACCAAGTGCATAATATAAATTTTGGGGAGACGGGTAGCGTCATACGCTATAAAACTCAAGCACAACTAAGGTGCGATATATGATCTGCATCTTGAGAGCGATCCTGCTCACATAACACCACCGCTACGCGGGACCTCAACACATTGTACAAATAATTAAGTTGTCTCACAACCCACATAGCACAATAGAGTATTACATGAAATAGCTGGTGACGATATTAACATCCCATGCCTGAATACTCCTCCATAAGGAATGCTATGCTGAATGAACACACCCAGGCTGATGTAGAATACACATCCACATCTAGACCCATCAACGGACCTCAAACCGATTCTGATCATGCCATGCTTGGGCAAATATCCTCTCAAGGATCCAAAATGACCTTTTTTCCCATGACACACAAGAACAACCGTCAAATCCGGAACAAACTTCCACAATTCACAACCAACTGAATAGAGCGCCTTTCAGACCTAAACTCTCACATTAGCGATCGTAACTTTTCTCCATACTTGGTTTCGATATTTAATCAATCAAGTGACTACATGTCACACTTATACAATCTTCCCGTGGGATACGCTCCCACGACCTTCCGCACCAAGTAACAAGTCTGCACATCCATACCACCAGCCACACAAATGTTGTAAAGCAAATCAAGAAGCCGCAAATCAGTACACAAAGCCTCTTACAAAGGACACTGATCTCAGGTGATGCTAAAGACAATACCAACTTACTCTAAACATCTGAATTCTTCCCTGATCATCCGAGCTCGTGACATTCTTGTCAGCACCGAACCGCAACCTTGATCCTCAACTTCCAATTTCCCATGCCGCTCACTGCACCTAGCATGCCAATATGTGAGAGTACCAGAATTCTATAATAACTCCTGATCCACTAATAGGATATACACTTCATCATATAGAAACCTTTTACTTAGCTCATTTCAGAAGAACCAATGCAATACGTAACTAAATTTCCAAACTGCAGAAAATACAACCTCATGTCATAATCTAAACTGCCATAACTCTTCCGGAAACCCCTTTACACAACAAAGACATACGAATCGAATACCTCCCAAATCAACCAAGTTGTGGTGGCGCTTAAGCCCAAGTGTACAACCATAGACTACATGTATAACTTCACGCTGGAGAAACTGGTCACTGCCATAACCGTGCTGATTCAACCATTACCAACCGAGCCACTTCTTCTAATTTACTTGGGACTTGCCCTAGAAATAATAATAGCTCCATTCAAGGCATCATGAATCAAAATCTGCACTTATCCTAAGTGACCTTATTTCACAAGACCACGTTGTCTCCAAAACCCACGAACCATCTCATACCCTCCTTATGCGCATATTCACATCTTCAACTGGTACACCCATTCCTCCAATGCCACACCGTAGACCGAAGATAACGTAGAACACTCCAAGCCACTTTTCATAATCCACTGCAAAAGCTCAATACTTAACCATACTATTGGCTCGAAATCCTTAGGCACCGCACTTTGAAACTTTGAACCCACTAGAACCATTGTTGAGAGTCACCCACTCTGACTTGTTCCCAATTATGATCAACTCTAAGGACCTGCTATCATATGAACACCTTCTCAAAGAAGAACTCGGCCGACTCACCTTCCTTGTACATCAAATCTTCCTGTTAACCATTTCATGAACGCTCTGAATCACTAGCCACATTTACATATTCGACCTCTTACTGGATAGCCAGTAAAATTCTTCGTAGAAGTTTCATTAACACCACGCAATAGTTAGCCTACTCACCGAAAATAACCAACCTGTGGAAATTTCATGCCGACATCTTCCAACAATGCTGCACCGAGTACAATTACCACAAAATCACTAAACCATCCTAAGCTTGTGCTCGTTCACCAGCTGTACAAGTCCGTTCACTCCTCATGGACATCAACTAAAGATGCGAAAATACATTCCAATCCAAAGTCATATTGCATCCTTCTTCATACCATGTAACTTCTTTCCGTCGTATCCATCCCTTCCTCCGTATAGCAGCCAATATTCCAAATTAAGCCCGTATACTGAGTCACTGTCCACCATGAATCCCAAATCACTCTAAACTTTCTCAAGGCGTGCAGTCATCCTACCACAAAACCCATATACTGCTCTTCCACTCTCCCACTTTGGTCAAACTCACTCCTTTAAGCAACTACTCGACTCCTGTTTCTCACACTTGGCCTTCTAGAATTTTATCCACTGCCAGACACCTCCCTCCTGCACTTCCTCATCCTTCGCTGCCTAGTTGTTGCCTTAAGTCAAATCCATCTCTGCAGCACACGAACCAATAGATCGCTGCCAACTTTAAACCTTTCCGAAGATCATCTTCCTCGAGCCATCAATATTAGAAATACCGATTTAAATTCCAGAATTACTACACTCCGTTGTCTTTGACACTCGCTTCTCCGGCACCATCTCACACTACTCTGCCCCGAAAGCAATCTGATGAAGACCATGACACCGGTGAACCTTAACGCATTCAACAAGGATGATGACACCACATCACAAATGAAAATTTCACCACGCTTGAAAATACCAAGTCCTGTTACTCCATCAACTCAAACTTGAACATTTATAGTCTGATTGCCTTCCCTCCACCGGAAATAATATACTGAATCTCTGAATCATGCACTGAGTAAACCTCCTTCCAAGTCATTCACTGCATCAACGCATAGACAAGCATCCTACCATTATACCAACACTATGCGATAGCAACACACGAATCATCATAACAATCAGTGCCAAATCTCAAACCATAGGCAATACTGATACTGAGCTGAAATGACAGAACGACCTTCTGCAAGGTGACGACACTAGCCCAATCAAATACATAGGGAGAAACATCCCGCACCACATCTGCAGTACCATTAAAATTCCTCGATTCCCAATTTATAACAAGCGCTTCACGTCACACAATATTGAATGGGAAGGAAAATGAAGGCATAAGCCTCAAAGGAATCAAATCGCATGATGAAGAATCAATAAGGGAAGTGCTCCTAACAGTCCTGTAGCCCCTCGAAGATAAGTACAGACGTCTACCTACCGATACGCAAGAATCTACTAGACTCGCTCATGACTCATGAGACCTAAGTGAACCTAGTGCTCTGATACCATGTTGTCACGACCCAAAATATATTAAAGGTCGTGATGGCGCCGGACACCGCTGTAAGGCAAGCCAAAAATAAATACTTAATTTGGTTCTCTTTTTAATATTTTTGAAATCATATTTCCTTCAATTAAATAGTAAAAGATTGAATTTACAGAGTAAATAATAATATTTTTAACAATTTCAATACAGGATAACCCATAATCACCCCAAAACCCGGTGTCACAAGTGCATGAGCCTTAACTAGGAATGAAAAATAAAATACAACATCTGTCCGAAATACAAATTGGACAGGAAAAATATAAATACTCTGAAGGAGACTCTGCTGGTTGCAGATCGTAGTATAGAATACAGCTCACCTAAGTCCCCGCGATAACCGTGCCTCTGCGCCCACGAGGCCACTAGACATATATGTACATGCACAAAAATATGCAGCAAGTGCAGTATGAGTACGTAAATCAACGCGTACCCAGTAAGTATCCCGTCTAACCTCGAAGAAGTAGTGACGAGGGGTCGACTCCGACACTTACTATGGGCTAATAGTAAATACCGATATTATACTTAAGCATGGATTGTATGAAATAACTGTAAACTCAATAACAAGAAGTGAGTGGACAATTCTTTTATAAATAGGAAAATTTTCCAAACTTATTCTCGTCATTTAACAATTTATATCTGAAGCCAAAGAAGCAATATAAATTATAATTGGTTCCAAAGATTTATCATGCACAAATTATGCCGAGGTCGTACGACCCGATCCAACAAAATATTTGAAGTGTGCACTGCCGAGGGTCGAACGACACGAACCGTAGATGCATCTATCTGCTACCGAGGCGTTCGACCCGCTCCACAAAAGAGAAAATACATTAAAAACCCAATTCAAGATTTATTAAGGGGCAAATATTCCAAGAATTTCAAATTCTCATTTAACGGTCAAGTAAATAAAGTTTAACCTTTTTATAATTACCAATCTCTCACTTTCTTCTTCGCGTTCGCGTCGCCTTGCCGCGTTCACGAAGGCTTTCCCAGCTCTTGCCTCGCATTCATGTCCACTTGCTCACGTTCACGAAGGACAACCCAGTAGCCTCACAATTTCCTCTACGCGAATGTGGGACTTCCTTCGCGTTCGCTAAGAAGGACACCAGACACGAGCAACAACAGTCCAAAACAACCCGAAATCATCCGAAACTATCCCGAGGCCCCCGGGACCCCGTCCAAATCGCACAAACCAGTCTCATAACATAACATGGACCTGCTCGAGGCCTCAAATCACATCAAACAATATCAAAATCATGAATCTCACCCCATTTCAAACTTAATGAACTTTAGAACTTCAAACTTCTACATTCGATGTCGAAACCCATCAAATCACGTCCGATTGACCTCAAATTTTGCACACAAGTCACATTCGATATTACAGACCTACTCCAACTTTCAGAATTGGAATCCGACCCCGATATCAAAAAGTCCACTCCCGGTCAATCTTCTAAAAAACATTCAAATTTCTAACTTTCGCCAAATGACCCCAAAATGACCTACGGACCTCCAAATCCACATCCGGACGCGCTCCCAATACCAAAATCACCTTTCAGAAATATTCCCAGTCTCAGAATCCCAAACTGACATCGATAATATTGAAATGCACTTCAACTCAAAATTATGAAATTCTTCCAAAAATGCCAGCTTTCCACAATAGGCGCCGCAACACTTCTGAGTCATCCAAAATCTGATCCGAACATACATCCAATTCCAAAATCATCATACGAACCTATTGGAACCTTCAAATCCCAATTCCGAGGTCGTTTACTCAAAAATCACACCTTAGTCAATTCCTCCAATTTAAAGCTTCCGAAATTAGAATTTTCTTTCCAAATCAACTCTGAACTTTCCGAAATTAAATTCCGACCACGCGTACAAGTCATAATACCTGAAGTGAACCTACTCAAGGCCTCAAATTGTCGAACGACGCGCTAAAGCTCAAAACGACCGGTCGAGTTGTTACAGTTGGAGTATAATTTTAGTGGTTTGCATGTTGTTTGACTAGTTTCGGATTGATGGGAACCGGTTTGAGGTATTAGAGAGGCGTTGGAGCCGGTTATGGAACTTCAGAGCGAGATAAGTCTCCTGTCTAACCCTGTGAGGGGGAAAATACCCCCTAGGTAATGTATTTGTTATGTTCTACTTGTTATGGGGGCTACGTACGTACGAGATGACGAGAGTACATACATAGCTAGATTCATGTTATGTTCGGGTAGACGTATGCCTTTATTATGCTTTTACTTGAACTATTTGAACTCAATTTGATAGTTTAAAAAGCTTGAATTAATAAGTAAGAATTTGATTAAAGATTATGTTCAATCAGGATTCATGAACTAGAGATTTGGCGGATTGTTAATCATTGATGGGAATTTATATTCTTTTATGGGCTAATGTTGAAGTTGTAAAAACATAATTCGCTAATTGGAAGAGTTTCCCTATTCCTATGGAACGGGACGAACGCATCAGCAATATTTAAATATATTATGGGATGCATCCATGGATGGGGACGTACGACCTCGGCAGTGTATGTACACGATTAGTATGGATCGGGCCGTACGACCTTGGCATAACTCATGCGTGTTGTCACTCGGAGTCCGATTATATTTGGTATATCTCCCATGACTCGAGAATTCATAACTACATATTGGACCTTACTTGTTGAGATTAGCACGTGATATTTGGGGACTTTTAAATCGTTATTTTTTAAAGGATCATTAAATTATTGCCTCTTACTCCATTATTTATGTGGTATTTCATGCCTACCTAATATTCTTGTACATTTTGCTTATTGGACTACTAGTAAGTGTCGATGTCGACTCCTCGTCACTACTTCTCCAAGGTTAGGCTAGATACTTACTGGGTATGCGTTGATTTATGTACTCATGCTACACTTCTGCACTAAATGTGCAGGATATGACAGGTTCCTTTGATGGCCGCCTTGGCGCGTAGGCGCAACTGCTGAGGGGACTTTATGGTGAGTTGTACTCTATGCTACGCACCGCAACCCTCATAGTCTCTATCTTATTTATTTACTTTATCCTGTCTATTTTATATTCCAGACGAATGTTGCATTATCATTGTATTCCTTAGTAAATGCTCATGCATTTGTGACACCGAGTTTTGGGATGTTCTAGAATTTGTTTATGGTTTGCTTTACATTGACGCATTTTTAATTTATATTCTATACAAAATTTATGTATTTACGATGTTTAAAGCATAAATTCCTCTATCTAATAAGATTCATGATTTCAAAAATAATAAAATGAATAATTAAGTTGGTAGTTCACCGTTGGCTTGCCTAACGATGACGTTGGGCGCCATCACGGCCTATAGTAGGTTTTGGGTTGTGATAGTAGTTGCATGGTAAGGTCGTATATTGAAATCCAAATCTAAACAATTTCACTACTAATTACAAATATTGGCAAGGGAATGGGGAACCACAACGATCACTTAAACAGAAGGCATCATGTGTTATTGAGCTTAATGACTTCTTAGCCATGAGACCAGATATAGCGAAGTTAGCCAATCAAGTGAATAACTTGACAATGCAACAAGGCATCAGATGCAACATGTGCAACAAGTATCTACATTTTGTGAGATATGTGGGGAATGCCACACGAGTGACCATTGTCCATTGAATCTTGAATTCATTTATTATATGTGGCAGCAAATCAAGGGTCCAATGAATAATAATGCTCAGTATGGGAATACTTACAATTTAAATTGGAGAAACTATCCCAACTTCGCATTTGGTGGGTAATCAAAACAACAACCGACCTCAGGTAAACTACAATCAAGCCCAAAGAAAATCTCAATAAGTAGAGGAGAGTACCAATGATTTGCTAAAAAAGCTTCCGATTGACAATCAATATTACAAGCGAATTTCAAAAATTTGGGCAGACAAGTCCGGCAAATCGCCTCCAATCAGAATATTAGACCTACTGGAGTACTCCCAAGTGATAATAAGAAGAATCTCATAGAACAAGTACATATAATTAATCTAAGAAGTGGGAGAGCATTGGAGGAGGTGGCGCCTAAAGAGTATGTGCCTAAGGAAGTTTTTGCAGGATTGGTACCTAAACTAGTGGAAGAAGCTGAAAAGAAAGAGGATAAGCACAGACAAGAGATGGAGGTAAGGCCACCACCACCTTTTCCTCAAAGGCTGCACAAATCGAAAGATGATTCCTAGTATAGAAAGTTTTTAGATATCTTGAGCTAGGTTAATGTAAATATTTCTTTCGTGGAAATATTGCAAGAATTGCCAAAATATGCCAAGTACCTTACAGATATTGTGGCCAATAAGAGAAGACATGCAGAGTTTGAAGCGATTTCACTTACTGAGGAGTGCAGTGCTAGAGTACAAAGTAAGCTCCCTCATAAGCTGAAGGATCCTGGTTGTTTTACAATTCCCTTGGCGATTGGAAAACATGAGATTGGTAGAGCCCTATGCGATATGGGGCAAGTATTAATTTGATGCCACTATTGGTGTTCAAGCAACTCGAATTAGGAGCACCTAGGCCTATGATAACTCTACAACCAGAAGATAGGTCATTAGCAGTGCCTAAGGGAATTATTGAAGATGTGCTGGTACAGGTAGGGAAGTTCATTTTTCCCTCGAATTTTATTATTCTTGACTACATGGCCGACGGGGAAGTTTCAATTATTTTGGGGCGGCCATTCTTGGTTACTGGTGGGTCACTTTTTGATGTGAGGGAAAGGTAAGTTAAAGATCAGAGTGCATGATGAAGATATCACGTTTAATGTGTATAAGGCGCTTAAACTCCCAAAGCATTATAAGGACTTGTGCATGATTTATGTGGTTGAATAAAAGTTAATAGAGCCGGGACATGATGTGAATGTTAGTGATATTGACAAGAAAATTTGAGCCCGAAGAGTTTCAGTTACATACAGATGTGAAAGGGTATAAGGAAAATATAAAAGAGATGGCATGACAAACACAGTGTGCATCGTGAGTTTGAACCGGGTCAATCCGTTCTCATGCTTATGTCAAGGTTGAAGTTCTTCCCTAGAAAGATCAAGCCTAGATGGTCGGGTCTATTTGAGATAGTGCGTGTTATGAAGCATGAATAAGTAGAACTTTGGGATCCGATACGTGGTGACACCTTCTTAGTAAATGGGAAAAAAGTTAAACATTATTGGGGTGGTGATGTTCATCGTCACAAAACCTCGATAGAATTGGTGGATGCTTGAAGGAACATTCGACACATTAAATTAGGCGCTTCGTAGGAGGCAACCATAGTGATGTTGTAAGCGTCATGCCATGAAGTTAAATAAGGCTCTTGTTGGGAGGCAACCCAATTCATAGAGTAGTTTAGCTTAGTTTATTTTTATTTTTGATTTAGGGTACGAATGGGTTGATTTTATGTGAATTGTTGTTGTTTCAATAGGTATGGGTGCAATCCAATCGAAAGATGTGATCGGGAGCGAAATCAGGAGGTCAAAGCGCATAAAGGAGTCCAAAAAACATAATGACAATTACTTATGTGTGCCTCAGAACCCTCCTAGTGTAACGACCTGACCGATCGTTTTACTTTTTAGAACCCCGTTCCCCTTAATAAGACTCCCTGTATATGCTTCTACTATTTTATGTCTTGCGGGGATGGTTAGTTCGAGATTTGGAAGGGTTCGGGTTGAAATCGGAATACTTGGTTTCTTAAGTTGGCCTTAAAAGGCTAAGTTTGACTTCGGCCAACATTTTGAGTAAACGACCTTGGAATCGGGATTTGACAGTTCCAATAGGTTTGTATGGTGATTTTGGACTTGCGCGTATGCTCGGACCGGGTTGTGGATGACCCCAGAGCATTTCGGCACCTAATATTGAAAGTTTGTTCCTTGAAGGTTCTTGAAGTTCTTTAAATTTGGTTTAGAGTAGGCTTTGGTGATATCGAGGTCCGAATGGAATTCCAAGATCGGGGTTAGTTCCGTAATGCTATTTAAGACTTGCACGCAAAATTTAGTATCAATCCGAGCAGTGTAAGTACGTTTCGGCGTTTGGGAGTAAATTGAAAAACTTAAAGTTCATAATTTTGATCCAATTGGTTTGGGGTGTGATTATTAGTTTTAATGTCATTTTGGGCGTTACGAGAGTTCGAGCGGGTTCGTTTTATGATTTCAAACTTGTCTGTATGTTCGGGCGGGGCCTCGGGGGCCCAAGGTATCGATCGGACGAGGCTCGGACCAAGTTGAAACTTAGGAGCAATAGCTGAAGTTCCCAGCTGCTGGTGTAATCGCACCTGTGCTTGCAAGCCAGGAGCCGCAGAAGAGAGCAAGCCAAGGCTGCCTAGGATCAGCAGGACCGAGGAGTTTGGCACACCTGCGAACGCGCAGGTGCGATGACTCTGACCGCAGAAGCGGCTGTGTTCGCAGGTGCGAAAGAGTCGGCCGCAGGAGCGGTTGCGCAGGAGAGGCCCTGGCTCCGCAGGTGCGATGGGTGAGTGGCCAGGCCGGTTCCATAGAAGCGGACTTTTGACTGCAAAAGCGGTCCCGCAGAATCGAAAGTCCCTCCATAGGTGCGGAAACCGCTGAAGGGAGAATCCTTCATTTATTCCATTGTTGGGTGATTCTTAGAGCTCTTAGAGAGATGATTTTCATCTAACACCTTGAGGTAAGTAATTCCTACCAAATATGGGTCAAATACATAACTTATGGGTAAATTATAACATGTAAATTAGTGAAAAGCATGGGTTTAGGAGAAAAGCCTAGGTTTTTGATAAAAATGAGATTCAATCATGAAATTCGTTATGGAATCCAGTAAAAATCATATATTTGAGTTCATAAGGTTATGGGTAACAACTTTCTTAGAAAATTTCCGAAATCCGGGCAAGTGGTCCCGGGGGTGAATTTTAAGAATCTTACATTTAGGATTGGGTAACTTCTTTAATAATTGAGATACGAACTTTTGAGCATGTATTTATTAGTTTATATACTATTTGATTAGTTTATATATAACATGCACCCAATAAGTCTCTTTTCTAACCTTGTAAGAGGGAATTAACCCCATAGGTGAATTGAATTAAAATGTGCTTCTATTTGTAGGTGCTACGTACGCACGAGGTTACGAGAGTTTGTATGTAGCTACTAATTATGCAATTGTCTGGGTTGTCTATGACCCATATCATGCTATACTTACAATGTTTGTACCCTACTTGAAGTTGTGAATGGAACACTTGACTGTTATTGAGAATTTGTGTTTTTTTTAAAATATTTTTCTATTCGTGGAGCGGGCCGAATGCCTCGGTAGAAGATAGATGCATCTATGGTTCGTGCCGTTCGACCCTCTGCAGTACACAGTTTAAATATTATGTTGGATCGGGCCGTACGACCTCAGCATAATTTGCGCATGATAAATCTTTGGAACCAATTATAATTGATATTGCTTCTTTGGCTTGAGATATAAATTGTTAGATGATGGAAAACTAAATTTGGGACTTAATATTGGTGAAAGGATTATTTATTGTTTCCTGTTATTGGGCTTTCAGTATTCTTCTTGTAATCCATGCTTAATTAAAATTGTGACATATTATTGTTAGCCCATAGTAAGTGTCAAAGTCGATCCCTAATCACTACTTTTTCGATGTTAGACTGGATACTTACTGGGTAAATATTGTTTATGTACTCACGCTATACTTCTGCACTTAAATGTGCAGGATCTGAGGCAGTGCATCTGGATATCAGTCCAGCGCGCGCACTTGATTACCACTTCGAGGCTTCACGGTGAGCTGCCTTCTAAGCCCGTTTTGCAGCAGCTGGAGTCTTTTCTTTGATTATATTTTTTTCTGTCTATTTCACTTCGGACAATAGACTAGTATTCTTTTGTATATTCTACTAGATGCTCATATACTTGTGACACCAGGTCTTGGCACACACTAGTAGACTTGCGATTTTGGTTTTATTCTATGATTATGGTTGCGCACAGTTGCTTTCGTGTTATTTATTTTAGATCTGTTATTTCTCAAATTCTTTTATATTAAGGAAAGTTTAATTACTTGGAAAAGAATTTGTTAAAAAGAGGAAATCACGTGACTAGCTCACAGTTGGCTTGCCTAGCGGTGGCGTTAGGCGCCTTCACTACCTAATATGAAATTGGGTCGTGACACCTAGTAAGGTCCCTACCTCACCACAGTCCTTGCATCGCCTAGCCAGGCGCGAGCAGTAGCTCGTATTAACCCTTGCCCGCCCCACTCGCTTGCTACTGTCGGCTATTTTCACCACTTCAATAGAAAAGCCCTAAATTTCCAATTCCTCAAATCTCTCCGTTTCTTCCCAACGCATCGCCGGCAACTTCTCCGATGAGTTCCAACTTCCGATAATTCTCTCCTCTCTAGGCTTCAATTTCCTTTCACAATATTTTGGTTAGTTGAAACTTGGAAGCATTTTGAAATCCCAGTGGGCAAACCAAGAGATTGAAGGAAGCGTTTTCAAACAAAGCATTTTGAAATCCCAGCGTTTTGAACTCGGAATCTTAATACAATTATGCTGCACTTGAAGGAAGCCAACCTTCAACAGATTAACAGGTTCGTTCTTCTTCCTCGAGCCTTATAATTTCTCAAATTAAAGTTTGTTGAAAATTTAGAAAATAGTTCAGTTTTCACCTGAAAATAGTGTAAAAGTTAATGTTGGTGACTAACATTGAGCAAATTGATTTGCTTGCTTTGGTTTTGTGAAAATAGAACACCTACCAGGAGTATTTGAAGCTTAAAACAAGAGTGGAAGTGTTACAGCATCTCAAAGGTGAGAAAAACGCTGAGTAAGCCAAGATTAGATGTAATTTTTAACTCCAGAGTATTGCATTCTCTGTTACTTATTAATAAATTAATTTATATCGAGCCTAATTCCTACTGTTTACTTCATCTTTTGATAGAGATGTCGATGGAAGGTATTGCTAATTCTTGTGAACAAAGCTCTTCACTTACGCTAAAACGATCAAAAAGACAAATTTCCACTGTTTGGGATTCTTTTGTTAAGGTAACAGAGCCTAGTATTTCTAGTGATGGAAAGTTTAAAGTCCAATGCACGCTTTGTAAATAGACTACATATACGATCCTAAATTTGTAACATCAAATTCGAAGCGACATTTGTTGATAAAACATCCGTTGAATAATGCAAAAGAGGGTCAAAGTGAACCGATAGATCAGAAAGTTTATCGAGAAAAAATATCGTTAGCCATAGTCAGCATAACTATGCTTTAAGTTTTGTATTTCATAAAGGCATCAGGGACCTTCATTCATATTTAAATCCAGTAGCGAAGCACATATCAAAAAGTACAGCCAAGTCAGATATCTTGAATATGTATGCAAGCGAAAAAGAACTTCTAAAAAATGAGCTTGTCATTATTCCTAGTAGAGTGTGTTTAACATCACATATGTGGACTTCATTAGCATCTAATGGCTATATGTAGCGGCTCATTATGTGGATTTGAATTGGGTGCTTCAGAAGAGGGTGTTGATTTTTCGTCATATTCCTCCTCCACATTCGAGTGCGATTTTAGGTCCCTTATTGATTAACTTTCTTAAAGAATGGGGAATCGAAAAGAAAATCTTTACCCTTACTTTGGATAATGCTACTTGCAATAATGATGTAGTAAATAGTTTAAAGAATCATTTGTCTTTGATGCGTTCACTAATTTGTGACGGAAAATTTCTTCATGTTCGTTGTGGGAATCACATTTTGAACTCAATTGTGAAGACGGGCTTAGAGAAGGCTGATGTAGCTATTGCAAAAATTAGAGAAGGTGTTAAGCATATCAAGAATTCAGAAACAAGAATAATAAAATTTGTGGAGTGTCTTAGTAATCTTGGTCTACCATGTTCTAAGAAGCTACGTCAAGATATGCCTATTCGGTGGAACTCCACCTACCAAATGTTTGAAAGTGCTCTTCTTTATCGGCAAGCTTATATTCACTATAACTTGCTTGACGTTGATTTTAGACATGACCTTTCTGAAGATGAATAGAAAAGGGTTGAGATTATAGCTAAGTTGTTGAAGCCATTTTATGACATTACGACCTTGTTTTCTGTATGTAAATACCCCACGGCTAATTTGTATCTTCCTAACGTATGGAGAATTGAAATGTTATTGGAAGAACAAAAAAACAGTGGAGATTCAGTGATGAGTGAGATGGGCTCTTTGATGTTGGAAAAGTTTAAGAAATATTGGGAGTCATATAGTGTCATTTTATCTATAGCTATTGTCCTTGACACTCGATATAAATTGAAGTTTGTTAAGTTTTGCTTTTCAAAGCTTCATCCTGAGGAGATTGCTAATGAAAAAGTGAAGGCTATTGAAGATAACTTACAATTATTATTCAAAGAGTACTTGATACCTTCGACTACAACCTCGTTATCGGGGGATCAAGCTTGTAGTAGTGGTAGCAACGAAATGAGGGATGCATTTGATGAGTTTGATGAGTTTGAAAGTCAGTTGGAGTCAAGTACCGGTAAAACACAACTAGACTTGTATTTGGAGGAAGCTAATCTTGACCGTAAAACAAATCCGAATCTGGATGTACTTGGATATTGGAAGGATAACAGGCAAAGGTATCCAGAACTCTCATTAATGGCACGAGATATCTTGAGTGTTCCAATCACCACAGTAGCCTCTGAATCTGCATTTAGCATAGGTGGTCGTGTCATTGAAAAGTTTCAAAGTTCTATTCTTCCCGCAAATGCCGAGGCAAAGCTATGTACTAGAGATTGGATTTGTGGAAGAGAAGGTAAATTAATCTTCTCTAGACTGGTTTATTTCTTTTTTTGAAAAACTAATAAACTGTAATATTTTTTCTTTTTAAATTGTATAAGATCTTGATGATGGATCCGACTCTGATGAAGAAGATGAGATTGCTATTGATCTTCAACCTTATCTTGCGAAACTTAGAGGTAAGAGTGCCCTCTGTTGTTCTCTTTCTATTTTCTTGTACTTTTGGGATTCTATTGAACCAACTATTCTAATATTTATGATGTTCTGCTGCTAAGATTCATATCTTAGCAGTATATACTGATGCTTTTGGTGATTAATTTAATTATGATGCCATGATTGGTGAACGGAAGGGTCTATGCATCTCACACAAATGACTTGCTTGTACTTGTCTAATTGCATAACCATTCGGCCGACAACATATGATGCAGATTTCTATAGTTTGAGTGCAATATTTGTACTGTTTCGGGCATCAGTTCAGCAGGATTTGAGCAGCATTCTTAACAGTAAATTGAAGGGTCTACAAGCCAGTTTTAGAAGCTCATGCACTGTTGTTTTTGTCCAGAAAATCTAGGTACCAGCTGTGAGCGTTGCAGGATTTTTCTATAGCCTAAACTTCTGCATTGCTGCTGCCTAAAGCCTATCCTGTTTCTGCACAGTTTGAGCTGTTTTTTTCAACACTGTTTCTGCATTGTTTGGGCTGATTTTCTCCTCCTGTTATTTGCTCATATTCGCAAAATTGGACAGATTTGTCTAAGTACAGCTGATTTTCTGTATTTCGATGTATTTTGCTGGTGTATTTCATTATATTTTGCTGGTGCATTTCAATGTATATTGCCAGTGCATTCAATGTATTTTGTTATCTGGTTTAAAATGCACCATTCTTGATTCCTGCTGGTTGCAGTGATGTAAAAATATGATCTTTTTCCTCTTGGTTGCAGTGGTGTAAAAAAAAAGGAATTGCAGATGACAAAATGGATGAGGGAACGAGAAAATGAAGAGAATGGATAGAGAATTTGTTGATGAAGAACTAGTCAACCCCCTACTACTTGAATTGAAAATGAAGAGTTTTAGTGAATTTTTTATATTTTTTTATATTTAATCATAATACTCAGTTGAAAATATTAAAGTCACATGTTTTGATACTGTTAAACTTGCTATAAATATTACCTTATCAAAAATAAATTGCTATAAAAATATATGTACCATGTAGCTAGGAACTCATTACAGTATATTTTCGAAATGACAAAAAGATATCAATAGTGTCAGCATTAGTAGTTAGGCACTTTATTTGAAACTTCATATGAAGGAGGTAAATTTGCTTTGGTACAAACTTTTTGTATGATGAAAAAATTGACAGTAATACGAGATTATTTTTGTTTTTTAATAAGAATATGTTAATGCTTGAGTCAGCTCAAACTGTTCTCTTAGTTTAGATTTTGCAGTTCGGTTAAATTTTCTTCACCGAGAAAATACATTTTAATATGACAAAAACAGATTTTCTTATGTGTGAGTGCGCGTATATAAATTATTGAATTATATTGACATAAAACAATATTTAGCTTAGAGACATAGATGATCTCGAAATTGCTCTAAGTCACTGATTTGATATCAAAAAAATGTTCTTTTGTTGCTTGCAAGGGGCAGCAAATTCATATTAGAGCTTGAGGCAAATGTGAAGCCATGGATGGATAATATGGTTACTTATTTTATTCGCCGGTTAACTCGTTTATTATCCGTATTAAATATATATCGGGTCGGATAATTTATCCATTTTTCCATTATCCGTTTCGATCCGAACCATATCCGACCCGACCCGCCCGTTTACCACTCCTACCCATACCCCGCGTTGCCAGTCCAGTCACGCAAGGAGCCTCGCGAGGCCCAAATAAGCTATCTTTTTTTCTTTTCTCTTAAACACATGCCCACCCCCTTAAATCCCCGTATCAGTTGCCCCACGACCCAAACACACTGGCAAACCCTAACTTCCCATCTCTCTCTGTCTCTCTCTCTCACTCAAGGACCTCGCAACACCCCTTAATCACACACACAAAAATCACAACATTAGCTCTACATCACACACTCCCTCTTTAACATATACATGTATGAATTTCCTCTCTCTCTATCTCTCTCTATCTCTCCTCTATGTGGTTTTATTAGAAGTTTATGAACACATGCAACCCTTTTGAAAGTTGTAATGGTAAAATTGTGCATGCATGTCCCAACCCCATAGAAGTAGTATGCTTATTTCTTGAGGAGTGTTTACACTCAAATCCCAAGCCAGTTTGAGAGAGTGAGGCAAACCCTCACCCACACAAAAGCTTACCCGTAACTAGTGCGCACCAAATTATCGCTAAATTGTCTCAAAGGAAATTTTTGTCCCAATTGGAACCCGACTCTCTGGGATTGATACACTAGTGGTTTGTAAGCTTACCTATCATAAACTTTAAGTGTGGGGTGGCTTACCGGAGGCAGGGTAAGTGTTTCAGGTAGGGTACATATATTATCTTCCCATATGTGCTAGTTTTCTTGAGAATACACTCATGCTAGATTTAATGAGGTGAAGTCTGAGTAGCCTTGATTAACTTGCAAGTTATGTGCTAAATTCTTGAGAGTAGGGTCGTTAGGACCACTTTTTTCTTTGATTCATGGCCCTCTGAGTTGACTAACATAAACATGTACAGGTACAAAATATTACGTCCAAAGCCCAAGTGCACAACCTATGGAAAAAGGTAAGGGCATGGCCACATCCCCCACCACGAAAAAGATATCTTATGCACCGCCACCTAAGAAGAAGAATTGAGGAGAGGCTATATCTAGTAGTCAAGAAAAGGAATACGTTTGGTTGTGGTTATGGCAGCATCACGACCAAGGCCTAGGGGTGTGCACGAATATGGGATCAGAGCATACCCCCATTGGCCAAAAGGTAGTATAAGATTTATCGGCAAAAACACATGCATCCGGACTTAGAGGTGGGGGAGCACCGGTTGAAATCTAAGCATCAGTCTATTTGGTGATCTATCCATGATTTGGGTTTGAGATATGTATTCAAAAATCTGGGTTACATCAATGCAAGCTTAGTTCATGAGTTCTATGCTAGATGGGATCCAGAAGATGAGGAGCAGTTAGTGCCAATTCGGGGGACATTGATTGATATCTTTTCTTATGCCCTTTGTGCTCACTTGGGGGCATCTGATGTCTGGCATGATCCATTGGGAAACTTCATCGCCCGACCAACTTATCAAGAGATTCTACATACCTTGTGTGGTGTCACCTCTATTGTTTCCTGGGTCCGTGATAAGAACACTCACCTCCATATAAAATTCCCAAAAAAGAAGCTGAAATTTATGGTTAAAGTATGGTTGCAGTTGATTAATGCTTGATTATTACCCTGCGAGCGCGACAACCATATTAGGCGTGAGAGGGTATATTTGTGGTACTTATTGATGATGAGACAAAAGTAAATGTGGGTCATTTGATAGTCCACCAGATGGCGTAGGTGAGGAAAAGTAAGAAGGTGGATCAATTATTTTTTAGAAATATGCGGACACAATAACCGAGAAAGGAAGAGGTAGTTGAGGAGCAAGAATTTGACATGATCTTTCCGGTGGCACTCCAAGAGACCGACATTACTAGCATACGGGATAAAGATGATGATGATGATTGGTGCCGAGCGTCAGGCTCGTGATGATAGTTTTATGTCCCACTTCTATGGGATGCTAGACCTGCAATTGCGGATTGATGGGTGGGAAACGACTCCAGAGGAAGGAGCAAACTTGAATGAGCGTTATCTGCTCAATGCTCATGCTCAGCATTTAGTTGGGATTGGTGACGGCCAGAGGTTGCCTGATGATGAAAATATGAATACCCCGGAGCATTCAGAGCCTGAGCCAGTATAGCCCGAGCAGGAGGCTGATGAAGATGATGATGGGGATGTTGGAGCTAATGATGATATTGACTTGGAGGCTGATGATAAAGCCTTTTATGATGATGAGGATGACGAGGAGTGATCAGGGAGTTTCTTTACCACCCTTCTTGATTTTATTTGTTTTTTATAAGCACTAAGGACATTGCATGAATAAGTGTGGGGTGGGGATTCTCATTGTTCTCTAAATAGTATATTAGTGTCTTTTAGTTTCTTATTTTTTCATTTTTAATAGTCTAGATTTAGATTAGCTTTTTGTTTTCTCGTACATATTTTTCTTGAGGGATTAAAGTCTAACAAAAAGCACAAAATAATTAAAAAATAAAAAATCAAAGAATATGTCTTTTAGTTTTCTTTAGGTAGTAATAATCGCCCGTGATTTTAATTTGTGCCTCGGTTCTTTTCCATAGGATGTAGTTTGAACCGAGTCATAGTTTGTATTTTTAGAGTAGATTAGTATTTACAAAATAAAAGGAGGAAGAATGATGAACCTAGACTCCTTTAACTTGTTTGATAGTATCATATTTAGTCTTTGACATGTATAGTATAATCCCTATGTGTTCAAATTGTTTTATGATTCCTTGGTGAATTAGATTGCATGTCTTGTGATGCCTATGTCTCGTTTTCTTGACTAGTATTTACTTTGTGCTTAATGTTAAATCTCTTGTGGATCCGTAAATACTTGATATAGTTTGAGAGTCAGAATGGTACCGTCCTTAGTGAGTCATGTGCCATGTGTAGTGAGGTTTTTTTTGTGTAGTTCATGTCATTCTAATTGAGTCTAGAACTTATCCAGCATGTGAGTTGAAGCGAAATTTTAGGTGATTCCCGATTTGAAAAATAATTTTAGGCCTTCTTTGATCATTTTGAGCTTACTAGGTATCACAAACAAAAACTATCCCTAGTTAACCCTTTTGAGCCTATAAACGTTTATTTGGCACTTATATTACAAGCCTATATCCTTTTTGTTCTTAACTGATATTGCTTTGATCCTTTGACCTCTTAAGGCACTTTAAGTATAAATGAGCGCTAGAAGAAGCATGGAGGGAACTTGGGTGGCTTTTGAGTGGAACCAATAAAAGAAAAAAAGGTGCATTTGTATCGTAAGATATCCGCTAGCGAGAATTGTAAAGAAGATAAAAATTACAAAAGAGAAAAAGTTATTGTTGAGAAAAAAAATCTTTAAAAAATGGGTATAGATAAATAAATTAATATCTTGTCTTGCTAGTGGGATATAAATTAAAGTAGTGCTTAAAGTAAAAGGGAATGTCTTTGGAGGTGATATTATTTGTGAAATTGAAGTTGGTATTGAAAAATAATGTGCTTAAAATTAATTTTGTGATGTGTTAAAGTGCATAGGAGGGTAATCCACTATTCCTAAAATATATCCTACCCGTCCCTTAGCCCACATTACAACTATAAGAAAGTCCTAATTGATTTTAGATCAAGCGAGCCAACATTAGCAGAGGTTTAAATAAAGGGAAAGCCTATGGTACCTTTTGTATGTATGTAACTTCTTTGTGAGAGTGAGCGATTTCTTTGATATATGTGAGTTCTTAAACTATATTTGATCATGAGATTCGAATGTGTGAATTCTACTGACTCTCTTTGATTTTATTGTGAGGGCATATGGTTTCACGAGGGATAAATAACATTATTAGACTTCTCTATGATGTTAAGTTTTTAAGCTATGAGTGTATTGTGACATTGAATCGGGTCTTGAGTCTAGGAGTGTTATAAGCATGTTATCTTTGCTATGAAACTTTTTTTCTTGAAGTTTGGAATAAGTAAAAGGAAAGTGTGTTTTGAATGCATATGCTAAGTTTAATTGTTGCAATCAACCATATTCATTGGTGAAGTATGCTTCGATTGTTTTAAAAAAAAAGTGCTCAAAGATAGTGTAATTATTGGTTGACTCAAGCACGAGCAACGTTTAAGTGTGGGGTAGTGATATTTTACTATAAATGTATGTTTTTAGTGTATTGATTACCTTATATTTTGGTATTTTAATGTTGATATGTGCGATGTTTAAGCTTAATTGAGTTGGTTTTATATTTAGGATCGTTAGAAGATTAAAATGAGTGAAGGGTGCACGCAAGGATGCTGAAAATACAATTAAAGAGCACGAAAAGGAAAAAATCGAGCGAGGCCAAGAACTAGGCGTCAGGCTAGGCGACGTCTGGCTTTTGGCGAGGAGAATCAGGTGCTAAGACTCGTGCCGCAAGGGAAATATCTCTCCCCAATCCAGGCCTTGCGAGGATAGTGGCCTGGTCCCTTTCCCAATCCGCAAATTAAATTTTCCTACTCGATTGTGAAGGCGGCAAGGGTTTAGAAACACGAAGGGAGCACATATTTCATCGACTCATCCATCCTTCATCTATTATTCATAGATTTTATGTTTAAAATAATACTTTGATTGTTATGAATATGCGTGGCTAGAAACCCCTTTATTCCGGGTTTATAAGTTGTTACTGACTATTGTTGTTTGACGGTTGATGATATTGCTCGAAATATTATATTAATTAATTTATTCAATCTTGCACTTAATTATTTTACTGCGTAGCTAACGGTAGAATACTATCTACAAATTTATAGTTGAACTCGAAACTGAGAACTATAGATTATGCATAAGATTGAATAAAGTAAGTTCTTAAATCCAAAAATCGGAGAATAGATTCGTGATTAGGATAGAAATATTCTAGTTGCCTTACTTGATTATTTTTGTGTGAGATATACATGCATTCTTGTTAATTCGGATTCTATAAACGTATACGATTAGGTTGGCTTAAATAGGCGAGCAACGCGTAGAAAGAAATTCGTGAGCATAATACACCCTGTTAACCAATAAATTAGATAGATCAATTAATTGAATCAATCGGAAAAATACAATAGGAGAGGCGTTAATCCCATAACCCCAGAATATTCCTATCTCACTGAATTTCTCCTAAGTGTTTGTTTGCACTATTTGCATCCTTGTTTTCTTTCTTGTTTGTTAGTTTTGCAGTAACTTTAGTCGTAAAATCACAATCATCTTCTTCATAACCGCTAGAGCAATTAACTTATAAGTAGTTTAGGTTGGACAATAGTTAATCATAAATCCTTGTGGGATGATACTTTTTCATCACTTTATTACTTGTCGACTGTATATACTTGCGTGTACGTTGGACCCAACATTTAATATTATTTGGGTCGTTGTGGATAGGTTGACCAATTCTGCGCACTTCATACCAGTGTTGACAACATATACTTTGGAAAGATTAGCTTAGATTTACATTTGGGAGGTAGTTTGTTTGCGTGGCATGCTTATATTTATCATTTGAGAATGTGACACTTAGTTCACATCTCACTTTTTAGAGATCTGTTCAGCGGGAGTTGGGTATACAACTTGACCATAGCACGACTTTTCACCCACAGACAGATGGTCAGTCAGAGCGGACTATTCAGACTCTTGAGGACAAGATGCGAGATTGTGTTATTGTCTTTGAAGGTTATTGGGATCAATTCTTACGTGTGGGTTGAGTTTACTTTCAATAATAAGTATAAGTCCAGCATTCAGATGGCTCTGTGTAAGGATTTATATGATAGACGGTGTCATTCTCCAGTTAGTTAGTTTGAGCCTGGTAAGGTTAGGTTATCGAGTACAAATTTGGTTCGTGATGCGTTAGAGAAAGTGAAGTTGATTCAAGAATGACCTCGAACAACTCAGAGTAGGTAGAAGAATTATGCAGACATGAAGGTTTGTGATGTGAAATTTATAGAGGGAGAGAAGGTACTTCTGAAAGTTTTACCCATGAAGAGAGTGATGAGGCTTGGGAAACAGGGCAAGTTGATTCTGAGGTTTATTGGTTTATTTGAGGTGTTGGAGAGAGTTGGTAAGGTTGCTTACAGGTTTTCTTGGCCTCCTAATATTTTAATAATATATTCAGTATTTTATATTTCTATGCTTTGGAGACATAATGAAAATAAATCACATGCTTTGGACTTCAGCATAGTGCATCTAGATGAAAATTTAGCCTATAAAAAAATCCGGTAGCTATTTGGATGGATAGATTCAAAAGTTGAGATCAAAAGATATTGCTTCACTGAAGGGGCTTAGAAAAAGACAACCGAGCGAGGAGGCTACTTGGAGACCGAGTCAGATACATGAAGCAGATATTCATACTTTTTTAGCCATTTAGGTACATTTTAAACCCATTCGAAGACGAACAACTTTTTAAGAGGTGGAGAATGTAATAATCCGACTGGTATTTTTGAAGACTATAACCCCATTCCCTTATTTGATACTTCCCGTAGGTTGTTTTTATATTTTATGACTTGTGGAGATGGATGGTTTGGTTCCCGCGGGGTTCAGGAGTGATTTGAACACTTAATTCCTAACTATAAACTTAAGGTTGAAAGAATTGAGCAAGTTAACATTATAGGTAAATGACCCCTGATTGGTAATTTGAAGGCTCCAATAGGTCCAAATAATGACATTGGGCTTGTACATATATTTGGTTCGGGTCTCAGATGTCTTGTGGCAGATTCGTGCTTCTAGTCAAAAGTTGAGACTTTGAACTTAAGAAAATTTGAGATATTTTATTTGAAATGCGATTCTTGGTTTTGATATTTTTTTAAAGTATTTTTGAGCCTTTGGACAAGTTTGTATAGGGTATATAGACTTATTAAGATGATCGGATAGGGTCCCTAGGGCTTGGGTGAGTTTAAAGATGGTTTTAGAGAATTTCAGATTTAGTTAGATTGTTGGTTTTATACTATCAGTGGGGTAAATCGCGATCGATTGGCATAGGTTGCATGGCATATAAGAGATTGATCACGGGGTCACGTGGAGAAGTTCGAGATCGTGTAGCTTTGGCAGGATGTGCATCGAGATCGTTTGAATAGGTGCGTGATCGCGTAGGTCTGTCTGCTGATGCATCACAACCACGTGAGGGAGTTTGTGGTTGCATAGAGGGCCCGACCAATGGTCTTTGCGATCGTGTGAGGCATGTCATGATCGTAATTAATGATTTTGGACAAGGGGTATTTACTGACCAGATTTTCAGAGTTAGCTTATTTTTACCATTTATAAGTTTTGGAGAACGAGAGGAGGAGGTTTTGAAAAGGCTTTACACTCCAATCTTGAGGGTAATTAATTCTTAATTCGATTTGATCATATATCTTGATTTCTCGTAGATTTCTATACTAAAAATATAAAATTTAAGAGTAAAATTTGAGTTTTTTCTCTACAACTTAAGAGCGTGTATTTTGGAGTTTTGAACACTAATTTGAATACAACTTATTGAATCTGTTATCTCTTTTATAGCCATGCTATCTTTTCATAACTGCTTATCTTTATTTGGAATTTATATTGTCTCATCCTATAATTGTTTAGTCTTAATTGAGGTTATGATTATTTTTCCACTGCTTATCCTTAATTGAATTGTTGAATATCCTTCGTAATTTTCTCAACCTTAAAAGAAGTTTAGATTATCCTATATCATAGTCGACTTGTTTTATTTGGCATTATTGGATTCGTGTTAGCTTCCCTGTTGTTGAAGTGTATCTTGTGGGATTGTTGAGCTATTCTCTTTACGCCTAGCATTCTTTACTGTGGTTATTCTTTGTGAATTGGTTCTATCGTTTCTTTGTGAATTAAAGTTCTTGAGTTCATTTACTTGTCGTTCTTTTTATTATTGTCATTGTTGCTGATGTACTTGTTGTGGTGATGCACGAGGTTTCTACCGTGCGGATTGTATTATTGTGATGCATGAGGTTTCTACCGCGCGGTTGTTATTATGGGGTTGCATGAGGTTTCTGCCGTGCTATTGTTACCATTGATAGTTGCACATGCGGCGTGACAAGGCGGGATATGTATGTGTGTATATATATATATATATATATATATATATATATATATATATATATATATATATATATATATATATATATATATATAGGGGGTATGGGTTGCGCATGTGGCGAGACAAGGTGGGAACATTATTATACATGTGTGGCGAGACAAGGCGGGCATTTATGTGTGGCGAGACAAGGCGCACACATATATATATATATATATATATATATATATGTATGTGTGTGTGTGTGTGTGTGTGGGGGTGGGTGGGTTGCGCATGTGGCGAGACAAGGTGGGAACATTGTTATACATGTGTGGCGAGACAAGGCGGGCATTTATGTTACTATTGCACGCGTGGCGAGACAAGGTGGACTGTGTCAGGGGTGATTTGTGATGATTTGTAGCCTGGGGGCATTCTTGTTGTTGATATTTGTATAGTAGTATACGTACCTGTGTGAGATTTATCTTGTGAAAGCTGTGTAAAAATATTCTACGTGATGTACGTTCTTTTTCCTTATGCTTAATTGCTGATATGGACTATGGTAGTACACTTTCACAAGTATACACGTAGTTAAGCACTCTTATCGCATAAGAGGTGTTCTTGATATTGTTGAGCATAGATGCTCCCCCTTGTTTACTTGCCTTCTATGTGAGAATGACCCTATTGGTACGTGAGTTGTCAGTGTGGTTATGAGATATTATGAGGGCACATGAGGCCAAGTGTTAGAGTTCAGGTCTTGAGACCCGTAAGTTGTGATTTGTCCGAGGTTCGGTACCTCATGGAGTTGCTGACTAAAACCTGATATAAAAGCGATTGTAGTTGCTGAGTTATTATTTGTCCTTGCTGCATTTGTGATTCCGGATTTAGGTTGTGTTCCATTCACCTTTCTGTGTCATTTTCATGATATTCCGCTGATAATTGTTGTTTCCTTCCTGATTTCCATTTCTGTACTGTGAGCCATATTGTATAGTCTTTATGTAGACATCATACTTCTGTTGTTCGTGTACTTATATCTGTTCAGTTTATTAGACCAGTGGGTGTCTTGACTGTTCCTCGTCACTACTCCACAGAGGTTAGTCTTGATACTTACTGGGCACCGCTGTGGTGGGCTCATGCTACTCTTCTGCACATTTTTATGCAGATCCAGGTATTTATTCGTTCGCTAGTTATGTGGACTGTTGCTGTGGAGACTCAAGGTAAACCTGTTGCTGCGTTCGCAGGCTTCGGAGTCACCTTTAATTTTCGTTTTGCACTATTTATTCTTATTTCTGGACAGTTGTATTTAGAAGTTTTCTAGCAAATACTCTGTAGAGCTTATGACTTGTACTACCGGTTTTGGGAATTGTAAGAGATTCTATTTAAATAATGTCATTATTTTAATTATTGTTAGTCTTACCTAGTCCTTAAGACTAGGTGCCATCACGATACCGAAACGGAGGGGTATTGGGTCGTGACAAGTTGGTATCAGAGCTTTAGGTTCATAGGTGCTACGAGTCATAAGCGAGTTTAGTAGAGTCTTACGGATCGGTACAGAGACATCTGTACTTATATTCGAGAGGCTACAGAACTATTAGGATAATCTCACTTCTTTCATTCCTATCGTGCAAGCTTATTGATCTCGGAGTTTGAACTTTTATCATTCCATTCTCTCACAGATGGTGAGGACATGAGCTACAGTTATAGACGACGCTGCTCCTGGAGCAAGTATTGCTAGAGGCAGAGGCAGAGGCAGAGGCAGAGGCTAATGAGGAGTAAGTGTCGCAGCCAGAGCACCTACTAGAGCAGCAGTTGAGGAGCCGCCAGTAGTTCCAGTTAGGGAGTAGGTACCGGAGGCGCATGTTATTACCCCCGGACTTCAGGAGACCTTAGCACAGTTCCTGAGCATGTTTGGTACATTGGCTCAGGCGGGGTTGATTCCGGTTGCACCAGCTACTTCACAGACCGGGGGAGGAACCCAGACTCCCTTCGCCCACACCCCAGAGTAGCAAGTTCATGTTAGTCAGGTTCTAGGTGTCATGGCGACACAGCCTGTGGTCCCAGTTCAGCCCGTGGTCAGGGCAACAGCATCTGAGGAAGAGCAGCATAGACTTGCAAGATTCAAGAAATATGACCCTCCTACATTCAGTGGCTTGGCTTCAGAGAGTGCACAGGGTTTTCTAGAAGCGTGTCACCGTATTCTCCGTACTATGGGTATTGTGGAGACGAGCGGGTTTGCTTTTACTACGTTTCAGCTCAGGGGAGCAGCTTACCAGTGATGGCGAGCATATGAGTTGGGTATCCCAGCCGAGCTAGCTTCACTTACATGGGTTCAGTTTTCAGAGATGTTCCTGAGAGAGTTTGTACCTCAGTCCCTTCGAGATGCATGGCACGTGGAGTTTGAGCAGCTACGCCAGGGCACTATGTCACTGTCAGAGTATGCCGTGAGATTCAGTGATTTGGCCAAGCATGCGCCTACTTTGGTCACCACTATTAGAGAGCGTGTCCGCAGATTCATTGAGGGACTCATGCATGATATTCGGTTCAGCATGGCTCGGGAGTTAGAGTCAGATGTTTCCTTTCAGCAGGTAGTAGGGATCACCTGTCGAGTAGAGGGCATGTGGGACCAGGAAAGAGAAGACAGGCGAGATTAGGAGAGAGAGGACAGGGAGGTGAGGAGGCCTCGTAGACCGAAGAGATATGCATGTCCTTAATTTGGAGGCAGGGTACGACATGGTAGAGGTTTTGTGGGTCAGCCAGTTCAGTTTGCACTTCAGGCTTCGTACAGTGTTTCAGGTGCTCATGGGTCTCAGAGTACCCCTACCGCACAGTTCCCACAACCACGTCAGCATAGAGGTTGCTTCGAGTGTGGAGATACTATCCACAGGGTGAGAGATTGTCCTAGACTCCGGATAGGTGTGTCACAGTGGAGTATTCAGGCGAGTAGAGGGCGCCCAAGAGGGGAAGGCCTGACCTGTTGATGTGTTTCATATATTAGGCTTGAGGCCACTACGCCAGATGATGTCATACAGGTATGCTTTTGATTTGTTACAGAGGGGCACCATTCGTATTTTGATTCGGTCCTGCTTATCGGGGCGAGTTCCCCTACTTGTTGTCCCACCTATGGGTGAGTTCATGACTTAGTATTATGTTTAGGTGTTTAACCATGTTGGGAGACTCTATGAGTGGTAGCCCGTGTCTATCATTTGTTTCTATTCATTTTTGAAAGTTACGATACTAGAAGTGAATTCATGTTGTCCATTATGGCAGGTTTGATGTGATTCCTGAGTAAATTGGTTACGATTTGTAATTTGATACTCTACCGGGGTGAGGGTTTAGTAAGTGTTGTGATTTTATTGGAAGAATTGAACTAGTGGAATATTTTCATTGGTATGATGTGTATTCGACTTGTGATTCAGAGTTGAGGGTGAGACCCTTGCGATTCCATGTGATTCGTTATGTTTGAGCCGGGTTGCGTGCCGCGGTAGAGGGTGATACCAGGATGAGATCCTTATGATTTGTTCATGTACTTTGATTTTTCCTATTTAAATTGATTCATAGTATGGTACTGTTAGAGAGTTGTGCTTGTCGGGCTTGTTTGATATTTCTCTTATGTGGTTCTCTTTACGTATTCAGTCATTCTCGTTATGTGCTTCTTGAGTTTTAGCTTGTGAGGTGTGTGCCCGGTAGTGTTAGTTGTGACTTGTTGATTCGGGTGTATAGTTATGAGATCTTCATGTTTCTTACATCATTGTCAGTGTTGTGGAGGTTTGAAACGGGTTGCTAACGGATATGAGGCTAATTGCCGGTGATGGTTTTGATTTCGGGCAGCTATTTTGATCAGAAGTGTTATTATGGGCCTATGTGTGGTGTGTCTTATTGTGTGGTCGTACCTTGTGGGTATAGGCATGAGTTGTTACAGCTGGTTGAGACTGATACCGGTTATGGATTTAGAATCGGGTCTTTTGAATGTAAATGAACGGTGAGAATGTTGACTCTAAGATTATCGGTGTTGATAGAAAGGATAAATTACAGTTGGGATGGTGTTATCAGGCTTATGTGGGTTGGGGTGACGTAGGGTCCCCCGCGACTGTATGTTGGATATGTACTCTCAGTGATTCAAAAACTTCGAGGCGATTCTTAGCACGTTCGAGGATGAACGTTTGTTTAAGAGGGGAAGGATATAACGACCCGGCCGGTCATTTTGAGAATTTAAGTCCCGTCCGGCGGCATAAGGCCCTGGGCAGCTTCATATTATGTGTATTGACTTGCGTTCATGGTTGAATTCGGTTACCGGATGTTTCAAAGTGATTTGGGACACTTAGTCCCTAAAACGGAAGCTTAAGTCTTAGGATTTTGACAGTAGTCGGAATTATGTGAAGACGACTCCGGAATGGAGTTTCGTCGGTTCCATTAGCTCCATTGGGTGATTTTGGACTTAGGAGCGTGTCCGGATTGTAAATCTGAGGTCTGTAGCTGATTTAGGCTTGAAATGGCGAAAGTAGAATTTTTGGAGATTTGGACCAGAAGTGGACTTTTTGATATCGGGGTCGGAATGCGATTCCGAAAGTTGGAACAGCTCCGTTATGTTATTTGGGACTTGCCTGCAAAATTTTGACATCATTCCAGGTTGATTTGATAGGTTTCGACATCGGTTGTAGGAATTTAAAGTTTCAAGTTCTTTAAGTTTGAATTGGAGGGTGATTCATGATTTTTTAGCATTAGTTGATGTGATTTGAGGGCTCGACTAAGTTCGTATGGTGTTTTAGGATTGGTTGGTATGTTTAGTTGAGGTCTCGGGGGCCTCGGGTGAGTTTCGGGTGCTTAACGGATTAAAAGTTTGATTTGTGTTGCTGTTAAGTCTTCAGGCTTCTAGTATTTTCGCACCTGCGGTGAAGAGACCGCAGGTACGGGAGCACACGTGCGGAGAGGGAAGCGCAGAAGCGAAAAAGTGGAGGAGTGCTAGGGGTCGCAGGTGCGGGAAAAATTCCGCATCTACGATGCCCGCAGATGCGAAGATTGAGGCGCAAGTACAAGAAGAGCTGGACTTGACAGTCTCCGCAGGTGCGGAGAATTTGTGCGCATCAGCGGCTCCGCAGAAGCGGATTTTGGCGCTCAGAAGTGAGAGGAAGCATAGGTGCGGTTTGGACGTGCGCACCTGCGGTCACGCAGATGCGGCTAATTATGTCGCAGATGCGGTCACGCCTGGGCAGAAAAGAGAAATTCGAGGGTTTGATTTCATTCTTCATTTTTGGACTTGAGAGCTCGGAATTAGGCAATGTTTCGAGGGATTTTCAAAGGAAGTTTTGGGTAATGATTCCTAACTCATTTTTGGTTGTATTCCATTAATCTATAGTTGTTTTCTCCATTTAGTTTCAGTTTTTTGGGGTTGAAATTGGGAAAAATTGGAAGAACTTCTTCAATAAAGATTTCGAGTTTTGAAAGGGGATTTGTGGTCTGATTTGAGTAATTCTTATATGGTTGGAATCGTGAGTGAATGGGTTTTCATATTTTGTGATTTTTACCTGATTTTGAGACGTGGGCCGGGGTCGACATTTTAGGGCGAATTTCGGAATTTTTGTTAAAATAGTGATTTCATTAATTAGATGAGTCTATTATGGTTGTATTCATGATATGCAATTGTGTTTGGCTAGATTTGGACCATTCGGAGTCGGATAATTGATAAAAGGGAATTCTTGCGGACTGATTGAGCTTGGTTCGAGGTAAGTATCTTGTCTAACCTTGTATGGGGGACTTTCCCTTAAGATTCGAGTCTTGTATGTTGATTGTAGTCCGTGTACACGAGGTGACGAGTGCGTGCACGGACTTATTTGTGGAAAGTTGGCCTTTTAGGGTTCTCAGGTCCTTGTATTCATTGAATATACAGTTGTTCTTGTTATGATTATATATCTTAATTACTAGATTCACATCTACCTGCTTAATTAGAATCAATTGCTTCATGATCCACTATTATCGTTATTTGATTCATATGTGCCTTAATTGAATCTGTTATCTCTTTTATAGCCATGCTATCTTTTCATAGTAGCTTATCTTTATTTGGAATTTATATTATCTCATCCTATAATTGTTCAGTCTTAATTGAGGTTATGATTATTTTTCCGCTGCTTATCCTTAATTGAATTGTTGAATATCCTTCGTAATTTTCTCAACCTTAAAAGAAGTTTAGATTATCCTATATCATAGTCGACTTGTTTTATTTGGCATTATTGGATTCATGTTAGCTTCCCTGTTGTTGAAGTGTATCTTGTGGGATTGTTGAGCTGTTCTCTTTACGCCTAGCATTCTTTACTGTGGTTATTCTTTGTGAATTGGTTCTACCATTTCTTTGTGAATTAAAGTTCTTGAGTTGATTTACTTGTCGTACTTTGTATTATTGTCATTGTTGCTGATGTACTTGTTGTGGTGATGCACGAGGTTTCTATCGTGCGAATTTTATTATTGTGATGCATGAGGTTTCTGTCATGCGGTTGTTATTATGGGGTTGCACGAGGTTTCTGCCATACTATTATTACCATTGATATTTGCACATGAGGCTTGACAAGGCGGGATATGTGTGTGTGTGTGTGTGTGTGTGTGTGTGTGTATATATATGGCGAGGGGGTTGCGCATGTGGCGAGACAAGGTGGGAACATTGTTATGCACATGTGGCGAGACAAGGCGGGCATTTATATTACTATTGCACACGTGGCGAGACAAGGTGGGCTGTGTCAGGGGTGATTTGTGATGATTTGTGGCCTGGGGGCATTCTTGTTGTTGATATTTGTATAGTGGTATACGTACCTGTGTGAGCTTTATCTTGTGAAAGCTGTGTGAAAATATTCTACGTGATGTCCGTTCTTTTTCCTTATGCTTAATTGCTGATATGGACTATGGTAGTACACTTGCACAAGTATACACGTAGTTAAGCACTCTTATCGGATAAGAGGTGTTCTTGATATTGTTGAGCATAGATGCTCCCCCTTGTTTACTTGCCTTCTATGTGAGAATGACCCTATTGGCATGTGAGTTCTCAGTGTGGTTATGAGATATTATGAGGGCACATGAGGCCAAGTGTTAGAGTTCAGGTCTTGAGACCCATAAGTTGTGATTTGTCCGAGGTTCGGTACCTCATGGAGTTGCTGACTAAAACCTGATATAAAAGCGGTTGTAGTTGCTGAGTTATTATTTGTCCTTGTTGTATTTGTGATTCCGGATTTAGGTTGTGTTCCATTCACCTTTCTATGTCATTTTCATGATATTCCGCTGATAATTATTGTTTCCTTCCTGATTGCCATTTCTGTACTGTGAGCCATATTGCATAGTCTTTATGTAGACATCATACTTCTGTTGTTCGTGTACTTATATATATGTTCAGTTTATAAGACCAGTGGGTGTCTTGACCGTTTCTCGTCACTACTCCACAAAGGTTAGTCTTGATACATACTGGGCACCGTTGTGGTATGCCCATGCTACTCTTATGCACATTTTTGTACAGATCCAGGTACTTGTTCGTTAGCTAGTTGTGTAGACTGTTGCTGTGGAGACTCAAGGTAAACCTGCTGCTACGTTCGCAGGCTTCGGAGTCACCTTCAACTTTTAATTTTGCACTGTTTATTCTTATTTCTGGACAGTTGTATTTAGAAGCTTTCTAGCAAATACTCTGTACAGCTTATGACTTGTACTACCGGTTTTGGGAATTGTAAGAGATTCTATTTAAATAATGTCATTGTTTTAATTATTGTTAGGCTTACCTAGTTCTTAAGACTAGGTGTCATCACGATACCCAAACAGAGGGGAATTGGGTCGTGACAAATTCCAACATCTGAAATTCTCTACCAGGTCTGTTTCCAACATACGAACACCGTATCCATCACTACATGATGTACCAACACATGATTGTATACCCTTACTGAATTCTTACCATGCATCACATAATTTACATGACCATAATAACATCCCATGATAACAACAACCGAAAACACACGAATATGATGCTTACAACACACCTCATGACTCATATAAGTCATGTTCCAACTCTTATAATATTGCCACGACAAAGAAGATGTGTAGAACTCATAACCACCTGCCGAATCACAATTTATAGAGTCTCTCCTCCCGACAAGAACCATTACCTCATTCTGGACTAAATAGAAATATTTACTCTTTAATATGCTTCATATAAATCTGATCGCATTGATCCCAGGTCCAATAATCTCGTCTCACCCAGTACAAACTGCTCAGGCAATAAGCCACCTCAGATACTGCCAAAAGTCCCATAGGATGCCACAATGTGCCAACAATCCACAAACTCAAATGTGGTACATAAGGAAAACGAACTCTGGAAAGAACTACTCAACCCACGCAACTAATTTAAACAACAGATAAGATGTTATGAACCTTCCTCAGGAAATGGGAAGCAAAACGCACAATAATAGATGTGGGAAACTATACTCAATAACACACTGTAGCGACATGCAACCCGATCCATACATGATACCGTTGCGGCGTGCAACCCGATCCAACCATGATACCCGTGGCGGCGTGCCACCCGATCCAATCAATATATCCGTGGCGGCGTGCCACCTGATCCACACATAATAATCTAAAGAAAACACACATCGAGCCGTAACGCTCATACACACGAAATGCCCGAATTTCAACCATAAGCACGCCAAGTGCATAATACAATTCCTGGGGAGACGGGTAGCATCATGCACTACAAAACTCAAGAACCACTAAGGTGCGATATATGACCTGCATCCTGAGAGCCATCCTACTCACATAATACCACAAACCATACGGGATCTCAATACGAGTGTGAATAATCAAACTACCTCACAACCCACTTGGTATAATATAGATTACATAGAATAGCTGACGACATAAATAACATCTAAGGCCCGAAGACCCTTCCGAAAACAATGCTATGCTGAGATGAGCACATCCAGCCTGATATAGAGCCCACATTCACATTTAGATCCATCCACGGACCTCAACCGATTCTGATCATACCATGCTTGGCTAAATAGCCTCTCAAGGACCCACAATGACCTATTCACGACACATAAGAACAACCGTCAAATCTGGAACAAACTTCCACATTCCACAACCAAATGAACCGAGAGCCCTTCAGGCATAAATTCTCACATTAGCGATAGTACCACAATCTCCATACTTGGTTTTAAATCTTTAATCAATCAAGTGACTACATGTCACACTCATACAATCTTTCCGTGGGATACACTCCCACGAGGTAACAAGTCTGCACATCCATACCACCGGTCATACTAAGACTGTAAAGCAAATCGGGAATCCGCAAATCAGTACACAAAGCCCCTTACATAGGACACCGATCTCAGGTGACACTAAAGGCAATACCAGCTCACTCTAAATATCTGAATTCTTCCCTGCTCACTAGGACCGTTGTTGAGAGTCACCCACTCTAACTCGGTCCAAATACAATCAACTCCAAGGCCCTTCTAGCACAGGTACACCCTCTCAAAGAAGCAACCGACTACATTCTTTTTTCTTGTACATCACATCCCCACGAAGCATAAACTCTGAGTCTTCCCAAAACCTGAACATGAATCGATAAGGCCAATTATGGCACACATTCCTCAAATCCTTTGCTCAAATTACCATTGATGTTCTCTTTCCTTAGTCATGATAACCCGCCAATACACCGATAACCGGAAACCGCACAAGTTGACAACTACGCAATCCAATAATAGACGGTGGGGCTCTCCCATTTAGCTTGAAGCTACCATTGCATAACTCTGGAACCCACCAAGATTCCTTATCCCCTGTTGACATGATCTTGCACAACCAACCCGCCAAATTCCTCGAAATCCTTATGTTAAACATTTCATGAACATTCTGAATCACTAGCCACATTCACATATTCGACCTATTACTGGATAGCCAGTAAGATTCTTCGTAGAAGCTTCTTCAAAACCATACAACCGCTAACCTGCTCACAAGAGATATCCCACCTGTGGAAATTCCATGCCGACATCCTCCAACAACATTGTACCGAGTACAATTACCACAAAACCAATAAACCATCCTGAGCCTGTGCTCATTCACCAGTTGTACAAGTCTGTTCACTCCTCATGGACATCAACTAAATGTGCGACAATATATTCCAATCCAAAGTCATGTTGTATCCTGCTTCATATTAAGCAACTCCCTCTTGTCACACCCAATCTTCCTCAATATAGCAGCCAATATTCCAAATTAAGCTCGTAGACATAGTCACTGTCCACCATGAATCCCAAATCACTCTAACTTCCCCCAAGGCGTGTGGCTATCCTACCACAAAACCCATATGCTACTCTCCCACTTTGGTCAAACCCTCCTCTTTTTAGCAATACTCGACTCCTGTTTTCTTACACTTGGCCTTCTAGAAGTTTAACCACCGCAAGACACCTCCCACATGTGCTTCCTCATAAATGCCCAGTTGTGGCCGTAAATTAAATCCATCTCTGTAGCACTTTGAACCAATAGATTGCTACCACTCTAACCCTCTTCGAAGATCATCCTTCTAGAGCCATCAACATTAGGATTACCGATTCGATTCTGAACCAAAACACACTGCGACATCTGACAGCCACTTACCCGGCATCATTCACAATACTCTGCCCCAAAGGTGATTTAAAGAAGGCCATAACACCAGCAAACTTAACACATTCAATCAAAGACGATAACACTACATCTCGGATGAAGATTCCACCACACTCGAAAATACCAAGTCTCTTTGCTCCATCAATCCAACCTGAACATTCTTAGTCCGATTGATTTTCCCTCCGCTGGAAATAAAACACTGAACCTCTGAATCACGTATTGAGAAAAACCTCTTTTCGATTCATTCATTGCCTCGACGCATAGACAGGCATCCTACCATTACACAAACACGGTGCGATAACAACGCACGAATCATCATAACAATTAATGACAAATCTCAAAACCATAGTAAGTACTGATGCTGAGCTGAAATGACAGGACGGCCTTCCGCAAGGTGACGGTAATAGCCCAATCAAACACATAGGCAGAGACATCTTGCACCACCTCCGTAGTACCATGACAATTCCTCGATTCCCAATCGATAACAAGCGATTCATGTCGCATAAGATTGAGTAGGAAAGAAATAAAGGTACAAGCCTTAAAAAAATCAATTCACACGATGAAGAATCAAGAAGGGAAGTGCTCCTAACAGCCTTGTAGCCTCTCGCAGATAAGTACAAACGTCTTCGTACCGATCCGAAAGACTCTACTAGACTCGCTCATGACTCGTGAGACCTAAGTAAACCTAGTGCTCTAATACCATGTTGTCACGACCCAAAATCCATAAGGGTCGTGATGGCGCCGGACACCACTGTCAGGCAAGCCAACAATAATTACTTAATTGGATTCTCATTTTATTATTTTTGAAATCATATTTTCCTTTAATTTATATAGTAAAGAATGGAATTTTAAAGAGTAAATAATAATACTTTTAACAAATTCAATACAGAATAACCCAAAATCATCCCAAAACCCGATGTCACAAGTGTATGAGTTTTTACTAGGAATATAAAATAAAATACAGCAGTTGTCGGGAATACAAATTGGACAGGAAATATATATATATATATATATTGAGAAGGAGACTCTGCTGGCTACGGGTTGACAAATGGAATGCAACTCACCGAGGTCCCCGCATGTATACATGCCTCTGCTCTTACATGGCCTTTAGACATATATGTACCTACACAAAAATGTGCAGCAAGTATAGTATGAGTACATAAGCAACGTGTACCCAGTAAGTATCTAGCCTAACCCCAGAGAAGTAGTGACGAGGGGTCGACATCGACACTCACTAGTGGTCCAACAACATAAAGTACAGTAAAGAGGTAGCAAATATAAATCAGAGTAAGTAAGTGAAATAAACAAATATAGATCACGTGGTACAAATCCCCTCTCTTTACAAGGAGCTCAAGCTCTTCATTAGAAATTCCCTCCTTAACCGGAGCATATATATATATAGGTATAGTGAAACTGATCAAGTGGCTACCATAATTCAAATCCGGAATTTTACAGATACACTGGCTTCTTGCCAATTTTTACGCACGATTTCGTGGGAGTGTGATATAGGAAATTCCGAGGCGTTCGGCCCAATCCAACATAATAATAAAATTGTGCATTGTCGAAGGTCGAACGGCCCGAACCATATGATAAATCAATTAACCTTCCGAGCCGAACGGACCGCTCCCATGAGAGTGTGGTACATAAATCCTGCAGAGGCTAATGGCCTGATCCCATAAGAAGTGAAATACAAATTCCTACGAGGCAAATGGCCCGATCCCATAAGAAGTGAAATACAAATTCCTGCCAAGGCGAACAGCCGATACCATAAGAAGCAAAATACAAATTCCTGCCGAGGCGAACGGCCCGATCCCATTAGAATAAGAAGCATTGATGGGTCCTTTACCCTACTCACGAATAAACATGTGAGTTGTAATTTATTTAGTGAAAACTTTTCGATGAAATATATATATATATATATGTAATTTATTTAATGAAAACCTTTCCATGAAATATATATATATACCGGAGCCATGCCGTAAGAGGAGGAATATTATCTGATGGCTAATCATGAACCCGTGAAGTCTCTACAATAGCAAGTCTAGTCTAAAATAGAATATAAAGCAGGGGAATTAATAAGCGAGAGACTACTCAAATAGTACAACTATAGCATGGTGTGAACCTAAGTCTACCCGGACAATAACATGAATGTAGCTACGTACGGGCTCTCATTACCTCGCGCGTACGTAGTCCCCAAAATAAGTAGCACACATCAAACATATCACCTAGGGGTAATTCCCCCCTCACAGAGTTAGACAGGAGACTTACCTCTCCAAAGCCTCTCTAACACCTCAAACCGATGCACATCGCTCCAAAACTATTCAATAAATATGCAAATCCATAAATATATAATCTAATACTCATTATAGTTCAATTTACAACAATTTCCAACTCCGCTCGAAAAGTCGATAAAAATCACCCTCGGGCCCACTTGCCCGGATTCCGAAAATTTTCGAAGATAAACACTACCCATAGCATTACGAGCTCAAATATATAATTTATTCTTAATTTCATGCCCAAATTCGTGGTCAAAATCCAAAAATATAATTTCTAGGTTTTCTAACAAAAACCCCACAATTTCTACTAATTTTTATGCTTAAATCCTTATACAAACCATGTATTTAACTTGCAATGGATGGGAATAACTTACCTTGGCATATATGATGAAAACCCCTACTTGAAACTCGCCAAAATTACCCAACCAAGTAAAAAATGGGAGAAAAATAGGCCAAATCCCGTTTTAAAGGAAACCTCACTGCCCAGCTCGAATTCTCGCACCTGCGGTCACTTGACCGCTTCTGCGGTTCCGTAGGTGCGGCAATTATTCCGCTTCTACGGATATGCCCCCAGCCTCTGCTTCCGCTTCTGCGACTTCCCTTCGGTATGTGCGGTCTCGCTTCTACGGCGAGATAACCACATCTGCCGTCTCAGCACTGCCCAACTAAAATCGCACTTGTGCCCCTCATGGCCGCTTATGCGGCTCCGCACCTACAGTCAAAACCTCGCAGGTGTGGTTACACCAGATATCAGCTGCCTCATCATTCTTTTAGTCCAAAAATTGATTCGTTGACCACCCGAAATAACCCCGAGGCCCTCTAGACCTTAACCAAATATACCAACACGTCCCAAAACACATTACAAACTTAGTCAAGCACTCAAATCACGCCAAACAACATCGAAACTACGAATCACCCTTCAATTCAAACTTAATGAATTTTGAAATTTCAAACTTCTACAATCGATGCCGAAACCTATCAAATCACGTCCGATTGACCTAAGATTTTGCACACAAGTCATAATTACCATTACGGACCTACTTCAACTTCTGGAATTGGAATCCGACCGCAATATCAAAAAGTCCATTGCCGGCCAAACTTCTCAAAAACCTTCAAATTTCCAACTTTCGCCAAATGAGCCCGAAATGACCTACGGACCTCCAAATCCACATCCGAATGCACTCCCAATATCAGAATCACCATACGGAGCTATTCCCAGACTCAGAATCCCAAACATTTATCAATAGCTTTGAAATGCACTCCAACCCAAATTTATGAAATCCTTCCAAAATGCCAACTTCCATAATATGAGCCGAAACGTTCCCTGGTCATCCAAAACCTAATCTGGACATACGCCCAAGTCCAAAATCATCATACAAACCTGTTGGAACCTTCAAATTTTGATTCTGATGTCGTTTACTCAAAAATTACCCTTTAGTCAATTCCTCCAACTTAAAGCTTTCGAAATTAGAATTTTCTTTCCAAATCAACTCCGAACTTCGCGAAATTACATTCCAACCATGCTTACAAGTGATAATACCGGAAGTGAAGCTTCTCATGGTCTCAAACCACTGAATGATGTGCTAGAGCTCAAAACAATCGGTCGGGTCGTTATAGGATAGCTTCGTTATGTCATTTGGGATTTGTGTGTAAAATTTGAGTTCATTCTGAGTTGATTGGATATGTTTCGGAGTGAGTTTTGAAAGTTGAGAGTTCTAAGTTCATTACTTTTGATTTGAGGTGCGATTCGTTGTTTCGATGTTATGTGTGATTTAAGGCCTCGAAAAGGTCCATGTTATGTCATGGAACTTGTTGGTATATTCGGACGGGGTCCCGAGGGGCTCAGGTGAGTTTCAGATGAGATTCGAACCATTTCATTGCATGTTGCAATTCGCTAAGGCTTCTAGTTCTGGTGTGGCCGCATATGCGGTCAATTGGCCGCAGAAGCAACTTCGCTGATGCGGGGTTTTCTATAACGACCCGGCCGGTCATTTTGTGTATTACGATCCCGTTGCCCCATTCACTGATCTATTTGTGCTTTATAACTATATTATGACCTATCAGATTAGTTAGTTCGGGTCCGAAGAGATTTCAGAATGAATTGAGACACTTAGTCTCATAATGAAAAGCTTAAGCTGGAAAAGTCGAACGGATATTGATTTATGTATAAACGACCTTGGATTTGAATTCTGATGTTTCCAGTAGCTCCGTATGGTGATTTTGGACTTAGGAGCGTATCCGGAAAATTATTTGGAGGTCCGTAGTAGAATTTGGCTTGAAATGGCAAAAGTTGAATTTTTGGGAAGTTTGACTGGGGGTTAACTTTATGATATCAGGGTCGGAATCCGATTCTAAAAATTGGAATAGCTTTTTTATGTCATTTATGACTTGTGTGCAAAATTTGAAGTCATTCCGGATTGATTTGATGTGTTTCGGCACAAGATAAAGAATTTGAAAGTTCAAAGTTCATATATTTTGATTTGAGGTGTGATTCATCGTTTTGATGTTGTTAGGTGTGATTTGAGGCCTCAACTAGGTCTGTATTATGTTATGGGACTTGTTGGTATGTTCGGACGGGGTCTCGAGGGGCTCGAGCGTGTTTCGGATTGATTTTGGATCATTTTTCTTCATGTTGTTATTGATGGTTGTTGCTGGTTCTGGTGTGACCGCACCTGCGGCTGGATTGCACAGGTGCGATAGTCGCAGAAGCGAGAGAGTGCTGGCTGGGGAGGCATCGCAGAAGCAGATTTTTTGGCACAGAAGCATGATCGCAGATGCAACCATGGCCATTGCAGAATCGTCCTATCTTGCAAATGCGAGCCTCTTTCCCGCAAAAGCGAGGCTCGCAGATGCGACCATTTGTCCGTAAATGCGGAAACGCTGGGCAGAACCCCTTTAAGTTCGGGTTTTCACTATTTTTTTATCTATTTTCGGATTTTAGAGCTCGGTTTGGGCAATTTTGGAGAGGAATATTTCCACACAACTTGGGGTAAGTGTTCTTGACTCCCTTGTGATTATATTTCATGAGTTAATCTTCATTTTCGGCGTTAGATTATTGATTTTTCAAGAGAAATCGGAGGAATTTTCTACAAATTCATAAAATAAACTTTTCGGGATTTGAACACCGATTCAGAGTCGAATTTGAGAAAAATTGGTATGGTTGAACTTGTAACTGGATGGGTTATCGGATTTTGTGAGTTTCGTCAGATTTTGAGATGTGGGCCCCACTGTCGATTTTTCAAGCGGAGTTGGGAATTTTCATAAATTGTTAATTTGTAAGCATTGGAGTAAATTGTGATTTATTTGCATGTTGTTTGGATAGATACGGATCGTTTGGCTTGAATTGAGGAGATAGGAAGCGTTCAGAAGTTGATACGCGCAGAATGGAATTTCTGGAGCATTGTTTAGCTTGCTCGACAGTGGATTCATCTTGTTCGAGGTAAGTAACTCTTCTAATCTTAGAGCTGAAGGTATGAACCCTGACTATACGTGCTATGTGTTTGGTATTGAGTTGACGCACATGCTAGGTGACGGGCGTGTGGGTGTGCACCGTGTGAATTGTGACTCTGTTATTCTGTGGTACTGTGTAGTTACCTGATCTTACTTGTAAACATGAAATTTCTACGTTCTTGAGCTATTGAGCTGTGATCCATGTTAGAAACCATGTTGAGGCTACATGCTTATCCTGTTGGGACCCACTGAGGTCATTTCTGCTGTTGAATTATCTGCTTTCATTGTATTACATACTCAGTCATACACATTCATATGCATATCATATCTCAGTCTCTGTTACTATTTATTGATACATCATATCATCATTTTCGAGCTAGTTTCATGACATTGTGAGCCCTCGAGAGAGAGAGAGACTGGAGAGATTGATGACTGTATGAGTCCAAAGGCCTAATGATGAGTGACATTATGGGATCGGGCTACACGCCGCAGCGGTTATACTGATTTATGATAGCGCATGGGCTGAAGGAGCCCCTCTAGAGTCTGCACACGCCCCCAGTGAGCGCAGTTGATTTATATTGAGGGATGGATCTTCCCTGGACATGGATCTTGTCCGAAGCATTTATACCTGGGGATAGATCTTCCCCACGGGCTGGATTGGCCCTACTCGGTACTGAGTGACTGGTGATCAGTTAATGTGTATATTCTTGGATGGATCTTCCCTGGGCCGGATTGGCCATATACAGTACCGAGTGATTGAGCATGATGAGTGGGATGTGTGAGACATTGAGATTGAGTATTCTGAGAGTGTGAGTACATGAGTTCATCTCTGATATACATTGCATTGACATGCACACATGACATACAGGCATAGAGATGTATTTTTCTCATGATGTACGGTATCACGTCATTCATGACTTCTCATACATATTGGCCTATGGGCATAGTGATGCATTTTTCCACTAGCTATCTGGAAAGAAAATGAAATATTTTATTCATTGTTGAAAGGATTTTTGGGAGAATTACTGTTTTCAAAGTTACTTATATTTTTGACAACTTCGGTAAATGACTTGGGATTTTCACTGACACACTTGAAAGGCAGAACTATTTTCAGAAATCATGATTTAGCTGAGCACTTAATCTTTGAATTACTTCTTTTATTACTTGCTTTATGTTATTATGAACTGTTGTTGGTTATTGGAGCTAGACTCTGACCTTGGTACAAGCTCGTCACTACTTTCAACCTAAGGTTAGGTTTGTTACTTATTGAGTACATGGGGTCGGTTGTACTCATACTACACTTCTGCACCTTGCGTGCAGATATTGGCTGTTGATGTTGCTGTGTTCGTTGGAAGCTGGATCTGAAGATTTACCTGCGTTTCGATTGTAGCTGCCTTTTGTTCATGGTAGCCTTAGATTCATAAAACTCTGTTTGTGTACTTTTCAAACAGATGATGTATTTACTTCATACCAGCTTTGTAAACTCTATTCTTAGAAGCTCATGATTTGTACTACTAGTCCTTGGGGAATGTATCATATTCAGATATTTCTTTACTTAATTGCTTTATTAATTGTTATTGGAATTGGTTAGTGGTTAATTGGCTTACCTAGCGGGTTGGGTTAGGTGCCATCATGACTAGTTAGATTTTGGGTCGTGACAGATTGGTATCAGAGCCCTAGGTTTATAGATTCTACAAGTCATAAGCAAGTGTCTAGTAGAGTCTTACGGATTGGTATGATGACGTCCATGCCTATCTTCGAGAGGCTACAGGGCATTTAGGATATATACTTCCCATCTTTATATTCTTATTGTGCAGAATTGATTTAGCTTGAGACATAACTCTTTGAATTCCTTCCACGCATTCACATGCGCACATGAGCGCTCGGTATCATCTGTGCATCGCCGGCTTGTGATTCTATGAACGGGGTTTGAGATGTGTATTCTATGTTTTGGTGATGGGCCAGTTTGGAGGACTTGAGGCCATGGTTAGACCGCAGCTTAGGCTCTGTAGCTTCAGTTGTAACTTTTATATTTGGACTCATATGTGTGGTAATGTCCCTACGAGTGGAATTTGTGGCTCGATGAGCGGTAGAATGGCTTTGTGATAAGTATGATGTGACTGCGGGATATGTTAAGACGATTTGAATGCGATGAGAAGTGTTTCCTTGAAATGTAAAGGAGGGGCCATTGGATGTTTGATTTTCGTTTTGATGTGACGTACAGTCTCGAGTAAGAATGTTTTGAAGGATCTTTCACGTTGTTAAATTTTGGGACAAATTAAATTCTCATGTCTGTTTAATGAGTTTGGACTCAGATAGACTAAGTGATTGCATAGTAATTATGACTGCGAAAAGGTATAACAAGATACCAATTTCAGGCTACGCAGGTGGGTTATTCCCTGCGGAGTAATCTACGTAGGTGTGCTCCTTATAATGTGAAGAGAGAGTTTCTTTTCTGCCAGCGGGGCGCATGTGTTGAGATTTGAATTTGAATCTAGTTGAGAAAGTTGACTTGAGTTTCAAGAGAATGAATACGAGCTTAGCAGATGATTGGGGTATTTTTTTAATGGTTGGCATTGCATGAACTTGAGAAGAATTTTTGTTGAACTGACTGCGGTATTATGACAGTAATAGAGTATGGATATTTTGAGTTATCGAGTATTTTAAACTATGGCTTTAAGCCAAGTTGGGGAGCCTACTATTGACAATTCACTTCATGGTTATATGTTAAATTTTAGTTTTGGTCTGAGGCATACTTGTGGATTAGTTATGACTTGAAGAGGTTGAGATCGAGGATGACCCAAGTACTGAAATTCCTAAATACGGGTTATATTGTGCTTTATGAGTATATGAAAATCATGGGATGAGTGAGTTATTATTTGTGAATAATGTAGTGCGCACGGAGTATGAATTTGGTTGATGGTATTAAGGCAGGGTTACCTCTTTGAGCGTTGTTGTGCTAATGGGGCACGTGACTTTCAACCAGCTTGGGCGGTACAATTTAGATTTGAGCAAAGTGGGTGACTCTCGAGAAGGTGTTAATGGATTAAAAAGAATGTATAAATGGCAATTGAAATTTTTTCTTTTCGGAATAGAATATCGCTAGAATCAGTTAGTTACATTGGATGGTGTCGGGACTTGCGGTAATTCTATATGACTATGGATTTTACATTTCAATATAAGAAAAGGGAATAGGAACAATTTTAAATTCACATAAGGTCTTTTGGAGTGGACGTCTCGGTTGTGGTGCTTTTGGGGTACTTAAGAGGGAATTCAATGGCTTATGGGCCTTAGCGCGTTGTGGTTCTATGCTAGGTTTCGTGGGGTGAGTTGTGGTTAAAGATCGGGGTGTGTTAGCAAGGAGAAGTATCAATCTGAAGACAAATTCAGAAGGGACTCGGAGAAATAGGATAGCTTGGTAGTAGGTTGGATTAGTATGGTAATGGATATGATTGGTTCTTTGGGTGCTTATAATGTGGGGATTTTCTACAGGTGCTTTGTGGCAATACTCTTGGGTTTGGCGACCTGCGTGGCTTGATTATGTGCAAATGGATTCCAAGGTATTCTCGAGGATTTCTACCACGGTTTGAGATGGATATTTCCTACCGGCCTAAGGAGCATGTTGAGTATTGTGATTTTCTACCTGATGGGATCAAATCGAAGGCTTCTGGCTGATCGGATATGTATTCTACTTGTAACTCAGAATGATTATGAGGTTCTCGTATTTTTCATAAGATGGCATGATAGATGCAGTATGTTGTGTGGGATTAAGGTTTGCGTGTGCAAGGTCATAGTTTAGTTTTGAAAGAGAGATCATAAATTCTTAGAGGGTATGGACGGTTTTTGATGTTTAGATGAATGTTATAACTATTTAGTATTGCGTGAGTAGAGTGTACATTTTAGAAGGCGCACTATGTTTTGAATTATGGATATGTCATAGGTATTGCGGCACTCTCCTGGTTGATCGACTGCTGATTTTAAGATGTTTCTATGTGGCACGAAAGAATGGGAGAAGTATGCCTCGTGGGATGATCATGTATGAGAGATGTGTTAGACATTCGGGCGGTGGATATGGAATCAGAAATGGTGATTCGTGTGTTCTATGGATTTGAAAACCGGGAGTTTTCAGGAGCAGATTGTTTCATGGTTGCGAACTGTGAAGTCGTGGCTGAAGCTAGCCAGATGATAGTATGTATTATGATTCAGTCATTTTGGATTTTCGGAGGGTTATTTATCTATTTGTGGGTGACCATAGTTGATTTAGGAGTCCATTGGTAGGCCCAATTAGGATGTGTATTCTACACCGAGTCGGATTGGTTGGCTTTATACTGCTATTGTTGAGGGATGTGCCATTCGGTTGATGTTGAACTTATTCGTATTCTGAACTGATCTATGAGTTACTCTTCTATGCTACGAGGGGATGTGATTCATTGGTTATATGCACGCATGGTGTGGTTCTATTGGGGGCCACATGGTGGAATTCGAGCGAGATGAGAATTTGGGTATTGCATGATCGATTGCATAATAGTTATGTTCTTTCAGGTTTTGTGTGTCATTGTATCATTTGCCTATCCGTGGTTATTGATTTTAAGCAGGGTGGCTCGAGGTATATAATATGGACCAGCGTTTGGATGGGGTCACGCGTTGCAGTGGAGTTATGTTAAGGTATGAACCTTGTGTTAGAATCGTGTGATGGTTCTACGGTGTGTGATGGATTTTCAGCATTTCTTTGTGGCGGTACTTGTTAATCTTGCGGGACAGTTCTCTCATTTGAGTCATTTTCCATGACTGAGTACATTTGAATTGTTGTGTATTGGTACACGGATGGCACGGTTTGTGGCTCTGAGTTATATTGGTGTGGCATGTCTGTGGTCTAGTTGTGTTATATAATATAAGGTCATTGGACCTAGGATGGGTACTATCAGGTTCGATTACGGTATATTCGGGAGGATAATATTGAAAGTCAGCTTAGAAAGTGATTATGGTTCTAGTTGGGGCGAGAGAGCTCCATGACTTATTAATTTGATAAGGGGTCATGAGAATTCTGCGTGTTTCTTTCATTTTAAACAGTGTATAAAGGTTTTGGAACGAGGTTTTGTTCGATATGGGGTTTAATGCTAGTACCTGGTTGGTTTTGGAGTAGTTACTATGATCAGGAATGGTGCTACGAGCATGCGGGTTGTGTAATATGTTAGGTGATTAAATCCATGGTTATAGTTACGGCTCGATGCAGCTTGTTCAGACTTATACAGTGTGTAACTGTGAGATTCGGGTCTTGTAAGTAAATTCCAAATGTTGGGAATTGAATTCCAAGGTTTTTGGGCCAAAATTAAATTAATGATTTTTAGTTGTATTGTGTTGTCATGCCTATATAGAATAGGGTAACGTGGGATCACCCCCGAGTATGTGCATGGTAGGGTGGAACAGTGATTTAAAGGCTTAGAAACAACTCTTGACACGTTCGAGGACGAACGTATGTTTAGGTGTAGGAGAATGTAACGACCCGGCCGGTCGTTTTGTGTATTATGGCCCCCTTCCCCCATTTACTACTCTATTTGCACTTGATAGCTATATTATGACCTATCGGATTAGTTAGTTTGGGTCCGGAGAGATTTCAGAACGAATTGAGATACATAGCCTCATAATGGAAAGCTTAAGTTGGAAAAGTTGACCGGATGTTGATTTATGTGTAAACGACCTCGGATTTGAATTCTGATGTTTCCAGTAGCTCCGTATGGTAATTTTGGACTTAGGAGCGTGTCCGTAAAATTATTTGGAGGTCCGTAGTGGAATTTGGCTTGAAATGGCAAAAATTGAATTTTTGGGAAGTTTGACCGGGGGGTTGACTTTTTGATATCGGGGTTGGAATCCGATTTTGGAAATTGGAATAGCTTCGCTATGTCATTTATGACATGTGTGCAAAATTTCAAGTCATTCTGGATTGATTTGATGTGTTTCGGCACAAGATATAGAATTTGAAAGTTCAAAGTTCATAAATTTTGATTTGAGGTGTGATTTGTCGTTTTGATGTTGTTAGGTGTGATTTGAGGCCTCGAGTAGGTCCGTATTATGTTATGGGACTTGTTGGTATGTTCGGACAGGGTCCCGAGGGGCTCGAGCGTGTTTCGGATTGATTTCGGATCATTTTTCTTCATGTTATTATTGATGGTTGCTGCTGGTTCTGGTGTGACCGCACCTGCAGCTGGTTTGCGTAGGTGCGATAGTCGCAGAAGCGACAAAGCAGTCGCAAAAGCGAGGGAGTGCTGGTTGGGGAGGCATCGCAGAAGCGGATCTTCGGGCGCAGAAGCGCGATCGCACATGAGACCATGGCCTATGGGCATAGTGAGCCTCTTTCCCACAGAAGCGGCCTGTCTCGCAAATGCGAGCCTCTTTCCCGCAAAAGCAAGGGTCACAGATGCGACTTCTTGTCCGCAAATGCGGAAACGCTGGGCAAAACCCCTTTAAGTTCAGGGTTTCGCTATTTTTTAGCTATTTTCGGATTTTGGAGCTCGGTTTGGGCGATTTTGGAGAGGAATATTTCCACACAACTTGGGGTAAGTGTTCTTGACTCTCTTGTGATTATATTTCATGAGTTAATCTTCATTTTCGGCGTTAGATTATTGATTTTTCAGAGAAATCGGAGGAATTTTCTACAAATTCATAAAATGAACTTTTCGGGATTTGAACACCGATTCAGAGTCGGATTTGAGTGAAATTGGTATGGTTGAACTTGTAATTGGATGGGTTACCGTGTGAGTTTTGTCGTATTCCGAGGCGTGGGCCCCACTGTCAATTTTTCGAGTGGAGTTGGGAATTATCATAAATTGTTAATTTGTAAGCATTGGAGTAAATTGTGATTTATTTGCATGTTGTTTGAATAGATACGGATCGTTTGGCTTGAATTGAGGAAATAAGAAGCGTTCAGAAGTTGATATGCGCAGAATGGAATTTCTAGAGCATTATTTAGCTTGCTCGACAGTGGATTCGTCTTGTTCGAGGTAAGTAACTCTTCTAATCTTGGAGCTGAGGGTATGAACCCTGACTATACGTGTTATGTGTTTGGTGTTGAGGTGACGCACATGCTAGGTGACGGGCTTGTGGGCGTGTGGGCGTGCACCGTGTGAATTGTGACTCCGTTATTCTGTGGTACTGTGTAGTTACCTGGTCTTACCTATAACCATGAAATTTCTATGTTCTTGAGCTATTGAGTTGTGATCCATGTTAGAAACCTTGTTTAGGCTACATGCTTATCCTGTTGGGACCCACTGAGGTCATTTCTGTTGTTGAGTTATCTGTTTTCATTGCATTACATACTCAGTCATACGTATTCATATGCATATCATATCTCAGTCTCTATTGCTATTTATTGATACATCATATTATCATTTTTGGGCTAGTTTCATGACATTGTGAGCCCGCGAGATAGAGAGACTGGAGAGATTGATGATTGAGTGAAGCCAAGGGCCTGATTATGAGTAACATTATGGAATCGGGCTGCACGTCGCAATGGTTATACTAATTTATGATAGCGCTTGGGCTGAAGGAGCCCCTCCGGACTCTGCACACACCCCTAGTGAGCGCGGTTGATTTATATTGAGGGATGGATCTTCCCTGGACATGGATCTTGTCTGAAGCATTTACACCTGGGGATGGATCTTCCCCACGGGTTGGATTGTCCCTACTCGGTACTGAGTGACTGATGATCAATTGATGTGTATATTCCGAGATGGATCTTCCTTGGGCCGGATTGGCCATATACACTACCGAGTGATTGAGCATGATGAGTGGAATGTGTGAGACAGTAAGATTAAGTACTCTGAGAGTGTGAGTACATGAGTTCATCTCTGAGATACATTGCATTGACATGCACACATGACATACAGGCATAGAGATGTATTTTCCTCATGTTGTACGGTATCACGTCATTCATGACTTCTCATACATATTGGCCTATGGGCATAGTGATGCATTTTTCCACTGGCTATCTGGAAAGAAAATGAAACATCTTACTCATTGTTGAAAGGATTTCTGGGAGAATTACTGTTTTCAAAGTTACTTATATTTTTGGGAACTTCGGTAAACGACTTGGGATTTTCACTGACACACTTGAAAGGCAGAACTATTTTCAGAAATCATGATTTAGCTGAGCACTTACTCTTTGAGTTACTTCTTTTATTACTTGCTTTATGTTGTTATGAACTATTGTTGGTTATTGGAGCTAGACTATGACCTTGGTACAAGCTCGTCACTACTTTCAACCTAAGGTTATGTTTGTTACTTATTGAGTACATGGGGTCGGTTGTACTCATACTAGACTTCTGCACCTTGCGTACGGATGTTGGCTGCTGATGTTGCTGTGTTCGTTGGGAGTTGGATCTGAAGATGTACCTGTGTTCCGGTTGTAGCTGCCTTTTGTTCATGGTAGCCTTAGATTCATAAAACTCTGTTTATGGACTTTTCAAATAGCTGATGTATTTACTTCATACCAGCTTTGTAAACTCTATTCTTAGAAGCTCATAATTTATACTACCAGTCCTTGGGGAATGTATGAGATTCAGATATTTCTTTACTTAATTGCTTTATTAATTGTTATTAGAATTGGTTAGTGGTTAATTGGCTTACCTAGCGGGTTGGGTTAGGTGCCATCGCGACTAGTCGAATTTTCGGTCGTGACATTTTCCTTCGCAGAAGCAAAAGGGTAGCTGGGCGTGAAAGCCGCAGAAGCAGGATTTGTTCCGCAGCCGCGACATCGCAGAAGCAGAGGGTTAGGTCGCAGAAGTGTGATTCGTCGCAGCAGCGGAAGTAGTGGTCGCACCTGCATGTACGCAGAAGCGGAATTTGGTCTGCAGGTGCGATAGGTGAATTCCAGTGATTGTTCGTAGAAGCGCAAGTTTGGTCGCACAAGCGACGCCGCTGAAAGCGGCCCTTTGTTCGCAAAAGTGAAAATCGCTGGGCAGAATCTATATTTTCCAGGGTTGGTCATTTTATTCTCATTTTGAGAAATGGAGCTCGGTGTTCGACGACTTTGGAGAGGAATTTCATCATAAGGATTGGGATAAGTGTTTTATACTCGATTTTTATTATATTTCGTGATTCTATCTTCGTTTTTGGTAATTTGATTATGAATTTTAAAGAGAAATTTGGGGGTTTTAGCCTAAAGTTTTATAGAGTGAATTTTTGAGTTTTGAGCATCGATTCGGAGTCGAATTTAGGTGAAACTAGTATGGTTGGACTCATAGTCGAATGGGTCGTAGGATATTATAAGTTTCATCGAGTTCTGAGGTGCGGGCCCGGGTTAGACGTTTGGGTTGGTTTTGGGCTTTTGATTAAAGATTCAACCTTTATCGATTGAGTTTGTCTCCTTTGGCATTAATTGATGTATTTGAGTTACTTTTGGCTAGTTTTCAGCCGTTCGAAGGTCGGTATGCGCGGGATGGCATTTTTGGAGCATCGCTTGGCTTGCTCGGTATTGGATTTGGCTTGTCCGAGGTAAGTAACACTTCTAAACTTGGTGCTGAGGGTATAAATCCCTGAATATACATATTATGTGCTTAGCGTTAAGGTAACGCACATGCTAGGTGACGGGCGTGTGGGCGTGCACCGCGTGAATTATGACTCGGTTGATTCTGTGATACTGTGTAGTTACTTAATTTTGTTTCTATCCATGAAATTTCCACGTGTTAGAGAAATTGAGTTGTGAATCATATTAGAAATCCTGTTTAGGCTATATGCTTATTTTGTTGGTACCTACTGAGGTCATCTCTGTTGTTGAATTATCTGCTTAAATTGCATCTACATACTCAGTCATGTTCATTCATTTACATATCATATCTCAATCTCTGTTATCATTCGTTGTCACATCATATTGTTGTCATTATTTGGGCTGATTGGCATGAGATTTTTGAGCCCGAGAGACTGGAGAGATTGATCACTGAGTTTGGGCTTGAGGGTCGAATTGTGAGTGATATTGATGGGATCGGGCTACATACCGCAACAATTATTTTATATATATATATATATATATATATATATATATATATATATATATATATATGTGTGTGTGTGTGGGGGGGGGGGGGGCAGGGGTTGCACGCTGCAACAAGCCTTATGGCTATATATGGATCGGGTTACGCGTCGCAACCGGCCTTAGGGCTATATGTGGATCGGGATGCATGCCGCAGTAGGTTATATTAGCACTTGGGAAGGATCCGCCCCTCCGAAGTTTGCACACCCACAGTGAGTGCAGGTTCTATTGATTCATGATGGGATCGGGCTGCGCGCCGCAGCAGGTACCATACAGTGCTGAATGACCGAGTGTGTTGAGTGATTGAGTATGATGAGTGGGAGTGTGAGATAGTGAGATTGAGTACTCTGAGAGTGTGGGTACATGAGTTCATCACTGTGGTGTATTGCATTGACATGCATACTTGGCACACAAGCATAGAGATGCATTCCCTTGTGTTACATGGTTTTCTGACATTTATGACATTCACATGCACATTGACATATAGGCATAGAGATGTACTTTTCTCATGCAATCTGATAATGAGACTTCTTAACTGTTGTTGAAAGTTTTTGGGAAAAATCACAGTTTTCAAACTTACTCATATTTTTGGTATTTTCGGTGAAAGATTTGAGATTTACTGTTATACTTGAAAAGCATGCCTATTTTTCGTAACTGTGAACGAGCTGAGCTATTTCTTGTACCATCTTTATTATTTTGTTATGAACTACTGCTGCTTATTAGAGTTGGACTTTGACCCTTGTCCCACCTCATCATTACTTTCAACCTAAGGTTAGGTTTGTTACTTATTGAGTACATGGAGTCGGTTGTACTCATACTACACTTCTGCACCTTGTGTGCAGAAGATGGATGCCAATGTAGCTGCGTACGGCTGGAGCTGGATCTGAAGATGTACCTGTGTTCCGGTCATAGCTGCCTCTTGATCTTGGTAGCTTTAGAATTTTAATCTATTCATGTATATTTCAAACAGATGGTGTATATTATTTTAAACCAGCTCTGTAAACTCTATATCTTAGAAGCTCATGATTTGTACTACCAGTCCTTGGGGAGTTGTATAAATTCAGTTATCTCATCTTTGACTCACATCAGTATCATTATATTGTGGTTTATAGTTAATTGGCTTACCTAGCGGGTCGGGTTAGGTGCCATTACGATAATTTGGATTTTGGATCGTGACAAGTTGGTATCAGAGCTCTAGGTTTATAGGTTCTACAAGTTATGAGCAAGTGTCTAGTAGAGTCTTGCGGATCGGTATGATGACGTCCATACCTATCTTCGAAATGCTACATGGCATTTTGGATAAACTTCCCATCTTTCTTTCCTTATCGTGCGATATTGATTCAGATTGAAGCATAACTCTTTGAATTTCCTTCCACATATTCGTATGTGCATGTGAGCGCTCGGTATCAACTGTGCATCGACGACTTGTGGATCCCATGGATGAGGTGGGAGATATGTTTTCTATGTGTTGGTGACGGTACAGTCTGGAGGACTTTAGGTCAGGTTATGACTGTAGCTTGAGCACGGAGATTTCGGGTATGTGAGCACATGCTTTTGGACTTATATATCTGGTAGCATCCCTATGAGTGGAATTTGTGAGTCGATGAGTGGTTGGATGGCTATATGATGAGTATGATATGATTGCGGAATGTGTTCAGATGGTTTGATTGTGACGAGAAGAGTTTGCTTGAGATGTAAAAAGGTTTATTGGGTGCTTGATTGCTGTCTTGATGTGACGTATAGTCTTGAGTTATGGGTGTGTTGAAAGATTTTACATGTTGTTTAATTGTGGAACGAAGTAGATTTTCATGTTTTGTTGTGAGTTTAGACTCAGGAAGATTAGTGATGGCATAGTAATCGTGGCTGCGAAAGAGTATAGCAAGATGCCAATTTGAGGCTAAGCAAGTGGGTTATCACCTGCGTAGTAATCTACGGATGTGTGATCCTTATGACGTTGTGTGGAGGTTTTATTTTTCTACCAGTGGATATAGGTGCTGCGATTTGAGTTCGGATTGGTTGAGAAAGTTGGCCCGACCATCACGAGGATGAATGTGAGATTTGCAGATGATTTGAGGTATTAGATGGTTTGTGTTACATAATCTTAAGAAGGATTGAGTTGAATTTTGGTGCGAGATTAAGATAGTAATAGAGTATGGGCATTGTGAGTTATCGAGTGTTTTGACCTATGACTTCAAGCCAAGTGGGGAGTCTGCTATCGACTCTTTGACTGCATGGTTATGTGTTGCGTAGGTTTTGGTTTGAAGTATATTGTGAATAAGTTATGACTTGTAGAGGTTGGTTTTAAGGATGACTCGAGTAAGGGAATTTCAGAAAGTGGGTTATGTTACACTTTATGAGTATATAGGAAATCATGGAATGATTGAGTTGTTATGTGTGAAGGATGTAGTGTGCATGGAGTATGAATTTGATCGATTGTGCTAAGGCAGGGTTACTTCCTTGGGTGTTGTTGTGCTAATAGGGCACATGGCGTTTGGCCCGTTTGGGAGGCACAATTGAGATTTGAGAAGAATGGATGACTCTCGCGAAGGATCTAATGGGTTCAAGATTTATATGCAGCAATTGAGAATTTTTCAAATTTGTATATGGCTAGAATTTGAGATTTACATTGGATGGTATCGAGACTCGCGGTATTCCTATATCATTATGGATTTTACATTTCGGTATCAGAAAGGTGGAGGAAACTGCTTCAGATTCAAAAAAGATATCTTCATGGTGGGTATCTCGGTTGCGGTACATTTGGGGGTGCTTAAGAGGGAATACATCGGCTTATGGACTTTAAGGTGGTGTGGTTTTATTTTAGGATCTCGTGGGGTGAGTTTTGGTTGAGGATCATGATATTATGGCGAGGAGGAGTGTCAACTTGAAGGCAATTCAGAAGAAACTCGGAGGAAATAGGACAATTTGGTAGTAGGTTGGATCAGCAAGGCAATGGATATGATCGGTTCTTTGGGTACTTATGATGTGGTGAGTCTTTACAGGTGTTTTGTGGCAATGCTCTTGGGTTTTGGCGACCTACGTGGCTTGGTGGAGTTAGAGAGATTCAGTTCTGATGGTTTGGTAATGTGCAAATGGGTTTCAAATAGTCCTTGATGGTTTTTACCGCGGTTTGAGATGGATATTTCCTACTGGCATGAAGAACATGTTGCGTATTGTGATTTTCTACTGGATAGGATCATGTAGAAAGTTCCTGGCTAATTGAGTATGTAGTTTGATAATGACCCAGAGTTGATTATGAGATTCTCGTACTTTTCATATGATAGCATGATAGATGTGGTATTGTGTGGGATTGAGATTTGCATGTGCATGGTCACAGATCAGTTTTGAAGGGAAGGGAAGGAATTCTTAGGCAACATAGACGGGTTCAGATGACTAGATGAGTACTATTCCTACTTGGTATTGCCTGAGGAGAGTGTACATTCAGAAGGTGCACCGTGCTTTGATTTACAGATACTTCATTGGTATTCGGATACTCGCCCGGTTGATCGACTGTTGATATTCAGATTTTCGCTATGTGGTACGAAAGAATTATAGAAGTATTCCTTGTGGGATGATTATGTGTGAGAGATGTGTTAGACATTCAGGCGGTAGGGTTCGGATCTGATATGGTGATTCATGTGTTCTCTGGACTTGGAGATCAGGAGTTCTCAACAACAGATTGTTTCGTGGTTGTGGAATGTGAAGATGTGGCCAAAGCTAGTCAGATGATAGTATGTGTTATGGATCAGCCATTGTGGACTTTCGGAGGGTTATGTATCTATTTGTGGGTGGCCAGAGTGGATTCGAGGTCCATTGGCAGGCCCAATGAGGATGTGTATTCTATATCGGGCTGGATTGGTTGACTCTGTACTATTATTGTCGAGGGATGTGCCATTCAGTAGAGTTGAGCTTATTCATGTTATGATATGATTTTGTGTTACTCCTCTATGCTACGAGGGTTTGTGATTTGTTAGTTATAAGCACACATGGTGCGGTTCTGTTTGGGTCTTGTAGCGGGATTCGAGCGAGATGGTTATTGGGATGTCTAAGGGTTGATTGTGCTTTGATTATGTTCTCTTCGGACTGTGGTATATTGTGCTATTTGCTTCTCCGTGGTTATTATCATACACTTCGTGTATATGATGTCGAATTGTGTGTAGTTGTTGATTTTGAACATGGTGGCGTGAGGTATTTCATATGGACCCATGTTTGGATGGGGTCACACATTGCAGTTGGGTTATGTCGGGGTATGATCCTTTGTGTTAGATTCGTGTGTCTTGGTTCTACTATGTAAGATGGGTTTGTAGCATTTCGGTTGTGGTGGTACTTGTTGAACTTGTGGGATGGTTCTGTCGTTTGAGTCATTTTCCATGATTGAGTACATTTAGGCTTTGCTTATTGGTGCACGAAGTGCGTGGGTTGTGGTTTTAGGTTGTATTGATGTGGCATGTCACTAGAGTGGTTGCGTGATGAGATGAGGTCATTGGACCTAGAATGGGTGCTATCGGATTTGTTTGCGGTATATTTGGAAGGATAATGCCGTTGATCAGCTTAGAAATTGGCTATAGTTCTTGTCAAAGGAGAGAGTGCTCCATGACTTGTTGATCTGATAAGTGGTTATGAGTTTCTACGTGTTTTTTTCATCATTGGCAGTGTACGAAGGTTTTAGAATGAGGTTCTATTTGATATGAGGTTTATTACCGGTGCCGGGTTTGTTTCGAGCAGTTATTGTGATCAGAAATTTTGCTACGAGTATGCGAGCCGTGTGGTATGTCATGTGAGTGCATCTTGGGTTGTGGTATTGCTTGATACAGCTTGTTCAGACTTATACAGTGTGTAGATGTGAGATTCAGATCTTATAGGAAATTTCGGATGTTGGAAATTGGATTCTGTGGTTTACGGGCTAAGGTTGAAGTAATGATCTTTAGTTATATTGCATTTTCAGGCTTATATAGAATAGGGTGATGTGGGATCACCCCCGGGTATCTGCGTGATAAGGTTACATGGTGATTTGATGGCTTTGGAATGACTCTTGGCACGTTCGAGGACGAATGTATATTTAAGTGGGGGAGGATGTAATGACTCGATCGGTCGTTTTGAGCATTTGCACTTTGCTCGGTAGTTTGAGGGCATGAGTAACTCCGTATGATGTATTATTACTTGTGTGAATCGTCGGTTTTGGTTTTCAGGTTATTCAGAATCAATTTGGAAGAATGAATTTCATGATTGAAGCTTTAAGTTGGAAGAGGTGATTAAGTTTGATTTTTGTGAATTTGACCCCGGAATAAAGTTTTGATGGTTCTGTTAGGTTCGGATGGTGATTTTGAACTTGGGCATATGCCCGGATTTACATTTGGATATTTCTAGAAGGATTCGGCACTAATTGGCGAAAATTAGAAATTTGAAGGATTGGAAAGTTCATAAGTTTGACCGAGAGTTGACTTTGTGGATATCGGATTTAGATTGTAGTTCCGGGAATTGGAATAGCTTCGTTATGTCATTTGGGACTTGTGTGAAAATTTTGAGTTCATTCCAAGTTGATTGGATATGTTCTGGAGCGAGTTTTGGAAGTTGAGAGTTCTAAGTTCATTACTTTTGATTTGAGGTGTGATTCATTGTTTTGATGTTGTTATGCGTAATTTGAGGCCACGAGTAGGTTCGTGTTATATCATGGAACTTGTTGGTATATTCTGACGGGGTCTCGAGGGACTCGGGTGAGTTACGGACGAGGTTCAGACCATTTCGTCGCATGTTGCAATTGGCTAAGGCTGCCGGTTCCAGTGTGGCCGCATCTGCGGTCAATTGGTTGCAGAAGCAACTTCGCAGATGCGGGGTTTTCTTTCGCATAAGCGAAAGGACAGCTGGGTGTGAAGGCCGCAAAATCGGGATTTGTTCCGCACCCGCTACATCGCAGAAGCGGAGGGTTAGGTCACAGAAGCGTGATTCGTCGCAGCATCGAAAGAAGTTGTCGCACCTACGTATGTGCAGAAGCGGAATTTGTTCTGCAGGTGAGATAGGCGAATTCCATTGATTGTCTGCAGAAGCGCAAGTTTGGTCGCACAAGCGACGCCGCAGAAGCGGCCCTTTGTTCGCAAAAGCATAAATCGCTGGGCAGAATCTACATTTTCGAGGGTGGGTCATTTTATTCTCTTTTTGAGACTTGGAGCTTGGTTTTCGGTGATTTTGGAGAGGAATTTCATCACAAGGATTGGGGTAAGTGTTTTATACTCGGTTTTGATTATATTTCGTGATTCTATCTTCATTTTTGGTAATTGGATTATGAATTTTAAAGAGAAATTTAGGGGTTTTAGCCTAAAGTTTTATAGAGTGAGTTTTTGAGTTTTGAGCATCGATTAGGAGTTGGATTTGGGTGAAACTAGTATGGTTGGACTCATAGTCGAATGGGTCGTCAGATTTTATAAGTTTTGTAGAGTTCCGAGGCGCGGTCCCGGGTTATACTTTTGGGTTGATTTTGGGCTTTTGATTAAAGATTCGACCTTTATCGATTGGGTTTGTTTCCTTTGGCATTAATTGATGTATTTGAGTTGCTTTTGGATAGTTTTGAGCCGTTCGAAGGTCGGTACACGCGGGATGGCATTTTTGGAGCATCGCTTGCTTGCTCGGTATTAGATTTGGCTTGTTCGAGGTAAGTAACACTTCTAAATTTGGTGTTGAGGGTATGAACCCCTGAATATACATGTTATGTGCTTAGCGTTAAGGTGACGCACATGCTAGGTGACGGGCGTGTGGGCGTGCACCGCGTGAATTATGACTCGGTTGATTCTCTGATACTTGTAGTTACTTTATCTTGTTTCTATCCATGAAATTTTCACGTGTTAGAGAAATTGAGCTGTGAATTATATTAGAAATCATGTTTAAGCTATATGCTTATTTTGTTGGTACCTATTGAGGTCATCTCTGCTGTTGAGTTATCTGCTTTAATTGCATCTACATACTAAGTGATGTTCATTCATTTACATATCATATCTCAGTCTCTGTTATCATTCTTTGTCACATAATATTGTTGTCATTATTTGGGCTGATTGGCATGATATTTCTAAGCAAAAGAGACTGGAGAGATTGATGACTGAGTTGGGGCCTGAGGGCCGGATTATGAGTGAAATTGATGGGATCGGGCTGCACGCCGCAGCAGGTATTATATATATGTATGGATCAGGTTGCACACCGCAACACGCCTTATGGCTATATGTGGATCGGGTTACACGCCGCAACAGGCCTTAGGGCTATATGTGGATCGGGATGCACGCCGTAGCAGGTTATATTAGCGCTTGGGAAGGATTCACCCCTCCGGAGTCTGCACACCCACAGTGAGTGCATGTTTTATTGATTCATGATGGGATCGGGCTGCGCACCGCAGCAGGTATCGTACAGTGCTGAGTGACCGAGTGTGTTGAGTGATTAAGCGTGATGAGTGGGAGTGTGAGACGGTGAGATTGAGTACTCTGAGAGTGAGGGTACATGAGTTCATCACTGAGGTGCATTGAATTGACATGTATACTTGGCACAAAGTCATAGAAATGCATTCCCTCATGTTACACGATTTTGTGACATTTATGGCATTCAAATGCTCATTGACATGTAGGCATAGAGATGTACTTTCCTCATGCCATCTGATAATGAGACTTCTTAACTGTTGTTGAAACTTTTTCGGAAAAATCACAGTTTTCAAACTTACTCATATTTTTGGTGTTTTCGGTAAAAGATTTGAGATTTACTGTTATACTTGAAAATCATGCCTGTTTTCCGTAACTGTGAACGAGCTGAACTATTTCTTGTACCATCTTTATTATTTTGTTATGAACTACTGTTGTTTATTGGAGTTGGATTCTGACCCTTGTCCCAGCTCGTCACTACTTTCAATCTAAGGTTAGGTTTGTTACTTATTAAGTACATGGGGTCGGTTGTACTCATACTACACTTCTGCACCTTGCGTGCAGATGTTGAATGTTGATGTAGCTGCGTACGGCGGGAGCTGGATCTAAAAATGTACCTGTGTTCCGGTCATAGCTACCTCTTGATCTTGGTAGCTTTAGAATTTTAATCTGTTCATGTATATTTCAAACAGATGGTGTATTTTATTTTAAACCAGCTTTGTAAACTCTATATCTTAGAAACTTAGGATTTGTACTACCAGTCCTTGGGGAGTTGTATAAATTCAGTTATCTCATCTTTGACTCACATCAGTATCATTATATTGTGGTTTATAGCTAATTGGCTTACCTAGCGGGTCGGGTTAGGTGTCATCACGACGGTTTGGGTTTTGGGTCATGGACGATAGATCGTCACAACTCAAATCAGAAAAACTCATGGATACAATGGCTTCTTGCCAAATATTACGCACAATGTTGCCGAGGTGAACGGCCTAATCCCATAAGAGTATTTACATAAATGCTGAGGCATACGGCCCGATCCCATAATAATGTGTGCACTGTCGAGGGTCAAATGGCAAGAACCATAGATGCATCTATTATACTGCCAAGGCGAACGGCCCGCTCCCATAAGAGTGGTACATAATCCTACCGAGGCGAACGGCCCGATCCCATTAGAGTAAGAAGCTTCAACGGGTCCTTGATCCCACTCATGAATATACGTGTGAGTTATGAAATCTAAGAAAAACTTTGCAATGAATACGCATAACGCGGGAGAAATTCGTAAGGGAAGCACAAATTATTTCGCGGATTATCAAGTAGCTCGTCACATATCTAAAATAGTGAGTCTATCAACTATGCAAGTCTAGTCTCAAGTCGTAACGCGAAATAAATGAATTAGGCGAGCAAGGATAACTAAAATAGTACAATTATAGCATGGCGTGAACCTAAGTCTACCCGGACATAATCAGGAATTCTAGCATACGTACGGACACTCGTCACCCCATACGTGCGTAGCTCCCACAACATGTAGCAGATAAGAATACAACACATACGGCGTAAATTCCCCCTCACAGGGTTAGACAGGAGACTTACCTCGCTCTGAAGTTCCATAACCGGCTCCAACATCTCTCTAATACCTCAAACCAAATGCCCATCGATCCGAACTAGTCAAACAATCATGAAAACCAATAAAACTATACTCCAACATTATAATTAATTAATTTATAACAATTCCCAACTCCGCTCGAAAAGTCAATAAAGTTAACCCTCAGGCCCACGTGCCCGAATTCCGAAAATTTTCGAAGATAAACTTTACCCATAACATTACGAACTCAAATATATGTTTTATTCCTAACTTCACTTCCAAAATCGTGGTCAAATCCGAAATACCAATTTCAAGGTTTTCTCTTAAAATACCAAAATTCCCATAATTTTCCATGTATTTACAAGCCCGAATTCGTATATTTAATTCACAACTTGTAGAAATTACTTACCTCATGATAGACGATAAAAATGACGCTCCAAAATTGCTCCAAGGCTGGCTCCCATGGAAGAAATGAAATGAAAATGAGCCAAACCCACGTACTTATCAAGGCCCTCTGCCCAGCGATCATCGCACCTGTGGTCACTTGACCGCATCTGTGGTCCCGCAGGTGCGGACAAAATTCCGCTTCTGTGATTCCCTTAAGGTCTCCCCTCCTCCGCATCTGCGGGCAAGCTTTCGCACCTACGAAGACGCACCTGCGAGCTTGCAGGTGCGGTGGATTGCTCGCACCTGCGAATCTACTTCTGTGTCCCCTTTGGCCACTTATGCGAGCTCGCACCTGCAGCCCTTTCCACGCAGGTGCGATTGCACCAAATCTTAGATGCCTTAGCAATTCTTCCAAGTCCAAACTCGATCCATTTCCAATCCGATTCGCACCCGAGGCCCCTAGGACCCTATCCAAACATACCAACACATCCAAAAACATGATGCGGACTTAGTCGAAGCCTCAAACCATGTCAAACAACATCAAAATTACGAATTGACTATCGAAACCTTTCTTTAAACTTTTAAACATTCAAACTTCGCCGAACGTGTCTGAATTATACTTAAACATTCCGGAATGACACCAAACTTTACGTGCAAGTCACAAATAACAATACGGACCTATTCCAAGGCTTGAACCCCAAACGGATATCGATAACACCAAAATTCACTTCAAATCAAACGTAAGAAATTCTAAAACCTTCAAAAAGTCAATTTTCTACAATTAGCGCTGAAATGCTTTCGGACCACCCGATACTCAACTCGATCATACGCCCAAGTCCGAAATTATCATACGAACCTATTGGAATCTTCAAATCCCGATTCCGAGGTCGTTTACTCAAACATCAAACCTTAGTCAACTCTTCCAACTTAAAGCTTTCGGATAGAGAATTTTCCTTCCGAGATAACTCCGAACTTCCCAAAATACAATTCCGACCACACGTACAAGTCATAATATATAGAGTGAAGCTACTCTAGGCCTCAAACCGTCGAACGACGTGCTAGAGCTCAAAACGACCGGTCGGGTCACTACATTCTCCCCCACTTAAACATATGTTCGTCCTTGAACGTGCTAAGAACTGCTCCGGAGTTGCCCCAAAATCACTGCTCAACACCTTGTGCACCTGCCCGTGCCACCACCCAGGTGAATACATTAGCTCAAGCCAGACTGAAGATCCTCCCTTTTTATTTAGCCAACAAGCCTTATGACCAAATTCCAACCTCTGAATTTCTTGACAAGACCTGATTCTAACATACGAACACCATATCAATCTCCACATGTTGAACCCATACATGATCATGCATCCAAGCTGACATCACACAATGCACCGCATAATGCATTTGCCCAAGGCAACCTCCTCCAAGCACAACAACTGCAAATTCACTGACCCGACGCCCGTAGTATACCTCATAACACATATAAGCCCGGTTTCAATCCTCACAATACTGCAACGATGAAAGAGACGCGCAGTAACTCATAACCACTAGTCAGATCAATAACTCACGGAGTTTCTCCGCTCGACAAGAACCATTACCTCATTCTAAACTGAATAGTGATATTTTCCCTTTAATATACCTTATATAAATCTGATCGCATCGATTTCAGGTCCAATAACCTTGTCTCACCCAGTACAAGCTGCTCAGGCAATAAGCCACCTCAAACACTGACCAAGATCTCATATGACAAAATCAGTGCGCCAATAAGCCATAACTTGTATATGACGACACATAAGGAAGAACGAACTCTAGAAAAGAACTACCCAGTCGCGTAACGAATAAAACAGCCGAAAAGATGCTATGAACCCTTCCCAGTGAATGAGAAATAAGATACACATAAATAAGTATAGGGAACCATACTCAACGTCTCATTGTTGCAGCGTGCAACCCGATCCACACATGATACCGTTGGGGCATGCAAGCCAATCCAAAAAACATACCTGTGGCGGCGTGCCACCCGATCTATTCATAATAATCAATAAGGAAATACTCATCGATCCATAGTGCTCATACCTACGGAATTCCCGAATATCGACCATAAGCACGCCAAATGCATAAATACGACTCTGGGGGGACGGATAGCACCATGCACCGCAAAACTTGAGCTCGACTAAGGTGCAATAACGGCAAGCTACACAAGACCACAACACCTGTGTGAATGATCAAGCTATCTCACAACCCACATGGCATAATATAGTATTACATAGTATAGATGATGACAGGAATAACATACAACACCTGAAGACTCTTCCATAAACAGTGCTATGCTAAATGAACACATCCGACCTGACGTAGAGCATACATTCACATTAGATCTACTAGCAGACCTCAAACCAATTCTGATCATCCAGTACTGGGCCAATAACTTTCGAGAATACACAATGACCCTATTCATGACATATAAGAACAGCCGTCAAATCTGGAACAACTCACACAGTCCACAACCAAAGGAATAGAGCGCCTTTCAAGCATAAACTCCCACATTAGCGATAGTGCCAAAATCTCCATACTTGGTTTCAATCCCTAACATTCAAGTGACTAACATGTCACACTTATACAATTTTCCCGTGGGATACGCTCCCACAACCTTCCGCACCAGGTAGCAAAGTCTGCACCTCCATACCACTAATCGCGCTAATTTTGTAAAGCAAATCGTGAATTCGTAAATCAATACACAATACCTCTTCCACAAAACACCATTTTCAAGTGACACTAAGATAATGCCAGCTTACTCTAAGCATCTGAATTCTTCCCTGGACATCCGAGCTCGTGACATTCTTATCAACACCGAGTCGCGATCTTGATCCTTAATTTCCAATTCCCATGTCGCTCGCTGTACCTATCATGCCACTACGCGGGAGAACAAGAATTCATCATAACCCCTGAACTACTAGTAGAATAAACACTTCATTGGCTACAAACCTTTCACTTAACTCATTTCAGAAGAACCATTGCAACACGCAACTAAATTCCCGTGACCGCAGAAAATACAAACCTCAAGTCATGGCCTAAACTGCCATAACTCTTCCGGGATCCATTTACACAACTAGGCCATAGGAATCGAATACCTCCCAAATCAAGCAAATTATGGTGGCTGTCAAGCCCGTACGCACAACCACAAACCACCTGTATAACTTAACATGCCGAAGGAATTGATCATTGCCATAATTATGCTGATTCAAACCATTACTAACCGACCCCACTTCTTTCAATTTACTCTTGACTTTCCTTAAAAATAATAATAGCTCCATTCAAAACATAACAAAACCCAACAACACTCATCTTGGTGACCCAATTCACGAGACCACATCGTCTCAATACCCATTAACCATATCATACCCTCTTTATACCGCACAATAGCACCTCCAACTGGTACACCCATTCTGAAAGACCTTCCGCGAATCCGAAACTATTTCTCCCATTTCTCCAATACTGCTCCGCAGATCCGATGATAACATAGAAAATTCCCCAAGTATTCTTCACACTCTGCTGCAAAATCCCGGTCTTCGGCCACATAACGAACCCAAAATCCTTAGACACTGCACTTTAATTCTTGAACCTACTAGAACCATTATTGAGAGTCACCCACTCCACCTGGTCCCAAATGTAATCAAACTCCAACGCTCCGTTAGCATATGAACACTCCCAAAGAAGCAACTGAATGAATTTCTTTCCTTGTACAATACATCCACAAGAAGCATAAACTCTAAGTCTTTCTAAAACATGCACCTGACTCGATAAGGCGGAATATAGCACACATTCATCAAGTTCTTTGCTCGAATTACCCGTGATGTTTTTTTTACTTAGTCATAAATAATCCTCCAATGCACCGATAACTAGAAATCGTACAATCAGATAACCACGTGATCCAGTGGTAGGCGGTGGGCTCCCCCACTTAGCTTTAAGCTACAATCACATAAATCTAGAACCCACAAAGATTCCTCCTTCTCAATTATCATGATCTCGCACCGTCAAACCGCTAAATTTCTCGATGTCTCTTGTAAAACTTTTCATGAACAGTCTAAATTGTCAGTCACAATCGCTCATTCGACCTCCTGCTGGGCAGTAAGAAGAACTCTTCGTAGAAACTTCATCAAAATCACGCAACCGCTAACCTGCTCACAGGAGATAGCCCACATGTGGAATTCCATACCGACATCATCCAGCGATGCTGCACTGGGTACAACTACCGCTAAATCAATAAACCCTCCTAAACACATGCTCGTCCACCAGCTATACAAGTCTGCCCATTCCCCATTGACATCAAATTAAAGTCTGATAATATATTCCAAGCTCGAAGTCACATCGCATCACATAACGATAATCAAGCTTTTATACCCCTCTTCATTCCAAGCAAACTTCTTTCTGTCATGTTCAACCTTCCTTAGCACAGTAGCCACCATTCCAAATAAAATCCGTAGACCTAGTCACTGTCCACCATGATCCCCAAATCTCTCTAAAAGTTTCTCAAGGCATGTGGCTATCCTAGCACAGAATCCATATGCTACTCTGGCACTCCCACTTCGGTTAAACAATCTCCTTTAGGCAACTTTTTGACCTTTGCTTTTCATACTTGACCTGCTAGCAATTCAATCACCGCGAGACACCTCCCACCATGTCCTTCCTCAACTTTCGTTGCCCAAATACTGCCTCAAAGAAAAATCCATCTCTGTAGCACCTGATCTAATAAATGGCTACCAACTCTAAGCCTTCTCGAAGATCATCTTTCTCGAGCCATCAACATCAGAAACATTGATTCAATTCTGAAACTACTACACACCACCATCTCTGACAACTGCTTCTCATGCTCCATTTCACAACACCCTACCCCGAAGGCAAATCAAAGAATACTCTAACACCCATATGTCTTAATGCGTTCCAACAAGGACGACTACACCACACCACAAATGAAAATTCCACCATGCTCGAAAATATCAACTCTCGTTACTCGATCAACCAAAGCCTGAACATCCATAGTCCAATTGCCTTTCCTCCGCTGGAATTAAATGCCGAACCTCTAAACCATGAGCTGAGAAATCTTCCTTTCAAGTCATTCACTGCCTCGACACATAAACAAGCACCCTACTATTACACCATCATTATGTGATACAACACATGAACGTCATAATAATTTGTGCATAGCCTCGAAACCATAGGAAATACTGACATAGGGCTAAAACGACAGAACCCCTTCCACAAGACGACGATAATAACTTGCTCGAATATGCAGAGAGAAACATCCTGCACCACATCTACAGTACCACTACGACTCCCTGATGCCCAATTGATAACAAGCGCTCCATGTCGCATAAGATTGAGTAGGAAGGAAATGAAGGCATAAGCTTTAATGGAACCAAATCACACGATGAGGAATCAAGAAGGGAAGTGATCCTAACAGCAATGTAGCCTCTCGAAGATAAGTACAGATGTCTCTGTACCGATCTGCAAGACTCTACTAGACTTGCTCAAGACTCGTGAGACCCAAGTGAACCTAGAGCTCTAATACCAAGCTATCACGATCCAAAATCCTTATTTTTGAAATTATAATCCCTATTCAATTAATAAAGTAAAAATCTGGTACTCGGTCAAACTCATGATCCTCTTTACAATTTCCGTATAAGGTATAAATTACAAGATAAAGTGATAATAATTATGTGACTACAATAATGAACATCCACTAAGAACCCCCAAAACCCGGTGTCACAAGTGCATGAGCATATACTAAGAAATATAATTAAATACAACATCTGTCTGGAATATAAATTAGACAGGAGAATGTAAGTAACTCTGATGGAGACTCTGTATGCTGCGGATCGTAACATGGAATGCAGCTCACCATAAAGTCCTTGTAATAGTCGTGCCTCTGCGCCCAAAAGACCACCAGATATATATATATATATATATATATACACACACACACACACACACACACACACACATACCTGCACAAAAAGTGCAGCAAGTATAGCATCAGCACGTAAATCAACGTGTACCCAATAAGTATCTAGCCTAATCCCGGAGAAGTAGTGATGAGGGGGTCGACATCGACATTTACTATTGGTCTAATAAATCAAGTACAACAGAAAGTAAACAAATATGAGACATGGTAAAAATAGTGTAAATAAATTTAAACTATAACACCCCGGAAAATTTTGAAGTACTTAAGTGGTAAGCCCAGTAAAATTTGCAAAGAAAATAATATTTCATGGTACCGGACTAGGCTTACGTGTTTAAGCTCGCCGCGGCTCGGACTTTTTGGGTTGAACAATGCACCGGAAAGCAAAGGAAAATTTTTGGCGAAAAAGTGCATTTCTGCGGTCCATTATGCGACCGCAGAACCACTCTGCGGACCGCATAATGGCCGCAGAGTGAGGCAGTTGATTGGGTCAGTTGGAAGCAACTATGTGGTCGACTATGCGACTGCATAACTGTTATGCGGTGCATTATGCGACCGCATAGTGACCGCATATACAGGCAGTTCATTTGGCTATTTTGTAACCAAATATGTGATCGATATGCGGTCCGCATATCGGTTATGCGATCGCATACCTTGTTCCGGAGCTCCATTTTGGATTTTTAAAACCCGACCCTATTTCGTTAAATACACTTTTTTGGCCATTTTTGAGACATAATCTGATATTTTAGAGTGAAAGAGAGAGCCCTAGAGTGAGAAGGTGTTCTTCCATAATTTTTCTTCAGTTCTTGCTCAAGTTTTGGAAGATTAAGAAGGGAAGCTTACTAGGTCTTCATCCTAGAGGTAAGATTCTACACCCCAAACCCTAATTTCAAAATTTTCTGGAAATGGGTAATTAGCAAGATAATATTTGGGCATGAGAGTTGTTTATTTTACATGCATGTGTTATCAAAGGGTGTAGGAAGATTGTTGAGCTAAAAATGATAAAGATTGGGTTATGGGATGATGAAGTCCTTCATAAAAAGGACATTGAAACCTTATGCCCACCTAGTGTTTGATAAAATGCTCAAGTGAGCTAGAACCATGATCATCTTCCTAATTTTGATTCAATTTATTATATTTCTAAAATAGATTGAAGTTGCTAAGAATTCCTGAACATTTTAGAGTGTAAGGAAGCTCAAGTGAGGTATGTTGGCTAAACTCTTCTCTTAGAATTGAATCTCACGATATTCATGTAAATTATGTAAGTCTCGAGTGATTCATTAGGAAACTGGCTATTCCGAGTAAGATTGGGTTAAAAGAAATATGTTCAACAAGCATCCCAAATGCTTTATTCATGTTATGTTACCAATTGAGGATGTGTTAAAATATGGGATGTGCATTAATAATGTTTCGACTTTAAGTCAAGTTCAAATGAAGGCTATTATGCCAAATTTTGTGAAATATCTCTATGTGCATTAGACTCTAAATTGCTCACATGTGTACTACACACTTTGATTTGAATTGTGTTTGTTGTTGATGATGAGGATGATATTTGAAATTGATAATGTGAGCATGAAATGCTGAATATGGCCAACGTGCCAAGAATGATCTTAAAATTTTGGCCACTAGTGCCAATGAAATGAAAAGATGTGAAAGTATTATGAAATGCGATGATAGATATAAAAAGGTTGATGTCTCAAATAAGACGGCCTAGCCGATCGGGTCGTGATCGGACACCATGCCGCACACATGGTGGTAATTGTGCTGGAAATTGTAATTGAAATGGTAATTGTGGTTGATGTCCCTAATAGATAGCCTAGCCGATCGGGTCATAATCGGACTCCATGTTAAAGACGGTGGTATTGATATTGAGAGAAATTGTGGTTGATGTCTCTACTGAGATAGCCTAGCCGATCGGGTCGTGATCGGACTCCGTGCTAAGAGTGTGGTGGTAATGGTTTTATGAATAATGGTATTGTGAATAGTGGTATTGGTATGGTGAATAATGGTACTCGTATTGTGGACAATGGTATATCGATACTACAAATCTCCCAATGTTAGATATGGAAACTAATTTGAACATTGTCTTGATCCTAAATTGAGGTTTGATGTTAATTAAGGCTTTCATTGACATTATGATAATCTTATTTGTATTATTTGTCATTCTATTGAGAGGTTGTTTAGTTATACATACTAGTACTATTCGACAGTACTAACGTCCCTTTTGCCGGGGGCGCTGCATCTTTAAATGGATGCAGGTGGTTCCACGGCAGGAGATATTGATCAGTGATAGCAGTGCACCTTTTTCCCGGCTGACTTGGTGAGCCCCACTTCATTCCGGGGTCATAAATCTTTTGTACTTTGTGCATTCTGTTTGAGGTATAGTCGGGGCCTTGTTGCCGGCATTATCATTGTACTCTTCTTTATCTATAGAGGCTCCGTAGACATAATGTGGGTTGTGTATTGGTGCTGGGGAAAGACAAACTATGTTATGTTATGGATGTATTACTTGTCCATTCGAGACTTTAAAAATGATGAAACTATTGGAAATGAATTGGTATTGTAGACATGAACACATTTTCGTCTAATTAATGATAATATGTATTATCTTTATTCATGGATGAGTTTGAGTAGAATGAAATCTAACAGGCTTGCTCGGTCGGGTTCACTCGGTTGAGCGCCGGTTGCGCTCCTCGATTTTGGGGTGTGACATAAACACGTGGTACGATCCTCCTCTGAACAGTAAACGCAAGCCCTCAATTATCGGTCACCTCCTCAACTGGAGTATATATGGAAAATGGTCCCCACCGGATAGATCGTCACAACTCGAATTAGGAAAACTCACGGATGCTATGGATGCTATAGAAATGCCGAGGCATACGGCCCGATCCCAGAATAATGTGTGCACTGCCGAGGGTCGAATGGCATGAACCATAAATGCATCTATTATACTGCCAAGGCGAATGGCCCGCTCCCATAAGCGTGTGGTACATAATCCTACCGAGGTGAACGGCTCGATCCTATTAGAGTAAGAAGCTTCAACGGGTCCTTGACCCCACTCAGGAATATACGTGTGAGTTATGAAATCTAAGGAAAACTTTGCAATGAAAACGCATAACGCGGGAGAAATTCGTAAGGGAAGCACAAATTATTTCTCGGATTATCAAGTAGTTCGTCACATCTCTAAAATAGTGAGTCTATCAACTATGCAAGTCTAGTCTCAAGTCGTAACACAAAATAAAGGAATTAGGCGAGCAAGGATAACTCAAATAGTACAATTATAGCATGGCGTGCACCTAAGTCTACTTGGACATAATCAGGAATTCTAGCATACGCACGGACACCCGTCACCTCATACGTGCATAACTCCCACAACATGTAGCAGATAAGAATACAATACATACGGGGTAAATTCTCCTTCACAGGGTTAGACAGGAGACTTACCTCACTCTGAAGTTTTATAACCGGCTCCAACGCCTCTCTAATACCTCAAACCAAATTCTCATCGATCCGAACTAGTCAAACAATCATGAAAACCAATAAAAATATACTCCAACATCATAATTAATTAATTTATAACAATTCCCAACTCCGCTCGAAAAGTTAATAAAGTCAACCCTCGGGCCCACGTACCCGGATTTTGAAAATATTTGAAGATAAACTTTACCCATAATATTACGAACTCAAATACATGTTTTATTCCTAACTTCACTTCCAAAATCGTGGTCAAATCCGAAATACCAATTTCTAGGTTTTCTCTTAAAATCCCAAAATTCCCATAATTTTCCATGTATTTACAAGTCCAACTTCATATATTTAATTCACAACTTGTAGAAATTACTTACCTCATGATAGACGATGAAAATGACGCTCCAAAATCGCTCCAAGGTCGGCTCTCATGGAAGAAATAAAATGAAAATGAGCCGAACCCATGTACTTATCGAGGCCCTCTGCCCAGCGATCATCGCACCTGCGGTCACTTGACCGCATCTGCGGTCCCGCAGGTGCGGCCAAAATTCCGCTTCTGCGATTCCCTTAAGGCCTCCCCTCCTCTGCATATGCGGGCAAGCTTTCGCACTTGCGAAGGTGCACCTGCGCCCGTTCCTCCGCTTCCCTTATTTCGCTTCTACGACCAACAGCCCGCACCTACGAGCTCGCAGGTGCAGTGGATTTCTCGCACTTGCAAATCCAGCCAACCTCACTCCCCTCCGCTTCTGCGACCCCTTTGGCCACTTCTGTGAGCTTGCACCTGCGGCCCTTTCCACGCAGGTGCGATTGCACCAGATCTCAGATGCCTCAACAATTCTTCCAAGTCAAAACTCGATCCGTTTCCAATCCAATTCACACCCAAGGCCCCCGGGAGCCCATCCAAACATTCCAACACATCCCAAAACATTATGCGGACTTAGTCGAAGCCTCAAACCATGTCAAACAATATCAAAATTATGAATTGACGATCGAAACCTTTCTTTAAAGTTTCAAACTTCGCCGAACGCATCCGAATTATATTTAAACATTCCAGAATGACGCCAAACTTTACGTGCAAGTCACAAATAACGATACGAAGCTATTCCAAGGCTAGAACCCCAAACGGACATCGATAACACTAAAATTCACTTCAAATCAAACTTAAAAAATTCTAAAACCTTCAAAAAGCTAATTTTCTACAATACGTGCCGAAATACTTTCGAACCACCCGATACTCAACCCGAACATACGCTCAAGTCCGAAATCATCATACAAACCTATTGGAACCTTCAAATCCCGATTTCGAGGTCGTTTACTCAAAAGTCAAACCTTAGTCAACTCTTCCAACTTAAAGCTTTCAGATAGAGAATTTTCCTTCCGAGATAACTCCGAACTTCCCGAAATTCAATTCCGACCACACGTACAAGTCATAATAAATAAAGTGAAGCTACTCAAGGCCTCAAACTGCCGAACGACATGCTAGATCTCAAAACGACTGGTCGGGTCGTTACATGCCATATGGCTAAATTAGTTATTAGTTAATAGTTAATTAGTTATACATTACATGTGGATATTTTAAAGGCTGCCACTTGGCTTAAGTAGAGGATTTTTTCTCTCATTTTAATAATATATAGATTGTCAAGAAACTAAGCTCAAAGTAACAATATAAAACAAGAAAATAGACAAGACATATAGGGGAAAGAGAGAACTTTCTTATTTCATCAAATGTTTTCCAAGTGTGTACAATGTGATGCCCAACCCTCTATTAATAGGATGATATTGAAGTAATACAAAGGGATGTCATGAACATGGTATTAACTATTGAGATAATGGAGAAAGATCATGGGGGAGGTTATGGAGGTGTGGGAGTTACAACCATAACGATAAGAAGTAGTGGGAGGCTAATGGAGAAGAGTAGTGGGAGTAACTTCTTTAGGAGTTATAGACATCCACTATATAATATAATATTTTATAACAATCCCCTTTGGATGTCTATAGATAATGTGCCTTGTTAAAACCTTACTAAGAAACAATTATGTGGGGAAAAAATCTTAGTAAAAGAAAAATAATACACGTATCTTGTAATACGCATTGTTTGTTGCATCGTTAAAAATCTTGCTAGGAAACCCCAGTGGGATAAAACCTCAGAAAAGGAAAAAAGAGTGCAGCGCGTATCTTACTCCCCCTGATGAAAACATCACTTTACTTTTTCAAAATGACGCATTCCAATCCCGTATACCAGCTTCTCAAATGTTGATGTTGGTACTGATTCATTTAATAGATCCACCAAATTATCATTCAAATAAATTTGTTGAACATCTATATCACCACTGTCGAAAATCATGTCTGAAAAGAACTTTGGTGAAATGTGCTTTATTTTGCCGCCTTCATTATATATCCTTCTTCCAATTGAGATAAACAAGAAGCATTGCCTTCAATATTATTGAAATCTTCTTTTTCCAAGAAAAATCACACGTCTCATTCATTTTGAGTCACTTAATTTATAAGCTGGTAGTATCTTGGCATGACATGGATAAACATCAATAATTGATTGTCTTGTCAAATATCATAATATAGCAGTACGTTCACGTACAAATAGATTGTTTGAAGAACGAACTTCAAGAAATGTCTGCATTTGCATAACTAACAAAATCTTGACAGTATTTGTTAGAATAAATAAATCTATATCAAGGATTTCTTTTGCAATATAACATAAATAGTATTTCAATATCTCCATATAGGAGTAAAATTATATCTCGCTAGCATATTGTTATACTTATAGTTTTAGCAAGATACATTAGTGCACCAATTGCACTAGAAACAAAAACAAATCATGTACACAATGATTACTCTAATCCACATAAGAATCTTTTGAAACTTTATTTAATAAATTTTTTGGAACCTTAATATGCTTCAGAACAATTTAAATCCTTCAAGGATTTTCATTATACGCATATTAAATGTATTATCATACCAAAACCTGAAATGACTGCATCCACCACAAGAGAACATGTCTCCATATAATCAATGCCAGGATATTTACAAATCTCCTTGTTTTATGAGTCATCTTTATGTCTATCGACTTGATTTTTTATTTAACTTTCCGTACAAGAACACATTTATACCTCCACTAGCTTTATACTTTCAGGTTTTGGGACTATCCGTCCAACTTTACATTTTTCAGGTGAAGTCAATTTTTATTGCGTACTTTTCATTTGGCCAATCATTTATCTGTTCAAATTTTATGACAGATTTGAGCTTAAGATTCTCGTCAATATTAATAATATTGAGCGCTTTATTATATCGACAATATCGTCGACGATCATTTTATATCGGTTCCATCATCACTCAATAAAGACATAACTTATTGAGATCTCATTAGTTTTAGGTACCTGAGCCTCTTCCATGAGGTCTTATAAAGTGTTATGTTGTGGTGCTCTTATAGAGCAATTGCCTCCTTAGTATGACCATCTTGATCATTTGCTCCTCTCCTCTATCAATGAGTTTTATCTTTTGAACTGATTGATCTATTACGCTTCCGGCATGCCATAGACTCTGTCCCTCATGGACTTTATTTTGTTTGGAGCATTAACAGCTGAAATATGATATTTAGCTTGGGGTCGGCAAATTTGCCTTGCAATATATTGCAACTGAACTTTAAGTTCACATTTTCTTGTACGAGGATCTAGATGTACTCATAATGATTCATTTCATTTATTACTTTTTCAGCTAGCCATTTTTTCCCCTAATGTTACGATCACCAACACATATCCCCAACCTTCTTTAGGGATCCATCTTTGTACATTGTGGTGGAAATATTAAATCATATAGCACATCCATATTTCTAGATGAAAATTATTTGGTTCCTGACCCTGAACCAATTGTGATAGGGAGAATTTATCATAACTTGTTGGCTAGATGCGTACAAGAGTTGTTGTATATTAAATAATACATGTAACGACTTGATCGGTCGTTTTGCTTCCTAGATCCCCGTTCCCCTAATTAAGACTCCCCGTATGTGCCTTTACTGTTTTGTGATTGCGGGGATGGTTGACTTGGGTTTGGAAGGATTCGGGTTGAAATCGGAACACTTGGTTCCTTAATAGTGGCCTAAGATGGTCAAGTTTGACTTAAGTCAACATTTTAGTAAACAACCTCGAAACTAGGATTTGATGGTTCTAATAGGTTCGTATGATGATTTTGGACTTGGGCATGTGTTCGTATTGGGTTTCGGATGACACGGGACCGTTTCGATGCTAAATGTTGAAAGTTGGCGCATTAAAGATTTTCAAGTTCTTTAAATTTGGTTTGGAGTAGAATTTGGTATTATCGAGGTCCGTTTGGGATCCTGGGAATAGTTTCGTATGGTAATTTATGACTTGAACGCAAAATTTGGTGTCATTCCGAGTAGTCTAAGTATAATTCGGCGCGTTCGGATTAAGTTGGAAAAACTTGAAGTTCATAATTTGATTCAATTTGGTTTTGGGGTGCGATTCTTAGTTTTGATATTATTTTACGCATTCCGAGCATTTGAGTAGGTCTGTTTTATGTTTAAAAACTTGTTGGTATGTTTGGACGAGGCCCCGGGGGCCTCGGGTGCTATTCGGACGATAAGCGGAACATATTTGAACTTAGGAGAATTTCTGAAGGCAGTTGTGAAGAATTGGCCGCATTTGCGGCACCGCAGAAGCGGCTGGCTAGCCGCAAGTACGAGTTTTGGCTAAGTGGGCTGAGTCCGCAGGTGTGGACGTGGGTGCGCAGGTGCACGACCGCAGAAGCTGTTAAAATCCATAGAAGCGGACTGGAGCTGAGGGGGCAGGGACGGAGGTGCGAGGGCTCGACCGCGTCTACGAGCCCGCAGATGCGAAGAAGGCTTCGCAGAAGCGGAAGGGGGCCAGCTGGGTGAGGACCCCATCTACGATGTAATTTTCACGGATGCGGAGCCGCAGAAGCGGCGAAATTTCCGCATAAGCGAAAATCGCTGGGGGAAGAAAGGTGCATTTACATCGGGACTTAGGCTCTTTTTCTCTCATTTTCACTTTGGGCGGTAGATTGTGGAGCTCTTGGAGAGGAATTTTTCACCTATCATCGTAAGGTAAGTAATTAATACTTAATTTGCGTTTAATACACAGATTTTGGGTAGATTTTAACATATAAATTGTGGAAATTATAGGATTTAGTTGCAAAACCTAGGTTTTGATAATAATGGGATTTGACCACGAAAATGATTATGGAATTGAGTATAAATTATATATTTGGGATCATGAGGTTATGGGTAACTTTTATTTGCAAATATTTTCTGAATCCGTGCACGTGGGTCCGGGGTAAATTTTAAGAATCTTCCAATTTGGATTGGGTAATTACTCTAATAGTTAAATTATAGACTTTTGAGCATATATTGATTAATTTATACAATATTTGGCTAGTTTCGTATTGTGTGGTATCGATTTGAGGCTTTTGTGTGAATTGTGGACCATAAAGAGAACTTAAAAATGAGGTAAGTCTCTTGCATAACCTTGTAAGAGGCAATTATCCATGTAGGTGCTATAAGTGGTTGTTTGCTAATAATGGTGGGTGCTACGTGTGCACGATGTGACGAGAGTCTGCATGTAGTGAAGATCATGTTTATGTTCGGGTAGTTTTAGGACTCTACCACGTATTTCTTGTATTATTTATGCCCAACTTGTTAGTTTAATTCCTTAAATTATATTTGAAGATTGGATAAAGTATTTGTAAAGACTAAGCTTCACTACTTTGAGTTTTGGTAGGTTATTTGACTGTTGGTGGAAATTGTACCTTCCTTGAGTATTATTCTTATATAGTAGCCGTTAATCGGAGTTCAACGAGTATTCTCTCTTCTTGTGGATCGGGCCCAATCAACAGTATAATAGATATATCTATGGTTCGCGCCGGTCAACCCTCGTCAGTGCACACACTATTCTGGATCGGGTCGTACGACCTCGGCATAAATCGTGCGTGATATTGCTGGGAGTCCGGTTATACTTGATACTTCTTCCATGACTTGAGAATTTATAATTACTTGATGGCACTTATATGTTGAAATTAATTTGTGATAGTCGGAGATTCTAATTGATATCTAGTTAAATAACCACTTATTTATTTTTCATTATTGCATTATTACTGATGTATTCTATGCCTATTTATAATTTTGTACTTTATTTATTGACCCTTAGTAAGTGTCGATGTCGACCCCTCGTTACTACTTTTTCAAGGTTAGACTAGATACTTACTGGGTACATGTTGTTTATTTACTCACTCTACGCTTCTGTACTAATCGTGCAGAATCTGAGGCAGGTACCTCTGGCATCCATACAGGCGCGTACCCCCGCTACCCGGAGACTTAGTGGTGAGCTGCTCTCTATGCCTGTTCTGCAGCGCCCGGAGTCTCTTCTTGTTGTATTTATTTTTCTGTCTATCTTACTCCAGACAGTAGTATAAGAGGTTTTGTATATTCTATTAGTTTGCTCATGCACTTGTGACACCGGGTTTTAGGAATATTCTAGTAGATATTATATGGTTTTGAGTATTAAATCCACTATTTTATCTCTTTCGTTATTTTATGCTTTACTACAATAAACTATTAATTATTCTCTTATTAAATGAAACCAATTACTTTTGAAATATTAAAATGAACAATTTTATGGATAGTTCATCGTTGTCTTGCCTGGCAGTGACGTGGGGCGCCATCATGGCCTATAGTGGGAATAGGGTCGTGACAACTTGGTATCGGAGTGCTAGGTTCACAGGTCTCACAAGTCATGAACGGGCCTGGTAGAGTCTTGCGGATCGGTGCGGAGACGTCCGTACTTATTTTTGAGAGGCTATAGGATGTTAGGAAACTTCTCTTTCTTCATATCCTATCGTACAGTTGATGTTGTGCTAAGTATCTTCCTCTTATTCTCTCATAGATGGTAAGAGAGCGTACAGCAGATGTACCCGGCGGTGGAGGAGTTGTTCCCCCTGTTGCTAGAGGCCGAGGCAGAGGTCTAGGGAGGGCTCCAGCTCCTACCAGAAGATGAAGGCATCCTAGAGTTGCTCCTATTGTGCCACTAGTGGATCCAGTAGAGAATCCTGTTATTGAGCAACAGGGTGATGTACTTACAACTGAGCCGGCCCCAGCGGATTTCATGTCCGCACCGAGATTCCATGAAGTCATAGGTCGTAAGCTGCGGTTCATGGACTCTATGACACAGGCTGGTTTATTTCCAGCGGACCCAGCCACATCTCAGGCAGGAGGGGGAGTACATACCCCTACCGCTCAGGCTCTAGGGCATGTTACTACCGTATATCAGACCCTGGGTGCACTACCCGCGGGCGGCCTCAGCCAGTTGCAGCGGCTATACCAGAGCCCAGACCAGTCATGACCAACGAGCCGCAGAAGCTATTAGATATATGGACCATGCTACATCCTCCTACCTTTAGCGGTGAGCAACATGAGGACCCCCAGGACTTTATTGATTGCTGTAGGGACAGACTGCACAACATGAGAGTATTGGAGTCCCACGGGGTGGACTTTACCACCTTTCAGCTGGAGGGAAGGGCCCATAGATGGTGGTAATCCAATCTTCTCAGCAGACCAGCAGGTTCTCCTCCGTTAACTTAGGACCAGTTCACACGTCTCTTTTTGGAGAGATATATCTCACCCTCTCAGAGGGAAGAGTTACGGGTCAGTTCAAGTGGCTCCAGCAGGATCAGATGTTTGTGACCGATTATGAAGCGAAATTCTCTGAGTTGTCTCTCCATGCACTTATGATACTCCCCATCGATGCAGAGACGGTGCGGAGGTTTATTGCGGTCTTGCACTATTGTATCCAGGTCACTATGGCCCGAGAAATTGAGATGGGGACACTTTACGAGCAGGTTGTGGAGATATCTCGGAAGATCAAGGGTATTAGTCAGCAAGACTAAGAGCAGGCACCGAGAGACAAGCGGCCTCGATATTTTGGAGGGTTTAGTGGTGCTCCATCTGGGGGCAGAGGTCAGTTTATGAGAGGTTGTCTAGCAGGCCCACGTATTCAGCATCGTCGCCTTCTCGAGGTGCTCCAGTGCGGCCCTATTTCAGCGTCATTCCAGAGAGCTCCTATCGTCCACCGGCTATTTAGGGTTCTTTCAGTGGGTGTTTAGGTCCCTAGGGTCAGACTCAAGGTCAGTCATTTTCTACACCCAGAGGTTGTTATAAGTGCGGGGAGCTTGGTCATGTGAGGAGATTTTGCCCCAGACTTCGGGGCAAGGCAGTACAGCAGGGCCATCAGCCCATGATCACCGCACCAGCTGCTGCACTAGCCGTCCGGCCAGCCAGAGGTGGAGGGCAGATGGGTAGGGGTCGCCCTAGAGGTGGAAGCCAGTCAGGTGGTGCTCCAACTAAGTTCTATGCCTTTCCAGCTAGGCAAGATGTAGTAGCCTTAGACGCCATGATCACAGTTATTATTTCTATTTGCGGTAGGGATGCTTCGGTACTATTTGATACAGGGTATACGTATTCATATGTTTCATCTTTGTTTGCTCATTTTCTAGGGTGTTTCTCGTGAGTCCTTGGGTGATCATGTATATATGTCCACGCTAGTGGGTGATTCTGTTGTTGTGGATCAGATTTACTGGTTCTGTATTGTGACTTTCTGTGGTTATGAGACCAGAGCGGATCTTTTGATACTCAACATGACTGACTTTGAGGTCATCCTGGGCATGGACTGGTTGTCTCTGTACCATGCCGTTCTTGATTGCCACACCAAGACTATTACCTTGGAGATGCCAGAGTTGCCTAGATTGGAGTGGAGGGGTTTATCTATCAGTACATCCAGCTGGGTTATTTCTTTCTTAAGGCTCGACATATGGCCGAGAAGGGTTGTTTGGCTTATCTAGCTTACATTCCGGATACTATTGTAGAGACTCCCACAATTGATTCAGTGCCCGTGGTGCGGGAGTTGTCCGATGTGTTTCCTTTTGATCTACCAGGCATGCAACCAGATCTTGATATCGATGTCTGTATTGATTTGGCACCAGGAACCCAGCCTATCTCTATTCCACCATACTGCATGGCTACGAAAGAGTTGATAGAGTTGAAAGAATAGCTTGAGAAGTTTCTAGCAAAGGGTTTTGTCAGGCGAGTGTGTCACCTTAGGGTACACCGGTGTTGTTTACGAGTAAGAAGGATGGGACTATATGGATGTGCATTGATTACCGGCAGTTGAACAAAGTTACCATTAATAACAAATACTCGTTGTCATGTATTGATGATTGTTTGACCAGTTGCAGGGTGCTAAAGTGTTCTCTAAGACCAACTTGAGATCTGGGTGTCATCAGTTGAAGATTTGTGCTTCAGATGTTCTGAAATGGCTTTCCGGACTAGATATGGCCACTATGAGTTTCTAGTGATGTCCTTCGGCTTGACCAATACCCTAGTGGCATTTATGGATTTGATGAACCGAGTGTCCAGGCCATATATTGACTCATTTTTCATTGTCTTCATTGATGACAAATTGATCTACCCGCGTAGTATGGAGGAGCACGAGCAGCATTTGAGAGTTGTGCTTCAGACCTTGCGGGAACAGAAGCTATATGCTAAGTTCTCCAAGTACGAGTTCTGGTTAGACTCTGTAGCATTCTTGGGGCATGTTGTATTAGGCGAGAGTATTAAGGTAGATCCCAGGAAGATCAAGGCAGTCCATAGTTGGCCTTGTCCTACCATAGCGATCGAGATCAGGAGCTTCTTGGGGTTAGCAGGTTATTATCATCGGTTTGTGGAGGGCTTCTCATATATTATGGCATCTTTGACAAGGTTGACCCAGAAAGGTGCTCCATTCCGATGGTTAGATGATTGCGAAGTGAGATTTTAGAAGCTCAGGACCCCATTACTACAGCACCGGTGTTAGTGTTGCCTTCCGGTTTAGGGATGTATATTGTGTATTGCGACGCTTCACACGTTGGCCTGGGTTGTGTATTGATGCACAAGGGTAAAGTTATTGCATATGCTTCACGTCAGCTGAATCCCCACGAGTAAAGTTACCCTGTACATGATTTGGAGTTGGCCACGATAGTCCATGCCCTCAAGATCTGGAGGCATTATCTTTATGGGGTGTCCTGTGAGGTTTACACCGATCATCGCAGCTTGCAACATTTGTTCAAGCAGAGGGATCTCAATTTGAGGTAGTGCAGGTGGCTTGAGTTACTGAAGGACTATGATATTACCATCCTTTATCATCCGGGCAATGCGAATGTAGTTGCATATGCCTTGAGTAGAAAGGCCGAGAGTATGGGTAGTTTGGCATTCATTTCAGCAAAGGAGAGACCATTGGCTTTGGACATCCAGTCCTTAGCTAACAGACTTGTGAGGTTGTATATTTTAGAGCCCAATCGAGTTCTTGCATGTGTTGTGGCTCAGTCATCATTATTTGAGCAGATCAAGGCTCGTCAGTACGATGACTGGTACTTGTTAGTTCTTAGGGAGACGATACTACATGGTGGTGCCAAGGAGGTTACTATCGGTGAGAATGGTCTTCTGCGACTCCATGGTCGCCTATGTGTTCCTAATGTTGATGGATTGAGGGAGAAGATCCTAGAGGAGGCACACAGTTCTCGGTATTCTATTCATCCAGGTGCTACGAAGATGTATCGCGACCTGAGGCAGCATTATTGGTGGCGGTGGATGAAGAAGGACATAGTTGAGTATGTAGCGAGATACCCTAATTGCCAGCAGGTTATGTATGAGCACCAGAGGCCAAGTGGCCTACTTCAGCAGATCGTTATACCGGAGTAGAAATGGGAGCCCATCACTATGGATTTCGTAGTTGGGTTGCCGCGGACGTTGAGGAAGTTTGATGCCATTTGGGTCATTGTCGACAGGATGACCAAGTCGGCACACTTTATTCCAGTAATGACTACGTACTCGTCAGAGAGGTTGGCCCAGATTTACATTCAGGAGATTTTCTGGTTGCATGGTGTGCCTGTTTCCATCATTTCAGATAGAGGCCCTCAGTTCACTTTGCATTTCTAGAGAGCAGTATAGAGCGAGTTAGGTACCCGAGTAAAGCTTAGCACGGCCTTTCATCCGCAAACTGATGGGCAGTCGGAGCGGACATTTCAGATCCTGGAGGATATGCTCAGAGCATGTGTAATTGACTTCGGAGGGCAGTGGGATCGATTCTTGCCTTTGGCCAAGTTTGCTTTTAACAACAGTTATCAGTCCAGCATCGAGATGGCTCCATTTGAGGCTTTATATGATCGGTGATGTCGTTCGCCCATCGGATGGTTCGAGCCCGTCGAGGCTAGGTTGTACAGCACAGATTTAGTGAGGATGCCTTGGAGAAGGTAAAGTTGATTTATGAGCCACTTTGCATAGCACAGTCCAGACAGAAGAGTTACGCGGATCAGAAGGCGTGTGATTTATCATTTATGGTGGGCGAGAAGGTTCTCTTGAAAGTCTCGCGGATGAAGGGAATCATGAGGTTCTGGAAGAAGGGCAAGCTGAGCCCAAGGTTTATTGGCCCATTTGAGGAGTTGAGGCGAGTTGGGGAGGTCGCTTATGATCTTGCCTTTCCTCCCAGTCTATCGGGAGTTCATCCAGTCTTCCATGTGTTTATGCTCTAGAGGTACCATGCCGACAGGTCGCATGTGTTAGACTACATCAACTAGATGAGAGCTTGGGCTATGAGGAGGAGCTAGTTGCCATTATTGACATACAGGTTCACCAGTTGAGGTCAAAGAAGATTTTCACAGTAAAGGTCTAGTGTAGGGGTCAACCAGTCGAGGAGGAAACTTGGGAGACCGAGGAGGACATGTGGAGCAGATATCCACACCTATTCATCACTCCAAGTGTGATTCTAGACCTGTTCGAGGACAAACATTTGTTTAAGAGGTAGAGAATGTAACAACCCGACAGCCGTTTTGTTTTCTAGATCCGCGTTCCCCTAATTAAGTCTCCATATATGTGCCTTTACTGTTTTATGACTTGCGGGGATGGTTGACTTGGGTTTGGAAGGGTTCAGATTGAAATCAGAATACTTCATTCCTTAATAGTGGCCTAAGATGGCCAAGTTTGACTTGAGTCAATATTTTTAGTAAACGACCTTGCAATCGAGATTTGATGGTTCTGTCACGACCCAAACTCCTCCGTATAATGTCGTGACGGCACCTAGTCTCTACGACTAGGTAAGCCTAACAAATTGCAGAAAATAACAAAACGAAAATAAATCTTGACAACTAACAACAGTGGATAACTGAATAACTAGTAAAAATGCCGCCCAGCATGTACAATAATAAATACTCTATAATTACACAGTCTTCCCAAAATCCGTAACATCGTAAGTCACAAGCTATAGAAGGAAACTAGTATCTCTATACACCAGAGTCTAACAAAAGAAGTACGGAAGGTAAATGACATAGGAGAGAATAGAGGGGGACTCCAAGGTCTACAGACGCGGCAGATGTACCTTGAAGTCTCCGTACAATAGCAAGCACTCTCCGCTAGTCGCGGGGCTGATAAGAAGTACCTGGATCTGCGAACAAAAACATGTACAGAAGAGTAGCATGAGTACACCACAATGGTACCCAGTAAGTGCCAAACCTAACCTCGGTCGAGTAGTGACGAGATCAGGTCAGACCCACTAGTAAATAATAAATAAGGCAGGAGAATATACAGTATAATAAGAGACTAGAATTTAACAAATGGAAACACAGCAAGGAAACAGTACAATACATATGGGTAAACAGCAGGGGATCTCCTGAGATACTATCTCATAGTCCTAAAATAAATATGCACAGAGAACTCCCGAGGTACCGCCTCGTAGTCTCAAAAGTAAATATACAGGGAGAACACCCGTGGTACAGCCTCGTAGTCTCAAAAGTAAATGTGCAGGGAGAACACCCGAGGAACCGCCTCATAGTCTCAAAAGTAAATGTACAGGGAGAACTCCCGAGGAACCACCTCGTAGTCTCAAAAGTAAATGTGCAGGGAGAACTCCCAAGGAACCGCCTCATAGTCTCAAAGTAAATGTACAGGGAGAACTCCCGAGGAACCGCCTCGTAGTCTCAAAAGTAAATGTGCAGGTAGAACTCCTGAGGAACCGCCTCATAGTCTCAAAAGTAAACACACAGCTCAAACCGATAAATACAATAGTTAACAGCAAGATTTCTACTGTTATACTCATAAAGAACAAGGAAAAGCAGGAAATCAACTAGGCATGCTTCACAGAGTTCAAATAAGCAGTTAAAGCATGTATACATGTGATATTAGACTAAACAGGATAACTACGCATATTGGAATAGCTCAATTAAGAATGAAAACAGACTAATACTCATTTAATCGGTATAACTCCAATTAAAGGAAAAATAGGTTACTACTCAGTAAAATAAATCGGGTTTTACAACAAATAGCCCATGTACATACTCGTCACCTCACGTACACAGTGCTCACATATCACAACAGTACCAAATCCTAAGGGGATTTCCCCCACACAAGGTTAGGAAAGCCACTTACCTCAAACCAAGCTCAATCAATCAGTAAGAATGCTCTTTCCTCAATTATCCGACTCTGAATGGCCCAAATCTAGCCAAAAACAATTTCATACCATAAATACAGCTATATTAGACTAATTAATTAATGAAATCAAGACTTAAACAAGAATTTCGAAAATAGCCCTAAAACGCCTCCCCTTGGCCACGTCTCAGAATTAGGTAAAATTCACAAAATATGAAAACCTATTCACTTACGAGTTCACTCGTACCAAAATTATCCGAATCCGATATCAAAATCTCAATCAAAACCCAAAACCTTAGTTGAAGAACTTCTTCCCATTTTTTCCAAATTTTCCACCCAAATCCGAAATTAAAGAATTAATTAATGATAGATTAGTGGGATATAACCAAAATAGAGTGTAGAATCATTACCCAATTGATGTCTCAAAAAATCCCTCAAAATCTCGTCCAAATCTGAGCGCCCAAACTCAAGTTTTGATAAAAATGGCCAAACCCTCGTTTTGAAATGATATAAGTCTGCCCAGTGATTCCTTAATCGCGATCGCGGAAAAAGCCTCGCGATCGCGAAGAACAACTTCGTTGCCCCAGGATTTAACCCTACGCGAACGCGCAACTTTAGCCTCCTTAACTCTACGCGATCGCGACCTTCGCCACGCGTTCGCGAAGCACCACTTACACCACTATGCGTTCGCATCCTTATGCCGCGAACGCAATGAACAAAACTTCCTCTGCCCAGCTAAGCCTACGCGATCGCGGCCCCTTTCTCGCGATCGCGTATAAGGAAACCAGATGCACCAGATCAGAGAACTTCAGCCATTTCTCTAAGTCCAAAACACATCTGATAATGATCTGAAACACACCCGAGGCCCCCGGGACCTCAACCAAAGATACCAACAAGTCCTAAAACACCATACGAACTTAGTTGAGCCCTCAAATCACATCAAATAATGCTAAAAACATGAATCACCCTCCAATTCAAACTTAATGAACTTGAAACTTCCAATTTCTACAACCGATGCCAAAACCTATCAAACCACATTCGACTGACCCCAAATTTTGCACACAAGTCATATTCAATCTTACGGACTTGCTCCAACTTCCGGAATCGGAATCCGATCCCGATATCAAAAAGTCCACTACCGGTCAAAATCTCCAAAAATTTCGACTTTCGCCAATTCAAGCCTAAATCAGCTACAGACCTCCAAAACACAAACCGGACAAGCCCCTAATTTCAAAATCACCCAACGGAGCTAATGAAACCGACGGAACTCCATTCCGGAGTCGTCTTCACACAGTTCCGACTACGATCAAAATCCTAGGGCTTAAGCTTTCGTTTAGGGACTAAGTGCCCCAATTCACTCCGAAACCACAACAACAACCTCCCGGCAAGTCACATAGGCAGAAAAAGATACGGGGAAAGCAGTAAACAGGGGATCGGGGCTATAACTCTCAAAATGACCGGTCGGTCGTTACATCCTCCCCCTCTTAAAACAATCGTCCGTCCTGGAATGATTATAGAGACATACCTTAAGTGGTGAAAAGATAAGGATAACGGTTATGCATATCATGCTCGGTCACCCAAGTCGCCTCCTCGACCGGCCGACCCCTCCACTGCACCTTCACGAAAGCAATGTTCTTTGACCTTAGCTTTATGACCTGCCTGTCCAAAATAGCCACTGGCTCCTCAACATAAGATAGATCCTTGTCTAACTGGACTGGGCTGAAATCCAACACATGAGCCGGATCACCGTGATACTTTCGGAGCATAGAAACATGGAATACCGGATGAACTCCTGCTAAACTAGGAGGTAAGGCAATCTCATAAGCAACCTCCCCAACTCGCCGCAACACCTCAAAGGGACCAATGAACCTTGGGCTCAGCTTGCCCTTCTTCCCAAACCTTATAACGCCCTTCATAGGAGAAACCTGGAGCAAGACCCGCTCTCCAACCATGAATGCAATATCGCGAACCTTCCGGTCCGCATAACTCTTCTGTCTGGACTGGGCTGTGCGAAGTCGATCCTGAATGACCTTCACCTTATCCAGGGCATCCTGAACCAAGTCTATACCCAATAATCTAGCCTCGCCCGGCTCAAACCAACCCACTGGAGACCGACACCGCCTACCATATAGAGCCTCATACGGTGCCATTTGGATGCTCGACTGATAACAGTTGTTGTAGGCAAACTCCGCAAGTGGAAAGAACTAATCCCAAGAACCTCCAAAATCAATCACACACGCACGGAGCATATCCTTTAATATCTGAATAGTGCGCTCATACTGTCCGACCGTCTGAGGGTGAAATATTGTGCTCAGCTCCATTCGAGTACCCAACTCATGTTGTACGGCCCTCCAGAACAGTGATGTAAATTGTGTACCTCGGTCAAAGATGATAGATACTGGTATGCCATGAAGCTTGACGATCTCGCGGATCGAGCCAGCTGCTCGAAAAAATAAGTAGTCATCATAGGAAGGAAATGAGCTGACTTGGTTAGCCTATCCACAATCACCCAAACTACATCAAACCTCTGCTGAGTCCGTGGGAGTCCAACAACGAAATCCATAGTGATCCGCTCCCATTTCCACTCTGGAATCTCTAATTCCTGAAGTAACCCACCTGGTCACTAATGCTCATACTTCACCTGCTGGCAATTTAGACACCGAACTACATACTCCAATATGTCCTTCTTCATCCTCCTCCACCAGTAATGTTGCCTCAAGTCCTGGTACATCTTCGCGGCACCCGGATGAATGGAGTACCGCGAGCTGTGAGCCTCCTGGAGTATCAACTCACGTAAACCATCTACATTGGGCACACATAGCCTGCCCTGCATCCTCAACGCACCATCATCCCCAATAGTGACTTCCTTAGCATCACCGTGCTGGACCGCGTCCTTAAGGACAAGCAGATAGGGGTCATCATACTGCCGCTCCCGGATACGATCATAAAAAGAAGACTAAGAGACCACACAAGCCAATACTTGACTCGGCTAAAAAATATCCAATCTAACAAACTGGCTGGCTAAGGCCTGAACATCTAACGCCAATGGCCTCTTTGCTACTGGTAGATATGCTAAACTCCCCAAACTCTCTGCCCAGTGACTTAAAGCATCGGCCACCACATTGGCCTTCCCCAAATGGTATAAAATATTGATATCATTATCCTTAAGCAGCTCCAACCACCTCCGATGATGCAAGTTAAGATCCTTCTGTTTGAACTGATGCTGCAAACTTCGGTGATCGGTGTAGATATCACAAGAGACACTGTACAAATAGTACCGCCGAATCTTCAAGGCATGAACAATAGCTGCAAAATCAAGGTCGTGGATAGGGTAGTTCTTTTCATGAACCTTCAGCTGTCTGGACGCATAGGCAATCACCCTATCGTCCTGCATCAACACCGCGTCGAGACCAATCCGCGACGCATCAGAATATACAGTATAAGACCCTAAACCTGTAGGCAATACCAATACTGGGGTTGTAGCCAAAGCTGTCTTGAACTTTTGAAAGCTCTCCTTACACTCCTCTGTCCACCTGAACGGAGCACCCTTCTGGGTCAGACTAGTCATAGGATAGATGAGAATCCCTCTACAAAACGACGGTAATACCCCGCCAAACCAAGAAAACTCTGAATCTCCATAGCTGATGACGGTCTAGTCCAACTCTACACTGCTTCCACCTTCTTCGGATCCACCTTGATCCCATCATTCGATACTACATGACCCAAGAATGACACTAAGTCTAGCCAAAACTCACACTTTGGAAATTTTGCATATAACTTCTTTTCTCTCAAGGTCTGAAGCATAGTCCTCATGTGCTTCTCATGATCCTCCTGAGTCCGGGAGTACACTAGAATGCCGTCAATAAACACAATGATGAAAGAGTCAAGATAAGGCCGGAACACACTGTGCATCAAGTGCATAAAAGCTGATGGGGCATTGGTCAGCCCAAATGACATCACAAGGAACTCGTAATGACCATACCGAGTCCTAAAAGCAGTCTTTGGGATATCTGACTCCCCAATCTTCAACTAATGATAGTCGAAACGTAAATCAATCTTGGAAAACACTCTGGCACCCTGTAGCTGATCAAATAAATCATCAATACGAGGAAATGGATACATGTTCTTCACTGTGACTTTGTTCAACTGGCGGTAATCAATACACATCCGCATATAGCCATCTTTCTTCTTCACAAATAAGACAGGAGCACCCCAAGGCAACACACTGGGCCGAATAAAGCCCTTATCATGCAATTCCTGTAACTGTTCCTTCAACTCCTTCAACTCAGGAGGAGCCATACGATATGGAGGAATAGAGATGGGCTGAGTGCCCGGCAACAAATCAATGCCAAAATCAATATCTCTGTCGGGCGGCATGCCCGGAAAATCAGCTAGAAATATATCTGGAAAGTCTCTCACTACTGGGACTGACTCAATTGTAGGGGCATTAATACTGACATCTCTCACATAAGCTAGATACGCGTCATACCCCTTCTCAACTATTCGTTGAGCTTTAAGAAATGAAATAACTCTGCTGGGAGTATACTCTAAGGTACCTCTCCACTCTAATTGTGGTAGACCTGGCATAGCCAGTGTCACGGTCTTAGCGTGACAATCAAGAATAGCATAATGGGGCGACAACCAGTCCATGCCCAAGATAACATCAAAGTCTACCATACTGAGCAATAATAAATCGGCTTTGGTCTCAAAACCACTAAGAGCAATCAAACACGACCAATACACGATGTCCACAATAAGGGAATCTCCCACAGGAGTAGACACATAATTAGAGGAACTCAAGGAATCCTGAGATACACCCAAATAAAGGGCAAAATAAGAGGACACATAGGAATATGTAGAGCCTAGATCAAATAAGACCGACGTGTCACTATGATAGACCAGAACAATACATGTAATGACAGAGTCGGAAGCAATTGCCTTTGTACAAGCCAAAAGAGCATAATATCTGGCCTAGCCTCCCCCTCTAGGTCGACCTCGAACTCCCCGACCTCCACCTCGAGCTGGCTGAGCAGGTGAGGCGGTAGCTGGTGCTGGAATCATAGCCTTAGGACCCGATGGAGCACGCAGTGGTTGAGAAGTCTGTGAAAGTGCACCCCTCCTAAGTCTGGGGCAATCCCTCACCACATGGCGAGTGTCTCCACACTCAAAACAAGCTCTCGGAGGGCGTGGCTGCTGTGACTGGCTCGGGCCAGGTCTGCTGGACTGGCCGCTAAAAGCATCCTATGCAGGAGGCACACTAGACATTGGCGATGCATAATAAGGCTCTTGGGGTATAGAAGGGACCAGAATACCACTGGCGGCTGGAAGAGCTGAATAAATGGAGCGACTCACATAACCCCTACCATGGCAAACTGCGGCTGGGGCACGAGTACCACTGTAAGTGCCAGACTCTCGAGACCTCTTAGTATCCCTTTCCTCTTTATCCCGAGCGAGTATGCCCTCCAATCTCCTAGCAATACTCACAACCTACTGGTAAGAATTATCCATCTCCAGCTCCCAGACCATACTAATCCTGATACTGGGGTGGAATCCCTCAATAAAATGATGAACCCACTCTCGAACTGTGGCAACCAAGGCCGGTGCATGTTGGGCCAAATCACTCAAACGAACTGCATACTCTGACACATTCATAGCACCCTGGCGCAGCTGCTCAAACTTTGCGTGCCATGAGTCTCTAAGGCTTTGAGGGACATACTCTCTCAAAAACATGTCCGAGTACTGAGTCCAGGTAAGTGAAGCTGCCTCATCCGGACTACTCAACCCATAAGTACGCCACCACTTATAGGCTGCTCCTCTAAGCTGGAAGGTGGTAAAAGAAACCTCGCTCGTCTCCGCTACATCCATAGTACGTAGAATATGATGACACTCCTCCAGAAAACTATGAGCATCATCTGTAGCCAATCAGCTGAAGGTAGGTGGGTGGTACTTCTTGTACCTCTCAAGTCTGAGCTGCTCCGCCTCAGAAGCGGCTGCCCTAGTATCGTGCTGAACCGGAGCTACTGGCTGCATAGGGATAAACTCTGGGGCCTGGTCAACCTGGACCCTCTGCTCAGGAGTACGGGCTGCGGGAGTCTGTGCCCCTCCCCCGGCATGAGATGTGCCAGGAGCAAGTGGAATCAATCCAGCCTGAGCTAAGGTGCTGAACATGCTTAGAAACTGGGCTAGAGTCTCCTGGAGGGCTGGTGTAGCAACATGTATCTCAGGTGTCTGCCCTCCAGCTGGAGCTACTGGGGGCTCCTCTGTAGCAGCTCGTACGGGTGCTCTGGCTGCACCGCATGGACGTCATCGGCCTCTACCCCGGCCCCAGCCTCTCGTGGTTCTAGCAGGGGGTGCGGGTGCATGGTCATCAGATCCTCCGGTACGGGTCCTCACCATCTGTGAGAAATAATAGAATACAGAAGTTTAGAATTTTGAAGTCAACAATTTCGCACGACAATGAATCAAAGAAGTGTAATTTTTTCTAACAGATCTATAGCCTCCAGAAGATAAGTACAGACGTCTCCGTACCGATCCGCGAGACTCTAATAAATCGGCTTGTGACTCGCGACACCTATGAACTTAGGGCTCTGATACCAACTTGTCACGACCCAAACTCCCTCCGTATAATGTCGTGACGGCACCTAGTCTCTACCACTAGGTAAGCCTAACAAATTGCGGAAAATAACAAAATGAAAGTAAAACTTGACAACTAACGGCAGTGGATAACTGAATAACTAGTAAAAATGCTGCCCGGCATGTACAATAATCAATACTCTATAATTACACAGTCTTCCCAAAACCCGAAATATCATAAGTCACAAGCTACAAAAGGAAACTAGTATCTCTATACACCAGAGTCTAACAAAATAAGTACGGAAGGTAAATGACATATGAGAGAATAGAGGGGGACTCCGAGGTCTGCGGATGCGGCAGATGTACCTTGAAGTCTCTGTACAACAACAAGCACTATCAGCTAGTAGCGGGGCTGATAAGAAGTGCCTGGATCTGCATACAAAAACATGTGCAGAACAGTAACATGAGTACACCACATGGTACCCAGTAAGTGCCAAGCCTAACCTCGGTCGAGTAGTAATGAGGTCAGGTCAGGCTCACTGGTAAATAATAAATAAGGCAGGAGAATATACAGTATAATAAGAGATTAGAATTTAACAAAAGGAGACACAGCAAGGCAACAGTACAATACACATGGGTAAACAACAAGAGATCTCCCGAGATACCATCTCGTAGTCCCAAAATAAATATGTAGGGAGAACTCCCGAGGTACCGCCTCGTAGTCTCAAAAGTAAATATACAGGGAGAACTCCCGAGGTACCACATCGTAGTCTCAAAAATAAATGTGTAGGGAGAACTCCTGAGGAACCGCCTCGTAGTCTCAAAAGAAAATGTACATGGAGAACTCCCGAGGAACCACCCGTAGTCTCAAAAGTAAATGTGCAGGAAGAACTCCCAAGGAACCATCTCGTAGTCTCAAAAGTAAATGTACAGGTAGAACTCCCGAGGAACCGCCTCGTAGTCTCAAAAGTAAATATGCAGGGAGAACTTCCGAGGAACCGCCTCGTAGTCTCAAAAGTAAATGTACAGGGAGAACTCCTGAGGAACCGCCTCGTAGTCTCAAAAGTAAATGTGCAGGGAAAACTCCTGAGGAACCGCCTCGTAGTCTATAAAGTAAACACACAGCTCAAACCGATAAATACAACAGTTAACAGCAAGATTTCTACAGTTATACTAATAAAGAACAAGGAAAAGCAGGAAATCAACTAGGCATGCTTTACAGAGTTCAAATAAGCTGTTAAAGCACGTAGACATGTGATATTTGACTAAACAGGATAACTACGCATATTGGAATAGCTCAATTAAGAATGAAAACAGACTAATACTCATTTAATCGGTATAACTCCAATTAAAGGAAAAACAGGTTACTACTCAGTAAAATAAATAGGGTTTTATAATAAATAGCTTGTGTACATACTCATCACCTCACGTACACGGCGCTCACATATCACAACATTACCAAATCCTAAGGGGATTTTCCCCACACAAGGTTAGGCAAGCCACTTACCTCGAATCAAGCTCAATCAATCAGTAAGAATGCCCTTTCCTCGATTATCCGATTCCGAATGGCCCAAATCTAGCCAAAACAATTTCATACCATAAATACAATTATATTAGACTAATTAATTAATGAAACCAAGACTTTAACAAAAATTTTAAAAATTGACCTAAAACGCCTCCCCGGGCCCACGTCTCAGAATCGGGTAAAAGTCATAAAATATGAACACACATTCACTCACGAGTTCACTCGTACCAAAATTATCCAAATCCGATATCAAAATCTCAATCAAAACCCAAAACCTTAGTTGAAGAACTTCTTCCCATTTTTCCAAAATTTTCCACCCAAATCTGAAATTATAGAATTAATTAATGATAGATTAGTGGGATATAACCAAAATGGAGTGTAGAATCATTATCCAATCGATGTCTCTGAAAATCCCTCAAAATGTTGCCCAAATCAGAGCTCCCAAACTCAAGTTTTGATAAAAATGGCCAATCCATCGTTTTGAAATGATATAAGTCTGCCTTGTGATTCCTTAATCGTGAATGCGGAAAGAGCCTTGTGATTGCGAAGAACAACTTCACTGCCCCAGGATTTAATCCTACGAGAACGTGCAAAACACCAAGCGGGCGCGATGTACTGGCTCTCAGATTTACGCGATCGCGAACGTCCTCACGCGTTCACGATGAGCAAAGTGTGTGGCCCAACTTTAGCCTCCTTAACTCAATGCAAATGCGACCTTGGCCACGCGTTCGCATCCTGATGCTCGCGACGCGAAGAACAAAACTTCCTCTGCCCAGCTAAGCCTACGCGATCGCAGCCCCTCTCCTGCGATCGCGTATAAGGAAACCAGATGCACCAGATCACATACCTTCAGCCATTTCTCTAAGTCCAAAACGCATCCGATAATGATCTGAAACACACCTGAGGCCCCCGAGACCTCAACCAAAGATACCAATAAGTCCTAAAACACCATACGAACATAGTCGAGCCCTCAAATCACATCAAACAATGCTAAAAATATGAATCACCCTCCGATTCAAACTTAATGAACTTGAAACTTCTAATTTCTATAACCGATATCGAAACCTATCAAACCACGTATGATTGACTCCAAATTTTGCACACAAGTTATATTTAACCCTATGGACCTACTCCAACTTCTGAAATCGGAATCCGACCCCGATATCAAAAAGTCCACTACCGGTCAAAATCTCCAAAAAATTTGAATTTCGCCAATTCAAGACTATATCAGCTACAGACCTCCAAAACACAAACCGAATACGCCCCTAAGTCCAAAATCACCCAACGGAGCTAATGAAACCGACGGAACTCCATTCTGAAGTCGTCTCCATACAGTTCAGAATACGGTCAAAATTCTAAGACTTAAGCTTCCATTTAGGGACTAAGTGCCTGAATTCACTCCGAAACCACAACAACCACCTCCTGGTAAGTCACATAGGCAGAAAATGATATGGGGAAAGCAGTAAATAGGGGATCGGGGCTATAACTCTCAAAACGACCGACCGGGTCGTTACAGATTCCAATAGGTTCATATGATAAGTTTGAACTTAGGCGTGTGTTCGGATCGAGTTTCGAATGACTCGGGAACATTTTGGCTCTTAATGTTGAAAGTTGGCGCATTGAAGGTTTTCAAGTTCTTTAAATTTGATTCGGAGTAGACTTTGGTGTTATCGAGGTCCGTTTAGGATTTTGAGCCTAGAAATAGTTCTGTATGGTGATTTATGACTTGAAAGCAAAATTTCGTGTCATTCCGAGTAGTCTAAGCATGATTCGACACGTTCGGAGTAAGTTGGAAAAACTTGAAGTTCATAATTTGATTCAATTTGGTTTTAGGGTGCGATTCTTAGTTTTGATGTTGTTTTACGCGTTCCGAGGGTTCGAACAGGTCCGTTTTATGTTTAAGAACTTGTTGGTATATTTGGACGAGGTCCCAAGTGCTATTCGGGGTGATGCGCAGAACATGACTGAACTTAGGAGAATTTCTAAAGACGGCTGGGATCTAGTTATTTCGCATCTGCAAAGAATTGGCCGCAGGTACGGCACCGCAGAAGTGGTTGGCTAGCCGTAGGTACGCATTTTGGCTAAGTGGGATGAGTCTGCAGGTGCGTACATGGGACGCAGGTGCGAGGGCTCGACCACATCTGAGAGACCACAGATGCGAAGAAGGCTTCGCAGAAGTGGATGAGGCCAGCTGGGTGAGAACCGCATCTGCGATGTAATATCTGCAGATGCGGAGCCGCAGAATTGACGAAATTTCCGCAGAAGGAAAACCACTGGGGGTAGAAGGGTGCATTTATATCGGGACTTAGGCTCTTTTTCTCTCATTTTCACTTTGGGTGGTCGATTATGGAGCACTTGGAGAGGGACTTTTCACCTATCATCGTAAGGTAAGTAATTACTACTTAATGTGAGTTGAATACACGAATTTTGGGTAGATTTTAACATATAAATTGTGAAATTTATAGTATTTAGTTGAAAAATCTAGGTTTTGATAATAATGGGATTAGACCATGAAAATGATTATGGAATTGAGCAGAAATTATATATTTGGGATCGTGAGGTTATGGGTAACTTTTATTTGTAAAAATTTCTGAAATCCGAACACGTGGACCCGAAAATGAATTTTAGGAATCTTCCAATTTGGTTGGGTAATTATTCTAATAGTTAAAGGGATAATACATAGTTACTACCCTGGGGTTGTTTCACTTTACTAGTTGCACCCTTATACTTTACAGAAATCCTATGACCTTCCTGACTTTGTTTAAACTATAATTAACATCACCTTTTGAGCTGACGTGGCACCTATTTTGGTTTGCACTCCCTAATCGTGCGTGAAACCTCCAAAATATCATATTTTTCATTTATTTGTTCATTTTTCTCTTTTTTTATATTCTTTACTCTATCCCTTCTTTTCTTTTTCTTATTTTCTTTTCTTCTTCCATTCTTATGTTATTCTTTCTTCCCATTAGTACCTCACCCTAACTCTCCCATAGTCAAACCTTCAATACCAATCAGCTTCTCAATGTAACCCATCATAATTGAACCCACAAATAGCATTTTTTTTCTTTTTTCTTTTTATTTTCTATTTCTTTTTCTTTCTTATTTTCTTTTCCCTATAGCTCTATACCCATTTTACCATCTCTACAGCTTTCTGCAATTCCAATCGGAATCCTCCATTGCCGCACGTTGTGTAGTTGAAGCTTTCAAGCTTATAATTTGGAGGTTATGACCACTTACAGGTTCTTCTTTTTTCATTTCAAATCAAAACCCATCAAATTCTTTTCATATTTTTTACCGGAAATTACCAAAATTTTAGCCGAAAAACTTTTACTCCGCTGACTCTTCTCACTATCACCTACCTATCTTTTTTTTCTTCTCTTTCCTGTATTTTTCTTCCACAACTCTTATCCCTTGAAGTTTTCGATGACAGAAAAATTGGATTCCACCATTTTTTCTTCCACCTTCGATCCTTGCTGATGAAAAATAATATTTTCGACGACACTTCAAAATAATGGAGAATGGAGGGGGAAAGAAGGGGGAAGGACGGAACGAAAATGAAGCAGAAGAAAAAAATGAAATGAGAGAAAACAGAAAGTGAAAGAAGAAGAAGAAGAAGAAGAAGAAGAAGAAGAAGAAGAAGAAAGAAAGAAAAGGGAGAAATGTAAAAGTGAAAAATGAAGCGGCATAAGGAAGGGTTTAATAAACTGAGAAAGAAGGATGAGGAGAAGAATAAAATGAAAAACAAAGAAGATAAAATGAAATAAAAATCAATAAAAAGGAAATACACATGTCAAAATATAATTGGCGCATGGCATACACTATTTTAGTTGAGATTGTGCTAAATAACAAAAGCTGGCATTTATTACAATTCAAACAAAACCAAGGTGGTCATAGGACCCCCGCAAAGTATAAGGGTGCATCTGGTAAAGTGGGACAACCCCAATGGAGTAATTATGTATTATCCCATAGTTAAATTATAGACTTTTGAGTATTTATTAATTAATTTATACAATATTTGGCTAGCTTCGGATTGCGTGACACTGATTTGAGGCTTTAGTGTGAATTGTGGACCGGAAAGAGAACTTGAAAACGAGGTAAATCTCTTGTCTAACAGAGGAAATTATCCTCGTAGGTGCTATAAGTGGTTGTTTGCTAATAATTATGGGTGCTACGTGCACACGATGTGACGGGAGTCCACATGTAGCTAAGATCATGCTTATGTCCGGGTAGTTTTAGCACTCTACCATGTATTTCTTGTATTATTTATGTCCAACTTGTTAGTTTAATTCCTTAAATTATATTTGAAGATTGGATAAAGGATTTGTAAATATTGAGCTTCACTACTTTAAGTTTTGGCGGGTTACTTGTCTGTTGGTGGAAATTGTACCTTCCTTGAGTATTATTCTTATGTAGTAGCCATTAATCGGAGTTCGTAGAGTATTCTCTCTTCATGTGGATCGGGCTGAACGTCTCGGCAGTATAATAGAAGCATCTATGGTTCGCGCTGGTTGACCCTCGGCAGTGTACACACTATTCTGAATTGGGCCGTACGACCTAGGCATAAATCATGTATGATATTTCTCAAAGTCCAATTATACTTGATACTTCTTTCATAACTTAAGAATTTATAATTACTTGATGGCTCTTATTTGTTGAAATTAGTATGTGATAGTCGGAGATTCTAATTGATATCTAGTTAAAGAACCACTTATTTATTTTTCATTATTGTGTTATTACTGATGTATTCTATGCCTATTTATAATTTATGTACTTTATTTATTGACCCTTAGTAAGTGTCGATGTCGACCCCTCGTCATTACTTCTTCGAGGTTAGACTAGATACTTACTAGGTACATGTTATAACGATCCGACCAGTCATTTTGAGCTCTAGCATGTCATTCAGCGGTTTGAGGCCTTGAGTAGCTTTACTCCATGTATTATGACTCATATGTAGAGTCGGATTTGAATTTCGAAAAGTTCGGAGTTGATTTGGAAGGAAAATTCTCAATTTGGAAGTTTTAAGTTGAAAGAGTTGACCAAGGTTTGAATTTTAAGTAAACGACCTCAGAATCGAGATTTGAAGATTCCAATAGGTTCGTATGATGATTTTGGACTTGGGCGTATATTCGGGTTAAGTATCGGATGGTCTGGGAGCATTTTGGCGTTGATTGTGGGAAGTTGGCATTTTGAAGGTTTTAGAATTTCCTAAGTTCGAGTTGAAGTAGACTTTGGTGTTATTGATGTCTGTTTAGGATTCCGAGCCTTGGAATAGGTTCGTATTGTGATTTGTAACTTGTACGCAAAATTTGGCATCATTCCGAAATGTTTAAGTGTGATTCGGATGCATTCGACAAAGGATGAAGGTTTGAAAGTTAAGTTTAAGAAATTGAGTTTGATCCTTAACTCTTGGTTTCGATGTTGTAATTTGTGTTCCGAGCCTTCGGACAAGTTTACATAGGGTATATAAACTTGTTAGAATGATTGAACGGGGTTCCTCGGACCTCGGGTGAGTTTTAGGGTGGTTTCAGACCACTTTAAGCCCTTTTGGAACTACTGATAACTAGTGTCCGAGGTGTGCTAGGTCTGGGCCACGATTGCGAAGAGTAAAGTGCAATCCAGGCCTTGTGAATCGCGATCGCGGAAGGAATGGTCGCAATCGCTTAGAAGGAATTTCTGCTGACAGTGGTCTGACTTCGGGAGCTTATATCTTGAAATCTATAAGGAATTTGGAGATGATCCAAAAATGAAAGTTGTAGCCCTTTGAATATAGTTTTAGAAAATCAAACCATTTATCATTTAAAATTTTGTACAAAAAGCTATGGCCACTATGCCAAAGGGTATATGTGAAGAAGAAAATAAAATTTGTACATCGCGATCGCATGATTTTGGCCCCGATCACGATGAAAGAAACGATGCTGGAACTTTTGTTAACCGCAATCGCATGGGTAATGACTACGATCACAAAGGAGGAGGCCTGGTAGGTGTATTAAACATCTAATTTCGGGATTTTGAGCTTATTTTCTTCACTTTTAAGTTCTTGAAGCACATGTGGGGAGATTTGGGACGATTCTTGAAGATCAGTTTTTGCCATATATCATGAGGTAAGTTATTACTACTTGTTGTAAGACAAATACATGGATTTAAACATAGTAGAAATCGTGAGATTTGGAAGAAAACCTAGAATTTGGTATTTTTGAATTTGACCACGAAATTGGGCATGAAATTAGGAATAAACTATATATTTGAGTTCGTGGTGTTATGGTAATGTTTATCTTCGAAAAGTTTTGAAATCCGAGCATGTGGGCCCCAAGGTTGATTTTGTTGACTTTTCGAGTGAAGTTGGAAATTGTTATAAATACATTAATTATGAGTGTTGGAGTATATTTTTATTGGTTTTCATGATTGTTTGACTAGTTTCATATCGATGGGCATTGGTTTGAGGTACTAGTGAGGAGATGGAGCTGGTTATGGAATTTCGGAGCGAGGTAAGTCTCCTGTCTAACCTTGTGAGGGGGAAATCACCCATAGGTGTTATATTGGTTGTGTGCTACATGTTGTGGGAGCTACGCATGTATGAGGTGACGAGTGTCCGTGCGCATGCTAGAATTCCTTATTATGTCCGAGTAGACTAGGATTCACGCCATGCTTTATTTGTACTAGTTGAGTTATTCTTACCTGCTTAGTTACTTGATTTCGCGTTATGACCTGAGACTAGGATTGCGTAGAGTGATAGACTCGCTATTGTGGAGATTTGACAAGTTACTTGATTAGCTGCTGAATAATTGTGCTTCTCTTACGAATTTCTCTCGTATTGTGCGTTTTCATCGAAAAGCTTCTTTAAATTTCATAACTCACACGTATATTCGTGAGTAGGGTCAAGGACCCATTAAAGCTTCTAATTCTAATGGGATCGAGTTGTTCGCCTCGGCAGGATTATATACCACACTCTTATGGGATCTGGTTGTTCGCCTCGGTAGTTTTATGAAACACTCTTATGGGATCGGGTCGTTCGCCTCGGCAGGATATTGTAACACACTCTTATGGAATCGGGCCATTCGCCTTGGCAGGATATTGTAACACACTCTTATGGGATCGGGTCATTCACCTTGTAACACACTCTTATGGGATCGGATCGTTCGCCTCGGCAGTTCTATGAAACACTCTTATGGGATCGGGTCTCTCGCCTCGACAGAATCATGCGAAATACTTGATAAGGAGTCTGCGTACTTATGAGTTTTCCTAACTTGAGATACCATTGATTTGGTGTTGACCATTACGTATTCCATTTGAGAGGTATTCGGTATTTGAGGACTTTGTGTTTACTGTTCAGCTGTAGACCGTATTATTTGCCTATATCTGTACTCATTGTTTACTTGCCATGTGTTCATACTTGTCTACTTATTTATATTTGATTTACTGAACAACTAGTAAGTGTCAATGTCGACCCCTCCTCACTACCTCTTCGGGGTTAGGCTAGATACTTACTGGGTACGCGTTGATTTACGTACTCATGCTGCACTTATGCACTAACTATGCAGGATCTGATAGGTTCATTCGGTGGTCATTTGGGCGCGTAGGCGCAGCTGCTGAGGGGACTTTATGGTGAGCTGTATTCCATGCTACGGTTCACAGCACACAGAGTTTCCATCATAATTATTTACTTTATCCTGTCTATCTTGTATTCCAGACAGATATTGTATTGTTATTGTACTTCCTAGTAGATGTTCATGCACTTGTGATACCGGATTTTGGGATGTTTTAAAATTTATTTGTGGTTTTGCTTAGCTTTGAAACACTTTTATTATTATTTCTACTTAAATTGTAAGTTTCCATGATTTCAATGCACTAAATTCTCTATCTGATAAATATTCACGATTTTGAAAATGATAAAAGGAATAATTAAGTTGGTAGTTCATCGTTGGCCTGCCTAACGGCGACGTTGGGTGCAATCACTACCTATATTGAGATTTGGGTCGTGACACATGTTGTTTATGTACTCACGCTACACTTCTGCACTAATCGTGCAGGATCTAAGGCAGAAGCATCTGGCGTCCATACATGCGCGTACCCCCGCTACCCGGAGACTTAGTGTTGAGTTGCTCTCTATGCCCGTTTTGTAGCGCCCGGAGTCTCTTCTTGTTGTATTTATTTTTCTGTCTATCTTACTCTAGACAGTAGTATAGGAGATTTTGTATATTCTACTAGTTTGCTCATGCACTTGTGATACTAGGTTTTAGGAATATTCTAGTAGATATTATATGATTTTGGGTATTAAATCCACTATTTTATCTATTTCGTTATTTTATGCTTTACATTACTACAATCACCTATTAATCGTTCTCTTATTAAATAAAACCAATTACTTTTGAAATATTAAAATGAACAATTTCATGGATAGCTCACCGTTAGCTTGCCTAACGGCGACGTTGGGTGCCATCACGGCCTATAGTGAGAATTGGATCGTGATAATATATCTCATACCAAATTTTTTTATAAGAGTTTTTGTTCTCATAACCAGTAGTGTAGCTATAATTGAAGGCATATAATTTCTACTAAACTAACTTGGATTTAAACCAACATTATCAAAATAAATTATCATAATTTATATTCTAGAATTGTGCTCTTATAATTGAGCAAGCAAACTTACAAAAACCAAATTTCAAGTTGATTACAAATGCACATGTGATCATATCATAAATGTATCTATTAAAACCATATAAGATGTAATTGGTCCAAATGTCCAGGTGACTGGGCCTCTATATATATATATATATTCCAAAAATTAGGGAATACAATCCCAACCTTAGCTGGTATAATGATCAATTTATCATGAGAACAATCAACACAGGAGAATTCTTGAAGAATGTTTTATTTCTTCAATATATGCCAATGTGAATTTTCAATCAATTTTTCGCATCATAATTGAACCGGGATGGCCAGCCGGTCATGCCAACTGATATTTGTTTCAATAAACCTCTAGTTTACTTGTGGCATGTGATTCTGTCACCATGCTTATACTTGTATAGTACAAAGAGAACAAAAGTCGAGTAACCTTTCATGTTTACCCAGTATGATTATAGTAATATAATGATAATCAATTTTTCTTTCATTTATAGTCTCAATATGCCAACCACTTTGGTTAATATATTTGAAACTCAAAAAGTTTCATTTGATACTTACTATAATATCAATGTCATGAATAATTTCACTCATCCAGGTAATAACAAATTAGCTCTTTCGAATTTTTTGATTTTGTACTGCAAGATCTTTTGTCACACCATCCATATGGTGAATGTCTCCTTCATGCAGAAAATCATATTATAATAATTGTCATGGTCAAAATCATCATAAACAAAATTATTTCTTGCTTTAATTTTGCCTTTAATAACTTTTTATAAGACATGGCAAAATATTTTCGGCGTACCATATGTACGCGACCAATGACATATTCATGTAACCACACAGTAATGTTCATTATCTTTCTTTCTCTCAAATCTCTCATAGATGTGAGTTGTAGTATTTATTCAATCATGTATAAACACATTCTTATGCATAATTTGTATCACATATATATTTTCACATTCACTTTCAGGAATGAGTTTGCATTTACAATGCTTATCACAAGTCACATTTTCAAAGAATGGACCATAATAATCTGAATGTGCCTCATATTTACTGATCATATTGTTACACATTTCCTTCACTTTTGAAGGATTATTTTGAGAACCCTTATTGTTCTCCTTATTACAATTACCATAATGATGACTATTATTATTTTTGTCTTTGGCACGCCCACATTCATTCGTCAATCACTTGTCTTCATTTAGACTTATTATGCACCGCTACCACATTTACTTCAAAAATTGAGCAAATCAAGTGGCACAAGATTCATATTTTTTTATGAAAAATATATTATTTTTCTTTACTCGTCATTATATCATTGGGACTCAAATTCATTGTCTTACCCATATAAAGACATGTATTGGGACTCTAACCTAACTCTTATCATGGTGCATCAAGACTCGAACCCGATGTCTTACCCACATGGTACGGTGGGGTTAAACTCATTGTCTTACCCTCAACCAACTGCATCATAGCATTTAATCATCATAAGACTTAAAAGTATTATCACTTCCAATGGATATAAGCGTAAACTCTGGTAAATAAAACGTAAGTATCTGCATCAATAAAGGGGAGAACTCATCATAACTTTTAATATTGTAGACACAAAAAGCATAAACAAATTATGTATCATATCTATTAATATTAACTCTAAGGAAAAATATTATATGGCTTATGCAGATAATGACAGCATGCTAAGTGTCTTTGTTTTATTACCATAATGCACCTATACATTAAACTTGGCACTTTGCAATTGAATAGATCATTACTTGAACTTGTTAAAATAGGTCAGTTGGACTTTGAACACCTATTCTAATATATCAAATCAGATATTGAAGAATGATCTATAGCTTGGAAGTGTAAACCACCACACCGAATGCATGTAAGTTTTTTTTAGCATAATCATAAAACTAAAAATCCGTGGATTAGTAAACAAAAAAACAGATAAACAAATAGTTACCTGACGGCCAAAAGGGTATGAGTAGGCCAAGCCGTGAAAGTTAAAGAAATACCTTCCACAACTTGACAAAGAATGAGACATTCGTGCTGATAACGTGTTAAGAAATCAAGCTCAACGTAATAATATAAAACAAGAAAATAGACAAGACATAGAGGGGAAAGAGAGAACTTTCTTATTTCATCAAATTTTTTCAAGTGTTTTCCAAGTGTGTACAATGTGATACCCAAACCCTTTATTTATAAGATGATATTGGGGTAATTCAAAGGGATGTTATGAACATGGTATTAACTATTGAGATCATGGAGAAGGTTATGGGGGTGTGAGAGTTACAACCATAATGATAAGAAGTAGTGGGAGGTTAATGGACAAGAGTAGTGGTAGTAAATTCTTTAGGAGTTATAGACATCCACTATATAATATAATATTTTATAACATATATAATTTTTTTGCCCTTTATATGCCACATCAGCTTTAAAAATGGAACTTTTTATACTTTTAAATTAAATACATATAGAGAGGGGTCATAGGACCCTCACAAAGTACAAGGGTGCAACGGTCAATTAGCTACAATCCCAATAAGATAATTATATATTTTCTCTTTATTGAAACTAAGCACTTTTGGTTTATGTTGTTACTAAAATACGTAATGATGTTATTTTATATGGAATTGGCCCGTGAAAAGCACATGAATAGTTTAAAGTGAAAAAGGACATCATTTCAAATTTATTTTCCTAATTTGTATCTTAAGAAAATTGTTATTGAAGCCAATTGAATACACTATTCACTTCTTTCGACCCTTAATGGTATGGAAATAGCAAATGAATCAATTCCATATCTCCTTCTACCCTAATAACACCTATTTTTATTGAAATCTTCCGGTTAGAAAGAAACATGAATGGGTAGAAGCCTGTTGGATGGATTTTTTTAGTTTCGATGGGGCGCATGCTTTGAGCCAATTCTATCCTATAAACTAGTGTATTTGTCCGCGCCTTAGGCGGCTATAAAAAGAATTAAAGAAATAGTTAAATGGGAATTTCATAAAATTTTCTAATAGAAAATCAACTTTTTTACAAAATCAAAAAATTGAACGAAAAACTACAATTTTGAGCATTCAAGACCATCTTAACAGTAATCGTCTGATGTATTTGAGCAATGTGAGGATGCGTTTTGCGACACTGCTGCTTGCTTGGATGATTTACCCTTCTTAAGAAATGTTGTTAACGGGATAATATTTCAATCATACCTTACTATAGATGAGAACACCTTCAAATAACAAAAAGAAAATGATCAATATTTTATTAAGTTCTAGTTGTCACTGGTACCCTATTTTAGAGTGCCAGCTTGAGAGAAAGATTATGTAAAAATGCATGATTGTGACTTCTTTAGTAAATGGTGATTCAATTAAATTGTTTAAGAGTAGATTAAGACCTCATCTGAAGATGGAAACTTTATCTCTGTATCGGGCTCTTAGTTGAGGCCTCAAAAAAAAGTATAATTAAGTGAACACCATACATCATGTCAGCTATAATAAAAAGCAATGATAAATAATCAAAACTTTTAAATATATGCCGAATATATATAAGGCTCCAAACATAGAATGATGATGATGATGATGATAATAATTTTAAAATTTTATACAATGATTTTTTTTAAAAATATTATAGAAGTTACTACTAACAACATAAGGGTGGACATTTTTCTGTAGCCATTATTTTTTTATATGCTTAGCCCATGTAAAAGGTATTTATTTTATTATATTGTCTGACTTGGTTGTGACGATCTCACATGTCAAGTACTTACTAAGCATGATATATATATATATCTTTTTTTGTATTAGCGTGTGACTGCAATGATCAATAATGTTTGGAAACTGTTGCATTAAAAATATGTAATGTATTTAATAATAGAAAGAGAAATGACCAAACAATAAGGTAGAGAATTTATAAAGCTAATTTAAAATAATAATGAGTATAAAATTATGAAAATTAGAAGGTAGAGAAAGTTTTCTATTTGCTTTCCACTAATTCTAATATCCATTAAAATTTTCTACGTGAAAACTCATGTATAGAGTTCATCAATTAATCCAGTCGTAAGTTTCTTAGGTGCCATTATTCTCTTGCAATTAGTTGATCATATCAACAATTGGTATGAAAACACCATTATTGTCACATATAGAAATTGATCAAAAAGGGAAATATAAGGACAGAAGCTACAACAAAAAGACTAACTTTGAGAAGTAGCTAGTAGTATTTGCTTAGAGCAATGATTTGTTTGCCTACTAACAATTAACAAATGATACCAAAAAAGTTATAATTATCAAAATACTTCTAGAAAAATCAAACTTTATAAGGAAAGAATACTTCTTCAAAATGCTTGCTCCAGAACATTTGTATCATACCTGCAAAACAAAAAAATAAAAAATAATAGGCAATCCAATTCAAGGAAGTAGATGAAACACAATACTCATAACTGATGTGTTTCTATTTCTTCTTTTAATTCAAAATAGGTAATAGCATTATCACAATATATTTTTCTAGAAGAATAAAAAGTTATAAGGAAAACGTGTTTGAGAATAATTTATTCTATCGTCAAAAGAGGAAAGAATACCGTTCTATCCTACAAATAATGAATCAATTATAAGAAGAAAATAAAACACAAATTCAGTACTTACATAAGAAGAATTACAGAAAATAATAATGCAGAATTTCTCATGTAGATTGCTCAAATAAATTTTATTTGTCGAATATCATATATTCTTTACAGTAAGCTTTATGAAGAGGAAATGGGTGAAAGATCAGTTATGAAGAGGAAGAGTGGTATGTTGATTTACTACTTTAATTACCACAATTATATATATAGATTGTTATGACCTTTTATTAACTGGCGTCTGTTGAAATTGCATTAGTTATGAGCATTGATTGTTGCAACCGTTGCACAATTTTTTGAAGAACTTGACTTCAGAAAACAAATAACATGATATTTCGTTAATTTAGTAATGATAGAGTAATGTAATAAAATGAGAGAGAAACCCAATAAACTATGCTGTTAATTTTTTCTTTTGTAACTGAAATAAATATAATGAGATGTAATAAATAGGATAGAGAATGGTCAATTTCCATTTACTAAACAATTTAAATTTAAATGAAAAGAATGAAAGGGAAAAGGCAAAAAAAAAAAAAAAAAAGGAGAAAAAGGATAAATAGGATCATTGGCAAAGAGAGGTGCCAAGTCACTTTTTTTTATAAGTATCGCCGTGTGTTACAAATATAATGGATACCTAAAGTGCTCAATTTTAATAAACATAAGTATTAAAACTGCTCAAATATATATTTTAAAGAATTATTTTAGATCAAAATAAGGAACTCATTTTCTTAAAAAGGAAAAAAAAAATACAGAGGGAGTGCTAACATGGAGTATGTTTATTAGGCATGAACAAATGGCCAAAGAGTGAAAAGAAACAAAAGCAAAGAAAAGGAAAGAATCGGTGTCAGAAAAAAATTGACGACCGGGCAAAGAGGAGTGGCCCATATTAGCATCCGTCTCCTTGTTTATCTTATTCATTCATCTGAATCTCTGCGCTCTTCTCTCTTAAGGTAAATCTTTTTTCTCCTTCTCGTTCTGCAATTCGTGATTTTTATTAATTCGAATCCTCATGCCCTGACTTCTCTTCCTTTGTTAGATCTGTTCCCTATTATCATCCTATCGATTCATGCTCCGATTATTTCTTAATTTCTGTCTTTTGTGATTTGATTAATTTCTTGTCGTCGAAGAGGTTTCCACTTTCCAGTATAAATATGTTGTTGAACGGTTATTTTAGGAAAATGCCGTTGCAACGTGAATTTTTAGTAACTGTAATTCCGAAAATGCTAGAAATGTGATGTCCTTCACTTGAGCTCCCATCCTTTCTAATTTATACAAATTTAACAATTGCAAGCTGTAACTGTACTAATTTAACCCCAAAAGTTATAAATTCCCCCCTTTTAATCCTAAGAGAGAATTGGTTGACAAATTGGTATGAGATTTGTCCTAGTCAAATTTCTTATTATCCCTGTCTTTTCTTTAGGGCTGGGTATCGTTAATTCTCTCATTACACCATTAGTACTTAGTAAAGTGCCAGCATGCTGTAATCTAAAATTTATTGATCATGTATGGTTCTGAAATCTATATTGGAACTAAAGCATATGCTTACATAAGCGGACATATTGGGATGTAAGGAAATTGAATTGTCATTTCTGTCGCATCTAGAGATATCAATTTTACAGAATGGCTAAAAGAGTGAAGAGTCTAAGCCAAATTTAACTTAGGCTCAAACCCTTATTTGGTGATGATATTAATAGAAATTTAAATTAGATGTTGAGGGGATTTAGAGGGCTCAAAGCTCTTGGTCTGTATTCTTTTTTTTCTTCTTTTTTATTTGTGTGTTTGAGGGGTTATTGATAGAATTAAGTTTATATTGACATGTATTTTTTTGTCAGATATATAGCTCCAAATTGATCATTTTCAGAAACTCGCAACATTTTACATTCAGATTGGACGATAACAGAGAATGGTCAAAGGGTTAGTTCAATTTGTTTGTTTGTACATATTCTATAATTTCCTCCTGGCACAAATGGCCAGTCAAGATGGTCTCCCACCCTTCCCAGCTTTGATTTTTTTGGGTTGACCAGATATGGAGCATTTTGAAGTAGGGATCATACCATGTTGCAGTGCCTAGACGGTATCAAGCATTTAGGTGCTTCTCTGTCGAAATGTTGTGATCTGGGTAGGCAATCAACGGGCTTTGAAGATCCGGAGATCCTAGCACGAGAAACAGTTTGTATGCTATATGAAAGCTTTGTTAACATCTTAGTTTTGCAATTAGAACGTAAAAAGAAAGATGAACCAAAAACAATTTTTGTCTGGTTACAAGTGTGTCTTTCTGATTGCGTCATATGTAGTCTGTATTTGCATCTTGAAAATTGTATACTAAAAAAAGGTACAAACTTTCTTTATTTCAAAATTTGTTTTGTAGTTTTCTATGTCATATCTGTCAATTTTTTTAAAGTGTTGGCACAAGGATTTGGAATATACAGAGTTGAGATATGCGCATCCTAATCTACTGGTTGTTTATCATATTGACTTTTCTACTAGAATAAATATGGTTTCAACCTGTACAGTCTTATTCTTGCTGCAGTTAGCGTCAGTGAGATCGAAGCTCTTTATGAGCTATTTAAGAAGATCAGCAGCGCAGTGGTTGATGATGGGCTGATCAACAAGGTTTGTGTTTCATCCTTTGTTAAGATTATAACATTGGATATTCTCACTGGTGTGTTTGAGATATAGGTGTTCTAGCAGCATAAGTCTTTTTGGGGTATTATGCATGAATAATCAGTCTTGATTCCAGCAAGGGTCTTTGGATTTTCAAGTTATTACTAAATTGCAGGAAGAATTTCAATTGGCACTATTCAAGACGATAAAAAAGGAAAGCTTGTTTGCCGACAGGGTGCGTTCTTATTGCAAGCTACATTAATGTTTTCATTTTGACTTACCAGAAAAAGTCTTTTCATTTTGAATTGGGGATTACAAATTTTGATAGAGCAAACATTTTTTTCCGTCACTAACCTACACATTTGAAGCTGCAGTTATTTGTTTTTGACAGGTTGACTTTTTACAAGGATGTTTTTCAAATATATCAAATATCATTTTACTTGTTGAAAAATTATTAGCTTGTTAGTTTCGGAGGTTGAATGATAATTACAACCTATCATTTTATTTCTTCCTACTTCGACTCGTCTGATTGCAGGTCTTTGACTTATTTGACACAAAGCACAATGGAATCTTGGGTTTTGAGGAATTTGCTCGTGCCCTCTCTGTTTTTCATCCAAATGCTCCTATTGATGATAAGATTGAGTGTATGTGATATGCTTACATAATAAAAATAGTTTCAATTCGTAATAATGCTGCTTCTAATGGTATTGCTACTGTAGTTTCTTTTCAGCTATACGATCTCAAGCAACAAGGCTTCATTGAGAGGCAAGAGGTAAGTCTATCTTTCATAAGGTGAAGTAATGAAGTACTGAACGTTCCTATATTGTTCTACTTTCTAAATGTCCAGTTTTTAGTTCAGTTGCTCTAGTTAGTGGCAACAAAGCATTCTTGGAAAATAATTTTCTACTTTTTATTGCATTCCTCTAAAGTGCCTGACATAAGTAAAGTATGGTTCCTGTGCAGGTGAAGCAAATGGTGGTTGCTACCCTTGCTGAGTCTGGTATGAACCTATCAGATGATGTCATTGAGAGCATAATTGATAAGGTGCTTCTTCAACCTAAATTTATATACCTTTAATGGTCTATCTTTCATTTGAAGGAGGAGAGCTTCTCATGTTATCATGTACATGAATTCAATAGTGCTTTTGCTTTTTTGTTGTCTCCTTTGCTATCAATTTGTTATAGGTTAGTCCATTTGAATTTTGTCATTTTCTAGGATGATTCTTGGTTACTTAGACCTACAGGGAAAAGAAGCACCCACCAATCCCCTGATGTTTCTTTAAGGATGATGTTTCGATCATAGGCCTACAGGGAAGAGAAGCACCCGAATTCCTAGTTAGAGCCGACTGAAGGCTGAAGCCAACGAAACATGTGTGTTAGCCCCCAAAATTTTGGGTCCCCAATAGACTTATAAGTCATAGGTTGGATTTTCTTTTATAAGATATTGAGTATTTCAAATTAGAAAAGTATTATTTCTTTATTAAAAAAAGGAAAGGTAGCTTCTGGCTTTGTGATTGATGCGACTGTTTGAGCAAAAATTGGAAAGTGAGAACCACTCCCCTAAATTCTTACGCGTGATTTAAACAACTTTTTGGGTTATTTACATTTTGACAAGTGACGACAACATTAGTAGGTTACATACATTATTCTTCTCTTTTTACATTTATCGTAAGAAAATGTGTAATACACTTTTAAATCCCTTTCTTGGTTTCGCCAAGAGACCAGTACTCCATTTTTCTTAATCTTTCTCATAAAAAAACGTGTAGTACACTTTTATACTATCTTCTTGGTTTCTTCGAGATTCCAAGTCTTCAATAAGCTATATTATGCTGTCAAAACTATAGTACTATTGTTTTGTCAAAAACAGGAACGAAAGAGTTTATAGCGCTGCGGTAGCGGAAGCAAAACAAATATGCAGAAGAACATTAACAAAGAATAAAGGATGTAGTGAATTTGAATTACACGGGTTAGAATAATACTAACTCAAATATTTAACCTAACTTGAATGCTTGTTATCACTAGCGATCATTCAAACCCAAAAAAGTCATGGTAGAATCAAAGACAATGTATTAAAGAATATAAACAATCCCAACAAATATAAAAGAACCTATTAATTAATATTCCAAACAAATTCAATCCAGAGAAAGAAATGAAAAAGGAAGGAGAAGAGATGAACTCATATAAAAGATCCTTACCCTAAAGATTCAAGTTGACGTTCAAAAGAATCATGGTATCAATCCTTACACTTATATTCATCAGTATATATTGCCTTTTTAAGTATTTATTATAATTTGAATATGTCAACTAGAATATATGAATATGGTTATACAAAACTCAAAAAAGAAGAAAAGAAGAATTGAAACTTTAACACAGTCCAAGGAACTCCTGATAAATTATTAAATCAGAAAATATGGAAAAATATTATTTGGATGAACAAGTCATTAATTTAGTCGAGTGAGATAATAATAAACTCTAAGTAGAAGAAAAAGTTAGTGAGAAATCTGATTAGGTACTCGAGAAAACCAAGAACTTCTACTAGAATTAAATAATTGCATTCCTAGAACCATAGATTTTCCAACTTTCTCAACAACAAAAAAGATAATCTTAGATTTTCCAATGAGTAATAATTCTAGGATTATGTAATTCCTAGAAATTGAGATTTGCCAAAGAATTTCTTAATTCTAGGAAATGCAATTATATTAATTCATCTCTAAGTTCTTGTTTTTCTTTGAGGATCGATATCAGAATTCTCAGTAACTTCTTCTTAGATTTTATCATGATCTAATTCAAATAGATTAGTAACTTGCTCATCTAAAGAACGTTCTCCCATATTTTTTTTATTTGGTTGTTTATTGTTTGCTAAAAAATTATCAAGTCCCCCTTTTTGGGATTGTATTAAAGTTTCACTTATTCTTTTTTTTTTGTTGGGTTTTTGAATAACCAGATTCAATTTTTCTAGTTGACATATTTAAATTCTAATAAATAATCAAAAAGGCAATATATACTTATGAAATAGAAATAGCAAATTTTAGATTAATAGAATCTGACTTAATATTAAAATAACATTTTGATGCATCAATATACTTGCTGTAATGTTGGAAACTTGAGAAAAAACAAAAAAGGATATGCAATATACTTTATTCAATAGTACTCTTCAACTCTTGTTTTTTATAAAACAATAGTATTCTTTTTTGACAATATAGCTGATGGAAGACTTGGATTCTCGGAGAAACCAAGAAAGAGAGTATAAAAGTGTAGTATACATTTTCTAATGAGAAAGATTAAAAAAGAAGAGTTGGACTCTAGGAGAAACCAAGAAAATGAGTTTAAAAGTGTATTGCATGTTTCTTTTACTAATGAGGAAGGTAAAATAGAGAAGAATAATGTAGATACACCAGCGATGATGTCACATGTCAGAATTTAAATAATCCAAAAAGTTGCTTACATTCACATGTAAAGGGTTTAGAGAAGTGATTCTTATTCCCCAATATTTACTCAAACGGTCACATCCATCAGGATACCAAAGCTTATCTTTCCTTTATAATAAATTGATCTGTTTTGAAATACTCAATATGTTACTAAAAGCCAAATTAATATAAGTCTATTATTGGTAAAAATTGGGGCCCCCAAAATTTTGGGGCCTAAAGCACATGCTTTATTAGCTCCAGCTAACCCTGAGTAACAGTAAACAAGCTAGTGAAGATAGTAAAGATTGGAGAAATCTTAAGCTAAGCTCAAAGTTCATGAAACAATAAATGAGCATATTACTAATATGATTGAATGAATTGAGTTAGAAATAGATTGCACAAAAATAAAACAATTAGACTTCAAATAAAATATCTGATGTTTTTTATAATTTAAAGTTTAAGATCTCTCATTAAAATTTGGTTTTAGGCCACCAATTTTATTGAGGTGCCCCTATTCCTAGTGCCTGACATAATATGGCAAGGTATTTCTTAAGAGCTGATTATTTTTTATTGTTTGGATAATTAGTTGATGGATAACTGATATAAGAGTTCTGGTGTAGTTGCTTGAAGCTTTTATGATAATTATTATTATACATTATTAGGGGCAATTTAGTAACTTCTTTGGATTTATACAACAATTACACTACTTCTATGCCTCAGTAAATGATGGAACATCTGTGTAATACGATGCGTGATACTAGAGAGAGGTCTTCCTTGTCTTTAAAAATCTTTAAGTGGCAAAATTTTTCAATACATCTCCTCCACTCTCTTCCAACAGCCTTACACGATAACTCAAATGCAAATAATAGATTAGATTACATGGTAATGTAAGTCAAACTCTATCATTTGCTGTTGCAACATGGAGAGGAAAGCTTTATTACAAGCCAGAGGAGAAGGCATTTGATGTTATCTGTATTTATGGACCAGAAAAAGGAAGTCAAAGACAGGGGCAGTAGTTACAGTTCTTGGGGAAGGTGTCCCAATTTCACCAGGTTTACCCTAGAAAAACCAAAACAGTTAAGCCTAATGCTATCAATGAGGGATACTCTATTTTTATAATTGTGCTGGTAGACCTACTTTTATGGGAGGTAATTAGACATGGTTTAAAGGAACAAACGGTGGTAGAACATCGATAGTTTATAGATCCTTGTTCTCAAATATATCGGATGAACCTACAAAAACATCAAGCAAAGTGTGCTAAGAGGGTGCTATCTGACCAGTGCTCCATCTCATTGGAGTGTAGAGACTGGATTAAGTGCAAGTCATATTTCAAATTTGAGAACATGTGGATATGTGCAGAGGCTTGTAGAGGAATGGTAGGATTTTTACTGTTCTAATTGTAATGCAACAACAACCCAGTAGAATCTCACTAGTGGGGTTTGGAGAGGGTAGGGTGTACGCAGACCTTACCCCTACCCCGGAGGGATAGAGAGGCTGTTTCCGGGAGACCCTCGGCTCAGAGACAATAGATCAGTAACAACAGCAGAAACCAGAAAAATAGTATCAGCATCGTAAAAGACAACAAATAAATGTAAAGGCCAAAAAAAAAACAGTGTGAAACACAACAAAAACCGCTTGCAGTCCTAGACAAAACACTATCAGACTAGCCGGCACAACGAGGAGAAACGCTCGACTACCCCCTAACCTACAACTCTAATGCTCGACCTCCATACCTTCCTATCAAGGGCCATATCCTCGGAAATCTGAAGCCGCGCCATGTTCTGCCTGTTCACCTCGCCCAAATACTTCTTAGGCCGCCCTCTACCTCTTCTCGTACCTGCCAGAGCCAACCGCTCACACCTCCTAACCGGGGCATCTAAGCAGGGGCGGCCCAACCCTAAAGCAAGTTAGGCCCCAAATATTTAAGGGCCCCAAAATTACTAGTATTTCTCTATATATATAGTAGTATATTATTTATATAATTATCTTTTATTATTGATAAATTTATTTCTTTATTGTCATATTAATTTTTAATAACTCGATTTCTTCCTCTAATTAATATAACTAAAATAGTTTTCTTTCAATCTTATTTTACTTTTTTACTTAATTATATTTCTCTATTCATTAGTTGGTCACGTAACTATATCTAATAATCTAACTTATTATTTATTTTCCTTACATAAATTATTCTCTCTCCGTCCCAATTTATATGAAAGTGTTTGCATGGACATGGATTTTATGAAATAAAGGAAGGCTTTTGAAACTTGTAATCTTAAATAAATCATAGAAGTTTTTGGGCTAGAAATCATCTCATTAATGGTAAAAAGAAAAATCTAAAGTTGAATTGTTACCAAATATAGAAAGGGACTTACTAAAAAAAGGAGTCACTTATGTTTTCTGGGTTCTCCCATTTCAGTTGTGATGCAATCAACGTTAAATTCATTTAATTTTCTATATTTTATAAAACTAAGTTCTCATTTTTTTAATTCCACATCCTCACTTGTCTAATTTTTTTAAAAACGATGTTCATTATATATATTAAGGCCTCTTATTAAGATTTTGCTTTAGGCCTCCGATGAGCTTGGGCCGCCCCTGCATTTAGGCTCCTCCTCCGCACGTGCCCGAACCATCTAAGCCTCGCTTCCCTCATCTTGTCGTCCAAGGGAGCCACGCCACCCTCTCCCAAATATCCTCATTCCTAATCTTATCCATCCTAGTGTGCCCGCACATCCATCTCAACATCCTCATTTCTGCTACTTTCATCTTCTGGATATGTGAAATCTTGACTGGCCAACACTCAGCTCCATATAACATGACCGGTCTAACCACCGCTCTATAGAACTTACCTTTAAGTTTCAGTGGCACACTCTTGTCACACAGGACTGCAGACGCTAACCTCCATTTCATCTAATCGTAATGCGACATTCATAATCATAACTTTGATCTCTAAGAAGAACTTAGCTATACGACTAAGAAACTTCAGACCCTTAAGTCTCTTAGGAATTGTATATAAGATCATTACAGATGTGTTCAATGCGAGATTAGAAGCAGTAATTGATAATGAAAATGCTTTTGTACAATGAAGAAAGATCATGGATGCTTTTTTGGTTGCAAATGAAAGCTCGAACACTAGATAAAGACAAGGTGGCAAGAACCCTTTGTAAACCAGATTTGAATATTTAAATCTGTGATTTTTGCTTACTGTTTGAAACTATGAGATTTGTGAGAAAATGAATAAAGTGGATGGAAAGTAGTATCTCATCTCTCCGATTCTCTAGCTTAAAAACCCTCTTTCTTTTGTTATTGGAAGTGGAAGATTAAACAGAGCTGTCTCAGCTGATATACATAAAGACTTCATAGATTTGTACTACAAACCCTTTGAGGCAATATCCACTGCATGTTAATCTAGTAAAAAATTGTCTTTTTCCAGTTAATGAAATGAATATGGAGTAACATACACTCCTTGGCAGAAAATTTTAAGGTCCCAAGTGGAAGAGTTTTCTATTGCATATCTGGGAGCACCCTGAGGGCAAAACACAGAAAATCAGTACTCTGGCAGAATATGGTGGAGAAATGGGAAAAGAGGCTGGTCGCTATAAAAAGCGATACTTATCATTAGGCAGTAGACTAGCTCTTATTGATAGTGTGCTTGATGCGATCCTCGCATGTCTTTACACCCAATCTCTGCAAATATGGTAAAGCAACTAGACAAATTAAGAAAAGACCGAGGGCAACTCAGAAAGGCACGGATTATACCTAGCAAATTGTCCCATAGTAATGTTGCATTAAAGATGGGGTTGTACGGGGGATAAAAATTTGAAGCTGCATAGCATTAGGCTTCTCGTAAAATGGCTATGTTGATTTAACACTGAAAAAGAAGTAATATGGAGGAGTAATTATACCAAGTACAGAATGGAAAACACAATCGAGCTAATAGCAAGGTCCCATGGAATGTCATTCCTGAGGTACATAAGTAGTTACCGAGAGGAAGTCTTTAAAAATGTATAAATGATTGTTAGGAATTAGGATGGAGGCAAAACGGTGAATAGACCCATAGGGAAATAGACCCATAGGGAAAACGGTGAATAGACCCATCGATAGATCAGATTCATCTGAATCAAACTTTTCCTGATTTGCACAGCACAGTACTGAATCAAGAGACAATTGCAGACAAATGAATGAGCGGACACTAAACTCTAGGAGAAATTTTTGAATGGGAGAGAAGAAGAGCACACTTGCTGGAAATGGAGGAGTCACGAACTTGACTGAAACATCATCTTCCTTAATTTGGAGTAGTGCTAAGGATGGTAATTTCTCAACTAAGTCCCAGTATACTTTATTAAGAAGATCATTGAATGTAAAACATAGTTTTCTATGGAAGGTGAATAAATATGCATGACACAAGTTAAAACTTGTCAAAACAAGTCCAGTCCACCAGTCACCTATTTGTACATTGCAATTATGCCTGGGAAATGTGGTTGTGTTCCTGAATGTACTTTGGGTGCAACTTGTGACAAGAGGATGCTGTGAATACTTGGCACGGATAGAGAGTAAAAAAGCAGCTTAGATACATTTGGAACACTTCCCTATGTCATTATAGAGAGACATAAACAGTAGGTGCCTTGAGAATATATAAACAGGCTTGTCTTGTGCTTGTGAAAGTGAGTTTTACAAATGGTGCAATTCAAATATAAAAATGATTTATATATTTTTGGTGCTCTTCTTGAGTTTTTAAGATCTAAGCGAATCAAGGTCCTTTCCTGTACATTTGTTTTTGATAACCGAGAAATCCCCGAGGGCTAGCAGCACACGATTTGAGACTTGGTGGATAACGTGTCTGTCCCTCTATCTTTCTCTACTTAAATACTAGGCTTTTGTTTGCGGCCGGGCCTAAAGCCGTGACATGCGCTTAACCCACACATCATGTGTGGCGTTCTTAGCACTAGACCAAAGCCTTGAGGCTCTACACATGGAGCAATTCAGATATGAACATGATGTAAATATTTTTTGTGCACTAAAAGGATGTAAATATTAGCACCTTCTTGGTCCAGATCTATTAATCACTTTCTTATAAGAAAAAAGAAGGGGTGGAAACCATCTAGATTTAGTTTTTCAAGTAGACCTGATACTAATAGTGAATTTGTAGAACTGGATCTGTACCAACAAATACCATGTGCAGTAAAAGTAGTTTAGGATCATCAAGGATATCTGTGTTTGGGAATTGCTCATTTATTTGACTGGTATTTCTGTCGATGTCTGAATTGGATATATGCAAATGGATCTGGACGTCGTCGTGTTTCTAGTTCATTCTTCTCCCCCCTGCCCCCTCTTTTATCCCGTGGTAGAGTTTCTCTTGAATTCTACTGTTTAGTTAATGCATATCTTCTTTGTCAGACTTTTGAAGAAGCCGATACTAAACATGACGGAAAGATTGATAAGGAGGAATGGAGCAGTTTGGTCGTGCAACATCCTTCACTTTTGAAGAATATGACTCTCCAATATCTCAAGTGAGTGGCACATTGGATCTTGACATTACTCCACTAATTATCACATTTTCAAATTGTGATATTGTCCATATTATGTTCATGGCATCGATTGGCTCAAAAATCTTCCTCGTTTAAACAGGGACATTACGACTACATTCCCGAGCTTTGTCTTTCATTCCAGAGTTGAGGATACCTGATTTGAGATGGACAGGCGGAAGTTGTTTAGGGAAGTGCTTTTGCTACATTTTTTTTTCTTCTGCCTTCTGGGGAATTGCAATTGCGATACTGTGTTTCGCTCTTCTTCTTTTCCCGTTTCATATTTCAAGATTTTCATGATTTGTTATTCTTTTTGAGTATAGTGGTTCTATACTACCATTCAGTTGTGTTGTGTATGCATCTACTTGGTGAATAGTGCACGTCAGTTTTGTTAAGATTATGTTTAGGGTCATGCAGCTATTTAATACGTGCAAAGCAATCAAGTACTTGCCCAATTAGTATTGTGAAATTACTCAATGGCATATAGCTTAAAATTAGGCTACGAGATCACTTAAACTAGTGTTAGGCAACTATGCGATTTATATATTGTAATTAGGCAAGCAACTTGACATTTATCTATTTATTTTTTGGTGCATCCATTGCTTGGACTATGAATTGTAGCGAGTAACATCTATAAACGCACAAATATACATTTTAACATACTCAACTTCTTAATATTTATGTTGTATTTGTTTAGTATTAAAATCTCTATGATCTTACAGGATGTCTAATTTTTTTACCTGCCAACCAGACATTCAGTTCTAATCCTTGGTACACTGACAAGAAAAAAATGTTGTAATGTCGTGTGTTTTTGTTGTTGCGCAATCTTGGTCATTTTGATGATCCCAAGTTAGAGAGCATGCCTTACTCTAATAGGGGGGCGTAGAGTTTCTAAGTGAAGGCAAGTGTAATTATATATGAAATATCCTAGTTGTCAGTGGACCTGCCAAAAAGTCCTTAAGAAAGCTGACTAAAGGCTATTTCATAACCGACTCTTGTTGCTGAGTCGAGGGGGCATGGCTTGTACCAGGTTCTAAGAGAGTTTTATTTGAGCAAGCGGTCTTTCTATCTTTTTGGGTTGCATGCCCAAGACAATGCTTTTTGTAGATTGAGATGGATTGATCTTCGCTATCGTGCCTCTTCCTTGTACCAGTTGCTGTTGGGGCAGTGCTTAATATGAGTTTTCTCCTGCCCCAGCTTCGAGGTTCCCATCAATTGATTACAAGAGGTTTCTATCATTGAACTTGCTTATGTTTCCCTTTGATCGAGTGCTATTTCTATAAAGAAGATTGAGTAGGAAAATATTGAATTGGCTTCAATCGAGATTGCCTCGACTTTTTAGGCACACGAGAAAGCGGCCTAACATCTTTTCAATTGAAATCCCAATCAAAGATAAGTTCTACCAAAGTTAGAGAGCTTATTGACTGTTTATGTCTAAGCTTATCTGGATTTGCAGCTTCCCTATGTTCAATTTTACCGAAATTTCATCTCAAATTTTGGGAAAATTCTTGCATGATTGCTGTCTCAGCATATAACCATTTCAGCCTTCAAAAAGTTCGTTAATCAACTTAAATTGAAGCTGTCTTGCCCTTTCTTTTTATTTTTATTTGCAAATAAAATGTCAGAAGCTTCGTATTGCAAGCACCGAAAAAATTATGTGGCATTTGCATTTATACCCGCTTTTTGGGTCACGTTTTAACTTATACTCGATTTGCAAAAAAAATTGCAAGCTTACCCACTTTTCGCGTTACTTCAGGCAGACGGGCCTGAAGTAGCAAAAACTTTTGCCTGAAGTGTAGCAAAACTTTAGATATTTTTGCATGAAATTTGGCATGACTTGCAAAGGCAATCACGCAAACTTCAGTTCATAGTGCAAATGGCAAAACTTCAGTTCAATAAAACAACATGAACTTAAGCATTCTAGTAGCGGAAGTTGTGTTCTGTAGTTGCTGAACTTCAGCATGTTTTAGCTGAAGCTGTCCTGTATTTGCTGAACTTCAGCATGTTTTAGCTGAAGCTTTGTTATGTTTGTGATGAACTTCAGGGCTGAAATTTGTTTTGTATTTGCTGAACTTCAGCATTCTAGGGGCTGAAGTTTTTGTTTATATTTGCTGAACTTCAGCATTCTTAGAGCTGAAGTTCTAAAACAACAATGACAAGTTGTCATTAAGATCCAGTTGCTAACTACTATTTATTATATATTTTAGCCTTAAAATAATGGAATTATCAGGAAATTTGAAAAGCAACACTCATATAAAACAAGACCATTAGTAAAATCACAGGGAATCAATTCGTGCTTTCGTGTTTCGGTAGCAATTAAAATTAGAATTCTTCAGCATTCAGAAAACGAAGGAGGAGCTGAAGTTGTTTAAACAGTGGGTACAAGTTAAAATTTTTTTAAAAAATGGGTATAGGTTAAATGGGGGCGACCAAATAGGTGCCCGTGCAATTTTTACAAAAATTAATCAGTAGCTTTTGTTTTTTGAAAACTCGGATGAGCTTCCAAATACTCTTTTTTACAATTTTAACTTCAAATACTTGTCACACCTCCTTTTTCCACAGGGAATGGTGCCAAAGGAGTTTTTCCAATTTAAGTGACATTAATCGAAATGGGATTATTTATTAGATTCAGAGCCGCCACTTAAGATAATTTCTGGTGTCCCAAGTCACCGGTTTATTTAAAATCCCAAATCGAGAAAATTTGATTCTGTTTTACGGTCCGCGAACACAGAAGACTGGGTAAGGAATTCTGTTAACCCGAGAGAAGGTGTGAGGCACTCTCGGATTCCGTGGTTTTAGCACGGTCGCTTTAATCATACCTGGCTTAATTAAATTATTTAATTACTCATTTTAGAACCTATGTACGTTTACCTTTTTACCGCTTTTAATTGCTTGATTATTCATAATTATGAAATTATCTTGAAACGAATCACGCGTACATATATTCGTTTTGTTTGGTGGGTTAAGAATCATGCCGCGCATGCGTGTACACAATTACTAACGCTTTATTATTATCAAGATTGTTTGGCCAAAGTCGCGCGAACGCGTACCTTGATTTCTTTTGGGAATCATAATTATGTCACGCGAACGTGTACACAATCATGATAATAGATTAAGTGCCTAAAGTATTCTATGAATTAAGAATTATTTTTCCTAAAAAAAAAGAAGTTTTGATATTATTGTGAAGCTAAAGTTATGGACGAGAAAGGTGATGTAATTTAGCTATGAATTATTGAAGAGTGAATTACACGTGTGAATTATTACTTCAAAACCGGAAGTAATTTATTTGGCCCAATGAATTCATAATACCTACAGTTCATAATACCTTCACGCAGTAAATTATTACTAAATTCATAATTTGTTTAGTAATTTATTGCTAAACTTAACAAATCATAATACCTACAGATTTTGTTTTAGACTAAACTAGCTAAATACTCCAACTAGCGTCACGTTAATACTTAATGAATTCCAAAAAAAAAAAAAAAATCATCCCAAACAAATCTACTGCATGACATAAAAAAAAAAGAAACTAACTAATGACCTAAATTATCAAATAAAGCCACACCCAATATTTAATTTAATATATTTAACCAGTCAAAAGTTTTTAGCTCCTTCTTTCTCAACAGTAGCTATCCAAGACCAAAATATCATACAATTTAATAACTGTACAATGGAACTTATTACCCCATATTTATTCTTCTATGGTTGACGCTACAAACATTATGAGACTTGTGAAACAAAATAAATTTTAACTTCACGCCTTATCTTTAAACAATTCAAACATCCAAATTCACACGCTAATCGCAATAACAAACACCAAAATACATGAAAAATGGCCAGTAACAGGTAAAATGATGAATTTGAAATAAGAGTTAATAAAGTGAGGTAGAAGACATATAGTAATTTTGAAATCCTTTAAATTATCTTCAAGCCTACAATTCTAGAGAAAATGGTACAAAATTCTCATCATTGATTTCTTTAGCTTACGAAACCGGCCAGGAGCGAACATTTGCTTCTTCTTTTAACAAAATTTTACATCACACTAATTTAAGCAAAGATATAAGACAGAAAAGAAAACAGACGAGGGGAGTGCAGTAAAAGGCATCAATGAGATCTCGATATGAACTCTCAAATTTGAGATGAATAAACTAGAATAAAAAGTACCATATTACTGCATACAACTCAGACATTTAAACCATAAAAAATTTACAATGAATACTACTAAAAATGAGAATCCAGACTAACTTTGAAAGCAGAATTTTTTTTTCAATAATATAAGGAATATCCGCAAATACAACTCCAATGTCCCAACAATTTCAATTCGAACGAAGATGCAACAAGAATCCGAAGATTGCTAACCACAAAATAAGCTTGATCAGCAACCACAAACCCAACCGAGAACTCAGATATATTCGTGGGTGCTTAGCTCTTTTTTCCAAATCTCCCTCCCTCTCTTCCTCCTTTTTTTTCTTTTTATAGGGAATAATATTAGTAGTATTTTTTTTTGTTTCTCTCATTTGGAGTGGGGGAACGTGGTTCATATATTGTGTGTGCAGATGGAGATGTGAGGCAGTGGGGTGAGATGTGAGGGAAGTTGGGGGAAGTGGGGAAGTTGGGAATTGGGTAAGATCTCTTTTTTTTTTATTAAAAATATATTATTTTATTTACTTCTTTTATTTAAAGAAAAGGTAAGGTAAAATACATAAATAAAAATATGAACCCACTTCTTTTAGACTAAGAAAAATATAAGAAAATTAAATATTTGCATATAATTTAAATAATACTAAGAAAAGATACCATATCATACTTATTTATTCTAATTAAAAGAAACCAAATATTTTTTGTAAATTTTCTTTTCTCTTGTAAATAGAAATAAACTTAGACCCTAAGAATGTGAATATTTTTTTTTAGTTTTTAATATTTATTTTTTCAAATAAAATTTATTAAGAGTAAGATAAAAGTTTAAAATATTAAGATTAGACCTAAAAGAAATATTTTACACTAAAATAATATCGAATTTGGGTGCGGTCAAAAATTAGGTGTTCACAGCATGCCCCTCTTTGCTTGGAAATATGAAGAGTTTTCAGAAAAAGAAAATGAACAATGTGACTGATTTTTGACCTCACTATTATTTAAAAGGGAAAAGAAGTTAAAAGAAAAAGATGTACCGAGCCTTGATTTTAGGCAGCCTACATATCCCGGGTTATAAGGGAATCAGGTCACGTGTAGTTCAAGTGGAAGAAGAGTGATGGAGTATGCTTAGATGGAGAATCGAGCGAAGTTCCGTTGAGGTTCCGGTCCACGGTCCCTACTATTACAGGAAAATGAATAGAAAATTACATACTCTTGAAGTCTAAGAGTTATAAAATTCCTATCTAAAAGTCGTCTGGAGTCTAGTCTTGATTCTTGAGTTGCTTATCCCATTGACTTTAGACTGAAACTTGATGCTCTCGATGCAACATACTATGAAATATTCTCACAAGCTTGTTTCTTGATCTGATAATGAGAAGATGGATCTTGAGACCCTATGTCTTCGCACGCATTATGTCAAAGTTGGTTGCGGCTGGTGTTGAGATCAAACGTTCCACTTTCTCTGGCGAGAGCTAGAGTTTTTTCTTGCACATCTAATCCGTACTTTGCATAAAAATCTACAAGCCATGAGAAACAAACAAAACGAACAAAAATTTTTTGCCCCAGTTTGCACTAGAAAATTTTTGTGAGTTATTGAAAATACATTAAACTATCTTTGCTATTGCAGAATAAAGAATTGAAAAAGATGTGTTTTTTTTTATAATAGGGGATGCCATGCCCTATGTTAATAAGATGGAAGGCAACCAGGAGATGCAGTACCCTGTGTTGACAATGAGATGAGGCTCATGGTGTCTAGGATGCTACTAGGGAATGTCGTACCCTATGTTTGCAATAAGAAATGCAACCAGGGGGTGTAGTACCCTGTGTTTGGCAATAAGATGAGGCTCGTGGCTTTCGGAGATGCTACTAGGGAATGTTGTACCCTATGTTGGCACTAAAATACAACCAAGGGATGTAGTACCATGTGTTTGTGATAATATAAGACTCGTGGCACTCTGGGATGCTACTAGGGAATGTCGTACCCTATGTTGGCACTAAAATGTAACCAGGGGATTTAGTACCCTGTGTTTGGCAGTAAGATGAGGCTCGTGGCACTCTGAGATGCTACTAGGGAATGTCGTACCCTATGTTAGCAATGAGAAATGCAACCAGGGGATGTAGTACCATGTGTTGGCAATAAGGTTAGGCTCGTAGCCCTCGGGATGCTACTAGGGAATGTCGTACCCTATGTTTGCAATAAAAATGAGGCTCGTAGCACTCTAAGATGCTACTAGGGAATGCCGTACCCTATGTAGGCAGGATGTAATGCAATCAGAGGATGTAGTACCCTATGTTGGTGATAAGATGAGGCTCGTGGCACTCTGGGATGCTACTAGGGAATGGCGTACCCTATGTAGGCAATAAATAATGCAGCCAGAGGATGTAGTACCCTATATTGAAGATAGGGTATTGATTCCCTATAATGAAACTAAAAATAACATGATTACATGTATATTAGGAGAAAATCAAGGATTTGAGAACTTCACTTGGTGGTGTTTGTCTTTTCACGAACTGTTTCCTAAAATTGTTATGTTCCTGTTCTAAACAAAGAAGGATTTGTTAGTTTTAAAATGGTGGTCGGTTTGTGGCCTTGATTTCTTGGGCGACTTGACCTTGCGTCTATTACACTTGTTATAAAAACTGACTCCGTCGATGATTGTACAAATTGCATGGAGATTCTGTCTTTTCTTTCTGGAGATCTTCTTTCTCAACATCAAAACCTAACCATTTTGCGCCTATCACCATTTGTGTTCATGGTGCAAACAACCTTGCTTCCCAAAAATCTTTTAACTGAGTAATTTTTGTTGACCCTTGGAATATTATTTAGTCCTTCCAGCCTTTTTCTCGTCAAGGAAAATCGCAGATGGCTTTATGCATTTTCCTATACGATTTATGCCCAGCAATCTTTGCTTTATATAACGGGGAAACTGTAACCAATTTTGCAGCCTTTTCTTTGCTTTGCTTTGACAAGATTATACTGAAAGGGACTCAAAAAAAATAATGCGAAAGAAAACAAGAAGGTGACCTAATAGATATTACAACTTAATCAAGAAGTGTCCCTTTCAGAAGAAAAAATAAGAAAGGACTTATCTGAAGGAAATATGTTGACTTCAATGAACATGACATGCACTTTGGATTGGATGCCCGATCCGTTTGAACCGTCTAATTCTCGAAATCTGTTGTAAACTTCACTTTGAAACTGAGTTCTTTGTCTTAACCATGCTTGTGTCGGGATATACGAAGCCTTAAATCGATCAATGATGCCCTTTTGGGTTTTCACCAATTGACCTCTCTCATTTGTCTTTCTCTCAACTCACCATTGCCTTATAGTGCCCGTAAGGGGTTTTACCAATAAGACTCTCTCATTTATTTTTCTCTCTTTACAATGACTGAGGCATCACCCGTAGTATACTGACTTAGCATTCTCGAAAGTTGATCAGAAAGTCTTAGCAGGGAAAGGTAAAAATAAATATTCAACTGAATTACAACTTTTGGACCCATTTTGATGGAACAACCATCGAAAATAAAATAAAACCATGCCCCAGTTTATTTGAATACTTGGGACATGTGGATTTTTGTTTTGGTGTGACCGAACCCCAGAGTGAGGCTACCTACGTATCCTTTCGGAATCAGGTCAGACGTAGTTCAATGACATGAACTTGTTTTGATGATTTTTTTTTTTTTTTTGAGTTTTCTTTCTTCTTTTTTTTTCTTTTTTCTTTTAAGTACATTGGTTCCAAAAGAGGGGAAAACAAAGAAATATAAACAAGGCTTCAAAGGGATAACTAGGGTTGACCAGTGTTTGGGTAGCGAGAATGATAGCCTTTCGTCATCCCAACCTGAGAATGCTAAATATAAGAATGCCCCAACAGAGCCATGTCAGACATAGTATCTCTTGACCGCATCTGCATTGACGGATATATCAGTCACCTTTCCTTCTATATCTGCCAAGTGTAGAGCTCCTTTTGACAATACTTTCTTGACGAGGTAAGGACCTTGCCAATTCGGGGCGAACTTTCCTTTTGCTTCTTCCTGGTGCGGAAAAATACATTTCAAAACAAGTTGTCCTACCTCGAATTTTCTTGGGCGCACTTTCTTATTGTAAGCGCGTGCCATTCTTTGTTGGTATAACTGACCAAAACAAACTGCCGCCAAACGCTTTTCATCAATCAAATTCAACTGTTCCAATCGGGACTTCACACATTCAGTGTCCTCAATCCCTGCTTCAACAATGATTCAGAGAGAGGGAATCTCAATTTCAGCAGGTATGACCGCTTCAGTTCCATAAACCAATAAGTAGGGCGTTGCACCAACTGATGTACGGACAGTTGTCCGGTATCCCAAAAGAGCAAAAGGCAGTTTCTCGTGCCATTGTCTAGACCCTTGGATCATCTTCCTAAGAATCTTCTTGATATTCTTATTTGCAGCTTCAACAGCTCCATTAGCTTTGGGACGGTAAGGAGTAGAATTGCGATGCTCAATTTTAAATTGTTCACATACCTCCTTCATCAGATGACTATTCAAATTAGCAGTATTATCTATAATAATGGTTTTTGGAATACCGAAACGACAGATAATGTTGGAGTGAACAAAGTCTACTACTGCTTTCTTGGTAACTGCTTTCAATGTAATAGCTTCCACCCATTTGGTAAAGTAATCAATTGCAACCAAGATGAATCTGTGCCCATTTGAAGCTTTTGGCTCGATTGGGCCAATGACGTCCATTCCCCAAGCAACAAAAGGCCAAGGAGCCAACATAGGATACAACTCTGAAGGAGGCGAGTGAATCAAATCACTGTGAATCTGACACTGGTGGCACTTGCGAACAAAACGAAAGCAATCTCGTTCCATAGTAAGCCAATAATATCCTGCCCGAAGGATTTTCTTTGCTAGAACATATCCATTCATGTGCGGGCCACAAACTCCCGAATGTACCTCATTCATAATTATTTCAGCTTCTTTGGCATCCACACATCTCAACAAATTCAAATCCGGAGTTCTTTTGTATAGGATTTCCCCACTCAAAAAGAAACCATTAGAGAGTCGCCTAACAGTTCTCTTTTGATCCCTATTAGCATGTTCCGGATATTCTCTTATTTTCAGAAACTGTTTAATATCACGATACCATGGTTCACCATCTGGTTCTGCTTCAATTGTATTGCAATAACCATGTTGATCCCGAATTTGAATTTCTAATGGGTCAATGTGAGTATTACCCGGATATGGAAGCATTGAGGCCAGGGTGGCCAAGGCATCAGCTAATTCATTGTGAAACCTGGGAATGTACCTGAATTCGATGGACTTGAACCTTTTGCTAAGATCCTCCACACATTGTCTATATGGAATGAGCTTGATGTCTCGAGTCTCCCAATCACCTTGAGCCTGCCGAATAAGCAAATCTGAATCTCCCATCACCAACAATTCATGCACATTTAGGTTTATTGCTATGTTCAGACCCATGATGCAAGCTTCATATTCTGCTGTGTTGTTTGTACAGAAAAAACGAAGTCGCGCCGTGGCAGGGTGATGTTGCCCAGTAGGTGATACCAGAATTGTCCCAATCCCTACGCCTTTGATGTTGACAGTCCCATCAAAGTATAGTTTCCAAATTTGACTGTCATCTTGGACTACTTCTTCAACTAAATTAACCTCTTCATCTGGGAAATATGTGTTCAAAGACTCACACTCATCATCAACCGGGTTTTCTTCCAGATGATCAGCCAAAGCTTGTGCCTTCATGGCAGTGCGAGTGACATAAACAATATCAAACTCTGTGAGCAAGATTTGCCATTTTGCTAATTTGCCAGTTGGCATCGGCTTCTGAAAGATGTACTTCAGGGGATCCATTCGGGATATGAGGTAAGTTGTATAGGCCAAAAGATAATGCCTAAGCTTCTGGGCGACCCAGGTTAAAGCGCAACATGTTCTTTCCAAAAGAGTGTATTTGGCCTCATAAGTGGTGAACTTTTTGCTCAAATAATATATTGCTTGTTCTCTTTTGCCTGTGACATCATGTTGACCCAGAACACAACCAAAGGAACTATCCATTACTGACAGATATAAAAATAGAGGCCTACCAGGTTCCGGCGGGACCAAAACAGGGGGATTTGACAAATATTCCTTGATCTTATCAAAAGTTTCTTGGCACTCATCTGTCCACTTGATAGCGGCGTTCTTTTTCAACAACTTAAAAATAGGCTCACATGTTGTTGTAAGCTGCGCGATGAACCTGCTGATGTAATTCAACCTCCCGAGTAAACTCATGACTTCTGTTTTGTTCTTCGGGGGAGGCAGCTCTCAAATGGTTTTTATCTTGGAGGGATCTAACTCAATGCCTCTTCGACTAACTATAAAACCCAAAAGCTTCCCAGAAGGAACTCCAAATGCACATTTGGCTGGATTGAGTTTGAGATTGTACCTTCGTAGCCTTTCAAAGAACTTTTTCAAGTCTTGCACATGGTCAGCTTGTGTTCTCGACTTAATGATCACATCATCAACATACACTTCAATCTCTTTGTGCATCATGTCATGGAACATGGTAGTCATGGCTCTCATGTAAGTTGCCCCTGCATTCTTCAAACCAAATGGCATAACCCTATAACAATAAGTTCCCCATGGAGTTGTGAAGGCGGTCTTTTTTGCATCTTCTTCATCCATCAGAATTTGGTGATATCCGGCTAACAATCCACAAAAGATTGGATCTCATGTTTAGCGCAATTGTCAACAAGGATATGAATGTTGGGTAAGGGAAAGTTGTCCTTTGGACTTG